>NC_084643.1:31462127-32754895 GCF_019802595.1 Syngnathoides biaculeatus | reverse complement strand
ATCAGCATTCAATAAACATTTGGGAACTGAGGACACTAATTGTTGAAGCTTTGTAGGTGGAATTCTTCCCGTTCTTGCTTGATGTACAGCTTCAGCTGTTCAACAGTCTGGAGTCTCTGTTGTAATATTTTCTGCTTTATACCTCACCACACATTTTCAATGGGTGTTCGGTTTGGACTGCAGGCAGGCCACTCTTTTACTACGAAGCCACACTGTTGTAACATGTGCAGAATGCGGTTTGGCATTGTCTTACAGAAATAAGCACGGGCAACCGCTGTGCTAGCATGTTGCCGGTGTGTGACTGCCGTGTGTCAATGATTTTTACTAGTACTTTTTTTTTTTCCACGCGTTTCAGTGATTTAGGTATGTTTTGATTTTTTTTTTTAACCGGCCCTGTTAGTGCTGTGCTACCGTGTTGCTACAGTGTAGCTGCTGTGGGTGTTTTTTTTTCTTTTACTGGTATTTTTTTTTTTTTTTTTTTACCAGCCCTGTTTGTGCTACCGTGTTGTTGCTATGTGAAGCTACTCTAAGGTATTAAAACTTTGAAAACTCTTTCTGTGTACCGTCTTTCTTTGTAAATATCTCATGTTTCAATGTGGGCACTTGCGGCGTATTTATGTATCAAATGGTATTTCCTTTACAAATGTACTGGGTGAGGCTTATAATGAGGTGCGCTTCGTAGGCCGGAAATTACGGTACTGGTTTTCTGAAGTGTTCCTGAGCCCATTTGGTGATATCCTTTACACACTGATGTCGGTTTTAGATGGAGTGCCAACCGAGGGATAGAATGGCACGGGTATTTTATGATGGTTTTCAGCCATCCCGCTTACACTAAGTGATTTCTCCAGATTCTCTGAAACTTATTGATGATATTATGCACCATAGATGTTGAAATCCCAAAATGCAATTGTACGTTGACAAACATTGTCCTTAACCTGTTTGATGACTGAGTAATTCAGGGAAGCAAAATAGTGTCCCTGGCTTGTTATCCGTTGCAGGCGGTCATCCAGAAAATACAGTAATGATGATTTTACACAAACATTTTATCAGTTTGACCATTAAATATTGCCTTCGCAGTGTATTCAATTAAATATAGGTTGAGCATGATTTGAAAAGGCTGGTTTTCTTTGCTTTTTGTTAGAAATCTGTGTTTTTGGTAAACCAACCAATGTTCTAGTGCTTATTAGGAAAAAAAAAATGCTACAAACAATCATTTTTCTCTGGTGAAAGAAGAGAGTTTACTCTTTCTTTTGGTAGGTTCAAGTGCTCACATTGTCACACACAATATTCTGTGTGCTTTTTAAAATCCGCTAATAACGGCAGGGTGTGCATGAGTTAATAATTGAATGGTAGAATAAAGTAGAAAGCAAATACCAAACTTAAATTTGAAACAATGGAAGGTTATTTTTCTTTTTGTAACCCAAACCTGCCCTCAGGTTTTATATCTTTCATGCAGTATAAAAGTGAAGGACAAGAGTCATTGATTTTGGCACAACACACATATCCTGCAATTCTTCCCGTCGACTTTGGCTTATTTATGTGTTCCTAATATGTTCAGAAATGGTCACGTAACTGGGGCAAAGGTGAAGAAAACTCTGGAAAATGTGTCTAATCCTGTAATTCCTTGACTGACTGCAAAGTGCAGAAAAAAAAGAGACGCCCGTTAGTCGAAACAAAAGTGAGTCTCTACCAGAGAACAGGTTGCAAGGTCGGCAGAAAGGGCCGAAATCCTGTGATACACTCAAACACCAATGTCCCAAAGCTCCAGTAGTCCACAGCGACCGTGTACTTCTTCCTCTCAATCAGCTCGGGAGCCTGAAAGGTAAGAATCGAAGAAGGTGTTCAGGAGGACAAGCCTGGGATGCCACACGCGTAATGTGTCTGACAGACCAAGTACTGCAATGTTCCCACGAAGGAGGTGCAAAGGCTGCTCTGGTCCAGCTCCTTCGCATAACCGAGTTCAATGATCTTGTGGATCAACTGAAACGGAAGAATAAAACAACTGTGTTAAACATGCTATCGCAACCACGTGTACATGAATGCAGTTTCAGGCTTGGTTGTGTTCAGTCTCTTAAATAGCAGTTTTGTTTTGATTGCGTCTTCCTGTCATGTCGGTACTCCTTCCTGTCCCTCTTCCATGTGCACCACCTGTGGCACGTGTCCTCAACTCCCTTTTAATGTCACGGCCTGTGTCATCTCTCTTTGTCATTTCTAATCACTTCAGTGTTGATTCTGGCTTTGCCTGGCCCATGTTGGAATTGTTTGCCATGTCCGAAGTGCCTTCCTCTGATTGAGAATAAATAATTTGGATTATTGAACTGAACGCCTCCGACTTCGTGACACAGATGGTCCTTGGAACAAGGGTTGGGCATTGTTTGAATTTGAAGGAGTTTTCTCCAGGCACGCTGGTTTCCTCCCGTAAAACTGCCCACACAAACATGCATGATGGGTTAACTGAAGACTCTAAATTGCCCGTAGATCCGAATGTGAGTTGTTGTTTGTTCCTATGTGCTGTACCCTCCCTCCTGCCTGAAGATAGTTAGAATAGGCTCCAGCACTGCTGTGACCCTTGCGAGGATCAGCCGCTCAGAAAATTGATGGATGGCTTTGTATGTTCTTTGCACACCGTGGCACAGACTAAAATAAACATTTGACTCTAGATTCTTCTACCTAGTATCAACACCAAGCTTGAACTAAAAGACAATGTGTGTAAAACTAATTGATTTTACTTAACAACGATGATCTTTCACAACGTAGTTGGGAATGACTGGCTTTCAGTTTTTATCTTGACAAGCTTGAAAGCATAATGCTCTGGTTTTAAAGTAAGGTCTTTTAGTGAGACCGACAACCAGTTTCTGCACCAAAAGGGAGACGTTGTCGGCAGGATTCGAACCTGCGCGGGGAGACCCCAATGGATTTCTAGTCCATCGCCTTAACCGCTCGGCCACAACAACGTTGCTTAACATCTTCAGGTTCAGCAATGCCAGCCGTCCTTTCGGCACCAAAAGTTACCAGTTAAAGGAATCAAATTTGTAACTAACGAAATCTTTGATGATGATTTAGGAATAGATCTTTTTTGTTGTCATTTCCATTTTGGTTTTGGCATATAATCACTAACAACATTGTTAAAGGATGCAGCCCCTTTAAGTAACCATATGGTAAACTGAAGTTACATGCCTCACAATAACAATTTTAATTTCTGAGAACTTTTATTGTATTCAGGATTACACGCACACACAAAAAGCCAAATACTAGGAGAGCAGCTGATGCTGAGCCACATATGGAGTGTGTTTTACAAGAAAATTCCAACTTGTTCAAGCTAAAACATTGAGGATTTTAGGACCCCAACATTTTTTAGGAACATTTCCCTCACTCTTCTTTTGTTTGAAAGGCTTTTTATACCATTTGCATTCATAGGCTGTCAAGCACATTCTAAACCAATGTGGCGCTACAACTTCTAAGCCATGGAAATTTCACCTGAAATTTGAATACTGAGCTGAAGAAAATGGCATTCATCTGTGTGAAAAAGTGACATTGACAAATTAAACTCAAACTCACTTGAGGAATTATAACTTAACTTAACTTAAGTACTCTAAAATGTGCCTTCATGTATTGTCAATGGTCAATTGTGCTAGAGGACAACGTGACGAGTCGTGACATAACCTTAAAAAAACAAGTCCAGAAATAAAGAGAAGAGAAAAGCTTACAAGTGCAGGGATAAATTGCAGGATTTGTTTTCCTATCATAAAGTCGTCGTGAGGCACATTATAGGTGACGACTCATTCTCTCCCGTCAAAACAAAAGGCCTTGTCTTTATGGTTTGGGCGTATCTGTCACGGGCGAGAAGTGATTGAACTCACCCGCTTCTCCCCCTGCTGCAGCACAATGTTTTCAGGCTTCAAATCTCGGTGGATGATCCGCTTCTTGTGGAGGTAGGTCAGAGCTGAGGCTAAGAGGAAGAAAAACGAAAACAAAATGGGACCAGTTCAAAGATTCACTGCTAAATACTGTACAGTGGGTACGGAAAGAATTCAGAATGACTCAAATTTTTTTCATTTATATTGGAGCCATTTGATAAAATCATTTATTTGCTTTTTTTTCTTCCTTATTAATGTTTTAATTATTAACAGCACTCCATAATGACAGGAAAAAAAAACATCCATCTATTTCAAATAAGCAATCGGATATGTGAAATATCTTAAGGAATATCCCAAGTGGAAGAAATTTCCAGCTCGAATGTTTTTGGTCTGCACACCATGAATGTATTTGTGATTTAATGATGAGGTAGCAGATATGTATGGTCTGGTCTTTGCCTGCTCCTGTGGCGTGAGATGACTACGAGGTAGCTAAAACAAGCATCCACTTGGCGTCAAAAACAGTCTACCCGAAACATGAACGTCACGAAACGCGTGCGTCAAAGAGTGAGTAGTTTGTGTGATGTAGATGAGAATCAGAGCGTGTATTCATTCTGACTTTATTATTATATTATTACCATGTTGTAAGGGGGGCGTCACACGTTACCAGGAAAAGCCCATCCGTAAGCAACAGGAAAACCCATCTATGTGCACCGGTGTGTGTTACTAGATATACGAATGAGCAAAACCACATGTGCCTTGTGTCAAGTTTACACATTGGGAGAGCAGCGCCACATGTTGCACTGAGCGCTTGTACGTTGCGAAAGCGACGCCGTTGTCCGATGGCTGACGTATGCTTTTGCCTGTGTGTGAGCTGTCGCCATGGTGACTAAGAGCCATGGTTGAGGATCAGCGGTGACATCATGACACAGGTCAAAAGGGCCCCGGTTTTCAAACGACAGGAAGCTAATCATCCTGCCAGCTCACACAGACGCATAATTAATCAAACGACAGCTACACTTTCACCAAAGTCACAATGAGGCTGCTGTGGTGATACTCACAAATGTCGCACAACAAAATCAAAACGGAGGCCTCGCGCATTCCGCAGCCGTTCTCAAGAGCTTCAGATACTGGGGAGGGAAGAGAGACCGGGAAAAGTCAGGACCATGTCATGAATCTGCCCGTCTTATAATTTAGAACAGGTCCTTGTTTTATTCCCATTAGAGAATTTTCCATCCATTTAAGAACATTTTCTTCATGCACAGGTTTCATTTCCAACACAGAAACTCCGTAATGGACTCAAAGCTGTTGATTTTCATTGTGGATAAAGAGGGAACAAACTGGTAAATCAGCAAAGGTTTTATTTGACAATTTATAATGATAAACGGCAATAGCTCCACTACTGGAAACCTGACCAAGAGAATGAAACTGAACCACAATTTGTCTACTGCTTTCTTTTGCTGTTCATGGGCTTGGTGGTTTGTGACGGCTGGTATTTTGTTTTGTCTGGTATTAATAATCTGCATAGCCTCAGGGTGCATACTCACTGGTTTCAGATGTATTAAAAAAAAATCAAAATTTGCTGACACGAGCTCAACAACTCAGACCAAGTGCACACATGATGTTGTATATCTGTTTATCATTATAGTACATAGACCAGACTTTTATAAGTTTGTACCTTTCTCAGATCCCCTCCTTGGCAGTATTCCATGGCCAGCAGTGGCAGGTCATTGGTGGCGACGAGCTTTTGGATCCCTTCAGGAACCTCACTCGCCGCCACCACATTTAGGTGATCCAACCTGAGTGTGTTTGGACAGATATCGTGAACTTTAATCTTTTAAATTGTTTCACGAATGCCAGGGATGGGAACAAGTTGTATTGGATAAAATCGGTGCGGCACAGAAGCCATAATGAAGCGATTCACCTCCATTTACCACAACAAGTCATCACTAGAAACATTTCATACGGGGCATGTTTCCCCCGAGGTGTCTTTATGATGATATTATAGACACGCAATGGAATCTCTCGTGAGTAATCACTTGGCAACAATGGTGGCGAAAACGCCCTTTTAACAGGAAGAAACCTTGAGCACCACCAGACATGGGGTGGGGCCGCTCTTTACCTCAAACAATACGGGACGCAAAAATATGACTGATGAGTGTGGTGTCCCTGCAAAGAAATCACTGACTCACAGTAAAGACAAAAAAATAAGAGTCAACTCAAGCATCTTGCCATGGAGAGTAGGGGTTCCTTCAGATTAGTCATCTTCACAAGTCCACAGTGATGTCCAAGAACGTGACATCGAGTATTTTCTAATTACTGGTTTTGGGCTTGAGGAGGAGACAGAGCAGCTTGCAGTAACAACTGGTGTGCTTTTATTTTAATGGCCTGATTTTGCCAGATATATGATGTTTACATCTCGAGTATTACCAAGGGAACTGGAAGGGTCTTTGACTGCGGTTGGAAATAAAAGCATGTAGAATCCACTGTAACATCTGTTTGAATCCCTTCATACATAATAAAACACACTATCAAAGTGGAACGAGAGCAGGAATTACTCCCTTGCATATCCAGATGACTGATTATTTGCACTAGTCCAAAGGGACACAGATCAAAAGAACTTGTAATGACATGAAACGTACATGCTCACACACATACTAGTAAAAACACCATACCAAAATGATCTAAGAAACTTAAAGGTCAAGTGTCATCCCTATAAACGTTCTAAAATAGATACTGAAATGAAAAATACATATAACATTAATCACTTCAATGTCCACACGAAAAAATAAATATGAGCGGAGAGCGCGTCATCCATGCGCAAAGTTGCGGAATTGTCATTTGACATCTAAGTGGTCGCCATATTGGCCGCATCTGCTGTCAGTGACGTCACCCCAGACATTCGCCAATGAAAACACGCGGTGGCCCCTAGTGTGGGAGACGCCCCTTCTGACACGGAACCTCTTTTCGAAGAAGAGAACATCTTACAACCGAGTGAAGTTACTGGGGCAATATTAACATTAAATTATCGTTTTGAGCCATAATTAGATGATATGCGGATCACGGCCAAACCACCTCCCCGCCCGATCCACCTCGATGCGCACATTGACACATTTAGCACCCCTGACTTACGGATTACACCCCCCCCCAACTATTGTTTTTTTTTTGAGTAGCTGTATACACACCTACCTGTCATTTGGAACCACGAAGCTCTCGTCCTTTGCATCTGTGCAATCCATTTTTCACGACGAACCGGATCGTTTGGAAAAGAATGAAGAGCGAATCCATCCACCAGAGTGTTTGAGCAATGTCCAGCAATGCAACGAGCTGGCATTTTGGCAAACACGAAGGAACGACGAGCTATCTTCCCGCAAGTAAAACGAATAGAAAGAAATGAGTCTGGTTGAGTCTGCACCTGCCTCCAACGTCACTTCCTGCTTCTTGTCGATAACAAATCCCTCGAGAGGATTCTCATGGCGGGAGTTACAAAAACCTATATATGTCAAAATCATGTTTTGTGGTGAAAAAAACAGGGGTCCATACCGGCTGCCGTTTTTTCATTAATAACATACTAAAAATATTTGTTTCATGACACTTGACCTTTAAGGCTGGACAGGAAGCATCCAAGTCAGGAAACACTTATCTCTAGGTAGAAGCCCTCTGTACCAAGGCAGAACCTTGGGCCACAGATAAGGACAACCACACCCAGTGCAGCGGTGCAGAAAGTACCCGCGCACGCAGCAACCGGGGGACTACATGAGATGAAACCACGGTCACGGCCCACCACAGAGGGCTCACACTTGGGAGAACATTGAAAGCACTAAGCCTGGCGCTCGAGAAAAAAAAAAAAAAAAAAAAAAAAAACCGCAAAGGAGAAAGACCAAAACAACAAAAACCTAGTTGATAAATTGCAGCTGCAATAATGTGGAAGGTGTAATCAGTGCGTGACAGCAAAATCACCAGGAGATGCTGCAATAATAAGACGTTCATTTTTCAAATTACTGAACACTTTAAAAACGTGTTCCAAAGATAACGGCAGGATGCTCCCAAGGGAGCTAACATATGATCTCATTGAGAAGATACAGTATTTTCCATTTAAAAGCACATTGAAGAACAGGAACACAATCTAAATTAGGAGGCACTTCAAACCTTTTTAAAAATAGAGAACATTTCAACCCCAAAATCCATTTCAATCATGTTTTTACAGAACGTGTGCATGGTGACATTTGTGGTGTGATTATATAATACTTTTCCCCTTGCATTTTTTGTGCCACAAAGTCACAGTGTGGGTTCAAGAGAGGTCTAGGGCTGTCTGAGAACAGCACGCTTGTGAAATTGAAATGTTCTTGTGCCTAAAAAGTCAAATGCTCACAACACAGACGTGAGAAGATGTGATGAGACCGAATTGGAGCGCAACGATGAGGTGGGACATTATTCTCTGAGAAATAAGCGCACAAAATTCAGAAATAACCCTCCACCTCCACACAAACGTCTTATAATTAAAATGCCCCGTGCCGGTCTTTCTATTTTAGGGCAGAGGGTTTGTTTTCAGAAAACTGATGGGGGTGTAACGCTCAAATGTCAAACACATGTCATGGAACGCGTCGCAGTGAGTCACAGCAAAAGTCGAGTATTCTATTTTCTTTTTTTGATTCAAAGAGTTCAAGGAAAAGAAAGACAGACATTGCATGGTAAAAATAAAGAAGAAAATCCCTGATTTCTTCACCAGAGGCAAAACAAATTTGCGCTGCAAGAATGGCATGGGTAAAACTAACGTCTTTTGAAATATGAAAAATAAAAGTAACATACAGTGGTACACAGATAAAATTGCCTTCCATTAAAGAAACAAAAATTCATAATTATGTGAGATTGCTCTCTGGAAAGAAGAAAAGACGAGTTAACTTTTAGCAAGTCACATCAGCTCTATGTTTTTAGACAAAAATGAAAGTCGAGGAGACTCAGTGATGTCCGGGCTGGTGTAACGGATTGGTGACAGAGACAGTAACGTGAATCTGTGCGGGGTAAAATGAAATCTCACAACCGTTTTGTCATTTTGGAGCAAAAAGTGTACTCTGGTCTCAGAAACCTTTGTATCAGGTGCGGTTCATGGTCCTCCGACAAGATAAAGATTGAAACCATTCAGTTAGGAGGATAAGTGGCTAAGAAAATGGGTGGATGGATGGATGGATGGATGGATGGATGGATGGATGGATGGACGGATGGATGGACGGATGCTATTCACCCATTATCCAGGTTGGCTAAGAACAATACGATACAAGGCTGTATGGTGCCAGTGAACGCAACTCAACTCACTTCAAAAGCAGCAGTTAACTGTCAAACTCCGCATAAAAGAAGAGAATCACACATTTTGTATTTCAAACCATCTCGTAACGTTGCCTTAGAGTCCGCTGACCTTATGCCAACACTTAACGCAAAACGCTATGGACGGGCGAATGAGTGCCGGTGTGATAACGCTAAAACATTACATTGACAAAAGTATTCGCTAACCTGCCTTAACTCGCATACGATCTGAAGTTTCATCCCCTTCTAAATCAACTGGGTTTAATATGATGTTGATCCATCCTTGGCAGCTACAACAGCTTTAATTCTTCTGAAAAGGCTTCCCACAAAATTTAGGAATGTGTGTAGGGAATTTGTGACCATTCTTCCCGAAGCGCATTTATGAGGTCACTGAGTGATGTTCAATGAGAAGGCCAAGCTCTCAGTCCGCACGATAAATGATCCAAAAGGGATTTATATCAGGTTGAGGTCAGGGCTCTTTGCAGGGCAGTCAAGTTCATCTAAACTTCACAGAGTACTGTTGTAATTAAAAAATTATTGAAAGAACATTTTTTAGCTTCAAGGAATATTGTGCTGCTCCTTCTGATTTGTGCATAAGACAGACACACACAAAGAATGAAGAGTTTCACAACTGACTCAGTAAACTGCAGTCATACTGGGAATTTTTCACTCAGGATTAAGATTATATGACTGTCAATATTGTACGTCTACATATGTTGCGTCATGATTTGTGTTCAAATATTCATCGTCCAGGTGTGATTCTATTTATGGGTCTGTCTATGACATTGTACTGTTCGTTAGCATTAAGCTAAACAGATTCTCGTTAAGCATAACTGTGTTTATGTATTTGTTTTAAATAAATTTAAATTCTCGTTGACTTGTGTTTGGTTTAACAATACACTTGTAGGCTATTTTTTGAAGAATTGCCAAACTGCTACTTGCTGTAAAGTGAGTTGTGCTTACTTCAACCATTAAGTGCTGCTATGTCAAATTTTCGCATGCAGCTCTTATTTTGAAAAATGTGTCACTCTTATCTCATGGCACCGCTGTCTCTCATGTAGTAACATTGACACCAAATGAAAACTAACCTCTTCATGATCTGGATCTCCAGACACCATCTCTCTTTGTTCCGCTCACTCAGCTCCTGGCGGCACTGTTTGATTGCGATCTGTTCCTCTGTATCCTGCAAACACGCGATAATAATAGAGGATTATTAATGGAAAACTGGAAAGACACTTGGAAAAAATAAGGCTAACCTATCAAACTGATTTGAATTACACATTACTACTAACAGAAGAGGGAAGGCGAGCAAATTCTGAGGTGATTTATCATTTATATCAGATGAATGTGATTGCCGGCAGAGAACAAATAACATTTGATTTCCATGTGGTTTACAATCCATTAAAGAAGTGATGAGCAATAAATGTATACATATCTATTTTCCTGTTTCTCACGGCGTCACCAAGGTTAAACTGCTTCCCGTAACGTGATCTGCGCTCTAACAATAATGCAGCATTGTCATCCATACGGGAAGAAGGAAGTTTAATCATCAGCGGTGCCCTCCACAGGTACTCAATGTCCTGCTTCTGCCAGTTCCCCACCGCGCCCCCCCCCCTTTTTTTTGAAACATCGTGAGGTGTGGAGGCACTTCTGTAAGTGACCCAACTTACTTCTTTCATTGTGATTACATAATATTAAACCGACAACAGATTTAATAAATCAGCTTTAGTAATGTTACAGATGATGTTTAAAAGCAGAGGTGTCAAACTCAAGGCCTGGGGGCCAAATCTGGCCTGCAAATCATGTATATCAACTTTCATGATTTTTTTTCAAATCTGTACCAACATTTCAGTCATATCATAAATGATAACGTTAAGATATTGCAAGCATGTTTTCTTACCAAACATGAACAATAGTTGAAAAACCCATTACCCTTGATTTCTGATTCCAAAACTGGTTCATGAATTTAATGTGCAACTATGATGAGGCTGTTTAAGATTTTATTGGTTTCACAGTCATAATGGCGCTCTGAGGGAAACCAGAACTAGAATGTGGCCCGCAACAAAAATGAGTTTGACACCCCTGTTTAAAAGGATTAAACAGTGATGAAATACATCAGTTGAAAAACATTTGAAGGCTTGCAACAAATTGCTACAGGATGAAATTTAGACGGTCCTACAATACCGCACCAATTTTCTTGTCCTTACGTGTTTTTCTCGATAAAAGGAGTACAAATTGTTGGTTTAATGTTACCGTAATTTCCAGCCTATAAGCTGCGACTTCTTTCACACGCTTTCAACCCTGCGGTTCATGCGGTGATGCGGCTAATTTGTGCATTTTTTCTAATGGCCGCAAGGGGGCACTCGAGCGGAAAAGGTAAGAGTGAGACCGGTGGAATATATGTGCAGAGGAAGTGACTTTTACCGGTCCGGCTCTATTAGCGCTGCACTAGCGTGTTACTGGCATGTCTGAGTGATTTTTACCGGTGTTTTTTTTTAACCGGCTCTGTTAGCGCGACGCTAGCGTTAGCGTTAGTGCGGCGGCGCTAGCGTTAAATGCTCTGTATACCGTCTTTCTTTGTAAATATCTCGTGTTTCAATGTGGGTTTCAATGTGGGAAATTGCGGCTTTTACACAGCTGCGTCGTATGTATGTATCAAATGGTATTTCCTTTACAAATGTACTGGGTGAGGCTTATAACTAAGTGCACTCTGTAGGCCGAGAATTACTGTAACCTTTCAAAAATACTTCAAATTGAGATGATTATGATTTTCATCCAGCCATCCACTTTCTTTTTGTACTTTTCTTCGTGAGGGTTAAACTAACATGGTAACACATGGTAAACTTAACCTCCGAGTGGCAACCAACACATATGTGGTAAAACTATGTGGTTGTATTATATACACTAAGTAAATCACTGGTTTACTTTCTTTTTGTTTGACAGTAAACTTGAACTGTCAGTGGAATTAAACAGCTTGAATTTTCTTTTTTGAAGAAGAAGAAGAAGAAGAGGAAACCTCTGTGATTGTTTTAAAACATGGTTAATGGTCACGCGTTGCCAGCAAAACAAGCAGCACTGAAATTCTTTGCTACTTTGTACCCAGTCATTCCTCTGTATTTTTAAATATTTACAGTACAAACTGTACAAACAGTTCAAAATTAGAAAAGCTCTTATCATGTAACATGCTCAACATATACACACCTGACAGTGACTAAAACAAGGAAAGCACACCCATAAAGAGAGGAAGAGGAAGGTTCGCTCAGTGTGTGTGAGCTCATACTTCCATATTCTACATCCCGTAATGCGCTCACCCTATGACTAGGAGTGATGTCATTATTCTGATTTCGATCAGATTTTATTCTCCAGAAGTGAAAAGCTTCTTTGGCGTGATGCCAAGTATTTACCAAAACAAATTCCCTTTTCATTAGGAGCCCAGAATATATATAAACAGTTATATTATTAACTCGGGATGTGAGAAAAGTCAGTTTCCTTGAAAGCATTTACTAGGAAGCACAAGGACATGGCCGGGAAATCGCCGTCTGAATGCATTTAATGCTTTATTGGACAAATTACAATGTCTCCTAAATGAATAATTGTATAAAAATGAGAATGAACATGTATATCACACCTCAGGTACAACTTCACAACCTAACAGTGCAACGTCAATAAAAGAGGACCATCCAAAATCTTTTCTTACAAAGATTGTATTGAGCAGTTTTCATTTCCACTGTCATGTATTCATGTAAAAACATCTTTACTATTGTTGTAGAGGTACTGAATGTACCGTAATTTCCAGCCTACAAGCTGGGACTTTTTTCACACGCTTTCAATCCTGCGGTTTTGCGGCTAATTTGTGCATTTTTTTTCCTAACGGCTGCAAGGGGGCACTCGTGCGGAAAATGTAGGAATAACACCGGTGGAATATATGTGCCGAGGAAGTGACTTTTACTGGGCCGGTTAGCGTTAGCACTGTGCTAGCGTGTTGCTGCTGTGTTACTGTTGCGTCTCATTGATATTTACTGCTAAGTTTTATTTTAACCGGCCCTGTTAGCGTTAGCACAAGCTTTAGCACGGAGTTAGCATTACCTAGCGCGGCGCTAGCGTTAAACTCTTTCTGTGTACAGTCTTTGTAAATATCTCGTGTTTGAATGTGGGTTTCAATGTGGGCACTTGCGGCTTTTGGACAGCTGGTCCAAAGCTGGTATTTCCTTTACAAATGTACTCGGTGAGGCTTATAACCAGGTGCGCTCTGTAGGTTCAGGAATTACGGTAACTGCACTGCTTCATAATTGTCAATGCAGTGAATCAGATATGATTTAAGAAATAATTTACAAATATTTACCAAATACACTAATAAGACTTTGTCAGAACAAGTATAAATCCATGTACGGTGTAGTTACATTTGAGTGCTCACCAATGCTAAATACAGGATAATATCGTTATGCCTTGCAATTGTCTAAAATGTTATTATTTTGAGCAAATATTGTTCACAAAGATAAAAAACTTTTTTTGAACATCCCATGTTTCACTCGAATACAGATGTACTCCAGATGGCACTTTTTAGAGCGATAATGTGCTCCTCATCTCAAAAACATGCATGCGATCTTAATTGAAGACTCTAAATTGTCCATTGACATGAATGTGATCGCAAATGGTTGTTTCTGTGTGCCCTTCGATTGGCTGGTAACCGGTTCAGGGTGGACCTCACCCCGAGCTCATCTGCAAAGATCTTGCTGAAAGACTTCGCAAGTGTAGCTAATGTTGTGGCATTTTTGATTAAAGATGCTCCACCAATGCGAACCTTATTTTGCCATCTAGTGACGTTCCCAAAGCCTCTGGTCCCCAGGCGTTCCTTCAGCTCCCAGGGCCCACTGCTCTGTGGCTGATGAAGGTTGACACGGTTCATGACCTCTATCAGGACTCCAGCAATTGGCCACACCTGCAGAGAAATTAAAATTAGAAATTACATTTATACCGAAGCGGCTTGGATTTGGCAATATGGTTCAATATGTAATCCTCCCGCTGGAGATGTTATGGTAACAAATCATCTCTACAATAAATGTCACTCAAGTAGATGGGCAGTACGTACTGTAAATATTGTTGCAAAACAAAAAAATAAAGTAGGCTTTCAGCTGAGCCACTCCGCCACCCCTGAACTCAACTCATGTCACAAAAAGCAGCTGTATGGAAGATAGAATCAGTGAGCAATTCTTGAAAAATGTGCCTTCCAGCTGTTTACTGTCACACTCGGTTGATGTTTACAGTCAAATTAAACAGGAAACTGAGAAATACACCTCTAAAGAAAAAAGGAACATTTTAGCTTTATAGGTCCACTAGTGTAATGCTAATGCCAAGATTTAATAGGGTAAAAATATAAGCTGTATGGTGTAGTTTAACGCTTGAAGCAATAGCTATTTGAACACAAATGAGGGGCCAGACATGGAAGAAGCTCATGTAATAATACAGTACTCACAGGCATATATTCTTTTTCCTCCGCAAAGAATTATGTACTACTGCTAATGCTGAAGAGTTATGACATCTCCTCTGTCTCGATGCATATTCAAATGTATGTTTTTTTTTTCGCTAATGTACTATAGTATGTACAACATTTATTCATTAAAATACACCCAAAAATGTCTCGTGTTTTATGGAAGGCCGGAACAGATGTATTGCCATTTCTGTTCATTTTAAAGATACTTTGAAATATGAAATATGTCCAATTGACAAAGTCAGCAACTCTGCAAAGCAGTGCCTCTCGAAAATGGCTGCATATTAAACCACACGTAGTAAACCATACATACTTCTCCCTAATTAACAATTAAATTACAAAGCTAATAAATTAATATTAAATTCAAATAGTTTAACAACGTTTATTACTGTGCTTATTTAGCGAAAGTTTGCAGTTGCAATAGGACGAATTACTACGTTTTTCTTTATGTACCTTTATGAAGCTAAATATGCTTAACATTTTTTTTTTTTTTTTACAAACAACTCAATGAAAACTACAACCATAGAAAACGTGACGTTAACAGTGTTAGTCAAAATTGAACACTATTTATTGCTTTAGCAAAAGTAGCATGTTTGAGAGCTCTCGTCCTGAATGCTATTAAGAGTGTGGACATGTACCTAATGTATTGACCGGTAAACGTGTAGCTGTACACTAAGTGACACAAAATGTTTATTAATGACCTTTGTATGCACATTTCCTCATATTAAACTATGATAACAAGTATGTATCAGCATGTGAATCGGGCAGAAACGTGACGTACGTGTGCTGTTACTGTATTACAGTAGAATGCATCATTCAACTTTTTGTCCGGTTTCTTGCACAAAATTAAAGTTATTGCCCATGAAACACGACGCCTACCTGTTATCTGATAGTCACCGGAGAATATTAAACGAGTAAAAGTCCACAGTTTTAGTCTGAATTAGAGCGCTGAAAAGTCTCCACTTGAAAGTTACACTTCCTGATTAGGAGGGTTCCTGTAAACCTGCAGGCTCCGCCCACATGATGCCAACCACGTGACTTTTTTTTTTTCAAAAAGTTATGGCAGTACTGTATTTTGAAAGATGTTTTACGAGTATATACTAAAAACATTCCAGTAGAAATCCAATATATTGTTTATAGAACTGAGAGCAGCACGGTGCCAGTGCCAGGCAAACAAATGGACAGTCACCTAATCACATTATTACTCGAAAAAAAAAATCAATTCCGTTTCTTTTTCATGCTGTTTGCATTATTTAACAGCATTTGACAGTTCGGTGTTGGAAGCTGTGGGGATAGTTGCAGGCCTTCTGGTGTGCGGTTTACCAAGGACGATCCTGTTTGGAGAAACTGGCCTTGGATAGCACAAATTCTACTTTGTTTTGGAGCAGTGTGACGGCCATTAAACTTTTCAAACCACTGCTGAACTGCAGTTTGAGACAGAAACAAACTTATTGCCAGGCAGCAATTCTCAAACGCTGAGCCAATGTCAAACAAAAACTACAAAGCCTAAACCGAGGGGTGTCAAAGTCATATGCTTACTCGTGAAACCATGTAAGTATTTCATCAACGTATCATAATAATACACATACATAACAAACACGGATAGCTAGTTTTGAAATAAAAAATGAAGAAAAACAAATCCATTTAGAAATAGCCAAAATCAATGATTTTTGTCAGATCTGGCTCTGGGCCTTGACTTGGAGACATATTTGAAATTGTCCATAGGTGCAAATGTGAGAGTGCAAGATTATTTGTTTGTGTGTGCCTTACGATTGACTGGACTGGTCACCAATCAATCGTACCGGATTATGAAATTGCTTTGTCCACAATTCATTTTTATATTCAGTATAAACAATAAGAAATAAGATTTTCAACATATGTATTGCATGCTGTTTTTGGAGTTGTTAAAGCGCAGTTTGATGCAAAAAAAAAAAACCCAAAACAAAATAATCAGACTTGCTTGTAAAAAATTGAGATGAAACAAGCAACGGTTGTTATGCACAAAATATGTCATTTATAAGCCTCACTCTGTAATGATGCCATCCAGACAGTGACTTCATAATATAGACCACAGGCGAAAGTCACACACAATTAGTCATTTTGAATGATATCCGACATGAGGCGTCCAACATCGGATCATATCTCGCAATTGAATAATTTCTCTGTGACAGTGAAAAATGTTTATTCATTTTCATCATATTTGATCCACCTTTAGGTCTTACTGGTAACCAGTCAATGATCACATCACCTTGAACATTGCTGTCAGGTTTCCATTTCTTTGATTATTTTCATCCATCCATTTTGTTAGCCGCTTATCCTTACAAGGGTCACCGGGAGAGCTGGAGCCTAGCCCAGCTGTCAACGGGTAGGAGGCGGGGTTCACCATGAAGTGGTTGGCAGCCAATCGCAGGGCACATCGAGACAAACAGCCGCACTCATAATCACACCTAGGGGCAATTTAGAATGTCCAATTAATGTTGCATGTTTTTGGAATGTGGAAGGAAACTGGCGTGCCCAGAGAAAAGCCACACAGGAACGTGGAGAACATGCAAACTCCACACAGGGGGGTCCGGGATCGAACCCGGGTCCTCAGAACTGTGAGGCTGATCCTTTCCAACTGAACCACCATGCCACCTTGATTATTTCCATCCATCCATACATCTATTTTCTTCACTGCTTATCCTCACGAGGGGCGCGGGGAGTGCCGGAGCCAATCCCAGCTGTCAACGGGCAGGAGGCGGGGTACACCCTGAACTGGTTGCCAGCCAATTACAGGCCACATAGAGACAAAGAGCCGCACTCAGAATCACACCTATGGGCGATTTAGAGTGTCCAATTAATGTTGCATGTTTTTGGGATGTGGGAGGAAACTGGAGTGCCCGGAGAAAACCCACACAGGCACGGGGAGAACATGTAAACTCCACACAGGCGGATCCGGGATGGAACCCGGCACCTCAGAACAGTGAGACAGACGCTTTTCAGATGATCCACCGTGCCGCCTTGATTATTTCCATCTTTTCAAAATAAGAGACAATCCTCAGTGTTCAGCTATAGTGATAATGCAGTGCAGTGTGCCACAATGTAAAAAACTGAATGAATATCATGGCGGTTTATTGATGTGTAAACATTAGTAATGTAGAGTACATGAATACTTGAGTCAATCTGTGAGTTGTTGAATTTCATGGCAGCACAAACCAGAAGACGATGCCCAGCAACAGAACCACCGCAGGCTTTATTGCAACACAGCATCCTGGACAGCAGATAATGCAGAACCGCACTCTAAGAGTTCACGTGAAATAACTCCAAAAAGATAAGGCCGCTATCTCTTTCGGTGCCTGAGCGTAACGCACATAACTTCCATCCGGTATCATGCTGAAGAAATGAAAACTTGGTCTCGATGTTCATCACGGAGAGGGAGCGCAAATGAAAAACAGATGGAAATGAACAACCTCCGCCCATCACAGTTATTTTATATGGACGTTTTGTATCATTAACCAACAGTAAACAATTCATATTTATTAGGAGCACCTATTTATACTAAAAATGTGCGCCATTCTGGAGACAGAGGAAGAAGAATGGGAAAAAAAAGAGATTGTGGTTGAGACAAATGACACCTAGTGCCAAGCGGGTTCATCACACTGGCATAGAGTCAAGAAGAAAAAACCAGCTTAGCAAAGCACTCGAGGTCACAGACAGATGGAAAATGAATCATAACATTCTAATCCAATTTGGGATGACAAAACTGGGTGTTTATCCTTTGCAAATTATTAACAGGCAAGACTAATGACGGTACGCAACTTTTTACGCAAAGTTACACCTGCACAGTCCAGCCCAAGCGCCAGAGTCGGCCTAGCATGAGGTTAGCAGGCTCCGTAAGGCGGTGAGGAAAGTACGCTAAAGTTGGACTACAAATGGACGACGTGAATGAGAGGGAGATGACGGACAAAATTAGACATTTTGAACAAATCCTCCCACCCTCTCCAAGACAAATTGTGCTCATTATAAGCCGGGAGCAGCAATGAAAATTTTAGACCACTGGTGTCAAAGTCAAGGCCCGAGGGCCAGATCCGGCCCGCCACATGATTTTACGTGGCCCGCGAACGCAAATCATCTGCGTCAACTTCCATGATTCTTGTGAAAATCTGTACCAAAATTTCAATTTGTCATACATCATAAACGGTAACGTTGGGATATTATAAGCATTTTTGTGTTACCAAACATGAACAATGGTTGAAAATCTCGTGACCCTCGATTTCTGAATCCACAACTAGTTCATCGTGTGTTAATCTAATGAGGCGATGGATTTTTTTTTTTTTTTTTTTTTATGATTCTTTCATAACAGCCCTCTGAGCGGAAACTGACTACAATGTGTGGTCGGTGACACAAATGAGTTTGGCACCCTGGCTTTAGGCTATCCTTTCGGGCTCTCGCCATCCAAGTACCACCAACTTTAGCATTTGTTGATATTGAGTTCCAGTACTGCCCTCCACATACTTTCCCTGGCTTCGCGTGAACGCCTGGTCTAGAAGTTCTGTGTTTCCATCACTGTTGCTAGCACTTTTTCTCCCACGTGGTACTGAATTTTGGCACAGCCTGTGCAGAGTGTTTTGATTACATATTTTGATCTGTTTTTAAAAAAAAAAATCTGTTTATGCTGTACTGCTACAGCACTTTAATTTCCATTGTGGGGATCATCCATGCATCCATTGTCCACTGCACATTTTTTTCTATCCATCCATCCATTTTCTTTGCCGCTTATCCTCACGAGGGTGACGGGAAGTGCTGGAGCCTGTCCCAACTGTCAACAGGCAGGAGGCGGGGTACGCCCTGAACTGGTCGCCAGCCAATCGCAGGGCACATAGAGACAAACAGTCGCACTGACAATCACACCTAGGGGCAAATTAGAGTGTCCAATTCATGTTGCATGTTTTTGGGATGTGGGAGGAAACCCACACAGGCAAGAGGAGAACATGCAAACTCCACACAGGCGGGTCCGGGATCGAACCCAGGTCCTCAAACTGTGAGGCCAACGCTTTACGAGCTGAACCACCGTGCCGCCACGTTTTTTTTTTTCTAATTAAATTGAATTTGGGCCTTTCCAACATGATACCCATGGTGAGATTTTTTAAATATTTTAAATATATAGCAGTGAATGTTACTTTTTATTTACATACATTCCATTTTTACATTTAACACTGTAGTGTAAATGACCTGCACTTGCACTGTACAGATAAAAAGTCATGTGTTAATATCGTCCCCTCTTATAGAAATATCACGCATATCACACTTCCTTTGGTTTATCAAAATTAGTGACACAAAGGAGCATCAGAACAAATCATCATTTCTGAAAGAAAGTGAAATGAATTTTTGAGGAAACCAAAGATTTTTTTTTTTTTGATTGCGTGTCCTCAAATAGAGAGGGAATTATGTTGCAATAACTTACACTGTGTCATGACATCACATCAAATCTCTGGAAGATTAAATCATGTGGGTTTTTTTTAATTCTGAATGTCTTGCATATTCGTATGTGATATGTGATTTGTTAATGTAAACACAGAGAAAGAGACATTTAAAAGTGTGTGTGCGGGGTGGGGGGGTGATGACCTTATGTTTTTTGTGGTCCGCCCTTTCTCACGGCTGCACGGTCATCATCCGGCAAGCGGAGCTCCTGCGTTTCCCTGCTGAGGTCGCGGCAGACACCCCCTCTCCACTCCTCCCTTTCTCGCTCTCTCTCCTCCCCACATGGTAGCCTTGAAAAGTGAGACAAAGCTCCAGAGCGGCTCAGCCCCCACGAGACGTCCACCCGACATCTCCTCCCAACCACCAACGTCATCATCTCCAGTTTGTTGGTAAGAACACCTTTTCTTTGCACATGAAATTTGGTCATTATGAGAGGGTTAAAAAAAGAATCTTCGGTAATTTACGGGATTACTATCGCTTTGGTTAATACAGAAGATTTTGGTCTGGTCATAATTCAGTATTATCATGATTCTGTCCATCATAGGGTGCGGTGCCAAATAATAAAGATTAAGCAGAAATAAAGTGTATATATTTTAATATGGTATAATACTTAGACTTAATACAGTACTGTATATTTCAAATCTAAAGCATGATATTGACATGCAATACAATCCATAATCATGTTTATTGTGTTTTCACCTTGCAACACGTATTTTCGTATTAGAAACACAAATGTGCTTTTCTGTTATGATCATTTATACACATACGCATCATATCATGTACTAATATGTTGCGTGTAGCAAAGGTTTTCCGACATCGATGTGAAAATTTTGTTCGTTTTCTACCTGCTTTTATTCTAAAAGCCAAAATATTGTATATTAGACAAAAGGAAAAACTGATTTTGAATGTACAATATTGAATATTTGATCATTATATTGATGATGAACTCTATCTATCTATCTATCTATCTATCTATCTATCTATCTATCTATCTATCTATCTATCTATCTATCTATCTATCTATCTATCTATCTATCTATCTATATCTATCTATCTATCTATCTATCTATCTATCTATCTATCTATCCTACCTGTTTGTAGTTGACAATGACGGAAAAAGTTTTTGAAAAGATTTAGCTTGCTCTCATTTTTTACAGCACAAAAATTTGACATTTGAACACAGCCGTGTAGACATTTTTTAATGCACCGTATGTATTTATACTGCAGTATCTATGGACTTGGTTCTGCAGATGTTAAAGGCTATCTTGAGTTTTATTAGAAGTCATGAATGCCTTCATCTGTTTCATCGCGGTCCTGGAAGATGGGATGACTCAGGGCGAATCAATCTCTTCATGCTGACCTCTGAGAATTTTTTTTTTTTTAACCACCTCCTCTTGTCGCACTTCCCCCTTTTCTCTCTCTCTTTCATCAGCTTGCACAGAGCTGTCTCATCACCTCATCTTCTCTCCCGCCTCGTGTCTATCTGTCTTTTTGTGTGTTGACGTTCACATTTTTTGACTGAGCCCCGCCGGGGGAGGGAGGCTTGGAGGCAACAATGCAGCTTTATTTGCTGTGCGACTTTGACTGAGCTGGCCCAGTGAAGCATGCACCAGTGCCCTCCCCCTGAGTGATTGTGAGGAATGAATAATCCCCGCTAAGTACTGTAGCTTTCGGACATAGCATATTGTAGCACAGTGTAAAGGAACAATGGTCAAACTGGAGCTTTAGTGAGCCAGGGAGGGCAAACAGGTTCAAAAACATGTTATGATCTGCTGGACAAAAAGGAAAATGCATAGAATGAGGTCAAACATGCTCGACGATGCACACAATAGAGTAAATGTTTCCTATGCCACTTCCTGTGCTGCTTATTCTCAGTGGGCATTTATAAAAGCTTGTTGACTTGGGCCCTGTGGAGAATGATTTTAAATGAGATCACAATTGTTTATTTTGTACATTAAAAGAATCCCATTCTTGTGCAACAACGCTTACAACAGTCATCCGTGGCTTTTTTTACATCTCCGATTACTGTAATTAGTATTATTTTGGAGTGAGCCAGTCCTCTCTAAGACATCTCAGTTCGGCTCAACTCCAATTGCGACCTCCCCACACCACCAGTGCCTGCCTTCATATTTTAGATGATCTTATTTCTTTTTAAATCCCTTTATGGTCTCACCTAGCCTGACATCACTGAGTTACCCCATTCCTACTACCCTAGGAGGTTAGCTGACCAACTGCTTCTGGATGTACGTCGGCCCAGGCAGAAGCTCAGAGCTTTTCCTGTTGCTGGTCCCATGCAGCAGATTGACATCATTCTGCACATCAAGAAAAACCTGTCCATTTTAAAAACTCCTCTTTTAAACAATTTTCATTCTTCGGCTTTCAACAGACACTGAACTTGTGTTTTTTTTTTCAACCCACAGTGAAGAAAATAAGTATTTGAACACCCCGTTATATTGCAAGTTCTCCCACTAGAACTCATGGAGGGGTCTGAAATTTTCATCGTAGGTGCATGTCCACTGTGAGAGAGATAAATCTAAAAAGAAAAATCCTGAAATCACAATGTATGATTTTTTTAATGATTTATTTGTGTGATACAGCTGGAAATAAGTATTTGAACACCTGAGAAAACCAATGTTAATATTTGGTACAGTAGCATTTGTTTGCAATTACGGGGGTTCATTTTCCTCCAAACACGGTTATGGGAATTATGACCAAAAAGTTCCATTTTGGTCTCATCTGACCACAAAACCTTTTCCCGTGACTCCTCTGTATCATCCAAATGATCACTGGCAAACTTAAGACGGGCCTTGACATCTGCTGGTCTAAGCAGGAGAACCTTCCGTGCCATGCATGATTTCAAACCATGACATGACGTCTTAGTGTATTACCAACAGTCACCTTGGAAACGGTGGTCCCAGCTCTTTTCAGGTCACTGACCAAGTCCTGTCGTGTAGTCCTGGGCTGATTCCTCACCTTTCTAAGGATCATAGAGACCTCAAAAGGTGATATCTTGCATGGGGCTCCACTACGATTGAGATTGACTGTCATGTTTAGCTTCTTCCATTTTCTAACGATTGCTCCAACAGTGGACCTTTTTTTCACCAAGCTGCTTGGCAGTTTCTCCGGAGCCCTTTCCAGCGGTGTGGAGTTGGACCACTTTGTCTCTGGTGTGTGTCTTTGGACAGCTATTTGGTCTTGGCCATGTTACAAGTTTGAGTCTTACTGATTGTATGGGGTGGACAGGTGTCTTTACGCAGCTAACGACTTCACACAGGAGCACATGGAGTGGAGGTAGACTTTTAAAGGCAGAATTGTAGCTGATAGGTGTTCAAATACTTATTTGCAGCTGCATCACACAAATCGTTAAAAAAAATCATACATTATGATTTCTGGATTTTTCTTTTTAGATGATCTCTCTCACAGTGGACATGCACCTACGATGAAAATTTCAGACCCCTCCATGATTTCTCTAAGTGGGAGAACTTGCAATATAGCAGTGTGTTCAAATACTTCTTTTCTTCACTGTAAGCAGCACCTTGTTACAGTTGTGGTTGTCTTTAAGTGCTGTTTAACTAGAGTTAGTTTCTCTTTCTCACACTTCTATATACAACCGTGCACACTGGACTTTGACTTTTCCCACGGAAATGCAAACGTGTTCTGTGCACGTTCGAACTATTTTCGGCTTCCACATTTTGTTCTCATTACTGGAAGAGAAGAATGTCTCACCTCCATCTCTTACAACCTCACCGCTCTGTCATCGTTGCACTTGGCTGCCAATGTGAAATCCCGGCAAGGAATCCAAGCAAAAGTGATCCAGGTAATCTCAAATGCAAGTAGGCTATGAACAGGCCCTCATCTACTTGGTGCTCAGGCCGTAAATACAATACACTCCAAAACGGAAGTCAAATAATACTTTTCCTTTATACAGCTGTGCGTGTCTTTGTCTTATCCACTGCACGTGTTTGCCCTACAAACGTGGCAATGTTGTGACTCAATGTCTGGCTTCTGATCCTCCGAAGATGTTTTCACTTGTTCCACTCATGTTTGACCTACTAAAGAAACCGCAATAACCACAAGCCCCATTAACAATGGAACCTACAACAAGTTTTCCAAATTAAGAATAGACTTGATTTGTGCAAGGACTGCATCAGCATCCTATTCCTACAGAGCTGATGGTAAAATAAGGTACAGACAAAACAAATCAAGCCTAGTTGTATTTTTTCTTTTCCACTTACGATCAAACTTAAGAAAGACCTGGTTCTTGAATGTCTCTATTAGATTTTCCCATGTGATTATCTCATTGTTGAGTGATTTTTCCTCCCTGATCTATTGGGGTCGATGCGCGTAAATGTTGAACCTGTTCAACACTTGAGATCGCAATCCTTATGTGTGTGGTCAACACCAAGGTGTGGTTACGGATGTGCAACCGGTTGGTTACCAAATAAGCCATCAGTTAGCATCTTATTCTTTTCCTTTCGGCTCGTCCCGTTAGGGGTTGCCACAGCATGTCATCTTTTTCCATCTTACCTTATCTCCTGCATCTTCCTCTCTAACTCCAACTCCCCTCATGTCTTCCCTCACCACATCCATCGACCTTTTCTTTGGTCTTCCTCTCACACTCTCTTCCTTGGCAGTTCCATCCTCAGCACCCTTCTCCCAATATACTCACGCTCTCGCCTCTGGACATGTCCAAACCATCAAAGTCTGCTCTCTCCAACCTTGTCTCCAAAACATCCAACTTTGGCTGTCCCTCCAATGAGCTCATTTCTAATCCCATCCAACCTGCTCACTCCGAGCGAGAACCTCAACATCTTCATTTCTGCCTCCTCCAGTTCTGCTTCCTGTTGTCTCTTCAGTGCCACCTTCTCTAACGCAGCCTCTTACTGGTGACCTTCGGTAGTACAATAGACATCAGGCGTGGGATGGGATTTGTGATTGTCGATGGTTATTTGTGGGGTGTGGTGTTTTGGCACACCACTTCTTATAAGAGCATTTAGCACGCTCCTTTCCATTTTAAAAATCGGTTATATTAAAAATTGGTATGTTTTGATCCTGTTCAAAACAACTCCAATAGCAATCAGTGGAGTGAAGACTCCTTGAAAGCTGGGCTATTAAAAGAGGGGAAAAACAGAAAAAGTGTTGAACAATATATTTGTGTTTGTCTTTACCTCTACTACCTGGTTCATTGAGTCATTCTCATTAGCACCAAAATGGCCCCAAATATGGCCTTCAGAACAACACAAAACTTCCTGCCTTTGAGCTTCACAAGTAATTTACTTGCATTTCGAAACTATGAGCTGAACCCAAGCAGGGCCTCATGCCGATGAGCTATCACAGGCTCCAAACACGGGTAAGCCACTTATGTTCATGTCTGATGTGGGGGCGTTTGTACACTGCGTGGCTTGATATGTATTTCGCAGCCAGCTTTCGGGCAGGAAACACGTTTTGTCAGCTGACAGGGTCGGCCAGATGGGGGACAACACAGCCGCGAAGCTGCACGACAGGAAAACAAAAAGGAAACTACAGCCTGTTTTTGTGTCAGTTTGTGGTGTTCACTTTAGTGGGTTCAGTCACTCGGAATTTCCCATTTGCTCTGTTTAACACAAAAACTCAAAAGTGGTCCATCCTCTTAATGGTAAGTGTACGATTGCTTTAATGGACAAGGGAGTAGATTTTATTGGCCTTGTTAGTTGTGTGTGTGTGTGTGTGTGTGTGTGTGTGTGTGTGGACTCGGTCATATGAAAACAGCTTTGCTTTCTATGCACCCAGTCAAGCAGAGAAGGTGAGTCGGCAGACAGCAGGGAATGCAAACTTTCCCAAGATTAGAGGCTCAGACGTGTATGCATGATTTCTACCCATCGGGGAGGGAGTGAATCATTGTTTCGCACCATTAGAAGCTGCAATTGCAATGATCCATCTATTTTCTTAGCCGCTTATCCTCACAAGGGTCGCCGGAGTGTTGGAGCCTAGCCCAGCTGTCATCGAGTAGGGGTCGAGGTACACCCTGAACTGGTTGCCAGCCAATCGCAGGGCACATAGAGACAAACAGCCGCACTCACAATCACACCTAGGGGAAATTTAGAGTGCCCGATTAATGTTGCATGTTTTTGGGATGTGGGAGGAATTTTGAGCGCTCAGAGAAAAGCCACACAGGCACGGGGAGAACATGCAAACTCCACACAGGCGGGGCTGGGATTGGGAGGTCAACGCTTTACAGCTGCAATGGCATTGCCTTCCAATTTAATACTTCTTTACCCTTGACCTTTAGGCCATAGCTTTCTCGTAAACCTATAACTTTTGGCCAGTAGAGAGGTTCAAACTACCGTATAACATTCTGTCTACAAGGACAATTAAGAAACCTCAAGAGGACCATTGTGTATCCGGACTACAGGAACTATCGACTAAACGTAGTTCCGTGCTGAGTCACTCATAGAGTAGCGGTTCACTCGCTTGACTTCCGTGGGATCGCTTCAGTTTCCTTCTGGTGTGAATGTAAGTTTGAATGGTTATTAGTCTCTGTTGTCTCCGCTGGTGACCAGTCCAGGGTGTGCCCAGCCTCTCACCAAATGTCATCTGGGATAGGCGTTAATCCTAAAGAGGATAAGTACAGTAGTGCCTTGTGATTAGAGTTTACTTAGTTCTGCACCCCCCACCCACACCCCTACATTTTTATAATATGTTTTTATTTAGGAACGTAGCACCTTGTCATATTATACTTTATAAAACATTAAGGCATACAGCAAAAAGTAAAGTCATAAGTTAAAGATAATGTTATTAAGAGATGGGCGGCACGGTGGGACACCTGGTAAAGCTTTGGCCTCACAGTTCTGAGGTCCAGGGTTCAAACCTGGATCCGCCTGTGTGGAGTGTGCATGTTCTCCCCGTGCCTGTGTGGGCACTCCAGTTTCCTCCCACATGCCAAAAACATGCAACATTAATTGGACACTCTAAATTGGCGCTAGGTGTGATTGTGAGTGCGGCTGTTTGTCTCTATGTGCCCTGCGATTGGCTGGCAACCAGTTCAATGTGTACCCCGCCTCCTGCCCGTTGACAGCTGGGATAGGCTCCAGCACTCCCCGCGACCCTCGTGAGGATAAGCGGCTAAGAAAATGGATGGATGGATCATCAGAGATGGTCATTTTTACTTCACTTCATTGTGCCGCTTCTTTTGGTGTACCAACATTGGCCACTGGGGGAGATATAATACATCCTTCCATCCATTTTCTGAGCCGCTTATCCTCATCAGGGTCACGGGGAGCGCTGGAGCCAATTCCCGCGGTCAATGGGCAGGATAAAGGGTAAACACTGAGGTGGTTGCTAGCCAATCACAGGGCACATAAAGACAGACAACAGCCTCACTCAAAATCTCACCAAGAAGCAATTTAGAGTGTCCAATTAATGCATCATTTTGGGTTGTGGGGGGAAACTGGAGTGCCCAGAGAAATTTTTATTTTGAAATTAATTCTCTTTTTTTTCCTGTTTAATTTGACAGTAAACTTTAACTGAGTGGCAGTAAAGATTTTATAGCATCTTTTTGCTGAGTTGACTTGCATTTAATGGCAACGTAGTGTGCTCGTATCTCAAGCTTGCGCTAGCAAATCAAAACAAAAAGTCGTCGTATTAGAAAATGGATGGACATGTACCGCTGGACAATGATGGGCTGTTGTATCCCTTTAGAAAAAAGCCTTACTGGTTCTATACAGGAAAAGAAGTCCAGTATCTGACTTCAGTGTGAAGGCATTAATGTTTCCCACTAATCCAATCCAAAATATATCAAAATATATACACAAACATGTCGCTCTTTGCACCCAGTAACGCCAAAATCCTGATGTGACTGTCATAAAAGGACAACCACGTTTGTTTTCCAAAACAAAGACCCAAGTTCTAAATTTGGTTTTTCCTTCCTCCCTCACCAAAATACAAAATGGAATGACACACTTAATTTACATGAATTAATGTAAATGTTAATGAGCAAAAAAGAAAAAGTTTTTGCTCTGGATGTGTGTAACAACCAATTAAGTGGTTTACAATAAAAACTAAGCTAGGACTCGTCCTGGGCCTGAATAGCATCCTTGAATATTCAGCTATTCTCGTTTAAAATCGAGGTTATTTATGGAGCATGTGGCTACTTTTCCTAATTTTCTTCCCTAAATCTCAACAAGCAGCGGCCGCCACCTGCCCTTGCGTGACTCACATTTACGCAGCGTACTTAAGTTTCACCGGCTACTCTCCTCTGCACAGTCACATGTGACACATTTACGCGCACTAAAAGGGTGGAACACAAGAGGAAATCTACACGTCGAATATTTTTTCCTTGAGCAATAAAAGGCAAATTAAACATTGACGTTTTATTCTTGCAGGCTTCCTTTTCTGCTTTCCTGTCATTTCCTTTGTGGTCCATGCTTTTTTTTTTTTTTTTTTTTGGTTGTTTTAGTGAAGTGAAGGAATTTTGGGGAAATGTTTGGCTGCTGGCTCGTAATTTTGCTCTCTGGATGACGTAAACGAAGTTTTCTGTGGAATCCCACTGCGTACGGCTTCTACGAATTAAGATAAAATTTATTATACAGTGTATATAAAAACTCTACACACCCACATCGAATGCCAGGTTTTTGTGATGCAGAAAAATAAGTAAATGAAAAAAATTTAAAAATTAAAAATTCTATCTACATGTTCTTTTCTTGGTTGAATTTTTTAAAAACGATTTATCTTCCTGTAATTCTTTTATACCACACCCCGAAAAATAAAACAGGGATGTGTACACTTTTTATATCCGCTGTACGAGGACAACATTAAGTTTGGCATATGTGAACGGGAATTCAGTAATTAAAAGAAGTCGGAAAACATCATCCAACTGTCAGGAGCTTCGTGTTATGACTTCCAATGTGAGTCAAGGAGTCGAGTTCGTGCTTCCCCCAAACCCGTCCCACCCTTTCCTCCCAGCGGCCTCCGTCGAACACGGGCGGAGGTATGCATAAAGGAAGCAACAAAGAAAATATAGAATCCTACCTAGAATTATGCAATTATTTTTCCTTCAATTGTTTACTCACTTTTGTCGCGACGAGATTTGTTCAATAAGGACACTCGAGCTCTATTCGTCAACTTCCTGATTAATTCGGTTGTATTCTATATTTATATTTAGTGTCGACATGTGTGAGGGTATTTCAGTACTTGGTATGGGAGCAATGTTAAAAAAAGACCATTTATGACAAAGCCGGCGATTGTTGAAAATAATCCAACACTTTTTCAAATAGATAAATAATGAAACAGAAAATGCATCTTCCTTCTTATTGTGTGTTTTTGAAATTGTTTTTTAAATACACACCATTCTCCAAATAACTATTGGGGCCTCATGGAGGAAAACGGAGAATGACTAAGAATAATTTTTAAATTATAGAACAATAGTCTACAATTTTGTAATTCACTTGTCTTCTCTCTCTTAGCATTCCAAAATTTTTCTTATTTTTTGTCTTGTAATATGATTACTTCACTTACATACATTTTACTATTATATTTTTCACTGGATTTTTCTTTTTTCCTTTTCAGTGTCGTTGTGACTTGTAATACTAGAATTTTGACATTCACTTCTCTCGTGTTTCTAGTAGTGCAATACATCCATACTTATATCTCATATCTCATTTGTCTAATGCAATTCTATTTTGTGCTTACAGAGAACTGAAGAGCTTCAAAGACCTCCCAAGAACATGAGCAGAATATTGATATTGGTGCTGTGTTCTCTCTACTGCTGCTTAGCAGACAATGTAAGTCGCACACTTTCTTTTTGTACAGGAAACAGGAAGCGTTTGCAATGTATATTTTATACTCCTACTTGAACGTGTGAAATGTCAGTCAAAAACAAGATGTTATGACAGGTAAATTGCAAACCAGAGAGATGGAAATGTAGCTGTAATTTACAGTTCAAGCTGATTTAAAAAATAGATGTGGTGGAAATTCAGACTTAGTTCATATGATTATTTAGGGAGTGGCTAATTAATGGAGTTTTTGTTAATGGGACAAATGTGCTGTTTTGACAGAGAAAATTATAGCGGGCACTAGAGCAGACATTAGCAAGCAGGCTAGCTAAGACAGTGGCAGTCCTAGCTTGAATGTCCCCTTCCCTCCCTTTTTCTGAGCAATACTAACTTATTCTTACATTATTGTAATGTTTATACATTTGGGTCACCAAAAGTAGAACTCATCAGAACTTGTAAGAATGAATTTGCAGACCTCTTTGTCACAGGTTAGCTTGCGTTTTTTTTTTTTTTAAACACTTGGCAAAGCAAGCGCATTCACATGCGGCCATGACACATCCATTTATTTCTTACCAACAATGGACTGACCTTAGTTTCTCCCCAAAATACGGAGCTCTCCAAACAATGATGATGTCATGTTCCCTCGAAATCGACCTCTTCATTTATTAGCACACGCCTTACAATGTCTTGAGAATGAGGTCCAAATTCCTCATACAAATGGCAGCTTAATATCATCATGCCAGTTGCGCATACCACAAGCCCCCCCCCCCCCCCCCCCAAAAAAAAAAAAAAAAAAAAAAAAAAACATAATGGAGGTTTGTTTCCAAGTCTCTCATTTTAGAACTACTCTCCCACTAGGCAGTCTTGTGATCTTCTCTTTGATAATATTGAAGAGGTCCACTCAATTTATCTACTTATTTCGTCTTATTTATTAATGTACTTGCAAAAGGAAATTAAAAAAAACTTTTCGATGTATATCTGATGGCGCAATACCAAACACAGCTAGTTTTTGTTACTGTTTTCATTTCAAGTTAGCGATAATCACTCACATTTAGCCACGCAAAAGTACCCTAGCGCCTGTTTTCAAAAGTTATGAAAAGGTCTATAATATAGTATCAAAGTTTGTTCATCTAAAGTGTAGTCGATATTGTACAGAATTTGTCTGACTTGTTAAATTGTCTCTACGTTCGAAGAAGCCCAGCAAATTTTGAAGAATCTGAAGTGTGGCTAGTAGCTGAATGCCGTACCTGAGTGAGAAACGAATGTGGAAAAAAAGCCCAAATTTGTGTGCCTCTGCAGGTGGAGCTTGTCCGCTCCAAGAGAGGAACTCGTTTTTATGGAGGTGAGCGTGAGCGGAAGACGTCCCGGCGGCCACTTTTCATTGTTCATGTGCAGAAGCCTTCACCTTCCTTTGACACCTCCCGTGAGCCCAGCCATTCTTTTTCCTTTCGCCTTTCCCCCATAACAACATCATCACCCCAACCTCCGATTCCTTTTCTTCCCGTCTGTTTGTCCATGGAACAATTCCGACTTGTAATCTTCCAGTCTGATTTGTTCATTGTTTGTGTGTGCCTGTTTGTGTTTGTCCTCAGTACGTTGCGTGGATAGAACAACATCAGCCGTGCATAATTATGGGGACACTTGGCTGCGATGGAAGGGACAGCGTGTGGAGTATTGCCGTTGTGCGTTAAGAGGACGAGAACTTTGTCACGTAGTCCCCGTCATCAGTGAGTGTGATGTACTACCGTCACGTCGTCTGTTCTCACGTCGTTACGATCCAACATCGATCACCTTGTTTTCACTGTCACAAATCAGCATGAAAATCATTTGATATCGACCATGCGGTTCTCCTGACTTCACAGGTTCAATGCAACATTAAAGTTACCAAACAATGTTTATCTAAATCACTAGAAAATCAGAAAGTATGTAATAATTCTAGCAAGATGAAAAAAATCAACATCCAGCAGACCACCCATCCATTTTCTACCGCGCTTATCCTCACAAGAGTGACGTGCATGGTGATGCCTGTCTTTGCATACACCCTGAACTCGTCACCAGCCAATCGCAGGGCACAAAGAAACAAACAAACGTTCCCACTCACATTTATAACGACCGACAATTTCGTCTTCAATTATCCCTCTGTGCATGTTTTTTGGGTTGTAGGAGGAAACCGGAGCACCCGAGAAAACCCACGCATGCACAGGGAGAACTTGTACACTCCACACGGGCAGGGACAGATTTGAACCTGGATCCTCACAAATGTGAGGATGTGCTCACCAGTGATTCACCACCGCCCCCATAACAAACCATATTAAGTCCATAACCACTAAAATAAATTTACAATACAACTTACAATAAATGATTTTTATAATATACATAACAAAATGGGGCGCTACAGTGCGGTCAGCTGGTAAAGCGTTGGCCTCACAGTTTTGAGGTCAATCCCGGCCCCGCCTGTGTGGAGTTTGTCTGTTCTCCTTGTGTCTACGTGGGTTTTCTCCAGGTAGTCCGGTTTCCTCCCACATCCCAAAAACATGCAACATGAATTGGCGACTCTAAATTGCCCCCCAGTGTGATTGTGAGTGCGACTATTTGTCTCTATTTGACCTGCAATTGGCTGGCAACCAGTTCAATGTGTACCCCGCCTCCTGCCCGTTGACAGCTGGGACAGGCTCCAGCACTCCCCGCGACCCTTGTGAGGATAAGCGGCAAAATAAAATGGATGGATGGATGGATAACAAAATGATGCAGTGACCCAAAAACATACTTTTTTTTTTTTTTTTGCTTGTAATGTCACTAATAAGCACTATTTAAACTCTCAAATCAACACGGATACATTTCATATTCATCATATATGCCCCACAAATAATAAGTTTAAAAAATAGTCTGCGAACCTGGTGGGTATGTCTTAACACAGAAATGGCACGCTCACTTTGGCAAGATAACCAACCGATGACTTTTCCTGTCTGTTTGCTAACACTTTCTGGACTGCACGGCTCACTTGCTGTGACAAACTCGAACAATCTTTTTTCATCATTTGGTCTGCTTTGCTCGTACCCGCTGTCGGTTTTCTGTAGGCGTAGTTTAGTCTGACACTGCTTGGCGTTGGCTTGGGGCATTTTTATTTCCCACCTCCCCTTGTTGACAAATTTGGTGACTTATAGTCGGCGTTTCCTCAGACGATTTATAACCACACTGCAGCCGGCCAACTTGTGAGCTCAGGCTGCAGGCTGGTATGATCCTCAATTTAGACCTCTTGTAATAATAAATGGAGAACCTGACTGGCAATTGTATGAAACCAATTTTCCAACACGTCTATAAAGTGCTGATGGCCTGAAGGTGATATTATTGTAAGCCACTGCAACATTACGCACAGTATGAACATTAACACTTCGCTTAATTATATGAAAACGAAAACTAAATATTATTGAACTGGATTTTATTTTAGATTTACACAGAAAAATTATATAAATTTTGCACATGAATAAATGTCTGTAAATAAAAAATTTTAAAAGTTGAAATGCAAAAGTGCCGGACTGAAATGTTAAATACAACCAAAATGTACTGTAGAAATGTACTGTAATGTTTGATTTAAATAAAAAAAGAGTTAAAGCCACATAACATGTTAAATAACATAATTTGGTGGACAGTTTGTACATTTATTAAGTGATTCTTTCCTACCACTAGTAACCCAATTACTGTACCATTCTAATATTACACTTTTACAATCATTGTTTTTAGGAAAACATATGCTAAACAGTTAAACATTTAAAGAAAAGTTTACCTCTATTGGTGACAAAGCAAAAATGTACATTTTGTACACAAAATGTATTTCAGTGATTCACTTATTTACATAAAGAATAGAATATTCTTACATTTAATTTGTACATTTTAAATAAAAATAACTGGGACATCGTCTAACATTATTTCTTTTAATTCTAAATTGTCATGAAGCTTAAAAATCATCGTCGTCATCATCAGACATCATTTAGCATTGTACTTTTTTTTGCATTTTAAAATTTCAAAATAGGTAGATATCTTTCAGTATTTTACTGTTTCGTAAACTTTTCATACAAATTATATTTTAAAATTTATTATTACAATAGACAGGCCAATTAATGATGTCCATCAAGCCGCAAATGGCCCCCGGTTCAGACTTTGGACACCGATGCTTTGGGGTCACTGTATCCGGAAGCGAATACAGTTATGACCAAGTCACATTATGTTTTGTTTGTAGCATCTCTTATTTGTCTGTCCATTTACATTCAGTTCTTACACACAACCAAATATTACAGTGGTCCAGACTCAAAAACCTCATGGCTGCTAATCATATCTAACGATATAATCTGATGTCTTCATGTGGTGATGTATGTAGTCCATAAATCTGACCTGCTTTGATTTTCTGTCTCTTCCAGACTGCTACTCATCTAAATGCTACAATGGCGGGACGTGCAAGGAGGCCGTGTACTCTTCGGACTACATTTGTCAGTGCCCCGTAGGCTTCAGTGGCTCCCAGTGTGAGATCAGTAAGTATGCGGTGCCCCCCAGTCATCTAGCCAATAAAGTTCACCACTTACCTAGAATAAGGCATACAAACATTGAATAAAAATAAAATAAACATATTGAAATAGATCCATCCATTGATATTATTAGTTGCAGTGCTGGAGCCCATCCCAGCTGTCATTGGGCAGGGACCCTGAACTGCTCGCCAGCCGATGACAGATTTCAAAATACATTTTTATCTACTTTAAGATGAAGCGGATGAATATTTTATCGTTATATAAGTTGTTTGTTCTGTTTTCTGATTGGTGGCGTTTTTCGGCCCCGGGTCGCAAAAACATGTAGAGGGAGTCCTGGGGTTAAGACGGTCTTGACCTAAGATCACAAAACAAGGTTCTTTGAAACTTGTCGAGATGGAGAGGATTGGGAACCAGGTTCCTTCGCAAAAGCTAAGCACAGCCTCCCCTTCTTCTTCTTCTCCATCCACCTCTCAGCAGTAATGCTAAGTACATCATCTTGTTTCAGTGTATTTGTTTTTTATCCAAATTATTTTGATGTAAATTCTGACTTCAATTGTGGAATCCGACTTAAGTCGAAATTCGAGTTAATGCGCTACTGTAGGAACGGATCTCAGTCGTAGACCGAGGACTCTCTTTACAGTAGTTCCCATGGGATAAAAGCATGTTGCGGTACATTTACATACCAGCTTTCCGTCATATGGCCAACATCACATCCATCTCTGGATCAGGAGGAGCCCCGAGTGACAGGACGTGGACCTGATAATCCCAACTTCACAATTCATCAGACTTCCTTGGAGAAAACTCCACCACTGTGTTTGTGCCATGTTCATGCTGGAACAAAAAAAGGGTCTTCCCCAAAACTGTCCCCACAAATTGTAACGTATGCAGTTGCCTTATGACGAAGGACTAGGATTAAGTAGTCTAGCCTTGGCCCTGATGATGTCATGTTCAGTTTTAGTTGGGTTAGTTTAGTTTGTTTTCCTGTGTTCCATGTCTTGTGTGCTCATGTTGTTAATTGTGCCTACCTGTTCTCGTTACCCCGCCTCCCTTGTGTTGACCAATCAGCTCCCTCCAGCCACTCGTGACCTGTCCAGGTGTTTCTTGTTGTCTCGTCAATCTTGTCCTTGTCATGTGATGCGTTTTTTGAATGTCATGTCACGTTTCTAATTTGGGTTCATTTAAGTAATGCTTTGTTACTTTGAGTATTTTGGTTGTTTCTTTGTTTAGCTGTTGTTAATCATGAAATATTTTTGATATTCCTCAACTCCTCCCTTGGTTCCCTGCGTTTGGGTCCTCCACGCCTTCCCTTCTTCGCCCTTCACTAGCTAACCCTGACCGTGACAGATAAATTGCTTAAATGTGTATCTCTAGACATTTGGATTAAATATTGTCAGAAGAAAAGTCCATAAACCATGCAAACAGCTCTAATGTATGAATGTTTTTATTTCTGAGGAATTCTTTCTGAGACCCTTAAGTCGCCGCACCCTCTCAGCGAAATAATTACGCATACATCAGCTGTGGCAGACAGCCACGGAAGGCCTTAAGGCCAGACCCAATAAATTGGATTGTTTTTGTTTTATTGCTTATAAATTCCGGCCACTTGTATCTCAAGCCAGCGCTCCGGTTTTATACTCTTATTTTCGCTTGAAACACACATCAAGTTCCCTTCGATTTGCAATCAGGAAGTAATGTGTGCGTGATAACATTCAATTGCTGTGAAGAAGGGAAACAGGCTTCATCTACTCAGGATAAATGAATCACGGAAGCCGAAAGAGAAGAGCTATCAGTGCCGAGAATAATCAAGGGAATTTGTGTACTTAATGCCCATTTGTTTCCAGACACCAAAGAGAAGTGCGTTGTGGGGAGCGGGGACGCCTATCGCGGCACGTGGAGTATCAGCAAGTCGGGGGCGGAGTGCATCAACTGGAACGCCACCGCGCTCAGGGCAAAGAAGTTCACCGCCAGGAAAGTGGACGCCAGCACCCTTGGCCTGGGCAACCACAACTTCTGCAGGTATGTGAGCCCAAACGACAAAACACACATCGCCGCTTATCCTAACGAGAGTCGCGGGGAGTGCTGGTATCTATCCAAGCTGTCAATGGGCAGGAGGTGGGGTACACCCTGAACTGGTTGCCAGCCAATTGCAGGACACATTGAGACAAACAGCTGCACTCACAATCACGCCTAGGGGCAATTTAGAGTGTCCAATTAATGTTGCATGTTTTTGGGATGTGGGAGGAAACCGCAGTGCCGGGAGAAAAGCCACGCAGGCATGGGGAGAACATGCAAACTCCACACAGGCGGGGTTCCGGAATTGAACCCGGGACCGCAGAACTGTGAGGCCAAAGCTTTACCAGCCGATCCACTGTGCCACAATGCCCATTTTGACTTAACTTCCGTATTAAAATAATTTCTTTTGCAATTCAATATTCTTTTGTATTTTGAATTGAAATGATAAATTTGGTTTGCGTTTACTGTAATCCATAATCATCGGAATTATTGAAATGTTCTCAGGAACCCTGACCAGGACAGTGGCCCTTGGTGTTACACCTACAAAGGCACACAAATCACCTGGGAGTTCTGTTCCTTGCCAAAGTGTCCAGAAGGTAAAATCTCACGTCGAGCGCTGTACAGAATATCGGACATTGTAATCCCTTGATGGATGTCATTTAACCCATTTGCACTTTTCTGTTTCACTCAGATAAGTATGAAGAATGCGCGAGAGGCCTCGGTCTGACTTATAGGGGCACGAAGTCCGTCACTAAAACTGGAGGCCGCTGCCTCCCTTGGGACTCTCCAGCCATCGTGCGCAAGTACAACAACGCGTGGAGGTCTGATGCCCTCGAAGTGGGACTGGGCAGCCACAGCTACTGCAGGTTTGAATCCCGGGGTGCTCTCAACCAAATGCAATCATAAAAAAAAAAAAAAACAAAAAAAAAATAAGCAATTCGGGGTCTTAAGTCCATCTGCGCTCATCCGACAGGAATCCTGATGGTGATGCGGGTCCGTGGTGTCACACCTACAAGAACATGCAGCTGACCTGGGAGCTCTGTGATGTACCTAAATGCAGTGAGTTCATTTATTTATTTTTTGTTGACATATGTTTTTCCAACGGACTGCACAAATACAAATGCAGATCTTTATAACATGAACCATAACAGTTTTTATATTTTAAAAAAAACAGCAACATATTCTTACTGTTCATAACTTAACTATAATTATTATTTGGGAATTAAAAGTGTTAACATCATAGCTACTGTAATAATGTTAAGAAACTTTTCTTCACACATTATGCTATAAAAAAATTACAATAATAATAATACATGATGAATATGATCTCAATAAATTACATTATTGTACAATATTTTTCAGTCATTCACTCAAGTACAGTATTTGATAAATGTATTATTTCCATAATTTTGCTGATAATTTCTTACAGTTACCAGAGATCAAAAAATCAACATCTCACGAAATTACACCTGGGACACACGTAAAGTAAATGTTTTTAATCCTTATTTTCCCACTTGAAGATAAGGGCTACCCTTACATGTGAGGTCTTAAAAATGTAAAATGTAAATGGCTCAGAACTGCGTCGAGTATTTTAAACGTCTCCCGAGTCAACATGAGACACACAGACAAATGAACACAGCATAATTTAAAAACAATAAGAGCAACGAAAACAAATATATAATTTAACAAGGTAGTCTTGTGCAAAAGCGTACTTCAAACACAAGAAACAAAATTTATTTCTCACTCCATTGTTTCCCTCGTGCTCAGCGAGACGTCCATCCAGCATCACCCCGGTGGGCCCTCGAGGTCCCACAACCAACAATAACAACAACAACAGAGGTATGACATTGTGACGACCTCATTAATATCAGTGTTGAGTGCTGTTTGAAGCGTCATCTTTTCGTTTTACAATGCGTACGTATCGTTCCTCAGGGGCATGCGGCCAACGTTTGGACAACACCCTGAAGCAGCCTACCTTCCGCATGTTCGGAGGCCGAGAGAGCGACATCACCGAGCAGCCCTGGCAGGCCGCCATTAACGTTTACCAGGCTCGCTTGCGCAGACACTTCCACCGCTGCGGAGGGATTCTCATTGATTCCTGCTGGGTCCTTTCTGCTGCGCACTGCTTCGAGGCCACGTAAGAATTAATCGCCATGGTTGCACATTTCGGACCACAAGGGATGCCACAAAAACCCTTTTTCCCCCCCGGAATGAGTACAAGTACTTACATTTGAGTACTCGCTGATACAGCTTGACAAAACATATTTCCATTACGTCTTGTGGTAGAAATGAAAATCTGTTTTATTTTAAGCGAACATTGTTATAGAAAAAAAACACACAAAAATACGGGAATTTCCGGCCTGCAGAGCGCACCGGATTATAAACCTAACCCAGTACATTTGTAGAGGAAATACCATTTGGTACATACATAACCTGCATCTGTGTAAATGCCGCGAGTGCCCACACTGAAACCCGCATTGAAACACGAGATATTTATAAAGAAAGACGGTACACAGAAAGAGTTTTCAAAGTTGTAATACCTTAGCTTACCTTAACATAGCAACAACAAGGTAGCACGAACTATTAAGGCTGTTAAAAAAAAAAACATACCGGTAAAAAAAAAAAATAAAACAGCCGCGGTAGCTTCACAGTAGCAACGCGGTACCACAGCACTCACAGGGCTGATTTAAAAAAAAAAAAAAAAAAAAACATACAGGAAGGGCATCCGGCGTAAAAATTGTGCCAAACATATGTGCGTTCATCTGAGATGACACGCTGTGGCGACCCCGAAAGGGACAAGCCGAACGAAACTTACTTTTACTTAAATCACTGAGACGCGGCAGTAACACAGCAGCAACATGGTAGCGTGCTGCTAACGCTAGCACGGCGACAACATGGCTGCTTATAAAAATAAACATACCAGTAAAAATTACTGAGACACGGCAGTAACTCAGCTGCAACACGCTAGCACAGCAATAATGCTAGCGCAGCGCTAACTGGGCCGGTTAAAAAAAACATACGGGTAAAAGTCACCTCCTCAGCACATATATTCCACTGGTTTCACTCTTACCTTTTCTGCTCAAGTGGCCCCTTTCGGCCGTTAGAAAAAATGCACAAATTCATCATCGCACAATCCGCAGGTTTGAAAGTGTGTGGAAAAAGGTCACGGTTTATAGGCTGGAAATTACGGTACTTAGCTTAGACTCAGTGCTACTGTATGTATATAAAAAGAGTAAATACGATAAAGAGACAAAGAACATAACAACGGATTCTGGTGGACATACACACAGGATTCTATGTTAAAGACGCCGAGTAAAAGAATTAAAACATCACAATTTAAATAAACATATTTAAAAAAATTGTACAAATTAAATAAATAAAACTGCCAATATTAAAAACATGGCTTATATGACTCCTTCCAGGAAAGTAATATTTGTCAGCCTGGTGAAACTGTATCGTTATCAGAGTACCACAGCATTTTTACAAGTTCAGTCCTACAATATCAGTTTTGATCCTGGTATCGGTATCGATGCATCTTTACCCAACAAAACACACCATGCAATGCAGCACACACGAAGGTCACGCGTGTTCTCGTTTCTCAGGGACAAACCCTCAAAGTTGGAGGTCATCCTGGGCAGGACGTTCCGCAAAGAGAATTCCACCAGTGAGCAGATTTTCAAAGTTGAAAAGTACTGGATCCACGAGAAATTTGACAACGAGACCTTTGACAACGACATAGGTGCGTACAAATGACATTTTCATTTATCCAATCGTATTACGTTGAAGTCATATTTCATGCACATTCTTCACTCTGACATCTTTCACCTACGCGCATGTTTGTATTTACCGTCATTCCCGGCCTACAGAGCGCAGTGGAGCGGTACACAGAGTTTAACACTAGCGCCGTGCTAACGCTAACGCCATACCACCGCATAAACCGCAGGGGTGAAAGCGTGTGAAAAAAGTTGCGGCTTGTAGGCTGGAAATTACAGTAATTATGTTTATGTATATGTATGACACATTTTCCCAATGCATTATATGCATCATCTAATAGGATCCCATTTTGTTTGAAACACTGCATGGCCAGCACATATATTTACTGTAAACAAGTATACTTTATAGTATCGCAATATCTTTTTATCTGTGTCGTGAATAAATATTAAATATGTGTAAATGGGCCCGTTTCACACATTGCTATAGGATGTCATCGTAAAGAGGGAATAATTTGGAGTTCATTCATGTTCAGGCGTCAATATTTCTATCAGCATAGCATCTTTTACAACTATTTGAGTAAAAAATATTAAAAACTTGGGCAACCAATTCTCTCAATCAAAAGCGTCAAGGTGGGTCTGTTTTGTCAAATAAAAATCTGGTGCCTCGTACTATTTTTTTAATTAAATATTCTCGATATATTAACTAACATAATACCAAAAAAGGTATGGCAAAAATTCGCAGGTAACGGAACGAAATGTTCATTACAGCAGAATTGGCACCTGAAGACGACTGAAAATTTTTACATTTTCTTTGAAGCGGTAAAGTCCGTAAGGGGAAATTAAATACATTAAGTACAACTTTGTTTCCAAAGCAAGAAACATAAGAAAAAACATTAAACTGTGATCTGTATGTATTTATTTTTAATGTCCATAAGATGCATCCTCCCTCAAACTGGAGCACAACGTTGACGTACGTGTCTTACTTGTTATATCGCGTCTCCAGCACTTTTGAAGCTGAAGACTGACATTGGCGTTTGTGCCGTGAACTCTCCTGAGGTTCTTCCCGCGTGCCTTCCCGAACCCAGCCTGGTGCTGCCCGACTGGACCGAGTGTGAGATCTCAGGCTACGGGAAAGATTCAGAGTGTACGCAAACCGACCTTTTGACGTTGACATGACTGTGGTCCGGTCCTGACATTTTGGGTGATGATTTATCTGGTTTTGTCAACTCCACAGTTTCTGCCCATTACTCTGAACGCGTCAAGAGAGGTTTTGTCCGGCTGTGGCCCAGCGAGCGCTGCGTCCCCGATGTGTTGTCTGGACGCACGGTCACTCCTAACATGTTGTGCGCGGGTGACACCAGAGGCCTGGATGACGCCTGCAAGGTGAGACCCTCGACTGATCAACAGTACATAGCATGTAATTACACTTCAAGTATGCAAACAAATTATGTGTTTGGAGTAGTGTATCACTGTACTGCACACAAGTTAATAAAAAATCATACCCAAATAAATGTGTCCAACAAAACAAGCTCAGGTTTAACATAGTTAGAATTGATTAAATTAATGAGATGATCATTATTTAAAATTTAATCGACAGAATCAAATGCAATATATGTATAAAAAGTTGGATAGTATGGAAGTAAACATATGCCACCAGGATTTGAATTACAAATGCCACTGAAAATTTCACGTTGTAAAATTCCCATTATTTCAAAGTGATGTGAAAATTTCAGTTTAACTTTTCAATGTTTACAAATTTGCCATATAAAAAAATTCAACATTTGAAATTCAAACACGATATTTTCGGTCTCCCGAGATTCAACTGGGTACAATTCGGTGTCTGAAATTCACCGTCTAACACCCAGCCAATCGCAGTTACGCTTTCTTCGTCATGTGACGTCGCATACTATGAAAGAGTAACTGGATTGGCTGGGTGTTGGGTTCTGATTTGACGTAACCCCGCCTTCTTAACCCAGCCAATCCAGTTCCAATGCGAGAGACTCACCAGGCAATGCAAGAACCAATCAAACTCAACTGAGACCAAGTACACAACAACAACAACAACCGTGCATCAGAAAGATATTACAATACTCACAAGCAAATATTTTTTATCCTTTTATTAAAGAGCCATACCCGACATATTAATGAACGTACCTGCCGTGAACAAGGCGAAACAAACACTTTGTAGTTTTTGTAGCATCAAGCTAGGACCTAGAGAAGTGTAACAAATATACAGTACAACCTCGGTTCTCGTCCACAATCCGGAATCCAGAAGGCAGTTCGAGAACCGATTTGTTCGAAAACCAAATCGATATTTCCCACGTCTGCGTACAGAGGCTGCGTTATACACAATAAAAACTGATGTCGTGGATTAGCTGGTTGGGCCGCGCGCGTTATGTAATTTCCGTGTTTTTCCGCGGTCCGTTCGACTTCACAATAACAAAGACGTGGTGGGTCAGCTGGTCGGGTCACACGCATTATGTTATTTCTGGGTCTGGTTGCAGGCGTTCGAGTACCGATCTTCGTTTGGAAACAGAAGCAAAAAAAATCTAAAAATTTTCGTTTGAAAACCGATTTGTTCGAGAACGGAGACGTTCGAGAACCGAGTCTTCACTGTATTATCCTCTATACCAAAGGTGTCAAACTCAAGGCCCGGGGGCCAGATCTGGCCCACCGCATGATTTTACGTGGCCCACGAAGGCAACTCATGTGTATCAATTCCCTTGATTTTTAAAAAAAATCTGTACCAAGGTTTCAGAGTCATGTCATACATGATAAAATTGAAATATGCAAGCATTTTTTCTTACCAAACAATAGTTGAAAACCCCATGACCCTTCATTTCTGATTCCAAAGCTGGTTTCATAAATTACATGTGTAAATATGATGAGGCTGTTTAAGATTTTAATGGTTTCACAGTCATAACGGCCCTCTGAGAGAAACCATAAATACAATGTGGCCCGCGACAAAAATGAGTTTGCAACAAAAATGAGTTTTGCTCTATACATACTACAAAGTGCGAATACTCCTCAGCCACGATGTAACTTACCAAAGGGTACATTGTCGAAAAGAGGAGGGGTGAAGATCGTGGTACTTATTACGGGACGGTGTGTCCCCTCCAAGTATACGTGGGGGTGCAAGGGCGGTGCTTACATGCAACGTTCCACTCAGGATTAATATGTCAGGCAACTATTTACAAATTTTGTATGATTATAAACAAACTCAATTTATGCACCATCATTTCTAAAATATATTACTTCCTGAAGTATAACACGCACCCCCAAATTTGACCTAAAAAAAAAAAAAAAAATCTGGAAATCCCTTCTACCAATGTACAATGCGCACCACCAATTTCCCGCTACCCATATGCTCAGAATATTACAAATGATCAGTATTTATATTTTGTTAGGTTTGTACTTGTATTGCTTTTCGAAAAACTGTCCGTAAAACAATAATTAATAATAATCATTGTGCATGTGCTGATGTCGCCGTAATCTCGGTAGTGTCCTGTGGCCTGTAATTATCAGAACAGAATCCCTCAACCAACTGAAATAAATGCTCAAGGATGGCCCAACATTTTATTAATACCGTTTATAACACATATTACAGTCTTAAAAATATAAACTACTGGTACTTTTAACTCTGTTGTACATAAACTGTTAATGCAGCCCTATGGGGGCACAAACCAGTGCAATCTGTAGGCCGGTCCCAAGCCCGGATAAATGCAGAGGGTTGCGTCAGGAAGGGCATCCGGCGTAAAAACTGTGCCAAACAAATATGAGCGTTCATCTAAAGAATCCCATACCGGATCGGTCGTGGCCCGGGTTAACAACGCCCGCCCCCGGCACTGCTAACCTGCAGGGCGTCGGTGGAAATTCAGCTACTGTGGGTCGAAGACAAAGAAGAGGAGGAAACCGGATCCAGCGTCAGAAGAAAAAGAGGAATGCACAGAGCCTACAACTGAGTGTAGGGACTTTGAATGTTGGGACTATGACAGGAAAAGCACAGGAGTTGGTTGACATGATGATTAGGAGAATGGTTGATATTCTGTGCATCCAAGAGAGCAGGTGGAAAGGTAGTAAGGCTAGAAGTTTGGGAGCAGGTTTTAAATTTCTATTCTACCACGGAGTAGATGGGAGAGAAATAGAGTAGGGGTTATTTTAAAGGAAGAGCTGGCTAAGAATGTCTGGAGGTGAAAAGAGTATCAGATCGAGTGATGAGACTAAAATTTGAAATTGAGGGTGTTATGTATAATGTGGTTAGCGGCTATGCACCACAGGTAGGATGTGACCTAGAGTTGAAAGAGAAATTCTAGAAGGAACTAGATGAAGTAGTTCTGAGCATCCCAGACAGCGAGAGAGTTGTGATTGGTGCAGATTGTAATGGACATATTGGTAAGGAAACAGGGGCGATGAAGAAGTGATGGGTAAGTACGGCATCCATGAAAGGAACTTTGAAGGGCAGATGGTGGTGGACTTTGCAAAAAGGATGGAGATGGCTGTAGTGAACACTTATTTCCAGAAAGGGAGGAACATATAGTGACCTACAAGAGCGGAGGTAGAACCACGCAGGTAGATTATATTTTGTGCAGACGATGTAATCTGAAGGAGGTTACTGACTGTAAAGTAGTGGTAGGGGAGAGTGTAGCTCGACAGCATAGGATGGTAGTATGTAGGATGATTCTGGTGGTGGGTAGGAAGATTAAAAGACAAAGGTAGAGCAGAGAACCAGGTGGTGGAAGCTGAGAAAGGAAGAATGTTGTGCGGCCTTCCGGAAAGAGGTGAGACAGGCTCTCGATGGACACCGAAGCTCCCGGAAGACTGGATGACGACAGCCAAGGTGATCAGAGAGACAGGCAGGAGAGTACTTGGTGTGTCATCTGGTAGGAAAGGGGAGAAGGAGACTTGGTGGTTGAACCCCAAAATACAGGGAGTCATACAAGGAAAGAGATTAGCGAAGAAGAAGTGGGATACTGAGAGTACTGAGGAGAGGCGAAAGGAGTACATCGAGATGCGACGTAGGGCAAAGGTAGAGGTGGCAAAGGCTAAACAAGAGGCATATGAAGACATGTACACCAGGTTGGACACAAGAAAGAAGGAGAAAAGGATCTCTACAGGTTGGCCAGACAGAGGGATAGAGATGGGAAGGATGTGCAGCAGGTAAGGGTGATTAAGGATAGAGATGGAAATGTTTGACTGGTGCCGGTAGTGTACTAAATAGATGGAAAGAATACTTTGAGAAGTTGATGAATGAAGAAAATGAGAGAGAAGGAAGAGTTGAAGAGGCAAGAGTGAAGAACCAGGAAGTGGAAATGATTACTAAGGGGGAAGTCAGAAAGGCACTACAAAGGATGAAAAATGGAAAGGCAGTTGGTCCTGATGACATACCGGTAGAGGTATGGAAGCAATTTGGAGAGATGGCTGTGGAGTTTTTGACCAACTTATTCAACAGAATACTAGCGGGCGAAAAGATGCCTGAAGAATGGAGGAAAAGTGTTCTAGTTCCCATTTTTAAGAACAAAGGGGATGTTCAGAGCTGTGGGAACTATAGAGGAATAAAGTTGATGAGCCACACAATGAAGTTATGGGAAAGAGTAGTGGAGGCTAGACAGGACAGAAGTAAGTATCTGCGAGCAACAGTATGGTTTCATGCCTAGAAAGAGTACCACAGATGCATTATTTGCCTTGAGGATGCTCGTGGAAAAGTACAGAGAAGGTCAGAAGGAGCTACATTGTGTCTTTGTGGATCTAGAGAAAGCCTATGACAGAGTACCAAGAGAGGAACTGTGGTACTGCATGCGTAAGTCTGGTGTGGCAGAGAAGTATGTTAAAATAGTACAGGACATGTATGATGGCAGCAGAACAATGGTGAGGTGTGCCTTAGGTGTGACAGAGGAATTTAAGGTGGAGGTGGGACTGCATCAGGGATCAGCTCTGAGCCCCTTCCTGTTTGCAGTGGTAATGGATAGGCTGACAGATGAGGTTAGACTGGAATCCCCTTGGACCATGATGTTCGCAGATGATATTGTCATATGCAGTGAAAGCAGGGAGCATGCAGAGGAACAATTGGAAAGATGGACGCACGCACTGGAAAGGAGAGGAATGAAGATTAGCCGAAGTAAAACAGAATATATGTGCGTGAATGAGAAAAGTAGAGGGGGAAGAGTGAGGCTACAGGGAGAAGAGATAGCGAGGGTGGACGACTTCAAATACTTGGGGTCAACAATACAGAGCAATGGAGAGTGTGGTCAGGAAGTGAAGAAACGGGTCCAAGCAGGTTGGAACAGCTGGCGAAAGGTGTCTGGTGTGTTATGTGACAGAAGAGTGTCTGCTTGGATGAAGGGCAAAGTTTACAAAACAGTGGTGAGGCCGGCCATGATGTACGGATTAGAGACGGTGGCACTGAAGAAACAACAGGAAGCTGAACTGGAGGTGGCAGAAATGAAGATGTTGAGGTTCTCGCTCGGAGTGACCAGGTTGGAAAGGATTAGAAATGAGCTCATTCGAGGGACGGCCAAAGCTGGATGTTTTGGAGACAAGATTCGAGAAAGCAGACTTCGATGGTTTGGACATGTTCAGAGGCGAGAGAGTGAGTATATTGGTAGAAGGATGCTGAGGATGGCGCTCCCAGGCAAAAGAGCGAGAGGAAGACCAAAGAGAAGGTTTATGGATGTGGTGAGGGAGACATGAGGGCAGTTGGGGTTAGAGAGGAAGATGCAGGAGATAGGCTAAGATGGCAAAAGATGACACGCTGTGGCGACCCCTAACGGGACAAGCCGAAAGGAAAAGAAGAAGAAGAAGTACATAAACTGTTTGATTTTCTTTATATTGTATTTAATTATATTAAATAGATTCACCCTGGATACTTCATTCAATACTCGCAGTTACATGAAGCCTGTAATGTTTTTTTTTTTTTTTTTTTAAATCTATTCAGTCCAGCTTTTCTTATCAATTTTCTTGATAACCCCCTTCTAGGGAGACTCCGGCGGTCCTCTCGTCTGTCGCACGAACGACAAAATGACCCTGATGGGCGTCATCAGCTGGGGCGACGGCTGCGGCCAGAGGGATAAACCCGGCGTCTACACCCGCGTCACGCATTACATCAACTGGATTAACGGCAAAATGAGAGCCAACCCGGTCTGAGCACCAGGACGATAAAGTCCGTTGTATCTAAATCCAAATGGGGAGTGTTTGAAACCGGCACTTGTTTAGAAGGTTCACGCGAGGAAGTGGAACGTCTGTCACAAGCGTTTAACAATGACAGAAGCTCCAAGTTCTTCACTTCCTGCGCTTGAGGAACCCAACGCGTCCTCCCACTACTCATCTATGTTTGTTTTTGACATGCGCGGATGTGTTCCGTCATTTTTGTCACTTCACCACGGCGGCGCTGTGGTGAAGTTCCGGCGGCGGGAGTCCAGCTGGTCGGCAGCGCTTGCGATGCAAAAAAGCTCAACGCGTATTTTTGTGCATCTCCCACGATTCGTAAAATCTGCTGGTTCAGATTCTGCTCAGTTTTTCCATATTTGAGGATTCACAACTTTGACAGATGGCCACAGCCAAGCATGTACAGAATAATATCTGTATTATTACATTTTTTTCCCCACATTTTCATAAACTGCTCATCCGCATGCAAACAATTTGTATTCTTCACAAAACTTTTTTTTAAGACTTTTGTACTAAATAATATTTATGTGTATTTTATTGAAACTTACATGTGCTGTAAATAATTTGTCTATCTGTTAAAATACAATAAATATTTTGAGTTAAGCTCTTTCTGCTTGGTATTTTTATTTTTGGTGCAAATTCTTTTGAATTTTTTTATTAATTTTGACATGACAGACTACTTTCCACAGTACTATATGAAATATTCTACTACTACCACTGTATATAAGTCAAATGTCTCAAAGGTTATATTTTTCTTGGTCTTAACCATATAATGAATTTCTAAATCATACAAACGCAAATACATTGATTAACGAGCATCGACAAATAGAGCAGCAGTATAATCGATTATGAACACTCTCTTTCATACCAGGTGGATATATAATGCCCCTGTTGAATTCCATCCAGTTTTTCATCAATTCATCCATTTTCTTCGCCGCTTATCCTCATGAGGGTCGCGGGGAGTGCTGGAGGCTATCCCAGCTGTCAAGGGGCGGGAGGCGGGGTACACCCTGAGCTGGTTGCCAGCCAATCGCAGAGCACATCGAGACAGACCGCCGCACTCGCAATCACACCAAGGGGCAATTTTAGAGTGTCCAATCCACAACTATTTTTTGTTTAAAAAAACATTTTTTTTTAAATTCAAACCCCTGCAAAAGTGGATGTCAAAATTGTGATTATGTTTATCATCCGACACATTTCAGTGACTATCTTAGACATTCCCGCCCTGGACCACTTTGCGGCACTCTAAAATGACGCATTTAGATTCGTGGTCTCAGACACGACAGGTGACAAAATGCTAATGAGCTGGGTGGCAACTCTCCTCCATTTTGTGGGTGTGATCACATTGCTTGTATGCATTTGGACGCGGAACTCCAAACAAAGACGCCCATTTCTTCATCACTTGACCTGGGAGACTTCAGTCCAAATCATGAAAATGGTAACGTATTATTTGATATCCACGATCTAAATATAGATCATTTTAAATACTATTACGTTTGTTCTATTATTTCTCTTTTTTAAATGCTGGATTAAGGAATAAACGTTTACAGACGGACATGCCCGCAGTATTAAATACTTTTACATGGTTAAAATGCATTGCCAGGTTTTGTATACATTTGAACATTAGTGGATTTGAATCATAATCATGCTTGCAGTTTTTCAGATTTAGGGGGAAATAAAGTTGCCGTGCAGTAATGCCCTCATGAAGTCTTGAGAATCTGGGAGTAATATCAATTCAAAATTACTACAGCTAATTTGAAAAAGTTAAATATATTGCACGACTAATATACTACAACTTACTGTACAATAGACACGGTCATAGTTGTCATGTATGCAAAGAGAATCATTTGAATGCAGCAGATTGCACGCAATGTTAAAGGTTTTTATTTCCCCTTCCTCTTTTCATAAGACACAAAGTGTTTTGTGAATGTTTCTATATCCTCTGAGCGATACTGCCCAATTTGCACAGTTGAAATTTGACGCCTTTGAGCACAAAACATACAATTTTGCTGATAACCTGCTGATCTAATAATGAGGATGAAGTTTCTTCCCGGTACTCTGATAGCCTCATGTGAAAAGCAGCGTTGTCTCTTATTGACATCATAAATGTGTGCATATAACGTGGGGGAGGAGGGGGGGGGGGGGGTAAATACCATTTATCTTTCTATAATCATTTACTCTATGTCAACACTTGCTTCATGACATTTCATACCTGTGGAGTCGTGTGGAAAAAACAGCTACTGGACTGTCGTTAGCACTTCCCCATTTTAGCAATTTAAGGATTATATTTTCCAGCATTGAAACTTGGTTTGGGGAAAAAATATATATATATTTATGTGATCATGAGAGCAGGGTGACACAAAATATGAAGCTATTTGTTGCACTTTTCCTTTTGCATTCATTTGGATTCAGGTCACTCATAATGAACTGGCGCTACTATTAAAGTTAAAAAAAAGGTAATATCTGGGTAATAAATTAAATACAAATTATCATCAAATTATATAGGTATAATAAGAGATACAATACTGTATCATAATGAAAGTGAATAGTTAAAGTACACATCATCTATTTGTTTCCTTGCCCAAGCGAAAAACTTAACGCAGATGTAGTTATAATACAGATATTCAATTATGATAATCTTGAAAATTGTATTCTGTACTCTTTCCAACTCTGTCAAGAAAAACTAATACCACAGATGTACTGAGGTGCTGAGACCATCTCCATGTACAGTTCATCCACGTGCAGTGTTGTGGAGATTAATTTGGAAATGCAATGGGTGACAATTACAAGTTGCACTCTTGAAAATGTAATAACAGTGTAACTATTTCAATTGTTTTGTAAAAATTAATACAACAAACATAACTTTTCTTGACTTTGAATGTTTCATTTCTTTATTTTCCATTTAATGACATCATTGATGCTGTTATAGACTCTATAATAACATATAGTAATAATATAGTTGTAATGTCATACTAATATAGTATTAACACAAATGTCACTATTTGGTTTATTAAAAATCCATTACAAACATTTTGTTGTCGTATTGGGTGCATGTTGTACCGGATTAATGGCCTTTTCCATCATTTTGCTTGAAAAAGATAATTTGCAATATGGAACAAATAGTATTTCAAGTGACCACGATACATGTAAATCGATCCGTCTTTCCATGTGAATTACGTGGCTGCTCAACAAACACAACAGCAAATTTACATCGCTCGCCGATGAACAATATTATGTAACGATGACGACTTTTCAAAATGTTGCCAAGTTAGATTTGATTGATTGATTTTCACAGCCTGAACAAAGCATCTTTATCGGTCAGGGAGCGCTTCTGAGTGACTCACAATGTTTGACCAGTAAAGACAAGTCAATGATTATCAGCATACATTCAGGAGAGGACAAACTTGTACAGTACCCTACTTAATATTGAACTATCCGAATATTTTTCTGGTCCTCCCACAGAGCTTATTTGGCAAACTGAAGAACGTGTAAGTATAAAGCCTTGAAGTGTCAATTGTGCCTGACGTGAACCTTTGAGCCGAGCATCTTTTCCGTCCATGCAGCAACCCTCCGGTGCCACCCAGGAGGACAGGTGATGTCACTTCCCCTTGATCATTTCTTTTGTTTCCCTTCTGCATAACCGCATCATTGTTTCAGACAACAATCAGGACTTTGGGTGGAAACAGCATGGAGTAGTAAGTACAGTATATTTTTGAAATGTCAGATCTGCTCCTTGATAGACGAGTGAATCTCAACCGGTATGGCAGGGGCCACATTAGTGAGAAATTATCATTTCGCTTCATCGCTAAAAAAAAAATCCCCTTGAACACGCCACCAATATTTACTGCTTACTGTATCAAACTCACAAAATCAACATGAACATTTTTTTAATTTCCTATGTAGTGGATATAAAAAGTCTGCACACCTCCGTTCTGTCATGAGCCAGCCTGGACCACGGCCAAGAGGGGCGTGGCCACTGCCCTGGTCGGTACCACCTGTCACTGCTCACAGCTGTTTCACATTGGGACCGTAATTAGATGGTGTATTTAAGTGGGAGTTTTGGTCACTGGCATTCGCCAGTTTGTTGTGCGTTGTGCCCTGAGTTTGTGTGTTGCATTCACTGACAGTAGGAATCTCCACCACTGAAAACAGTGCAGTGTCGCACTATCCTCGTCACAGTGTTTCTGTGCCACCTCAGCTTGAATAAAACTACACCTAACATCACGTCCTCGTCTTGGAGTCCTGCATTTGGGTCAAGCCCCGCACCGGAGGTTCGTGACACGTTCAAATGGCAGGTTTTTGTTATCAAAAAAAAGTACAGCTTGATTAACCACAGCCAGATTTCATCCACCATTAATGCGAACTGTACAACTCAACTGAAAAATAACAATTGACTCATTTTCAATAGAGGTTATAAAAAATAGACAACTATGCAAACATGGTTGTATAGATATGGATGTAGTTGTCCAGGTTATAGGTCAAAACGTTTTTTAAACATCTTGATCACATTTTTATAATATCACAGAAACCTGGCATTTTAGCAGGGGTGTGTAGACTTTATATGCCCACTGTATCTGTTCTTTATCCTATCTGACGTAAGGCCTTGGAATAAAATATTTTCTCAGGTTCTTGTCAGTGGCGCATCTCTCAGAATCATTAGCACAATTAATCCCAAATTAGAATTATTTGACCTTGGTGGCATCCTGCATGCAAGTACTTAATACCCCAGTATCATCATATTTCTCGAGCCGTTGCAATATTAGGCAAAAACAGCACTCGTGTGCATATTCTTTTTAACATTGGCAAGGCAAGCATGGGATTGTAAATCTTTCAGTGGCAGGAGGACGAGGAGGAAGAGGGCGACATGTACGAAGCGCCGCCCTGTGAGCGTGCAGCTGTCGCAGTCCCACTGAGACAAGTGGAAGAGAACGTATATATGGGTAAAAACACCACTAAAAACTCTAATCCACATTCTGGCCTCCCTGCGTGCAGTTTGCATGTTCTCCCCCGTGCTTGCGTGGGGTTTTTTGGAGACACAGTCTTCCATCCACACTCCCAAAACATGCACTTCAATGAAGACTCCAGTTTAAAGGTCTACCGACACGTAAAGCATGATTTTTTGTATGTTTTTAAGTTTAAAAAAAGGCAGCCGGAATGGACCCATCTGTTTTTTCACCACACGTCAGATATTGATTTTTGGATCTCCCGCCATGAAAATCCTGTCGAGGCATATGTGTTGGAGAAGAACCAGGAAGTGGTGTTTTTTTGCAGTAGCGAAGTTGAGTGTTTATATTGCTTTATACCTATTGTACCAGCGAAAAGTTACTTATTTTTTCATTGTGTTGGCCAAAATGCCGGCTCATCGCATTGCTGGATTTATCTCGAGCACTCGGGAGGATGGATTCACTCTAAACACTTTTGCAAAAGACCAAAAAATGGATTGCGGAGGTGCAAAGGATGAGCGCTTTCTTCTTCTTCTTCTTCTTCTTTTCCTTTCGGCTTGTCCCGTTAGGGGTCGCCACAGCGTGTCATCTTTTGCCATCTGAGCCTATCTCCAGCATCTTCCTCTCTTAACACCCCAACTGCCCTCATGTCTTCCCTCACCACATCTATAAACCTTCTCTTTGGTCTTCCTCTCGCTCTTTTGCCTGGGAGCTCCATCCTCAGCATCCTTCTACCAATATACTCACTCTCTCGCCTCTGAACATGTCCAAACCATCGAAGTCTGCTCTCTCGAATCTTGTCTCCAAAACATCCAGCTTTGGCTGTCCCTCTAATGAGCTCATTTCTAATCCTATCCAACCTGGTCACTCCGAGCGAGAACCTCAACATCTTCATTTCTGCCACCTCCAGTTCAGCTTCCTGTTGTTTCTTCAGTGCCACCGTCTCTAATCCGTACATCATGGCCGGCCTCACCACTGTTTTGTAAACTTTGCCCTTCATCCTAGCAGACACTCTTCTGTCACATAACACACCAGACACCTTTCGCCAGCTGTTCCAACCTGCTTGGACCCGTTTCTTCACTTCCTGACCACACTCTCCATTGCTCTGTATTGTTGACCCCAAGTATTTGAAGTCGTCCACCCTCGCTATCTCTTCTCCCTGTAGCCTCACTCTTCCCCCTCTACTTTTCTCATTCACGCACATATATTCTGTTTTACTTCGGCTAATCTTCATTCCTCTCCTTTCCAGTGCATGTCTCCATCTTTCCAATTGTTCCTCTGCGTGCTCCCTGCTTTCACTGCATATGACAATATCATCTGCGAACATCATGGTCCAAGGGGATTCCAGTCTAACCTCATCTGTCAGCCTATCCATTACCACTGCAAACAGGAAGGGGCTCAGAGCTGATCCCTGATGCAGTCCCACCTCCACCTTAAATTCCTCTGTCACACCTAAGGCACACCTCACCATTGTTCTGCTGCCATCATACATGTCCTGTACTATTTTAACATACTTCTCTGCCACACCAGACTTACGCATGCAGTACCACAGTTCCTCTCTTGGTACTCTGTCATAGGCTTTCTCTAGATCCACAAAGACACAATGTAGCTCCTTCTGACCTTCTCTGTACTTTTCCACGAGCATCCTCAAGGCAAATAATGCATCTGTGGTACTCTTTCTAGGCATGAAACCATACTGTTGCTCGCAGATACTTACTTCTGTCCTGAGTCTAGCCTCCACTACTCTTTCCCATAACTTCATTGTGTGGCTCATCAACTTTATTCCTCTATAGTTCCCACAGCTCTGAACATCCCCTTTGTTCTTAAAAATGGGAACTAGAACACTTTTCCTCCATTCTTCAGGCATCTTTTCGCCCGCTAGTATTCTGTTGAATAAGTTGGTCAAAAACTCCACAGCCATCTCTCCAAATTGCTTCCATACCTCTACCGGTATGTCATCAGGACCAACTGCCTTTCCATTTTTCATCCTTTGTAGTGCCTTTCTGACTTCCCCCTTAGTAATCATTTCCACTTCCTGGTCCTTCACTCTTGCCTCTTCAACTCTTCCTTCTCTCTCATTTTCTTCATTCATCAACTTCTCAAAGTATTCTTTCCATCTATTTAGTACACTACCGGCACCAGTCAACACATTTCCATCTCTATCCTTAATCACCCTTACCTGCTGCACATCCTTCCCATCTCTATCCCTCTGTCTGGCCAACCTGTAGAGATCCTTTTCTCCTTCTTTCGTGTCCAACCTGGTGTACATGTCTTCATATGCCTCTTGTTTAGCCTTTGCCACCTCTACCTTTGCCCTACGTCGCATCTCGATGTACTCCTTTCGCCTCTCCTCAGTCCTCTCAGTATCCCACTTCTTCTTCGCTAATCTCTTTCCTTGTATGACTCCCTGTATTTTGGGGTTCCACCACCAAGTCTCCTTCTCCCCTTTCCTACCAGATGACACACCAAGTACTCTCCTGCCTGTCTCTCTGATCACCTTGGCTGTCGTCGTCCAGTCTTCCGGGAGCTTCGGTTGTCCATCGAGAGCCTGTCTCACCTCTTTCCGGAAGGCCGCACGACATTCTTCCTTTCTCAGCTTCCACCACATGGTTCTCTGCTCTACCTTTGTCTTCTTAATCTTCCTACCCACCACCAGAATCATCCTACATACTACCATCCTATGCTGTCGAGCTACACTCTCCCCTACCACTACTTTACAGTCAGTAACCTCCTTCAGATTACATCGTCTGCACAAAATATAATCTACCTGCGTGGTTCTACCTCCGCTCTTGTAGGTCACTATATGTTCCTCCCTCTTCTGGAAATAAGTGTTCACTACAGCCATCTCCATCCTTTTTGCAAAGTCCACCACCATCTGCCCTTCAAAGTTCCTTTCCTGGATGCCGTACTTACCCATCACTTCTTCATCGCCCCTGTTTCCTTTACCAATATGTCCATTACAATCTGCACCAATCACAACTCTCTCGCTGTCTGGGATGCTCAGAACTACTTCATCTAGTTCCTTCCAGAATTTCTCTTTCAACTCTAGGTCACATCCTACCTGTGGTGCATAGCCGCTAACCACATTATACATAACACCCTCAATTTCAAATTTTAGTCTCATCACTCGATCTGATACTCTTTTTACCTCCAAGACATTCTTAGCCAGCTCTTCCTTTAAAATAACCCCTACTCCATTTCTCTTCCCATCTACTCCGTGGTAGAATAATTTAAACCCTGCTCCCAAACTTCTAGCCTTACTACCTTTCCACCTGCTCTCTTGGATGCACAGAATATCAACCTTTCTCCTAGTCATCATGTCAACCAACTCCTGTGCTTTTCCTGTCATAGTCCCAACATTCAAAGTCCCTACACTCAGTTGTAGGCTCTGTGCATTCCTCTTTTTCTTCTGACGCTGGATCCGGTTTCCTCCTCTTCTTTGTCTTCGACCCACAGTAGCTGAATTTCCACCGACGCCCTGTAGGTTAGCAGTGCCGGGGGCGGGCGTTGTTAACCCGGGCCACGACCGATCCGGTATGGGATTCTTTAGATGAACGCTCATATTTGTTTGGCACAGTTTTTACGCCGGATGCCCTTCCTGACGCAACCCTCTGCATTTATCCGGGCTTGGGACCGGCCTACAGATTGCACTGGTTTGTGCCCCCATAGGGCTGCATTAAAGGATGAGCGCTTTATGGGTTCTAAATGACAGGTAGGTGTGTATAGAGCTATTAAAAAAAAAAAAAAAAAAAAAAAAAAAAAAAAAAAAAAAAATAGTTGCGGGGGACTAATTTGTCTCACAGTTTATAGGATATGTAGTGTATGAATTTAGAACAAATCCTCCTGGTAAAACTGCCAACATATAACAAAGCACTTGTAACGCGTTTAAGACAATTTAATCACACACGCAATACAAAACAACCCAAAACAATAAAATAGATGTACAAAGACAGGTAAGTAGAGCGTGGAACACGAGCTAACCAGCTAACTAGACCTATAGTTACCAATCTCGAACAACTTCTCCGAAAGCAGTAATCATAAAAAGCTCCGACGACGTAATCCTTCTCTCAGAACGTAACAAAAGACCCAAAAGTCATAATAACTTCATAGAATACGTAAGTCAGGGGTGCTAAATGTGTCGATGTGCGTGGCCGCGGCGTTGTTATAGCTCGCCGGTAGACGCGGCATTATTGTCGTTCGCCGGCGGCAGCGGCATTATCCCCGACGAGGAGGTAGAGCGGCTGGGGAGGAGAAGGGAGCGCTCTCCCCCACAGGCCACCGGTGTCTGGGCACCCCTGAAGTAGTTACTTCGCCCGGCTTGGGTCCTCCTGAGTACGCTACATACACAGGACTTGTAAAAGAGTTAGGAAATCAATCAATCAATTATAGGCCTGTCATTTTTAATATTTCATCAGGTTACACGTCCGTCTGTCGGGGAATCTGCTGTTAGTTAGAAGCGATCCGCATATCATCTAAATACAGCTAGAAACAATACAATAATATTGTCTCGGTTGCTTCACTCGATTGTGAGATGTTCTCTTCTTCGAAAAGAGCTTCGGTGTCAGAAGGGGCGTCGGAAAAATCCAAAAATCTCTCTTGTTCCTCTGCCATAGCGTCTTCTCAATGGTGACTGTCCCAGTGTGACGTCTGTTGCAGGCAATGTGGCTACCGCTGGGATGTCGAGTGAGACTTTGCGCATGAATGACACGGTCTCTGCTCATTTTTTTTTATTTCAATACTTTTGTAAAAGTAATACAACAAACATAACTTTTCTTGACTTTGAATGTTTCATTTCTATATTTTCCATTTAATGACATCATTGATATATGTTATTATAGACCCTATAATAACTTATAGTAATAATATAGTAGTAATATTCTGTAGTAATAATATAGTATTAACACAAATGTCACTATTTGGTTTATTAAAAACCCATTACAAACATTTTGTTGTCGTATTGGGTGGCTTTTGTAACGGATTAACGGAATGTTCCATCATTTTGGTTGAAAAAGATCATTCGCAATATGGAACAAATTGTATTTCAAGTTAGCACGATACATGAAAATCGATTCGTCGTTACATGTGAATTACGTGGCTGCTCAAGAAACACACCAGCAAATTCACGTCGCTCGCCGATGAACAATATTACTTTTTTTTCCCCCCGTATAGACATTGAGGTGAATAATATTACATGTAGTTTTCATAACAATAGCTATTGTAAAATGTATATCGGGATGTCGGTAGACCTTTAAATTGTCCATAGGTGTGAATGTGAATGGTTGTTTGTCTATATTTACCTGAAAACCTTGGATAGGCCCCAGCTCACCCGTGGCCTTATTGAGGTCAAGTGCTATAGAAAATGGATGGATAGTTGGAATTTTGCAGAACGAAGCTCCAATGCTGCCGCAGTCCCTCAACAACTATTAGCCGCACCTTCATCGAGGCTGAATGGAAAACCTCAGGTAAATACAGCAAAGGTATCTTGCGTGTCAAGCTTGACGAATACTTTTGAAAAAATGCAACTTTCTGTCTCCTCTCGAAGCCTCAACAACATGCAAAGGAGCCGAACGCCAAGGGTTTACAGCAGCACGGTGCAAATTTGGCTCACAAGTCTCACCCTTCAGCACCCGAGGTCGACAGAAACGAGAAGCCTGGCAGGAAAACGATGGCGCCTCCCACCGCTACCTTTCTTACCTCTACCGTGGAGGAAGGTGCAGTAATTCACGTCAACTAACCTGATAATTGCACCCAACGGAAGTGAATAATGGCTTGCTAATCCCCCACTTTGCCATTGCATTCTTTCAAACAAGACTTTCTTTCAATATTTTGGAGTACTGTACATGTACTTTGTTTAGTAGTTTTGCCTAAATCTTACATTGATGGCGCCCCCTTGTGTCTATGTGTGGCACCCGGAGCTGACATTTAAATTGAAGCCATGCAATTTTGCCTGCAGTAGGGAAGCTAGGTTACATGTTACCTGTGGGGCGCCCCTCAATGGCGACCCCCCCCCCCCCGCCCCCTCAACTGGCAATCAACGACAATACATCAACGTGAGGGGCAACTACACGTTTGTGCGACTGTGCTATACAGCTCTATATGCTTTATATCTAGCTGCATTTATTTTGCCAGTCTGTTATCTATGTTTTAGATCACCAACTCTATACCTATTTTTTGTCTGCTTTTCAGATGTGTATGTGGATCCAAATGAAGAACAGGTAAATTAATCATAATGTAGCATGTTCTATTCATTTCAGGATGCAGGTTCTTGAACAAAGCGGAACAGCTAGTCAGCTGTAAAGCTCACAGTTGTGAGGTCCTGTGTTCGACCCCAACCACACTTGTGTGGAGTTTGCATGTTCTCCCCGTGCCTGCGTGGGTTTCTTTCCGGGCACTCCGGTTTCCTCCCACATCCCAAAAACATGCAACATTAATTGGACACTCTAAATTGCACCAAGGTGTGATTGCGAGTGCGGCTGTTTGTCCCTGTGTGCCCTGCGATTGGCTGGCAACCAGTTCAGGGTGTACCCCGCCTCCTGCCCGTTGGCAGCTGGGATAGGCCCTCGCACTCCCCGCGACCCCTGTGAGGATAAGTGGCTAAGAAAATGGATGTTTGGTTCTTGGACATCTAAGGGAATAAAAATAAATAAGTTTCAGCATCGATACTACTGTGATTGCCCAGCATAGCAAACAAGGAAATACACAAATGAGTGAAGAACGTTTTAAGTTTAGAAATTAAAAGATTTATGTAAGACTTGATTTTGATTGTCTTCTGTGTATTGTTTGTTTTAATATCCTGAAAAAATGCACTGCAAATAATCGGCCAAATGTTACCTACACATTCAGTTGAGGTCAATTCCCACCCAGTCACCAAACGCTGTGTTCTCACGTTTCAGGGGGATAACGACAACCTGTATTTAGAACCAGCAGCTGGTAGGTCAAATTAATGCGGACTAGATCATGTTGAATAAATGTTTGCATAGTTCACATGAAAAGTATTCTGGATAAGGATCTTAGTTTCACTCCCTCCTTGCCCCCAGCCTGCCCTCCGTCCCCCCGGGGCCCGATTATTATGCCTTCACCCACCAAGATGTCACTCACGCCCTCCCCCATGTATGTACAGAGCATATCCGTCTACCTCAATGTTTAAAAAAAAAAGTATATATATATATATATATATATATATATATATATATATTATATATATATATATATATATATATATATATATATATATTGCCTTTACATAGATAATAGTGCTTATTAGTTGCATTTAATGTTTCCTTATTGTGGTTCCAATTTCTAAATGTACACAACTCGACTGCAATACAATGAAAAGTATTAATTATATTATTAGTAAGATAAGCGGCAAAAGAAAATGGATGGATGGATGAATATCATTGTATTTATTACTCTATTTTTAGAGACCTTTTAGCTACTTAGCCTTACTGAAGTACTGATATTAATAAATTTGTACAACATTGGCTTTTTGAAATTAATAAGCAAATTGACAAATTTCCTATTTATTCTCAGGGTGGGAGGTAGTACTTCTATAATACTGTTTGTTTTTTCATCAAATGCATTTTTTCCTTGCTTCTCATAAATAACAAATTTCAGTGCTTCCAAATAAATATCATTTTGGGAATATTATGGTTAGGATTATATTGTGATTCTTGTAAATTAATTGTTTTTAAATAATAAATCCTGGGATTCTGAAAAAGATTTTGTTTTCACTTTCTTAGATATAATGACACATTTTAGCAGTTTTACTCAGTTTGTTAGCCAACTTTATTGTCATCATTGGAAAAGTATTGTGCTAATATCGCATTGCTTGTTCCACTCCTATTTCCACCTCCCCCGACATGCTGTCACTGGGCAGAATGAAGCCTCCACTTCCCAGAGCAAATTCTGTGAGTTATCCGTGCACTTTTCCAATTTTAAACATAGGAAAGATTTGAATTCCCATTTGTTCATGTAAGGAAATTTAGTGTCGCTTCTTACTTTTTGTATTTCCTTCCTTTCAGACTTCCTTCCTGCATTCCATGACAGAAGTAAAAACAGGTGTAAAGTCCCCCCCCCCACCCCCCATTATAGTAATGTCTTTATCCTCTGGATATAAAATGTCTACATATCCCTGTTTGAATAACTGGGTTTTGTGATACTTTGTGAAAGTGTTTTACTAACTAACTGCTAGTTGAAGGTGTTTTTAGACATTTCATATTCACTCTACAAGCAATAATCACATGATGTAAATAAACAACAGACGGTATGCAAACATTTCAGCATCAAACGTCGAAGCAAGACCCGTCACCGCCAAGCTATCGCCTTCGACAGCAGGCTTTAAGCTCCCTCTGGCAACCAGTCTAAAGGAGACGATTTTCAGGTTGGAAACATTGTGCAGAAGATTAAGATGCGCTAATATGCAGTATATGAAGTACCGTAATTCACGGCCTGCAGAGCGCACCTGGTTACGAGCCTCACCGAGTACACATTTGTAAAGGAAATAAATACCATTTGGTACATACATATGTGTAAAAGCCGCAAGTGCCCACATTGAAACCCAAATTGAAACACGAGCTATTTACAAAGATGGTACACAGAAAGAGTTTGTCGGTAGCGCGGCGCTAACACTAGTACTACTGCTAGCGCCATGCTAAAGGTAGCGAGAAGGCTAACAGTGCCGGTTAAAATAAAACTTACCGGTAAATATCACTGAGACACGCCAGTAACACAAAAGCAACACACTAGCACAGCACTAACGCTAGCGCAGCGCTAACAGGACCACTAAAAGTCCCTTCCTCGGCACATATATTCCACCGGTCTCATTCGTACCTTCTCTGCTTGAATGCCCCCCTGGTGCCGTTATAAAAAAAATGCACAAATTAGCTGCATCACCGCATAAACCGCAGGGTCAAAAGCATGTGAAAAAAGTCGGGGCTTGTAGGCTGGAAATTACAGTAAGTGCATCTTACAGCTGTTGTGTGTTTGAAAACTAACATTACTTGTCTGCATTTTAGCCATGCAAATCCTCACATGCTGGATAATAAGCACGCAAGTAAGCCCATTTATTTTTATCCTCAAAAATGCATCGATCAGCTCATTGATTAATTCCAGGTTTTTAGATTTGAATAATATTTTCTTTCTTGTTTGAGCTTACTCTGGTGGCGGGAGGGCAACCAAACAGTCGGGGAATGAGGTAAGAAAAAAAAAAAAGGTTGTGTTAGCTTATAATTCATGTTTACAATAGACTTATGTTAATGTTAAATCATATAGGGCAAAGAATGGTTTGCTGGTGATTGCAACAGGAAGACAGCAGAGGATCTCTTATTGGGAATCAATAAGGTACTTGACCTATTTAAAGTCCAGGATTCCCAAACTATGATTTCCTTTTACATTTACAGTGCTTTGTCTATATGTTGGTCAAACTCCAACTTTTACAAAGAAAATAGAAATAAAATAATTTCCAGGCTTGAACAGCCACCACCATAAAACCCCAGTATGAAAGTTTAAAATACGGCGGTGAATGTTCGATTGGTTGTGTGACAAAGGCCACGACTCCCCAATCTATTCCAGCTTCCTGAAAAAAATTGCAAGTTTCGTTTGTGATTTTCAATAAGAAAATTGCACTGAGTGATACTTTTTTGCTTCAATGTAATGGATATTGTGCTGCTCCTTCTGGTGTGCATCCCTTGGCTAGCTGCGGGCAGCATAATACAGACGTCAATTCAGATGGTCACCCCTCAGTATGAGACAAAAATATAAATTATTCTAGCAGGGGAAATTCTATTGTTTTTTATCCGTTTATGTGTTGATGCACAGTTTGTCTTCAAATATCAGTTGCTTTTAAACAACACCAAGAGACCCATGCCATTCCTTAGCCAATCTATGGCATTTTGTATTGTTTGCTTGCGTGAAGCTAAGTGGACTTAGCAAAGCTATGTGGTTGTTTACAATCCACATATAATTCTCTTTGTTTCATTTTTAGTTTGACTATAAATGTCAGCAGGGAGTTGCAATAATTTAATGTTATTGAAGAATTGTTTATTATTTGGAAAATTGCTTCTTCTTCTAAAGTTACTGTTCAATGATACCATGCAGTGGTTGTATCTTAAATTTTTGTTCGTAAGCGAATACACTGATTATATTAATGATTTCTCACAATTGTCAACAACGATTCAACCATGGAGGAAACAGATGAATAGGAATATGTAACACTTTATGTCTGTGAATCTGTGGAAGTGAACATTTCTCCAACATTCCTAGGAAATCACAATAACCCATCACTGCTGAGCTATTTTTGGTACAGGCCCGTTGCTTACTCATGTGGTCAAGTGGTCATCCGTGTTATAGAAAACTCCAAAAAGAGTGGCATAATATTGATTTTTTTTTTTTTTTTTTAAATGTGTGATTACTTTCTATCCGTGCCGTAGGACGGCACCTTCCTCATCCGACACAGCTCAGCCCAGAACACACGGCAGCCTTTCACCCTCGCTGTGCTCTACCAGCAGAAAGTCTACAACATTCCAGTCCGCTTCCTGGAGGAGATGCAGGGCTTCGCTCTGGGAAAGGAGGGAAAAAAAAGCGAAGAGGTGAACTCAGATTGAATGGTCCAGAGTACATGAGTTAAACTCAGGGCTCAAATCATAGCGCTAAGAGAAATAGTGTGTCAAATTATCGTGTTTTGCAAATGGATTTGAATAAAATATGTACATAGACCAAGCCATCTCTTCACCTTTTACAGAAATTGCAATCGTTTCCATTTGTAGTTGTGGCTTCTAATTTCAAAACTCAAATATGTTGCTAAAAATAATGAATGAAAGAATGCAGGGGGAAATAACGAATTGGGCTTTTTCTCCCTCCCCTCTCTCAGGTTTTCACCAGCCTGGACGAGATGGTGACGCACCATCAGAAGAACCAGCTCTATCTGATTGACAGCAAGAGCCAGGCCAAGCATGCCGTCTATTTATCGAATCCTGCACGCTGTTAGCGTCACGATATTCTACACAGAAACAGATACTCTACAATCCTTATATTGAAAACAATGTCAAAATTTATTGGACACAATAAGCTGTGCATCAGCATGAATTAATATTCCACAGCTGCATCAAAGCAGACATATTGATGGGGAAAAAATGACTTGCTGGATGAGTTGTTAGTCCCATAGTTTGGGGTTTGAATCCTTCCTCTGTGGATGTGTGTGAACACTTTCATTTATCCAGGTCTTTGACTCCTTTAATTTATTTGATTCATTTAATCGATTGCAACCAGACTCTTCTGGCCAGTCTTTATAATTTCAATGCACTAAGATAGGATAGCGCTATCAGTTTGATGTATTCTATTCATCATTAACATAATTCTGTTACTGTAATTTCCGGCCTACAAGCCGTGACTTTTTTCACACGCTTTCAACCCTGCGGTTTTTGCGGTGATACGGCGTTAGCCTTAGTGCGGCGCTATCCTTAGCACACGTGGTTATAAGCCTCAGTACACAGAAAGAGTTTAACGCTAGTGCGCGCTAACACTAGTGCTGCGTTAACGCTAGCGGTAAACTCTTTGTGTGACTTTTTCTTCTTTTTCTTTCGGCTTGTCCCGTTAGGGGTCGCCACAGCATGTCATCTTTTTCCATTTAAGCCTATCTCGTGCATCTTCCTCTCTAACACCCACTGTCCTCATGTCCTCCCTCACAACATCCATCAACCTTCTCGTTGGTTTTCCTCTCGCTCGTTTGCCTAGCAACTCCATCCTCAGCACCCTTGGACCAATAAACTCACTCTCTCGCCTCTGGACATGTCCAAACCATCAAAGTCTCCTATCTTGAATCTTGTCTCTAAAACATCCAACTTTGGCTGTCCCTCTAATGAGCTCATTTCTAATCCTATCCAACCTGCTCACTCCAAGCCTCAATATCTTAATTTCTGCCACCTCCAGTTCTGCTTCCTGTTGTTTCTTCAGTGCCACCGTATCTAATCCGTACATCATGGCCGGCCTCACCACTGTTTTGTAAACTTTGCCCTTCATCCTAACGGAGACTCTTCTGTCACATAGAACACCAGAAACCTTCCGTCATCCGTTCCACCCCACTTGAACCCGTTTCTTCACTTCCTCTTTCTGTGTACCGAGGCTTATAACCAGGTGGGCTCTGTAGCCCAGGAATTACGGTAATAGTGATCAGACTCTTTGATCTTACCAATACTGTCATGCAGTCTTCTGAGCTAAACATTTCACCTCCTGCGCCTTCTCGTTATAACATTTTTCATCATGCGCAGGCTAAGTCACGGCGGAAAAAGAAGTCAGGGTAAATGATTGGGTTGACCCGATGCACAGGCAAGCATATTTCCAAATAAACCGATTCAAGCCGCAGTGTTTGGACTGCAAAAGAGGTCAGGAAGGAAGGCTGTAAATAAACACACAAGCAGACAAATCAGCTGGAGGCACAGCGCGATTTAAGTATCCAGTCACATCCAGTAATAGCCAAGGAACTGCAACAAGCATCGCGAGTCTTTTAGAGGAATACAACAACATAATTTCTCTCTCGATGAATGGATGGTTAGGTTGCTGGAGGAGGCGTTCTAGCCAAAGAATGACTTCCTGGAGATGCTGCAATCTAGCAGCAGGGTGTGAGCAATTCTGCTGGAATGCTGTCCTGTTTATTCCCCAGACCGGAACTCATAATATCCTGTGATCATCACTGATAATAATACGTCGTAGGTAGGCGATTAGTAATCGGGATGGACATTTGACTACATTTTGTTGATGTACTATTTTGATATCATTTTGATGGGGTGATTGAATGTCTCAGAATGTTCTGAACTATTGTTATAATGTTATTTTGCTGATTCGTGGTGCCTAGAGAAATCATTATTGAGGAGCTCCGAGGATTAATTAAACAATTCCACACACAAAGCGTATTACTTATCAGTTGAAATTTAATAGTTGATAAATGAATCTAGATTTGCCGATTGACTCATAACATATCAACTCTTCACTAGTAGGCACTGGGATCACCTGAACGTGGAAATGAAATAAAAAACAAAAATACTTCATTTATCAAAACTGCTGAAGTGGCTAAAAATACATTAGTGACACTTGAACAAGTAGCCGCTCATCCAGTTGCAACACCCTAACGCCGCCTGCTAAGATCATGGGAATGAAACGACAGAGATGGAGCAAGCAGTGGATCATTTGCATGAGTCAGACCCCCCCTAGAGGTATCTTGATAGATATTTGGGAACTGTTTAACATTTTGGGAAAAAAAGCCAATGTATTTTACATGACTCAAATCAAAAAACTTCATCTTTAAAATCTGATAATTTGAGCAACAATTGGCTGAGGGCACAGGGAGAACATGCAAACTCCACATAGGCGGGGCCGGGATTGAACCCAAGTCCTCGGAACTGTGAGGCCAACGCTCCCACCAGTTGCTCCACTGTGCCTTGGCTATGCTATGAGAGTACAAAATTGTCCTTTTTTTGGGACACCCCATAAATATTCCATTGAAATACTCCTCATAAAGAGAGCAAGTGTATTTTCTACACAGGTAAACAAGCAAAACTTTTATTCAATGTCCCATATTTTACCAAACTAGCTTTTTCTAGTATTAGTGGTTATATTGGATCACAATTATATTGCCTATATTAGTACCTCCGTCACCATAGAGCCAAGAACTCAAGTCTTTCCCAAGTTCCAGACTATTTTTCTGCTCAGGCCCAAAGTATGTATATACATGTTCATATAATAACATTTGAATTTCTCACGTTTATTTACAGCGCTCCACTGTCAAAGCTCTCCGCCTACCTCTCCACTCCGAGCCAACGCTGTCGACATCACAAACACGTGTTTTCACAAGTGGGTCTTCCACACAGACTTAACCAATCAGAGAAAAGGCGCTGGTCTTAGTCGAGTATGGACAAAACTGCATCAAACAGAAGTAGCTGTCAGAGGCACCTTATAACAAAACCAAAGCATTTTTTAGGGGGAGGGGGAATTGAAAATAACACATTTATGCTAGAAAATATTAAAGTGTCACTTTATGGATGTCTAAACAGCCAAAATATTGGAGCTTTCATTTTAATCGTGTTTTCCCTTCTAAGACTGCAATCACATTTCTGAATCGTGTTAGTTGACTCTCACTTCCATCGTTAAAGCTGACATAAACGTCATCAACTCCTTTTTCACACACAGCGTAATTTCCAGTAGAGCAACTTGAAACTTCATTATAGCGTCTGTGTTGCCCTGAACAGAAGCCTCTTTCATTTGGATCTGCGCTGTTTACATCCTTGGGGCAATTCTGAGTCACTTTCAGCCTCTGTTAAAAGTGTTATTCACTTCACTGCAGTAATTGTACCTCAAGTATTCAGACTTTCAAATGGGGTCGATTTACACCAATTTACAGTTTAAAGGCAACTCAGCCTCATAAATTATCCAGAATCTCTAAAAATGAATACCAGTGGCATTGCATATGAAAAATATTGTGGAAAATTAAAATGTCCTCTTACTGATTGATATGCCACATTTGCATGGATCCATCCATCCATTTTCTGAGGTGCTTATCCTCACAAGAGACGTGGGAGCTGTATATTTGCGCAGGAAGTGGGCTCCACCCTGAACTGGTTGCCAACCAATGGACCTTTGGATCTTAAGCTCCGCCCCCTTAGCCATGTCCTACAAGCTTCCAAAATGGCGATTGAACAGAACATGTTTGAAGTCGATTCTCTATTCTATATTCTATATTTTTTTTTGCCAAATGTCAGACTTGTGCAAGAGAGTCTTCTTCAACTGTGATTTAGGCTTTGGAAAATGAATCAACCGGGACCCTTGTAACTTAGCAGGATATCTTTCATCAGAATTGGACATTCCCCAAGCGCGTCTGAGGACCATTTTCTTCGTAACATTAACTTTTCCAAGCGCACGCTACTAACAACCAGTATTGCTTATGGGACAATATGGCGAGAGGGGCGTGTCAAACCAGGGCTTAAGTCAATGCAGCTATCGGATTGGCTGTGTGTACGAGTGATTGACAGGTCAGAAAGGTCCATCCCAGGGACTTTCAACAGTTTTAGCCAATCAGTTCCTGAAACTTCTTTCATCCACCAGAAAAAAATATCCAGACTGAAACAAAACAGGAGAAGCTCATCCATGCTTTTATCTCAAGTAGACTTGACTATTGTAATGGTCTTCTGACTGGACTCCCCCAAAAAGAGCATGAAATAGCTGCAGCTCACTCAGAATGCTGCAGCTCGGGTTCCGACCAGAAACAAAGAGTTCAAAGCATATACTTCCAATTCTAAAGTCTTTACACTGGCTTCCAGTCAGCTTTAGAGAAGATTTCAAAGTTTTGCTACTGGTCAATAAATCACAAAATTCTTTAGGTCCTGAAAACATGAAAGAAATGCTTACGGTATATAAACCTAATAGGACTCTGAGAGCAACGATCAGTTCAAATAGTGGACCGCAGAAACTTAAGCAAATATGGTGAAGAAGCATTTAGCGATTATGCTGCACCCAAATGGAGTAAGTTGCCAGCAAAGGTGTTTTCTTCTGTTTTTGAATGCTTTTAATCAAATAAAGCACATTAAGTTACCTTGAGTAAATAAATCGATTTGCTTTGGTTTGCTATATGAATTATGAGACACTGAGAGTATGTCACTGTTTAATTTATAATACTGTACATATTCTTGTTAACTAAATGAAAATCAGCACATTCGGTTCGTTCAGGTGTGCCACTCCCAGCCTTGGCCCATAACTCAAGATGAAGATGTAGAAAGACTTAATAACGTGACTTTTTGATGGTTGGACTGTCATTTCAAAGTTGGACAAGGAGGAGTGGGAGGAGGGGTTCGGCGGAGGGGTACACACACAAACACACTACCCGTCTGACCTTCCAGCGTTGACAGCCGTGAGAAAAACCCCTCCCGGGGCTCACTCGTCTCACCACTGACCCTATCTCGACCTGGATTTGAGTTTTACAACCGCCCCTCTCGCCCGTGTTTATTCCGGGGCTGCACGAAGGAGGGGCCCCGCACGTGTCTTGAGCGTTCCCGTGGACTAGTTTTCTCGGCGGAGGTGCGGCCGGCTGCGCGACTGATTGACTTTGTGGGGCTCTGAATGGGAGCAGCAGTCGCCGTGTTGGGAGCGCAAGTCGGACGTGCCCCGCGCTCTCTTCGCCGGCCGATTGATTCCACTTTCTTGGGGACGGTGGGGAGCGGACACGCGACAAGAGCACCTCCAAATCCTTCCTGGCTGCTCCCCTTCCCCCCTTTTCCTTTCAGCGAGAAGTCTTTCGGCGGAGAAACGTCTCGAAAATGGCCCAGATACTGCCCATACGATTCCAGGAACATCTGCAGGTAAGGGGGGTGGGAAACCCAACCCCTCCATTTAAATTAAAAAAAAAAAGAGAAAACAAAGAAAGAAAGCTGCTTTTTGGCGCATTTCATTCGCCATTGTGTCATCACACAGGCGGGAGATGTCGCATTTAAATGGGAATGTGAAAGCAGAGCTGCGGGCTTGTTGCTCAATATAGCCACAGGCCTGGATTAGCCAAAGGATGACTTGGAGAAATTGAACACCGTGCTCTGTGCCTATCGTCATTTTTACCTGCTGATAAATGAAATTACATACAACTGTCCCGTCCGTGGCCAGGGTCTATGTTAGTCCAGGGACTTCTAGTGTTTTGACACTGTTTCTGGCGGCGGAACCAGGCAGGTCTCAGCTGTTCTCTTTGGAACTGAGACTGAAAGGTCCTCAATCGTGTGCGGCTTCCATGTCGTCATGCCCTGCAGCAACAGCAGGAGCGGCGGAAGCACCTTTACGAGTTCTGGAACATCTCCAAAAAAAAAAACAAAACCCATTATTATCCCAATTTACTAACCAAGAATCTAACGGTTTGAGTCACAGCATCACAAAATGTTTATTTTTTTTTAAAAGGGTGGGGGCGGGGGTCCATTCATAGCGTCGAAGGCTCTGTCTACTTTGAATGAATGAATGAATGAATGAATGATTCAGTTCGTTTTGCACCATATCTGACAAATTTGCTTATATCAATGGTTCTAAAACGTTTTCCACCAAGCATCGCCATCATGTCAGTGACAAAATGGAGTAGTTTGTGTTCATCAAGAGCAAGGCAGTGTTTTTTTTTTTTTTTATCCTGGGTTAAACCACTGGAATGTTATGTACAGTTGTAATTTCAAGACTGCGTAAGGAAAAACAACTTAAATGATTAAATGAAAGTGCATTGCACATGAAAGCTAAATACCAAACATGGTGTACGTTATCTTTTTTCAAAATATTTAAAAACTGATTAAAACTTAAAAGGGGAAAAACAGTACAACTGAACCATACTTGTCTTCGTATTCTTTCTCTACTTTTTGGGACAATGGAGGCCTGTGCCCCGAGTTTCCAAGGAAACTGCATAGTGAGGTGACTGGTGTATGCCCCCCCCACTGGTCCTTGCAGTTGGGGGAGGCAGCATGGTGACCATGAGGTTGGAGTGTCTGCCTCACAGATCTGAAGATCTCTGTTCAAATTCAATTTTTTGTCCACTTAGTTACTCCATCTTCCTCATACGTTCCAAAAATGTGCTTCTGAAAATAATTGAAAACTCTACATTGTCCCCTGATGTGTGAATATGAGCGTGAATGCTATATGTTCCCAGTTATTAGCTGGTAAACAGTCCAGGGTGTAGTGCACCTCTCCCCAACAACAGCGGTGATAGGCTCCACCTCACAGGCAGACAAGCGGTATAGGAAATGGATGAATGAATAGATCGTTTTGAGGTCCAAATTTATTGTGACCCTTGAATTCAGCCTAGTAACGAGTGGGCAGAGAAAATCTTTTGCTTTAGAACTTGTGCAGGTGACATCACCGTTTTCACAGCGCCATATTGACGGTCAAACAGAGCTGCTCAAGATTATGGGAGACATTGAACCGGAGCAGAATATTTACAATGCCCGATACCTGTTGTGCTGTCACACAACAGATGAGACAAATATTAAAGAGATCATTCTTTCAAATACCAGCTGAAAAGACCAGAAAAGATCGATGGATTTCGGTATTTAAACATTGATGGTGCCCAACCAAATACCCACACCTGTGTAACCATCTCTTTATATCAGGTAGGAATTATTCTTCTTAATCTCAGATTACCAAGAAGTATTTATAATGCCAAATTGACTCATTTCAATAAATAGTCTGTCGCAGAGAGGTTTACGGAGGTTAATGACTGGCCACAATACACTTCTGTGTACGGAGGGGATGACTCCCTGCCCTAAAAATGTTTCCCAATCATAGTTAATGAATGCGTGTTTGTGTAAAACCAGGGGTCATTTATTTCAATATGGACGGAACGTTCGATCAGATGGTAAAGCGTTGGTCTTACAGATCTGAGGTCCCTGGGTTCAATCTCGGACCCGCCTGTGTGGAGTTTGCATGTTCTCCCCGTGCCTGTCTGGGTTTTCTCCGGGCACTCCGGTTTCCTCCCACATCCCAAAAACATGCAACATTAATTGAACACTCTAAATTTCCCCTAGGTGTGATTGTAAGTGTGGCTGTTTGTCTCTATGTGCCCTGCGATTGGCTGGCAACCAGTTCAGGGTGTACACTGCCTCGTGCCCATTGACAGCAGGGATAGCCTCTGGCTCTCTCCGCAACCCTCGTGAGGACAAGAGGCAAAGAAAATTGATGGATGGATTTATTTCAATATTGGTATTTGTATTGAAAAAAAATCTGAGTGGGTCCATCACAATATGGGATTTATTCCTGATTGAGAACGGATCCAGCAACAAAGTATTTGTATGTGTCCAGACTTTGATACGCTTTCAAACTTTTCAGTGTAAATCTCGACGATTTACTCACCAGATACACTTTATGTCCTGTTGTCCAAGACAAGCGGAAGCGAATTAATATTCAAATTTCTTATTGGCAAAAACATCGCCTTCGGCATTAAATATGGGTCCTCTATTCCAAGTGTCTCTAATTTGCCCACATACCTTCGTTTATTATCACCCAAGCGTTTAACTATTTTGGACAAAACTCTGGATGTCGTGCCATAAGACAAATTTTCATTTCGTCTCAACGGAATTAACTTTCAACAATGCTTTGTTAGACCGGCAATATGGCGATGTCACATGATTTTATGACGTAGGTGCATGAGCTCTATACATTCCATCTGCAAAAACTCAGTCTTCTCTTGCTATCTTAGATGTTTTTTTTTTTTATCATGAATCACATAGACTACAATTGTCTTCATACATAATTAATTTCACTTTACTACATTTCCCGTGATTAGGCTATACCATTCCCTCTGTCCTATACTGGAAGATACCGCTTTTCAGGATATTTTAATTGTGGCTCAAAAAGATTAAGAGATTATTTTATTCCTTTAGTCACTGGTACCAGTTCTGTTTTAAGGCAACCCCATGACACACAAGTCTTTAGAACACTTCACTCTAATGGTTAGTTCAAATTCACATACACGCCTGTGCTGTATTGCTTTCTTGGTGCATATTCCCCCCCACATAAACACACTCACCCACTTGTCTGGAATATGGTGAAAAATGACTCATCTCCCGAGTTCACTTTTTTTCCTCCCCCCTGCAGAATTGTGCTGATCGTTTTCCTGTTAGTCTACACTGAAGGGTTTATGCGGTGGAACTTGACTGTACAATATCATTCCTGACGTAGTTGATGATGTACAAAGTGAATGTGAGTGAAGTCCTAAGTTTGACACGCCAAGGATCAAGTGTCAACCTCTGTATTAGTGTAGTCTTGACAATTAAAGTAAATTTTTGTATAAAATGCTGCTGGGCCATCAATATGAGACAATCAAATGGAGAACAGTAAGTATGGCAGAAACTAAGCGCCATGTGAAAACGTTCTTACGTTAACAAGCATATTGCATGCCAATTTAAACCTCATGATTTGCCTATGATTGTAAGAAAGTGAAGATCCATGTGTACAGAATTGTGTTTTGGGTCAAAGCACTGCTCTTGGAATAGTTGGATCACGTGCGGCACCGATGGCTGTATGAAGCTGTCATTCAGCTCTTGTTCCTTGGAGTGTTTTGATCCAGTTTTCTCATTGATATAGCAGTGGGTTGAGCACTTTGCCTCTGAAGCTGCCAGCAGAGTCTCAGCAGTGAAGTTTCAAGGTCACTTCCTTCTTTTTTTTTGTCATTGCTTGACTGGGATCACCTGAGGGTGTTTTGTAGTTTGATGCTCTCCTCATAGGGTGATTGGTTAACTGCCATCTGCCGCCGAAATACAGAAACTAACTAGGAACTCAGCCAGTCTTTTTTTGGATTGGCGCCATATTGTACACTTTTGTCTGCACATGCCTACTTTCTCATTCCTCTTCATATTTAGCAGGAAATTAAAGATAAAATTAAAACATGGCAACAACAGAGGACAAGATTAATCAACAACCCAACTTTTGGGCAATACATTGTAACTTCAGCAGAAATGCATTGTGTCTTTCAGTTCATTTCCATTCTGGCCCAACAGAATACTGCAGTCATAAAAGTCTGTGTTCTTGGCTTGGCAATCTCGTGTGGGTTGGGGGCGGGGGGTGTCACAGAATGCCCCTTAAACAGTCTCGAATTTTGAAAGAGAAACAGTTAACCGCTTGTCTGTGAAAGAGCTATCTCTACCACGATGTCCCATAGCAGCCCCTCTGCTTGGCGTCTTGCTGCCAAAAAACTTTGTGATGTACCCCCTCCATTACCGCCCCCCTCGTCTGTAGCTCGTTGTTATGGTAACAGCAGGCAGTGAAATGGCCTTTCACTCGAAAAAGCACAGAACCCCCACCTTCCCTTCACTCCCCGCCTCCTCTTTCTGGCCACAGCCCCACTTTTGCCAGCCAAAGATCCCTTATCCACAAAAGTATGACTGCGTACAGAGCTTGCAGACACGTCTCTCGTCATTTACACTTACTGATGGAGGCCGAGTGCTCCCTTACCAATCTCGGGGTTATTAGTTCGAATTGCTTTTAACTTTCTATACTCTTTGGCTGGAGCCAGTAAAGGAACTGCAAGAAATCCCGCTCTGGCACAGTCATGCACCCCTGTGAACAAAGTTGGCTCCAGCAGAGTGAAAAATTCTTGGAATTTCAAAGCAGAGGACTTTGGGCCTCAAGTTGTTTAGCATTTTTATCTGTGGCGTGGTCTTTACTGCTTTTTCCGGCCGTCTGGCTGAGAGTTCAGGGGTACGACGTAGACCCAGAACTGCTGCAAGGTACCGGTTGGTGGTGATTCTTCTGGACTGTTTAACAGGGAACTGAAGATGAATTGCTTGAGCTTTGGAATTCGAAAGTATTGTCATCATCTGTAAGCTGTGTGGCCCAATATTTTTTTTTTCTTCATCATTCTTTCGGCTTAAATTGTTGTGTAATCAAGTGGGTTGAATCTAAACTGAAGTACTTTGGGCTGAAACGATTAATTGAATAACTCTATTTTGATTACAAAAAAGGTCAAAAGCAAAATATTTCTTTGCAGGGAGCATATTTCTACACCCACTGTTACTGCTGTCGCACGCACCACTCTGTGTAGAAATACTGTAAGTTAGTGTGATGATGGCAAACTGGGAAGAAAAAGTCCGTAAAACCCAGAGAGTATCTAAAGCTTTGTGATCATTTCATACTGAACAAGGACTTGACGTGGAAGATGAAGTGTGCCACAGCTAATTTAATAGCCTCCCATCGCTAGCTAGAGCGTATTTTGATGCAAGTGACACAAGGATGGACACAGTTGCCGGTGCACTTTCAGTTGCTTTTACTGTACTAACAATAAGTGCGTAACAAGCTTTCAGACGCAAGCTGACAATGGCCGCAACTCATGCACTCGCTCAACATGCGGTTAACAGCCAGCCAACTCTGTACTCTAATTCGCTGACACCCATGTCACGCTCTAGTCCAGTCCCGCCTTTTGGAGCTACACACCTGGCGTGTCAACACATTATAGTTATGGCTTCCCTCAGAGGGCCGTTATGACGGTGAAACCATAAAAATCTTGAATTGCCTCATCACGTTCACACACGAAATTTAGGAACTAATTTTGGAATCATAAATCAAGGGTAACAGGTTTTTCAACTATTGTTCATTTGGTCACACAAAAATGCTTAGAATATCTCAACGTTATCATTTATGATATGACTTTGAAATCTTGGGACCGATTTTCACAAGACTCGTGGTTGATATACGTGATCTGCCTTCGCGGGCTGCACAAAATCATGTGGTGGGCCGCATCTGGCCCCCGGGCCTTGAGTTTGACACCTGTGCTACACAGATTTCAAAAATCGTAGATAACACAGTTGGATATGAGTAATTCCTGCACCTTAAATGCGCATGTTCTTCTGTGTGATTATGCAAAATATTTTTTTTTCCCCAGTTACTCAATTATTCCATGAGGTAGTCTGTAGAATACTCAATTCTAAAAGTTGTCACTTGTTTGAAAGGATCGGGTTGTTGACATTGCTTGTTTTCATTTAGCTGGCATATGGACGCTTGTTTGGCGATCAGTCTCTAGGGTGTATTCCACATTCTCCCCTAAGTGAGCTCCAACCCCATCCAGGACTTTGGCTGAATAAGTGGTAAAGGAAATGGGTAGATGGCGCCGTATAGTAGAGCGATGACTGTTGAAACTATAGATCACTAAGACTGTCAAATAGCAGCCAACATCTTGGAAGGCCTTGCTAACATGACAGTCAACTGAGGTGAATGTGGCTTTGCTGCTGGAGTTCTTTGCACACAACATAAAATGTCCGCGGAGTCCAAACCGCCTGTGTCAATTTGAATGTGACTCAAACCAGCCATCTGCTCTTGTGGCCGCGAAAACCGCTGCAAGGCATCTGCGCTGATGGAACCGTGCCCCTTGTGTCAATTCAGTGGATGTGATATACAGACGAGGTCAGCAAATTGCATCAGGCTCAGGATGTGGAGGAAACGTTGATTACATCACGCTCGTGTCTAACAAGACATGCCTGTGAATGAACTGCGACGTTAAAGAGCATCTGTGTCCAGTCACTTTACTCGATCACAGATGTGTGGAAAGCCCTTCATCCACTCATTTGGACTTCAAATGGCTCCAGCGTCCTCTCAGACATGAAATCCAGCAAAGATCATTTTCTTAGCATAGATGCCAAAATACTTTTAGTACACACCCTAAGGAAGTATCTCATCTAAAGTTAAAAGCATTTTTTTCATAGCTCTTCCTTCTGTTAACCATTTGCTGCTTGAATACCCGAGTACTCTAGGGTGAGCACTGCAATGCAAAACACAAGATAAACGTCCACCATATTCCTATATTACAATTTGTTTTGTCACAGTATGGCGTGGACCAGTAAACCATGATGTAGCATTCGTTTGCACTGTGGGTGGACGGTGATAGTTGATATCTGTAAACAAGAAACAGTGGCACTTTCTGGCAACTTCCCAAGTCCGTTTTATGATGTTGACATTCGAGATTTCTGTTTGTGTACCGTTAGATTTAAATGATCACCCAATGAAAGAGTTTGCAATTGATACCGTGCTCTTAATGAGAATTTCTATTGACTGCAATAAATGTCTTTAAAAAGTTTGAAATCCATTTACAAACTCCCATATAAAGTGAAAACAGATTTAATACGAGAAAGAGAAGCGCCAAAGAACGTTTGTACTTATGAGTGTACCCCTTTAAGAGCGAGAGGTGGGCGGTGTCAGGTAAACAAGAAAGTAGAGTGTGTGGCATGGTGTGGCAGAGCAGCAGCTTGTTAGAGACCATGTGGTGTCGTTTAAAAAAAAAAAAAAAAAGGCTGTGGTTCACTGTGCTGGATCGGTTTTCATGTGCGCAATTGCACAGGTGCGCTGGTTAGAGGGAACATTGGTGCCAATCACGAAAATAGAAATGGAGTGGACCCCAGCTTTTCGCGGGGGGCTAGAAGCTGAGCCTGACCATGAATAGCGAAAATTAATTAAAATTGCTAGATCTCGCCAAAAAAAAAAAAAAAAAAAAAAAAAAGGTAACGTCTGCAGAAAAATAGTGTACATAGTTCCATCTATGGTTTGTTTCTTTTGCTTCCGCAGCTGATGTGATGCGTCAGCAACACATCCACCCGTTCTGTCCAGTGACTCACCAGATGCCGCTAATGTGGTGTCATTGCTTAAGTGGTTCTGCATTTGTTTGTGCAATTCTCACGTCAATGGCTTGGGTTTGGTAAATGCAGCTGCTGAAGTGGGAAGGTCCAACATGTGTATGCATGTGTGAGGGTGGGTCACTTGCAACTTTGGGTGCGATAGCTGAGCTGTGAATTTCAGTCCTGGAAGAGAGGACATTGAGGGGTGCCGGAGGGTGGGGGTGGGGTGTTTCTTACAGTGAGTCAGTCACTCCACCCTAAATTGTTTGGTTACCAAAGACCTGTTCTTACCGGTATTTACCACGGCAGCCTCCTTTCTTCTTAGTAGACCCCTTCAAGTATCCCCCCCCATCACTCTTAGCAGGATACTGGATTGTATTCTGAGGCTCCCCATGGAGTTCTTATCAGCTATCCCTTTTGCTTCCCTCCTCCTTTCACAGATCGTTTTGGCACTCCTAGGGAGTTGCAGCATATGGCTGTAATCCTCCCTCAGGTCTTCTCCTTGGCTTTTCAAGGAGCACATTGCTTGTTCTCCCGTATGTTGCACAATACGTCCCCAGTGATGAGATGAATACTTAAAAAAAAAAAAAAAAAAAAATCTTAATGAGGTTGTTTCCCAATTGTGCGTTGTAGTGTTTACACAGGAACATTTTCTTGATCTTTTTAATGGTTGTTTGAACCTTGAACTACTGCTACAGGTGCTGCTCCAATTTAGCCTTCTCGAGCTATAGTTCTAGTTCTAGTAAATATGTGCCACCAGGATTTGAATTTGAAATGTAAAGTGATCACATTTTCAGTAGTTGCTACAATTCGCTGTCTGAAATCCAACTGGGTACGATTCGCTGTCTGAAATCCACCATCTGTGCCACCAGGCAGGGTTACCTCAGGTCAGAACCGAACACCCAGCCAATTGCAGTTACCCTTTCTTAGTCACGTGACATCACATACTAAGAAAGCGTAACTTGATTGGCCGGCTGTTTAGTTTGTCACAGCCAATTGGAGCACCTTGGGGGTGTAATTTATTCAGTTTATTGCTAGGGGTATATTGGACACACATTAAATATGGTACTATTATCAAATGGTGCAGGATTTCTTATTTTCATCAAATTCTAAATCAATACACATGCACACGAAAAATATCACAAGCAGTTTCATTCCAAAGGAAACTATTTCTTCCAATCCCATGCATAAGTCAGTTTTTTCAGTCAGTTTGTGCCATGTTGTATAAAATATATGAAAGCATACCGGTTCTTGATTGAAGTTACAAATATCCTGAAAAAAAAAAAAAACTTTGGTAGAGGGGCTTGTCACCTTGTAGGATATCACTTCAGTAAATGTTTTATGATCATCAAACATTTGCTATACTTGAGTATCAAAAGTCCATTTTTCATCCTGCTTATAATGGTCAGAGTCGCAGAAGAACTAGAGCCTAAGTTGGGGAAAAGGCAAACCACACCGTGGACTGCTTGCCAGTCAATCTCAGTGCACATATAGAGAAATCAGAATCGGCTTTCATGGCCAAGGTTGTATAAAACACAAAGAATTTTTCTCCGGCAGTCGGTTCACAAGAACAAACAACAAGAGACATTTATGTTTATAGGAACTATTCCTTAAAAGACATGCAAGATGTAAAAGCTATATTTTCTTTTATAGATTCTAAAGATGACCATCGCACTCATTCTCAGTCTTTAAATGGAAACTGAAACCACATTGCCTGCCCTAAAGTCAAGCAAGTTTACCACTATGCCATCAGTTACTAGTCTCAAAAATAATTTTCTGATATGAAATGTAATTAAGAAGTGGAAGTAAAATTGCCAAGAAAGTAAATGGTTTGAATTTGAATGTTTTTATTTAATTGTATTTTTAGGTATCTGGTTTACTTCGTTAGTGTACAGCAATCAAAGCGCTACAATATATGTTCGTGAATTGGGGAAAGTAAGCATGGGCATCAGGCAACGCTGGTGTTCGGTGGCCTCAAGCCAAACTAGCCACAGGGAGCAAAACACGCGCTAACAGTACCTCCATGTAAAGACTTTTTGATTACCTCGACCTAATTTTCATGTCCTTACCTTTTTGCTATCCTTACTACATCAGTTCAGGCAGGACTATTTTGCTTTGGGCTACGTACTTCAGGCACCAAACAATTTCTTCAGATTTTATTTGTATGAGCGAATAATGATGGTTAGGGCTAATGTAATGAGTGGAAGTACACATTATTGACGAACTGCAGTGGAGTAGCAGTGAAACTTGATAGAGATGTCAAGGACAGTTTTGTGAAAATGTTACTGTTGCATTGTACTATGTAATATAAGACTGTTGTCATGATAATGTGGTCTGAGGGTGCACAGTGTGTTTTCACCTTACAATCTCACTCGCTGTGAAGGAAATTCGAACTTGCTTCATATCAATCTGGTTCACTCCAGTTTTAAATGTGTGAAGCCTTGTAGTGGCTCACTCAACCAACCAGTTGCAAAACAGAAAAGTCTTTGTCGTGAGGCATCATGTAGTCAGTTGGTCATCAGAAGGAGAGCATTCAGTCAATTTAACAGTGTACGAAAATATTTATATATATTTTTTAATAAATTAGATTAACAGTTCACTTAGTTGACCTGTGGCAGGAAAGTCCTTGTGTTCCGTACAGTGAAACTTTATAAAAGAGAAAATGTCCTTTTAGGCCAAAAAACTGTCACTTTCAAAGGTTTCACATAAAATTATGAGTTTGCTTGTGATTCAGCTTTTTTCTTTTTTTCTTTTCTTTTTTACTATTGTTCTCAGAATACACTTACAGATTTATAGCTGAGCTTTGTGGATGGCAACGTGTTTATTGTCTATTGTTCCATGGATTCATGTAATGAAACGCTTCATACGTTGCTCCACAGCAAACGACTATTTTTGGAATGTTACTGTAAAACTGACTAACTGCCTCCGAAGTTGAAGATGGGTTGAGTTTTATACAACTTTGTGTTGGTAAAGTATAACTCTTCAAAAGTTGTTTTTGTGGATAAAGCAACATTAAAAGCTCCCAGTTCATTTTTGTCAAATGTTCTATTTAGCTTTGATAAAGAATACAGTATTATAAATTAGTTTGATTATTGCTAAATAAACGTTTCTTCTCATGTGCTATCATCTTTAGGCAGATGGGTATTAGTCATTTGTATTAGGCACATTTTTTTTGTTTTTTAGCTGGAAATTATGAAAGAAGCTGACATGCTTTCATCCCATGCACCCTTAAATTATTTTTTTTACTTCTTTGTCTCATCTACTGTGTGTACTCTTTGTACATAGTGTGTTGACTGGGTCACTACGTAAATGAAATGTCTTGATATCTTGAATTCAAATGTTTCTTTCAAGTACTGGTATCCGTACTCGCTGTTGGCGTGTACTCCAATTGAAGTACCTCTGGTGGGGAAAAAAAAGTATCCGTGCATCCCTAATGATTTTTGTTACAGATTTGTACATTTATGTTCCCAAATATAATTACCTGGTAATTTACAATCCTTTCCATGTTTATTGTCATATCTAATCCAACATACCGTAATTCCCGGCCTACAGAGCGCACCTGGTTTTAAACCATCACCGCATAAACCGCAGGGTTGAAAGCGTGTGGGGGGAAAAAAAAAAAGTCGCAATTTACAGGCCGGAAATTACGGTATTTTTCTTTGTGTTTGGAGTCGAGGCACGACATTCACTGTTATTTTTGCCTTTAGTTGCAGAACCTGGGTGTGAATCCAGCCAACATTGGGTTCAGCTATCTGACCATGGAATCAGACAAGTTCATCTGCATCAGGGAGAAAGTGGGTGAGCAGAACCAGGTGGTTATCGTGGACATGTCTGACCCGTCCAACCCTATCAGGCGACCAATCTCAGCTGACAGCGCCATCATGAACCCCACCAGCAAGGTCATCGCCCTGAAAGGTGACCATCACATTTAGTTAAATGTGACATTCTGTGGCTTTATACCAAGAACAATATTGTTTTTTCCAGAATCATGATGTCTGCATGTTACTCACAATATTTATTTTGCTTTGCACAGATTAATCTTCATTATTTATTGATGTGGGAATGTCACGGTCATGCTATAACTGTTCTCATCTCAGAAACTAAATCAAGATTGACACTGAGTGCACTCATATTTCTCGGCTGATTGTATAAAATTGATTGTGCAAGTACTAATCAGGATGATTGACCTATAATGCTTCTCTCTCGCTCTCTGGGCATAATATTATGTTCTTGTTTAGCATCTCCCTTTTCATCTGTGTCTTTGGGCATAATATGTTCTTGTTTAGCCTCTCCCTTTTCATCTGTTTGGGTCTCCTCTTTCTTATCTTACTGACTTTTTTTTCGTTTGTTTTGCTTTCTCTCCCTGCCTTTCTGTCATTTCTCAGACGGTGAGTTGCTATCGGTCCGCCTGCCCTCCCGCCTAGCGCTCTGTTGTGATGATACAGTAGGCGTGACTGCCTCATAAAAGCTTCCAAAATGCCTTTCTTAAATTGACAGAGCTATTTTGGCTTCCAGTCAATCAAAAAGCAGACGACTGTTTAGGAAAGAGACACACACACACACACACACGCATGGGCCGTACATTGTCTCAACTTAACCTGCTGGCACTGATCTTTTATGAGAACTCGACTTGTGTTAGCATGACCTGGTGTGTGCTGCTAGAGTGAATGTTTGGTATGCATTCTCAGGTGTACTATACACCCAAAACACTAGCAGTTACCTGAAGCATCTACTGTATGACCTCACCTTAGTTTTCAGTCAGTTCAGTTTTAGATGTAATCTGTTGCCTCCTCGCGAGTGTTCCTTGACATTTTTATTTTGAGCTAAGTTAATTTGGTTTTGCCCATTGTTTTGCTGATCACTGTTTTAGTGATGCTGTTTCTACTCTAGTAATATAAACTTAAAAAAACCCATCTCCATTAGTTTACAATGATTGAATGAATTTAGTTCAAACAGTACTATGATTGCATACAAAATACCATCTTCAAAAGCTACATTATCCATATGGCTGACCGAATAGGTTGGGGCTGGAGCTACAAGCTTATAAATGCTCTAAGCCGGGCATCACCCACATTTATAAAGTTAAAAAAGCATGATGAGTTGGCTCAGACACTGTATTTTCTGAGAACTCTATGTATTCAACACTTATAATAACTTATAATACACCCATTTTCATGGAAAAAGAAGACAACACCCTGGACTTGTTGCCAGTCCGTGAGCACATTTACAGAAACTCACTGCCTGCATGGAATTCAGGTGGATGAACCACTAAACCATCATTGACACAATTCATTACAGCAGCTCTTTATTCCCCACGGCAGTGTAAATTTGTCTTTGACTCACCAGAGCAACAGGAGGAGACATTATACGTAGTGAAGGTCACATAGTCAAAGTGTCAAGAAGTCAAAAAAAAAAATACACACACAGCCAGTGAGGGGGAAAAATAATTAAAGCACAGTAAAAATAACGAGTCACAATTTTTGAAGGAGCAGGGAGGGATTGTACAGAGGACAATGTATTGTCATCTTTTGTAGTGCTTCAGGGAGTGACCTGCTTCGGGGCAGTTGGGGGGTTGGGGGGGGGGGACTATGTACAGTACAGTATTTACAACCCTAATTCCAATTAAGTTTGGACTTTGTTAAACATAACAGAATAAAATGATTTGCAAATCATGTTCAACCTACAGTATATTTAATTGAATACACTACAAGGACAAGATATTTAATGTTCAAACTGATAAACTGCTTTTAGAGAATTATCATTAACTTAGAAATTTATGGCTGTAACATGTTACAAAAAAGACGCAACAGGTGGCTCAAAAGTAAAAAATGCTCATCAAACACCTGTTTAGAACATCCCACCGGTGAACAGGCTAATTGGGAACAGGTGGGTGCCATAATTTGGTATTAAAGGAGCTTCCCTGAATTGCCCAGTCATTCACAAGCCACGATGCGGCGAAGTTCACAAATTGTGAACAAGTGCACGAAGAAATAGACGAATAGTTCAAGGACAATGTTCCTGAACGTACAATTGCAAGGAATTTAGGTATTTCATCATTTATGGCCAATAATATTATCAAAAGGTTCAGAGACTCTGAGGAACTCACTGCATGTAAGTGACAAGGTCGAAAACCAACATTGAATGCCCGTGGCGTTCAATTCCTCAGGCAGCACTGCATCAAACACTGACATCAATGTGTAAAGGATATCACCGCATGAGCTCAGGAACATTTCATAAAAGCAATGTCAGTAAATACAGATTCATTACTACATCTGTAAGTGCAACTTAAAACTAGTATGCAAAGCAAAAGCCATTTATCCACAAAACGCAGAAACGCTGCCAGATTCTTTGGGCCCAAGCTCATCTGCGATGAACTGATGGAAAGTGGAAAAGTGTTCTGTATTCCAACAAGTCCACATTTCAAATCTTTTTGGGAAATTGTGTAAGTCATGTTCTATGGGCCAAAGAGGAAAAGAACCATCCATAATGTTATGGGTGCAAAGTTCAAAAGCCAGCATCTGTGATGGTATGGGGCTGTTTTAGTCCCAATGGCATGGGTAACTTAAACATCTGTGACGGTGCCGTTAATGCTGAAAGGTACATAGAGGTTTAGGAGAAACCAATGCTGCCATCCAAGCAACATCTTTTTCATTGGTTGCCCATGCTTATTTCTGCAAGACAATGCCAAGCCACATCCTGTACGTTAACAACCGCGTCGCTTCGTAGTAAAAGAGTGTAGAGTCCAGGTGCTAGACTGGCCTGCCTCCAGTCAAGACCTGTTTCCCATTTGAAAATGTGTGGCGCATAATGAAACGTAAAATACGACAATGGAGACCCCGGACTGTTGATCAGCTGAAGCTGTACATCAACCAAGAATGGGAAAGAAGTCCACTTCCAAGCTTCAACATCAAGTGTCCTCAGTTCCCAAAGTTTTTTTTTTAATGTTATTTAAAGAAAAGGTGATGTAACACAGCGGTAAACATGACCCCCGTCACACATTTTTCGGAATGTGTTGCAGCCGTAAAATTCCAAGTTCATGATTATTTGCTAAAAGCAAAGTATCAGTTTGAACATTAAATGTCTTGTTTTTCAATTAAATATAGGTTGAACATCATTTGCAAATCATCATGTTCTGCTTTTAACACAACTTCCCAACTTCGTTAGAAATGTCTGTTTCCAGTTTTTAGTTTGAGTTTTTAAAAACAAACCTTTAAATCCTCACACAAAAGTAATTCATATCAAAAGGTATTCCGATAGAATACAAACACGCACCTGTTTTGCTTGGAAATGACATCCATTTCTGATTTGGTGCCTGGTTATTAACACAATTTACTGTTTTTGCCACAGCTGCAAAGACGCTGCAGATCTTTAACATTGAGATGAAAAGCAAGATGAAGGCTCACTCTATGACTGAGGAGGTCATGTTTTGGAAGTGGATCTCGGTAAATACGGTCGCCTTAGTGACGGACACGGCTGTCTATCACTGGAGCATGGAGGGGGATTCCCAACCAAACAAAGTATTCGATCGGCACGCCAGTCTGGCAGGATGTCAGATCATTAACTACAGAACTGACGAACAACAGAAGTGGCTGCTGCTGATAGGGATTTCTGCGCAGGTACTACCAATGCAATGAAACATTCATTTCAGTGAGGAAAGATGAATTGAAATATGAATGTTTTGGGTTACAAGCTTGGTCACGGAACAAATTAAACTCGTAAGTCAAGGCAATCCTGGTATTTGAAAGGGCAATAAGTGGAGATTCAACAATTTTCCGCATTTGGTTAAATTTTTTTTTCTCCCCCGCTTCCTGTTTTAGCAAAACCGTGTGGTTGGGGCAATGCAGCTGTATTCGGTGGAAAGAAAAGTGTCGCAGCCAATAGAAGGTCACGCTGCTGCATTTGGGGAGTTTAAAGTGGAGGGGAACGCTAGTCCGTCCACCCTCTTCTGCTTTGCTGTGCGCTCACAGGCAGGTGGAAAGGTGAGGACCTCTGAACGTCGGACAAAGACGTTTTTGTTATGTAACATTATTTCGCAGCATATAAACATGGCACTGTTTATGTGGAAGCACATTTTCTTTACTGTGCTTTTTTATTTTTGTGCAATTGTGGTGTTTAATGTTTTGAAAATTCATCCAGCTGCACATCATTGAAGTGGGTCAACCAGCTGCAGGAAACCAGCCATTTGCAAAGAAAGCAGTCGATGTGTTTTTCCCTCCAGAGGCCCAGACAGACTTTCCTGTAGCCATGCAGGTATGTCAAGGGCCCCTGCAATTATGAGTGTACAGGTAGGGTGACCTGATAATGTTCATTGGTTTACCTTTCTGTGTCGCCTGCAGATCGGAAGTAAACACGGTGTCATATATTTAATTACCAAGTACGGTTACATTCATCTGTACGACCTGGAGTCAGGAGTGTGCATCTACATGAACAGAATCAGTGCTGAGACCATCTTTGTCACGTCGCCTCATGAAGCCAGCTCCGGAATCATCGGAGTCAACAAGAAGGGACAGGTGAAACGAAACAAGCTTGTACTCAGAAAACATATGTGATCATCCAGCTTAAGGCTGCAGTGTTTCCATTATTTCCTTCTAGGTGTTGTCAGTCAGTGTTGAAGAAGAAAACATTGTGAACTACGCAACGAACGTCCTCCAGAATCCAGACCTGGCTTTAAGGATGGCCGTGAGGTCCAACCTCGCTGGTGCCGAGGAGCTTTTTGCCAGAAAGTTTAACGCGGTTTTTGCCCAGGGAAGTTATTCAGAGGCGGCGAAGGTTGCCGCGTCGGCACCCAAGGTTAGTCGAGAATTTCAGAAAGGAAAAAAAACAAAAACGGCTTCTTTTACATTTTTTTTCCAGATATGTTCTACCAAAGATACACAGTGTACAACAAAGAATTAAAATTATGTAATGTCTCATTAACATAAATGCATACATACAGAGATAATAAATGACTCAATATAAATGTCAGTAGAATGAGCTTTGGGAAGTCGCCAGTCATCTTTAGGTGGGGTGTGTCTTTTTTTTTTGGGAAAAGAGGATGTTATTGATAGCAGGTGGCAGAAATTACTAAAATCAGCTAAAATTGTTTGAAGTGGAAAAAGGGGCATCGCTGTAAGTTGAAGGGAGGAGGAGAATCTGAGGAAGTGGATGGAAATGATGACAAGGAGAATGTCGAACAGATATAAAAAGAACCAAGCTTATGGATTTCCAGCCTCATCAATATGTAAAAGAATTTTGAATTGAACTTTGGGTGTAATGGGTAGCCAGTGAAGTTGCTGTAAGATTGGGATGATGTGCTTTGGTAATCAGGCAGGCTGCAGAGTTTTGAACCAGGCTCATTTTACTGAGAGGTTTTTGAGGAAGATCAAAAAGAAGACAAACTTATAGCCAACGTGGGAAGTGATGAGACTGTGGGAGACAAGAATAGCAGTAGTGTGGGGGGTGAAGTAAGGATGGCGTTGGTTGATATTGCAAAGGTGAAAGTAAGAAGGCTGGGTATTGTTATTCAAATAGGAGTGGAATGAGAGAGAGCTGTCGAGGATGACACCCAGACTTTTAACCTGAAGGGAATGAGAGACTGAAGACTGGACAAATGTAAGAGTAGAGCTGTCTACTTTGAATAAGGCGATTTTGGTTCCACTGAGGAGAAATTATCATAGTTATAGTATTACCGCTATTAAATTTCAAGAAATTGCAAGTGATTATATTATTGTATTTATTTAAAAAATATATCTGATAATTGCCAAATATAGCAGTCACATATAGCGACAAGTAATATCATTACTTTTTCATGAGATGGCAAAAAGTACCATAATCCCGTTAATTCGACTGTCATTCATGCTACATATTTATGGCTTCCTGTGAGTATGCTAGCTTGTTTTCAATTACACAGGCCCAGATTTCTACAGTATATTTGTGAGGTAATTGAGATAGCATCATTTGTACTATCCATAGTTTGTGTAAGACATTTTAGGTGTGTGCCCTGACATTTTTCTGATGTAAAATAGGTACTTTAGCTCAAAAGAGGTTGAGAAACATTGCATCCAGTTTATGGGATTTAAATTTAAGTCTCTTCCTTTTTTCCCCTTCTCTCCTTCCCACGACACCTCCCCAATTCTTCTGCGCCTGACTCAGGGTGTTCTGCGGACGGCTGAGACCATCCGTAAGTTTCAGAGTGTCCCAGCCCAACCAGGTCAGGCATCTCCACTGTTGCAGTACTTTGGTATTCTGTTGGACCAGGGTCAGCTCAACAAATTCGAATCCCTGGAATTATGCAGGCCTGTCCTGCAGCAGGGCCGCAAGCAACTGCTGGAGAAGTGGCTGAAGGAGGACAAGGTATGCCTTAAATTACATAAGGGTGGTTGTAAGTCCAAATATATTGGCATCGCTTCTTTTCTGTATATTGTCAAGCAAGTGGAGATGCTGTGGTTGTTTGTAGTGGCTTGGCTTGACTGATACATTTCTGTATTATAGCTGGAGTGCTCAGAGGAGCTGGGGGATCTGGTGAAGGCTTCTGACCCGACCCTTGCTCTTAGTGTGTACCTCAGAGCTAACGTCCCCAGCAAGGTCATTCAGTGCTTTGCAGAGACCGGCCAGTTCCAGAAGATAGTCCTGTATGCCAAAAAGGTAACAAATTAACTGCATCTATTAGCTGTAATTTCATTAGGTACACCACATCTAATGGTATTCAATACAAGGGAGTATTCTCTGTTTTCATTCAATATATCAACTGTAAAATGAACCTCCACAGGTTGGTTACACCCCGGATTGGGTGTTTTTGCTGAGAAATGTAATGCGTGTCAACCCAGACCAGGGACTGCAATTTGCTCAGATGCTGGTCCAGGACGAGGAGCCACTCGCCAACATCAACCAGGTAACCGATATCATCACCCATGCAAATAGCCCTGCCTCTTTTTTGTGTGTGTAAACACATCTGCACTGTTACCCTCACACCCTAACCCACATGCAAACATATAAAGTAGTCCGTTTGGGAGCCGCCATATGTGTTATTCCAGATGTGGCAGCAATGCCAGGAATTCAATGACTCAGTAAACCTTATCCTCCTCTTTCAAGTCACGCCACCACTTTGCTTTGTTCCAGACTTCCCCACCTAATTGATTTCTGGTGGTTCTCTCAAGATGTCGTGGTTTCTAAAAGCAGCACGTTCTATATGTGGTAGACAGTATAAATTTGGCCTCTGGTATAGAGATTTCAAGTCTACAAACCACTCGCAATACTGCTCGTTGATTACATTGTATCTGCCTTAGTGTGTAAATATAACATCAGAACAAGTGCTAAAGTGGTACACTATGCTTTTAACATACCGTAATTTCCCGTCTACAGAGCGCACTGGATTATATGCCTTACCCAGTACATTTGTAAACGAAATACCATTTGGTACATACATAGGCCGCAGCCGTGTAAAAGCCGCAAGTGTCCACATTGAAACACGAGATATTTACAAAGAAAGACAGTACACAGAGTTTTGAAAGTTTTATTAGCTTAGCTTAACATAGCAGCAACGCGGTAGAACGAACAGGGCTGGTTTAAAAAAAATAAATAATAATAATAATAATAAAAAAAACAGCCACGGCAGCTACACAGAGGCAACACAGTAGCACAGCACAAACAGAGCTGGTTAAAAACAAAAAAAACAACATACCTAAATCACTGAAACGCGACAGTAACACAGCAGAAACATGCTAGCATGGCACTAGCACGGCACTAACAGGGCCGGTTTGAGGAAAATAAATAAATAAATAAATACCGGTAAAAATCACTGAGATGCGGCAGCAACACGCTAGTATAGCGCTAACAGGGCCGGTGGGGGAAAAAAAAAACTTACCGGTAAAAGTCACTGAGACACGGCAGCAACATGCTATTGCAGCGCTAACAGGGCCGGTTAAATTATTATTAGTTCAAAATAGTACTACTAGAAACTTCCATGATAACGATGTGTCGCGTAAGAGTGAAGGGATTCAATTTATTCAGTGATATTAATATTGGTCTACATCTCCTAACATTGGTGGGTGGCATCTGCTTTCCAACCAACCTCTTTGCGTTTTGATTGTTGGTTTGTAGATTGTGGATGTTTTCATGGAAGGCAGCCTAATCCAGCAGTGCACTTCCTTCCTGTTGGATGCTTTAAAGAACAACCGCCCAGCTGAAGGACATTTGCAGACACGTCTGCTTGAGATGAACCTTATACATGCGCCACAGGTCAACATTCACATAGAAAATGGATCCTTTGAGGTTTGGTTGGTTGTTTGTTTGACAGTGCGACAACCTATTAGGTGGCAGATGCAATCCTGGGGAACCAGATGTTCACACATTACGATCGTGGCCATGTTGCTCAGCTGTGTGAGAAGGCGGGCCTTCTGCAGAGAGCCCTCGAACACTACACTGACCTTTATGATATCAAGCGAGCTGTGGTGCACACACACCTGCTCAACCCTGAGGTATTATTTGAGCTGGAGTGTCATCGTTTTTTGTTACTTTTTATAGATGTGTGAAAGTCTTCCTTTCCAGGTGTTTAACCATCTCCTGTTTTCCCTGACTTTCCTTAAAGTGGCTGCTGAACTTCTTTGGCTCTTTGTCAGTTGAGGACTCGTTGGAGTGTTTAAGAGCCATGCTGTCGGCTAACATCAGACAGAACCTGCAGCTCTGTGTGCAGGTAGCGTCAAAGTATCACGAGCAGCTGGGAACTCAGGCACTCGTGGAGCTCTTTGAGTCCTTCAAGAGTTACGAGGGTAAGTGTCCAAAACACCAAGTGTGTGTGTGTCTGTTCGATAGCCAGTGCTGACAAGGTCATTACTTCCTCTCCTCCTCCTCCTATTCAAGGTTTGTTTTACTTCCTCGGCTCGATTGTGAATTTCAGTCAGGAACCTGACGTTCACTTCAAGTACATCCAGGCAGCCTGCAAGACTGGACAGATCAAAGAGGTTGAGAGGATCTGCAGAGAGAGCAACTGTTATGACCCAGAGAGAGTTAAAAATTTTCTCAAGGTGAAACATTCCCAACATCATTTTATTCCATTATGACTCAATAAATGTATGATGTTTTATTCACAAAGAAACACTTTCTTCCCATGCTAGGAAGCCAAGTTGACAGACCAGCTTCCTCTCATTATTGTTTGTGACCGATTTGACTTTGTCCACGACCTGGTACTCTACCTCTACCGAAATACTCTGCAGAAATACATTGAAATCTATGTACAGAAAGTAAGTCACTGTTATTTCCAGCCTGCATTTGGCAGTCGATTTTCTATGTTCAGTACTGTCATGTCATGAACTATTTGAAAATGCTTTATGGGTAACATTTTGATTATCTATAAATGAGAATTTCCTGCATGAACCGTAATTCCCGGCCAACAGAGCCCACCTGGTTACAAGCCTCACCGAGTACATTTGTAAAGGAAATACCATTTGGTACATACATACACCACAGCGGTGTAAAAGTCGCAAGTGCCCACATTGAAACACGAGATATTTACAAAGAAAGATGGTACACAGAGTTTAACGCTAACAGGGCCGGTTAAAATACAACTTATCAGTGAATATCACCGAGACACGGCAGTAACACAGCAGCAACACTCTAGCACAGCGCTAATGCTAGCGCAGCGCTAACACGGCCGGTAAAAGTCACTTCTTCTGCACATGTTTTCTACCGGTTTCATTTTTACCTTTTCCGCTCAAGTGCCCCTTTGCGGGCGTTACAAAAATTGAATGCACAAATTAGCCGCATCACTGCATAAACCGCAGGGTTGAAAGCGTGTGAAAAAAGTCACGGCCTATAGACCGGAAATTACGGTAATTTTTTTTTCATGTCCTTCCCGTTAATACAACTCAAGTTATGTTTTTTTTCAGGTTAACCCTAGTCGATTACCAGTGGTGATAGGTGGCCTATTGGATGTGGACTGTGCAGAAGATGTCATTAAGAATTTGATTATGGTGGTCAGAGGGCAGTTTTCCACTGATGAGCTTGTGGAGGAGGTGGAGAAAAGAAACAGGTAAGAAGCAGCCAAAGTAGTTTTCTTTGTTTTTATTCATGTTGGATAGTAGAAGGCTGCACAGTGGTTCAAATGGCAAAGCGTTGGCCTCACAGTTCGGAGGACCCGGGTTCGATCCCGGCCCCGCCTGTGTGGCGTTTGCATGTTCTCCCCGTGCCTGCGTGAGTTTTCTCCAGGAACTCCGGTTTCCTCCCACATCCAAAAAAACATGCAACATTAATTGGACACTCTAAATTGGCCCGAGGTGTGATTGTGAGTGCGGCTGTTTGTCTCCATGTTGCCTGTGATTGGCTGGCAACCAGTTCAGGGTGTACCCTGCCTTCTGCCTGTTGACATCTGGGATAGGCTCCACCGCTCCCTGTGACCCTCATGAGGATAAGCGGCAAAGAAAATGGATGGATGGGTAGTAAAAGTAAAATGAAGTTTGCCTACAACCCTGCAAAGAATGTATGACACAAGTCACAACACTGCCTCCCTGAGGTACATTTAATGAGTGTCCCCCTCCACCCCATCTATCTAGGTTAAAACTACTCCTGCCATGGTTGGAGTCACGTATCCACGAAGGCTGCGAGGAGCCAGCCACCCACAACGCTCTGGCCAAGATTTACATCGACAGCAACAACACACCTGAACGTTTCCTGAAAGAGAACACCTTCTACGACAGCGCTGTGGTGGGGCGGTACTGTGAGAAGAGGGACCCCCATCTTGCCTGCGTGGCTTATGAGAGAGGGCAGTGTGACATGGACCTCATCAAAGTAAGAACCTCAAATAAAGTTGCTACACACATAATTGGAGTGGATCAAAATATTAGGAACATTCATTTGTATAACGGAATGTGCTTAAACTCAATTTGATAAGTCTCTTAATAGGCAAATCAATGCATTTAATATATAAAATGTCAAAAAACTGTACGGCTTTTGTAGGTCTGCAATGAAAACTCCTTATTTAAAAGCGAGGCTCGATATTTGGTGCGACGGAAAGACCCGGAACTTTGGGCCAACGTGTTGGAAGAGAACAATCCCTACAGGAGGCCCCTCATTGATCAGGTCATTTTCTATCACTCACCTCAAGTTGTGCAGGTTGTCATTGTTAACTTTATTGACGTAACGTTATAATTGGGTTTTTGCTTTGTTCGTTTCAGGTGGTACAAACTGCGTTGTCAGAGACCCAAGATCCAGAGGAGGTGTCAGTGACGGTCAAGGCATTCATGACTGCTGACCTGCCCAACGAGTTGATTGAACTCCTGGAGAAGATCGTGCTTGACAACTCTGTTTTCAGTGAACACAGGTTCAAATAACATAGTGCCACGTTTTAATCAGTTAAGCATCATTATTTATTCTACAAAAAAAAAATTGTGCCTTTCCACAGAAACCTTCAGAACCTGCTGATTCTGACTGCCATCAAGGCGGATCGTACGCGTGTAATGGAGTATGTGAATAGGCTGGACAACTACGATGCACCAGACATTGCTAATATTGCCATCAGCAATGAGCTCTTTGAGGAGGCTTTTGCCATATTTAAGAAGTTTGATGTCAATACGTCAGCCATACAGGTAAAGAGATCTATTGCAAATGCACTTGCACTTGTCATAATTAAAAAAAAAAAAAAAAAAAGCATTTATTCTTTTTTTTATAATTAAAAAAAACATGACATGTTATACTTACTCTTGCATTACATTGCATTATTTCGCTGGTACCAACCGAATTTTATCCATCATGAAGGGGACATTTTGACTTATTAGGATGATTTCAGCCTTTGTTAAATAAAGTAATCATATTGCTTTCCATTAAAAAAAATTATTGTGATCAAGTTTGATATCTCCTATAATCAGCATTATCCAAAATTATTATTGTTTGACATTTACAATGCAAGCAGTCATTTGTCCAATGACAGATTTCCTATTCTTGATGAGGTTTGAGGACATCGATTTGCCTTCTATTTGCGAGTAGGAGAGAGTGATGTCTCATTGTTTTTACTAGTTAAATAATTGGTCCACTTCCCGAAGCATAAATTGTGCATTAATCTAATTGCTTTATGAACAACTACATCATCTCTGCTTCTTTTATACAGCCATGGCCATTTAAATATATATATATATTTTTTTAAACTTTCCGTTCATTTTCTGTTCTGTGTGTGTATGTACGCATTTTGGTTATTCTTACTACTACCCTTTTCACTCCTGTATTTGGTATTAGGTATTAATAGAACATATAGGAAACTTGGATCGGGCCTATGAATTTGCTGAAAGATGCAATGAGCCCGCAGTATGGAGCCAGTTAGCCCGGGCTCAGCTGCAACGAGACCTGGTCAAGGAGGCCATTGACTCGTATATTAAAGCAGTGGACCCCTCGGCGTACATGGAGGTGGTCAATGCGGCCAGCAAAAATAGTAAGCCACTGATTTCCAGTGCAATTTTTCAACTCTTTAGCACGTGTTGAGAAGCACTGATCTGTAACGAAGGCGTTGTTTTGCAGACAACTGGGAAGATTTGGTCAAATTCCTCCAAATGGCTCGGAAAAAAGCGCGGGAATCCTTCGTGGAGACGGAGCTGATCTTTGCTTTGGCTAAAACAAACCGTTTGGCTGAATTGGAGGAATTTGTCAGCGGGCCCAACAACGCTCACATACAGCAGGTAAGGTAGCACTTAAGTTGCTGAACAACGATGCACTTACACTGTAATAACTAGTGCATCCGGCTTTTATATCCCTCCGCAGGTGGGAGACAGATGTTACGAGGAGGGAATGTACGAGGCCGCTAAGCTCTTGTACAACAACGTGTCAAACTTTGCCCGGCTGGCATCCACACTAGTTCACCTCGGGGAGTATCAGTCTGCTGTGGACAGCGCCAGGAAAGCCAATAGCACACGCACTTGGAAGGAGGTAACTGGCACACCAAGAAGGAAACTCTTTCTTCCCCCATTCCCTGTGTGTCCTGTTTGGTGTAATGGACCTTCCCTTCCCGTCCTCCATCTTTGCACCAGGTTTGTTTCTCATGCGTGGATGGCGAGGAATTCCGTCTGGCGCAAATCTGTGGCCTCCACATTGTCATCCACGCCGATGAGCTGGAGGACCTGATCAGCTACTACCAGGACCGCGGCTACTTTGAAGAGCTGATTGCGCTGCTGGAGGCGGCTCTGGGCCTGGAGCGGGCGCACATGGGCATGTTCACCGAGCTCGCCATTCTTTATTCAAAGTTCAAGCCGGAGAAGATGAGAGAGCACTTGGAGCTCTTCTGGTCCAGAGTCAACATTCCAAAGGTGGGAACATCACCACAACCAAGTATACTGAATCTTTATTCTTGGATGCACAACCGATTGTTCATTAGTTAGATTGAAATGAGATCCAGTACTGTAACTGTATGTGTGTTTCTTTCGGCTTGTCCCTTTCGGGGTTGCCACAGCGTGTCATCTCAGATGAATGCATATATACGTTTGGCACAATTTTTACGCCGGGTGCCCTTCCTGACGCAACCCTCCTCAGGGAGTGGAGGCCCCAGTGGGATACGAACCCACAACCCCTGGTTTACCAAACCAGTGCACTAACCACTGAGCTACGGGGCCCCCCCAGTACTGTAACTGTATCAGGAAAAAAAATTGCTCAGTTTCGATTCATAACGCTTCTATCAATGTTATTGTGTAACATTGTAGTTAGACGCTTCTGTGCACCATCCTGAAAAGCATTCCTAATATTTCAGACCTCAACTAACTACTTGAGAAAATCAACGTATTACAAACAATACGATACAATGATGTATTGTACTGAATCAGTGAAAACAGCTAAAAGTAAAATATTACTTTAGTATAGAGCAACCTCTCTGACAGGTTTTAGGATAGGGTATTTTCAGATTAAGTGTGGGCGAATTGACCCATTGAAGATTTAAATTATAAATAGAACTATAATAATCATTGTTGGTGATTGTTCTTAAAAATGGTCAATTAGAATGTAACTTATTATAATGTAATTAAATATGTGGCTAATATATTCTAAACGAGAAAATAAAAATGCACTTGCAACTCAACTATTTGTACAGTAGTTCAAAACAGTGCAAACACAATGTGTGTGTGTGTGTGTATATAAATAAAATAAAAAAAAACGTGTATTAAGGCAAATTTTAAAAATGGACGTTAAGGGAATATTTGTAAAATAAACTTATGCATACATGGGGTCTGGTTTTTAAAGGGTAATTAAATTAATCATAAATATATAAATAAGTATTTAAAAATAAACTAGATTCTCATATCCATTAAGTTTTTTTTTTTTTTTTGGAGACCTATGAATTTCCTGGCCCATCTTTTTTTTAAAAATCAAATCCGGTTCTTGAGCAGAAGTATTTGCCCAACCCTACTTTAGATTTAGGTGTATCAATTAAGTGTTCAAAAACAATATTCACATCTTTATAGAAATTCACTTTGTTTTTAAAGGACAGCATTGTAACTGTAGCATCTTTCACTCTCTTCTTGCTCACCAGGTCCTGCGTGCAGCAGAACAGTCCCATTTGTGGGCTGAGCTGGTGTTCCTTTACGATAAATACGAAGAGTACGACAACGCCGTCATCACAATGATGTCTCATCCTACTGATGCGTGGAAAGAAGGCCTTTTCAAAGACATTATTGCTAAAGTAAAATGCGACGTGGCTACGTTGGTCTTTTTCTTTTTTGGACTTTTGGGTTAACATTCCTTGTATTTCTGTAGGTGGCCAATGTTGAGCTGTACTATAAATCTCTTTCTTTCTACCTGGATTACAAACCTCTTCTAATCAATGACCTGCTGAGTATTCTGTCTCCACGCTTGGATCACAATCGTGCGGTCAACTTTTTCACAAAGGTACTCGACATAGATCATACATTTTTAAAATTCTCTGTTATTGCAACTTTTCTTTTGTTTTCCCCCTACCAGGTGAATGAGCTCAAGTTAGTAAAGCCGTACCTGAGGTCTGTCCAGAACCACAACAATAAGTCTGTCAATGAAGCCCTCAACAACCTGCTGACAGAGGAGGAGGACTACCAGGTTTTTCAGTCCTTATTTTTCTAAAACTTGGCATTGAAACCTCATACACACCTCGTCATGATTTTGTCATCAAAGACCCTTGTTTTGCTTGTCAGCATCATTTGTCATTAAAAAAAGGGCATCAACAAAATAATTTCCTGGGGACAACTGGTTACAACTAAAAATGTATTAATGATATAATTGATTTGTCAACTTTGACTTGAACAACATCATAGTGTCAACTGCAAAAAATGAGGTTGTTTACTTGCTCAATTACAGCCATACTTACTGTTTTAATTTGATTGCATTATATGTATGGCTAAGTGTTTTTCCATACAAATTACATGACATTTTGCCATTAGGAACAGTGCACAATGAACTAGAACAGCGGGAATGGTCGTTTTCATATGTATAGCTACTGTAAATATGGTTTTGATACTGCCTAGTCATAAGTCACGTGCTTGCGGATGTTAAAATGTGGGTTACCTCGCTTAGGAATGGAACCTGCTAGTTAAACTAAGGACTCAACTTGACTACCGTAATTTCCAGACTATAGAGCACCTGATTATAAGCCTCACCCAGTACATTTTTAAAGGAAAAAGCATTTTGTACATACACAAGCCGCATGTGCCTACATTGAAACATGACATATTTACAAAGACGGTACACAGAAAGCGTTTTCAAAGTTTCAATAATATACCTTAGCTTTTCTTTCCAAACAGTGCCTGTGACTTGGCAGCAACACGCTAGCACAGCACTAACAAGGACGGTTTAAAAAAAAAAAAAAAAAAAAACACGCTAGCCCAGCACTAACGCTAGCGCAGCGCTAACAAGGCCGGTTAAAAAAACATACCAGTAAAAAAAGAGAGACGCGGCAGTAATACAGCAGCAACACGCTAGCACAACGCTTGTGCAGCGCTAACAGGGCCAGGTAAAAAAACATACCAGTAAAAATCGCTGAGACGCGGCAGCAACACGCTAGCACAGTGCTAATGCTAGCTTAAAAAAAAATTGCCTTTTCCGCTCGAGTGTCCCTTGTGGCCGTTAAAAAAATGCACAAATTAGCCGCATCACCGGATTAACCGCAGGGTAGAAAGCATATGAAAAAAGTTGCATCTTATCGTCTGGAAATTATGGTAATTCTTTATTTAGGGGATCCTAGATGGTGTGCAGTTAAAATGATGAGCGAGATTCCATTAGCAGCTATTCTGTGGAAAATATTTATCTTCTCTTTCAACAGGGCCTGAGAGCATCCATCGACGCCTATGACAATTTTGACACAATCAGCCTCGCCCAGAGGTTAGAAAAACACCAGCTGATTGAGTTTCGACGCATCGCCGCTTATCTGTACAAGGGCAACAATCGCTGGAGACAGAGTGTAGAACTCTGCAAGAAAGACAAACTCTACAAGGTTAGATGATGGGGAGGGGGGGGGGGATTTAAAGTAGTAGTGTTGCCTCATCGCGATTGTAGTGTGATGAGTAACAAACTGATCACTTGTCTGTCCGTCTTTGACAGGATGCAATGCTGTTCGCTGCAGAGTCCAAGGATGCTGAGCTTGCGGAGACCCTTCTGCAGTGGTTCCTTGAGGAGGGCAAGAAAGAGTGCTTTGCCGCCTGCCTCTTTGCGTCCTACGACCTGCTGCACCCTGATGTGGTGCTGGAGCTGGCCTGGAGGCACAACATCATGGACTTTGCCATGCCGTATTTTATCCAGGTCATGAGGGAGTACCTGACAAAGGTTAGTGCCAATTCAAGTGTTTATATTGGTCTTACAATCATGACCTAACGTATTTTCTCAAGTGGAATCATGTTTCTGTGTTTTATTGCATTTTTACTGCATATTGCTTTTTTTTTTTCTCTTGGAAGCAATTGTAGAAACTTGTCGCTTCAAGTTATAAATGGATTGTGGAATATTGACTTCATCTATCCGAAAAGCTCATGAAATCATCCATTGATTGGGAATATACATTGTATTTAAGAGTGGTGCCTTGATTTACGAGCTAATTGTGTTCCATGACCGTCCTTGTGACTCAAACCACTCGTATCTCAAATCCTTTCCTCATTGATATACGTACATAGAAATACCATCAGTTCTAGCTCCAGGCCACCAGGGGCAGTATAATGTTTTAAAGCTATCTCAGTAAACTGCAGTAGGTATTCCTGTAATGTTTTTTTGTAGTTATGTACTCATGAAATATCCCTCCATCCATTTTCTTTGCCGCTTATCCTCACGAGTGTCGCAGGGAGTGCTGGAGCCTATCACAGCTGTCAACGGGCAGTAGGCCAGATACACCCTGAACTGGTTGCCAGAAAATCGCAGGGCACATGGAGACGAACAGCCGCACTCTCAATCACACCTACGGGCAATTTAGAGTGTCCAATTAATGTTGCATGTTTTTGGGATGTGGGAGGAAATCTGAGTGCCCGAAGAAAACCCACGCAGGCACGGGGTTGCTTGTCTTGAGGTGCACTCCCACCACCCAGCGCAAGACACCCACGTGATGGCTCATATCTTGAAAAACTCGAAGTCAAGGCACCACTGCTTCAAATTGTAGACTATGGCGGTCACCTCTTTTGGGTTTTTTTTTTTTTCCCCCCCAGGTTGATGAATTTCCAGCGAAGGTGATGGTCTCTGGCCCTGTTTTTATATTTCCCCTGTGTTCTGTCTGCTCCTGTTGTAACTGCCCCTTAATCCCTTCGGTCTCTGATGTATAACATAGCATGGACTGTAAACAGACTAAGGCATAACTAGTTGTGATAGTAAGTGTGTTGGCTTTTGTTCCACTTCAGCAACAAAACGGCGGTTGTGCAGTGATGGCTGGCTGGTGAGCATTCCAGGGTGCACGCCACCTCTGGTCCAAAATCAGATGGGTTAGTCTCCAGCTCACATGCTACCCCCAATGAGGATGAGGGCGATAGAAAATGAATGGATAGATTGTACACTCCACCAACTCACTTAAAACTCAGTCCAAGGATTAACTCTGGTAAAATGTGAACAATATGTCACGCTGGTGATGTGCTTCCAATATTTGAGAATTTTACAATTGCAGGGGTATGAAGGTAGTGTATTTTCTGGTTCTGGTATTGATGTGTTCCTTTTGGCAAATGGTTATTAAGAATTTATAAATCTCTCTAAAGTTATGAAAGTATTCTGTGACATATAACCCTGAAGCAGATGAGATCAATCAATAACTAACTGCATTATATACGATGCCCTTGCCCAGTCGGTCATTGAAAGAGCCACTATCAACATATGGCGGTGGTGATGTCACAAAATATCGTGTTGGAAGGAGATAATTGGACTAATTTCCATTTTGTTGTTGTTTGGAATTGAAGCCTTCACACCGTCGTTTCAGTTTTTCAGGACCAGGATTAGCCTGTTCTGGCCTAACAGTTTTACTGTTCCTCTCTAACACCTCTACTGTGATGTTGCTAAGTGTGTTTGTGTGATAATTGCCTCTCATATGGGACATAATAAGCGTGATGATATATTCAGATCCAGGGATCAGCCTCAGGGCAAGACATGTGAAACATCCCTAACGCCAGGTCAAAATAATGACAGAACTGTGTACAAGGTTAAACTCTTTACAAATGTTATATGGTCCCATCATGTTTATATTTTTACTCTATATTCATTTGATTAAATGTCAGTGGAGGTAGAGAAATTTGGCCGTTTCAAACATGATAATGCTTGTCAACGTGATAATGGTGTGTTTATGTATGTAGTTTGCAGTGTGGTTGGACTCTATCTTGTGCAATTTGTACAATTTATTATTTACGCTTCCATAGCCTTGTGTAATTGACCCCTCCGTACAGGGCACTTAACCACGCCTCCTGAAGTGACGCCACGCCACGTGCGCTGCCGTCAGACAAACGATTAGCAAAAAAAATAGAGCGAAACTGTCCGATTTACCGGCTGATTTCTCACTCGCATTCTTAGCCAACAGTGAAATATCGTTGAAAAGCAGACAGCAGGGCTTCAAGTATTTCAGCGAGGGGTATTTCAATTGTATTTACATGCATAGACGGAGAAACCATTGATGATAGCGCGAGATCTTTCCAGAGTCAGAGGAAGACCGAGAAGCCACATAATATAATATATTATAAACCAAAGACGAATTCGTCATTGACACTTTCCTATTTTCGTGTTGCAGAATCTGTATGTGTATCTGTACAGCCGTTTGTGAACCGCCGTATGAAGGAAATTAAGGCAAGGCTTGATTTACGAGTTGTTTCTCTCGTTTCCTTTGTGTAACGTCACGCGCTCCCCTCAATAATTATTCTTGAATTAGTGCCAAACCTACGCGAGTCCCGACCGAGTACGACAATCACTACTTTATAGTGTCCTCAAACATCCTTCCTTCAGTCTTGGTGTCTCGGTGCACGTCGAAGGCTTTTAGGAATGCGAGTCCGGTTTAGCTTAGCTAATTAGCCGCGAACAATGGGACACGTTTGTGCAGTCAGATCGCAAAATATCGCTCAACACAGACCAAGTGTGTCAATCATTCACACGTAGCTATATTATGCAAGCGAAGAACTGCTAATTCATTTATATGAGACATATATTGAAAATCAAATACAGGACTTACCTTCGTGCAAACATCTGTTCCGGTTGATGGATTCAGTTGATCATGCGGTCTTCCTCAAAGTTTTATCCATCAAAGACATTTTTCGTACTGGGTCTTCGGTTTTGGAAAGGGTACGAATTGTACTCCACCAACTAGCCTTTCAGGATACCTGTCGTCACTATTATAAAGTCCGTGACTACACCTCTTAACCATACCTATTGTTAAAGAACCGAAATACGCGATAAAATGCCAACAGAAGCTAAACTGGACCATCCAGCCAGCGTTGTCAGAGATTTGAGTCCGAGATTATGCAGATCTCTGGCCTCTGATTGGTCAGTGACCCGGATTGCGCAACATCCACGCAGGGGTCAATTATGTTTACATAGGCATATTGTTGGAGTTAAGGCCCTGCCAAACTCAATACTGCTCTGTGGCGCCCTCAGGTGGACAAACTGGAGACAGCTGAAAGCCAGAGGCAAACTGAAGAGGAGGTGACAGAACCTCAGTCGATGGTGTTCGGTAGGTGTGCCACTTTTGTCAACATTGCTAATTAAGCTTCAAATCAATATGAGCATTAGGAATACTCAGCTAGCATTTGGACTGTAAACAAGCCAGTTAGCTACGGCTGCTAACAAACAAATATCAAAATGTCGAGCAAAGATCTTTCAAATTCTCGATCGTTTCTGAATCCTCAGCTGCCTGAGGTCCCTTCGCTCTGCTTCTGTTTGCTAATTTTTCGCCCAGTTATTGGCAAATGACGCCTAGGCATTTTTTTCAATTTTCTCTGGTGGATATTCCACCATAGTTTCAGCAAAGCTCCTGAAGGCCAAGGTAACAGGTCCCTGCTACGAGTATGCCACGACAAATGATGAACACTTCATCTGTCACATCTTCTTGTTCCGATTGTTTTTCCTTGGACGCGGTGGTATCTTGCAAGTCAAATTAAGAATGTGGGCAGAAAGAGGTCCACCCCTCTCCCCAATTCATTTACTCATTTTACCCTTTTTGACTGTTTTTAACAAATATGGCAAAAAGTGTTTTGTTTTTTTAATTTGTAACTCACCTTTTAGCGGCTACAGGGTATTTATTTGATGTAGTTTGATTTTTCCAGTGGAATCCAAATCACAAACTTCATTTGTTCCAAGACTTTGTTCATGAAGTGAACAATTTTTTTTTTTTTTATTCAATGAAATGAAACTCAATAGAATGAATCCGTTCAAGCTCCAGAACCAAGTCCCTGTTCTGTTATCTAACTTGCAGTTTTCTTAAGTGTCAATTTGAAGCGAGATGTTTTCATAATTAAGTGTAAGACAAGAAAATTGAGGTGCAGCATCTATTAGAGCTATGTTCTGTGAAAAATTATCCACTTGCACGTAGTTTTTCTGAAAATCATTATTAGTTGCATACATCTTTCTTGAAGATATGAACAATTATAAGGTGACAGAAGCTCGGGTTAACCTGTATAACCGTTGATTGCCATTCGTACAACAGAATGTCTTTTACTTTTTCACCTCTGACTCTAATTAATGAGGCCCAGATTTCACTCTCACTAAATTGGAACTAGCTCATTAATATTTCATTTTCATACTTTTTCTTCAGTTTTGATAGATGGTATTCTGAGATGTTTCTCATGTAAAAATGGGTGCCTTGGATTCATAGAAGTTGGAAAACACTGTATGAGAGCAATGCCACTATTTGATAAACCATAATTTCCGGCCTACAAGCCGCATCTTTTTTCACACGCTTCCAACCCTGCAGTTTATGCGGTGATGCGGCTAATTTGTGCATTTTTTCTAACGGCCGCAGGGGGGCATTCGAGTGGAAAAGGTAAGAATGAGACCGGTGGAATACATGTGCCGAGGTAGTGACTTTTACCGGCCCTGTTAGCGCTGCGCTACCGTTAGCACTGTGCTACCGTGTTGCTGCTGTGTTACTGGGGTGTCTCAGTGATATTTACCGGTAATTTTTTTTTTTTTTTTTTTACTGGCCCTGTTAGCTTTAGCGCGGGGCTAGCATTAGACTCTTTCTGAGTACAGTCTTTCTTTGTAAATATCTCGTGTTTCAATGTGGGTTTCAATATGGGCACTTGCGGCTTTTACGCAGCTGCGGCGTGCGTATGTACCAAATGGTATTTCCTTTACAAATGTACTCGGTGATGCTTGTAACCAGGTGTGCTCTGTAGGCCGGTAATTACGGTAACTATAAAAATACACGAGTATACGTGTATATACGTGTGTGTTTGTGTGTTCAGGCCAGCAGCTGATGCTGACGGGGTCTCCTGCTCCAGTGACTCCCCAGCCGGGGTATCCAGGGTATAGCTACCCCGTCAACGCCGCAGGCTACCCCGCCCAGCCCCCGTACGGCTTCCCCATGTAGAGGAGCGAGCTGTCCTCTTCCTAGCCGTCGCACACACTTCGGAGCGCACCCTCACGGAACCGAGCCGCTCCCGAGTCTTTGAACTGAAACCTCACCTGCAAGCAGGCAACCACACCACTTCACTGAAACTGCAATAACCGCTCCTCTTTGCTCCCCACCCAAATCCTCGCTGTTACCAAGGGACGGTACCCACCCTCATTCTACTTAATTCTGCTCACTATCCGAACCGTGCACTGAACTGCAGAACAAATCCTCACCCACGACCTGTTAATGTTACATAGATTTCTAGTGAGTCTGGTCTTGGTTCTATGATGATGGCACTCTGCTGTGGCACGAGGGGCTCCGCAGGGTACTCACAAGGGTGAGGGAGAAACGGGCTTGTGTTGAATCCCACAATGTTCTGAGTTGAAAGATACCTTGCAGTTGCTGTCTTTTCTCCTCTCACACAAATTATCATCAAGCAACCCTGTGCTAGTAATGTATTGCGACCATTGTCTGTCTGTCTGTGTGCGCGTTGTGATGGTGGTGGTTGGGGGGGGTGTCGGCTTCAAACCCTCTAAGGGGCTCATCACACAACCATTAAGACACTTGGCAACATCTTTCCTGGGATCCAGCGGTCCGTATCCCGATCACTTGACTTTTACGAATTGTCGAGTTTCAGGAGGAGGAAGTAAAACAGGAGGATGAAATAGTTTTAAAATACATGCTATGTGCTGCAGTCTGTGCATGTGCTGCCAAACTATAATGCTGCAAGCAGGAGCACAATTTTCATGTTTCACTTTAAGTAGCTCAAGTATTAATGATATGTCCAATGGATCTTTTTCATGTGACTAAAAGAACATTTGGGGTGAGACGGAGGAGGTGGAGAAATGTGTGCTGGTGTCCTGGTACCAGCTAGGTCAACAATAATCAATGTACTGAAAGCAATGTATAATTTAAGATATATTGAAATACTAAACTAATCAAAGAATATGAAATACCATATGTATTGTCTATAGTGTCATTGTAGTCTGGAAAAACGATTTTTGTAAGAAAACAAGACAAAAATGCTAAAAATGGCAATTATTAAAAGCTTTTGTTGCAAGTTTTAGTGGTTTATTTCGTGCCTGTTATAAGCTGCACTCATCTGCACAAGAATGTTACAAGTTATTTGTGACTTTTTAAACTCGCGTCAGTGCCAGGGTGTTAACTGTCGACGTGGTGGAATTCTAGGAATTAAAAACATTCACTGTCCACAACAATGGAGCTTATTTTATAGCTAGTTTTGGCCAAGAGGTGGCGCACACGCTGCACTGGTTGCTAAGTCAATCTCAGGGCACATATTAGAGATATACCACACATACGTTTTTGGAATGTGGGTGGTAAACAAAAAACCTTCACAGGAAGCCTGAAGCAGATTCGAACCATGAATTTCTACTCCTTTTCAGTATAAATTTAATTATTTCAAATGGGTTTTTGTTGGCTTTACTTAGCTACAATTTTAGAGCGAAATTTTCACCGGTTTCCATCAACTAATTTTTAAAAATGTGTTTATTAGATGAGCAGTATAAAGGTGTACTCAACCCTGCTTAAAAAAATTCTATAGAATTTGTATAGAACAACTTGTTCTATAGAACTTTGGCTGTGATTTTCTATAGAAATTCTATAGGACTTGATTCCTAAAGTTCTGTAGTTCTTTGTAAATTCTTCAGAAATATTCTATAGGTTTTTTTTTTTTTTTTTTTTAGCGGGGAATGAGTCAGGTTTTGCCCAGCGGTGCATATTTTTTAAGTTTGTCCATTTTTTTAAATTTGTGATGTTTTGTCTTTAATTTCTCATGTAAATAGTGTAATTCTGAACTTTGCTGTCGCGTTAACGCGTTCCAACTTCGTCTATCATCGTTAACAGAACAGGACGTTACCAACACACTGATGACGACATCAAAAGTGAATATAATTCAGACCACTGATGGTAAATTAAAAAAAAAATGCTTTTACAGTGAAGACTAAAGTAAACTGTCGTCCCCCCACCCCCTCCTCCCGTTTCGCTGTACTGTATTATTTTCATAAAACCAGAGGAGCGGAAAGCGGTTTCACTCTCAGTGGGAGATGTGAAGGGCGTGGCCGTGACGCGTTCGCCCATTTTTTTTTTCTCTCTCTCTTCGGTGATGAAACGTCCAAGTGTCTCGGTCGAAAAACAAACTGACCAAACAACTATTGTATTGTTTAGAATCCACGCGAGAGCGACAAGGGAAGCATACGATGCGCCACGCCCTCCACATCGCGGCCACCTACACACCAAACAAGCAGCCTCCATCGGTGCTTTTCGCGAGGAAATAAAAGTTCCACGCAGCGGGAACTCGAAGAAATATATTATTTTTATACCCCACGCGACCTCGCCCCCCCTTCTCTTCTGCGCCCCCCCCCACTTCCGGGTAGCGTCGCTATATACTGTATCGACTTTTCTGGTCGCCATGGTGACACGTCACCGCTTTGGGCTGTAAGTTCCCACGGCAGCTCCACGCGCGTCCAAGTGTGCGAACCCGCGCACACGCGGAGCCGTCACGCTCGTCCACGCCAGTCCACCTGAGTCCGGGAGGGCGCGCGAGACAGTCGACGTACATCCGTGTACGTGAGCGTGTGTCCCGGAGCTCAACCAAAGCTGTAAAACACACCGAAAGAGACGTTTTCTCACTGTGTGGTTATTTTCTTTTAAATCCCAATGGAGGCAAGAGGACCATTTAGTCGCCCTTTCCACTCGCCGAGGTGTCTGGCGGCGGCGGCGGCGGCGCCGCCGGGAGGTCCAAGTTAACCCACCCGGGCAAGGCGATTCTGGCAGGTACGTTTACGTTCATATTCAAACGAGCTCGCCTAAAGTGGCACAAAATGTCGTCACTCGCCCATGTTAACTTTTACACCACTATCCTGTACTTTTTCGCTTTGAAGCCGTTAGAATTTCCCCCCTACGTTTGGATGTCTTTTATGTGACTGTGTGTTGCAAAGAGTAGTTTTACTACGCTCAAACTCCTTTTATTTAATATGCTTCCCCACATACAGGCAGTATTTCCTGGAAGCATTGCCAAGGAAATGCTGTGGCGCTTCGAGATACAAGTCGTTCCGTGACCACACTCGTATGTCTAAGCAGCTTTCCCATTGAAATGAATGCATATGCAATTAATCTGTTCCATATTTTTTTTTTTTTCTTCCCACAAGCAAAGTTGTGCTCAACAGTATTGTTTAGTAAAAACACAGCAATTTGCTTTCCACATAACATGCAAACGGAAAATGTGAGCCACTAAAATGTCTGGAGCTAATGTACAATTTTTTCATTTTTTTTTTTAGTATGACGTGAGTGCCCTCATGTCTCAAATTTTGCTTATATCGCAAGACTAATATTTGGTGACGTGACGGGAAGTAGCTGGAGAAACTTGGAAGCCACCGCACCCATATCTCAAGTCACTACTATAGTAATTGCTAGTCCTGTGCCATACTGGAATTGGATTAGCTATCGATCCAATATTCAGGTCAAAAGTGTATATACAACATATGTTTAATTCCAGTAAATGTGCTCATTTTAATCACACATTTTAATGGGATGAATGTTTTTGCATCAAGTTAGCAATTAGTGAATCCATCTATAGACTATTTTCGACTGACGTCACACACCTTCAGATTTGGAACGCGGGCGCCATTTTGGTTTGGTGAATTCAAGTAAACAAACCTTAGAATCATTTCACAAAGACGTATGAATGGGGGCGCACTGCTATGTTATCGGTTGCTCAAATGAAAGTGGCCGTTGTAAAGCGTCTTTCTTTCGACTGCCAGCTGTGATCAAGAACCGATGCGAGAAAACAGAGCAGTTAGCAACTAAACGGCGCCAACTGTGGCTGTCTCATATTAACAAAGCCAATCTAGCAGCAAAGTCATTCCCTTTATTCCCGAGTTTGCTGAGAGCATTTTGTTCTTGGTAAGTGTTGGATACCTTTTAGAATTTCACACCTACTCAGCAATAACCAAGTTCTGTGAAGGGGAAGTATTCTTTAGGGCCTAGGGCCTACATAATATTGGTGTGTGAATGCAATGCATGTCTCCAAAATCTGTATTTTCTTTTTTATTATAATAAGTTTGCAAAAACGAGTTACCGTACCGCTAGCTGTTTCGTGAGTTCGTAACAAAAACGAAAATGATAGTCTCCACCTCTTTTGTTGGTATAATCAACATAATTTAACACAACGCTGCCTATAATCACGCGGTACATATTTAAATTGCATTGTGCGGTACACTAACCTTCGCAGTGTGGAGACCCAAGTTGCTTACAATGGATACCGTCACATCACGAACTCAGCCATTGATGAATCGGTTGTAGGCCTCCAGATCTTTGTAATTCTTTAGTTGGTCCACGGTATAAGCGCTCGTCGAGAAGAGGAGATAGTTGACGATGTCTGGATAGGTTACCGACGCCCACAGTTCGAAATTCTTGCTCCATTTGTTTCTCCAAGGCATATGGGTCGATATTGTCGATCTAAGCACACTTCTTGTCGTAAAGGTTTCTTGAAACAACATCTAATGAGCCTCGATAACTTTCCAAAGTCTTTTGAGCCATCATGCGTCACTTTTAATCATCGTACGAACATTTGTGTAAGTCCGGTCTGTATGCAAAAGCATTAGAGTCAACGGCGCGTCAGTAGAGTGAACCCATCCAACATGGCCGGGTACCCCGGATGTAGTCACGTGGTCGAAAACAGTCCATGTCAACAGGCAACAGTCAATGCAGTGGACCTCTATTTGGGGGGTGTATAGAGACTGAGCCCTAACCACGAATAGCCATTCCTTACTTATAGTTTCACGTAATAACTAAATAAATCAATATTGAAACAAAAAAAAAAACATGAACAAGGAGGGGATTGAGAAAACAAAAAAAGAGAGAATAAACCCGGGTTTCCATGAATGTTTATTTTGTTCCGCTGTGCCGACAATACCATATTATTTATTTTATTGGCGTTTGAATCGATCTGTACAAATTACATTTTATTACTGTTTTATTCCACTCAGAATATTAATAATCAAGTACGTTAACTCATTCACTGCCATTGAAAACTGTTGAACTCAAATATCCATGTTAATATGGAAGCCTGAATTTGACACGTGTAGTTGGATTTTCTTTAGAACTACAGAAAAAAAGCCACAAAAACACAGGACATAAACAAATGTTGAAAGTACAGGGCGTCATTAAGCCACATCAACAATTATGACACAATAAACGCAAAATGCATTAATTATATTTTTGAGTCAGGCATTTTAAAGCCATAATCCACAGATATTTTTATTGTCTAGGGTAGATGGCGGAATGCTGATTAAGCTTATCTGCTTCTGTCACACCTTGCTTGATTTTTCAAAATTAATTTTTTATATTTAGTGACTCCAATGCACTCCCACGCTGCGTCACTTGGTAGCATTCTAAAATGAACGTAGCAGAAATGACATATTTTACTTACTAAGGGGCAGGTCGACTGAGCCGCAGAGAAAGAAGAAAGTTTGGGGGAGGAGGAGGAGGCGCACACAGGAGAAATGGCAGATTATATCTTTAATTCAAATTCGGATTTAGTTACTTGCAATAACGCTCTCTAAAATGAACTTTTAATCAGGCACATATATAGATAGACATAGAAGCGCATCTTCTTCGATCAGACTTAACAGAAATTACCTGCCGTAGCAACGTAATTTCATTACGTGTGCGTCTAAGCCAGGACACGCTGACAGTTAATGTTATTAGAGACTAGTGATGAATGCAGGAGGGCAGGCTTTTGGACAAAGGCAGAAGAAATGTTTTTGTTGTTGGTTTTTTTTCCTACTGGTAGTTTGCAGTGTTTGGAAGTGCTACAAATTGTGGCCAGGAGCATTCATATAATCACCCCACCATAGGGAGAGGCTATTTGTATACACTTCGGAATAATCCTACATTTATCCATCAATTTTCTTAGTTGCTTATCCTCACAAGGGTCACAGAATTGCTGGAGCCTATCCCAGCTGTCAACGGGCAGGAGGCAGGGCACACCCTGAACTGGTTGCCAGCTAATTGCTGGGCACAGAGAGACAGACAACAGTCGCACTCACAATCATACCTACGGGTAATTTAGACTGTCCAGTTAATGCATGTATTATGGATGCGGGAGAAAACGGGAATGCCTGGAGAAGACCCACACAAGCAGGAGGAGAACATGCAAACTCCACACAGGTGGGGCCAGGATTGAACCCCGGTCCTCAGAAATGTGAGGCTAGCGCTATGAGCAGTTGCTCCACCGTGCCACCTGTTGCAGTTTATGTGAAATAGATTTCAAAACAACGTAAAAGTACCGTAGCTGGCACAGTGGATCAGCTGAAAAGCGTTGGCCTCACATTTCTGAGATTCTGGGTTCCATCCCGGCCCTGCCTGTGTGGAGTTTGCATGTTCTCCCCGTGTTTGCGTGGCTTTTCTCCCAACACTCCGGTTTTCTTCCACATCCCAAAAAACATGCAACATTAATTGGAAACTCTAAATTTCCCCTAGGTGTGATTGTGAGTGCGGCTGTTTGTCTCTATGTGCTCTGCGATTGGGTGGCAACCAGTTCAGGGTGTATCAACAGCCGGGATAAGCTCCAGCACTCCCCGCAACCCTCGTGAGGATAAGCGTCAAAAGAAAATGGATGGCTGGAAGCACCATTATGGTGAAATGCAGGGAAATGTCACGAGCCGAGTTAGACTGGCCACAACAAATAAGCAACCTAAACATGGCTGCACACATTTTATGGTGCGATCACGTTAGTTGACTATAATTGACGCTGTCACTGCATAATCTCAGACCATCTTTAATACTGTGTATTCATCTAAAGGTTGTTGACAGTAGGTGTCTTTGTGCTGCTGTTATGGTTAGCAACAGAATTTAAATGGGCTCAGTTACCCATTTAATATCTGTTTGAATAAATTCAATGTCTGACCTGACGTAATCGCAGTTATTCATTTTTTTTCTGTTGAAAAAGGGGGACGGTGTCTATTTGAGGGAGCCATCCATTCATTTCATTCATGGGAAGAGCAACTTTGTTTTATGTATGTATGAGAGAGACATGCAGATGATTTTCTCTTCCTCGTTGTCCTTACATACCATCAATAACATTTGATTTAAAAGGTTAAATGCTGATAATGAAGTCGTATTTATTATGTTCCCTGGGCTGCACGTCAGTCCCCGTTGCTGTTGTTGTCATTCCCGCGACCTCTTGCCGCGTCGTCCATCAGCTTGCGGCAGCACTTTAAGGTGATTGGAGTGGCTCCTTTGGTGGGGGGCCCATGCTGCTGCAACAGGCTGTCACTTAGTTTCAGGTGTGTGTATTAACAGTGCAGAGAGTTCATTTTGAAATGCTTCAAGGTTTAAACAAAAGCATAGCATTTATACACAGACAATAATGTGTTACAGTATATTTAAATGGATGCACTTTATGTACACGCCAAAACTATAGCGCGTAAGTCGACAGAACGGCTGCATTTTTTCATACAGTCGTTTGTGCTAGCGCTAGCTTGCTAGGTTACATAATGTTTTGTTGCTTGTTTGCAAGCCGTATCATATTAAAAGTACGTGAACGTACCTCAAGCGAGCCTTAAATGAACGCCGTCTTGCGAACAACGGTGACCACAAACAACGTTTATCCACGTTTTGTGCTTGTAAACACACAGCACAATTATTATTTACGTTGCCATGGTAATAAGTGTGTTGGTCTCATTTCGGTTGACAGGATATAGCCCAGTGATCGTAAAAAATGGGATGGGCTGGTATTTTTTTAATACAAGATTTTATTGCAGTAGTCTGAGCAGTGTAATCGGGAACATCGAAATTTGTCTTTTGGTCTGATCTGGGCATCGTGTTTTGTCTGCCTGAGTTGTGTTGTTTGTCCCACACCACTGGTGTTTTTTTTTTTTTAAATAACTTTATTTGATGAAAGATATTTACAGTACTATGTGAAAAGACACACAACAAGGCTAAAACAAAACGGTCTTTTTGATTCAAATATACTGTACATGATAGTGACAAAATGTCTTTTGCGCAGTGGATAAATGATGTCATTGGTTTGGTGAATTATGACATCAAAGCCGATCATCATAAAATACAAATTCTCGGCCGATTCCAATCACACCGATCAAATTGGTGGAAAGTCTCGTCGTAAGAGCAATAGATAAACATTCAGTTGGATGTTAAAATAGTAGTAATGATGAGTGGTTACTGTAAAAGGTGTTGTGTTTTTAAACAATATTTTGATTTTAGTAAAGCAAATTTGATCACAATCGCAAGACCTAATTGCATTATCAAGTATCACTACTTGTTAGGTATCGACGAGTACTGATACCATTTATTAGTGTTGACCTGATAATCGGCAGCACGCTGATTCAGCTGGTAAAGCGTTGACCTCATCGTTCTGAGGTCCCGGATTCAATCCCGGACCCTCCTGTGTGGTGTTTGCACATTCTGCCCGTGCCTGCGTGGGTTTCCTCCGGGCGCTCCGGTTTCCTCCCACATCCCAAAAACATGCAACATAAATTGGACACTCTAAATTGCCCCTAGGTGTGATTGTGAGTGCGACTGTTGTTGTCTGTCTTCATGTGCCCTGCGATTGGCTGGCAACCAGTTCAGGGTGTACCCCGCCTCCTGCCCGTTGACAGCTGGGATAGGCTCCAGCACTCCTGCGACCCTTGTGAGGATAAGCGGCAAAGAAAATTGATGGATGGATAGACCTGATAACAATAGGCACTTGTGAAGGCAATACCGGCCACCGATACTCAAGATAAAAAAAAAATATATATTTTGAACATCCCTAGTATTATACATCGGCAATTACTCGAATGTCAGTACCTGTTCACGGTCTGAAAAAAGAGGTATCGGTGCATCCGGAATCAAAATTTTTAAAAATGTATTAGGTTTGTCAAGGGAAATTTGTGCTTTCTTCATTTGAACTGGTTTGTCTACTGTTGTGTGTGTTCTCAACAGAGATTAGATTCCACTCGTGACACAGTTGTGGCTTTCTGTTGAATTTGCCTGTGTTGGTTGATGCACTTCTTTCAGCGCCCCTTTAGGAAATCAGTCCCCTCCCCCCCGTCAGCCCTCAGTAGCCTTGATTGACTGGCTCTGGTCCCATGTTGCATCCACCCCCCCTCGCCGAAGCTCATTTCCAGCCTGTCCGTCCAGTTTTGCAACGACAGCAGCGTTGCACCGTGACCATCGCGACTCCTGCGGGCCACCCTGTCCAAGATATCGAGACAAAAGCCAGCTCGGGGTGGGAATTGCACTCCATCTCATCTCCTCTCCCCTGATGTTAAATGCACAAGTGCTAATTCACGACGGTTAACGTTGTCTGCGCTGAGGGAGAAGACTTTCTCATGCACGCCCGAGGGCTCCGAGTAGACAAAGCAAGAAGTACAAGGTCAAAGCTTCACGCACTGTAGCCCACAAACATAGACAGTGAGCGGCGCACAATTTCCAAAGCTCGCTCTTCTCCCATTGGTTGGTTCAGATCTCCTCACACTGCTGATGGTTGAAGTTGGGACACGGAACAAAGGGTCTTTTAGTGCTTGAGGGCAGAGAGTGAAAGAACAAAATGGAACTCCGATTTGTTGTTCCTTTTAAGGCCTCTCCATGGCGTATGGAGAAAAAAAAAAGTCTTATACTGTTGCTTGTTTTTCCCCCCCAGGAGATTTTAATGGTAACCACGATCGAGCTTGTGGAATTGCACCGTTTTTTTCCACTCTTTGCTTTCTTCTCCCCGCGGCAGCCAGCGAGGCTTCCTGAGTGCTTGTCTCCTCTTGGGCTCAGATGGCTCGTCAAAGCGTGCACTTATTCCCCAGTTCTCGTCGTCCGTCCCGTCCACACCTCCAGCTCAAGCAGTTTGTCATGGTTTTTCAATGGAAGTGACTCACCTCAATGTTTTATTTTTTTTCTTCATCATTGTAAAGAATGGCAGCACTTCCAATGGTCATACTGTATATGAGAATTTAGTCATACAGGATTAGTATTGATTTAATGAGATACTCTTGTTGTTTTTCCAAATGTCCTCCTTTTATATTCTAATCAGTAGATCATTTTAAATGTTCACATTTAGTGTAAGGTGGTGTGTTTTTACAGTATTTGATGTCTACTTTTGACCTGTGATTTTGTCACCTAATTTACCGTAATTTCCGGCCTTTAAGCCGCGACTTTTTTCACACGCTTTCAACCCTGCGGCTCATGCGGGGATGGGGTTAATTTGTCCATTTTTTTCTAATAACCGCATGGGGGCACTCGAGCGGAAAAGGTAAGAGGGAGATCAGTGGAATATATGTGCGGAGGAAGTGACTTTTTCCGTGCTAGCCTGTTGCTGCTGTGTTACTGCCATGTCTCAGTGATTTTTACCGGTAATTTTTTTTTTTTTTTTTTTTTTTAAACTAGCCCTGTTAGTGCCCCGCGAGCGTTAGCGCCGCGCTAGCACGTTGCTAGTGTGTTACTGCCGCGTCTCAATGATTTAGGTATGTTTTTTTTTTTTTTTTTTTAACCGGCCCTCTTCGTGCTACCGTGTTGTTGCTATGTTAAGCTAATCTAAAGTATTAAAAGTATGAAAATTCTTTCTGTTTACCATCTTTCTTTGTAAATATCTCATGTTTCAATCTGGGTTTCAATGTGGACACTTGTGGCTTTTACACAGGTGCGGCTTATGTATGTACCAAATGGTATTTCCTTTACAAATGTACTGAGTGAGGCTTATAATCAGGTGCACTCTGTAGGCCGGAAATTACAGTACTCCTTTTTTTTTTTTTTTTAAATTCTTGCTGTCCTTATTTTTGATTATTTTTGTTTTTGTCACTTCCAGGTTCTAAGTCAGTCTTTCCCGTTATTTATTGAGCCCCAGGCACATACTTTACATGAGAAAAATCTCACAATACACCACCATACAAGCATGTCAAAATTAATAGGGCTATGCAAGATAATTACGTATCTTCTGCCAACTAACAGAGGAACGTTTAATTGTTGTGCTTGCTTCCATATTACTGACATGCATAATTGAACCAAAATGCATTATTTACAGGAAGTAGCTAATGTTGGGGCCAAATAAGTGAAATTAGATCATTTCCCACAGTGTACCTGATGATCTCTCACAGTAATAATGCGCTGTGGCACAGTGATGCAGTATTATTGATGAAGGTTTCTTGCGTTTTCTCAACGGGACAGAATTTCATTGGAGTTTTTCCAGCTTCTGCCGGTCACAGCAGTTTTTTGTCATTTCATTCAAAGCAAAACTCTCTCACTCATTTGTTGTCTTTACTTTGTCAGGTCATCTATTCATTTGACTGTTATGCTACAGTGATTTTGTACTAGACAGGCTCCACTGTATAATTAAAGCTTGATTGATTGCACTTCCTCAACTCAAGTCATGCAAAACTAGATACTACATTACAACAGGACAGATTTAAACATTCTTTGTTTTATTATCTACTTATCATAGTATATATTATACCATATTTTATGCATTTAGCGTGACGAGGTCAACTTTGTGAAAACGGCATATGTACAACATGTAAAGGGACTAAAAATGCATGTATTTTTTTTTCCCCAGTAATGACCTGCCTACACAGGCAGTGTGTGGGGTAACATTAGCTTCTTCTCCTTACAGATGTGAAATGCAATTGTTCCTCACTACCTCGTGAGCGCCATCATATGGTACCTTACATACGCGTGCTAGCATGCATGCTAACAGTGTAACCAGTGGGTTTAAGTGTACAGTAATTTATTGGACAAGTCACACAACAACATTTGCAGATGTTGGAACTCAGTGTGCACAAGAGGTGCATCACATTGTAAGGAGCCATGTCTTACCTATGTGGCGCTTCGTCTATTTGGAAGAGAATTGAAGACCTTAAGATAGAGGAAGGAATATCTTTTTTCACCACCATAAATATTACACATGTATTTATAGGAAGCCTTTATTTTAGTTTTTTTTTTTTCACCGTTCTAATAAATTTGGCCATTCTTATTATATAACATTAATTAAGAATGAGTTGATATTGCTACTTGGCAAGCAAATGCACACAGAAGCTAGTGTCATGATAGTTTTACATGATTAAGTGATTGGATTTTTATTCTGTTGTTTTTTTAGTCTGTGATGCTAATGGAGGTGATCACGTTTTGAGATTGCTATACTCCAAGCTGACTTGGGATAAGTATAAATACATTTATTTTCCACAAAGGAAGCTTGTGCGAGGGCCAGATGTATGGATGCTTATACGGATCGCCAAAGCAAGCAGAAGAGGATCTTGTGTTCCTCCCCTTCAGCTGCTTATTGGTTTGCTTCTCCGGGGTCTGTGGGGCATCTAAAATATGTTTGTGAAACAGTTTTATAGATACCAGTGCACAAGCACCAAAGAGTCATTGTAATTGTTTTCATAAACTTTGGACAGAAGTAAAACTGTGTGGCACATGTGGCACTACCACCTGCCTTTACTAGTTGGGTTAAGAAATTGAGACATGAGTTATGCAGAACGAGAGATCAAACCGCATGTTTGATGCAGTAAAATCCCAAAAGTACAGTGGTATTTCCACATGCTTATTACGTCAAGCTGTTTATTGCCACTCCCAAAGGTGAAACATAAAACAAAAATAATTGTGTATTTGACCAAACACAGAACTTACAATATATATCTTAATATGCTAACACGCAGTGCAAAGTACCATAGACAGAATGACGAAATTATCACTGATGTTGCAGTGGTTGTAACCTTTAAAGCAATTGCTATATGAACGCAAATGGTGCAGCAACACATGTAGATCAACAGTATTAAAGTACCAAAGTGTATATATAAATTCTCTGCGGAAGACAACTGATATAATGATTCTGACCTACTTATGAAACTCTTCCTTGTGTATTATGTATGGCTGTATGATACTACCCCCTTGTGTCCAAAGTGGACACACCAGAAGGAGCATAGTGTCAATGGGGATTGAAGCTTAAACTCATGATGCACATACATTCTATTTTATTATGTGCCATTAGTGATCATCATCAGTGGTTCCCAAAGTGGGGTCCACGGACCCCCAGGGAGTGAAAAACATCGTTCCACGGGGTCCCCGACACGATGTCTGACACGGAGTAATAATGAAATATTTTTCTGAAGAAAAGAACAAAAAAATGTTTGTTTCTTCTGTCTCGCTATGTCTCACATCCCATCTATCCGATTTTGAGCCCAGCCCAGATGAATGATTCAGGCAGCGCCACGCCCCAGCCAAACAGTTTTCAACTCCATTAGATGCGAAGATGAAAAAACGAAATCGTCTGGGAGCTAATCATGACATGAGAATTGCCCTTTCCAGTGTTGAACCACGTTTTGATTTATTGGGCAAAAATAAAAAAGCAAGAGCACATGCGCCACTAAAATTGAGTATTTCTTTGTACCAGAATGGCATATTGGCGAAAGTTGAGGTTGGGGGTCCGGGCCCAGGTTGACTTTGGGAACCACTGCTGTATATCCGTTATAGAGTGCTTTGAGGTATTCTTACTCAAAATGTTACAAAAACTTTTTTTGTGCGTATGCTTGGGGCTCCTACAGCATTTGTGTACAGATTCTAAGTCATCCAGGTCATGGTAGTCGCCAACAGTTGAATCGAGGCAACTGATCGACTTCTTGGTTGTTAGGTTGGGCTTTAGAATCACTCTGACTTTAATTAGATAAACCAAAGTAGAAAATGACAAGCAAATATTCTTGTGTTTGCATTGTGGTCAGCAGGGTAGGGTATTGGTTACTATTTTAAGATCATTGCAAGCAAAGGTGGTTGGCAACAAGTCTTAAAAATAACTGCATGGGTGGACATCTTTTTTTTTTTTGTATTTTATTCCATATGAGGGTGTCTTGAACTGTAGAATCGTCGTTGTGATTCAAAACCCTCGACATGTTACCGCTTTTAAAGAGAAACCCTGAGCTGTTGAAGAAACTGGGGTTAAATATTTTCATACAGGTCCTCTGATTTCAATGTTGTGTTCAGAGAGAGAGCTGAAGAGTTTTTCCATTTTTCATCCTAACATCCCGTTACTATGCATCTGACAAGGCAGTTTTGTATCTCTGCTCCTGCGCCGAATAGCACTCCAGTGCCATTTCCATTTCTTTCTGGCGTAATAGCAACTGTCAAGGATCTTTGTGGATGCATTGATTTTATGACTGTGCGAGACGAGACTGGGGGATGACGATGGAGGATGGGAAGGTGGCACAGCAGAGGTTGAACATAAAGATTAATGGCTGTTTGGCACATGTAACCCACGTTGGGCTGTGGACGCGGCACTCCTTTTAAAGTGTGTGTGCCAGACTCTAAACGCAGACCAGACGAGCCAAGACATATTGGCCTCACTGCGTCTTCGACTCTAAAGATTCATCATGTGCGCTGTGCTTCCAATTATTTGTTCCTTTTTTATTTTGTGCCCGAAACACGTGAATGAGGTCGATTTGTTTTCTTTTGCCCGAGACGCAGTGACCTGTTTAGGCCTCATCATCAAGGCTGCTATGGAATGTGGGGAAGCTCACGTGACTTCTGTTAACACTTCGAGGGCTGGTTTGTCCCCAGAATTACAGCAAACGTGACTGATCACGAGTGTTACAATTCTGCTCAGTCAGAAGATGATTGCGTTCATTCAATGAATGCACTTGAATAATCAATTGTACAGTGTGTATTTTAAAGCAACCCCATAGATTTATGCTAACAAATGCAAAAAAAAACATACACAGGCTAACAAATAGGGTAGGTGTCGCAGTGATTTATAAAAGGATATCTGAACACAATCAGTGTCGCAATACATGTAGGCAGACTATAGCAGTATTCGCGAATATATTATTTATCCTCTGCAAAGAATCACCAATGTTACAATGTGGCCCCCAAGTGGCCGATGTGTGCACACCAGAAGGTTCAACACAACATAACATATGTACATAAAACCAATTAAACTAATCTCAAGGCACCACTCTGATCATAATAATGATAATACTATCATCCTTCCATTCATTTTCTTTGCCGCTTATCCTCACGAGGGTCACAGGGAGTGCTGGAGCCTATCCCAGCTGTCAACGTGCAGGAAGCAGGGTACACTCTGAACTGGTTGCCAGCCAATTGCAGGGCACATAGAGACAAACACCCGCACTCGCAATCACACCTAGGGGGCAATTTATAGTGTCCAATTAATGTTGCATGTTTTTGGGATGTAGGAGGAAACCGGACTGCCCGGAGAAAACCCACGCAGGCACGGGGAGAACATGCAAACTCCACACAGGCGGGGCTGGGATCGAACCCAGGTCCTCAGAACTGTGAGGCCAACAATTTACCAGCTCAACTCCAATTTGCATTTTGGTGTGACTGTGCGTTTGGATGGTTGTTCGTTTCTAGTTGCCCTGCGATTGGCTGGAAACGAGTTCAGGGTGTACCATGCCTCCTGCCCGACGAGAGCTGGAATAGGCTCCCGCACTCCCGTGACCCTTATCTGGATAAGTGGCTCTGAAAATTAATAGAATGATGGATTAATTAATTAATGGATGGATTTAGCGCTTTTCATGATACCCAAATACACTTACATTATGGTAGTAAGCTACTAGTGTAGCCACAGCTGTCCTGGGGCAGTCCAACAGAACCACATTCAACTACATACATTCATTTAATTCAATTAAATGGATCGGAGTGGATGACCTCTTTTATTGATTTTCCTGAAATGAAATCAATCACACCCCCCCCCCCAACAGATGGGATGATTAAGTTGACAATAGTAATGATAAATGAAATGTAACTACATTAGGATGGAGGCAATGTCTGGAATCCACTTGCGTGCTCTGAAAGAATGGCCGTAAAGCATTTTTATTTCCTCAGGACTAATGTTTTTGTTTCAATTTCAACATGAGACATTCTGTCTGCTTATGTGTGTTAGTAGATAAAGTGTGAATGAGCGCCACAGTGTGTCCGTGTGTGTATGTGCGTGTCATTGAGTTAATGGAGGGTCTTGGCCTGTAATGGAGCCCCTCCCAGCAGGCTGCATGATTTAATTAATGTCAGCCTACTCGACATCCTCCTCCTTCCTACCCATGTGACTCATCCGTATTGTGCGCTCGACACCAACCAGCCTTTGGGGTAGCCCCAGCTTGTCTGTGTGAATATAAACACATTTTTTTCTGTGCTTGTTTCATATTTTTTCCAGTCATACTCCAACGTAATCAACCCCAAATGCCCTGATTCACTTGACTCCTCTTTGTGGTTCGGTTGTGGGTTTGATTTTATTTTCGCTCAGCTCTTTCCTCTTCCTCGCTCGCCAGTCCGACTTTTATTGTTTATGGTGGGAAAGTCATTTTCCAACGATCTGTGACGCCACGGCACCTTGTTGCTGTCAGGCAAGGAAAGGCCTCTGCAACATGTATGCATTTAGCTAAGCTAAAATGCTAAGCTAAGAGCAGTTCTTGTCTCCAGTTTTGATCATTTTAAAGTAATGCTAGCATGGATTTGACGAGGTTCTCTGTTTCCAGGCGGTATTGCCGGGGGAATTGAGATTTGCATTACCTTCCCTACCGAGTATGTAAAGACCCAATTACAGCTGGACGAGAAGGCCAACCCTCCAAAATACAGAGGAATAGGTGAGTTTGACCAGTTTAATGCAAATGTGATTTTAAAAACATCTAACAATAGACCATCTTTGTTTTTATGAGCAGAACTAATTAAAACGTAAGATACAGACAGGGCAAACAACAGTACCTATATCCTCATGATTTAAGACATTTTTATTTGGGTGGGGGTGGGGGTGGGGGTGTTTATCATCTATCTTAACTTGTCCAGCAAATCCAATACAGCATTACCTCAATTCACAAGTGACCCGACTTATGTTTTTTTTTTTTTTTTTTTTTTTTTTTTTTTGGGGGGGGGGAAGATACCACCTCTTAGTTTCATAGAAAATTGATTTAAGACCACTAGATGTCAGCAACAAACTTCACAACAAGCAACAGTTTGCCAGATATAGTAAAAAAAAAAAAACTTCTTAAAAGAGGCCAATTACTCACTTCAAGTTGTTTGTTGTCAGTTTACTGGAAATGTTATCATTAAAATTAGTTTCTAAACACACACCACTTAAGTTTATGATAAAAATCTGTTAGCTTAATGCTAACACACAATGCCAAACTCCATAGTGGGCAAATGTAGCATTAATTTGAGGCTATTGTAACCCTTGAGGCAACGGATATTTGAACACAAACACATGCAGATTGACAATGTAAAAATACTCACAGCCATACATTTTTCCACTTTGAAATACGGCTAACAATGCTATAGCTTAAGGCAACAGATGCAAGTTTGCAAAAGTCTATTTGCTCTCCACATCCCTGTCTACTCAAACCCCAGAGGAAAATCACTGATAAAAGTAAAATGTTCTACTAAAGCGGCCTCTTTGGAGCTCATTATCTAATTACCCATCATTCCCTGGTGCATCTGCGATCGTAGATGTTCATCTAAATGTTTATTTCACATGAGACCCACAAAAAAACAAAGCAATTCCAACACACGCGCACACACACACACAGGATCTGTTGATGTTGACTGCATCTTGGGAAACATGCTAATGAGCACTCTTGAAAGCTGCTACTTTTTCTGCTCACTGGTGTGTTTCTTTGGTGCAATAGTTTTTCCTTGTCAACTCTTAAAATCAGTCTGAATAGAAAAAAACATTTTTAAAAAAATCGCATCCAGACAGACATTTATGAAGCAGTTAGTCACTTCCAAATTGGAAAGGTCTCGCGTCATTGTACCATCTGTCAGCCAGTGGAAAAAGATCAAAATTTCTACCTATCACAAACAGTGCAGTGTTCACATAGATGGATGAAAAAATATGTTATTTGTAGTCAACATAATTGATGATTGATGATTTCCCGTGGCACAGCTCATCTCTCACAGGACCGTGGTTCAGAGTCACTGCTCTGTGAGATCCACAGAGTTGTAGTTTCCCCACCCGTGTTTTCGATCTTCCTGGACGCTACTGAATGCCCTCCGAAACCAGCTTGCCTTTCATCCTCCAGGTGATTGCGTGAGGCAGACTGTACAGAGTCACGGTGTCAAAGGACTCTACAGAGGACTCAGCTCGCTGCTCTATGGATCCATTCCCAAATCTGCAGTCAGGTATTCAGTAAACCCTCAAAAACCAAGTTGACATGAAAGGGAGCCGTTTTGGGGAAGGGAATATATTTTACTGATTTAGGTGAGTGGATATTATTGCCACAAAATAAATGCACATTATTGCAATCATAAATTTGACATTTATGAACACGAGGAAAACATAACTTGGTTTGCAGGTGCATTTTATGGTAAAACGTTCAACCTCTTTTTAGCATAATCTTTACAAGAATGCTTGTTGCTAGAAGGCGAGAGTAAAAGAATATTGCGCGGCTGCCGTCATATACCCGGAAGCGCTAAATCACACAGTCCAATTATTCTAGTTCATTACCCGCCGCGCGTAACAGAAATGCCACGCCGCGTGCGAGAGTGATGGTGTTGGTGTTCTCTCACAGCACTGACATTTATCGTCTGTCGAATGCAAACGCACACACAAACAAACCGACACGCACACACACGCACACGCTGCACTAAACCAAGGCAAGGCTTTCCGTTGCGTATCTGCCCGCGCGTGTGTATTGTGTGGAGGAGAGCCCTCGTCTTTGTGATGGGGAGACGGGTCCAGTCAGGCGTAGAAAAAGTGCCGCTCAAACTCAGACAGGGTCTCAGTGGGCCACAGATTGGCAGGCTTTGTCAGTTGGTTTATATTTATCTGTGGTGCCACTGTGACAAAAATACATGTGGCAGTCCATTCATTATACTGGTGCACATCCTTTTCAATTTAATTAGTTCGATGCCATTTAGGCAACACTGTATCATCAAATACAGAGCTCGTGCACCTACATCATCAAATCACGTCACTGGCCGGAAGTGTCGGTCAAACAAGCCATTCTTCAACGCTAACTCGGTTGGAGACGACGCGGAAATACGTCTTATAGCACGACGCCCAGAGTTTTGTCCGATACCGATAAACATTTAGAAGGTGATAATAAATGAAGATACGTGTAAAAATGAGAGGCACTTGGCATAGGAGACCCATATTTAATACCGAAGTCGATGTTTTCGCCAATAAGAAATTGGAATATTAACCAGCTTCCGCTTGCCTTGGACAACTGGAGCTACACATGGATCTAGTGAGTAAGTCGTCGAGATTTACACGGAAGAGTTTGAAAGCGTAGAAAAGTCTGGACGCATACAAATACTTCGTTGCTGGATATGTTCTTAAGAATAAATGCCACATAGCGATGGAGCCACTCGAGATTTTTTTCAATACAAATACCAATATTTAAATAAATTACCCCCGGTTTTACACAAACTCCCATTCATTAACTATGATTGGAAAAAAAAATAAAGACAGCAAGTCAGCTCCTTATACACGGAAGCGTGTTGCGGCCACACGTTAAACTTTGGTCAACCTTTCCATGAAATACATTTTTTTAATATGCATTGTTCTCAAATGAGTCTAATCCGTATTTAAAAAAAAAAAAAAAAAAACTGCTGGGATAGGCTTCGGCCCCCGTACACGAAAGCGTGTTGCAGCCACACGTTAACCTACATAAACCTCTGTGTGACAGACGGTTTTTCTTTTTTTAAATACACATTGGTCTCATTTGAGAACGACGCATATAAGGAAAAAAAAAAAGGCTCCCGAAGATTAACGTGTGGCTGCAACACACTTCGTGTATGTTGGAGACGACTCCCTGTCCCATATGGAGAAAGGACAACATTCCCAACGTGGGTGAATGGGAAATGAACACACACTGTTGATTTAAAAAGTCTACACACCCCGTTCAAATGTCGGGTTTTTGTGATACCCAAAAATGAGAGCACAATACATCATTTCTAAAATGTTGCTATCATTAATGGGACTTAAACCTGTACATCTTATTTTATAAAAATATATATTTTTCAGAGGGGGAAGTACAAATAATAATAAAAAAAAAGACAGACACAGCCTCTTGTAACAGGAGATTTTGCTGTTTTCAGAATGAACACACACATAATCACCGGTGACATTCATGTAATATGACTAATAGTCAAACTGTGCTATCAATGTTTTTTTCTCCTTTTGTATTTTAATCTTCATCACTTGGGTCATTTAATTTTGGCTTTTTCCATTAAGTCATTTTTTTTAAAGTCCTTTTTACTGCCATCTTCTATCTGATCGCTCACCAACACACGCACATACTGTGTGACCCCCGCCCTCCATCTTGCACCGCCTGCTTTTACCCCCCCCCCCCCCCCCATCCCATTAAGTGATTGCCTGCATGTTCCGCAAAGTCTGCTCCCGGATCATCCAAAATGGAGGCCAAGGATGAATGAGAGAGATACTGACCTATTCTAACCTTCAATATCGTATTTGCATCTCCTCCATTTCCCAGCTGCTCCGTTAATGCTAACAGAATGTTAAATACAACTTGGCTCTAATGCTTGTCCTATCCAATCCCAGCTTGCTTTGGGCTAGATGTAGGTGGGGTACGCCCCGGACTGGTTGCCGGCCAGTCGTCGGGCACACTCGTTCACATTCAAATTCACACCTATGGACAGTTTGGAGTCTTTGATTAACCTAACATTTTTTTGTATTGGGATGTGCAGTACCCAAAGAAAACTCCCACAATCTCAGGTTAGAACATCGAAGATACGCAAAGGAAGGTCAGAGCAAAAAAACAAAACAAAAAACCTTTTGGCTTTATATAAAAAGCAAAACAAAGAAAAAGCCTACTTATCTGTACTTTATGTTGTGTTACAGTAGCGCCCTGACTCCCATTTAACATGGACGTTTATTCTGCACACAGCCATATTTCCATTTAGAAGAGGGTGTGTGCATATTAGCAGCCACATTATTTTAGCTGTTTATTATTTTGCCTCGCAAAAGGATAAATATAAAAATCAAGAGACTTGTACTGATAGATCACATTAATAGAAGTAATGGTAATAAAGCAGCAGTGTTCAGATTTGTTATATTCACGATACTTAATGGTGAATTAATGCATTCTCACTCTGGGAGGGAAAAAATCTCCTGAAAGCTGAACCATTTTCTCTCCTTTACATCATCCTGCAGTCAGCTTCAAGTGAGGACTTGAAACTGACCTTGTACGAAAAAAAAAAAAAGAAGCCTTCTAATGAAGATTGTTCAGCGCTCTGACTCATTCCGGACTGTCGGCCAGAACATAACGGTGTGTTCTAAGCAAGGAAGTTAGGACCGCATGCGTTGGCAGTCGAGGCTTGGAGGGCAAATTGGCAGCCAGAGAACAGCTCGGCTATCCAATTTAATTGAAAGCGTAGTGTCACGCCAATGGCATTAAAAAAAATGGCCAGATGTGGGAAAGACGCATGAAAGATGTGTTATTCCAACTTCTAGCAAATAGCGTGTGACGACGAATGTGACAGAAGAGCAGATGTGGAGAGTTAATGAGCAGAGGAAAATTCTGCAATAAACGGGCAGATGGAGTTAAAAAGAAGAAGGTGGGTTGGGAGGATTTCAGCGAGACCCATTAGGATGTCGGGTAAACAATTTGAGCAGACTGGGAGAAGCCAGACAAGACAACAACACCCGCCTGTCGCCCCCGTTTTTATGGATTTGTCGGGCAGCCTCCACCTGAACCACTCTATAAATAACCCTCCTGTAAAGGACACAACAATGTCTGATTGCGTTGTCACTTAGAGCCCACCCATCTCGGTCTGGATGGCCTCCGTGGAAGCCTTCTCCTTGTCTTTAAGGCGGTTTAAAGCAGGGCCAAACAGAACTTTAAGAATCTTTTTGGCACAGTGGTTTTAAAATGGGGGACGACGACGCTATGACGGGGGAGGCTACTATGAATACTTTTCAATATTAATTTACACCCAGCTCTTCCTGTTTTTGTTGATTTCCAAGGAATACTGTTTGCAAAGAGAGGGAGGGTGTGGGGGTGGGTGCGCTGAAAATGTCATCTGTGAAAAGGGGGTTCTGCGAAAAATATGAAAAAAAAAAAAAAACGCTGTGTGTAAAACAGCTCGACAACCATTTCCTGTCTTCCTGTGTTGTCCGTGCAAGAAAAAGCTAAATTGGAAAAAAAAAAAAAACATCAGGAAAAGCCTACTAGAACATCTGAAATGTATTCTGGTTAATCAGTTGTGGCAGGTGCGCACTGACTGACATTGAACTTGATTTTGAAGGTGATGGGTTCAATCTTCACAGCTGTATTTCATTGATAAGAAAGTGTTGTACATTTATCCTACCACATGATTGCACTTGTTTGTTTTCAGTTTCCCTTTTCCAAAAAATATTTTTTATTTCAATCGAGTTGTAGAATTTATTGGTCACTTAATGTTACATATTTATGGAAATGATCTTGCCCTTAAAAAATAGTATTTGAGCAGTGGCGTGTCAACTTTATAGCCACTGTAAGTATGACTGAGTGTTAAGGCCACACTTAAAAAAATAATGAGGTATAAGGATACACAATGACACAATTAAGGTTGTAATATGTCAAGAATAAATTGATATACCATTGCGTGGAAAAACTTTTGTAGATTACAAAACTTAACAACATGAGAATAAAGTCCTATTTTTGAGATTATAGTTGTAATATGAGAATAAAGTCAATCTTTTACAAGGGTAGCAACAGCTAAATCTGTGATCTTCTTTTTTGGAAAAAGACACAAATGTTTACACAATTGCTTTTAAAGTCCTGATGCTGAAAATTATTTCAAGTTTGTGTGTCCAAATAATTTTTTGTACTTCTATAAAATTATGACACTTTCAAAAATGGGTTTTTCCTCATAATTGACTTGAATCTCATTTAAGTTTTTTTCCCTTCATTTATTCTCTTGAAATTGTTTTTAATCTTGTACTGTATTTTTTTTTAGAGGCCCTCCTCTGTTTGTTTTCAAGAGAGCGATTATCTTTTTTAAGAAGATGATTTCCTAACTGCTCGTCTCGTTTTATTAAATTGTGACTTGACCCGATTTTACAGTGTTTAAAAGGGCCCGTTTTGCACAAATATTGCAAAGTCAATCAGTCAACACCCAGCATTCATTTGTGTTCAGGTTCGGAGTGTTTGAATTCCTCAGTAACCACGCAAAGGATGAGTTGGGTCGGCTGGACAGCACTCGAGGTCTGCTGTGCGGCCTGGGGGCTGGTGTGATGGAGGCGGTCTTGGTGGTTTGCCCCATGGAAACGATCAAGGTTGTGGGACGGATTGCGAAACTACAGTGGGAATCCCTCAAAGTGCATTAGAACGATTTATTTATCTTGAATCCATCTAGGTTAAATTCATCCACGACCAGACGTCTGCAAACCCCAAGTACAGGGGCTTCTACCACGGCATCAGAGAGATCGTCAGAGCTCAAGGTACAGGCTTCCTGCGCCCTCCGCTGGGCAAATACGGCAGTGCAGCTAAACAAAATGCCACCTCCGAGCATGTTTGATGATTTTGTCGGCATCCTCTTTCATGCTTGGACAGGTTTAAGGGGAACGTACCAGGGTCTCACTGCCACCGTGCTCAAACAGGGCTCCAACCAGGCCATTCGCTTCTATGTGATGACCTCGCTCAAGAACTGGTACAAAGGTCAGAGGATTTGGCGAGGACGGTTGCATGTCAGAGGGAATGTACACGGAGTCCGTTTCTCATATGGGCAAAGGTTTCAGCCTCGCAACAGGGGATGTGCTCATATTTGAAAACGGACTTTGTCTTCTAAATCACGACATTTGCAAACATCTCCTTTTGATTTGATCATAACATTTCTGAACAATAACTGAATCATAATCGTTTTATTTAGGTGAATTTTCAGCTTGGTCAATTTGAAATAAGTGCCCGTTTTTTAATGAAGAGATGGAAATCAACTTTTTTTTCAGTTTATTGAAAAAATAATGCAGTGATTAAGTGCTAGTGTCTGAGTACTTGACAGTACTGTAATCAAAAAAAAATTCTCTCTCTCTCTCTCTCTCTCTCTCTCTCTCTCTCTCTCTCTCCTCTCTCTCTCTCTCTCTCTCTCTTCTCTCTCTCTCTCTCTCTCTCTCTCTCTCTCTCTCATTCTCATTCCCTCCCCACTAGGCAACGACCCCAATAAATCTATCAATCCTTTTGTTACCGGGGCCTTCGGCGCCATAGCCGGAGCAGCCAGCGTGTTCGGAAACACCCCCCTCGACGTCATCAAAACAAGGATGCAGGTCAGTACTTCCGGCTTCCCCCTTTTCACATGCATGTATTTTGAATTTGTTGAAGCCGTCTCGAATGCTGTGTTTCCTTCCAAAGGGACTGGAAGCTCACAAGTATAAGAGCACACTGGACTGTGCGGTGACCATCCTGCGACATGAGGGGGTGGCAGCGTGAGTCGAGTCTTGTTTTTAAATCTCGTTACTTGGCTTGGGGGTTAAAAAAAAAAAAAATTGACGCAAACGTATCTATCGTCAAGCTCAACACCAAACCTACAGTGAAGTACGCAGGTAGCAGCGTCATGATTTAGTGCTTTTTTTTTTTCTTCAGACAGAAGTCTGGCCTGATTATATTTATTAAAAAAAAAAAAAAAGTTGTTGAATTAGTTTGGTCACTTTAATGGTAGAAAATGTTTTGAAATGGGCGGCACGGTGGTTCAGCTGGTAAAGCCTTGGCCTCACAGTTCTGAGGACCCGGGTTCGATCCCGGCCCCACCTGTTTGGAGTTTGCACGTTCTCCCCGTGCCTGTGTGGGTTTTCTCCGGACACTCCGGTTTCCGCCCACATCCCAAAAACATGCAACATTAATTGGACACTCTAAATTGCCCCTAGGTGTGATTGTGAGTGCTGTTTGTCTCCATGTGCCCTGCGATTGGCTGGAAACCAGTTCTGCGACCTTTGTGAAGATAAGCAGCAAAGAAAATGGACAGATGTTTTGAAATTATTTCTCATTTTTATAGGGGGGTGGGGGGGGGAGATCTCAACAGGGGTGTGTAGACTTTTTAAACCCACTGCAGAGTTCAGCTATGTTATTATTGCTCCAAGAGACTCTAGAGTTCAGCCCAAAATTATTCCCACCATGACCGAATTTGGAATTTATTACATTACATTTGGCGTAGCTGTAAAATAAGGCAGTACCGGAGCGACATACTACTGTAATGCTCCTTTCTTCCACTAGATGTCAGACACTACTTAACTAACATGCGTACAGCATTCACTTTTCACTTTTTCCAAAATATTCGAAGCCAGCTCAGTTGGATGAAGTACAATTCTCCGTGACTAAAAACTACAACCCCAGTAATACACGCCCCCCCCCCCCCCCTTGTGTCTGCACCCATAGTTTCTATAAGGGGACCGTTCCTCGTCTGGGTCGCGTATGTCTGGACGTGGCCATCGTGTTCATCATCTACGAGGAGGTGGTCAAGGTTCTGAACAAGGTGTGGAAGACCGAGTGAGCCGCTTCAGACTGCGCATGCCCCACTTCGGTACACAACTCTTGCTTTTGTTTGAAATGAAATATTGCGATACAGAGAGTGTTCGGTTTCACATGATAACATCAAAAGAGCCACATAGTTTTTTTTTTGTTTTTGACTCTGGTGGTCTGTTGGGGATGTGCAACACAACGCTAAGAGGCAATTTAACAACATAGCTGGAATAAAAAAAAAATGCTCATGTATTTTTGGGAATCAACTGCAAAAAACTAATCTTTCAACGATATATATTTAAACTTATTAACGTAGCTCTTGACTATTTCAGCTTGCATGTATCGGACGTTATTTTCGATAAACTACAGTCGCATTCATAAACAAAGCCTTTAAAAGAATGATTTTACCTTATGTATAAACTGTTTATTTTTATACATTAATTTTTTTACTGTCATGATATTTTCATTCATAAGTATAGATATATTTCAGCCCTGTGTTAGGTGCCAAATAAAATAAATAATTTACAAAGGTATGAGATATTTCAAATATTATGACATATTTATTAAGAGTTGAATGTTTGCCTTTCTGGCTTTAAAAAAAAAAAAGAGAAAAAATTGTAATTGCTGTTGTGTCATCGTCTTTAGCCCAAATTTCCAGTCTGGATGTAAAAGTGGGGGAAAAAAAAACATTTATCCATAATAGCTGTATGTATTTAAAATGTAGCTGTGAGAGCCGAGATGAAGACCTCCAAGCGCTTTTGACCTTAACGGGCTGTCTTTGGTTTACTTTTTATCTTTTCTCAAGCTTGTTTACTTACAACTTTTTTTTTTTTTTTTTTTTTTGTGTTGCGGTTCTTGTGCAAATGTAGCAGGAAATTGTATAAAGGAAGAAATGAGAATCTCAAAACAAATAGCACATCAAAAATGAAATGGTCTGTGTTCAGCTATTGAAGATGCGCGTTTATTTTTGTTTTACTTTTGTGTGCAACATGCTACAAAGTGCTCCTGAGAACAGGCTCTCTTTGTGGCGTGTGCTCCATTGAGAGGAGGCATAAAACTGTTCACTCGTGTGCCTTTCGTGTCAATATCACCACGAAGTGCTTTTGGCGTCCTCGTCAAGATCATCTTGAAAATGGTGCAAGACACCAGTACGTGTCTTTAAATATGCTTCCGTGTATTTTTTTTCTTTGCTGAATGTAAGTGGCAGCCACTGACGGTGTAGCGGTACACACACCTGCCTTTGGTGCGAGTAGCGTGGGATCGATTCCCGCTCAGTGCTGATGTTGATATCTGCCCTGCGACTGACTGGCGACCAATTCAGGCTACTGTCCGCCTTTCGCCCAAAACTAACTGGGATAGGCTCTAGCTGTCCCGCACCCTTGTGAGGATAAGCAGCTTGGATAATGACATGACATGTAAGTGATTTTAGCATGTCACATGCACTGCTCCGTGATATATGATAAGTTGTTAAATTACAGTATAATAGATCATTTTGAGGGCGGCATGTTGGTCTGAGCTGGTAAAGCGTTGGCATCACAGTTCTGAGAACGTGGGTTCGATCCCGGTCCCGCCTGTGTGGAGTTTGCATGTTCTCCAAGTCTACGTGGGTTTTCTCCAGGCACTCCGCTTTCCTCCCACATCCCAAAAACATGCAACATTAATTGGACCCTCTAAATTGCCCCTAGGTATTATTGTGAGTACAACTGTTGTCTGTCTCCGTGTGCCCTGCGATTGGCTGGCAACCAGTTCAGGGTGTACCCCGCCTCCTGCCCTTTGACAGCTCGGAAAGGCTCCGGCACTCTCCGCGACCCTCGTGAGGATAAGTGGCAAAGAAAATGAATGGATGGATGAAATCATTTTCAGCGTCACAGTTCTGGGAACCCGGGTTCAATCCCGGCCCTTCCTGTGTGGAGTTGGCATGTTCTCCCCACGCCTGCGTGGGTTTTCTCCGGGCACTTCACACACTTTCCTACCGCATCCCAAAAACACGCAACATTAATTGGACACTAAATCACGACCACCGTTTTGTCTTGTTTCAAAAATAGCGTCATCACATTTTGCTGTAGTTTGTTGTTGCCACGCTTAACATGGCCACCCTATCGTTGTGAAATATCAGTCGTGTGTGTGTTTATTAAACGCTAACATTAGCATGTCAGCAAGCTCTCATTTTGCTGTTTGCATTTCCATCGTCTGCTTGCAGTTATTTATATTTAAACAGCGGGCAAGCTTGAAAATGCAACTCTCACAGCAGAACACTCATCCATCCATCCATTTTCTTTGCCGCTTATCCTCTCCCGGCAGAACACTTCCTACCTAATGCAATGAACATGATGTTAATGGGAAATGTCCGTTTTTGGGGGCCAAAAGGAGGACGTCTCAAAAGCACCTTGGTGATATTGACTCTTTGATTTCTGTACTGTATCTGCTCTTGCTGGTTTGAGTAGTATTTATTCAGTGAACATTCCTGACAAGCAGTCATGTTTTGAAAAATTTGTCTCTCCCTCTCCAACACTGTGAAACACGAGTCCGAGTGTACTTTTTTTTTTTGCCTTCATTTGGGCAACCGAATTGTGTCCGGTATTCCCACAGAACCACCGGTTCACGTGTTCGTGTCTTTATGAAGCCTTTGTACAATAAACACTGCAGTTCATTAAAAAAAAAAAAAAAAAGGCGCTTTTAAAGCTTTTATCCGGTGCGGCAGTGATCCGCGGACGGCAGGTAGCCGGGGAATCGAACAGAGAACTCTTTGTTTCGAGCTTGGCGTACGTTCACGTCGTTTGTCATCTTTTTTTCCCCATTTTGGTCGTCTCTTGTGAAGAAAAGTGGAGATGCGTTTGTAATAGCAGCGGCCTAATGCAGCTTTATTAGCATCAAACACTGGCGCGATTATCCGGCTGTGGCACGCATCCAGCGACGAGAGAGCGCTCCTCTCCGAGCACAATGAGGTTTTATGAGCAGCCTCCATTCATCCCGTCCACTACCTCATCTTTGTCATTTTGTCCTCAGATGTTTGATCCAATCAAAAAAATCTCGCGGCGCTCTTTGGTCATCAAACCACCCGGCGAGGGTTTTTTTTTTTCCGTTGTTTCACATTTCAATGCATCGACTTTTATTCCAGCTGAACTCCGGAAGCGCTTTAGCTTGTTTTGGGTTTGGCTTTGGTGAAGGTAAGTTCGTTTTCATGTACAGTACAATGTATTTATTAGAACTATTTATAATTGGAACACTTCAAACTCTCTTGCTTGACATTCATGTTTAGGATCAACATGACATCGATATTATTGAAATGAGCTACTAGAACTACCTTTACCAATTAACATTGAAGTAGGGGTCTCAAACTGGCAGCCCGGGGGCCATTTGTGGCCCCTCGAGATAATATTTTGTGGCCCCCACCTTAACGTGAAAGTTTGTTAGTCCGGCCCTTGAGTTCTAATGTATATGTTTACACTTTTACAGTGTTGTGTACGGCGCTGATGAGCCTTCCTATCAGGGTATTTGGGTCTCAAGTGCATGGCATCGACCGGGCTTGATACAAGTGAAGAAACATTTGATTAGATTTTTTTTTTTTTTTAAATTTCTAATTGCAGCAGCACAGTGAATCAGCTGGTAAAGCGTTGGTCTCACTGTTCTGAGGTCCCGGGTTCAATCCATGACCCGCCTGTGTGGAGTTTGCATGTTCTCCCCGTGCCTGTGTGGGTTTTCTCCGGGCACTCCGGTTTCCTCCCACATCCCCAAAACATAAAACTAATTACATCTGTGGCCCAGCCTCAGACAGATTATTTTTTTCTCCAGCGGCCCCAACATAAATTGAGTTTGAGACCCCTGCATTAAGGTTCTTTTAACATCAAGTACCTCCTAAAAAAAATAACTCATTGCTCCCCAAAAATCACCATCCCGAGTTGACCATCATTGAAAATGGCAGGATAGTCGGTCCAAGTGTTCATCAAAAAAGAAAAGGATTTTGAGCCTTCAAAGTTTATTTAATATGATTTGCAAGCCACTGCAACTTCATTCGGTTTGAACATGAAGATTGAGCTTAAATATCAGTTACTTACTTAAAAATAAATGAAAATTAAAATTGTTGCTTTAATGAATAAGGGGGGAAAAGGGCACAACATTGTTGTTTCTGGACAGGAAGATGAATAATTGATATAAGCATCTTGGTCAACACAGTTAATGTTTGAAAATCAATTGTTGGACCTTTTATGGGTCCGAGTCCCACACGGCCACCATCTTCCGTTGCGGACTTGAAATTTCACGATGACGACTTTATATCACACGGTGATAACTTTCATCTCATCATGATGACTTTTTCAATCAAGTCTTGTCGACTTGAAATGATTGTAAGACGGCCCAAATGGGCGGGGTTTGTTTGGCCACCCCTGGGGGGGGGGGGGGGGAAGAAAGTGCGAGAACCGCCACTGTTTGGGATGCGAGTGTGACCGGCGAATGAATTAAACTCGCATGTTAAGGCGGCACGGCACGGGACGGGGACGGCGAGAGAGAGAGAGAAAGAGAGAGATTGGTACAGTATAGTAAAGTTTTGCCGAGAGGCAACAAGTCGCCTCCCGGGGAGGGGCGTGTCCCCGGGGCTGGGCGCCCTCGCTCCAATTTTACGCGTCGGTGCTTTCTCATTGTCAGCCACCCCCGGAGCAGCAGCAGCAGCACCATGCTGTGTGGCGCTTCATTGTAGCAAGACCCACGAAGAACCTTTTTTTTTTTGGGGGGGGGGGATCTCTCCCTCCACCCCACCCTCGACCCCCTTCCCCTCCCCACCCAGAGCGAAGCGCAAAGCGGCCGCGTGGAGCAGCTCGGTCATGGGCGCGCACCAACGGAGCTCCGCGCGTCTCGGCTCGGTTCTGTCACTGTGCGGATGCTTGGTCTTGCTGTGCGGGGTCGGGGTCGAGGCCGGCTGCCGGGAGAGGGACAGCCCCAACTGCTGCACCGGCCGGAACAACGACTGCTTCGAGTACACGCGGAGGAAGGCGGTGTGCTACTGCGACACGTACTGCCAGAAGACCGGAGACTGCTGCGAGGACTACCGGAGCGTGTGCCAAATATCCGGTGAGTTGTCTGAGCCACTGCAGCGGGGGCCACAATCGGAATTTGAATTTACAACGGTGTCTCTATAATTACCCTAAAAAAAAATACAAAAAAAAAAAAAAAACCACCAGAATTTTAGTTTGAAGTCTTTATGTGACGTTTTGTGTCGGTTTCAATAGAGGGCTCCCTCTAGTGGGCTGTGAAAGAAACACAGCCCAAGTACAGGTTAGTTGTGTTTAACTTTTTTTTTTTATCTATAAGAACTATTTGTTTTTAAAAATGTGTATAAATTTATTGTTTATATGCATTTTTCAAAAGTACCTTTTATTTGAGAACACTGTTGACGTTCAGTCTTAACACAGTGACGCAGCTGTAGATCGTTGGCCTCACAGTGTTGAGGTCCCGGATTCAATCCCGGATCCGCCTGTGTGGAGTTTGCATGATCTCCCCGTGCCTGCCTGGGTTTTCTCCAGGCACTCTGGTTTCCTTCCACATCCCAAAAACACGCAACATGAATTGGATCCTCTAAATTGCCCCTAGGTGTGATTGTGAGTACAACTGTTGTCTGTCTCCATGTGCCCTGCGATTGGCTGGCGACCAGTTCAGGGTGTACCCCGCCTCCTGCCCCGTTTGACAGCTGGGATAGGCTCTAGCACTCCCCCTGACCCTCGTGAGGTTAAGCGGCTAAGAAAATGGATGGATGTTAATCTTCAAATTGTGCAATGTTTTTCAACGCTACATCAATGATAAATGTACTTTTATAGGCACAACACTTTGTGTCGTTTGAAAGACACACAGGCCTACTCGGCTATTTCATTATTGGTCATGGTAGAACTTGGAGAAGTGTTTTTGTAAGTAGTACTGAAGTAGGCTGCAGATATTCCATGCCCCCCCCCAAGTGGCTCTTGTCGATCTCATATGCACAATCTTTTGTACTGAAGTGCAGCGTGTCGCTTCTTTGGCCGCCTGTGACTTTTACACGCTGTGTACCAGCCATGACACCGATGAGGCAAAAGTACACAAAAGGGGGCGATTGACGATGTTTGCTTTGAGTCGGACGTGACCCCCGTCTAATGGGGCGTCTCCGAGGGTCGCTGGTGTGTTGCGCAAACTTTCTTTAGCCTTTCACCATCACGAGTGTTTTAAAATTCACAGAATACACACGAGAACTCGACCAAACCTACCCCCCCCCAAAAGTGCTAATATTTTGACATTCTTGAAAAATTTGGTATTTTTATATGATTCAAAAGTCACGATATGACTTAAGTTGCAACATTTTGCAAGGGGAAAAATGTCTTGTATGTGGGTAACATTTAGTTTAAAAAGTGATTTTCCTTAAAAAAAAAAAGTTTAATTCTCAGAAAATGTTGTGAGAAAATAATAATTGTAATGTTTGATTCTTTCAAAAAAAAAGTCACCAGAGAGAGATGAAAATTTCTGCTGCAGGATTTAAAAAAAAAATTGCGTAAAAAAAGTCGGAATTTAACATGAATAAAGTCAAGATGTTACGTGAGTCAAATATTTTTTTTTGTAATTATGAGAAATAGTCTGAATTTTATTAGAATAAAATTACATTTTTTGGGCAACATTTAATTTTTTTTCTTTTCATCGTGGCTGTAAAAATTAACATTGAAGTCATGATTTTGGGTAATTCTGAGAAAAATTGATGATTCCTTAAAAAAGAAAAAAAAATCAGAATAATACTGTGATAATACAAAACATGCAGTTGCTAAAATTATTTTTTGTAACATACTTTTTTTTTTGTTCAGTGTGGCCATAGTATTCTTTCATAGTACTGGTTACAGGTTATTTTCAAAGAAAAAAAATTACGCCACCTGTGGACAGTCGACTTTGCGTAGCGGAAAGTCATAAAACGGTCCAAAAGCAAGTTCGGGGTCAGAAGGCCGAAGTCGTGCCGCTCGCAGACTGACGATGCTATATAAGGACAAAGGGAGTGCTTGGCTGCCATGGAAACGCACGGCCAAAGATGGTGAGGATTACACTCGGGATGTAAAAAGCAGCGAGCGAGGTCCCGACTTGGGGAGTCTGCGGAAAGCTTTTTCAATCGGACATCGGGAGTAGGGGGGGGGGGGGGGGGGGTGTTCTTTTTATTTTCATGGAAGTAGCGGGGGGGGTCCACAGTAATTTGTGAGGTGGCCCTGAAACACTAATGACCCTGAATCCATTAATGATGTACAAAATGTCCTTGGTATCAGGATCTGTGCACGACTGATCGGCGGATCCTACAGAACAGGTGTCAAACTCAAGGCCCGGGGGCCAGATCCGGCAGTGACATGATTTTATGCGTCCTGCGAAGGCAGCTCACGTTGAGATATTCTAAGCATTTTTGTGTAACCAAACATGAACAATAGCTGAAAAAACAATTACCCTTCATTTCTGATTCCAAAACCGGCTCCTAAATTTCATGTGTGAATATGATGAGGCAATTCAAGATTTTTATGATTTCACAGTCATAACTGCCCTCTGAGAGGAACCCTAACTGCAATGTGGCCCGTGACAAAAATGAGTTTGACACGCCCGTCCTGAAGGACGTGTGTTTGATGAGATGGGCTGCCGTAAGGGGAGGGTTAAAAAAAAAAAAAAGCAAAAAAAAAAAACACCTTCCCATATTGTGCACAGAACCTGAACACAACCTGAACTCATGTAGACTAATAACACACATCCAGCTCATGTCCTTGGCTCCGTTCCACATGAGACTCCACCAGGACTTATCTGATCGCCACGCTGCAGGTCTGCTCGGCATATCAACATCTTTTTTTTTTTTTTTTTTTTTTTTAAGCTGGCAGCCATCATGGCCACCTTGTTCTGTTGTTGAAAAGTACTTGCTTCTAAGTCAAGAATTAATCAATTAAATGTTAATGAATTAAAACACACCATATATGTGTGTGTTCATTCTGAAAACAGCAACATCTCCTGTTACACGAGGCTGTGCACACTTGTGCAACCACATTATCTCTCTCTTTTTTTTAATTATTATTTGTACTCCCCCTCTGGAAAATATACTGTATATTTTCATAAATTGAGCTGTACAGATTTAGGTCCCATTGATAATAGAAACATTTTAGAAATGATTTACTGTGCTCTCATTTTTGGGTATGACAAAAACCTGGACATTTAAACAGGGGTGTGTAGACTTTTTCAAATCAACATTAGTTCGTGTTCATTTCCCATTCACTCACGTTGAGAATGTTGTCTTTCTCCTTGTGTTCCTGGCAAATGACTGGTGACTTGTTCACGGTGCAGTCTGCCCCACGTTAGCCACATTTTAAGATTTACCATAAATTGAAAATGCCGTAAACTACTCTAATATTGATATGGTTAAACACTTTAAACTCTCTTTATATGATTATTATTTGTTGGTTGTTTAAGTGTAAATAAGAGTAGTGGCTAGCAGTGTGTGTTACAGAGCTCGCGCACCTATGTCACCGAAGTCACGTGACTGGCCATAGTGCCGGTGTGACGGTCTGAGCGGTCCCCCGTGCTGGAAAGTCTCCTTGTGATTAATGCGCATGCGTTACTAACAGGGGAACTCTGGCTACGTGGCAGACGGTTAATGGGAAATCCCCCGGTCTCATAGTTCCCCTTCTTCTACATAGAGGAAGCTAACTTACATTGTAACCTAACCTTAAAACAAAAGTTGATAAAAAAAGATATACACATATCTGTACGTTCGCTTTGTTTGTCTTTCTGAGACGTCCATAGCGTATATGAACACTCGGCGACAAGTTGTCGAATGGCACACGTTTACAAAATAGACGTGCATGCGCGTTAATCACAAGGAGACTTTTCAGCACCGGGAGCGCTCAAACCGTCACACCTGGCAAGCAAAGCATTGCTCAATGCTAAGTCGGTTGGAGACAGCACGACGTCCAGAGTTTTGTCCGATAACGATAAACATTTAGAAGGTGATAATAAACGGAGGTACGTGGAAACATGGGAGACACTTGGCAGAGAGGACCCATATGTAATGCCGAAGTCGATGTTTTCGCCGATAAGAAAGTGGACTGTTAATTGGCTTCCATCTTGTCTCGGACAACCGGATCTACACATGTATCTGGTGAGTAAGTCATCGAGATTTACACGGAGGAGTTTGAAAGTGTAGAAAAGTCTGGACGCATACAAATACTTCGTTGCTGGATATGTTCTCAACGGGGAAACAGCTCGTGGACGCAGAAGTGTGTTCGGCTAAACGCTAACCTTCCATTGATCTTTTCAGCTAGTATTCAATGCAAATACCAATATTTGAAAATGACCCCTAGTTTTACACCAAACTCGCATTCATTAACAATGATTGGGGGGGGGGGGCTCCTCGTACACGGAAGTGCGTTGCGGCCACACGTTAACATACGTAAACCTCTCTGTGATCAACGGTTTATTTTCTTTTTTTTAAATACGCATTGGACTCATTTGAGAACAATGCATATTAGAAGAAAAAAAGTGTCGGGTAGACGATTACCGAAGTTTAACGTGTGGCCGCAACATGCTTCCGTGTACGTCTGCGATGACTTTTTTTTTTTTTTTCTTTTTAAACGCATTGTTCCCAAATGAGCCAACTTGGCATTATAAATACTTTTTGGGAATTTGAGATTGAGAAGAATAATTGCTACCTGAAGTGAAGTGATCGCTACACAGTCGTGCGTATTTGGTTGGGCACCGTCCATCCCGTTTAATTGCCGAAAGATGGCGCCTGGTACTTGTTGCCTTCATCGGTTTGCTCATCTGGCACGTGGGCTTCTCTTCACGCCTTTGGGGAATCGAACATAGCCTCGTCCTGACCCGGACGCTCACGCTCCTCGCTCTTCCTGCCTTCCATCCCACACGTTCCTGTCTTTGACCCACGCGCAGAGTCGATGTTTTTCCGCCGAAGCTTCTGACGCGGCCCAGCTGGACCGCCAGCTGGACTCTTTTTCCGCTTTTTCTGTTCTTTCGAACACTTTTGCTTGTGTCTGCCGAACTTGCAAACGTGTGCAGCATCCCATCATATCACAACAATCGTCTTGAGGGGCTGCGGGCGCCGTAGCAACGACATCATCGCAGTATGATCGGATGCTGGATTGAAAATTGTTTCGAGGCAATGTCATGACATCACTGGCGCGCAATTTCCCAATGTTTTTCCCGTCCAGGATCTCTGGTGAAGGTTCATGAACGCATCTCGCGAGTTTGACACCCAATCCCTGGTGTCGGTTCTTGAGCGCAACTTCACATACTGCAATTGAGACCATGTTCGGACCTCTGGTGAAGATCCTCGAGCACACCCACATGTGACGTAGTTAGGACCCCGTTTTAATCATGGTTGATGGTCCTAGAACGCACCTCCACCCTCTTCAAAGTGGGAAGAAGTTGCAACCCTTGATCTTGAACGCACCACACGTGCGTTTATTGTGCTTGTGATGAGTCTTTATAATCTGTTGTTTTGTCTGTCGAGACTGTTCAAACCTGTTATTAGAACGATTAGCGGCCTTGTAGTCCTCCTCTGTGTCTGAGGAAGGTTTTTTTTTTAGCGATTATGTTGTGCCCCCCCAAGAGCAGCTGGACATCTGCGTCCCATCAGCCAGAAGGAGGTGCGAGCCTGGAGAGGAGGGGTGGGAGGGTGTCCCAAAAGAGACAGATGGAAGCAAAGGAGAAGGTGATTAAGGAAGCAGGAGATAAAGCAAATTGTCCGAGCAGCTCTGATAACTCCTTTGTCCCGACGCCCTAAAATGGAAGCAGAGTGGCGGCCGGGGTAAAAAAAACAAGCGGAAAGAGCTGAAAAGGTAGATAGCGCTCAATTAGTGTGACTGGCGACGGCCCGACAAGCCAAAGGGCAAAAAGTGCTGATTCGAGGTCAGCTTGTGTGAAGTTCTGCCAAGTAGAATTACTGCAACTGCCTCCAAGTGAGACCGTTTTACCCTCCTATTATTCTTGTTATTATTTCTGTCTGTCTGGACCAAAACACGGTTGCCTCGTAACGTTTGTTTGTTTGGGCTTGTGCGGCTGAACTGCATCTTTTGGTTCGGCACAAATAAAACTAAAATAACATTCCGTAAAAGTGCGCACCTCTGACGAGGTTTGAACAAGTTAAATAAAAATGACTAATAGAGAGTCATCTTCTTGTTTGTCTCGCCGGCGTTTGCCACGTGACCGTTTTGACGTTCGCCGACGTGCACTCTGATGAAAATGAGGCAGTGGATTGCAATGCATGGCAAAGGAAAAATAAAAAAAATAAAAAAGTCAAGCGACTTGAGATACAACATGAATTAAGTCCATAGCCCACAGGTGTCAAACTCAAGGCCCGGGGGGAGATGCAGCCCGCCACGTGATTTTATATGGCCCGTGAAGCTAAATCTAGAGTGTCAATTTCAATTATTCTTATAAAAAAAAATTACAAAAATTTCACATTGTGGCGGCAATAAGCTGGTAAGACGTTGACCTCATAGTTTTGAGGACCTGGGTTCGATCCCGGCCCCGCCTGTGTGGAGTTTGCATGTTCTCCCAGTGCCTGCGTGGGTTTCCTCCGGGCACTCCGCTTTCCTCCCACATCCCAAAAACATGCAACATTAATTGGACACTCTGAATTGCCCATAGGTGTGATTGTGAGTGCAGGTGTTTATCTCCATGTGCCCTGCGATTGGCTGGAAACCAGTTCAGGGTCTACCCCCGCCACCTGCCCGTTGACAGCTGGAATAGGCTCCAGCACTCCCCGCGACCCCTGTGAGGATAAGTGGCTAAGAAAATGGATGGATGGATTTCAAATTGTTATGCATCATAAATAATACATTTTAGCTATTTAAAGCATTTTTGTGTTACCAAACATGAATACATTACCCTTCATTTCTGATTCCAAAAGCAGATCATAAATTGATGATGTAAATACGACGAGGCGATGAAATATTTGTGTTGTTTCACAGTCGTAATGGCCTTCTGAGGAAAATCGGAACCACAATGTTGCCCGTGAGAAAAATTAGTTTGACACCCCTGCCATAACCACACCCGTAGCAGTGAAAATGCCATGAATCCACCCCCCCCTCCAAAAAAAAAAAAAACAATAAAAATGTCTGTAATGATTAAGATATTGTATTGTCCTTTACAAATATAGAGTAATGTAATCAAATTAAATGTAAAGCATTCAAATTTAGCACCACATTTTTTGCTTCAATTTATTGAACTTTGTGCTGTTCCTTCTGGTGTGTTTATATTGAGACACACAACTTCTGAGCATGATTTTTAGTGTTTAAATATGCAAGTGTCAAATAGTCAAAACGGGACCTGCCACTCTCGCGCTATTACGTTGGGCGGAGGTAATAACATGATCATAAACGCGTGTATTTGTTTAGAGGCTTGCTGCCAGATTGTTTAAAATGAAGGCTAATCATTGTCTGGGTGGGGGTCGGGGGGAATGCTCGACACGCTGACAAATACCACTTATTTTCCCCACGCAGGGTGAGAGGTCAGAGGTGGCGGCTGCCGGCCAAGCGGCGGGACAGACTGTCAGCAGGGTTGTGACCACGTGGGTGGCGACTCTTGTCTCTTGTCGCACTGACGCTACCAGAAACGGAGCAGGACCACCACAGTCAGACAATTACCTCATGACCCCTGGTGGGCTGGGCTCACACAACGCAGTGACGCTGCCGCTTTCGCTAGGGGGGGGGGGACGCCACATCCCTGCCTCACCCTCGGGTGCGGGAACTTGCCGACCCTATCCGTTTCTTTGTGCGGCCTTTACACCAAAGATCCTAATTCGCCGTTCGGTCTGTCGCAAAAAGAGGAGGGTGCGAGGGTCCGGTGCGGTGGGGGATGAGAAGAATGAGCAGGAAGGTAGCTTCAGATCAATCCAAATAAAGGGAAAAGTGTGTTTTCCACTGAGCCCAAGTGTGTGTGTTTGGTGATCTGGGAAAGGCGGGCGTCAGGTGGGCAGCACTAATGTGCAGGAATGCAAAGATTCCACTGTGGCTTTGCGGACTTGCTCTGGCACTGACACACCATCATGGGAACAGGAACACAATGCGGTGGAACCTTAGAAAGCACGCGCACACAAACACTGAAGATGGAGTGGCCACTTCTTGGTTGAGGGTTCTACATCCTCTCCATCCCCCGACTCGTGGGCGCTCCTCGTAGCATAAATGCTGCCCATAGAGAGCCGCCAGTTTGCGACCATTTTTGACAAATTTACACTGCAATAATTTTATATTGGAATCGGATTGTCGTGGTTAAACCCCCCCCCCCCCCAAAAAAAAGTTCAAAAAGTTAGGATAGGTGTCAAACTCTGGCCCACGGGCCAAATTTCACATTAATATTAGAGCTGGCCCGCCGGTATTACAAGTATTACAGACTTGTTTGGTTCCATATTAAAAGGTTCTTTTGTTCAACCTTGGTCGGCAGCTTTGTTCAATTTAAAATTTTGGCCCCTTGTGAATTTGAGTTTGACACCCCTGGGTTAGATGGTTGAGTAACCGCAACCTTATTAAAAATCAATGGCTGTAATGGTTTGGTGCAGAAGGACCTGTTCAGCCCCGAAGGTCGGTACATGCGGACTTATTAGATTGATGCATCCGCTCATTCTTTTACTTATTGTATCACTCGTGGCTATAAGACGTTTTTAAAAGAGTTTCGGAAGACGATGGGACCACAGTTGCTTGGCCGTGTTTTAGCATGCTAAATTAGCAACTGGCATTTTGGGGTTGTGTTGCATTGATGCACAATACAAACGATCATAAAAACTTTCACGATGCACAATCAAGAAATGTGCGCCCCGCCAGTCACCTTCATTGTTGGATTTTTTTTTTTTGTGTGTGCGCACTTCCTACCTAAACAAGGCCTGTTGGAGGTCAACCGCTATTAAAAGTCGGCGGTTTCCTGCAGGGGCCGCTTAGCTTTGATCAATGCAACTTCCTCTTCAGATTGACGGTAATTGGTTAATTCAGCCCGATTGCCGTTGCTACCGTGTGTGTGTGTGTGTGTGTGTGTTGACGTGTGGCACTGAGTAAAACCAGAGAGAGAGGGAGCGAGCGAGTGCAGTGGGGGCCACTTTTGCTCACTTCCTGCATGTGCTGATGTCTCCATGCGTGGATGCTAATGAGCCGTTCATCTGCTCGACAGCCCCTTACCCGCGGCATCGCTTTCAATTCCGCGAAGGTCTCAATCGGTCAACTGCAAGATGGTGTCCTCTGGGACATTTTATTAGGTACACTATTCATATAAATACCTATATCATACAGTTGACGTAGTAATGCTAAGTTGACAAAGAAGCATCACGCAGTAAAGTAAGTCTGCCATTTCTCATTTCATGGAATAGATGAGCAACAAGTGAAGGCAATAACGACACTCCCGGTCTGCTCGGGTCTAACAGAACCTGTCAAGGGTCAGGCATCCACAATAGAAGCATGCGGTATAAAGACAGCTTAACTCCAGTTTCTGTGGCCAGTTAACTTCCTGGCCTCCTGACCAAAGTTCCCCCGTGACTCAAACGAGTTTGAGGTGTGTACTAAAACTGACTCGTACTGATCTCCATCTCCACGTGTTTCCCCGAGCAGCCATCGACTGCGCGGTGGGTTCATGGGGCCCCTGGTCACCGTGCACGTCTCCATGCGGAGTGGGCAGCACCGAAAGGAGCCGCCAGGTGTCCGTCCCTCCCAGGAACGGTGGGACGCCCTGTCCGGACCTCAAACAGCGCCGCGGGTGCTTCGGAAACAACGAAATATGCAGTTCGGCGAAAGGTGAGCGCGCCTTTCTGTTGAGTATTATTGCGCTCTCCCCTTGGGGTGTTTTCACATCCGGTACACATTTAGTGTTGAAGATTGTCTGCAGCTGTGTTGTATCACTTTCCCAAGAATTCATCAGAACCACACAACAAACAGTATCAGCAGAGGATACTGATTTAAAAAGTTAATGCCAAGCCCGGGTAACAAAGTACTTTTGCCCACACCGATGATCCCGCGCGACTTCAAGGACAAACGGGATGAAACGCGTCTACCGCCTCTGAAATGAAGCTCAAGCTGACTTGTTTGTTCCTTGCACGCATCCCCGTTTTCTCCCCCACCGCCCACGCCGGCCCGCAGAGGTGGCGAAGATCCTTCCGGATTCCTTCAAGAGGAACTTTAAGGACCCTTGGCGGAGGCCTCACATGCTGATGAAGGAGGAGAAGGCCAGGTAAGAGCGTCCAACCGCAACAACGAGGAAATAATGTGAAGAGAAATTGTCACGTGGCATCGGTGCAGGGGAGGACCCAAATGCAGGAGTCCGAGGCAAAGGCATAATGTCCAGTGGGTTTTATTATAGAAGGAGTGTTTGCACACGGTAACGCAGTGCAAACTCAATGAACTGGTAAATGCCTGTGACGTTAATTCCAATATAAATATACACGGTCAATTAACATGCCGAATGCGCAACAGCTGTGACGAGTGCCAGAGGTGGCACCGCCCAGAGCGGTGACCAGGCCACGCCCTTCCTGGTGCTGCTCCAGCCCTGCTCATGACGGAAATGGTCTGTTCCATGTCCGAAGTGGGGTTTTTTTCGTTTGTTTTTTTTTAAAGAAACACTTCGAATTTTTTTTTCTGGGTGGCAAGTGTGAAAATTACTAGTAGAAGAATGACTTCTTACGTACACGCATAAAATTCAGTTGTATTTAACATTTACGTTCAATAGATTTGCACTTAAGAACTGTTTATTTTCCATTTTAGAAAGAGGTAAATAACACATTCTGTATGTAATAAGATGACCCAGGTCTTACATTTCATATTTATGCCATATAATTTAAAATGTTTTTTTTTTTCTTTAATTAAGCTCCACAAGTTATAGCAGGGGTGTCAAACTCATTGTCGCGGGCCACGTTGTGGTGACGGTTTCCCTCGGAGGGCCGTTATGACTGTGAAACTATGAAAATCTTTCACCTCATCATATTTACACGTGAAATTAATGAGCTAGTTTTGCAATTACAAATCAAGGTTAATGTGTTTTTAAAGTATTGCTGATGCTTGGGTACACGGTAATGGTTGCAATATCACAACATTATCATTTATGATATGACAATTTGCATGAATTGGACACTCTAAATTGCCCCTGGGTGTGATTGTGAGTGTGGCTGTTTGTCTCTATGTGCCCTGCAATTGAGTGGCATCCAGTTCAGGGTGTACTCCGCCTCCTGCCCGTTGACACCTGGGATAGGCTACAGCACTCCCTGCGACCCTTGTGAGGATAAGCGCCTAAGAAAATGGATGGATGGATATGACAATTTGATATTTTGGTACAGATTTGAACAAAATCAAGGAAGTTCATACTCACAATTTGTCTTTGCTGGCCACATAAAATCATGAAGCGGGCCAGATCTGTTCCCCGGGCCTTGAGTTTGACATCTGTAAGTTATAGGGTGCCCTGCGATTGGCTGGAAACCAGTTTAGGGTGTACCCTGCCTCCTGCCCGTTGACAGCTGGCATAGCTTCCAGGACTCCCCGCGGCCCTTGTGAGGATAAGCGGCTAAGAAAATGAATGGATGGTAATTACAGGGCACATTAACGGTGGAATCTTGGTGTCTTTTTTTTTTTTTTTTGATATCGCAAAAGCCTTCCATAACAGGGGTGTGTAGACTTTTTATTTCCACTGTATACTGGAGTTTTTCTTAAGCCGGTCCTGCAACAACAAAAAAAGCGTCGCAAAAAAGCCAAATAGAAAGCGAGCAAAACAAATAATTGCCAGGCAATATTAGCATGCTGCATCTTTTCTTTGGTGGTTTTGGTCGAATTGCCAGTTCTTGCCTCTTAAAGGGTCTCAACTGTAGAATCCTTCAAATCCAATTGCGTTCACGTTTCTCAGCACGGGCTTGTGCCGATCTAACATAGACTTGAAGGCTTTTTCCCCCTTCAGTCGAAATGTCAAAGATCTGACCGCTTCAACTTTGCGCTCCGGTGAAATTACACGTGCAGCGCCGAGGCCAAGGTTGCCATAGCAACGGGGGCCTGCATCCTGCTTCGGCTGAAACACGAACAGCGTTCAGGTACATTGCGATCTAATCTGTGACGATAAAACCTTTCTAATCCGGCTGTGAAACAAAAAAACAGGCAAAGGTGCGGCCTCCCTTCTTGGATCGGGTCTTCGCTGTGATTGCAGATGTTCTAACAGACCAGGAAATAAAAGTCGCGGCGGTTTTCCACGAAGGCCTCACTGCCTTTCTCGCTGATGAAAAGTGACATCGGACTCTCGTGTTTTCGCTGACGTTCGAGGCCCCGGACGTGCGTTACTCAAGAAAACAAGACATTCGTGGATGAGGGAGCAGATTAAAAACGTTCTCTGGTGCATTCAGAGGTCCTTGATGATGTCAGGAAACTGACATTTATAATAATAACTTGGAAAGGCAGACGGGGAATTTAAATCACTGAGGATGGGAAGTAGCCCCACTGTCCACTTTGGCGGCGGCGCAGATTGTGCTCCAATTGTTGGCAACCTTATTTGTCGTTTGAAAAAGAAAAAAATGTGAACGCTATTTAAAGACCTGTTGTGAGTTTGAACAAACGCATGGTTCGTAAACGACGTGCTTTGTTTTCATAACATTGTGCGGCCAAAATAAATATTTGTTGGGCGTTAGGGCCACACTGAAAATGAAAAAGTTATCATTTTAGTTTTATAGCAAAAATTGCTACGGGGCAGGGATGGAAAGTTGCTGCTGATCTCAAAGTCCAGTATTGACATCCTCTTGTTTTAAAAAAAAAACAACAAAAAACTTTAAAATCCATCCATCCATTTTTTTTAGCCGCTTATCCTCATGGAGGTCGCAGGGAGTGCAAGAGCCTATCCCAGCTGTCAATGGGCAGGCTGTCTCCCATTTCGATGATTGAAAGAAAGGGAAAAAAAAAAACTTGTTCCAGTTAAGAGGTGAGCAGTTCTGTTGGATAGTTATTTTTAACAAAACATGCGAAAACATGGAACTAAAGAGTTTAATAATCATATTTTGTTTGCCCTTGTAAAAGATGCGGTGGGGGGGGGGGGCATTTGTCACTCCAGCAATGAAGAAAAAAAAAAAACTGGAAGTTTTCTCAACGCAAATATGTTGTATGATGTTTTGTCACAGATGACGGAATGAGAGACAAAACAAATCGGGTCGGGGTACAAAGTTTGCGCCGGAGAACACGTTGTTATTATGGTCTGCCGGGCTGTGTTGATATTAGGATGTGATGCAGGTGACGCGACACCAAGGGATCACCTTCAAATGACGCCGACATGTTATCTGAGCTTTCATTGCGCTTATGTCTCCCCCCAATTCTCACGTCTTATCACACCGCTATCAAACTCAAGGCCCGGGGGCCAGATGCGGCCCGCCGGATGATTTTACGTGGCCCATGGAGGCAAATCACGTGTATCCAACTTCCATCATTTTTGTTCAAATCTGTCCCAAAATTTCAAATTGACATGTCATAAATGATAACGTTGAGCTATTACAAGCATTTTTGTGTTGGAAAACCCATGACACTAGATTTCTGATTCCGAAACTAGTTCATAAATGTGTCATGTGTAAATGCGATGAGGCGGTTAAAGATTTTTATGGTTTCACAGTCATAATGCCCCTCTGAGGGAAACCCTGAGTAAAATGTGGCCCGTGACAAAAATGAGTTTGACACCCATGTCTTATCAGAACCCTCCGAGGATCAAGAATTTTCGGGCATTTCACAAAACGCCACCGCCCCCAATGATCTGCTTTTATGCAAATGAGCCAGCTCAGTTTTTCGTCACAATGGCAACCATCTTGCAAGATAGGGAAGAAGGGAAAAAAGGGAGCGACCCTGACAATTAAAGCATTTGACTCGTGGGGTCAGCAGTTCAGAGACTATACTGTGTGTATGTGGCTCACGGACATGTCAGCAAACACAAATACGACTAATCGACGACTGAACGGCGCGCTATTTACCGGAAGCTAATGGTTTGGTTAAAGCCAATCTTCGCATCCAACAACACTTAATGCAGCTCTCCTTACCTTGAATTTTTCCCAATTGAACCTTAACCCATATATCACATTTACTCGGCTTAATTTTATGATTGATGAGTAAGAATGCCCGTCAGGCTAAACGCTATTTGTAAACGCATGATAAAAATGTGTTTTTATTTTTCATTTCATTTTTTTTTTTTTTTGCAGCTACTGTGTATATTTGAGGGTCAAACAAGTGAGTGCGGCTTGCAAACTGAAACTATGGAGCGCCCAGCTGGTGAGAGAGAGGCTGGTGTGCGCCGAGTGCCAGAGCGACGCCATGTCCAAGTCAGACCGATGCGGAGGAGACGGCCTGGAGGCCACCAGGTAAGCCGCCTGCCGGGCGTGGAGCCAACCCGTAAACCTCCAGACCTCAAAATCGTTCTCTTTGGCGCGAGACCAGGAGTGTTGGGCAAAGTTTTGGGTGGAGTAGACTTCATCCATTCATCCATTTTCTTACACCGCTTATCCTCACAAGGGTCGCGGGGAGTGCCGGAGCCTATCCCGGCTGTCAAGGGGCAGGAGGCGGGGTTCACCCTGAACTGGTTGCCAGCCAATCGCAGGGCACACGGAGACAGACAACAGTTGTACTCACAATAATACCTAGGGGCAATTTAGAGTGTCCGATTAATGTTGCATGTTTTTGGAATGTGGGAGGAAACCGGAGTGCCCGGAGAAAACCCACGCAGGCATGGGGATGGGATCAAACCAGGACCTGAGAACTGTGAGGCCAGTGCTTTCCAGCTGCTCCAATGTGCCACCCAGGTAGACTTCAGTGTTCATTAAAAATGAGAAACAATTGAAACACGGCGGAGCCTCATTTTAACGGAGAATAACGGACTGATCGCTTGCGCCAGGACGCACGCAAACGGCTTGTAAATCGACCGTTTGCGCTGTGCTCTCGGATTTCAAAACGGTTGAAATCCTGCCTGGAGGAGGTAAGTTGGATGAACTTTTCAAACATTTTCAAGCAGTTTTTTAAAATTTCCATTGACAGAAATTATGCACTGTCGTGTGTATTTCAGGCCACAAAAAAATTAATTTTGTCCCGCGCGTTTGTATTTTAGCCACAGGTGTCAAACTGAAGGCCTAGGGGCCTGATGCGGCCCACCACCTGATTTTAAGCGGCCCGCGAAAGCAGCCCAAATGTATCATGTATCTTCCACGATTCCTGTGAAAATCTGTCCTCATTCTCATGGATAACGAGCAGCACGGTGGATTAGCTGGAATGCATTGACCTCACACTTCTTAGGTCCCGGGTTCAATCCCGGTCCCGCCTGTGTGGAGTTTGCATGTCCTCCCCGTGCCTACGTGGGTTTTCTCCAGGCACTCTGGTTTCCTCCCTCATCCCAAAAACATGCAACATTAAATGGACACTCTAGATTGCCCCGAGGTGTGATTGTGAGTGTGGCTGTTTGTCTCGTTGTGCCCTGCGATTGGCTGGCAACCAGTTCAGGGTGTACCCCGGCGAGAGTTGTGATAGGCTCCAGCACTCCTGTGACCTTCATGAGGATAAGCGGCTAAGAAAATGGATGGATGGATGGTCTCACAGTTATAATGGCCCTCTGAGGGAAACTATAACTACAATGTGGCCCGTAACAAAGACGAGTTTGAGACCTCTGATTGAGGCCATGACCAGAGACGCTTCAATTGGGCCTGTAACGGATGTCTGTTGTGCCTTTTTCCAGAACCTTCTGGTCAGCAGCGTCCGCCGTAGGCTGTCACGGCTCGTGGGTGCGGGAGTCGTCCTCCGGGGGCTGCCGCTGTCCCCCTTACTCTGTCCTCTTTGTGTGAGCGGCCATGTTTCCAGCACACGTCCAAGTCGAAGGGCCGCACGGTCCTCAAGCGCTCCTGCAAAACGCGAGCAGAACCCTGCCCAGTCGAGCCCTCGCGTCCAGAATTCCTGGATGGCTTTACTCAAGGAGATCAGCAGCATCCTGCCACTTTTATTATTATTATTATTTTTTTGTATCTTCCACCTCATTCTCTGTACTGTATTACTTACTACGCACGCAGTTAACCTTGCAGATAACTTTTCAAATTTTACTGCCACCTCGCTCTACATTTTCTCCTCCAAAGCACAGCAAAATCCGTTTGTATTTTTACCTCTCTGTTATCTACCTCCATAAATGCAAGTGCATTATGATCATGCGTCAAGTATAAATATGCAATATATATATATATATATACATATATATATTATTTAGCTTTATACATATTCTACTCTTGATTGCCGTATGTCGTGTAAAATAGCAACGCGTGTTTCTAACCAGACGTTTTTACACCAAACAGCGGTGACTGCGCTCTATTTAAGCCCCGATTCAAAGGCTCCTAAACGCCCCGATGAGTTGGAGATTCTAAAAACTGATTCTTTGTCGAACGCTCACCCCCCACCCCCCCACCCCCCCACCCCATATCAGTACAGCGGAACCTCCAAAGCACAACCACAATAATCACATGCAAATATTCTTTCTCCTCTGCAAAGACAAATCTTGCCACTTTAAAAGTCAGATATTCTGCATAGTTTTGCATGTAATATTGTGAGTTTTTTTTCCCTATGTAAAACTTAAAACAGTTTTTCTTGACCATCATGACTACTGTAATTCCCGGCCTACAAAGCGCACCTGGTAGAAACCACACCCAGTACATTTATAAAAGAAATGTTTCCATTTGGTTTATACATACGCCGCAGCCGTAAAAATGTAAAAATTGCAAGTGCGAGATATTTACAAAGACGGTACACAGAGATTAACGCTAGCGCCGCCACGCTCACGTGGCCGGTTAAAAAAAAAATATATATACCAGTAAAAATCACTGAGGCACGGCAGTAACGCGCTAGCGCAGCGCTAGCTGGGCCAGACCGGTAAAAGTCACTTCCCCGGGACATATATTCCACCGGTCTCACTCTTACCTTTTCCGCTCGAGTACCCCCTTGCGGCCGCTGGAAAAAATGCGCAAATTAGCCACATCACCGCATAAACCGCAGGGTTGGAAGCGTGTGAAAAAAGTCGCAGCTTGCAGGCCGGAATTTACGGTATTTTTGTCATTTGGCCCCCAACACAAACAAAAACAAAATTACAACTTTAGCCTTATTACATTTTTCATTGCGTCCTGAATACTGTTTTGTGCATCTTTCACTCCTGAGTGTTAAAGGTAAGGACACATTTTTCATATTTATCTTTTTTTTTTTTTACACCAGTGTGACAGTGAATAATGTCAGAACGTACTCTATTGCGATTATTTCCTGTTTCCTAAATATGACCAGAACTCGAAATGCATCATATTTGAACTTAGAGGTTCCACTGTATTCTGCTCACGTAAAAGAAATTGAAACAAACAAACAAACAAAGAGGTCCAAGCAGTGTTTTCTCAGGTGCTCAGGTTTCATCTCCTGTCTCTTCCGATGATGTAATGTCATAGTAATCTTAAATGGCTAACGAGAATCTACCATAATTTCCGCCCTATAACCCGTGACTTTTTCCAGATGCTTTCAACCCTGCGGTTTATGCGGTGATGCGGCTAATTTGTGCATTTTTTTTCTAATGGCCGCAAGGGGGCACTCGAGCGGAAAAGGTAAGAGTGAGACCGGTGGAATATATGTGCCGAGGAGGTGTCTTTTACCGGTCCGGCCCTGTTAGCGCCGCACTAGCGTGTTACTGCCGTGCCTCAGTGATTTTTACTGGTATGTTTTTTTTTTAACCATCCCTGTTAGCGCGGTGCTAGCATTAAACTCTCTGTGTACCGTCTTTCTTTGGAAATATCTCGTGTTTCAATGTGGGCACTTGCGGTTTTTACATAGCTGCGGCCTATGTATGTACCAAACGGTATTTCCTTTACCAATGTACTGGGTGAGGCTTATAACCAGGTGCGCTTTATAGGCCGGTAATTACGGTAATAAGTCTTTTTTTGTCTGAATATTCCGGGAGGGGGGGCATTCAAGAGGATTACAGCATCAACAAGGTACTGCTTGTTTTCACTCCTTCCCTTTTTCAAATTGTTTTTCTTTTCCACGAAGGTAAGGCTACGTTTACGCTGTTCCCCACTAAATTAGGCCGTTTTTACTTTTTCTATATTTGAGTTATCACGGGACTTGCGGGGTGGCAGGGCTGCTGAGTCCCGAAGCTTCAACGGCGCACTCCGCTTCGTGTGCGTGGTTTACCACACCTTCCAGAAAATTCCCTGCCCAATTCTGATGGGTTCACTCACGTTCAGCCGAGACTGGACCTGGATGCCTCGCAGCTTTGGAGCATCTTTGTAGCCCCGGCAGTGAGAGAGAGAGAGAGAGAGAAAAAAAAAAAAGCTCCTTTAACCAGACTCGGCATCAGCAAGGGGGTGGGGGGGGCACAAGGTCAATAAATATTTGTTTATTAGTTTCCGCTCAGCAAATAATTTACTAATACACACATGGCTTAGCTTTACGAGAGTTGTAGGCGACCAGCGTTCCCGTCCCACTCAGGATCACCTCCAAATTGTGTTATAAGCCACTATGTAGCACCGTGTTTAGTTTCATGCGGCCCTTTTCAATAAGTCGGAGCAGATCTCTCATTCGCCGGTCATCCAAGGCAATCGCCGCCTGTCACATTGGGCCATCTTGCCTAAAAAATGGCTGCCCGGAACAGATCGTAAATGTAGCCTCGTCACCCTCGGCCTCCATGTCAACTCGCTTTTGATCCATTAACGAGACATAAATGTCCGACGCAGCACTTGTTGACCTTGGCGCTTGTGTATTTCTCTACTGTATGTGACGTGTGTGTTTTCTTTTTCCTCGGAAGAAACCGCACATGAACGTAGCATTCCTTACTTGAAAAAGACAGGTCGTCCGAGCGCATGAATTCCAAATACCACACGCACTTACAGTACAAACACACATCCCAGAACGTTCCTTCAAGTGGACAGCTGTGATTGGTTTGTTCTCTCGCCACACTTGTCTGTTTGTGTTTATTTATTATCAAACAATCACTTCAGTAGCGCAGCGTAGCATCCTCTGTACACGCTCCATTAGTGGAAATAAACAACTGCCAATCATCTTCATGTTATGTGTTCGGCCGAATATGTTTGGATTGCTACCTTCTTTACGATCATTGCTTTTATTTTTTACACCTCTCTGCAATTACAGCACAAATTTTTGCTGCGTCCTGGCTCGTGGCGTCAAACGGGATGACGACAGGCCAAATGATGTTTTTGGAAGGGGGGGTTGCATTGTGGGGAGGACTTGTGTGATGATGTAATGACCAGAGACACTTTGTAGACTTTGTAGACCGAGAGAAAGCTTATGACAGAGTACCAAGAGTATGTTAGAATAGTACAGGACATGTATGAGGGAAGCAGAACAGCGGTGAGATGTGCCGTAGGTGTGACAGAAGAATTTAAGGTGGAGGTGGGACTGCATCAGGGATCCGCGCTGAGCCCCTTCCTGTTTGCGCTAGTAATGGATAGGCTGACAGATGAGGTTAGACTGGAATCCCCTTGGACCAATGATGTTCGCCGATGATGTTGTGATCTGCAGGCGGAGGAACAATTAGAAAGATGGAGATATGCACTGGAAAGGAGAGGAATGAAGATTAGCCAAAGTAAAACAAAATATATGTGGAGGAGGAGGAGGAAGAGTGAAGCTCCAGGGAGAAGAGATAGCGAGGGTGGACGACTTCAAATACTTGGGGTCAACAATCCAGAGCAATGGTGAGTGTGGGAAGGAAGTGAAGAAATGGGTCCAAGCGGGTTGGAACAATTGGCGGAAGGTGTCTGGTGTTCTATGTGACAGAAGAGTATCCGATAGGATGAAGGGCAAAGTCGATAAAACAGTGGTGAGGACGGCCATGATGTACGGATGAGAGACGGTGGCACTGAAGAAACAACAGGAAGCTGAACTGGAGGTAGCAGAAATGAAGATGTTGATGTTCAGGTTGGAAAGGATTACAAATGAGCTCATTAGAGGGACAGCCAAAATTGGGATATTTTGGAGACAAGGTTAGAGAGAGCAGACTTCAATGGTTTGGACATGTCCAGAGGCGAGAGAGTGAGTATGTTGGTACAAGGGTGCTGAGGATGGTGCTGCCAGGCAAAAGAGCGAGAGGAAGACCAAAGAAAAGGTTGATGGATGTTGTGAGGGAGGACATGAGGACAGCGGGTGCTAGAGAGGAAGATGCACGAGATAGGCTTCGATGGAAAAAGATGACACGCTGTGGCGACCCCTAACGGGACAAGCCGAAAGGAAAAGAAGAACAAGAAGTAATGACCAGAGACACTGCTTGAGGAACACGAGCCACCTGAGTTAAAAAAAAAAAATCCCTTTTGTCTATTTACTTGTCTGCTAGCCAAATTTTGAAGATTGAAAATGTAAAGCTAAAATATCAATAACAGCAAAAGTAGTTTCAACCCTTAGTCGGGTAGAGGAGTTGCCAGGGTGGAAGTACGTCACAAATCAAACTAAATTTATTCATCCTTAATTAATAGCTATCATCCGTAGTGAAAACTAGATTTTTGTTTCATTTTTGTCAGGTTTTCTTTTCACGTCTTCCTCTACTGACTACCCGCCTCTGTTCCAATCCAATTGAAGTGTACACGTGGGTGTGGGAGCGCAGCACAACACCCCCCCCCCCTCAAGAAAAAAATCAATTTATGTCATCTGGCTCCTCTCGATGCGGAGGAGCAGCGGTTCTTCCCTTCAAGCGTGCTTGTGGTCACTTGTCGTCATCCGCTCGCTCTCCGCCTCCTTCGTGGATCTTTTCCCGACACGCTCCCTCCCGGACCTCCCGACACGACTCCCCTCAGTCAGCACATCTCGCCTCTGTTCACAAGGGCGCCGTCGGTCCCCTCCGAAGCGCTCCGGCCCTCCGAGCGCCCCCGCCGCTAACCCGCCCTCCAAAGGGCAGGAAGGCCCGTCTCTGGCCCGGTGCCTAATGAACTCGGACAGCAGTGTGTTCTGGGATTAGCGGGGGCATTCCACGACCGGCGGCCTTTTGTCACAGGCGGCGGCCCGCTGTTTGCTTTGACAAGACAGCTGCTCAAAGCCCGTTCGCCACCCCCCGCCCGCCACCACCGCGCGGCGTGAAGGGAACGCACTCAGCGGATGACTTCCCTTTATTTGCTTTTATTGGAGGTGGATCTGCGCCCTGCAGGACGGCTTCCCTGCCTGAAGTCAACACCTGCGCCCGCCTCACCTCGTTCCCGGTAGTATTACTTGTGAGGAAGACGAGCACTTTTTGTGGGGTTGCTGGTGTTGCAGTACATCCAAAGTGGACGCAACCGAGTCACAATGTTCAAAATTGTTCCTATTGATGATTGATATTTACAAGGTGCAATGCATAATGGCGCCATGGATCTGTCGGGCCACGCAATCCGTCCATAACAATAGTAATGTCATACACATACAACTCATTGTTGACAAGTACATATGTAATTAGTTTAAATTGTTACTTCAGTCGAGGTGCCGAAATGTAGGGTATTAAAACACAGATAGGGTTTCAAAGTAAGGTGTCAAAACAGGGTTAGAGAGTCAGAGTAGGGCTTTCAAAGGAGGCTTAGGGTCTTACAGTAGGGTTTCAAAACCACGTTACGGTTTTAAAACAGCGTTAAGGTTTCAAAGTAGGGTTTTAAAATTGTTTGGTCTCAAAGTAGGGTTTGAAAACAGGGTTAAGGTTTCAAAGTAGGGTTTTAAAACACAGGGTTATGGTTTCAAAGTAGGGATTTAAAACAGCGTTAAGGTTTCAAAGTGGGATTTTAAAACGGGCTTTGGTCTCAAAGTAGGGTTTGAAAACAGGGTTAAGGTTTCAAAGTAGGGTTTTAAAACACAGGGTTATGGTTTCAAAGTAGGGATTTAAAAGAGCGTTAAGGTTTCAAAGTGGGATTTTAAAACGGGCTTTGGTCTCAAAGTAGGTTTGAAAACAGGGTTAAGGTTTCAAAGTAGGGTTTTAAAACACAGGGTTAGGGTTTCAAAGTAGGGTTTTAAAACAGCGTTAAGGTTTCAAAGTAGAATTTTAAAACGTGGTTTGGTCTCAAAGTAGGGTTTTAAAACGGTCCAGGTTTCAAAGTATGGATTTAAAGCAGCATTAGGATTTCAAAGTAGGGTTTAATACAGGGTTTTGGTCTCAAAGTAGGGTTTGAAAACTGGGTTAAGGTTTCAAAGTAGGGTTTTAAAACACAGGGTTATGGTTTCAAAGTAGGGATTTAAAAGAGCGTTAAGGTTTCAAAGTGGGATTTTAAAACGGGCTTTGGTCTCAAAGTAGGGTTTGAAAACAGGGTTAAGGTTTCAAAGTAGGGTTTTAAAACACAGGGTTAGGGTTTCAAAGTAGGGTTTTAAAACAGCGTTAAGGTTTCAAAGTAGAATTTTAAAACGTGGTTTGGTCTCAAAGTAGGGTTTTAAAACGGTCCAGGTTTCAAAGTATGGATTTAAAGCAGCATTAGGATTTCAAAGTAGGGTTTAATACAGGGTTTTGGTCTCAAAGTAGGGTTTGAAAACTGGGTTAAGGTTTCAAAGTAGGGTTTTAAAACAGGGTTAGGGTTTCAAAGTAGGGCTTTAAAACAGAGTTTGCGTCTCAAAGTAGGGTATGAAAACAGGTTTAGGGTTTCAAAGTAAAGTTTTCTAACAGGGTTAGGGCTTCAAAGTAGGGTTCAGGATTCAAAGTGGGATTTCAAAATAGTGTTTGGGTTTCAAAACACAGTAACATTTTCTAAAATTGGCTTATGGTGTCCAAATGCGGTTTCAAAAGGTTTTCGGGTTTCCAAGACGGGTTCGGGTTTAAAAGTAGCCTCTCAAAAGTGATGTAAATGCAGACTTTGTATCAAATCGTTTTTCCTCCTTTATCTTTAGGGAGGGGGCAGTTGTGCACGAAAAAGCACAAAAGTTGCCATCTGGCTTTATTTGCAAGGACTAAATTACATTGCTATAAATTTCCAGAAATTATTTCACTGTAAATATTTTCAAAATATTGAATTCTGAGAAGATATTAAGAGTTGCCCCAAACAACAAAGGATATGACATAGCATATAAAATATCCCACAAAATGTTCTTTACTTATGGAGTTACTTTAATGATATGGTTAATGTTTCCAGTCCAATCACGTTATATATATTTGCCAATCATTTTGTTGATACACTAACATTCAAATAAAAGGCTCAGTAAAGAGTAAAATATATATATATATATATAGAGAGAGAGAGAGATTTTTTTTGAGAAGTGATGTTGGCATGCATGACAAGAAATAATTTTAACAGTTCTGTGTCCAATAGTAAGGCAGCATGTTTTTATACATTGTCAGCACCTGAATCTCAACAAATCAGATCACAGAAAACTTCACTTAATTCAATATATATCATGTAACTTTTTAGTTTCATATATAATAGTACTCTGAATATCTCGAGATCATCATTTTGGGCTCTTCGTTAGCTTTAAGCTCGAACCAGAATTCTAAAAATGAAATCTTTGACTGAGTTACACTAGCTGAATGCCCTAAATATTTTTTTTCTACATTATTCTAATTTATTGAGATCACTCCCAATGACTGATGGAGGAGAAGATTACTTCCAAGTACAAACAGGAAGTCTTCCCTTTAAGGCGCATTTATCAAATACTGTAGGACGTGTGCCAGAAGTTGATATGACGTGATTTTAACGATAAAATAAAACAGACAAAAATGAGCAAGATTATTTTGGATTGGGGCAGGACAGAAATCAAACAATCACTTGTCGGGTGTCTGTGAGGTCCCAAAACGTTTATTTGAGGCGTTTAATCTGCTGGTTTGTATTATTGATCTTTGTGTCCATCTTGTCCACTTTGTTGAAGAGACAATCGATGGAGTCATCCTGGCTTTCGATCTCCGACTGGAGACCCAAGGCGAGCCTCTTGAGCCTGCTCAAGCCGTCCGCCATTTCACCTAAAAAAAAATGGGGGAAGATGACTGGCCCACTATGTCCATTTTTTATAAATGAACTTTAATCTTTAAAGTCGATGAATAATCATTTTGTACCGCCGCTTGACATCCAGTTTCTTCCAACAGGGGTCAAATATGTAGAAATGGCCGTAATAAACCTGTGCTGGCTGTACATGAAAACTAGGGTTGAAGTTACAATGGTAGTCCAAATTACAAGTGACTCGTTAAGAAACTAGCATCCATGCCGCAATTTTAAACCCTTTCGGAACAAATATTTGAACACAGACTATTAACCACCATACATGTAGACAGAAATTATATAAGTACATTCAAAGGCATCTATTTTTCATACTCTCCTAAAAACTAATATTGTTGCAGTTGCGAAGGTGTTCTTGGTTGTCTGCATGTGTGTATTGTACTGCCCCCTGGTGCCCAAAGCGCGCACAACAGACGCGCACACATTCATGGTCAAAATGAATAATCCATCCATTTTCTTTGTCGCTTATCCTCACGAGGGTCGCGGGGAGTGCTGGAGCCTATCCCAGCTGTCAACGGGCATGAGGCGAGGTACAACCTGAACTGGTTGCCAGCCAATCACAGAGCACATGGAGACAAACAACCACACTCAGAATCACACCTAGGGGCAATTTAGAGTGTCCAATTAATGTTGCATGTTTTGGGGACGTGGGAGGAAACCGGAGTGCCCGGAGAAAACCCACGCAGGCACGGGGAGAACATACAAACTCCACACAGGCGGGTCTGGGACTAAACCCGGGACCTAAGAACTGTGAGGCCAAGGCTTTACCAGCTGATCCACCGTGCCGCCCCAAATTAATTATATTATGACATTTTTTGTATTTAAAAAGTAGTATTCTGGTTTAGGAAACAAAATATATTAACTATTTAACAGAATTCTACTGTAACACTATAAACTGTTGCATTTTTGCCAAACAGTAACAATGGAAAATTCCCAAAACTTTCATTTGAATTCCAAATTTCAAGACCAAAGGTTCTGCTGTATCGTAATCCGCCATTTTTCGGTGGTTCACTTATTGCAGACCTACTCTATAAAATGCTTTTTTTTAAATATTACTTTTTTTCCACGTTGAAATACATTGAGAATTGAGTTTAAAAAGTTCAAGTCTCAAAGGATATACAGTATTATAATATTTCACTGTCTATACATTTGATGCTTACGTTTTTTTATGTTCATGTACAATGTGCTTAGCCATTTTATTAAGCCTAAATGTGTTTACTATAAAAAATTTTTTTTTCAATACAGGTTTTCAGTAACCCCGATTCTAACCATCATCCCCGTGATCAGTGTACAGAAGTCGAGAATGTACCTAAATTGTTGTCCAAGGTCTGGTGAGCTTGTCGAAGGTGTCTGTTCTGAGAAGATCCATTTCGGGCGGAGAAGTCGCCGTCGACTGATGCCGAGGCCCCAAACCCTTAAAAAAAAAAAAAAAAAAAACATCAGAACACACTTCAGGTGGTACATGTCAGATATGCACTGCACCTCCTGTCTCCAGCTTTCTGAGGTTGGGGTGACTTGCTTGGTACTTGTCTTCTTGCCCTCTGCTGGTCGCCAAAGCACTCTGTAATCTAAAAGGAAGAAACGTGAACTGCATTAATAATTAATAGAGATGACTTTGTCCTCACACTGGTTCTGAAATGCTGAAAACGCTTTCTCAAGATTGAAAGAGTGTGCCAAAGACAACTGGAGTGCTGTAAGCCCGTTTTAGCCAATCAAAAAGCTGGGAAATGTACAGGTGCGTCTCAATAAATTAGAAATTAGAAGAAAAAAAAAGAATAAGAAGTTTATCAAGTGAAAAAAAGAAAACAAACCGGGGACCGGTGGGAAAAAAAAAAAAAAGTCTCAAAATGGTGAATTTGTGGATGCTGAAATGTGAATATGTGGGGGTCGACTGCAAGAAGTGCAAAGTGGCTAATGTGCAAATGAAATTTTGTTTTGACTGAGCGAGATTGGTCGACTTGACTCATTTCTTGTTCGACCCGAGTAACAGCTTGACTTGACTTTTGCCACACTAACTTGGAACTTGCCTTAAACCTGAAGCTTAAAGGGGAAATCCAATGCATTGCATGAACAATGTATCCAATAGGTCATGTAATATGGGGACCTTTGTTTACGCACTTATGTCGCGTTGGCCTCCAAGTCATTCCGCCCAAAGAACCATCCGAATATTCAACATTATTTACAGCCACAGGTTAAAATCCGTATGGAAGTATTCTTCCAAATTCCTTCCCGATCAACCGATACTGCCATTTCTTCATCAGATGAGGATAAATCCGAGAAATCAGCGCTCGGCATAAATGGTGTCCCGTGTAATCGAGCATTTCGAACGGCAAGGTACACGTCACACATCTGCCCACGTGGGTCATGTGACTCACGAAAATAACAGCGCCCCTGAAAATTCGTAATTGTCGATAAAAATCTTCTCAAAACGCTACGAAATGAGGGAGGATTTAACATCACATTGTCAAGATAGAGTACATATTACATGACGTATTGGATACATTGCTCATGCAAACCACTGGATTTCCCCTTTAAGACTTCGGACTTACAGCTATATTGTACATACTGTCTGTGACTTCCTCCTGCCTCTCGAATATGGTTGAAAAAAAAAAAAAATCATCGTGAAACTCTCACATGACACAGATTCATTCCTAGTTTTCTTTTGTTTAAAATCTATTGAAGTATTATTTATGCATTAGTATATATTTCTGTGAAGTATTATTGAAATGTTAAATATGAACGCCGCCCTCACCTTTCGTTGGCCTGGTAGGGCTTTGGCTCCTCCGCTGGAGGTTTGGGCTGGTCAGGTTTGCCCTTGAAGTAACTGACCAGGCCTCCCCAAACACTCTTGATACTGTTGATGTGCTTCTGGCTGGTCTTCAGATCCTCATCCATGTTGTCCAACATTTTGTCCGTCCTTTTCAGAACTTCCCCCTGTCGCATCAGCTCCTACGCAAAAGAAGAGCGAGGACTCGAGTACGACGGCGACGCAGCTTTCCGCGTGCCCCGACAAATCCGAGTACCTCTGCCGTTTCCACACCCATCTTCTCGGATTCGTAGATGTACCCGAGGGAACGGTAGCTGCTGTCCACCGCCGACTGAGCCGTATGCATCACTTCCTGCTGGAGGTAGCGCTGTCTCCTCTCGGCGTCGGTCAGCCCGCCGTCGCCGGGGTCGCCGTCCAAGCCCCTGTTTGAAGGGCGGAAGCTATCTTCGTCGTCATCGTCTGCGAATGGGTTGCGGGAGTCCGGGTAGGCCATCTAAAGGGGACATAAGAAGATATTACACAAATCCATCCATCCGCTTATCCTCACGAGGGTCGCGGGGAGTGCTGGAGCCTATCCCGGCTGTCAACGGGCAGGAGGCAGGCAGGGGACACCCTGAACCGGTTGCCAGCCGATCGCAGGCCACATAGAGACAAACAGTCGCACTCACAATCACACCTAGGGGCAATTTAGTATGTCCAATTAATGTTGTATATATTTTGGGGGGGGATCTGGGAGGAAACCCACGCAGGCACGGGGGAGAACATGCAAACTCCGCACTCCCCGGCTAAAATGCAGAGGGGTTGCGTCAGGAAGGGCATCCGGCATAAAACTGTGCCAAACAAATATGCGTTCATCTGCGATGACGCGCTGTGGCCACCCCTAAGGGGACAAGCTGAAAGGAAAAGATGAAATAAGACGATACCTATCATTTCTTCATTAAAGGACTTCCTCAGTATCAATAAGATAAACAATGAAAACAAAGTCATGTATATACAAAAATAATGGTTTCGTCTCAATTTACTCAAGAACTTACTCATCTGGACCAGTATGTTGGACACACATTTTATTCTGTTGAGTAACTTCTGGGATCCAGTGCAAGAGGATTTCAATCAATCAGACAATCATGGAAATAACTGCAATAGACAATCCACCAATAAAAACTACTTTTAATGATAAGTTAAACATGAAAAGGATGCTATATCAGAATTGTTAACACGTTTACATACAGGTGTCGATTTGAAAATTGGCACTCCTCCCTGATTAGAGACTATATATCAGCTACATTCCGATAATTTACACCTATAATTGAATATACCGTGTGAGCTGGTGATACAATCTCCTACTTAAAATATGATCCATCTTATTTCCTAATAAAGCAAATTAACGTCACATCGTCGGAAGTCCAGTAACGTCGAGTTCCTCAACGGAAACAACCCCAAGCACAGGCCGAAAGAAGTAGGCAATGTGTGAAAAAAATGTCCCCTTTGGCCACCTACACTAAAACAGATTGTGTTCGACGCGGAACATTCCTAAAATGTGAATAATATTCTTTAAAAACACAAACCATGGCCCGATGTGCTAGCTGCAGCAGTTGCTTGGTCAGATGACTGACATTAACGCTTCCCGAATGACGTCACCACGCCGCGCGTACCCGGATGTTGATGTTGTGCGACGAAAACAAATAAAAGGAATTGGGCGATTACATATCTGCCGCCAGCACAAAAGTATACTATACTTAGGAGAAAATAGTTTCAAATTGGTGTGCTCATTAAATGGACCGTTAAAAAGTAAGGCTTTTTGGATAGAAATTGTCCCTCCTGGATGTCCGTAGTGCGGTTTGGGGGAAGAGCGAGCGGCCGTTTCTCGCTGGCTTGTTTCTCAGTCCGCGCCGCGTAGAGTCGGCGGCAGTGGAGCGAAACATGTCGGTGGCCGGGGTTGGCCACAGAGGCTTCTATTTCAACACGGTTCTGGCACTGGCACGCTCTTTGGCCGCCCACCAGCCTGCACCGGCGGAAAAGGTAAGCCGCGCGAACGCGTTTGGGTCCGATTGGTTGCGTGAACACGAGCAACAGGGCAAACGAGGTCCGCTTCCGCACTGGCGCAGGCGGTGCTGGCGTCTTATTTTCTTGCCTGACTGACTTTCCACTTTTGGCAGGTGTTCATCAATCCGAAAGTCACCTTGCATTAAATTCGTTGTTTCTATTTTACTCACAGTTGAGTTTGACGTTTCGCCGCACACTGAATAAATAGTCCGCGTTGATGAGCACCGCAGCCAAACAGGCTCCGACAACCTCATTTTATTCAATGACAGTGTGTAGAAAAGAACAGGGAAGTGAATATTAGGTTCGTGTTTGTGGCGTTACATTTTTTTTGGCGATTTTTCTGATTGGATTCATGTTTTGACGCACATAGGAGGGGAAAATCTAAGGAATGCAAATTCTTGAAGATCACGACGAATCATCGAAAAAAAAATCGCAAAAAAATGTATTTGCTGTGTACTGAAGTAATGACGATCTTGTCTCAGTCTACTAACGCATTTACTTGTGAAATCTTTCTGTTTTGATGATGACTACCGTATATGTGGAAGGTGGGCGCACAGGTTAATTGTACAGTGCCATCTAGTGTCGGATTTCAGCAAGATCTGCTGTGCATACTGGAGTTGAGACTGCAATGTGCTGCATACTCGGAGTGCTCCCGCTGTTGTTCGTATATTAAAATTCCATTTATTTGTGCTGTTTAAGGTCCAGAAGCTACAATGCATGTGTCCATTGGAGTCCCGAGGCGTGTTCTCACTGGACGTGCGCCGCATCGACGCCGTCGTAGCGCTGGCCGTCTTCCTTGTGGAGTCCGGCTTGCAGGTGGGACTTGGCTTTAGTGGCGCTCTACCTTTACATCATGACTTGGAACCAGCCTCTCACGAGACTCCACATACTTTATATTGGCATGATAAGAAGCTTATACCTTTAATCTCATTAAATCTGTGATTAAACACGCTCCAGACCCTGTAATCCGCTAATATCTTTGCAACGGAACTCTGGAACCTATCTAATTACTTCAAAGTATATTTCCTTTAAGTCTGTTCTTTTCCCCCCTCTATTACAATGTTTAATATTTGTCACTTGTTGTATGAAACAAAGTGCAGTTGTTTGCATTTGGTTGTAATCATTTGCCTGGCACCATCAGCACAAAGACACGCTTGTTTCCTACTTGCTGAGCCTACTGAGAGGCCTCCCACGTGTCCAGTGGATCGAAGACTGCTCGGGAAAGAAAGGAAAGGGTAAGAACAATCCTCTCACTTACAGTACAGGGGACCCGTGTTCAGAACATTACCCGTTTGTCAACGTTTTACTTGTTGCGGCAGATGTATCGGTTGTTATCATATTGTGCCAAGCACAACATAGATTATATTGCCATGTCCGAGCATTCCAACAGCATTTATGTGAACTGCTGATCTAAAAAAAAAAAAAAAAAAAAACTGAATAGCGCCTACACATCGAACGGTATGTCGATTGGTTGAAGCCAGTTGGCCGCCATTTTGATACTCCCAAAGCGTGTGGAGGACATGGTTTACAGGTTGGATTACGGCGGGGTTTTCCAAAGTTAGGTATGTCGAATTAAAACTGGTCGTGTGAGCTTGACCTTTTTTCAGTTCTGGTAATATGAAGGATTATTCATTCGACTTGGTAAGCCAAAAAAGGCCAACAGCAAAGGAAAGACAGATAACACCATGACTACCAAGAAACCTTGCTAGGGCCCGATTTCCGTGACGTGAACTTTCCCCAAAATACGCTGTGAAGCACTACCATCATAACATCGCAAAAAACTAAGTATTTTTGTCAAGAAAAAAATTAATTTCAAGTCAATCAGTTAGATTTTTTTTTTTTTTTTATTTAAGGACTTGCAAAGGGAAATTACATGCTAAATGCATTGTTCATTTGTTGTCTCTGCGACGTCATTATTTCAGACAGAAAATTTAAACTTGTTCCCTTGGATTTGAAAATCAAATTCAATTTGGAGAGTTCTGTATTATGAAATTCATCAACACAGAAAATGTGTTTTCTTGCTTATCCACTGATGAAGTTTGGGAAAATATTTAATTTGCTTTTTCGCAAAAAAACGTTGGCTTGGAAAGGTGAAGCAGAGAGTGAACAGTGAACAACAACAACAACAACCAGAAGCAAAACTTTCTTCAACTGAATTAATCTCATCAGAAAATAAAAAGTAAATCTTTCTAACTTACCTGTGCAATGTTTTCTCACAGCCACAAAACTAGCGATTAATGCAGTTAATGCCCAGGTCGGCATGGTTGTTTTGGGAGTATCAAGATGGCGGATGGCGACTTCAGTTTTGGTGGCCAATGAGCCATCCAGTCTTTTTTTTTTTTTTTTTTTTTTTTTTACATCAGTGGTTGCGGTGCATTTGGAAAGTATTTACAGCGCTTCAGGTTTTCCTCATTTTATTTTTGCAGGCTTAGTCCAAAGTGTAAGAAATTGCTTTTTCCCTCACAAAATTGCACACATTCGACACAGAATTTTTATTGAATTTTTTTTTAATGTTTTCAATAAAAAAAAAACAATACATCACAAATACGTAAAGATCAATCCATTTTGGAATAATCCTTTTACTTTCCTGATACATTATATATTATGCTTTGATTATGAAGATTTTTGTGTTTCTATTAGGGGCTAGACTTGCTGATTGTGTGAAATTGATGGTTAATATTAATTGTGTATTGACACTGTTGAAGCAAAATGGAGCGGATGCCATTGCTTCAGTTTCAACTCATTTCTCTAATAAAGTACAACATGACGTCAGCTATATGACGTTTACTACACCCACACAGACTTCAGCTATAGCAAAATCTTCGGGGGTGTTATTCTCCCAAATCAACACTTGTGTGGTATTAGGAGTTCAGAACATTCCCAGAGAGATGCGCTCCTTGAAATTGTATTCAAACAGTAATCCTTGATAAATTTGGTCATTTTTCCATTTTGTGTGCATTGCTTCTACCTTTTAAAAGCGTGCAGTCTTTTCATGACATGAATAATTGATCGATTGTGTGTTCTTCAGAGTTTCTGCCAGTCGCCGAAAACTTCAGTTTCTGTTTAGTGACTCTTTTAGCAGATGTGGCTCAGAGGGACTTAGGCTACAGAAAAGAGGTTAGTCTGGCGAGTCTATTTGTTGGATGACTGGACTAACCCATCTTATCGTATAATATATTATTTCTAAATCAGATTAAACCTTTAGCGTTGATGTGTGATGTTTTTTTGTCCTGTTGTTCTGCAGATATTGAACGCCATAATGGAAGTCATGCAGTCATTCCAGGAAATGTGCCAAACACCTGATAATCACGATAAAGGTATGAGCGCACACGTCTGATGTGAATGTGAAGTTGCAGTCCTGCACATTTTCTAAGAGTCTCTCTCAATTTGAAGTCTACCTGTGCAGGTACATTGTGCCCAGCCTGTTGGGCATGACGCGAGCGTTTGGCCGTTACAGCATCACGGACGAAGCCCTTTTGTCCAAGTTGTTCCCCAAAGACTCTCCTCAGACTAACCGTGTCGCAGAGGAAAGCGAGGGCCTACGGCGGCGATCCTTCAATGATTTCCGCTCCATCATTCCGACCTCCTTGCTTACCGTGTACCAGAGCGACACGTTGCGCCGACGCAACGCAGCCAATTCTGAATCTTCCACACGAGTAACATGTTTTGTGAATTTTTGTATAGCATGTCTTTTTTTTTTTTTTTTTGTGGCTTTAAAACGTGTTAATTTTGATAGATTCGTGCAGATGCAGGAGGTCACTCACCCTGCTCTCCCACCACACCAGGCCCAGATTACTTTGAAGGTAAAACAGTTGTCAGCTGGTATTCATTGACCGTATATGGAAAATGAATTGAGCACAATGTTATATTATTGTGTTTGTGGTTTGGTGTGATGTAGAACTGCATTATATAATAGTGAACTTTTCCAAATATTTGAAATCTAATGTGCAGCCCCCTACAAAAGTATTGGAATGGCATGGTCAATCTTTGAATGTTTCTTCTGCAAAAAGAGACATTCAATTTCTAAAAACTAAGACGACTGTAACCTACTGAAGAGCAGTGATTGTCTGCTTTTTTTCCCCATCTTTGTGTATTTTATAATGCCCCCAGGTGGCCAAGGCAGGCACACCAGGAGGATTAGCACAATGTCCATTGACTTGAAGCAAAAACACATGATAAAACTATTAATTTATGTATTTATTTGTCTATCAAGGAGCCTATAGCATCCCCATTTCAGTCGGGATGGATGATTTGTATTGTGAGTGCTTTGAGTTATAAATGGGGTCATGGAACGAATTTATTGGTAGCTCCACTGGCACTTCTGAATTTAGAAGTATTCTAATATGTAGTACACTAGTTTATCACAATCACAGGTGTCTGTTATAGATTAAGCTTGTATTTTAACTGCAGGGTGATTGATGTCTATCATTCCAGGTGCCTACCTCCCCGACAGCAGCGCGGTGGATCCTGATTACTATTTTTCCACAGTCAGCTCCAGTTTCTCCGTGTCTCCTCTCTTCTTGGGAGCAAGAGACAATGAGATTGAAGTGTCCGTGGATCTGCTCCGGAAGCTCCTCAGCATGGTTTGTGTCTACTGTAATGTTGGTGCTGGCCTGCCGCAGTTAGGACACCCTCGTCATGCTGTGTCCCTTGTGCTCATTCAGGTGAAGACATTCGTTTCGGAATCTTTTCTAAAAATCCTCGACGCCACCGTGGCTGAAGTCACAGGGGTAAATGAGATGTGTATTGCTTTTAGATCAAACGAGTTCAATTTTATTCACGTATTTGTAATTGATCATTGTCCCTCCTGTTTGTCATCAAGTCTAACCCTGGAATCAACCTCTATTACAAGACCTTCAGTGACCCTCTCTACGTGTGTGTGTTCAAAATGCTGAGGGACACTCTGTACAACATGAATGGTAAATCTGGCATGGTTATTAAATCTATATTTAGTCCCAGAGCCAGGGAAATATTGATATAACCATGGTTTTTTTTTTTTTTTTTGAATATCAGCTTTGCAACCGGCTTTTGTACGGGAAGTCCACGACTTTGTCCTGGAACAATTTAGCAGCAGCCAATCTGAGCTGCAGCGGGTACTTCATGACACGGGGGGGTTGCCGGGGGAACAGAGCCCCCTCAAGCTTCGTTGCCAAGCCAACGCTGCCTGCGTGGACCTCATGGTGTGGGCAGTCAAAGATGAGCAAGGTAATCGATTTGTAATCCGGACGGTGCTCAGAGCCCTGTATTTAGATGTAGCCTCATCGGTTACAGGGTATGTACAATATGTACTCCATGTGTATTTATGTCTTTTTCCCATGTTTTTCCAATAGGAGCTGAGAACTTGTGCAACAAATTGACTGAGAAACTCCAATCGAAAACCTCGAGTAAAGTCATCATCGCTCACATGCCTCTTCTCATCTGTTGCCTGCAGGTGAAATATTGAAGAGCTGAAAGAATAATGAAGGGAAATGTCACATGTGGGTAGAGAAAACAGAACATTGTTTGTAGAACTGAATATACAAAAGCTGCCTTGACAAAGATACTCTTGCTCAGTTTGAATGGGCAGTATGCAGATCTCCACTGGGTTTTTCAGGATATGAGCTGTCATTTGGATGAATTTTTGCTTCGACTTGCGAGCAAAAATTTGAGATGCGAGCACTGCATTGTGGCAGTCGACTCAAATCACTTCAAAACAGCCAGCAATTAGAGGTAGTGAGCAATTGTTCAGAGGCTTCAAGACGTTTATTGTCACACCCACTTTAAATAGACCTTCAAATTAAATTGAAAGCAAAAAGAAGTACTGTAATTCCCGGCCTACAGAGCGCACCTGGTTATAAGCCTCAATACACAGAAAGAGTTTAACGCTAGCGTGGGGCTAGCATTAGCGAGGCGCTAGCGTTAGCTTTAAAATCTTTTTGTGTACCGAGGCTTATAACCAGGTGCACTAACGCGAGCGCCACACTAACGCTAGCGCGGTGCTAACGCGAGCGCCGCATCGCCACGTAAACCGCAGGGTTGAAAGCGTGTGAAAACAGTCGCGGCTTGTAGGCCGGAAATTAAAGTACGTGTATTTGAGACAACTACACGGCTTTTGCCTTTGTAAAGTCCTGTCAGGTAACAAACAACCTAAGTTGCCATAGATGGGATAACAGATAGTCTCGGTGGTGTGGCGTTATAACTCTTTTAAACAACAGAAATGTGAACATAAATGGTGGAGCAACACGGGAAAGCAGATAATATAACACAACTCACATAAACACTATTCTCACTATCCTCTGCACAGAACGACTAATATATATATATATATATATATATATATATATATATAAAATATCCAGTGCTTTCCAAGTGTCAGGTGTGTTTATGCAAACTCTACTGACGATATTAATCTTGCATTTCAATAAATGTTGTCTCTGGGATCGGTCAGGGCCTGGGGCGTCTTTGTGAGAGGTTTCCCGTGGTGGCTCACTCTGCTACCACATCACTTCGGGACTTCCTGGTCATTCCTTCCCCTGTCATCATAAAACTCTACAAGTACCACAGCCAGTACTGCACAGGTACCAGAACTCTGACACGCGTAGTAAATTTAGATATTTTGATTTTTTCAGAGGAGGGCTTCGGGTGAATTTGTGATGAACATGTAGAGCAGTGCAACACGAGAGATTATATAACGGTGCCATTTCCTGATCGGTCTCTCATTTGGTATTGATTGGTACAATGTGTTCATTGGCCAGCAACTGCAGATTGCGTCACCTATTGTGTCCTTCTCCATACTTTGTAATATTTGAAAACATACTTTATGAGGTGTAAGTCGACCTCCAATTCTCATATGAAAATTAAAACTATTGTTCATGCTTTAGGCAATGTTTATTTGTATTTTGATGATCTTAACTGTCATATAAGATGGAAAAGAAGCTTAATGGTAAACATAAAGAAAATTGTCCTCACGCATAAATGTGATGCATATGATTAAAATGCTATCGTGATTATTTTATGTGCTTGTGAAGTGAGTCCCTTCAGAGGCAGACTAAGGACTCTTTGCACTGTTAATCATTCTTTCATTTTGATGTCAACATGTTGTTGCTTTAGCGATTTCGTACTGAGCAGCAAGGACAGAGGTATTTGTATCAATTTCCCATGTTCCAGTAAGTTCCAGTTGCAGTTCCGTGTTCTTTTTCCCCCCATCTCTAATAGCTTCCTGTTTTTGGGGGGAAAAAAAAGATAAGCTAAAGTCAGTCAAGTGCACTGGTGCTACTTTTCCCGTTGGGTTGAAATCTCACATGAGATGCAAATTTTGCACTGTTATTTAATGATCAAAAATGTTTGTTGAATTCTGAATTGTGCAATTTAAGAAACCTTTTACTTTATTTTAGACCAAAACCACATTATTTTAGAAATGGGGCTTGTATCTTATTTTATGTATTTCTTTTTTCAAATCAAGGCACGGGAGAAATCAGGATCAATGTAACGAACGAGCACTCGCAGTCCACGGTCAACATTTTGTCGAGCAGGAAGGACCAGCAATCCATGTACGAGCAGCTCCGAGATATTTCCATCGACAACATCTGCAGGTCAGTCGCAAGAAAAGCGTGTGCAGCTTTGGCAAGAGGAAAATGAACTAGAAAAATAGTTTTAAAAAAATTGATGTTCGTCCTTTGCCTGGGCAGATGTCTGAAAGCTGGTCTGACCATGGACAACGTGATCGTGGAGGCCTTTCTCGCTAGTCTGTCCAACCGCCTTTACATTTCACAGGAGAATGATAAGTGAGCGACGTATCCGTGTCGTATAGAGAACCTAAATGAACCAATGAGCTCTTTTAAAAGCCCGCGTCCTTCTCACAGGGATGCCCACCTGATCCCAGATCACACAATTCGGACACTGGGCCACATCGCCGTTGCTCTGAGAGACACCCCGAAAGTGATGGAGCACATCCTGCAGATCTTACAGCAGAAGTTCTGTCAACCTCCGTCTCAGCTGGACGTACTCATCATAGACCAGCTGGGCTGTATGGTCATTACTGGGAATGTGAGTGTGGCTTCCTCTTCTGCTTCGTTCTACTTCAAGGACCAATCGCGGCTTTTAGTTTGTTGAACAGGAAGATTCGCTGTAAACGGAGCTCGATACACTCTTTGTCCAAATATTCCTTCCTCCCTTGTTATATACAAAATGTTTTTGATCAGACACTATGAACCGAATAAGCAAGTTCACTCAACTGATGTGATCTTAAATATCTTTTATATTACTCTGTCCTATAGCAATATATCTACCAGGAAGTGTGGAACCTATTTCAACAAATCAGTGTTAAGGCCAGCTCAGTCGTCTACTCGGCGACTAAAGACTCCAGAGATCACGGCTACAGGTGCGTGTCACTGCTGCTGGTGTTCAATGGAAAATAAAGTCAGACTCTCACAGTACCAGTTCCACCCTTAGATACGCTACATTTTGAAAAATGCTGAGCAGAACGTGTTTGCCGTGCTTCTATTTCCTCTTCAGGCACTGCTCTCTGGCTGTGATAAACGCTTTGGCCAACATTGCTGCCAACCTGCAGGGGGAGCAGCTTGTGGATGAACTCATGGTGAACCTTTTAGAACTTTTTGTCCAGCTGGGCCTGGAAGGGAAGCGGGCCAGTGAGCGGGCATCAGATAAAGGGCCAGCACTCAAAGTATGTGTTTGGACACATCTCCACGCATGCCCTACATAATTTTAGATTTTCAGATGTACAAAAATAATACAATTTCTCATGTTCTTCCAAGGCATCAAGTAGTGCTGGGAATCTGGGTGTTCTCATCCCAGTGATCGCCGTGGTAAGTTTGTACATTTTGTCGTATGCTACAAGCCTTGCATGCCACACCACACACCTTTATAACTTGACATCTGATTCCAAGTTACTGTATTTGTCATCATGCAAGCGACGTGACAAATATTTACCCAGTTATCTGCAGTGAAAACACCGGTTAATAATGCAGCAAAAATGATGATGCAGTGTAGTTCTACCACTAGAAACCGCAACCACATGAGTAATATCTCTCACTGTGGTAGTCAAAAAATGGAGATTTTTGTTTTCTTTTGTTTATTGGGTCTCGTTAACCTTTTATACCAAGTAAGTGTACAAAGTTTTGTGTCCGGTTGCCTTGATCAGGTACGTTTGGCAAATAAGTTGCTTAATGAACATAAATTTAAGACAACCTGAAAACGTTTTCAGACTCAATGCCGTGATGGGTGAATCTCTCTCTAGATTAATCAAATACTACATTGATTTTTGTATTCATTTCTGAATCGTGAAGTAGGTCATTTGGCCACAAAAGGTGAAACATTAACAGACAAAATAGCGTGCTTCGACTCACGCAGGCAATTTGAGACTCAACAACACTCACACACAAGCTAATTTCTTCCTGTTACTTTTTCCTTTTGCCTTAAAGAAAGTAAATTGAAGCACATCAAGCCCCCCAGCGTTGACATTGCGTTTGAAATGGATTTTACAAATTTAGTTCTGTGACGGGTTGACCACTCTGCCCATGAACACAACGCAGTCCGTACGGTGCTCGTAGATGAGGAAGAGGAAAGGGTGGTCTACTATGAAGCGGATCTGGGAGGAGAGGGGCATGAAGCCCACCTGGGTCAGAGCAGCTGCCTCCGTGCCTTCCTCATTCACAGTGATGGTTCCTTGATGCTTAAGCTATATGAGAATTAAAAAAAAACAAACGGTACGTCAGTCAGAGCTACCTATCTCTTTTTTTTTTTTTTTTTTTTTACTTTACAATGAAATCTACCGTCTCACCCAGTTCAATGCAACCTTATCTGAAGTCATTCCAGAAAAGTCTCCGCCATCGTGAAACAGGTCAGTGAGACCCATCTCCTTGAGGTTCTCAATCAAGTCGTAGTTCTGTTCCAGTTTGAAGCGAGGTAGCACCACCTCACGCGTTCTGCAGGGGAATTAATCACTCATATGCACACACATAAATGCGTCCAAGATCTCCCAAAAAATCTTTGGCTTCCACTGTCAAGAGTTATTGCTTTCCAGTAGTATTAGTTCTACTGCAGAGTACTCAGGAGTCCTACCATGACGTAGTATGATGTAAACACTCTTACGAGACTTTGGCTGAGCTTCCAGTCAAAATGTCATTTAGCGATTTTTTTATTTTTATTTTTTTTTTTATTTTTTTTTTTTTTCTTGCTGTTAATGACGACAGTAAAATGGAATTTACTTCATACTGAAAGACGGTAAAAATGTATATTTGATCCTCACTCACCTTTGTGAAACGGTGCAAACACAAAAGAAAACCAAGTAACACTAACGTTTTGATTACTGTAGGTGGTGAGGGAGCAATTTAGATCAGCAGATTTTCTTTGTCCAGTTTTATCCCATTTATGTTCTGCATTGTTGTTCAGTTTAATTAGTCATGAAGTTTTAGCCAAACTGAGTTGTTGAGAATTCAGAGGGTTGGTAATACTTTTTCCAACCCCAGTATTTTGACTTAAACTGGCCTCACTTCAGCAACCCAAACCCACTTCCCAAGACTGAACTACTCCCACTCACATTTGTGCAATTCGTCACTTGTTTGGTGGAAGGATGCTGCTGACCTGTTTGTCATGTTTTTGAGCCACTTGTTGACAACTGTCGGCGAGATCTCCTGCTCCAAAGTCCTCATACCTGTAATCTTCCTCGGCAAGGCAATGAGCATGCTGATGTTTCCCGTGTACGGGAGCTGAAAAGGCCAACGCTCGGATTTACTGTCACGAGTCCTTTGTTGCCATTTCTAAATCTGGAGGAATCCCCCAACTCACTTGTAGGATGTCACAGTCAAGCTCGTGGTCGGCAGCGGCCAGGTAGTTCCCCTTGTTGGTCATCATCGGCACTCGTACGTTTGTCTTCTCGTTCACTCGGAAGTTGCGGTAATGGGTCATCTCTTTTGGAAATTTCTGTTCCCATGTGCCTGGTGACAAAAGAGATTTAGCACAGATACATTTGGTCATACCTATGGGAGGTCACAATCAATGGCTGTGTGGTGTTTCTCAATTTATGTTCACCTTTAAAGTAAAGGTAGTTGAGCAGCATGAGTATCATATTTGGGTCTACGCTCTTGAGCGGCTCCTTGATGAGTCCCTTAGTGATCTTTGAAATGCGGCGGTTTGCCTTGTTCAAAAAGGCAGGATCCCTGAAGTCCACCGACTGGGGTTCTGCGAAGTAGTACGCCTTCGTCTCCGCACGGAAGGTGTCTTTCATCGAGACGTTCTTCTTCACGTAGACATCGTTAACGGAGCGTAGCGTGTAGCCGTAGTTTCTCCGAAACAGCCTGTGTGTCAACTTCCTGAAAAGCTTGTGTACCGTGATGTTGTCATAATGAGTGCTCGCGTTGACAAATTCAGCGAATCCCAGAACTTTGTAGATCTGATCGTGGGTTCCCGGTCCGGCTCCTAAAGACATCATCCCCAAGGCGATGGAGATCCCAGCGGGCGCGAGCAGAATGTTTTCGCTCTGGTTGACGTCATTGCGGAGACTCCGATAGAGGTTAAAGCCGAAGACGGCGTTGGCGATGCTGAGGCGTTGGAGGCGCGAACGACCGTGAAAGAGCCGCAGGAGTCTGGCGCGACGAATCTTCGGGTCCGATGGTTCGGCGAATATGTCGATATCCGGGGCGGGAGTGGCAATCTCGTCAATTTCATCCCCTTCACTGAAAAAAAGTTGCTCGTCGTTCATGTACTCAAATCAGAACATTTGATTTCTTTCCCCAAATAACCATAAAACAATACTCACATGTAGTCATCACTGCCCGCAGACAGGATCTTATCAAAATCGATGTAATCTTGGTCCTCAAAGCCATCAAAAACCAGGTCGTTGGTGATGGTGTTTTCTTTGTGGAAATCTAAAGGGATGTCTTCTATATCCCCTCCGCCGTTTGCCTGGAAGCTTCTGGGGTCCGGGTTTGGGTGACTAAAGTGCGAACTGAGGTCTTTGATGGCGGCCAGTCCTGGACTCGCCACTAGGCAGGCCACCGAGACGATTGTCCAGATCACCTGCATCCTGAAGGCTTCAACTGGGGCAAAAGTGATATTGAAAACCTTAACAAATGTACAGAATACGCCAATAACAAACTACCACAGTAAATCAAATTAAATGGAGTCTGAACAAAAGTAAAAGATACAGTTTTGGCTGTCTGTTTGTGTTTGTCCGGTACCTTACCTTCACTGCGTGCTGCTTTGTGTTTGCAAGGGACAAGCAGAGAATTGAATACCAAATTGAACTTTGACGTGGTCTCCTCCTGAACAAATAGACCAGATCAAACAGACCCAAAAGTCTTGTGACTGAATAACGCTCTGTTCAGCTTCACTGTTAGCAGTAATGTCCACTGCTTGTTCTATCAATTAAAATGTAGGAAAATACTTGTCTAATAATTAATGGATGTTATTTTATTGCTTCTCTTTTGGATGGAACCTATCCAAATACACAGGTTTTTTTTCACCTGAACTATGAGCATTTCTGTCATTCCCAGTTGACGAGACGACTCCCGCCTATCAAGGAGGCCAAGCCCCGCCTCCAGAAGCTGTTTCGAGACTTCTGGTTGTACTCTGTGGTCATGGGTTTTGCCGTGGAAGGATCAGGTTGGATGAGCAGCTATGTTTTATCTTCATGCAGCTGTCCCTTGTGATACGAGTTTAATTTGTTCTGTGACCACACTTGTCTCAAAATGTATCTCAAATCATTTTTCTCCATTTAAAATGGATGGAAATGCAATTAATCCATTCAACCCCCACCCAAAAACTTTTTCTAAACATTTTTTTTCTCCAGAAAGATTGCACTCAGCAATATTGTACTGTATAAAAACACACGTTAATCATGTTTTCTCTTCAGAAAATGTGATCACAAAACCCAACTGTGCCTATCTCACTGTCCTTCCTTGTTCTTCTGTGGTCAGTTGGCAGCTGTCAAAGTAGTGTAATGGTGCATTACCACCACTGACTGATATGTTCCTTCCACTCAAAAGAAAATGTGAACTGCCATCTTGCACTCATACAGTATCTCAAGCACCACTGTAGGGTTGCAAAATACTGAATTTTCAATGTTAGTCTGTTACCAGGGGGACTAAGAGGAAATTACGTTCGTATAAATGTTCTGTAAGCTCTTTATAGCCTAAATTCTTTCTTTTTGCCAAATAGATGCAGAATGGAAATTTAAATGCATGAATCATGTCACACATTTCTAATATTTTGCTACTTTCAAATTAGCTGACTAATGATGACTAACATTAGAAACATTTCAGTATCTTACAGTGCCGTTGCAATCCACTACAGACCAAACCACACTAATAAACATTCGTAAGTTAATGTCTATAGAAACTTAGTATTTTTACATTTTGGGGAGAAAAAAAAACATCATTGGTTTATTATAGACATCAGATTCAACATGTACCTAACACATTGATACCGTAATTCCCGGCCTACAGAGCGCACCTGGTTATAAGCCTCACCCAGTACATTTGTAAAGGAAATACCATTTGGTACATACATACGCGACAGCTGTGTAAAAGCCGCAAGTGGCCACATTGAAACACGAAAGAAAGACGGTACATAGAGAGTTTACCGCTAGCGCCACCGCTCTAACGCTAATGCTAGTGCTAAGGCTAGCACTAATACTAATAGGGCCAGTTTAAAAAAAAAAATCACTGCAACACGGCAGTCACACTCTAGTATAGCACTAACAGGGCTGTACCGGTAAAATTCACTTCCTCGGCACATATATTCCACTGGTCTCACCTTGCGGCCGTTAGGGAAAAAAATGCACAAATTAGCCGCATCACTGCATAAACCACAGGGTTGAAAGCGTGTGGAAAAAAGTCGCGGCTTTTAGGCCTGAAATTCTCGCAGTGTTTCTGGATCTACTTTTTCTTTGCAGGCCTGTGGCCCAAAGAGTGGTATGAGGGCGTTTGTGAAATTGCCACCAAGTCTCCTCTCCTGACCTTCCCCAGCGGAGAGCCCCTTCGCTCAGAACTGCAATACAACTCTGCCTTGAAAAACGACACTGTCACACCGGTAGTACTGGGAGCGCAGCGTTCATTTTCCAATGTGTCTGGAACATCGAAAACCTCTTTTCCTCATCCAGGCAGAGTTGAGCGATCTGCGCGCGACCATCAACAATCTCCTGGACCCCTCCCCTGAAGCAGCTGCCCTCATTAACAAGCTGGACTTCGCCATGTCCACGTACCTGCTCTCAGTCTACAGATTAGAGTATATGAGGTGTGTACCATGTTTTGAGACAACCTCTGCCCCTTCAAATGGAGTATTGATGAAGCTTGCTACGCTTACAGGATGCTACACTCCAACGATCCCGACCGCTTCCAGGTCATGTTTCGCTATTTTGAAGACAAAGCAATTCAGAAAGACAAATCCGGTGAGGTTTTTTTGGTGTTTGACGTACATCCTTTTCAATCCACTAGATTTTACTTATCTTTCAAAAATGTCTTTTGTCATTAGGAATGATGCAGTGTATCATTTGTGTTGGCGACAAGGTTTTTGACGTCTTCCTCCAAATGATGGCTGACAAGGTGGGTCTTCTTCTTTTCCTCCATTGAGGAGAATCTTTGTATTTTATCCTCCAACCTTTCTATTTTACTGTAGCCAAAGACCAAAGAACACGAGGAGGAACTGGAGTGCCATGCCCAATTCTTGTTAATTAACTTCAACCACACCCACAAGCGGATCCGCAGGGTGGCAGATAAATATCTTTCTGGTTTGGCTGAGACGTGAGTGATCCTCCCCTTCCTGTTGCTTCAACCACATCAAATGCGATAGTAATTCATGTTTTTGTAAGCGGTGTCTGGCTTTTACCAGGTTCCCACATCTGCTGTGGAATGGGCGTGTGTTGAAGACCATGTTAGACATTTTGCAGACCCTCTCGCTCTCTCTAAGTGCAGTAAGTCACACGGAGGGTAGACGACGGGCTACAGCCTGTTTTGTGGCATTCAAAATCAAAAAAAAAAATAGTATAATCATATACTCAAAAGCGATGCCTCAAATGTTTTCCACTTTTTCAGGACATCCACAAGGACCAGCCCTATTATGACATTCCAGATACCCCGTACAGCATCACTGTACCTGATACGTATGAGGCCAGAGAGGTAGGTTTTTGTGTCCACTAGAGGGAAGCACAGTGTTGGTTGAGGAAAAAAATTACCGTAAATTCTCGAAAATAATTTGCAAATTTTTATCAAAACATTTTCAAAAAGTTAATAAAGCGCATTATATTTAGGTATGGATGAAAAAATATATATATAAAACCACATTGTATCATGGTATACAGGTACAGAGTGTGGTAATGGTAAATGTATGCATATACATTTTGATATGACATACAATGTTACACATTTATATTTATTACGGTATTCACCAACAACCTGAGCTCGCTGAGCTCCTCGGGCAGCTTGCATTTTACGATTTTTTAGCGTAGCATGGTTGTTGCTAGTGCAGCAAAGATCAGAAACGACTGCCCAAGAGTTTGTTTTGACTTAAACTAAGACAAAAAATGTTGACTACAACGGCTAGTTGTGCAGCTCCTTTTAAAAGAAAGGCGTCATCGCTCCTGCCGATGATGCCGGCAATCCGGAAGTAGCGCCGCAGTCCGAAACAATGACAGCTAACGAAACAACAATAGCTAACGATAGATATGTAATGCAGTGTTTAATAAACAGTGTTAAATAGTTTATATTTTTAAGACTGAGAAGGGTTGCGTCAGGAAGGGCATCCGGCGTAAAAATTGTGCCAAACATATATGTGCGTTCATCTGAGATGACACGCTGTGGCGACCCCGAAAGGGACAAGCCGAAAGAAACCCATTATGGGTTATCAACAGTATTAAAATGTTGTGCCATCATTGAGGATTTATTTTAGTTGGTTAAGGGATTCTGTTCTGACAATTACAGGGACCAGGACAAGCAGGTCCTGTGGCCTGTCATGAGATTATATTACATCATTATTAATGATTGTTGTACGGACAGTTTTTTGAAAAACAATACAAGTACAAACCTAGCAAAATATTAACACAGATCTTTCCTAATATTCTGAGCTTATGGGTAGCGGCTAATTGGTGGTGCGCATTGTACATTGGTAGAAGACTTTTCCTGATTTTTATTTTTGTATTTTTTTAGGTGAACTTTGGGGGTGCGCATTATACTTCAGGACGCATTATACTTGAGAAATTATGGTACTAGAGTAGCGGTCCTCTAATTTTTACATTGAGTACCACCCCAAAAAATACTTGACACTCTTGAGTACCACTATCATGACCACTATTAAAATACAGTAATGTCATAGGCGTACGTGTTCATCAAAAAACACAGCTGGGGTTACAGGTAATAATGTACTTAAAAATGTTCAAACACAATCAGTTCTTATGCAAATGTGTTGTACTGTACTTAAAAGTTGAATACAGCTGATAAGCACTTTAAAACGTACTCCTAAAGTAAAAATGTGTTCTACATGAAAATGTAAAAAAATGTACTGTAGTTGATTAGCAGGAAAAAAGGCTGTCTTTCTGTGTGCATAGCTGCCTGCTTTTAATATGTTTGGTCTTATTTCACGTTTTAAATGTTTTCAATTTGACTTTAATTTAATTCACTGATTCTTCTGGACAGCCTGCCAACTGCCACTAGTAATCGCAGCCAACTTTGTGAATCACTGGCGCAATTAGTTTTTGTGCCTTTTTGAATGTTTTTCTGTGTGCGTACTTTGGCAACAAAATGTGGTGAATAGTTACATATCCTGAGTTTTCCTTGATCTTTTTTTATATTTTATTTTTGGCCTTTTCAGAGCATAGTGAAGGACTTTGCTGCTCGCTGCGGCGAGATCCTGAAAGAAGCAATGAAATGGGCTCCTTCAGTCACAAAGTCCCACTTGCAGGTTTGTTGCTTGTGTTCAGTACTGTAGGATGACATGAACCCAGTTAAAGATTCTTTTAAAAAAATCCAATATTTGTTTCCCTCAAATTGGGGTGACGGGGTACACTGAACGTGTTTATTGTCCAATCATTAGGTGGCCTCACATAATTTATTCACTTATCTCCTCCTGTCTGTGTCGAGCAGGAGTACTTGAACAAGCATCAGAACTGGGTGTCGGGTCTTTCCCAGCACACGGGCCTGGCCATGGCCACAGAGAGCATCCTGCACTTTGCAGGCTACAACAGGCAGAGCACCACGCTGGGCGTGAGTCTCACATAGACACACACACACACAAACATACAGCATTACTGTATAATTGCCACTGTATTGTGTTTTGATATTTAAATTTACTGCACAATCGTTATTGCACCCGACCATTTTCTCTACTGCTTACCCGCTTCAGGGTCAGAATGAAACTACAGTTTAACATAACTGATCGAGGTGAGGGGGAGTACGACAACCTCAAGTGATCATCTTTCCATCACACGATGGACACATAGAAAGAGAAGATTCACACGAGCTTTTATGCCTAATTTACATATTACAGAGATTCTTTATCAATAAATATGGCATCCAGGTGAAGTTAAGGAGACATTAAATTACCCTTGTAGAAAATCCAGCAAAGTACTGTATAGAGCTCGTGCACGTGCGTCATCAAATCACGTCACTGGCTGGAAGTGTCGGTCAAACAAAGGATTCTTAATGCTAAGTCGATTTGAGACAACACGAAAATACATCCTATAGCACGACGCCCAGAGTTTTGTCCGATACGGTACGTAAAAAAAATGAGAAACACTTGGCATAGAGGACCCACATTTAATGCCGAAGTCGATGTTTTCGTCGATAAGAAACTGGACTATTACCCCGCTTCCGCTTGTCTTGGACAACTGGATCTACAGGTGGATCTGGTGAGTAAGTCGTCGAGATTTACATGGAAAAGTTTAAAAGCGTAGCAAAGTCTGTACGTATACAAATATTTCGTTGCTGGACCTGTTCTTAATCAAGAATAAATCCCACATAGCGATGGAGCCACTCGAGATTTTTTTTCAATACAAATACCAATATTTAAATAAATGACCCCTGGTTTTACACAATCTCGCATTCATTAACTATGATTGAGGGAAAAAAAAAAAAGACAGCGGGTTCATATCCTTCATATACCACACGTTAAACTTTGGTAAATTTCTCCATTACAGACATTTTTTTTTTTAAAATGCATTGTTCTCAATTGAGTCCAATGCGTACTTAAAAAAAGAAAATGAAAATAAACCGCTAGGATAGGCTTCAGCCCCCGTACACGGAAGTGCATTACGGCCACACGTTGGACTTCGGTAAACCTCTGTGTGACCGGGGGTTTATTTTCTTTTTTTTAAATATGCATTGGACTCATTTGAGAACAATGTATATTAGGAAAAAAGGAAAGAGGTTTACCGAACATTAACGTGTGACTGCAACACACTCTGTGAATGTTGGAGACGACGTTCTGTCATTTTTTTTCTCATTGTTTTCAAATGAGCCAACTTGTCATTATAAATACTTCTTGGGAATTTGATATTGAGAAGAATAATTCCTACTTGAAGTGATCGCGACACATTTGTGTGTATTTGGTTGGGCACCATCCATCATGTTTAATCGCCGAAATCCATCAATATTTTATCCGCTGGTATTCCATAGAGTGATCTCTTTGAATATCTGTCTCGTCTGTTGTAACAACCAACAGCGCAACAAGTCTCGGGCATTGTGTATATTGTGCTCCGGTTCAACGTCCCGCACACTGTCGAGCAGCTCTTTTTGACCGGCAATATGGTGACGTCACGTGCACGAGCTCTATTGGTGCCGTTATCCCAACTGAATGGCAAATGCGCTTTTTAGCTGCTTGCTCCGAACATTTGTGAGTTGCACCAACACGTTGTTTATTACTTGTGCATGTCGATGTGTTTCATACAGTTTACAGCAGCTTACGTCCATATAAGCGTCGTTCATTACGCTAAATATTATTGACACTATCGATATCCCTCACGTTCAAATGTTTACTGCACAAGAAACAGATGTTAGTATCGTCATATAAAATATTTTCTCTGGATCCTCTGATGAACTTAAGCTTTATTGTTTTAATTATGTCATCCTTCTCAACGGGCATTTATGATTGCCGTCAAATGCATACCAACTTTTATTTTATTACTGCTGTTTTAAGTTTTGTGATAGAAAGTTTTTGCTTACTTACACAAATATTCCTTATTCTACTCCATTTATATTGCGGTGTATCTGTGTTTATTAATTTTGCAGCACTGCGGTATTGTAATACAGTACTACTAATACAGCGGCTTACTTTGTGATTCTCCTTACGTACTAATGCATGTGTACAGTCGTGCTGTGTTTCCATTTGTGGTGCATGTGACGTACAGTGTGTGCGTTTGTGGGCTCGCTTTCTGCTATTTGTGTCTTTCATTTGCTTTATTTCTTTTATTTGTCTCTATCAAACCATCTGCCTGGTTGGTTGGCTACTTTACGGATTTTGCTGGTTACCTGGTTACTTGGCTGCAATGGAATGGTGGGTTATTTGGATGGACGGTTGCCCATTTGGCTAACCGGTTATGACGGTGCCCTCCTCTGCGCCGCACCGTAGGCTGCGTTCCCTCAGGTTGGTTTGAGCACTGATTACAGAGAGACGGCGCGTGTCCCATTTGTCGATTGTCGAGCCGCAAGTGACTCATTGTTTTTGCCCCCTCCAGACCACCCAGCTGACCGAAAGGCCAGCATGTGTGAAACGAGATTACTCCAACTTCATGGCGTCCCTCAACCTGCGCAACCGATACACTGGAGAGGTATACTGTACTTCTTTTCTGAAGATGTGTGTATCGTAATTCCCGGCCAACAGAGCGCACCTGGTTATAAGCCTCACCCAGTACATTTGTAAAGGAAATACCATTTGGTACATACATACGCCGCAGCTGTGTAAAAGCCGCAAGTGCCCACATTGAAACCGACATTGAAACACGAGATATATACAAAGAAAGAAGGTCCAGAGAGAGTTTAACGCTAACGTCGCCGCACTAACAGTGTTGGTAAAAATAAATAAATAAATAAATAAACATACTGGTAAAAATCATTGAGACGTGGCAGTAACATGCTAGCGCAGCTCTAACATGGTCGGACCGGCAAATGTCACTTCCTCGGCACATTTTTATTTATTATTATTTATTATTCAGTCTCACTCTTACCTTTTCTGCTCGAGTGCCCTTTTGCGGCCGCTAGAAAAAAATGTACAAATTATCCGCAACACCGCATAAACCGCAGGGTTGAAAGCGTGTGAAAAAAGTCACGGGTTATAGGCCAGAAATTACAGTAATTTCAGCCACTTTGTGCTGCTTTTGAAATGTATTAAAATTATATGAGATCTTAAGTTACTAGTTATGTATGTTCCAGGTGTCGAATGAATAATATTTGTCACTAAAGATTTAATGTTTTGATCAACAAAAATTTTGGAATTTAAAAAAAAATGTATTTCCAAACCTAGATGAGGTCCTTAAAATCATTTTTGGAGCTTATTTGTTAACACACGAATCATCTTAAATCTCAACGCTTCCACTGTAATCGATGAAAACACTCATAACATAAATAAATACATTTACATATTGTCTTTAATATTATTACAGATAAGCACATTATTTCATATGTTTTTTGTCGAATAATCTATAAAAGATCACGGCGGGTGTGTTTGTCATCAGGTGGCGGGTATGATCCAGTTTTCCGAGGCAACGCACAGTCAGTCAGACCTGAACAAGTTGATGATTGAGCAGATGATGACTGCTCTGGACAGCCAAGATCCCGAGGCTTTCACCCAGGCCATGTTCAAGATGGCAGCCCTGCTTATAATCACCAAAAGTGCGTGATTCTGCACAAAAACTGCAGAATTGCAAAATTGCACAATTGAGGTTTTGGCTTGATTCAAGTCTCCTCTGCTGTCAGACTGCAACCCTCAGCTGCTGCACCATTTGTGCTGGTCGCCCCTGAAAATGTTCACCGAGCACGGCATGGAAACGGCCATCGCGTGTTGGGAGTGGCTGCTGGCCGCGCACAATGGGGTTGAAGTACCAGTGAGTATCATTTTACGTGGTTATGGACTTTTGAGCAATGACCGAGTAAATCCCCTTGTCTGCGTGTCCAGCTCATGCGTGAGATGGCAGGTGCTTGGCAGATGACGGTGGAGCTGAAAAAGGGTTTGTTCTCCGTCACCAAGGAGGAGGCCGGCCCACTGGCCGTGTCAGAAGAGAGCCAACCTGCACCCTGCGCACCTGACGTCGTACCCCACTTCCTGTGGATTGAGGTCAGTGACAGGGCTCGATCGCACTTACACCACAAACGTTCTACACCATCGTGAAAAAGAGTCGTGGGACACACCTTTTTTGAATCAATCCACCATATGCGCACTTCCTTCCATCTTTGTATACCATATCCTATTTGTGTGAACAAATTAATTCATATAACTTTTGTCCGAAGACACCAGCCGTAAATATTTTTTTTTCCATAATAAGTTTGTCTTCTATCATGTCATCAAACAGTGTTTTTTGCGAGTGACTGCAGGTCAGCTATCGGCTAAGTCAGCAGCGATCGAATATTTTAGTATTCGAGTTTCCTACCACATTTTTAGCTGGCCAAACGTTATCCTAGTAAGCTGCTTTAACGTTGAACTCATTGATTTGCGTGACGTTCATTTTGGTTTTTCTGTGTTTTGCTTGAGAGATGTCACCAGCGTTTGGTTTTCATCTCAGTCTGAAATCATCCTACACTTTCAGAACGTTCTCTTTTTTTTTTTTCCTCACTATTGTCTTCTGACATCATCTCCATCTTCTCCTCCTTGCAAACTACCAACTAGTTGCCATTTATTTCACGCTTGTTGAATCAAAAAAACGGATGCTCCGCTTCCACCACCTTTGCTCATGTACAACATAACTATATTGCGCTAGTGTGTCTGCTTCACAATTTAACTCCTACCTGCCACCAACAGGCAACTAGTGTATGTATCAATAGCGTCAAACTGAGAGGTCTTGCAGTGAATGAGTTACCGAAATTTCCGGCCGATAAGCCGCGACTTTTTTTCCACACGCTTTCAACCCTGCGGTTTATGCGGTGATGCGGCTAATTTGTGTATTTTTTTTTAATGGCCACAAGGGGGCACTCGCGCGGAAAGGGTAAGAGTGAGACCAATGGAATAGATGTGCCGAGGAAGTGACTTTTACCGGTATGTTTTTTTTTTTTGTTTTTTTTTTTTTTTTAACCGGCCCTGTTAGTGCTGCAATAGCATGTTACTGCCGCATCTCAGTGATTTTTATCGGTATGTTTTTTTTTTTTTGTTTTTTTTTTTAAACCGGGCCTGTTAGCGCTGCACTAGCATTTGCACCGCATTAGCGTGTCTCTGTTGTGTTACTGCCGTGTCCCAGTGATTTAGGTATGTTTTTATTATTATTATTTTTTTTTCCGTTACTGCTGTCGTACTGTGTTGCTAATGTGTAGCTTTTTTTTTTTTTTTTTTTTTACAGGTATGTTTTTTTTTTTTACTAACCCTGTTTGTGCTACCGTGTTGTTGCTATGTTAAGATAAGCTAAGGTCTTAAAACTTTGAAAACTTTTTCCGTGTACCATCTTTCTTTGTAAATATCTCGTGTTTCAATGTGGGCACTTGCAGCTTTTACACAGGTGCGTCTTATGTATGTCCCAAATGGTATTTCCTTTACAAATGTACTGAGTGAGGTTTATAATCCAGTGCACTCTGTAGGCCGGAAATTACGGTAATTGGATCCCATAGGCAGCCCAAAAAAAATATTCTCACTTGAAATACAAAAAATCATTCCATTACTCGTTGCAGCCGTAACATCAGCAACCACAGGAAGCCTGCCGACTTGTTTTTGAGGCTTTGGTAATGTGACGTTACAGATATAGCAGATTAATAAACCAATCGACCAATGATTAGGCTGGAACTCTTCCTTCTGGATCTCTGTTTTACATCGTAGGGAGACCTTGATTTGACTTTAACACAGCACAGCAATAAGCTCCTTGAATTTTGATCTTCTTCCAGTTTCTGGTGCAGAGGTTCGAGATAGCCAAGTACAGCAGCTCGGACCAGGTGGAGATTTTCACCACCATCCTGCAGAGGTCGCTGTCTCTTAGCGTGGGAGGAACCAAAAGCAACTTGAACACGCACGTGGCAGCCATCGGACCGAGATTTAGGTGTGCTTTTTCCGTACCTAATGAATCATCAGCAACTGTGGAAAAAAATGTGTTCATCACAATAACACCATTTTGCTCTCTCTGTGTTACTGTAGACTGCTCACTCTGGGTTTAACTCTTCTGCATGCTGACGTGGTGACAAACGCCACCATCAAAAATGTACTGCGAGAGAGGATCTATTCCACGGCGTTTGACTATTTCAGGTAGCAAATATGAGAGTTACAGGGGAGGAAAGAAACTCACCACTGCATCCATTTCACTTGTTTGTTTTTTTTTTTTTTAAACTCTTCTAGCGTCAATCCCAAGTTTCCCACTCAGGCTGACCAGAGGTTGAGAGAAGACATCAGCATCATAATCAAGTTTTACGCTTGCCTGCAGTCAGACAAAAAGTATCTGGCTGCCAACCAGCTTGTTCCCCCAGGTTCGGCACACTAAACACAATATATTGCACACTGCCTGGCCACGACATTAGGTACTCATGCACACTGCAATAAGGTTAATGAAGTGAGTTGTTATTTTTGCAAAATAATTTTCACTACCGCTCTTGTAATGGATTCTGTGAGAGTATCGAATGTCGTGGGAAGGAAGTGTAACATTCCTCGTTGCCCTGCGGCGCACTGAAATGGTCAATGCAAATACGCGGCCTCGTTTAGATCCACAAGACATGTCAGTGAACAGCTTGTCGGTGATGGCGGTGACGGACAGCCGCGGTAACCTGGATGCGGCGATGGGTCAGAGGCAGCAGGTGGCTCAGGGCTGGATTAACACCTACCCTCTGTCCTCTGGAATGTCCACCATATCCAAGAAATCAGGTGGAAGTCACACATTCTCAAATTTTCAAAAACTACAACGTCTGTGATGTATTTCTGATGTGCTTCTCCTGGATTGTTTAAGGTCTCTCCAAAAAAAGCAACAGAGGCTCCCAACTGCACAAGTACTACATGAAACGTCGTACCCTTTTACTGGCTTTACTGGTATTTATATTTGATCACACTTTCTATATCGACATAAAAATGCATTGAAAGGTGCTAAGTGCCGCTTTGCTGTATTGCAGGCCAGCGAGATCGAGCGGCTGACGACGTGGTACAACCCCTTGTCAACTCAAGAGCTCGCCATCGCCACAGAGCAATCCGTGGAGACCAGCATCGCCAACTGGAGGTCCAAATACATCAGCTTGACGGAGAAACAGTGGAAGGACAACGTCAACTTGGCGTGGAGCATCACGCCATACCTGGCGCTGCAGCTGCCTGCTAGGTATGCTGAGCCCATCCATACAAGTCAGATTCTGAGATTGGTACAGAAGACGTTAAAAAACAAACAGTGAAAGTACAAAAGTATTTACTGTATCTTATCTTTAAAAGTATCACCAGGCTTCTGGCCTGGGATGCATTTCACAGTATTTTTTTTTTTTCTCAACTAAAATCTAAAATCTAATCTAAAAAAAAAAAAAAAAAGAAAAACTTGTTTGCTTGAAATGCTTTTGTTACTACAGTATAGTATTTTCCACAAATTTCATGGTTCGCTGTTCACAAATACAGCTACCAGAATTCCTGGCCTACAGAGCGCACCTGGTTATAAGCTTCACCCAGTACATTTGTAAAGGAAATACCATTTGGTACATACATACGCCGCAGGTGTGTAAAAGCCGCAAGTGCCCAACTTTGAAACCCAAATTCAAACACGCGATTTACAAAGAAAGATGGTACACAGAGAGTTAGCTAACGCTAGCGCGGCGCTAACAGAGCCAGACCGGTAAAAGTCACTTCCTCGGCACATATATTCCACCAGTCTCGCATTTACCTTTTCCGCCCGAATGCCCCCTTGCGGTCGTTAGAGAAAATGTACAAATTAGCCAAATCACCGCATAAACCATAGGGTTGAAAGCGTGAGAAAAAAGTCGGTAGTTGCGTTTCTTCATCTCTTTTGGGCCGTGTTGTGCCCCTACTACAAAATAAAAGATTGTCAAATGGGGAAGTAGAAATTGGTGTTCAGGAAGTGTAGTTGAAATGATCAGAGGTGGGTAGTAACACTACATTTCCATTACTATTATTATTACTTATTATTACTACAGTGTAGTTTTGATACAACATACTTTGTACTTTTAGTTGAGTATTTTTGTTCTGGAAGAAAAACACTACTTTTACTTTGTTACACTTAACTCCATTTCACTCGCTACTTTTATGTGTATTCTCTTATGAGTGTGATCGATTATGTTTTGGTTTCTCTGAAAGACGTGCCACGATGGCCGCTGTCATGTGACTCTCATAGAGGCCAAGTTTTCAAAGTACATTTTCGTGAAACCTGGTAAAATCAGAAAAGTATGTTTTGTGGCTATTCTGCAGACCTCTGGAAGTGACGCATTCTAGACTGAAAAAGAAAATCTTCATGGGGGGGTTGGTTTAACCTGGGTTGTTAGGTACAGAGACTTCTGGTGCATTTTGTGAAAGCAACATATCTCTAAAATATTCCCCATTTTAAAGGAGAATGTAAATTACTTGTGGGGTTTTTTTTTTCACCTTTCATGACAAAACTCTGTCCCCGTCACCTTCCATTCACGTGGTTCACAATATAAATAAAATGTTATTGACATTTCCCCGATTTTTCTTTCCTCGGCCTCAGGTTTAAACACACTGAAGCGATCGTGTCCGAGGTGACGCGTCTTGTGCGTCTGGATCCCGCTGCTGTGTGTGACGTCCCTGAAGCGGTCAAGGTGAGCTCGCCGGGCTTCGTGCCAGGCTTTTGTGCAAGTTCAAACATGTCGTTCTGGACCTTGCCAGGTGCACTGCGGCACGCTCAGAAAAGTTCTGAAGAGGCCTTGTAGTCCCACCATTTTGGAAGCATTGAACCGTACAACTCCCAATTGATTTATTGATCAATTTAAAAGGTGTTTCATTACCAGCCTATTTTGTCGACAAGGCGTCTCTTTCCCAAGGCAAAAATCTAGCATCTGTATTTATTTATTCGGTATCACTGTCCAAAGGTGAAGGTTCAAACGCAACAGAAGCGAAATTGTGTTCTACTCAAGGCCTTAACACTAACAAATGCCATTTACATCTTAAAGCGCTGAGCTCTTCCAAAATCTTTTACCGTGACCTGTTACGTCTTTGGGGAAAGAATGCGCTTCATGAGTTGACCCTCCACTCCCTGCCATTTCCATCCAGGGTGCTTAATGTATGTGTTAATGAGCCTCTCATGTGTATCATGTAAATGATGAGGCAGGAAGGAGAAGATGTCCCTCTTATGGGCTGCATCATTCAGATGATGATGCTATTCTGGCCGTTTGAGTGATGTTTTTAATGTGCGTGTGTTTTTCCTCTTCAGTTTCTGGTGACTTTGCACACGATCGACGCCGACTCCCCCGAACTGAGTCACATCCTCTGCTGGGCGCCCGCGGATCCGCCAACGGGACTGTCCTACTTCTCGTCCATGTACCCTCCCCACCCGCTCACGGCGCAATACGGGGTCAAAGTGCTCCGCTCGTTCCCCCCTGTACGCTCACGCATCACCTGTTGCGTTGGTATTTTTAGTGACGGTTTGAACTACTAATACGTTTTGATGACTTTTTCTAGGACGCCATCTTGTTTTACATTCCTCAAATTGTCCAGGCCCTTCGCTACGACAAGGTGAACATACGAGTTTTGATATCCAAACACTTGCAGGCCCTAGCTTTGTTGTTTGAATGAGGCTGGCTGTCTCTCGGTCTAGATGGGTTACGTGAGGGAATACATCCTGTGGGCCGCTCAGAAGTCGCAGCTCCTGGCTCACCAATTCATCTGGAACATGAAGACCAACATTTATCTGGATGAGGAAGCCCACCAGAAAGACCGTAAGATAACGCTCACGACACAACGGATCCAATATTCTCAAGTAAACCCCCCCCCCCCCCTTTCCCCATTCCTGCAGCCGATATTGGCGAGCTGTTGGAGCAAATGGTGGAGGAGATTACAGGCTCCTTGTCTGGACCTGCCAAGGATTTCTACCAGCGGGAGTTTGACTTCTTCAACAAGATCACCAACGTGTCGGCCACGATCAAGTAGGAAAACACGAGCTGTGCATGAATACGGAAAGATCGTATCACAATACACATTGTAAGATTAAGGTCGGCAACAAAAGCAGTTTAATTCTCTCGTGTTCATTTTAGTCGCGTCGTGTTGTGTAATCAGCTGTTTCTTGAAGCAATCAAGGCAAAATGAGGGTGCCAGACACTAAAAATAGATATGAAGTACCGTAATTTCCGGCCTATAAGCTGCAAATTTTTTCCACACGCTTTTAACCCTGCAGTTTATGCGGTGATGCGGCTAATATGTGCATTTTTTCTAACCGCCGCAAGGGGGCACTCGACCGGAAAAGGTAAGAGTCAGACTGGTGGAATATATGTGCCGAGGAAGTGACTATTACCGGTCGGCCCTGTGTTACAGCCGTATCTCAGTGATTTTTTTTTACCAGTATGTTTTTTTTTAACTGTCCCTGTTAGTGTGGTGCTAGCGTTAGTGCGGCGCTATCGTTCGCGCAGCGGCGCTAGCATTAAATTCTGTGTACAGTCTTTCTTTGTAAATATCTCGTGTTTCAATGTGGGCAGTTGCGGCTTTTACACGGCTGCGGCCTATATATGTACCAAATGGTATTTCCTTTACAAATGTACTCGGTGAGGCTTATAACCAGGTGCGCTCTGTAGGCTGGGAATTACGGTATTTAGTTGTTGTGCATATTATTAGACTGTTAGTTTTCCCCTCTGTTCCATAGAAATGTGGTTAAATGTTAAGAATCTACATTCAAGCTGCATATTTAGTTGCAGTTGGTTTCAGTGTTAATGAAAGTATTGTACAGAAACGTAAACAAGAACTGGACCCAGATCACCGTCAAACCAGGCCCTCTTGATAGTTGCTTTGTTGACAACATGTAGTTTTCCCATGTGTTTGCATGTTTTGCTCGTCTCCCGCCTTGAGCTCCCTTCTCGAAACACCTCGGTCTATCATCTCCAAAGTGTCGCGTGCTTTAGCGTCTCTCCCTTTACGCGCCGGTCTGGAAGCTGCTCACTGAAGCTAATTATTTGTCCTGTGATGTGTCCCACTCAGCTGACAAAATTCCCCTCAGTCCTCATTAAGACAATAATGGCAACCTTCCGGGGGCGAATGTTTCTCTCTTGTGAACGACGACAGAGTCGAGCTGTCACCCGTAGCGTCGAGTCGTTCTGTGAGATGCCCGTGCATGCGTGCTCACTCGCGTCATATTTTGTTTCTCTCAATCAGACCTTTTCCAAAAGGGGAGGAGCGCAAAAAGGCCTGCCTGGAAGCGCTCTCGCAAATCAAAGTCCAGCCTGGCTGCTATCTACCCAGCAACCCCGAGGCCATCGTCTTTGATATAGACTACAAATCTGGGACTCCAATGCAAAGGTGCAGCCCCCCCCCCGGTGTTTGCGCTGAACGTTCCTTTTCGGCGCCCATCCCCGTAATACGTAACACCGAATCTTGTCAATGTGTTCAGTGCTGCCAAAGCTCCTTACCTGGCCAAATTTAAAGTGAAGAGGTGTGGAGTCAGCGAGCTAGAAAAAGAAGGTATTGTCACTCACGTTTGTATTGTGTTGTACTCTCTGACATTCGTGTACAAACACGTCAAAGGTCCCGCGCATGCAAGAAAGTCATGGAAATGTGATTCGAAGGTTTAAAAAGGTGTCAATTCTGGAAGTTGCATTTGGACAGAAACCTTTGTCAACCCCCCCCCAACCCATTCATGGGCAGGGTGGCAATTTTATGCCTTATTGAGATAAAAGTCTCCTAAGAGGCCACAATCAAGGAAATAACACTTCTTTTTCGTTTAACGCATAAAACAAAAGAGCAAAAAAAGATGTACCCTCTCGCGGTCAGCGTCCCAAAACTGGGACGGGTATGTTATCAGTTGTCTGAAGTGGTATATCCTAGAGATATGTTTATTAATTAATTCCTTATTCTAGAACGACACTTGCGCATTAATAATACTGAGGGATTAGCATTTTGAAGACAAACTACATTGCATACTGACCTTTCTCCCTTTCCTCTCTCGGAAAACGTTCCATGTGTACTTGAGGCGGCCATGTTGGGTCAGCAAGGAAAGGGAAATAACTCCGTGCTAACTTTGACCAATGAGTTATCCTCTCCAGATACCAAATTATGGCTTCATGTTAAAACTTATACTGAAGGATATAATGCGTGAAAATCATGATGTCCCAAAAATGTGACGCTGCCCACGCATGGGTTTATAATTGCGATGGATAAGTTCCAGAACGCAATCATTGAAAATTCAATATAGAGAGAAGAAATTACAGTTATCCTGGAATTTGATAAATTGAAAAAATAAGTACAGTATACTCTAAAAAAAAAAAAAAAGTTTTTTTGAAATCATCAATAAAAATAGAGTGCCGGAACACTGTTTTATATTTACGGCCTTATGAGGGGTTTTCAAACAATTTAACTGTCGTTATGTTGTACGAGAGGAAGGTTAACAATGGACGACGGCACATTTTGACTTATGCACTGTGCAAGGTAGAGTTGCATAAACAAAAATTTACTGCAACTTCAACATGACGTTGATGGTCTGACCCGATTACTGCTCTTCTTCTTCCCTTCAGGTCTGCGGTGCTGCTCCGACTCTGCGGAAGATGAAAAAAGCGAAGAGGAGGCCAAGCAAATCTGCTGGCAGGCGGCCATCTTTAAAGTGGGCGACGACTGCAGACAAGTACTGACCTTCCGTTGAGGCGGCTCGAATGTTCCCACGATTTCGTCTCGTACTAAGTGTTCCGTTTGTGTTCAGGACATGCTGGCACTTCAGATCATCAGCCTGTTCAAGAACATCTTCCAACTGGTGGGCTTGGACCTCTACGTTTTTCCTTACAGGGTGGTGGCCACTGCTCCAGGAGTAAGACTTACTCGAAAACGACGGCCGCGTTGCTGAGCTGAACAATCAACTCAACTTTCTCGTGTAACCTGCATTTGCTGGCTGACAGTGCGGCGTGATCGAGTGCATTCCAGACTGCAAGTCCCGGGATCAGCTCGGCCGCCAGACGGACTTCGGGATGTACGACTATTTCCGCAACCAGTACGGCGATGAATCGACGCTGGCGTTCCAGAAGGTAACATTTCGGACGTCCGGTCATCTGTCGCACTGGTGAGACTCGCTGCTCCGTGTCGCCCCTTGCAGGCGCGGTACAACTTCATTCGCAGCATGGCGGCGTACAGCCTGCTGCTCTTCCTGTTGCAGATTAAAGACCGGCACAACGGCAACATCATGCTGGACAGCCAGGGACACCTCATCCACATCGGTGAGTGTGTCGTTGCGTGTGTGCACCCGGGTTGAAAGTAAACTTTAAAGGTCAAGTGTCATCGCTATAAACATTGTCGAATAGATATTGTAATGAAAAATACATATAGCATTATTCACTTCAATGTCTATATTAAAAAAAAAAATGAGCGGAGAGCGCGTCATCCATGCGCAAAGTTGCAAAAGTGTCATTCTACGACATCGAAGTGGTCGCCATATTGGCTGCATCTACTGTCCGTGACGTTACACTGGGACATTCGCCATTGAAAACACGCCGTGGCCCCTACTATAGGACACACCCCTTCAGACACGGAAGCTCTTTTCAAAGAAGAGAACATCTCACAACTGAGTGAAGTTACCGTGGCAATATTACCCTATTGTTTTGAGCCAAATTTAGATGATATGCGGATCACGGCCAAACAGCTACTAAAAAAATAACAATAATAGTTTGGGGGGGACCACGTAATCCGTCTCTCATAACATAACAAAAGATCCACATACGTATGACAGGGGTGCTAAATGTGTCGATGTGCGCGTCGGACACCTTCCGCGTCGGGCTCGCCAGCGACGAGCCAATCGCCTTGTCGACAAGGCCGAGCCGTCCGCCGTGCAATCCATTTTTCACGACAAACGGTGTCTCTTGGAAACTTATGAACGGTAAATCTATCCTCCTGAGTGTTTGAGCAATATCCAGCAATGCAACGAGCCGGCATTTTGGCTTCCACGAGGGAACAAAGAGCTACCTTCCAGCGTGTAAAAATAGTATAAACAGACGAGGCCGCCTGAGTGCGCTACTGCTACTGACGTCACTTCCTGCTTCTTCTCGAAAACAAATCCCTCGACAGGATTTTCATGGCGGGAGTTAAAAAAAGCCATACACGTCAAAATCATGTTTTGTGGTTTAAAAAAAAAAAAAAAAAACAAAAACAGATGGGTCCATTCCAGCTTCCTTTTTTTTCATTCATAACATACTAAAAATCATGCATTTCATGAGTGTGGACCTTTAAGTTTTTCACCTGATACCGATCATCTGATAATCCTTCGATTGGATCTAAGTATAGCGTGTTCTGTTTGTTTTTTTGCACCACCTGCTGAATCTATTTTGATCCTGTCCCACATGCCCCAAATCCAAAACCACCCGTTTTACTCCGTGTGTATTTGATGCCTAGACTTTGGCTTCATGTTCGAAAGCTCCCCCGGCGGCAACCTGGGCTGGGAGCCCGACATCAAGCTGACGGACGAGATGGTGATGATCATGGGCGGCAAGATGGAGGCCACGCCCTTCAAGTGGTTCATGGAGATGTGCGTGAGGGGTTACCTCGCGGTCAGGTGTGTATTATGATACCAAAACCAACTCTGGACGCGCCGTGATAATCTTGACGCCGGTTGGTGAATTTAGACCCTACATGGATGGCGTGGTCTCCTTGGTGAACCTCATGTTGGACACGGGGCTCCCCTGTTTCAGAGGGCAAACCATCAAGCTGCTCAAGTGAGTCACTGTCGTTATTGCAATCCGTCCGTTATTTCAAGCCGCTCATCCTCACGAGGGTCACGGGAGCGCTGGAGCCAATCCCAACTGTCATCAGGCAGGAGGCAGGGTACACCCTGAACTGGTTGTCAGGCAATCGCGGGGCACACGGAGACAAATAACAGTCGCACTCACAATCAGACTTTTAGGGGCAATTTAAAGTCGGCAATGAATGCATATTTTATTTTTGGCATGCGGGAGGACACCAGAGTGCACGGGGAGAACATGCAAACTCCACACAGGTGGGGCTGGGATTTGAACCCCGGTCCTCAGAACTGTGATTACTGTAGTGCAGGGGCATCAAACTCATTTTTGCCGCGGGCCACGTTGTAGTTACGGCCGTTACGACGGTGAAACCATGAAAATCTTTCACCTCATCATATTTACACTTGAAATTTATGAGCTAGTTTTGAAATTAGAAATGAAGGTTAATGTGCTTTGAAAGTATTACTGATGCGTGTATACACGATAATGCTTGCAATATCTATATTTTGCAATTTTGGTACAGATTTGATTAAAAAAAAACATGGAAGTTCATACTAATAATGTGCCTTCGCGGGCCACATAAAATCTTTTGGCGGGACGAATCTGGCCCCCGGGCCTTGAGTTTGACATCTGTGCTGTAGCGTAACGTTTCTCCTGATTCTGTTGCTGTAGGCAGCGGTTCAACCCAGGATTAAGTGAGAAAGAAGCAGCCGCCTTCATCATTAAAGTCATCCAGAACTGCTTCCTGAGCAGCCGGTCGGTACCAAAACCCCAAAGTTCCTCCCAATAGCCTGCCCCGCCCCTAAATTCATTCATTTACACGTCAATTGTCTTTTCTGGTTTTCCTGCAGGAGTCGGACCTACGACATGATCCAGTATTACCAAAACCAGATCCCGTACTAAACGCTTGTGCCTGAGCATGTGCACCTATAGATGGCACACGTGTGTGTGTGTGTGTGTGTGTGTATGCGTGGCTTTTAATAATGTTCTCCATCAATTTGCGTGGCTCGTTGATGTCATCTTGCCTTTTTATAGTCAATGACTTACCCGTTTAATTTATTTCCCTTCTGAGCTACGCGTCGTCGTTATTGAGGAATGAATATCCTGTTGCATCTTGCCTTTTTTTGTGCACTTAAATCTGTTAGTTTGCATGTTGATGCGATGCTTTGTGCCAATTTTGAGAAGATTATTGATGAAAATGCAACGTAAACTTCAATCGCAGTCAGACCAAGGTGGCCTATTCTGGCGTCTCGTACTTGATGGTGATGCCGGGGCTCGCCTTTTTTTCCACGGACCAATCGGAGGATGGACACTCGTCCCGTTTGTAGCACTGTCGACGCGGGTCACGGTTGCCACGGTGATGATGCACAAAATTACTGGGGTATTTGTAATTACCAATGAGGGAGGGGAGGGTTGTTATTTTCACTTAAATGAAATATTGTTTGTTTGGATGTTGGTGACAGTTTGAATGGGGAAAAAGTTCGGTTCTGGTCCACTTGCCATGAAGCTTTCGGGGGGTGTTGGTGAATGTTTTTCAGCCGAGTCAAATTTTGGTGTTAGGTGTAACAAAACTGATTGTAAAGATTCCGCCTCTCTTTGTACATTTATATTCGTGACCCAATCTGTCTCCTTTTTTCTATATATTTTTGCCTTTTGGATCAGAATGAACAGGATGTCGAATCAAATAAAGATTATATTAATTGGAAAAAAAAAACACTCATGCATTCAGACTTGTATATGTGTATTTTATGAAATAAAAATATAGTTTTTAATTTCGCATAATAGAGACAGATTTATTTTGTAACATTTTGTTTTAGATTAGCTGATAATGTTCAGGAGTATTAGAACTTGCAGATTCATATTTATTTTCATTTAATTTGACATTTATGCTCTGATTTAAAAATAAATAACTGAAGATACTCACTCAGTACTTGAGTTTTTTTTAATCACTTTCATGGTCTCAAATATTCGCAGGCCTACCTTTTATATCTACTTGACACATATTCCTCAAAAGTAACAGTACTCTTCCATAAGTACAATATCTAATCTTCTACCAACCTCTGCTGGATTTGCAGTAACATCACTTCAGCAACCCGCCCCTCATTTTTCTATTTTCTCCACTAGAGGGCGGCACAGAACAACATTTGTGACACCCCAAGCTTGCTTTGAGTTCAAATATTATTCCATTTTGCATTATGTATACCTAGACAGATAAACTGGATGTGATCTCTGGGTGAAATATTTTTCCAAGACATAACCAATACGGACGTTAATCTTTACCCATGATGCTTTGTGTTTCCCTTGGACACTCGACTGTCACCGAATTATGCTAGCACACTGGAAAAGTACAACTTTTTCGTGATGTTTTTGTTTCTTTACAAGTTTATTCATCTTTATTCACGACGGGCCCCAAGTAACTTTAGTGGAATTAAGTGGTATGCGTTCGTACGTATGTTTTCTCTCGCCTGTCAAAGTTTGCCTCGTCCTCTGTCCCCGCTTGTCACTCATCGTTCTCGTCATATGGTTGCCGAACGCCAAAGGTAAATTAAGATATTCTTTCTCATTTTTCTTCACATGTTTTACTTTGAATGCTTATTTTTGGTGGGGGGCGCCATTCTTGGAACGAATTGGGCTATTTTTACATGCAAAATGCGCTAATGAAACCAATGGGGGGAAAAAAATCACGTTACGAAACTTCCAGAACGAATTAATTTCGTAACTAGAGGTACCAGTGCAAGATGTCGTGGTACACATGCCTGACTTTTGTGCCACCAGCGTGAGATCAATTCCTGCTCAGTGGTGGTGTTGATATCTCCCCCACGACCAGTTGAGGGTGGAGTCTGGTGTAGTTTACCTGAAGCCAGCTGGGATGAACTCAAGCTCTCCTGTGACCCTTGTGAGGATTGGCGGCTTGGATAATGGATGAATATATGTGTAAATGAAGGGCAAATAGCACTTTTTAAGGTATTGTTTATTGTAGATGAGGGCTGTGGAGTTGGTACAATGAAGTTACAGTTTCATTTCACAACGGAACTTTATGCCCCAAACACTCCTGCCAATACTTTACATGCTTTGTCGCGTCATCTCTTCCAAAGTCGGATTGTTACGTTGATTTAAATGAAATAAAAACAATAAGAGGATCGCATAAACGCCCAGCACAGCGATCGAAAGACGAGAGGTGATATGACAACCGCTGCAGAGATTGATGAAATTAGAAGAAAGTGCTGATGCAAGTTTGACAGTTTCATGTTGGATTAATATTTCATTGCATATATATATATATATATATATATATATATATACTGTACTGTACAGCGGAAGGCCACCTTGATGTATTTTTCACGACACCGCATCTCTGAGTGTCACTGCTGCTTGATGTTCTTCCGCTCCCTGCAGTGACTTACACGTACCCGCGTTGGTGTGTATCTGGGTCATATTTAGTTGTTTTTGTTCATCTCTTTATCTCCTTTTTTAATTTGAAGGCTCTGTGATAAAATATCAATGTAGAATCAAAGTAGTGTGACGCTAGTATTAATTTACTGGAGAAATATAGATCTTTATCACTCCTGTGAGGGAAATTAAGTGGCCAAATGTTTTCTTTTGTTGTTGTTCTGTTCAGTTTACTCGCTGACAACATTCCGAGGAAATCACAATGTCCCATCACCGGTGGTCTATTTTTAGAACAGGCCCAGGCTACTCACGCGGTCAAGTGAAACTGCAGAAACCGAGTCTGAAGGGAACAAGCGGATCTTGTTGTATTGTCCCGGCAGCCGCGCAGCGAGCGTCATCGCGTCTTGTGACGCGTTCGCGCCCGTCGGCCATGTGTCGGCCATTAACGAACTGCGCCGTGAGCCTCCGCAGCCGTCAAAGCTGCAGCCGGCGTGTCGGCGGTGAAAAGGCCTTTTCTGTCGGGCCCATTGACGACAACCTGCGGCGAATCGCCCATAGTGGCCTCGTTTATTTATGCGCCGCCTCAACTATGATCCACGTTGCCCAGCTGAGTTACATTCTGTAAAATGTGATTATTTTCTCAACCCCAAAATAAATATTTGTCTTGTAGCTTGCACGTTGACCTAAAAAAAAAAAACAGTTATTGTACAGGTGTGCCCGTGACCCTTGTGAGGATAAGCGGCTAAGAAAATGGATGGATGTACAGGTGTATCTTGGGCCGCCCACAATAGAAGGCCACTCTCAAATGTGCACTTTTACTGTATTGAGGATGTGAAAAAAAAATCTGTGAGTTTATTTGCCTCGCTTAGAATCTGATTGGTTGTTTTTGTCTGCGCGTGTGATTGGATGGCGGCAACCCGTCCAGAGCCTCTCGTCATTGGTCAGCTGGGAGGCGCCAGCTCATGTGCCGCACTTATTAGGACAAGCATTATGCAACATGGGTGGACACGGTGGATCAGCTGTGAAAGCGTTGGCCTCACAGTTCTGAGGACTCGGGTTTGATCCCGGCCCCGCCTGTGTGGAGTTTTCATGTTCTACCCGTGCCTGCGTTGGTTTTCTCCGGGCACTCCGGTTTCCTCCCACATCGCAAAAACAGGCAACATTAATTGGAGACTCTAAATTGCCCATAGGTGTGACTGTGAGTGCAGCTGTTTGTCTCTCTGTGCTCTGCGATTGGCTGGCGACCACTCCCGTCTCCTGCCCGTTGACAACTGGGATAGGCTTGAGCACTCCCCGTGACCTTCGTGAGGATAAGCAGCAAAGAAAATGGATGGATGTATGGATTATGGAACATGGATGGATAAAAGTTTCAGTCCAGGAGAGTAAGTACACTTACAGGACACTTCATTAGGTACAGATGGCACCCAGACGACGCCCAATACTGAAGTTATGGCTCACATTTTGCCCAGTCATGTATTGAAAATGAGATGATCACAATATTAGGAACATCTCTTGATGACGGAGTGCAAAAGTAATAATGAACACGGTTTTAGAAATCGCATGATCATCTTTGTGAAGTCAGAAATTTTGATACATCTTTTGGTAATCGATTGTTTTGGATTGTTTTCATGATTAATACATGAATAGGGGGGATGCCGGCTCAGAAAATGAATGGATGGCCGTCTTTTTGTATTCCAGGCATTTTTTTTTAAAGTCTACCCATATTTGCATTTATTTATTTATTTCCCTAGCTCAGACTGGCATGATATATTTCTGTGTCTAATGCATTTTAAAGGTCTACCGACATCCATATATGCATTGTAAAATTGATATTGTTATGAAAATTACACATGATATTCACTTCAATGTCTGTACGGGAAAAAAAAGGAGGGGAGAGGGTGTCATTCATGCGCAAAGTTGCGGAAGTCTCTCTCGACATCCCAGTGGCGGCCATATTGTCTGCTACGTCATTTGCAGATGTCACACTGGGACAGTCGCCATAGAAAACCCGTCGCGACACCTGCTATGGGAGAGGAACAAGAGAGAATTTCAGATTTTTCCGACGCCCCTTCTGACACAAAGAACATCTCGCAATCGAGAGAAGTGACTGGGGCAATATTACCCGATCGTTTTGAGCCATATTTAGATGATATGCGGATCACTTCTAACTAACAACAGACTCCCCGACAGTATGTATGACAGTATGTAGCGTACTCAGGAGGACCCACGCTGGGCGAAGTAACTACTTCAGGGGTGCCCAGACACCGGTTGCCGGTGGGGGGGGACAACTCCTTTCTCCTCCCGCACGCGGCCAAACCACCTCTCCACCCGATCCCCATCCGCGGCGGCAAAGAACAACGCAGGCGGCAGCGGCGATGAACGACGCTGGCCCGCACACATCGAAACATTTAGCACCTTTATTAAGTTATTACGACGCGGATCTTTTGTTACGTTCTGAGAGGATTACGTCCCCGTCCCCCCCCCCCCCCACATTTATTTATTTTTTATTAGCTCTATACATACCCGCATGTCATTTGGAACCCACAAAGCTCTCATTTTTCACGACGAACCGGGTCTTTTGTAAACGTGTGAAGAGTAAATCCATCCTCCCGAGTGTTCGAGCAAAATCCAGCAATACAATGAGCCGGCATTTTGGCTAACACGCAGGAAAAAACAGCTACTTTCCCGCCGGTCAAACTGGTATAAACACACGAGGCCACCTGACTGGGCTCCTGCTGATAACATCACTTCCTGCTTCTTCTCCAAAACGAATGCCTCAAGAGGATTTTCATGGCGGGAGTTCCAAAAACCCATACACGACAACATCATGACGTGTGGTGAAAAACAGATGGGTCCGTTCCGGCCGCCTTCTTTAAAAATTAAAAACACTAAAAATCATGCCATATGTGTCGTTAGACCTTTAATGTTTAATAATAATGAATGTATATCCACATTTTGTACTGATTTGAAGTCACTAAAGGCGCCATTGTTGACGTTTGGCCCTCGGACGTCGAGCAGGCTGGATGGCAGCTTGTAGGCCTCGTTCCGAGAGTCCCCGACATGTGACGGGCCCACTGCCTCATTTTGCTGCCCTATATGTGAATGAAATCATTAACTTGCCACGTTAGGACTTGTGAACTACCCCCCCCACCCCCATCCCTCACCAAAAAATAGAAATAAAAAAAAAACTCTTTCTGTCTTGTGGTCTTTGTGTGTGTGTGTGTGTGCCCACGTGTTGTCCAACAATTGGTGCAGGGTCCTGAATGGCCCCCTGTGTTCGCGCTCTCCTTATCATGTGACCTTTGATCCGTTTGGACAGCGTGACCGTCAGACGCTGTCACAGATTCGCCCAAAATAGAAAATAATGCAGCAAACCGTCTGCTTTAGACGTGTATGATATATTTTTGAACTGACATCTGAGCGGGAGGAATCGTGTTATTTGTTGGAGGTGACCAAAGATAATTACTGTGTAACAACATGAAAAATTTGAAGAGGTAACTCGGTCTTTAATTCCAAAAATATTGAAAGAGTAAGAAAAACTGTTAACATAAAGTACTACTATTATATAACTGCATCATTGTAATATGCAAATAAATGTAAAGCGATACAAACATGTGAGGAAACAGCAATCAACAAAGTTCAAACAAAAAGTGACATAATGCTGGCACATACATACGGATTTATCAAATATTAGAGTTTCTATAGACTCCACACATGAAATTTTAAAATAATAAAAATAAGGTAGCTAACAGTTTTGGTCACATTGCGTGCCGATCATCTCAACACAGGACAAGAGTCTGTTGCACCATCGATCTGGAATCTGTTCCACCAAGACTGAAATCTGAATGATCAAATGTGATCCAATGAAAGAGGAGAGGACATTTTTTTTAATTATTATTATTTTTTTTTTAAAATATATGAGATACATGGGTAGGCGTGAAAGAAACTGCTATGTATGTGTCTAGCGGTTAGGATCCCTGGTTTTCACCCAGGTGGCCCAGGTTCAATTGGAAAGGGAATTTTTAGAGTAAACGTTAGTTCTGTTCCGGAAAAGTGGGAATTGGGAATTTTCATCTGCCTATCATAAGATTGTCGCTCAAAACACGATGGAAACTGACTCACGGACAAAAATTGGAGTCTCGCTAACATGACTTATCAAAGTGTTGCTGCAAGAATTTGGCGTAATTTACCGCATTAGTCCAACGGCTGTGATACAAAGAACTTCTAAGAACCTCACGTTGGGCAAAATGGCTTCCTTGTGTTATCTGCGGGTACTCCAGCGTCCTGCCAGATTTTCAAAATACGCACGTTAGGTTCATTGAAGAGCAAATTTTTCATAGGTGTCGTGAAGGTGTCATAACAATGTCACACAACTGTAATAATCATATTTATTTAACATTTAACAGTTTTATTACAAACACAAGGTTATTGTTGCAAGATTAATATGTTATATATTCTTTATACTTTGTTCCTAAAAAAATATTTTTTTAAAATACAAACTACTGCTGAAATACAGTTAGTCCTCAGAGTATTACTTTGAAAAAAAAGGTCTTCTTTAATTTATTGTCAAAGAAGGCGAATGGATTCTAACAATATTACCCAAAAAAAGAATATATTGTTTTCACTGATAAAGAAGTCATTCTTGAAAAATACATTATGATAAATTATATTACAAAATATTTACTGTACTAAAATAAATGATATAAAATAAATACAGTATATGTACCATACTACTATAAATTCTATAATTATTATATATTATATGATAGTGTAATTGGAATACAAATAATTCATGATAATAATAATATAATTGATTAAATGAAATCTTAGTTGTTGGAAAAAATCAGACATTTATCTTACCGTAATACACATTCTTTTAAAAAAAAAGTTATCTTGTAAAAATGCTACTTTTTTGCCAGAATTCCACTATTTTTGTGTTTGTTTGAGAACAGTCATAAATTTGACTCTATTCTTAAAAAAATGCAACTTTATCATTGTCTCTCTTGCATGCTTAGTATTTCTATTCCAAAAAATATATAAATAACTCATAGTAAAAAAATTATCTACTGTATAATAATTTTTTTTGCATTCAACGACTGTGGCCCAAGATGTTTTTTTTTTTTTTTTTTTTTTTGGCAGTGGGGGGTTGGCTAAAAGATAGAAAGCAGCTCTTCCTGAACAGCCCTCGAGATCCGTTGAGCGCCGCCCACGGCAACCGGCCCGGAACCAAAAAAAAAAAAAAAAAAACTCTGCCAGCCTCTTCCCTCAGCACCGCAGTTGCCACGGAGACCCATTGAGATGCCCGGTGGTGACCCCTGACCCGAGGGGAGGCTGGTGAATGTGGCTGAAAGGCCGGGGCATCTGGGGTATCATCTGGCGCCTCACAAAGCCCCCTCGCCAGCTGGGAAGGAGGGCAGGACGGGGGGCACCAAAAAAGAGACAGAGACGGAGAGAGAGAGAGAGGGAAGAGTCTTTTCTTCTTGTCCTCCTCAGAGAGGGCGGCCATTGACACTGTGCATCTCATTAAGATCCTGCCCCCGAGCCGACCCCCCCACACCCACCCACCCCTTGCGTCCGTCCCCGGGTCTGGAGCCCAGAGTCCAGGCAGCTGCTTGCAGCATTCAAGCTCAAGTGCGGTGCAGTGGTTGGAGGGGAAGACAAGAAGGGGCTTTGGGGGGGGGGGGGGGTCCTTGGACATATGCCACCACCACTGGGACAATTTGCGATGGCGGATTTATTTCGAACAGGGGTGTCAAACTTGTTTTCATCGCGGGTGACATTGGTGAAAGCGTGTAAATGTTTGACTGCTCGGTGCCTCGCCCAAAATCACAATTTAACTCAATTTTAAGTTCATGCTACGCTTCATTTGTCTTCAAGTTCCAAAATGAAACGTGTTAAATCAATTTCAGATGTTCTTACGTTTGTGTCATGAATCATTTTTCTTCAAATCTGCCAACCTCCAAAACACCACAATTCAACATTTTCCACGAGAAAAATTACAGTCAACAGAACCGGTCTTCTGCAGAACGGCACGTGACCGAAGCGCAAAACGGGTTAGCGGACTGCACTCCAAAAACTGGTCTTACAAGAACTAGAAAAACACCACGAAATCAGGAGCATCTTATCTCATATTTTATCCAAACAAATTTCTCTGCCAATAGAAGAGGAATATTTGATTTGGCAAGATGTCTTCAAACAGTTTGAAAGCAACCAACAGAGAAGAGAAGACAACTAAACTTACTTGTGATCAGTCATAAAATCTCAGCAACAAATTATAACGCCTTATTACAATTTTTTAAGGGGAACAAACCTATTTGCTTTGAGATATTAAATCTCAGTCGGATTCCGGCCCCCTCCTAATGTTATCCGCGATGGTCTGTATGGGAACCCTAATCATTGCCAAGCTCACGTTACATAATCGCCATTGCTTTTATTTATCATTTTTACGGCCAGTCAATGAAAACTTGTGGTGATCTTTCATAGCCCGTGCGATTCGTGTTTTACATAAAACGATGATCCTCGACCATTGTTATCTGATTTATTAATTACTCTCTGCAATGTGTATTTGTTCCTCTATCTACTGCATGCCAAAGACGTATAGTGACATCCAGAACAATTCAGTTTTCTTCCACTAGATGGCAGAAGGTTCATTATTAACCTGTGCATGCACTTTTTTTGTCTGCTGCTTTAATCCAGATTTTAAAATATAGGTCAAGAATATCTGACCGAAAAAAAAAAAATGAATACAAAATCTTGATCATGACTCACTTGTTTTTCTTTTTTTACCCCTTTCTTATTTTTTTTTATATTATTACCTGTCTCTGTTTTTAAGGGATGAGTGTAATAAGTAACTAATAATAACGTCATAAGAGTGTAATAATTGAGCCCGTCCTCCACTGGTAGATCACAGGACGGCGGTCCAAAACGTGCAAACAGCTGTCGGATGGCAACACAAGTAATCGCAGAACCCAACCAATGCCACGCACGCCTCTCAACTCGTCCAGAAAGACGCTGAACCTCCCTGCATTAAAAAAAAAAAAAAAAAAAGGTTTTGCAAGTGTGTGTGTGTGTGTAGCAAGAGGAGCACAGCGGGAGCGTTGTCAAAACACAAAATGTGCCATAGGGTGCAAATGGTGGGGGGTCTGGCGTGAGGGGCGGGGCATATGCTAATCAGGTGCTACAGGTATTGCAAGATGCCGCATCTGCACAGCGTTATGAACACAAAAAGCAATCTCAGAGCATGAGACCCGTCCAATAAATGAAAAAAAAAACCAAAACAAAACAATATGACGTCTGCGAAAATCAGCCTCAACTCTTTCGCGCTCCTGCACACCCCCAAAACACACGCACACACTTTTTTTTCCTATCCGTCATCTGCGCTGATGAATGCGGCTTTGCGTGTGGATTTTAATTACTGCTCTGTGGAGGTGGGAATTGGCCATGCATTAAATTGGAATGGGACGCATTTTTCTCCCCTCCCCAGCAGGGGAGGAAGCAGCATGGGAGGGAAGGCGGTTACAGTATATTAATTGAACCATCCACTGGCAGAAGGTTGCTGCGGTAAGGCCTTCACAAATGTGCGCTTATTGCACGTAGTAAAGACGATTACAGGGGCTTGCGTCAAGTGAAAAGATCCATTTTGAGCCTGAAAGAAAATGATTTTGTCCGCCTCGGTGGGAAACATAATACGCGAGTCACTCGGCGAGTTCAAGGCCAGGCGGGTTTGGACGCCGCCGATTGTTGCGTCGGGCTGAATGGAGCGCGGCGGCCATCAAGGTCTTCCTCTTCCGTTTGCCTCCCATCCTCGCAGGTCAAATTGCACGTTACACTCCGCCGCCGCTGGAAGGAACTTTTGAGCATTCAGACTATTCAAACTCGTACAAAAATCACTTGTGAAAGTGCTGGGGTTAGCGGTAAGAGCACAAGTACGTGACTCGAGCTTCGTAGACACCATTTCGAACAGTTTTACATACAGGCACAGTAACGGGCTGTAGTCCAGCTTTTAAAACTGCATTTTTCACGAGGGTGGCACAATACCACTTTTTTCACAGACTGAGTTACATTTCGATCAATACCAAGTACCGAGAGCTAATAATGTCATTACCTCTTATAAATGTGATGGGAATCTTTTGTGTAATTTTTTTTTTTTAGCTCTTTATGTTTAATCAAATAACTTGGAGTCATTCAGTTACAAATGAAAGATTGAAGCAAAATCTTTTCGTCCAAGTTTTTCCCACACGGGTTAACGTCACAGCAGACTCACACGGCACTCCGCGTAGAAATAATGTGGCGTGAAACAACAAACCACGACAAGAGTCTGTAAAAGACGAACGGTGTTTGAAGTTTGCGATCGTTTCACACTTCACAAGGACGGTAAAGCGCAGTGTGTACAACTCCAGCATGTCTACGATCGGCTACATAAGGTAACGTATCAGTGTTAGCTAATTACCATCACTCGTTAGAACATATTGGAAGATTCTACGCAATTGGTCGAAGACAGACACAACCACGGGTGCACGTTCACTAGCGTTAGTGAACAGGGAAAACAAACGAGGTGCCCACGGCCGCAATTTATGCAGGGTCACTCAACGCAGGCTAGCTTAATGGGTTAGCCGGTGTAACGGTCTGAGCCCTCCCGGTGCTGCAAAGTCTCTTTGTGAGTAATTCGCATGCGTGTATATTTTTTAAACTTCTGGCCATTCTGAAACATCTCCATCCACGCTTCAACATGTGCCATTCGAGAAGTTGTCGCCCAGTGTTCGTGTTCTCTATGGACGTCTCAGAAAGACAAACACAGCGAACGTACATATATGTGTATATCTTTTTTTATCAACTTTTGTTTTAAGGTTAGGTTAGGGTTAGGGTAATGACTTATAGCTAACTTGTGTTAGCTCCCTCTATGTAGAAGAAGGGGAACTAGGAGAGCAGGACATTTCCCAGTAAGCGTCTGCTACGTACCCAGAGTTCCCCTGTTAGTAACGCATGCACATTCATCACAAGGAGACTTTTTAGCACAAGGGAGCGCTCAGACCATCACACCGGCTAACCCGTTAAGCTAGCCTGCGTTGAGTGACCCTGCATGAAATGTGCCCATCAGCAGCTCGTCGAGTGAACGTGCACCCGTAGTTGTGTCTGTCTTTGACCGCTCGCGTAGAATGTTCCAATATGTTCTAACTAGTGATGGTAATTAGCTAACACTGATCTTTCCACGCGACGCTACACTCTCAATTTCTAACACCCACGTCACTCACCGGGCCAGGCCCTGCCTTTTGAAGCCATCCACACCCAAAGTCACAGATACTACAGTAGAATGCAAGAAATCCTGTTACAAAACTTCACAAAACAAAATGTGTCATTTCAACTGGGGAAGGAATTTCACCCAGGTAAGCCGTTTTATCGTAATGTACAAAACAATAGCCACCTTACCTGAAATTTTAACCTATAACCCCTCATTTGTGAGCTAACTGTGCTAGCTACTAACCCACTGCGCTGTCAAGCTAACTCCATCAGTTTGTCTTGAAATGCACGTCGAAAAAAGCCGCCCCGACGATAGCGCTCCAACTTTAGAAAACACGACGCCGGTTAGCATGTCGGCATCCGCTCATATGAAAGCATTTTGAATGGATGAATCTCTGAAACCGTGACTGTCGATGTAAGTTGATAAAAGGCCGGAGCACCCGCATTTCCTGGGGATGATTAACCGTCTGTCGATAAGAGCGTGACCTGGAGTGGGTCCACTTGTTGCACGCAATTGTCCTGTTGTGTCCCCAAGATAGATGAGCATGTGCAGCTGACAAACAGACTATCACATGATGTGCACGGAGGGCTCGGGAGGGCTGGGGGGGGGGGGGGGTCAACGCATGGTCATCTGCAGTCAGCTGAGGAGCCCGAGTCCTCTGCCTGTTGATAAGAGGCAGACGGGCAAAGGACAGCAAAGGCATGACCTGGCAAACAACATGTGACTGCCCGCAAAGATCTATCGCTAGCGATCTATGTTGGGACGTTTTTTTGTGCTCACAAACGGACTGTTTGCATTTTCTCTCATATCGCACTCGTATGCTGTACGGTAGCTGCGATTTATCACCCAGGAAAACTGTTCAGCTCATCATCACCCCGGTACAAACTCAGCATTGTTTGCTCACTGCGGGACTTAATCACTAAAAAAGTCTCGGTGGAGTAGCAATTGTGGAAGACAGCAGCAGCAGCAACATTATCTTTTGCAGTTGTTGACACGACACGTTCTCGGCATCACGGACAAAACTGGTTCCATCAAGCCCACTTGGGAATTTCTCGCTCAAATTTCCATCGAACTGGTGGGGGTCACAATTGTTTTGGATTCCGGGTGTAGTCCACCAGAAGTGCAAGTTTTAGTGTACATTGTATTTTGAGCAACAATCTAGTTCACTTCATTGTACGAGGGTCGAAATGTCCAAACGACTACTTTTCTGGAAGAGAGTCAACTTTTACTCCGGAGGGTTCACATTGCTATACTGGAAGTTGAGCAAGGGGTGCTTGGGTGAAAGCGAGGAATCCTAACCGCTAGACCATATGAGAGCCACTTGTGTCCTTTTCATTCAAGTCCGAACCACAACTAATAGGGTGAATCAATGATGTAATAATATGAAAACACTCCAAAAGTTAATATTCCCATACCGGGAGTTGAACCCAGGCCGCCTGGGTGAAAACCAGGAATCCTAACCGCTAGACCACATGGGATGGCACCCATCTAGTTTAGTCCTTTGCAGGGAAACCCTCAAATGAAAAGGCAATGGGATAGTTTTCATGAAGTCGACCAATATGGAGAATTAAGCAAAAATCACACTTGATGTCCCATAATGGGAGTTGAACCCAGGACACCCAATAGATCAATATGATCAATGAATCTAGAGGTAATAGTGTGACAACACAACAAAAGCTATGATTCCCATACGGGGAGTTGAAGCCACCTGGGTGAAAACCAGGAATCCGAACCTGTAGACCATATGAGAACCATTTCCTTCCTTTTTATTCAAGTCAGAACCACAATTAATAAAGTGAATCAATGATGTAATAGTATGACATCACTCCAAAAGGTAAAATTCCCATACTGGGAGTTGAACCTGGGTGAAGACCAGGAATCCTAACCCCTAGACCATATGGGAGTTTTTGAACCAGACCAAGTCGACCACTATGGTGAATAAACCCAAAAATCATGAAATCCTGCGACTTCACTTTGATAGTGTTGGTTCATGATCGATAAAACTACATTGTAATGTACTTAAATGAGAGGCAACTTTGTCTGTGTAGAATGGGTCTTTCAGTTCCTTAGTTAGTGTAGATTGGATTTTGAGTGAGAATACAGTTCACTTTACTATATGTGCCAATTCCCACTTTTCGAGAATGGACGAAACACGTACTCTTAAAGGTTGACATCCCATAATGGGAGTTGAACCCACGACACCTGAATGGAAACCAGGGATCCTAAATGCCAGACCATAGGGGATGCTTATGCTTGAAAGCCTTCTTCTTCTTCTTCTTCTTCTTTTCCTTTCGGCTTGTCCCGTTAGGGGACGCCACAGCGTGTCATCTTTTGCCATCTTAGCCTATCTCCTGCATCTTCCTCTCTCACCCCAACTGCCCTCATGTCTTCCCTCACCACATCCATAAACCTTCTCTTTGGTCTTCCTCTCGCCCTTTTGCCTGGGAGCTCCATCCTCAGCATCCTTCTACCAATATACTCACTCTCTCGACTCTGAACATGTCCAAACCATCGAAGTCTGCTCTCTCGAATCTTGTCTCCAAAACATCCAGCTTTGGCTGTCCCTCTAATGAGCTCATTTCTAATCCTATCCAACCTGGTCACTCCGAGCGAGAACCTCAACATCTTCATTTCTGCCACCTCCAGTTCAGCTTCCTGTTGTTTCTTCAGTGCCACTGTCTCTAATCCGTACATCATGGCCGGCCTCACCACTGTTTTGTAAACTTTGCCCTTCATCCTAGCAGACACTCTCTGTCACATAACACACCAGACACCTTTCGCCAGCTGTTCCAACCTGCTTGGACCCGTTTCTTCACTTCCTGACCACACTCTCCATTGCTCTGTATTGTTGACCCCAAGTATTTGAAGTCGTCCACCCTCGCTATCTCTTCTCCCTGTAGCCTCACTCTTCCCCCACCATCCCTCTCATTCACGCACATATATTCTGTTTTACTTCGGCTAATCTTCATTCCTCTCCTTTCCAGTGCATGTCTCCATCTTTCCAATTGTTCCTCTGCATGCTCCCTGCTTTCACTGCATATGACAATATCATCTGCGAACATCATGGTCCAAGGGGATTCCAGTCTAACCTCATCTGTCAGCCTATCCATTACCACTGCAAATAGGAAGGGGCTCAGAGCTGATCCCTGATGCAGTCCCACCTCCACCTTAAATTCCTCTGTCACACCTAAGGCACACCTCACCATTGTTCTGCTGCCATCATACATGTCCTGTACTATTTTAACATACTTCTCTGCCACACCAGACTTACGCATGCAGTACCACAGTTCCTCTCTTGGTACTCTGTCATAGGCTTTCTCTAGGTCCACAAAGATGCAATGTAGCTCCTTCTGACCTTCTCTGTACTTTTCCACGAGCATCCTCAAGGCAAATAATGCATCTGTGGTACTCTTTCTAGGCATGAAACCATACTGTTGCTCGCAGATACTTACTTCTGTCCTGAGTCTAGCCTCCACTACTCTTTCCCATAACTTCATTGTGTGGCTCATCAACTTTATTCCTCTATAGTTCCCACAGCTCTGAACATCCCCTTTGTTCTTAAAAATGGGAACTAGAACACTTTTCCTCCATTCTTCTTATGCTTGAAAGCCTTGAGAATGAAATTTTCTTTCAGCCAGAGCCACTCGACCAATATGGGAAATGAATCTAGAGGAAATAGTGTCATTATTCCAAAAGGGGACATTCCCATACCAGGAGTTGAACCCGGGCCGCCTGGGTGAAAACCAGGAATCCTAACCGCTAGACCATATGGGATGGCCCTGCTGGCGTCTCATCCTTGAGGAAACCCTCAAATGAAAAGGCCATGGGATGTTTTTTTGTAGTCAGAACAAGTCGACCAATACAGTGAATTAAGCCAAAATCACGCGTGATGTCCCATATTGGGAGTTGAACCCACGACACCCAATAGTCCAATATGATCAATGAATCTAGAGGTAATTGTGTGAATAAATAACAAAGGCTGTGATTCCCACACCGGGAGTTGAACCCGGCCGCCTTGGTGAAAACCAGGAATCCTACCCGCCCAGACCAAATGGGATACTCGTCTTATGTGTCTTCATTTGTGGTGGAACTCAAAATTGTACATATATATATATATATATATATATATATATATATATCGAAAGCCATGGGATAGTTTCCTTGTAGTCAGATCAAGTCGACCAATACGGTTAATTAAGCCAAAATCCTGCAATTCTGTGACTTCACTTTGATCGTGTTGGTATGATGGAAAAATGTACTTTCTGACTTACCTACGAGAGAGGGAACTGACTTTGTAGAAATGCTGTTTCAGTTCCTTAGTTAGCGTCCACTGACTTTTGAGTGACAATATAGTTCACTTTGGCATAGTCTGAAGAGGAAATTTCCAAATTCCCACTTTTCTGGGACTGACTAAACATTTACTCCAAAAGAATGAATTCCCACACTGGGACTGGGACTGAGGATGCGTTGTCATTCAAAGGACCTGTTAAGTCGCAGTCATTTTTTTTTTCAAGGGTTTTGACATTCCAATTCACTTTTCCATAGATGAAGGATGACATTTCCAAATTTTCACTTTACCCGAAGGCAGAATTAAATGTGAATGTACCTTATTTCGCAATTGGTAAAACCCCGAAAATCTAGTTTTAGTAACGAGGCTCCGCCGCTTGGGAGAAATTAAGGCGTACTAACCGCGAAACGATACTGCGTTTGCTCCTCGTTTCCTACCACAGTCATTTAACTCACGTGGAGTGAAATTAAATGCTAACTGCCGACATACTAATTTCTAATACTGTCCAGGATTTTTCATCCAAATATTTCCTGTAATTATGACTTTACTGCAAAGTACTTGGTTAGTTTAGGTTTAGTGATACTCTGGATGGCGTGTTCAGAGACAATTCAGTAAATACTATAAAAAGGGACTCTACACTGAGGAAGTCTTTTGGATTGAAGGTGAAACATCAAATCAAACAATAAGAAGAATCCCGTTGCTTGAAGTCACCCTCACCACGTCACCATGACCTGGACCACTGACATTCGGCAGATCCATCCGTCCATTATCTACCGCTTTTCCGGGTCGGGCCGCGGGGGAAGTAGCTTCAGCAGGGATACCCAGACTTCCCTTTCCCCAGCCACTTCTCCCAGCTCTTCCGGAGGGATCCCGAGGCGTACCCAACCCAGCCGAGAAACATAGTCTCTCCAGCGTCCTGGGTCGTCCCTGGGGTCTCTTTCCGGTGGGACATGCCCAGAACACCTCACCAAGGAGGCGTCCGAATCAGATGCCCCAGCCACCTCATCTGGCTGCTCTCAATGCGGAGGATCAGCGGCTTGACACTGAGACCCTCCCGGACGACTGAGCTTCTCACCCTATCTCTAAGGGACAATCGGCACAGACAATAAAAAAAAATAAAAAATCTATATTCCAAAAGAGGGAAAATCCCGTTTCTTGACCAGTTGAAAACCAGGAATCCAGACCACTGGACCACGTGGAACAAGCTAACTCCTGGAATTCCAAAATTGTACTTAAATTCTCATTCAACCCTGGTTCTTTGTCGGGTTCTTAACAAAACTTTCCTAAAACATTGCAGACATTTTTTAGGGAAACAGTAGTTTAAGTGTCAAATGGCTGCAAAGGGGGTGCAACAACGCTCTTAGTTAGACAGCAATTTCCACTCGTCATCGTCACTCTTCGTCCCTTCCTAATCCAACACACGTTTCACTATCGTTTGATCTTCATCTTTCCATCCCCCTTTCCCTTGCCTGTGTTTCTCTTTAGGAGGGTTGGCAAGCGGCCATGCACCGCAAGGCCTTCTTACTCTGACGGTCTTCCCCTCCTGGCGGAATGCCCAGTTTTGTGTGCGTGTGGCGGAGCGGGCAGTTTTCTCATAATCGTTGCCATTCAGCACCTCGGCGAAGTGTGTCGGTGTTTACACGAGCGGGGTCACGGAGCAGGCAACAACTCTCTCTCTCTCTCTCAATTTTTCCCCCAACTGAAGTAATCGCTCACAGACGCACACGTTCATTCAAGTTCTTGTCGGTATAATGTGATAATAGTTCTTATCCTACGCACTAAAATAGTGCTCTAAAAGTATGTACAAAAGCGAAACGTGTGAATAAATCAACGAGATGCTCAGTAACCCGCCAGTGTGAGCGCACGTTTGTGCCATGAGGAAAGAGGTCAAGCGATCGATTATATGTTCTTTGTTCGTTTCTTTTTTTGTCTGTTTTTTTTTCACCCCGGGATGGTCACAGCATCACAAATAGCCCCCCCCACCCCCCCCCCATGCTTTGACGGCTTGACTTGGCTTGAAAGTCGAGCCTCCGCGTAATAAAAGCAGACAGTTCAGTCGCTGCAACAGTGTAAATCAGCCGAGGCATTTTCCGTGGCAGGTCACCATGGCAACTGCGCCGACTTGATTTTCCCACAGGTAGGAGAGAGTCCTACCAGCAACACATCTTGAAACCGATCAATAAGAACCCTTAAACTACCTGTAGTATGTACATAAGATGAAGATGACCTTGTGCATTACAATTTTGCTGGTAATGTTGCTACTAAGTTTACGATTAAAAAAACACAAGATCTATCTATCTATCTATCTATCTATCTATCTATCTATCTATCTATCTATCTATCTATCTATCTATCTATCTATCTATCTATCTATCTATCTATCTATCTATCTATCTATCTATCTATCTATCTATCTATCTATCTATCTATCTATCTATCTATCTATCTATCTATCTATCTATCCCTGTCACAATTCTTGTTCAAGAATAATCTCGCTACAAGCCACTTCATGACATGACATGTCATTTACCGTAATTTTCGGCCTACAGAGCGCACAGGATTATAAGCCTCACCCAGTACATTTGTAAAGGAAACACCATTTGGTACATACATAAGCCGCACCTGTGTATAAGGTGCAAGTGCCCACACTGAAACACGAGATATTTAGAAAAAAAAAAGACTGAAGACAGAAAGAGTTTTCAAAGTTTTAATACCTTATCTTATCTTAACATAGCAACAACACGGTAGCACAAACAGGGCTGGTTAAAAAAAAAAAAAAACATACCGGTAAAAAAAAACAAAAAAACAAAAAAAGAGCCGCGGCAGTAGCAACACGGTAGGACAGCACTAACAGAGCTGGTTAAAAAAAAAACATACCTAAATCACTGAAAAGCAGCAGTAACACAACAGAATCAGGCTAACGTGGCGCTAACGCTAGTGTGCCCCCAACAGGGCCAGTTAAAAAAAATATACTGGTAAAGATCACTGAGAAGCGGCAGTAACACGGAAGCAACACGCTAGCACAGCGCTAAAGCTAGCGCAGCGCTAACGCTAGTGCAGCACTAACAGGCCTGGTGAAAAAAAAAACATACTGGTAAAAGTCACTTCAGCGGCACATATATTACACTGGTCTCACTCACCTTTTCTGCTCGAGTGCCCTCTCGCGGCCGTCAGAAAAAATACACAAATTAGCCGCATCACCGTATAAGCCGCAGGGTTGAAAACGTGTGAAAAAAGTTGCTGTTTATAGGTACGGTAATTATGATGAAGTTGTTCGGTAATATTATTATTATTTTCTTTATGCTTTTATATTGGGACTGGCTTACGGTTTTCTGCCACATTGAAAACCGACTCACATCACCAAATGCAGCACCTTAACCTCTAAAGTTCTCCTACGTCATTCTGATCATGTTCATTCTATGATCTGTCTTTAAGCCGAGCCTCGTTCAATTATTTTGTCATTTTTTTCCCACCTGCATTTTAAGAGTGTTCCCAGGTGTCTTGATAAAAGGTCAAAATGCCCAAACACACTACCAGAACTTTTATTTGCGATAATCATATGCACTTTAAATGGTGCTAGGCGTGCGCTGAGTCTAGGACCGCACCTTTAAATATGATTATATGAATTTGAAACTCGACCATAGTCAGGTTAGCAGTGGGTGCGCACACTCGTGCAATCATATTGATGCAATTGCTCATTTTCGCACCCCTCAAATTTGGAGAATATTCATCTTGATCTTCCAAAAAAAAAAAAAATTGTGTGTAAACTTTTTTAAATCCGCGACACGCCCGCCGCAACCCCCATGAAGCGGAACACTCGATTGAATTTCGACTCTTGGACGTAGCATCGAGCGGCTTGGTGATTATATTTGTGCGACGCGAACATGCAAAAGCACACAAAGTGAGACCAAGCCGGTCCATTAAAGAGCAAAAATGTGCATGGATCACTAATTACACCAATTAATTTTAGCCTAATGTTGGGTTGCCGTTTGAATCCTTTGTTTTTGTTTTGCGTCCGTGCCGTTCTGTTGAAATATGTCTTTATTTGAAATGTTGGGGACTACTGTAGTGCGCTGACTCACAACGATATCAGTGATGAATCAACGGACTCTTTTTTTTCATCCCACTCGTCTTGACTATAAAAACACTCTGTCTTGGTTCCTCCCTTAGAGATGTCTCGATTTGGGGGAATTCATATCCGACTGCTTCCGAGACACGCTGTTAGAAATAATCAAATAATCGCGCTTGACGGGTGTGAAGACACTTAAGATCGCATAGACATAAATTGCATAATGTGTCCTCTTTAGAGCATGTTCCAGTGGCTTACGGTGTGTGGCGATCTACTGAGCCATGCATTCATATTTTAAGGCGAAACATATTCATCTCCGGGCAAGTTTGGAAAAGAGCTAATGATGCATGCCAAGGGTTTGTGATTTATTGCATTTCGTGGCAGGGGAGAGCGAGTTGTGGGGAGGGCAACCTGCACCACAGGTTTGAAAGAAGCAATTAGGGAGGCAGCAACGATTCCCCTGGCATGGAGGAATGTGGCTTGTTCTCTCTCTCTCATCCCCTCTGTAATCTGTTATTCTTTTTTTTTTTCCTCTCCCTCTAATAGCTACCCTGTTCACTTCTCCCCGAGGGCCTCTGGACCAATTGCTTTATATTTGCATGCCTGGGCTAGGTGTGTATGAGCACTTCAACCGTCTGTTTGAATCCCAAATAGCCCAGGGATGTGCGAGTCGTCGCCGGGTGGCGGTTCCACTTGCACGAGGAAACAATGAAAAATAATAAAAAAAAAAAAAATAAAAAGATTTAAGTGTCCAACTGAGTTGCGCCGTCAGCGGCTGTCCAAACACGGTTACCATCGAGCCTGTCGCAGAGTTAATATTCAGGCTCCTGCTAAGTGACTCTGGGTGAGGATTTTTATCGACAGCTGCAGTATTGGCGGTGGCCCCTCAACCGAGTGTGTCAGCTATTCTGCGTCGTTTGCGCCTCAAGTGAAAGCCGAGGGGAGCGCTTCGTTGCGGTCGTCGCTCGCAGTTGTGCACAAGTGTGCTGCAACGCTGGGCTCTCCCTAATACCGTAATTTCTCGAGAATAATGCGTCCCTAAGTATAATGCGTGCCCCCAAAGATGACCTAAAAAAAAAAAAAAATCGGGAAAACCCTTCTACCAATGTACAATGTGCACCACAATTTTGCCGCTACCCATATGCTCAGAATATTGGGAATGATCTGTATTTATATTTTGTAAGGTTTTTTCAAAAAACTGTCCATACAACAATCAATAATAATCATTGTGCTGATGTAGCCGTAATATAATCTCGAGACAGGCGACAGGACACGTTTGTGCTGGCCCCTGTAATTGTCAGAATAGAATCCCTTAAAACCAGCTAAAATTAATGCTCACTGATGGCAATACTGTTGATAACACATATAACAGTCTTAAAAATCTAAACTATTTAACACTGCATTAAATATTTGTGCATAAAACGTTTGTGCATAGTGCGGTTTATCATCTATTTACTGCGCATCGTTGGCCAAGACTTCAAAAGAAGCATCTGACTCATCTCCAATCTGAAAAAGTAGCTACCTTTGGTGCATCGCTGTGGAACTCATCATTGATGAGTTTGGCATGCGCAGCGCAACCTCTCCCCCTCCGTTCGGTTCCGATCTGTAGCATCTTTCACGACGGCGTCAGGTGGCTAGCAAAACAACGAGAGCTCAGACTACGTAGAAACGAGCGTAATGGGGACATTTTTAAAAAAGCGACCATTTCAATCACGTGCGCGCTCCCGTTTTTTTATGTGTCCATGACGCTCGTATTACATAGTTAGAGCTCATATTGGTTTAATACCCACCTGAAGCCATTGAGGCGAGCTATCGTGGTTTCGAACAGCGGCGCTACTTCCGGGTTGCCGGCATCATCGGCAGCAGCGATGACGCATTTCTTTTAAAAGCAGCTGCACAACTAGCCGTTGTAGTCAACATTTTTTGTCTTAGTTTAAGTCAAAACTCTTGGGCAGTCGTTTCTGAACTTTGGTGCACTAGCAACAAGCATGCTACGCTAAAAATCGTAAAATGCAAGCTCCCCGAGGAGCTCAGAGAGCTCAGGTTGGAGGCGTACATTATCGTAATATATATAAATGTGTAACATAAGACATCGAATATATCAAAATGTACATGTATACATTTTTTACCACTCTATGTACCTTTATACGACAATACAATGTGATTGTATTTTTTATTTTTCATCCAGACCTAAATATAATACACTCTCTTAACTTTTCAAAAATATGTTTGGAAAAATTTGCGCATTATTTTCGAGAAATTACAGTAGTCTGATGTTGCTTCACCGACCGGTTGGGTTTGAGCCGTGCCACTAGTTTTGTCAAGACAATGCAAATTCCCACCAATAATTGTGTCAATAAATCACTCGTGCATGTCCATTGTCCAAGCTGCTTATCCTCACAAGGGTCGCAGCCTATCCCGGCTAACTTGAGGCGAAAGGCAGGCTACAATCTGAAGTGGTCAGTTGCAGGGCACAGCAACATCATCACTGAGCGGGAATCAATCCCACACCTCCCGTACCAAAGTCAGGCCTGTGTACCACTATACTAATCGTTTGTCTGTCCATACTTGGTTAATGTAAGTCCCCCCCCCCCCAAAAAAAAACAACATCTTATTTTCACAAATTTGTGACCCGCCTAAAAATGTTGAAAATAGCTCGGTCTCTCCGAAAATAATTACACTTAAAACATTGCTAACCGTGCGTCACCGACGTTTGTTTTGGTGTGTCGGAAAAAGAGCGTCTTGACTCTAATACGGTAAACATTAATGGCTGCGTTTCTCTGACTATACAAAATTATTTAATGGAACATGAAGTTCATACAACAGTCACTGTGATTTAACGGGCGCCTATGTGCCCGCGCGCCATCGTACTCGCAAATCTGCACAGTCAAGCACGAAAAATCACGCGCGTTAAATTTGTCACGAGTAGTAATACGTAGATATTGAAAGACGTCGCTTATTTTTCGGTAGTCTTGACCAATGTTCCCTCTAAGCTGCACCACTGTGCAATTGCGCACTTGTCGCACACTCTCAGCGCACATGAAAACCGATCCAGCGCAGTGAACCACAACCTGACGTCTTTTTTTTTTTTTTTCAACACGGAAGCACGCGGTCTCCTTCTACTTCCTAGTTCACCTGACAGCACTCCTCTCCGCTCTTAAAGGGGTACACTCATAATTACAAACAGAACACACACCCACAACTTTATATCTGCGGGCATGACTGGTGGATCACACCCGTACATTTTTCAAATGTGAGTGACCGATAGCAATTTGATAACAGAACGCAGCCTGGAATTTAACACAGACTCTTACAACTAAACAGCCTTCTCTCGATTGCAGAGAAGCTCGCGTTCATTAGCACCTTGGGTCATTTAAATCTAATGAGCGTATATGTAAGACGTTATATCACTTTTTGTACATACTGACACACCATTTATGTTGCCAATAGCGCCTCGTTTTAGTCCAACACGTGATGAAGATGGATAGGTGATGATGGTACAAGACACAGCTGTGATGAAACAAATGAGGTTGCATCATAAAAATAGCAGATAATACACAGCGCACTTGTATAAAGGGGCAGAATGCATCATTTCCAAACAACAACTTTGACCTTAGTGCTGTTTTTCTGTAATTCTCCAAGAAGATTACCATGCCTGCTGCATGCTTGTAGGGATTGGGCACACGCAAGCATAGAGCACAACAATACACAAGGGCAGATTACATCTCCGCCGTGCCACCGCTGGCCCACGTGTTGGCAAATAATACATAGTACACACACCCACAATATGTGCTTTCACTCGTTCTCGTCATAATCAAAGAGATAGGGTGATAAAGTTAGAGATAAAAATGGGTAACAAGATGGATGGACATACATAAACAGACACACGGACAGAACTTCCTTGATAAAAGCTCAACAAACTATTGCATGCATACATAAATAAAGCAGCAAAGTAGGCTATTTAAGTATTGCGTAGCAGCCCCCCCCCCCTCCAGTTAATAAATGAGCAGGTGTATTAAAGTGCCAGCGAGGAAGCACAGCAAGCAAGCCTACGGCGAGAAAACACGATAGCTGCGCACCGCGTAGCGCACGGAACAGCACAATGTTTGTTCAAGGCGTGCACAGAAATGGAGCCAGCGAAGGCGTGAGGGGAAGGGCGTCCCACAGGGCTACGCGAGATCTCTGGCTCTCCGTGGTTGAGAGGAGTTGGTTGATCTATATTCATTGGCTTGCTAAGGCGAGGTTTGCCTCCCCGCCTCCTCCCGATGGCAGACCGGGGTCCGCTGTGTATAAATGCACATGTGTGAAGGTGTGTGTGTGTGTGTGTGTGTGTGTGTGTGTGTGCGTACACTTGCCCCTCGTGGCACTAATGCTGCCTGACAAAGACAAATGAACCCGTACCACCCGCTTTGAGCAAGCGGAGATCCAGAGCGCGTCAGCGCAAAGGGAGTTGATCTGCATAAAAATGAGTCGCTAACGTAGCAAACAAGTCGAGCGAGGAGGAGGAAGAAGTCAACAGGGTTTGAGGTACAATAGTTATTACATAGTAGGGTTTTAATCCAATGGGTCAGCGTTACTACTCAGCAGTGACGTGTCGAGCTTGAAGTCGGCTAATCTGTCTCCTGACTGTCCCCTCGCACCGCCGGGCCAACCTTCATTGCCGCAGCCACTACCCTGAGGAAATCGTCTACCGTGGAGATTGAACAGCAACGTAGAAACGACACCTGCTTAACCGGACGCCTCGTTGGGTTGTTCTGTTGTAGTTGGCGGAATAATTTCTCTTAGTTTTGTGCTTGGTGGAGATAAACGAAAATGACAAAAATGTTTGTAAACATGCTGGGCATATTTCAATGTGTTGTTTGAAATGACAGTCATGTGGGTTGTGACACGTTGTGCGATGTTCAAGTGGTGGTGGTGGGGGGGGTGGGGGCAGAACCCCCACGCTCTCCTTTTTCCTAGAGACCGCGTCATGTGCAAAATAATCGTCATGACGACTGCTTTGCCCCGAACGCGCGGACGCTCTTTCTAGTCTAGGCGATAATGGCGGCCCACGTTAACGGGCCTGTAGGGGGACTCTCCCCCCTCCTCCATTCACTACAAAGCTCTTGTCGGAGGCATGAAGACGCTCGGGAGCCGAGAGGGTCCTTAGGAGTGGCGAGAAAGGAAGGACGAGATGGAGATTGCCCGCTACGAGGGGATGAGAAATCTCGCGACGGTGATAATGGAGGCTAGCAATCAGAAAACAGTCACACGACAGGACATGATGATGATGTACATGATGTACAATAATTAGCTGTGCTTATTATTGTACAATAGCACAGATGAACCACAGTGGTCATTGCTACTCATATTTTGCAAGATTTCTTCCTTATGTTTTAGCATTATAGTCTGGACAGTTTCTATTCATTCGTTGGTACTTCAGTAGGTTGTTACCTCGTGAAATTGTTAAATCTGAGTGAATGTCGATGACGTTTAAGTGTTATTTGTCGTGCCTTTTTCCCGCAGGATAATGAAATATTTAAAACCCAGGAAATAGACCAAGTTTTGGAGCAGGCTATGCTTCCAGTGACATTCTGCACGTGTGACGACAGCATGGCTTTGGAGTAAAAGGGTATGAGTACTACTGCTAGCAGTCCAGCCCTGTCTCCCATTGAAAGGTTGTGACGCATTATGAAGTGCAAAATACGACAACGGAGACCTCGAACTGCAACAATGGACCTTTCCGATGGCGATCTTAAGCTCCGCCCCCTTAGCCATGTCCCACAAGCTTCTAAAATGGCGACTGAAGATAACAGGTTTGAACTGGATTCTCTATCGCGTATTCCAGATAATATTGGGGTATGTTTCTTTGTCAAATGCGTCACACTTGTTCTACAGAGAGGTCTCAACTATTTCACGCAAGGATATGTACACAGAATTAAGATTTTGGACGGAGCAGGACGCAATGTCAGAGCTACAGCGAAACGTTGGTGATCGATGCAAAAATGTTTGACGCCTCACAAACATTCGTATTGAAATCCAACAGGATAAAATAGTGGAATTGTACTGCACATGTAAAGCAGGGTGAGTACTTTTTACTTGAAAAGATCACAAGTAATATCGTTGTAATGTAGTCTTTCTAAGTGAGTGGATGTATTCATTTGACTCGGCTCGTAATCAAACCCACTGCTATGTCTGATGTGATACAAAGAGGCAAATAGACATTTCTCTTGCATGACATCGCACATTTACGTATCACTAACCCGACTCTTCGGCATAAAACATGACACACTTCATAAAGTAGGTCAATGATACGCTAACAACGTGAAAGTTGTTCTCCTGCAATGTATAAAGCAGTGATCATAATTCAATCAAACTCAAAGAAGATACTTCTACTTCAATTACCTTCTCACATACAGCCTTGTGTTTGTTGATATTGTCCACATTTAGTTGTACGCGCAGTCTTCCGCAAGCCTTAATCCATCGTAGACACTTCGTCAACTGTGTTTTAGGCTTTGGAAAATGAATCATTCGGCCCCCTTGTAACCTAGAAGGATATTGCACGTTCCCCAAGTGCATCTGAGGACCATTTTCTTCGTAACATTAACTTTTCCAAGCGCACGCTACTGACAACCGGCATTGCTTGTGGGACAATAGGGCGAGAGGGGCGTGTCAAGCCAGGGGTGAAGACAATGCGGCTATCTGATTGGCTATTATTGTACGAGTCATTGACAGGTCGGACTAGTCCGTTGGAGACAAATGCACCTACACTGCTCCCAAAGTTCACAAACGCATATTGTGGGATGGTACGTTGCCACAGAAGCACCTGTAAATGTTGTATGTTGATATATCCTACAGTTACAGTATGTACATATGCTAATTCAATTTAAACATTCGTAAAAAGAAATATCTACATTTTGTTGACTCTCGAGTGGCACTCGGCAGTGCACAGAGCCGTGCAAATGTTGAATTGTCTACTTACTGGTAAGCGGAGTACGATGTAACATCACCTAAGGGTCACGCTGCAGATCAATTTCAGTTTTTTTATTGCCCAGTTTGAAATATGTATAGATTTTTCCATGCCAATGTGAACAGTCTAATTCTGATTTTATTTTTTTTTTGTATTATCCGACCAAGGACTCTTTAATTTTCAGATATAAATCAGATATGTATCCATTGCAAATGCGCTGCGGGCGTGCAGGCCCGCCCCAAATGTCGTCAAAAGGCGGCAAACAATCACAGGTATGCGGCAAAAGTAATGGCGGACGAAGGAGCAGAAAACAGTCACTGGCAAAAAGAACATTTTGGCTCCGGTTGCACAAAATCCTTGAAATTACGATCACCAGCTTGTTTATTTTAGTATCAGTCCAAAGCCACCTAAAGTCTGCTGCGATACTTGTCAGCTTAGCCGCAACCCAAATGAGGACAAGCGCCATAGAAATTGGATAGATGGATAGATATATCATCACATTATCTATTTTAATCCAAGCCTCTTCCGGACCTTGAGGCTAAATGGCTACCACTGGCTTTTGTAAGAAAAAAAAAAAAAAGAAAACATTATATTACGGCCTCCAATCTTTTTTTTTTGCCCTCAGCACAAAAAAAAAAAAGAACGTTGCGTTCTGAAAGCATCACAAGTCCTCCCTGCATTTAACCTTGTATGTCAAAGAGTGGAAGCGCGACGGCGCACAGTCGGCCTTGGGCCGCGGCGAAGACGCTGTGATTAAATGTGCCCGGGCGGCGAGGTGCCACGCTCCCGTGCGGTGTGTTAAATGAAAGAGAGCCAAGGTGAGGGGGGTAATAATGACCCCGGTAAATGTCCGCCCGGTGAACGCCTATTTGTGCAGCAAATGAATGCATGTAACGGTGTCACAACTGAGGACTCGGAGGATTAATGTCCGTGAATGATGATCGAGAAATAATTCCATCATCTTGTTAATAAATCATTTAGCAGCACTTCCCTGGATCTGGGCTGGATTAGATGAGGGGGATGTCGGGGGTGGGGGTGGGGGAGTCATAACACGAGGGAAGGAGGAAGAACAAGGGGTGAGGGTGATGGAGATTGCTGCGGAAACACTAATGACACCCGAGTCCTCTTTCAAATGCTTTTGACTGGAAACAGCAGATGTAATTGCTGCAGGTGCACTGACTGGTTATTGCCGCAATGCATCTTGTTGTAAGACTGCTTATTGGGACGTGTTTTTCGCTGCTTAATGGAACATTTCTACATGGATTTAATATCATATTTACAAGAAACTATAGAGGTCGTGCACCGAAGTCACGTGACTGGCCATACTGCCAGTCAAACAAAGCATTGTTCAATGCTAAGTCGGTTGGAGACGACACGAAAATACATCTTATAGCACGACGCCCAGAGGTTTTCCGATACCATTAAACATTCAGAAGGTGATAATAAATGAATGTACGTGGAAAAATGAGAGACACTTGGCATAAGAGGACCCATATTTAATGCCGAAATCGATGTTTTTGCCGATAAAAAATTGGACTGTTAATTCGCTTCCGCTTGTCTTGGACAACTGGCTCTACATGTGTATCTGGTGAGTAAGTCGTCGAGATTCACACAGAAGAGTTTGAAGGCGGAGAAATGTCTGGACGCATACAAATAGTTCATCACTGGATCTGTTCTCAATCAGGAATAATCAATCAGGGAGGTCACGACAATAATTTGTCAAAATACAACCCACCAAAGTGAACATTCGCCCACAATGGGCAGGTTGGCGGGTGTTAATGTCAACAAGCCCCGCTTGTATAATACGGTTGGCTCATCACACATCCCACAAGCGTCAGTATCGTTTCCATTGCCAAAAGGGACAGCGATGATTCCAAGCTCTAAGTGTCACATGCCCAAGGCGCAATCGCTTCATGGCCTCGACGTACAATAACGACTCCGTGATGTTTCCGACACTCGTCTGTGACTCATAGACTGCGCAAAACCCGCAGAACCTGAAGGCGCTTGTCCGCTCAAACAGCGGAGGCCTGTGTGAGCACGACGCTGGCAAAGCAACGATTAACCCGCATCCATCCCGACTCAGTAAGGGGAGAGGCTTACACCCGTAGGCTGATTACTGATTACCGCTTTACTGCTGACTACACTAAAAACGCGGAGGCTCAAGGTGGGCCGGGTCAACGTTGATTGCGTGCATTGCCGTGCAGTAGAGGCTACGGGGAAGCTCGAAGCCCACCGGGGCCAAAGGCTGCGCTACTATCTACTAGGGAAAAGTCCATGATGGGATGGGGGAAGAAGGCACAAGTGTAACATCACGTGGTCCCCGCAGGGCTCGGGAGATTCCCTCAAGGTTAAAAATGTCATCAAAGAAGCGCTTAACTGCCTTTCAAAGACTGTGGGAAAAAGGTCACAGAGGAAGCCTGGGGCCAGTCCTGCTGGTATATGCAAGGACAAGTCCTGCTGGTATATGCAAGGACATGGATTGCAGTTTTTAGTGCGGCTGTTCAATGTACTCATGAAGTGAAAAGAGCTGATTCTACCTTTAATCTGGTGTACACACACCCACCGTGACAATTCTAAAATCAATTTCTGTATATTTGCGCACACCACATGGTTTTCCGTGTCCCCCCCCTCGAGGTAGTTGATGGTTTTATAGCCTGGCCACTTATTGCCTCCGTGTTAGCCGAGCGCATGCTCGGCCAGCCCGTAATGAAGTTGCCGTTTATTGCTTTCGCAGTCAAAGAGGCCACTTCCCGTCGTCAAGCCACGACTTGTATACATACAGCAAGAGTAAAAATTCGGCTTGAACGCCATTACTCCTTAGTAAGTGTATCCATCCATCCATTTTCTTTGCCGCTTATCCTCACGAGGGGCGCAGGGAGTGCTGGAGCCTATCCCAGCTGTCAACGTGCAGGAGGCGGGGTACACCCTGAACTGGTTGCCAGCCGATTGCAGGGTACATGGAGACGAACAGGCGCACACACAATCACACCTAGGGGCAATTTAGAGTGTCCAATTAATGTTGCATGTTTTTTGGGATGTGGGAGGAAACCGGAGTGCCCGGAGAAAACCCATGCAGGCACGGGGAGAACACGGCGGGGCCGGGATTGAACCCGGGACCTCACAACTGTGAGGCCGACGCTTTCATGCTGAGCCACCGTGTCGCCTTTGACTATTATTATGATGAAAACTATACTATATAATCATAATATTATTATTATGATGATGATCTATCACTCGTGAGACTCGTACCACACTGTAAGAATCATTGCTTTGTGCAATGCGATTTGAACACAAATGGTGGTGCAACACATGTAGACAGACAATCTCACAATATCCACAGGCATATGTTTGTTCAGCCTTACAAGAAATTAATTAATATTACATAATCTTACTGAGCGACTTACAGTGATCGTGAAACCATCTTCGTTTGTGTCTGCAGGAAAGTATTATACTCCCCTCTGGTGGCCCAAATACCAATATATGGGTGTTTTGAGTTACAAGCGTGGTCACAGAAGCAATTCAAGTCACATCTGAAGGCACCACTGTGGGTCACTCAGTAAAACTTACCAACGACACCGCGATAAGAAACGCCAGAGCGGCGGGTCTTATGATCGACACCCCAACCAAATCAATAATCATTAGCATCCTGACTATGTAATGCTAATTCCGCGCGTCGCATTGTCAAGGCATCACACGCGGGGGAAGCCCAAATGTTTGCACTAATCGATTGCACAGATGTTGCGCCCCTCAGTCTTGGATAGATACACATCTTGCACACTTCATTTGTGTGAACATCTAGGGAGAACTGAGATAGCGCTGCGACTGGAACATGCCAGACCTGGTTCCGTGTGTGTGCGTGTGTGTTGTGTGTCTTTACCTAGCGTCCCCACACAAGCCCTAATTAGCCCCCACCCTCCCTGCCACACACACACACACACACACACACACACACACACTCCATGGCTGCCAGGCAGGGTGGAACTACCAGAGATGTGCTTCAACTTGCCCGGCCACATTCCCCCACGGAAACCATGGCAACGTAGCCCGAGCATATGTGATGCGCCGGCTCGCCTTTGAAGGCTCCGATGTGCCCATCAGAGGCGTACAGCGGGACCGAGGGCGGCGGTGGCGGCGGCGGCGGCGGAGCCACTCCACATCCTTCACGAGCTGAATAGGGTCAAGCCTGCATGGCAACAATCTCCTCTTCCTTTGTGCTCCTTGGGCATTCTTAAAAAGAAACCAGGGGAGCATAAAACTCATTCACTCGCTCACCCACTCGCACACAAACACACACTCTCTTCCTCTTCCTCTTCTTCTTCTTCTTCTTCTTCACACACACGCACGCACAGCTGCAGAATGTCGAGGTCTTACGGGAATGGAAGGGTAAGTGCGAAGCAACCTCAAATTGACCCTCGCTTGAATTAAAGTGCACGCTCGCGCTATGTACGCACAAAGGAGGGAAAGCCGGGGAATATGGCACCATTGCAAGAAAGTTTTTGCAAAATTCCAGTGGGGAGAAGTGAATGGAAGACCCTAGAATAGGATAACGGCGGCACCGGGATTCGTCCGAGATGCGGAATCAATGTCGGCGGTTTTATTGACTATGAAAAACTGATGTGTTTGGAAAATGGTCATTAATTGACCCTAATTACCAGTCTCAAAAATAAGTGTAGTGTCTAGATTACTAAACGTTTAACAGTACACGTAATTAATGTGCATTTAAACAGAAGCCCTGTTTTTCGGGGTTTTAGCAGTGCACAGCACGCCGTCATCCAACCCATTCATTCTGAATGTACTGCGGGGACTCTATAACGAGTATGGCGGTTGGGTAAAATCATTCAACTCGGAAGTGGCGTCGCTGTGACATCAGAGGCAAGACGCGTGCCTCACAGCCTTGCGCAAAACCGTCCGAGATATCGAGCAGTGCGTTCATCGGACGTCCGTCGATGCAGAGGACTACGGGCGCGGCCTCTCGGCGATCCATCGAACCGCCGTAGCCGACGGGATCGCCGGCTACAAACCCAACATCGTGTTGGGCGGCTACCCTGCCTCCTGTAGCTGAAGCCGAAAGACAACTCCCGCAACTCCGTTCGGGCTAGTGTCACAAGGTCAACAACTATCAGCGTCGACTCGACAACAACACCGTTGATAAATCCCCATTGTGTGACGTTGCACCCCCACACGGTACGCATCATCTCTTCAAATGTGCTCAAACCACCGACCACGCTGACGATGGAACACCTGTGGAGCGACCCGGCCGATGTGGCTCACTTTCTGGACCTTGATACGGAATAACGACCGTCGTACTTGGCTACAACAACAACTGCACTTTCAATAGGAGGCGGAGTCATTCCAGAGTGTAAACAGTAAACGACCAACCAGTGGAAAATACATACATGCTACTTCCTGCTACACCACTAGACAACCAAATGTGGGAAAGCTTTCACTATAGCGCCTCTTTCCCTGCACGGTGCTCCACAGTGAACGCACACAAAAACTTAGTAAGAAAAGGCCTTCACTAGGGTGATATGATGACCGTAATTTCCAGCCTACAAGCCGTGACTTTTTTCACACGCTTTCAACCCTGCGGTTTATGCAGCGCTAGTGTCAGCGCTCCTGGTTATAAGCCTCGGAACACAGAAAGAGTTTAATGCTACCGCGGCACTAGCGTTAGTGGGGCGCTAGCGTTAGCGCAGCTCTAGCATTAAATTCTTTCCGTGTTCCGAGGTTTATAACGAGGTACGCTCTATAGGCCGGGAATTGCGGTAGCTGAATTCATTTTTTTTGTCTTTGTGCAAAGCAAGCTTAGTGTTATTAATTCTCTATTTGCTTATTTCTAAATATTCTTTGTTGTCTTGTTATTTGTATGTGATTCAATTTATTTGAAGGAAAATCAGAGGTCCGTGCGTGTCTCTTCAGCATTTGCGCGACCGCCACTTGAATGTAAGCCGCCATGAGTGCGCGGCACGCGATGACGAGCAGCAGTTGGAGTTGTTGCACTGAGGCACAGGCGGATGCGACTGATTTTCAAAATAAACCTTTTTTCAGACTCCGACGATCAATTAAATAATTTGTGTTCGGTGTCAAATTGCCCTTGTGGCTTGCTCGCCGTTTTCTGTCAATCATACGGCATTAGCTCGGCAAATTTGGAACCCTGGCTGACCACGTACTACAACTACTGTAGTATCTGACAGTATCTACTACTGCTGAATTCAATGGGAAAGTGGCATTGACGGCCATATTGTTGTGAGCAGGCTGAACAGAGATGCTTTCGGCTGGCTATTTCCCACATCCCATTAGTGTTGAAGCCGGGCTTCCGTTCAACATGGATCTGCGGCGAAGGCGGCCAAAGGGTCGCCTTACACGTCTCTGCCTCTCACTCGCCAGCTATCCCCTCAATTATTCATACACTCTTGCATCCTCCCCTCGCCGGCGGCCAATCGCCACGAGGCAGAGACGGAGCGAGCGGCGCTAGGTACGTGAAACTCGGGATAGGCTGAAGGAGCACCTGCCACTCACTCCCCGAGTCTTCCATTATCTCCGAGAAGCGATCTGATTCCGCACACTGTACACACATAAACACACAAACGCGTGCATTTACACTCATTCCGCCCACCCAAGCGCTCCCCCCTTCCCAGATAAAGGCACGGACGCACGCTCAAGGAAGCTTTCACTGAACAATGCTGGCACAATTGCTGCGTAAGCATTAGCATAGCAATGGTGTCTTCTTGAGCGCGGGGTCAGGCTCGGCTCTTACGTTATTAGAAGCGAAATATGACCCCATTCGACGTCACTGCCTGGAGGAGTTCAAAACCACATTCTAGTGTAGAGAAATATACCAGGCAACATGTGTGCAGGTACTCATATTCCTAACCTAACCCTAACTATTTTGGGGGGGGGGGGGGCTTAAAATTGAGCTTTTGAAAAATTCCAATTCCAATGGAGACTTCCTAATCATGCACTTTTATGTCATCTATTAATATCACGTTACCGTAATTCCCGGCCTACTGAATGCACCTATTTATGAGCCTCAACGAGTACATTTGTACAGGAAATACGATTTGGTTCATGCATACACCGCGGCTGTGTAAAAGTCGCAAGTGCCCACATTGAAACACGAGATATTTACAAAGAAAGACAGTACACAGAATTTAACGCTAGCACCGCGCTAACTGGAACAGTTAAAAAAAAACATCCCGATAAAAGTCACCGAGACACGGCAGTAACACGCTAGCGCACCGCTAACAGGGCCGGACCGGTAAAAGTCACTTCCTCGGCACATATATTCCACCGGTATCATCCTCACCTTTTCCGCTCAAGTGCACCCTTGCGGCCATTAGAAAAAAAAAAATCCACAAATTGGCTGCATCACCGCATAAACTGCAGGCTAGAAACCGTGTGAAAAACATCGTAGTTTATAGGCCGGAAATTACGGTATTCTTTTTTTAAATCCTCTTTTGTCCACATTCAGGTCATAGGTAAGCTGTCGCCAAACAATCATAGTGTATTCATTACATTGAAATGAGCGATTTCTTTTATTAAATTTCTTAAATTTCCATATAGCTGGGTCGTTCTGCCAAAGTCTCTCAAAATAAACTCAAATGTCGGTCTTTTTTTTCTCAAATCTATATCTATCTATACAGTACGCATACTCAAAATGGGTATTGGCCCACCTCTTTTAATTTTTCATGACATTTTGTCGCCACACATGAAAAAAAACCTGAAATTGACCAAACAGCGACGACGAGTATAAATAACATGAACAAGGGGATATAACCATGAAAACAATTAAAAGTTGTTAGCGCTGAGCGGCTGAGTGTACAACATGAGTACTGTAATTCCCGGCCTACAGAGCGCACCTGGTTATAAGCCTCACCTAGAACATTTGTAAAGGAAATACCATTTGGTACATATATGGGCCGCAGCCGTGTAAAAGCCGCAAGTGCCCACATTGAAACTGACATTGAAACAAGATATTTACAAACAAAGACGGTACATTGAGAGTTTAATGCTAGTGCCGCCGGGCTAGCGCCGCCGCGGCACTAACGGCCGGTAAAAATCACTGAGACAGACCAATAACACGCTAGCGCAGGGCCGTACGGTAAAAGTCACTTTCTCGGCACATATATTCGGTCTCACTCTTACCTTTTCTGCTCGAGTGCCCCCCTTGCAGCCATTAGAAAAAATACACAAAAATGCCGCATCACCACATAAACCGCAGGGTTGAAAGGGCGTGAAAAAAGTCGCAATTTATGGGCCGGAAATTACGGTACTTTGTAAACCCTTTGTAGCCCAAAGGGACTATACTTGGTAACTGGATTTTGAATATACTATAAGTGGAGGCTATGCATTTCACTACAAGGCAGGAGTAGAAGCATGTGATTTTTCACAGCCAATCAGAGAAGAGCATTTAAAGTCTTATTAATAGTAAAAAGAGTTTGAGGAAAACTAAATATCTGATGGATTGAAAAACTCTTTGAAAAAGGATGCATGCTTATGAAGGACTCCTCCCAAGGGTGAGGCCGCCAATGACCCGTTTTCCCACAATGCACCCTGGTGGCTTCGAGGCAAAAAGGGTGTTGGCCGCGTCGCGAGGGAGATTTCCCCCGTGCCCTCCTGACACTACTACTGCCTCATTCCGCTTTTGTCTCTGAAAACTCGAGACTTTTAGGACGCGTGGAATGCTTGACAAACTCACATCGGAAGAACTCAAAGGTCGGGTCGCGAAAAAAGACATCAAGAAATACTGTAGCGAGGAAATAAAGTCAAGCTACTTTGATTGAGAGATATCATCCAAAATTTGTCAACAAATGATACTTCAACTATCTCCACAGGGCGAAAAATCTAAATGTTAATCGGTATTCAGGAGATTATTATGAAGTCAATTTTTAAATAAACTATTCAAATCTGGGAAAAATCCTTTTTTTTTCTTATTTCTCGTATTTGACTAATCTAAAACACCCGCCATATCAGTCAAAGGGAAAAAAAAGAACAATAAATGAAATAAAATCCTTTAAATTAATTCAAATAATTAACTACACTGAAATGAAATGTACATTAAAAATACAAATAATTTCGAACGATTTTTAAACTTTTTTTTCCATTTACATGTACTTAACTAGGTCACTAATCTAAAATGAAATGCTAAAAAAACTTGAAAAATACAAATAAGATGAATTAAAAAATGATTTAAAGTGAAATAAAAAATACAAACATTTCTAAATATTCTACACATATGAATGATTAAAAGTGAACGTACACAAAATAAAAAAATACAAATAAAATAAATTAATTTAAATGAATAAGTGAGGGTGGCAAGGTGAATCAGCTGGTAAAGCGTTGGCCTCACAGTTCTGAGGACCCAGGTTCGATCCCGGCCCCGCCTGTGTGGAGTTTGCATGTTCTCCCCGTGCCTGCGTGGGTTTTCTCCAGGCACTCCGGTTTCCTCCCACATTCCAAAAACATGCAACATGAATTGGACACTCTAAATTGCCCGTAGGTGTGATTGTGAGTGCGGCTGTTTGTCTCCATGTGCCCTGCGATTGGCTGGCAACCTGTTCTGGGTGTACCCCGCCTCCCACCCGTTCACAGCTGGGATAGGCTCCAGCACTCCCCGCAACCCTTGTGAGGATAAGCGGCAAAGAAAATGGATGGATGGAGAAATTCATTTAAATGACTGATTTAAAGTGAAATGAAATAATACAAACAACTGTAAATATTTGACACATTATGAAGTGAACGCACCCAAAATAAAACCTGCTGATCATCATTCGAGAAATGCATATACTGTAGTTTAAAATTATTTTTGCCAGTGTCATTCAAAATTGGGAATTCGGAAGCCCACAATGGGGGACTTTTTTTTTTTTTTGGATTCATAAACAGTTTTGTTTTGTTTTGTTTTAAATGAGGACATTTTCCTCTCACATTCAATATCATTTGAAGACAGTAGTTTCATTTAAACACACCTCTCATTTCGACTTGATTGTTTCTGTTTCAGTTTTATGGCGCAGATGCCGAGTGGTCGGCTCCATCCGCGCATTTCTAGCTATCTCGTCTCGGGCTTCATTCAATTGCGTGTGTGACCGTGACGTCGCGGCTAGCGAGCGAAGCCGTTCACGAGGCGCTTTTAAAAGAGCCCGTCGGAAGAATACACACACAAAGCCACCGAGGGCTTTAAATGTGTCGCAATTAAAGTGACGAGTGGCTTCCAAGTTAAAGCATTTTGACCGCCAAAGAAGCAATTTGTTTGTGCACAAGTCTCATCACAAACGCCTACCTTTGCCTTTCTTGCCGCTTTGTTTAACAACCACCCCCACGCCCGCCATCTAATAACTGACGTTATTAAATGATCTATTAGCGGAGCGGCGATTAAATAATTTAATTGCCGTCTTTCCCGGGGCCTGCCGGGCGAGCGTTTCATCGGGATTATACACAGACTCTGATTAACAATTAAAGTGAGGCTGTGAATGATAAATTAGGGGGGCACCTTTTAATTCACTGAGCGCCGGGGAGAATTGAAACTGGAACCACACACAAGCGCGGACAAAACCAGCGCAAAGGGGAGGAGATGAGCGTGCCCAATGAGTTCAGGCCACACACATGCCAACGGGCCGGATTGCTCAAGAACATCTTTGTTTATGTTTTCGCGCGCACTTGCATGAAAAAGACAGATCACAACTACAGAGGACACCTTGACCCGTGCTCCTCTTTGATGCGGGCCGTAAATTCCCCTTTTATGCAACACTCCTGTTAATTGAATTACGTCGGAGATGCAATTACCGATGGCGGAAACACACGAACTGACTCGCTCTCATTTTCAAATGACCCTGGGACCTTAAAGAGTAAGCACGAGCTCTGTTTTTCAATTTCTTTCCATGAAAAATAACTTTGGTACCAATACAGAATTGCCTTTGATTGGGCCATTTTTTTTTTTTTAACTGATATGCGAGGAAAAAAAATGAAGCTCTGTGCATTGAATGGTACCAATGAAGTCAACTCACCTTACATTTGGCAGACTGAGAACAATTCTTCGGAAAAGAGGCTTTAAACTGTTTGGTGCCACTCCCAGTTGATGATTATTGTCAAATTAAATAGAAAACAAAAATAATTTACACTTAAGCGTTTCCTGAATGCTAGCAAACAAATAAAAATGCCAGAAGCGTTTGAACACAAATGGTGGAGCAAAAATATGAAGACAGGCAATATAACAATAGTCACGTGTGTTTTCTTCATTCTCTGTGACAGGACATGTACAGTGGGTATAAAATGTCTACACACCCTTGTTATAATGCCAGTTTTTATGGTATTAAAAAAAATTGTGACTGGTGCCTTGGGGGGAGGTAGGTTTGGGTTTTGGCATGGAAACCAGGACTCATATTCCGTTTTTCCGGGAACTGTTCAAATGAAAAAAAAAAAAAAAATTCAATTTTTGATGCCCGTAGTCCACCGAGAGAAGAAGAAGAAAGTGACAAAAACGTATGAAGAAGAACCTGCACAGAGACATCCTTGTGCCCAATGGCAGCGACGAACAAAAGTGCCTTAACTATGTCTAAATAAATAACCAGGCATGTCAGTACAACACTTGGAATAAGAAAGGAAGATTTGATGACGTGCAGAAGTCTGACGAGCTCCCTCCTGCTCCGAGCTTTCAGCCTGGACTGCGGGGAACTTCAGTCAATCGGGCCGGTCGGGAATCAAATGTGCGTCTGCCAACACTGAGGCAGACAGAGAGTTCAATACCGGGTTGCAATCATTGTTTCTAGTGTTTATTTTGGTCTTCAAAGTTAAGTTCTACGTTAAGCGTTAAGAGCTGATGACAAGCAAAGGTCAAATATAAACTACTTTGCCATACTGGAAAGAAATGAAAGAAAGTCGCATTACAGGCTTAACGTGGAGATAAAACGTCACCGAAAGTCAAACAAGCATCAAACTGAATTGGGACATAATGCACAAAAATCTTGTGTCGCGAAATGGAATAGAAGAGCCAGAATTAGGACTGGGAACGCTCAAATTCAGACGACGCCCGACCCGAGGTGGAGGGGAATTATGAATTATGTGTTAGGACAAAGCCTTCAGGCTTCTGCATGAAAAGCAGGAAAGGCCAACTAGAACATTTGAACTTCATTTGGGTTTAATCAGAGGCACTTTAAATGGTGGCAGGGTGTGTGTTGAATCACATTTCAACTTTGGGTAATTTGAAACACAGGCCTGTCCTCAGTGCGAAGAGGGTGTGCACACTTGTGCAAACATGATTTCAGTTCTTTATTTTTAGCTGCTCTCTTGAAAACAAATTAGATTCAATCAGGTTTTACAAGTTATAAGTCTCATCTGGGGTGGAAAAACATTTTTCTCATTTTCTTTATATCGGAAAAATCTGGCATTTGACCAGGGGTGTGTGCACTTTTTATAACCAGTGCAGTGTTTACAGAACGTAAGAGAGGGGCTTGGTAATACTATTTGTAATAATGACAGAGAAGTATACTGGAGAAATACTGTCAGTGTGACATTTTTAAAAATAACCTTTTCAGTGTTATCAGAACCTCTCCACTTGTTGGCTGCAACAAATCACATGATTCGACTGGCTTATATTAAGGCATGTATCAAATATGGCTCCATGCCCTATTACCGTAATTTCCGGCCTACAAGCCGCAACTTGCTTCACACGCTTTCAACGCTGCGGTTTATGCAGTGATGCGGTGTAGCGTTTGCACAGCGCTAGCGTTAGCATTAGCGCGGCGCTAGCGTTAGCACACCTGGTTATAAGCCTCGGTACAAAGAAAGAGTTTAACGCTAGCATTAGCACACATGGTTATAAGCTTCGGTACACAGTAGCATCGCGCTAACACTAGCGTCGCGCTAACGCTAGCATTAAACTCTTTCTGTGTATCGAGGTTTAGAACTAGGTGCGCTCTGTAGCCCGGGAATAACGGTAAGTGCTAAAATACAGCATTTGCATGGAAAACGGTGTTTAGGGGGAGAATTTTCTGAACAGCTGGTACATGTTTAACTGGGGGGGGGGGGGGAGAGACAAAAATAGAAACTTTCATTGAGTGTGGCAAAAAAAATAATAAAATGCAGAGTGTCGCACAAAGCCAGTCAACCACTTATTCTTGGCTCTGAAAATGGCTTAATGATGATAATGAGCGTGATTACCGAAATGGAGGTCTGGCAGCACAATCATCCAAACTGTCCGTGACAAAAGAAGAGAAAATAAGGACCTAAGTTTGTGAGATCGAGAGAGAGAGAGAGAGAGAAAGAGAAAAGAGAGACAGAGAGAGAGAGAGAGAGAGAGAGAGAGAGAGAGAGAGCGCCTACAGTAGCAGTGTTTAGAAGATGAACTGGCATTAGCATGCCGTGAAAGGGAGCAGAACCGGGCTTGGAAGAGAGCAGGTGAAAACCTCACTTTGAATCATTTTCCCTCACGCTCCGGCCCATTGTTGGCGTCCTCACACATGGCACAGGCGCAAAAGAAAAGATCCCATTATTCCGGCCCAAGCCTGTTCTGCTCGTTGATGCTTTCAAGGGGGGGGGGGGGGGGGGGGGGACGAGGCGGAGGGCGGGTGGGGGAATATTCTGATGGAAAGCAGGGCCGGCCGGTTGTGTGCCAGCTGAAAAGAGTCGGCGGGCTGAAGCAGCGCCGGTGCCCACCACCTGCCGGGCCCCTTTTCTCCTTCATCTCGCTCGGGTTGGCTTTCTGGGCTTTTCTCTCTGTCAAGTACTTGGCGACTCATCAATCCGGGTTCAATTCAGGCTGAAGAACAGAAAAGAGAGAGAAAATCCTTTTATTTTGGTGCAGAAGTTGGGAAAGAACGCCCAGATGGATGGATGCCTCCTGTACTTTGTGTTCCATCCTGGAGCGACACCTCACCGTGTGACAAGAAGATGGGATCCGAGCACAAGCTTTGGATCAACGCGGATTCCAAACCAACTCTCCGCATTGAAATGAATGCAAATGCCATTAATGCGTCCAAACACCGTTTTTTTCTTTACATTTTTAATAAAAAAAATTAGCACCACATTGTCACATGGACTGAAAGTTTCAAGATTTTGCATTCACAGATATTTTTTTTCCTTAACCGACTGCCTTTTTTTGTGTGTGGATTATTTTTTTCTTGCTTCTAGTACATCCAAATTTGTTTTCCTGATCCTCCGCTGCTTATTCACATTTTTAGTCCTGTACTATCGCTTGCTCATTTGAAGTATTCACCCTTGCTCACACCACAAAGAACACTATCCAGCTTCAACAAAATAATGCTAGCGATATGAAGCTAGCATTAGCACTGTAAAGGCACTGATGTTAGCCATAGCTTCTACTTTGCTATCAATTGTGTTGTTATTATATTAAATTTAATCAGTTATAAGCTGTATTTGTTGAAATAAAACATACAGGTTGAGCATAAATGTTGCCAATTCCTCGTGAATCCTTCACTTTGCTCTCCTTTTGTTAGTCGTGCACCCAATTTTTAGAATTTTTTTTTTTAATGCAGTCCAAATGTTCTGTCAGCACCCCCACCCCCTCTCTTTCTCCACTATTAATTAACCTATATCTTGTACAATTCAACTGAAAAAAAAAATTGAAGCAAGAATTTAAGGTAAACAACTGAGATAACTTTGGTTGCACAAGTGCACACACGCTTTTATAAATGTTAAGGATTAAGAAATCACAAACTCGAGTTAAATGTTTGCCAGCGAGCACACGTGAGAGCACGTGCAGCTCTCCCGAGGACTCAAATAACTACAACTGAAATATCAAACGACGGTGTGGAATTGATCACAGAGAAAGTCTTTTTTTTTATATATTTCAAATATTTATGAATGAAAAAAAATGGCAAAAACAGCACTTTTTTTCATCCAGGTCAAAAGGGCAGGTGCTTGAGTACCACTTGAGGTCTATGTATGTGCCAGGAACGCTGTAGCGTGTACAGTTGAGCACGTCAGCTGCGTTTGTTGCACTTTTGGACCTTTGGCTTCACAATTCTCATGGGATCACATCAGAGGAATATCTGAAGCATTTCAGTCAGCCTTGCCCTGCGTTGGCCTTGCCTTCATGCCTTTACCTGGCAAACAGGCCTTGGACACCCACCCCCTTAATTTTAAATCAGATATTGATGCTCGGAGTGTACTCAGCCGTCCATCGATACTGATGGCTTATTGATGAGGGAGGGAGCGAATCCTTGTACCGCTGATGCCAAACATGAGGCCCGGCGCATTCGGGGGAAGCATCTGTGCGAGTTGAAATAATGAGACGGGGCACTGGGGTGGGGGGAGTGAGGGGGGGTGGGGGTTACTGTACTGAACGTGTGCGCACGCTTGCACGGCCAAAGAAAAATCAATGTAACACAACACAAATGGAGATAAATATACATTGCCCGTAGTGCTTTTGTGCCGGGACACGTGTCGGCCCTGTGGGACGGCACACTGCACCCCCCGCCCTTCTCCCCAAGGAGACGGAAGAGGAGACCAGGAACTGGAATCCCTCTCTTCTCCATCAGATGATAAAATGTATGCAGGCACTAACTCCATTCATCCATCTATTTTCTATCAGAACAATTATCGTGTTAAGGATGACAGGGAGCTGGACCAATCCCAGCGGACTTAAACCGAGAAGTCGGCAACACCCTAGGTTGGTCGCTAGTGACTCTTACAGGCACATACATAGCACCAGTGTGTGGGAGTGCATCCAAGTCAGGTTAAGGAACTACTACACCATCAGTGAATGCTATTAATACACCTTAACGTAAATTATTGATGTGCATCAAATCATCAAAAATAAATGAAAGAATGCTTGGAATCTTTCGTGTGTGACAGGCGTCACGGGAGGTCCTTAAAACAGGAGAGAGAGAGAGAGAAGTGAACGGATTTGTGTGACAATTGTGATCTTTTCCCATAAAGAGGTAACATTAAAATCCACATAAAATGAAGACATATACCTTTTCAATTTGAGACGCAGAGGAAAAGTGTCACTAACAACCCTGAGAAATTTAAATGGTTAAAAAAAAAATGCCAACAGTATATAAAATGAGGCCCTGCTCTCTGCTTTGAAGTGCTGTGGGCGGTACCGCCGAATGTGTGAAGCCACGCCCATCTCATCTATCAACTGCCCAAAAAAAAAAAAAAAAAAAAAGACACTACTTTGTCTAGCATCTTCAACGAGTAGAAAAAATATATCAGTAACTAGAATATATCACACCAGGTCGTCGCTTACTGGTGACGACGAGGCTCTCTAAGATAGCCACGCCAGCCCAAAGACCACGTCAACATGCTAAAAATGATGTCAAATGTAAAAAATAAACAGCGATGTCTTTTCAGCACTCATCTTGGATAAATGTAAACCGTATTTCGGAAAAAAAAAAAACTCCAATTCACTTTACAGCTAAGATGGCAAAAATTCCACATTTTCTAACTTAAAATCTACACCATGCTTCTCCTTATAAGACCAACTGGGAAGTTATGGAACTTCTCCTAGCAAAATAATATACCGAAATACAACAGAATATTGGTGGTTCGTGTCGGCGGCGGCAGTTTCCAGCTCACCTGTCAGCTGCAGCTGCGTAACACCTCAGTGACATTCACCGATTGACGGGGAAAAATCATGTCTCACAGCAAGATTCAATTTTGACTTGAACTTCAGGGATGAGAATGACCAATTTGGAAAAAACAAAAAACATTTTTTTTTTTTTTTTTAAATAAACGCCCTGTTAAATGGTGATCTCTGGTTACTTCTAACAGTGTAAATACAGGGCAATCATAAAGTTTTGAAAACTTAAAATATTAGTCCAAACAACCAAAATAATTTTGCCAAACTTGAGACATAAAAATGTGGACTGAGTGAAATTCCCATCAGGTAGCCTACTGCACTTACAAGTTATACTTCAGAAATAAGTACACAAGTAACTTGTTTATATACATGTGTGTATATACTGTAAATATATATATCTATAGAGATATATAAGAGGGAGAGAGAGATCATGAAATAAAAAAGTGAGCAATAAAATGCATGATCTACAGGACCAGTGCCACAGATAGGTCTAAATTGTATTAACAGTTATGAATTATATAATATTTGAGAAATTTACATCCAACTTACCTTTGTGTTTTCTGGGCTGGATATGCTCCTGTATATTTTTTGCACAGCACTTTGCCGGGAACGTTCACTTTTTGCATGTGTTTGGTTAGACATGATACATTTTTCGTTCCGATCTGCACGGTTACACTTTTTCATGCAATGCCAATTTGAAACAGTTTTTTATCCCATGGTTTTTAACAATTTCCCTGGCACGATCTTCATCTTTTCGCTCCAAGACTTTCGCCGTACTGGCAAACGTGCAGACCGCTCGATAACATTTGCGTACGTGTCAATAAGTTATAACTATGCTTCTCTATGAAACGTTAACATCAGAGTAAAAATACCGATGAAATACCGCCAAAATGCTGCCAGAAATTGGAATGCTGTCGTTATTATAAACACCAAATTTAATGCAAACACGTAGCAATGTCATTTTCCGCTAATTTCACGACGAGCATTGTCGATAAATGCTAGCGGCCGGTCTTGATCAGACCCTTGCCCCATGTCAAGCCGTACCCCCCCCCCCCAATTTTTTTTGTTCTCAACGGATTTACACGTTTCACAAAAATTATACTTTCAGGTGAAAAAACTCAGCGGAAAATACTCATCCCTGGAACTTGCCTCACGATCATGTTGTTTATTGCCATATAATGTGTCAAAATGCCTTTCCCCCCCCCCCATAAATCATGAACCTTATTTTTTTTCTTGAAAGAACAAATAATGCTGACACCACAAGACATCTGGGTGGTACCACTATTTTGATGGAACTCTCCCCAAGATGAAACAAACCCAGCACGTCAAAGAGTAACACAAAGCCCGTGAGCAAGACAAGGCCAGGGCCCGTCTGCCCAATATCAGGACAAAGGAGGAGGTCATCTGGCACTGGAGATAAAGATGGGTGTGGGCCCCCTGCAAATGGCTGTGTACATGTGTGTGTGTGTGTGTGTGAGCGCCCCTTCCAAGCAGACATTGTCCATCTCTGCAGCCCATCACGGGCAGGCCAGGCATCCCTCATCCACATTCCACAGATGATAACGAGCCATCTGAGACAAGCAGGGGCAAGTCTGGACCTACCTGGGCAGAGCCTGGTGAATTCCACTCATGCTCACAAGGCCCACTCGGATAATAAAAGCAAGAAGGGGGGATGACTCTTAAGGACATTTCCTCAGACGGTTCTCTTCGAGAAGCCGGCTTGGTCCGCAATTGTACCCACGGCCCAAAAATCACATCAATTTCCGTCTTATCTATTGCGTTGGCTTGGCGTTGATATTAGGGGAGCGGGGTGACTCGGGTGGGGGCTGGGTGTGGCAGGGCTATCGGCACCACGACCATTGTGTCTCAACAACCCCCCACTCGGGTTCATTTAGCATGTGACACCTCAGTGGGCCAAGAGCGTTACAAAATAGCTGTGCCATCTTTCCATGAAAAAAAACTATGACCTTCTAGTAGGGTAGCGCAGTAATCACGAACCGATTCCAAAAAAAAAAAACCAGCCAGATCAAACGACCACCGTAAAAAAATTTTTAAAAAAAAAAGTCTAATCGTATCAAATTAAAATGCTGTTGTAGTTTGACTCAATTGGTTCACTTCATGTCCATAAATTCCATCCAGACGAGCAATGGGGGTTTGATAGATTTACCTAATAAATAAGTAGAAACTGGACAGCACAGTGGAATAGTGGTTAACATTTATGCCACAAAGTTCTCTGTTTTGGGGCACAGATCACAGAATCCAAAACCTTGCTGTGTGGGACTCAACTATGCCTGTGTGGGTTTTCTCCAGGTACTCCTTAATCCAAAAACATGAATGTGGAGCTCAATGGAGACGCAAACCCTTGGGAGCTGTGAATATCTTTCTGCCTAGATGTGCCCTGTGAATAGCAGGGAGCAGGCGGAGGAACAATTGACCCCTCCGTGGATATTGCGCAATCCGCGTCACTGACCAATCAGAGGCCAGAGATCTGCATAGACCAAAGCCTGTTTTTGCTCCCGCCATTTTCTCTGACAACATTGAATGGTCCAGTACAGGGTTAGTTAGCGTTTTATCGCGTATTTGGGTTATTTAACAAAAAATATGGTTAAGAGGTGTAGTCACGGACTTTGTAATAGTGACGACAGGTATCCTGAAAGGCTAGTTGGTGGAGTTCGATTCGTACCCTTTCCAAAACTGAAGACCCAGTACGAAAAATGCCTTCGATGGATCAAACTTTGTGGAAGACCGCATCATCGACTAAATCCATCTAATATCAACCGGAACACATATGTTTGCACGAAGGTATGCCCTATATTTGATTTTAAATACACGTCTCGTATAAATGAATGAGACGTTCTGCGCTAGCATAACACTGCTGCGTGTGAACGATTGACACACTTATTCTTTGTTGAGCGATATTTAGCGATGATTGGACTGCACAAACGTGTCGCTTTCTTGCCGGCTCGCGGCCAGAAGCTTAACCAGACTGTGTTTGCACGAAGATATGCCCTAAATTTGATTTTTAATGCACGTCTCGTATAAATGAATGAGACGTTCTCCGCTCGCATAACATTGCTACGTGTGAATGATTGAATGAAATCAGAAGCATGGCGTCTCTCTCAGTTAGGAATGTATTGTATTTAGAATCGATAATATATCGTTGATTTGAATGAAATCAGAAGCATGGAGTCTGTCTCAGTTCAGAATGTATTGTATTTGCCATTTTTACTGTTTGTCTCACGTCAGCGCACGTGGCGTGACGTCACTTCAGGGGGCGTGGTTAAGTGCCCTGTACGGAGGGGTCAATTAGAAAGATGGAGGCACCCACTGGAAAGGAGAGGAATGAAGATTAGCCAAAGTAAAACAGAATATATGTACGAGAGGGGCAGAGGGGGAAGAGTTAAGCTCCAGGGGGAAGAGATAGCGAGGGTGGACGACTTCAAATATTTAGGGTCAACGATGTGGAATCACATTGGACATGGAAGAGAGAATTTTGGGACCAACATCTCAAAGCACCGTCAAAAACAATTTCACTCGGATGCTGTTTGGATACAATAAATCCTCACAAAAGGTCACATGAAAGGAACAACAGCCGTAGTGTGCATTCGTGGCGCAAAGTCATGAGGATGACGCAGTCACATGATCTAAATCTAAACAAAATGAAGAATGGAATGAGAGAACAGAATATCAGTTCAATATGTTTGTCAAACTAACAAAAGATATTGGAAAGAAAAAAAAAAAAGTCTACACACCCCTGTTGAAAAATCATCCATCCATCCATCCATTTTCTTTGCCGCTTATCCTCACGAGGGTCACAGGGAGTGCTGGAGCCTATCCCAGCTGCCAACAGGCAGGAGGCGGGATACACTCTGAATTGGTCGCCAGCCAATCGCAGGTCACATTGAGACAAACAGCTGCACCCACAATCACACCGAGGGGCAATTTAGAATCTCCAATTCATGTTGCATGTTTTTGGGATGTGGGAGGAAAACGCAGTACCTGGAGAAAACCCACGCAGACACGGAGAACATGCAAACTCCAGACAGGCAGGTCCGGGATTGAACCTGGGTCTTCAGAACTGTGAGGCCAACACTTTACCAGCTAATCCACCGTGCCACCCTCCTGAAATACTTTTTTTTTTTAATACAATTTTTTTGCACCCCACCAGTGTGAACCATACCTGTACAACTTAACTGAAATGAAATCATTGAGTGGGGATTTAAAAATGAACTTGTGGTTGCAAAATGTGCACACCCATTAAAAACACACGTCTGTATTCAGAATCTAACACATTGAAACTCACGTTCAATGGCAGTTGCCACACCTGCCAACATTGAAAGTACCAGAGTAAAATCAAAAAGTCCAAAATTTCTAGTAGGCTTTTTGTGATGTTTTTCTTTAGAGGAGCCTGAAGGTTTGGTGCTGAAGAAAAAAAAAAAAAAAAAAAAGCCAGCATGCAGTTGGGATTTGGAAATTGTTGGAGGCCAAAAAAAAAAAAGTCAACAGGTTTGGTTTTCAATCAACCTTTTAATGAAAAGATTGTAAAATAACAGTTTATTTTCCTCAATGCTGTACATTAAGACTGCAAGGTTATGAATGCTGAGGTCAGCTGTAGTACACTTTTTTTTTTTTTTTATGACACTTGAGTTTTTGCGAGCCCCTTAGCAATGCACGGCGGCGGCTCTTGACCTGAATACGAGAGCTCTCTGACGAGTGAGTGGACATGAACAGAGAGAGCCCAGCCTGGGTGCTGCCCACAAAGCCATGCAAGTCACAGGAAATCACCTTAAATACTGATGTGCACATGTGAACTAGCGTTGGGAAGCCGTGTTTGCATGAGCTGAAAGACAATTTGTGAGAACCTATACGTGGAAAGCGCGTTCTGCAAGCAAGAGAGCTTACGATGTTTAAATATTCATCAGTAAAGACCAAAGATGTACCATATGAAGCTTCTAACCGCGTGGTTCTTGATACATTATTGAGCGTTGGCAGCTACTCCGGGCGTGTGGCGTCACTAATGCTTTTCAGCGGCTTATCGTCTCTGGCAATGGCTGCAGACCAATGTAGATTTCAAAATAGACCCTCGCGCTATAACTCGCAATTTGGTTATAGATGGACGGAAAAAATGAGGTGTAATGGAGTATGAGTGCATTTCTGTAAACCGAGGTATTATGGTGGCGTGAGTCAGCAAATACTGAAATGTAAAACAGCAAAACCGATGTGATACACTCGCAAATACGGCGGGCGTTGAAGCTGAAAAGCAGTGGTTTGTGCATATGAGATAGAAAGCGATGAACGGCAATACTAAAGATGAGGTCAAATGGTAACAGAGGCCCTATTCATTCATTTTTAAAACTGGATTTGGTTGAGTATGGTGTTTTCTATACAAGTTTGGGATGCAAATCTTTACCTTAAGCGACTAAGGCCCACGAGTAACAATTGATTGCTGCTGTTGAATAATACTGCTGGCAGAAAATGAAGTCTTTGTCAACCAATGACTCAGCAGAAATGGGTTTAGGTCATCCATATGATATTCTCCCAACATGCTAAAACTACAGTTGACCAGTTACTAGAAATGCTATCTTGTAGTTTCTGCTTGTGTCAACAGAAAAAAAAAAATGGCAACATGCCAAGTGGATACCATAGTGGGAAAAGTTATGTAAATAGCCAACCTCAAGGTCCTGTGTCCTTTGTATATAGTCATTTTAAAGCTTTTCTTACAAAGATATGATATGATCTTTCCACCTAACAAGTGAGAAATTAAGTACGACTGGCAAGGGGGCGGACAGGTTGAACCGTCGGTCAAGCGGGAATTGATGGGAGCACCGCGGGCTGACCGAGACCGTTTGGAAAAACATACAAAGTGCACTTAGTAAAGCTATATCCATCTGTTTGGTAAAAATATATATTAAAAAAAAACTGGAACATGTCAAAGATGAAGATGTGTCAAGTGGTTTAAGATATCCCAAGAAAGAGAGTGAGTGATGATGTTGCTTGGGTGTTTGATAAATAAATGGCAGATGCATGGCAGCACCCAGGGAGAGCGAGATTAAAAAAATAAGTGGCCTCTATTCAAAACTCACCGAGGCTTTCTGTGACAATATAAGGGTTCCAAAAAATGATCACACACCCGCAGAGAATTACATGAAATAAAACTCAAGACATTCAGGTCTAACTGAGAAATTGGATATTGACCATTTACTTTAAAGAAGAAGAAAAAAAAACACATCACAGAATGCAGTAAATGGCTGTTTTGTAGCATTTTTGATTCTCAGCTTGAATTCCTCAAAACAAAACTAAAAAAAAATAAGTGTCCTGCCTCCACCCCAATCTCACACTTTGAGCAAATTATTTTCCAGAGGTGAGGGCAGAACTGCAAATAAATACATTCATTACTGACAATAGACATTTGATAAAAGAAAAGAAAACACTGTCAGTAAGTGTTTGCACCAACTTTGTAAGGAGGCTCAGCCAGCCAGAGGTTTTGTGCTGCTTTGACCCACAGAAAACAGGCAGCTGGATTTCAAAAAGCAAAAAATTTAAACCAACATTCAGTTAAGACTAGCAGGTCATTCTTGTGTACATGCAATGGACAAAATCAAAAAGCTACCACAACCTGACACGATGTTTAAAAAAAAAAAAAAAGGAAAAAAAAAATTAAAATAGGCATGCGACCTCTCAGCTCCTTCCACAAGTGAAGAGCGCCATGAGGCAGTCGTCAAGTGCATGTGGGCAAACACAGATACGCAGCTAAAGAGCCCTGCTAACAATGCCTTTTGATAAACATCAAGGATGCACTGACACCCCCCAGACAGGCCAGAGGACATAACGGGTTGGGGGAAGGGGATTGGGGCACAGGGTCACCCCAAAAGCCAGCTGGCAGAGGGTGGGGTTAGTGCACCTAAAACCAAACATATCCTTCCCCCTTCTTGAATATGCAGCAGTCCACCCCATGCTTTTCTTTTGGCAGCAATCTGTGGAAAAGCAGCAGTGGAGGGGGGGAAAAAAAAAAAAAAAAAAAAAAACACAACTCTGACTGGCCGGGCCTTGACTTGAGGTCTGTAAAAACTGTAAAAGTTTGTAAACAATGATAAATACATGTTTCTATTTTTTTTTCTTGAGCCACACATGGTTCCATAGTCATTCAAATGTGCTTTGGTTTAAAAAATAGTTTGTGGATTTTGGGTATGAGCTTTTTTTTTTTTTTCTTTGTACAACTTTGCAACTATTCATGATCATAGTGTGTTAAACTAAAATGTAGACTTGTTTGAGCTGCCTCACCTTTTGTCAAGGCTTTTTGTTAGTTGAAATAGCCCCCCCGTTCCCACTTCTTTTTTAACGTATGAAACTAGTGTTTTGCTTTCTCCCCCATAATTAAAATACAGAGAAATTGATACAATACTATGTCTTACAAATGTAGCTGAGAGCCTGCATTCCCAGATGCAGAACTATCCCTGAAGTATTTGTATAGTAGTAGTTCTAGTAGTAGTTCTAGTAGCAATAGTAGTATTAGTAGTAGTATGGTCACAGTTTGGAGTTTTTCTTCGCAATGCCCCACGAACGAGAGCATTCAAACGCAGCTACAAAGTCTTTTTTTTTTTTCAGCAATGGCTGGATATCTTGTACAAAAAAAAAAAAAAAAAAAAAAAATCCTTTGCATGAGATACATCGAGGTGCACCCCAAAAGAAGGCAATGCATTATGAGCTCCATCTTAGAGAGGATGGATGCATGTTTGTGGTTTACAGGGAGAGGGTGGGGGGGGGGGGGGAGAACATGTAACAACTAGGCAAATTACAAGCCAACTAGTTATCGCTTAACAGCTAACATGACCAAGTTTGTAACTAATATGGGAATCCGGGATGCTAGTGGTGGACGATGTAACTGTGGCTGCAGTCCTACGTGATAAATTCACAGACTGAGGACAACAAAGAAATAACAAAAAAACAGTTAAACCAACAAATATCAAGAGGAATGCCTATCCCAAAAACTTGCAATGAAGGTCCACAGTGTAAATGTTAAGAGTGGATACACTGGACAGGCTTTAGTGACGAGTGGCACCACAAAGGCGACGGCCCAATTTCAAGCATATACTCGCTTATGAGGTAAAGCATCGGGAGGCTAGAATACTTTAGAACCATTACGTGACACAATTTAACACAATTAACGACGACAAAGAAAGGATCTTTTGCAGGAGACCGATGAGCAGCTGTCCAGTGCATCTCTGCTTCTCCCTTCTTGTTACAAGTTTTCACAAGTCTGGCTCAAAAAGAAACTAACAAGCAACTTGAACTTCACATTAAAATTTCTGATTATAAATCCTAGATTTTTTTTTTTTCTGTTTTTCCACTTTTTTTTTTTTTGGTCTGAACAGAACACATCACCGAGTCCTGTTTTTAAAGTTAAGGAATATAAATTGATAAGGACTCTGGACATAAAGACGATAACGGGAAAAAAAAAAAAAAGGTGGCAAAGTTCACCGGCCCACCAATCAGCACAAGCTTTCCTTTGCAAACCACCACAACGTTCCTCAGTCTGTCATTGGCCAAAACTCCATCAAAAGAGTGGATTTCTTTATATGGACTTACAATATAATTCATAAATTTGTATTGTACAGAAGGAAAATAAAGGGAAATCAAAAGTGAAATAATTTAGTAAGCTATATATCTTAAGTACATATTTTTTTAGAGCTTTGGTATGAACGTGTCTAGCAATGTTTGTTAGTTAGCTCGGTCCTCCTCCGCATTTGCAAGTTCTTTGGAACACACTACATCAAGTCCAACTAACCATTACTTGCCTTGGGAAAGACGCTACAGTACATTTTGAGGAGGCGCCGCCGTGAGCGGGGTCGCCCAGAAAGCTATATCATATTTGGAGTTGACGCAACTGCTAAAGAGGATCTAAAACAAAATCTACGGGCGTTAAAAACCTGTGTTGAGAGATGGGCAGGTTAAAGCATCAGGTGAAGATAATCTACACACTTTTTTTACAATTAATTACATAGGAACTTTAAACTAATCAACATATACAGTTTGTTAGAGTAATCAGAGGTAGCGAGGTCACAAGCCCATATAAATAGACTTTTTTTTTTTTTCTCAAGGGGAAGAAAGCTATACAGACAAAATAAACGTACCCGCTGAACATATTGTTCAGACGAAAACACCCCTTCAAAAACAGTCCCAACCCAAATCCCTCCCCGCCACAAGAAAAAACCCAATACCTTCCAGTTTAAACATTCACTGAAACACAAGTAAAACAAGTACCTCAAGGGGTCCGTCCTCTTTCCCAACTGGGTTTGGTTGCTGTGTGCACTAACAGGCGAGTAGGGAAAGAGGGAACCCCTTTTACTGTCAACAGCAATGGAAAGAATATTTTAGCATATTTATCCTCTGTTCAACTAAAACTTGACCCTACGCGATCCCACCTAAGAACCCTCTATCAGTTAAAGCATGGAGATGGTCCCGAACCCAGTCACCCTCCTCATCTGACATAACAATGCCCCGATCGCTTAACGTGAAAAGGCTATAAAGCTGTGAGAGTTAAAAAAAAACAACAACAAAAAAAAAAACTTTTTGCTAAATTATTGCCAGTGTTGGTTTCTTCAAATCTTTCTTTTTGGTCAGAATAGTGCTGGAGAGCAGAGGGAACTCTTGAGTTATTGTTCAGTAGACAACCAGCAAAAAGCTTTGAAAAGGTAGGAGAAGAAGCCTCTTTTTGGGTTGGGGGTGGTGAGAGGTGACGAGGGCTAGACATTACATTGGTACCCACATTCACATTTATCGGCCATGAAAGACCACAAGTCACACAGCTATGATGCCACAGCTTCGCAACTTTGGGCTGAGAAATAGAGAAGAGTAAACTGTCCCACTAGAACTCCTGAGGGGTGAGCGTATGTCACTTAAAACTGATGGCGACACAATCCTAGAACTGACATCACCACCATCGCCCGGCGTGGCGACAACGCTCACTCAGCCAGGGTGTCGTAAAGCCAACGTAATGGAAATGTGTTGTACATGTGCGTTTCTTTGTAGAGTGATTTTTTTTTTTCTTTTGTTAACTATTCCCAGCGTTCTTTGGCTTGATGCATTTCTAGGAGGGCGAGGTGTGCATTCTCAGGTGACTGATGAGGTTGCGCTGTTGGGTGAACTTCCCTCCGCACAGCTGGCATTCATACGGCTTCTCCCCGGAGTGCACGCGCATGTGCTCTGTCAGGCGGTACTGGCGGGTGAAGCGCATGCCGCACTCCTCGCAGGCAAAGGGCTTCAGGCCGAGGTGGCTGCGCATGTGGCGTGTCATGGTGCCCCGTTGGGTGAACATTTTCCCACAGATGTTGCAAGGGAAGGGCCTGGTGAGCCAGTGACTCTTCTCGTGTTGTCGCAGCGTCGCTGGGTCCTTGTAGCTCTTATTGCAAACGGTGCACTTGAAGGGGCGGGCCTCCGAGCCGAAGTTGGAGGGGCCCACGGGAGTGGAAAGGTCCTCGGCTTCCTCCTCATCTTCCTCTTTCACACAAGTCCCCACTTCTTCTTTGATGTACAGCTCATCCTCCGTGTGCGTCTCCACGTGAGCGTTGAGCTGCTCTGAGCTAGGGAAGCCTTTTCCACAGGGAATGCACACGTAGAGGTTGTCTCCAAAAGCTGGTTCGAAACCTTCCTGGCGGTACACATAGTTGGCGTTCTGGTGCCCTCGGCCTGCTGCTCCTCTCCCCCCTGCGCTCTCTCCGTCGCTCTGACCGCTCTCTTCACTGTGGTCCTGGCCATTCTCTCCTCCCTCTTCTTCGTCTTTGCGCTGGAGGGTCTGCTCAGAGTTGAAGCTGGTCCCGCTGCCCCCGCCGGGTCGGCCATCTTTTGGCCCCACTATCACCCCGTTAACCAGAGGCCTGTCGTGATCTTCAGACTTCAAGCCCGATGCCTCCTTCTTGGGCCATTCATTCTTGCGCCCACCCTGACGATACTTCTTTTGAGGCGGGGGTGCATCGGCTTGAGTGTCTTCGGCTTTAGAGTTGCAGTTCAGCTCAGTGGCGTCAGAGCTGCAAATGTCTGCACTGGGGAGGGTGGTCGAGGAGTCATCCAGCGAGGCACTGTTGGTTGTGGATACTGAGGCAGATTGAGGAGATTCTTGGGAGTTGCTGTGGGGACTCAGGGCATCTGTGACCGTGCCTGCCGAGGGAGGGCTCTTTTTGGTCAGGTCTAGCCCGAGATCAGGCTCGCCTGCACTTCCTCCACTGCTGAGGTTACCGTTACTGCCACTGTTCCCGCCGGTGCCATTCCTTCCAGAGCTGCCAATATACATTTCGTCATCCGAGAGCTTGTCACGAAGGCCTTCGTCTGGCTGTGGCTGGTCGGCGTCTGAAGGGGTAGGATGATAGTGGTTGTTGGGCCCAGCAGGCGTGGAAGAGGAAAGGCGCTGGTTATTGAGGCGTAAGCGGCTAAGGGGACCAGGAGTGGAGGGTTTACCAGGTAGGGGTTTCCCACTACCCCGCTTGAGCTTCTTTCTGCAAAGGGCGGCGAGGTCATGGAGCTGGAGGTAGCTGGCTGCAGTTAAGAGGGCACTGAAATTTTGCTCACTGCTCTGATCTGATGAGGAAAGCAGCTTACCGGTGTAGATGAAGTCCAGAACTTGCCTGAACACAGAGGGATTGACCATCTCTGTGTCAAGATTAATAAGGTTGTCATGGAGGACTAAAGATTTGAAGTAGATGCTGCTCGCCGCCAGAATGTTCTTGTGGGCACGGAAAAGGGCATTCTCCACCACAATGATGACATCGCACAGGAAACCCTTGGCTCTCTGTTGGTTAAGTTGCAGAAGCAGTTGTTTGGCATGATTTGGCAGTTCCATTTCCACCTTCCTTCTTTCCAGCTTGCTCTCTTCCGACACGAATGCCACCTGAAGCTGTAAAGACAAAAAGACAAACTGATGAGTTTGCAGTTTCTAGTAGCCACACCATTGAAGAAAACGAAAAAGTACAAGACGGGCTCTCAACTTTGCATTTTCCTGTTAAGACCAAGATTCAACAACAACATTGTCCTTTTCTGGGCCCACACCCCACAGCCTCCATAAAATTGCCTTTTGTGCAGTCCAACAAACATTGAAATGGCAATCAAACTTCTTGGAGGTGAGAGAGCAGAGTGCCTTTGAACCAACAATAAACCAGAACGTGTGACTCCAGCTCCCGTGAATACATTTATCTAAGCTTTAAACTCTCACAGGACCATTGGCCAAATGTGCCACATAACCACATGGCAGCTTAGAAACAAGAAACCTTCGCCCGCTCTCATCTTTCTTTTTAAACAAACTGAAACCCTGTGTGGATCAAATTCTGATTGTACATTTTGCCACTGTTCTTTCACAAAAGCCAAAAGGGGTGGAGAAGACAAAAGTATAAAGTAACTACTTTCTTAAAAAGGAGTCTCCTCTAGGCTTCTCTTCGCTCTCCGAGTAGAGTGAACTCTGGTTTCAGTGAGATGCCCTCCTTGGAAACTCGGCTCGCCCTACTCTCCATTAGGTCATGGTAATGTCGACTCTCCCCTATTGTCTGCGGGTGGGGGTCGGTGGCATGACAGGACCGGGGGGAGGGATTAGGTGACACTTGAGCAGGTAAAACTACACAGGAGCAGGAAAAGAGGAGGGTGTGGCTCAAAGAAAAGGACAGCACCGCACAATCCTTCAGAGGCCCTCCTTCATTTATAGAATTAGGACAGATGAAACTGATTCACTTTTAACCTACAAAATAGCCATTGTCAGTTTCTAGAGCGGGTCTGAAAACACATTTTCACCTAAAAGACAAACAGGAAAGATGGGTTCCATATTTTAAAATCCTGCTTCGATGACATGAAGACACTGAACGGCAATTAACGCTTCATTTACTTGTCACCGGGCAAGATTTTAATTACAACTCAGGCATTTTATTGGAGCGCTCATACATTAATTAGAGAATGCACCACATCACTGACAACAGATGAGGTACAGGAATCTAGATCAGAAAATCAATAAGTCTTTGAACTGTTGCATTGGGGTGGATGCCATTAAGTTGATGCCAGCAACACTCCCGTGACAAAGCTGGGGTGGAGCAGGTGACAGCATTTAAGTAAAGACACGTAAGCGATGTTCTGACAAGGTATTTACAGTAGTTATTCAGTTAATTTTATTTCGTGGGGCATTCAAAAACCAGTATTGCATTTCTTGTGACTCACCAGGTAACATGGCAGCCACATTCCTACTTGTGTAGATACCAGACGCCAGTATATTGGTCTCTTACTACATCTCTTATCCACAGTGGGTACGGAAAGTAGACAGACCCCCTCTGTTATCTTGCAACAATTAGCTAAAATCATTCAAGTCCCCCTACCCCCAATAAATATATGCACAGCACCCCATAAGAGGGAAAAAAAGGGGAAAAAGAAGAAACCAAAGAGCCATAAGACCTCAGACCCTTGGCTGTGACTCCACATACTACTGCCTTGAATTAGAAACTGCATTTAAGTGAAATGAATGAAAAATATGTAGTTTGAGTCAAGGCAAGCTGCATACCAGCCATCTTAAAAGGGTTCTTGACCTATAAGTAAACTATTCCAATGGTTTTCAACACAAAACAAAAGAGGTGTTACCCCTGGACTGGCATGAAACTCTACTACAGCAGGAATCATTAACCGGAGGAGTCTGGCACTGGTAGAATAGGGGAGCTGGCTGATACTAATCACCTGGAGTGATCATTATTCGCCAGGTCCAGGCCTGGGCTTGCCTCCTCTGCTTCGACACTTCTACTCATAGTCTTCATCCCCCTCCCCCATCTCCTGGCTGCTTTTCTATCTCTCATCAAGCCTCCGAACCTTCACCGATCTCCCAGCAGGGACATAGACGTAGCGCAGAAGAGTTCAAACTCCAACATGTACTATAACAAGCTATTCAGGAACATATGGACATATAGGAACCAATGTGCTACCTCGGTGTGGAGCAATGAACCCTATACGCGATGATGGAAGAAAAATACCTTTTACCATGATGCCAATGAGGAATGTCTATGGGTGAGGGAATTCAGAGGCTTTTCCACCAAAAATATATAAAAGGAGGCTAGTACCAGCATACAGAACGCAGCCCAGGAGGAGAAAAAAAAAACCTTCCCCACCCCCCTCATTTTCTCATCCCGCGTTCTCCCCCACCCACCATCATCCACATGGCTACCAGCTCCCCCTGGCCCCTCCGGTGCTGTGCTGTGCTCTCTGCCGGCTGGATTCCAGGGAGCTGCTAATGGATTACGGCTGATCTATATGCAGCTAGGGTGGGACACGTGTAGGCCTAGCTCCGCTTCCTTTGGTGATGCCCAAGACAACAGTCTTAATACCACAGGGGGTGGGGGCTGCAAATAGAACTGCACCATCTGCACGCCGGGCATCTTTTTTCTCGCCTATGTTTCCAGACATTGATGTAGTCTAAAGTAAAAGATGGGTCAAGCGTTGACTGAAATGTCATACCCTGATTAATAATCACAGTTTGATATAGTTGCATAATTGTTGGTGGATTTCCAGCTGGGTTTAAAATCCTGCATTTCATAATCCCTGTGCTAAAAGGCATGATGTGTCCTGGCAGAAAAGCTGAGAGATGTCAAGATAGCTGGGCAGGAGAGCCTAAAGGAATTACTGACCCTTAAGAAACAAGACGTGCTCTGACCAAACACAGCCCCCGCATACCAAGTGAAGCCCGCTCTGGGGGGCTTTGAGTAGGAACCAGGGTAGATGTTGCCCTTCAAGCTCCAGCCACAGGATCAGTTTACCTTGCCTGCAGTTTTGACCTTTTCCAAAACAGGCTGTGACTTAATGACAGAGGGGCAGCCTCCCTAAAAAAAAAAAACACAACAAAAAAAGAAACTCTCAGGCATCCCACTGCTTACCCTCAGCCTTGACTCTTCTCGTGTATGTACTCTTAGGTTGACATGGGTGTTTGCCCAGACTTGACTGAAAAGATCAGAGGTCCGAAAAAAGGGGCAGCAAATTAAATGCAACTTACCTTTTAATTATAACCTGTTACACCAGAGATCTGGATGATCAGATTAGACTGTTTTGTCCATTTACATGACAAAGAGCTATGGAGAAAAAGCTTTTTTTCCCTCCTCTGAAAGGTTTCACATCCACTGGAAAGATCAGCATGATCCCTCCCTCAGACAGACATTCAAAAACAACAGAAAACTGATAGAAATGCCAGGCCAGTAGTTGTCATTAACATTTGCTATCCAACTGGACAGAGGTAGCACAATGACAATTGTCTTGAACACCAACTACTATAACATCTGGGCTATAATTAAAGGGCCCAATTTACTGCCAGAGACATCGCTGGCAAGATTTATCAGCTGAGGTGAACACAAATAATGCTTAGACTCTCACCAATAAGTCTTAAGAGAATATGACAATCATTTCACCTGTAAGTTGATTATATAGGCATGTATACACAGTAACAATACCATAAATACATATACATGATGTTTGTTTGTGTGTCCTTCACGGTTGGCCACCGGACCATGGACACAAGTAAAGTGAGCAAATGAGGAAAATGCATTAATGTCCATAAAATCCAAAGTATTGGGGTGATTGTTCTGATATTTGCGATGTCCACATAAATTTTAGTGAAGATGAAGTCACGTAGAGGCTTTTCTCAATGGTGACCATACAGAGGAGATGCCCAAAAGTTTCCAAGTTTCCACTGTGACTCTTAGGCGAACAGGCTTGTGTACAGGAGAGATCTTCACAACCAGCAGAGACTCAAGTCTCATCAGGTCGCCGATTTGTCTCCAGGATACTCAAACTGTGGGAATTGGAAAGGGTGTGGTGCAGTTCTGCCATTTCAAAGGTGACACAGATCTGTCTCGTGTCAAGATTTTTGATTTTGATACAGGACTATACACCATCTTCAACATTTACTTATGACTCCATACCCAGAGCAGACACAGGGTCTATCTCACCAAAATATTAGCAATGTGACAAGTGGCTATGATCTTGGAGTAATTTTCTTAAAAAAAATAAATAAAAAAAAACCCACATGCATTTCCCATTAATTAATTAATTTAAAAAAACAATTGATGACTAAAGAACATGAACTACGCGACTGCCCACACTGCTCTTCTCACAAACTTGAGACTCATTGCGTTTTCCTGTACATTCACTTGACAGAATAGGCTCATGGAGTCTGAATCAAAATTTCTCTTGGAACCAAAATCGTCGGGCTTTACATCATTTCAGGATCAACTACCTCAGAGCTTTTACATAACCTACTTGCAGGAATACTCTACTGAGTACTGGTCAAACTATAAGTACATTTAAATCTGGCCTTTGCAGCTTTTTCAAAAATTTTAAAAAAGGTTTACATTTACTTATTAATTTTTCCAGCTTCTTCGTTTCTCTTGTTGGATGGATTTTACTTGTGTACAAATAAGACAGCCTTGCTTTTAACATATGGAAATGCCCCCACAGCCACTTTGAAATGATCGTTAAAATTGTGAAGGTCCTAACGCTGTCCTGGAAACAACAGGCGTACAAAATATTTTCAGTTACAAAAAGCATAATGTAAAAGGTTTGCGCTGTCTTGTCATCCACCTTCCCCCCCCCAATGTGTTTAAGGTTTAAAAGAAGCGCACTGCAGCAAACTTCATACGGTGAAGGTGACTGAGGGAGCAGTCGGCTGTGGCACTAATCTCCAGAACAGAGGATCGGGAGCCTGGCGAGAGGGCAGAGGGGAGGCAAAGTCCTGTGGCGTAATAACAAAACACAGCCTACTACTGTGAAAGGTCACCTGCTTAGATCCAATAGAAAACAAGATGGGCCTACATAAAAAAAAAAAAAAAAAAAAAAAAACTGAATTTTACGGTGGGTTTAGCCTCCACTTGTTTTGACAACAAACAGTGACTGGACAAGTACACTGTAGTCATATTCAGTCAGATGATGAGACACGCGCAACGGAAGAAAAGGAAATACAGCTGATCCCTGCACACACGGCCCTTGGTGCGCGCACAAACATACGGAGCCAGTACACTTACAACAAGCACACACACGAAGAGTATGTTGGTGGGCAGAGTGAGTGTGGGGGATGGTACAAAGCCAGTTTGAAATAACAGTGAACCACCACCTCCGAGCCATTTCGACATGGCCAACTGCGGGCTCCATGGGTAAGGCTGATCCAACTTGGTCTGCGCGTTGATTCTGCATCAACTGAAAGGGGTAATTCTCTCGCTCGATCCGTCCCTCCCTCCCTCGTGGGTGAAAGGAAAGCTCACAATAAGGAGATTAAACAGCAGTTTAGCTTTGCCCATTTTCAACCATACTTTCACTTAGCTCTCCTTACACCTGGGTAATAATGTTAATGCCGCTTATCCTCACGAGGGTCACGGGGAGTGGTGGAGCCCATCCCACCTGTCAACGGGCAGGAGGCGAGGGACACCCTGAACTGGTTGGTAGCCAATCGCAGGGCGCATTGAGACAAACAGCCGCACTCACAAATCACACCTAGGGGGAGTTTAGAGTGTCCAATTAATGTTGCATGTTTTGGGAGGAAACCGGAGTGCCTGGAGAAAACCCACGCAGGCACGGGGAAAACATGCAAACTCCACACCAGCAGACGTGTGTGTGTGTGTGTGGTCATAATTTGGTCTTTCACGATCGCACTATGACAGATGATTACTACAAAAAAATATATTTTATTCTAAAACCAATAGATCCTGGTTTTTTTTCTTTTTCTCACAATTACTAGGCTTTATCTTATCAATGCAAACCAAACCGGATACATTCTTTTCCACGACGATAAAAATAATGGATCGCGCTATGTGTTTGCAACAACAAAATGGGGGAAAAAGTGTGTTGGTAGTCACCGGTGCACAGGAGAGGACTTTCATTCAAGGATTTATATTATGTTCTTGTACTTTATTAACTTACAGCTTGCAACAGGGTACAAAATGTTATGTACCATAGCAACCTGGTGCTAGGACTTTACTGTTGTAATCTAACGTGCAGGCATTCTGCCGAATCATGCTCTAAAGCTTTGTGTGTGACAATTTATAATTTAATTAGAGTAAGTTAGCAGCTATTATTTGTAATCATGTTGTAATGTCTTGACCTGAAGGATTAGAAAACATGATAGGACACAGGCAGAGATTTTCAACCTTTGTGGAGCCAAGGTATGCATTTAAAATAAATAAAGTCATGGCATACCCACCCCCCAAAAAATTGATACATTACTGCATGTACTTCCACCTGATAGAACACCATTTATTTGTTGTCACTATCCCTCAAAAGCATAAAAAGATACATTTATTGTAAATCAATTTTTTTGTGCAACTAAACACAGACGTACATACAGTAAATTAACAAGTCCTTTAAATAAATATTGCTCCATCTTGTGATCAGATCGGTGATTTTATAATTTTTTTAGTATATTTATTTATTTATTTTTAAAATCGGTGACTGGCCTAAAAAATCCTGATTGCGTAAAGCCCAATTTCTACTGTACAGTGCAGTACTTATTTTTTTAAGGTTTCCATTGTAAATGGAAAAAAAAATATCCAAGGCTGAGCCCATTTTATCATTGTTCAATCCCTTTATGACTCAAAGCAATCACCAGTCAAATAATGGTTTTGTGAATGTTGCAAGTATAAATTTGTGATGTTTTGTGTGACTTTTGAGACACACTACACTGTGGACGCTAATCTATTATACTACAACGTGGTGGCTAAACAATGAATGAAGACTGTCACTCTATCAATGCTGTGGCATGTTTACATCACCCGCAAATACTCGTTAATGGCACTGAGGACATTAATATGGATGGAATAATAGTGTTCATTACTTGAAAACTGGTTGCATCACCAAATATTCTGAATAGCATTGCGTTTAGTTGTCTTTTTGTTTTTACACAAAATATGCATTTCTAAATATAAAGACATGCAATTTTATGAGGAAAAAGTAAAACACTATACCATAATGGAGTCCATCTTGAAAAAATTATCTTTAGCCGGATATAATGTTTTGGCTATATAACACAACACTGGTGACTAGATTACTTGCCAAAAAGCAGTATCAAAATGTGCTATGGTATCTGTCAGAACTAATGAAAACTCAAAATCTGGAAGACTATGGGTTTTTTTCACCGATGTCACATTTTTTGCTGAATTAGCCATACACAACTACGCGCCACCATTTAACCTCTCTACCTAACGCCTACCAGTGATGTAGACTCCGGAATGCTCTCCGTTACTGTTTGTGGGCGTCTCGGGACTCAAGTACACAAGAGAGGACTTGCTAACCATCAGAGAGCCTTCTTCTTCGTCGCGACAAAGAGGCTCGCGATCCAGTACACAAGTCCGGCTGCATAAGCGGGGACATCGTCCAACGCTTCTGACAAAAGACTTTGGACGTTCTGCGGCTCTGTGCTTCACGGAGACTTCGCTTTGTGGACGAGTGCCCGAAGATTCGAGAATTTTGTGAAACACTGGATTTGTTTATTCTTTTGTCTTTCTGCCATAGTCATCAAATTTTACACAAATAAACGTTTTGTTTTGCTTGTGGTGAACTAATATACAAGTTCTACTTTTTGAAAATAAATAAACAAATAAAGTTTGCCTCGATATTAAAAAAAAAAATATCCTACCGCCTTTCGTTTTCCGCTAGCATACAAGTAAGTGCCCGTATATATATATTTTTTTATATGAGCACTTACCTGTATGCTAACACGGAAAACAAAAGGCGGTGGAGTATTCTTTTATATCAACAAGGAATGGTGCACTGACATTACAGAGCTCAACACACGCTGCAGCAATTTTCGTAAGATACAACAACCTAACTAAAAAAAGTAAGACTGAATTAACCATTTACGAAGTGTCTTGAGCAGACAAGTGTCCGTTCCCACTGCTCCTCCTTCGTGATTTCTGTCACATAGAGTAAAAGATCAAGGGCACAATACTGCGCCTGGCTTTATGGCTTTATGTACTGTCCGTCGCGTCTTCAAGAAATGCACTTCGGAAACATGTCGTCCACCTTGCATATGTATGAGTAACGGAGCTCAGGGATCGAAAATGGCCGCCGTTCGAGGCAGCACAATGGGTGACGTCACGTGAATACAACCAATACTGAAAAATCACAGAACTGAACCAAATTGTATTGCCCGATATTTTAGCCCTATGAGACAGTTTTAACAGTTTTAATTCAACCAAAACCAACTGTCAGTTGTAATCCTTTTGATCCAATTAAATCTATAAAACGATTAAGCGGGAGGAAAAAAGAGAACATGTACCACAGTGAATGGCTTTAAAGTCATAAGTATGTGATTTATTGTACAGATTTGAGACACTAACTTGAAAGGTTGTGATTCTAGGGAGAACACTATAAAAAGCTATTAAAATGTTTAAGAAGAATGCTAATAATAAAAAGCTGTCTACACCCGAGTTAACTGATTCTCACCATCTATGGGGAAACTGATTTAATTCAGGTAGTAATCTGCAGGAGAGAGAATGTAATCTAATTACTGGATATAAATGCCAGTGCGGCGTGGGGTGGGGTGGTGTGGTGTGGGGGGTACAACCCCCAGTGGTGCATGCCTGAAAAGGGAAATACATGCATTACAGTATCAGCAGGGTCAAAGCCTTCCAATTAAGACGCAGGCAGACAAACACATCCTGCCCAGGCTGCAACGGAATGAAAAGAGCCCCGCCCATTTCATCACAGGAGGGAGGCCAATGGCTGCTGCACAGCCCATATATGCCAGCGTTCCACAGCCACGGAAGAATAAGGAAGGCTCCATCTCACACATGGTAAAGCTACAAGGTGATTCAACAACTTGTAGATGCACAGGGGATTATGATTTAATGATTTATAACGAGTTTATTCACAAAAGATAAAGGATGAAGATTGGTTCCTTGCAAACGGTTTAAACCAATTAAGATTATCTGACGGAAAGTAGATTCACAAATGGTTGAAAGTACACACCCAGATATTCACTTTTGAGAATTTTGGGATGCATTTACGCTCACTAACTTACAGTACATTAGAGTCTTAGTTCCAACTGATTCAGTCCAATTTGTATCACCACTGGCCAGAACTCATATAGTGCATTAAAACCCAAAAAAGGGTTTACAGACATAAGGAGGCTTCAAGGGGAACTGAAGACGTGATTATTATTGCAGGAAATTAGCCATTTGCAGCAGCCAGGTACATTAAACTCCACATGCAATCTGACGGGGGAGGACAAGACTTATGTATGATACAGAAATATTACCATGGTTTTTGCAACTTACATGGATGAGGGTTACGAAATCATATATTTGAGAGAGAAAGAGAGCTCAAGTCTACCGAAGTCAAATTTGCTGACTTTGTCTGTTTTTAGTAGGCATAGCTAGACTCTATGACGACATACGCACAAGCGTGGTTTGACGCTATTGCAATTAAAGCTCTAAAATGTATTATTCTGAAATGTTTGGGCTGACAAGGTTGCTTAACTTGAATGCGGCATGCTCCTCATTGAGTGCAATCTGCAGATGTCCGATCAAATTTGTTGTATTGAAGCATTTAGATGACGTTCCCCACAACGTACTTCAGTTGTGCTCAGAACTAAATAAAAATAAATTATGCGTTGTCTTAGACACCGCACAAGAGTCCAACACCGACATGTTTTTTCATTGACAAGATTGAAAAAACTTTATTGGCCATCGGATGGTTACAGTACTGCTCCACAAGACAAGTGTCAAGGCTAAAAATAAAGTTTTTGAATTCATACGCAATGAAGGCGTGGAGTTAAATGTCTTGTGCAGAGCTGATCGATGACGTATTTCATCGGATCGGGGAATTATGACAAAAGCCAATCAGCAAAAAATGCGAATTATCATCCGAAACCAATCACATCGGCATAAAGTCTACGAAAAACATGGGAGTGTTGAGGGTGGCCTGTCAATTTTCCTGCACTTATTAAACAAACAAAAAAAAAATAATATGCTAATTTTGCTGATAGAAAGTTTTAATAGCTTTGGAAACTGACTTTTTAAAACCACTGTGTACCTTGAAACCAGTAATGGGCCCATGCCGATTCCAGAGTCAAGAGTCACAATCATGAAACCTATTAAATGTACTGGAAGTGTTTAAAGTACAGTTAAAACATTTTTAACTTTATTACAGGCAAACCAATGTAGATATTAAGACACTTACATAGTTTATTAAAATAGTCGTCTCAACTGGAGCTCTGCCGATTTGGTCATGGGATTAGAAATTGGTCTGATCACAAACACGAGCTGATGTTTTTAAGAACAGTATTTTAAATTCACTTGGATAATATTTGTCTATTTCTATTTGCTTGATAAATAGAGTGGATAAAATATGCAAAAATATAAGAATTTGAGAAAGGATAATACTTTTTTATGGCACTGTAATAGAAACAAGCAATGCTCTATAAAGCTTTTGCTGGCCAACTGAATTACCTACAATTTACTGTCATGATTTTATAGTGACACGGTACAAAATAAATTAACCATAAATGTGACAGTTAAATAGCACACACATTCACCAAGCTCGTGGTAACAAAACACACATTAGCAACAACAGTTTTTATTGCTGCAATAATACAAATTTGCATGCAGCAATGAATTGTGGAAACTATGTGGCTTTGCCATCGTTATGCTAGCGACTAGAAGCCTGAATTGGAGGATTTTCATTGCTTTCTGCTGCATGAAAAATGGAAATGATCGTTACAGGCTATTTTGCGCTGCCGCAACTACCTACGGGTAACACAGCCAAACACGATGGCGAGTCACAGAGGTGAATGTGTGCATTGCTTCTATTGTCAACGGACCAAAAGTCAGTAATCATCACCTCCATTACAGCCATGCTACCTCACTTGAGAAAATATGTTTATCAATTTACATTACTCCATGATTTCAGCTACAATAATGGGTACAGGAAATACAAGAAGAGCATGGAAGAGAATATATTTGGCTTGGAATGAGTCTGCCATTCCAAGGTTGATGCAAGAAACAAAATCAATATTGAATCCAAAACTAAAGATGACAGAGAAACCATGTGCAAAAACTATGCAGAATTATCTTTATCCCATTATATAAAGTGCCGCAATATGTATCCCACAGTAACTATTTTGAAAATACAAAAATTCAGACAAATTGTTCTAGCAGTGAATTTCCATAGGCTGGCAACTCTCAGTCTTCTCTTTTGGTGTTCCATCTTTCAGAATCAGAATCAGCTTTAAACGGACAACACAACACACAAGGAATTTGTCCCCGGTACATAGGCTCATCCATTTAAAGTTCTCGGTTTCTGCCAAGAATTTCATTTCGGTCCATCACCACTTAACACCCAATTACCATTTCATAAATAAATACCGCCGTTAATCAGTCTCACCTCATTTGGTTACACAATAACGATCAGAGCTAAATCCTGATTGGCACCTGCAACACATCATGTAGTATCACTCCGAGTGAGGAAATAAAGCAATCAACTTGTCAGTGAACATATGACTAGTATGATAAAGTTACTCTGTTCTTCTACGAATGAACTTTGTTGGCGAGATAAGGTTAGCCCATTCACCTACCCCCCAAAAGAGCAACACGCCCACATGACTTGAAGCCAAATGCTTTGGCTGAGAACAAGAGAACGTGTTGGGTAAGGAAATATCTTGTTTGCATGGTCTATAGTTCCCCACCCCAAACAGAGCTACCACCTCCACCCTTTAAACACGGCATAACCTTCTGGCTATCAGCAGTACATTCCAAAGACTGAGTCGTCGTCTTCTTAAAAGAGCAACAACAACCCTCCCCCGAGGTGCTCTGGCCACCGAACAAAATCAAACTGTCCTCCAATGGGCAGTGCAAGACATGCATGTCCTGTATGGATGGACACAAGAGCCAAGCCTTTAAATCCTTGAACGAATGTCTGAAAAACATCTTGCCCAAGTAACCTTCTTAATGCATTGTGGTGCCTACACACACACACACACACACACACACACACACGTTCACAATGTACACAGAGCACTGTGTGTGCACTAAGAAGGGGGGGGGGGCTGATCATGAGGCACACACAGGCCTTAAATTAACCTCCAGGCTCTACTTTGTAGTCCATAGTCATCAGTTAAGCTTGTCACACTGATCAGTTGACTTCTGCACATGCAATAGCATAGACTGAAATTAAAAGACCACCAGATGATATTTGACAGCGCGCAGATGTTTGGCCACGAAACAATAAAAAGAACAGCGGCAACTATTTATTTATTTATTTTTTTTTAAGTATGTTCTTTCTTCATGCTTGCTCTCGATAGTTACAGTGACATCAATGAAAGCATCTCAAAGGAGGAAAAAGTCAGATTAAATGCAAAGCAAGTGGCATGCGTCTAACCCACACCTGCAGGTACGCTGCTATTAGCTTTAACGATGTGCCGACTTTGCAAATAAAGTGATGGATTAACAAAACGTCACTGTTTTAGAATAAGTAAATGCTGGGAGCAAAGTGAAAAGTCTACTCTCAGACTGCTTCCTGTCAGTTTTACAAGCCTCATGTAATTAAGATTGCATATAAAAAATGTATTTCATTCTTTCACCTTGGTCACACCTTCAACAACCCAATTAAAGAAGTTGTTCTCCCTGTTTTAGACTGGCATACGGCGCTGACTGCACTTGTGAAAGGGTGGAAGAAAATGTATATCTGCAGTCTTGGGTATTTAGAGAAATTCAAACTCGGGCTGCGCTGCAATAACATTAGTGGCTGGAATAGCTGGTGGGCAACTCCAGTTGCTTGTTTACTTTCAAATTCAGCTCGAAGTTAGTGAGTGACGTCTTGCATGCTGTAATGACAACATCTATCCATTTCACCATTAAGGGAACGATTAAATCGCTTCAGCCTTAGTAGAGTCACAGCCAAATGGGATAATGGCAGTGGGATAATGTAAGCTTAAAAACATGTTTGCCCAAGTACATTTTTTACTGTTAAATTATCACAAGAAGAAAAGAAAAAAAAAAAACAGAACTGGGTGCTGGGTGTGTCTATTCTCACTTATCCAGGTCAAGGTAAACTAAAGCAAGACAGACATGTCTTGTTTATTGAATTTTTATTTTTTTCTGGAAAAATTCAAACTTGGCTTGGGCCATTACGGGAAAAACAATCATGCTTCTTTGGATTATTGAAATCAGAATTAATCAAAAATGATTATTAATTGAATTCAAAACAATATTTATTCAACTACTAAATCTCAACTTAAAATGACAAAGTAACAAGAAAATAAATTAGTACTAAGTAAATTAAAAGGATGAATGAAAAAAAAACATGCTGTTCCTGTTTTTCGCGCCTTGGCGTTTTAGAGCCAGTGTGGTGCACACACGCAGGTCCACGCATTAAGATAAGAATAAAAGAAAGTTGCGATCGAACTGTGGATACGTTCGGGAATTCACTCCAAGCATACGGTCTACACTCCAGAACGTTTAGAAACTCGGCCCGCTCCTGGGAGTGTTTTGTTCGGTTATTCAGAGGGCCAGTTGCTGAGCGCACTCCCGCTGCTGCGACTGAGAAAACGAAGTGGCCAGAGCACCAGGCAGGACAAGATGTTTACAGGCAGAACTGGCACTGACGCATCCCTGCCAATGGCCAATAGGCTAGTTTGTAAAGTCATAAAAAAAGAGAGTGCATACTGCATTCAGTGCACAGCGAGAGCGTCATATTGACAACCAAATGTACCCATCATCAGAGGTACGTTCTAAAAGTCATTCCAAGCGCTCTGGCACATTCAGAAACACACTCCCGCCGCTCCAGCGGCAGCCGGGGACGAGATATTTACAGGCAGAACTGACACATTCAATATGGCGGACACACTGCCATATCCCTGCTAACGGGCAACCTGCTCGTTTGTAAATTCATAGAAAATGGAGCACGCTGTGCCTTTCTGAACAAGGCATTCCCAGACTGAAGTTAGAGCGTCACAATGAATTTCCTAATGTAACTTGTTTTTCAAGATTAGGAAGAAAATAAAGTATGCCTGTAACTATTGTTATATGATCTGTCTGTATGTGTTATTATGGTGTTTGTGTATTAATATTCATTATTTGAAAGAAAATCTCTTCCATGATCTAATGCTAATTCAAGCTAACCCAGCAATAGGGTTTTCCTCAAAACTAGCATTAAAATGGCAGTATTTCTAAATCCAAGTCTGTTCTCTATTAAAATGTAAAATGTATGCAATTCATTTTTTTTTAACAGAAAAGTCCAACTTAGGTGTCAATAAATACAATTTCAAATGTCACATGCTTGCTGCAAGCAGCAGAGGTGCATTCACGGTGCTTCTACAACGCAGAAACTTGCAAACAATACACCGCTCAGCATAAAAAAAAGAACATTTTCCCCTTTGATTATAGTGTCTTTCTGACACTAAAAAGTCAAAATGGAAATCACGATTCAATCTTAATTAAATCGGCCAGCCCTAATTCAAAGCTGACTAAGGCAGTTAGACTACAAGGCTGGAAATAAGTTGAACAGTAGACTCATTTACTGTACAAAATCATATAGAAAACTAAATGTGCCCATTCATTCTGCAATTATGACATTAAGATAGCTTCTTCGGGATCAAACGAGATTTACAAATGCAACAATTACTGCTAACTAGCTCACAATTCCTCAGAAACAGTAACACTGTTGACGGCCTGTTTCAGACATCTCCAAGTCACCGTGAGCTCGGGCCCTCAGGTGTGATCGAATTTATGTATGCTACATTTGCGTATGGTGTAATCTTTAGCAATTAAAACTAGAAAACGTACTTTGGGGAAATTTCCAAAATGGGGTGGGGGGGCTGGTTACACAAAAACAAGAACCAGTCAAAGGAACTTACATTACATACATTCCTATACCTTATTATCTCAATGCCCCTTGGTACTTTTACTAATCACCCGAGAAGCCAAACTTCCTTCTCTGAGAGGCAAAGCGACCCGTTTGAGGTCTAAATATGATATAGAGTTAGTGGTAATGTGATTTAAATATGGTATAGCACCGATGTTTGGTGAGCAAAACAAAGATGGTCGATGTGAGCTTGCACCTACTGCTGTCCACACAGTGCTGCGTGGGTCCAATTGCCAGTCGCTGCAGCTAAATCGCTTTAATTGGCCCTAAACGGCAGAAAAGGTGGATGAACTTGAATATAAACAATACACGTCGGGCCATACATTTAGGTATCGACTGCTTCGGCTCAGTGACCATTATGGGTAATTGCGTCAGAAGAGCACAAGCCACACAAATGAGTTCAATTTTATGTCATCAAGAGGTTGAATGAAAGTAGCCGGGGAGGAGATTGTTGGTGTTAAACATTCTAATCGTATTGGAGAGTGAAGGCAAGAAAATAAGATCTCGGTGTTTTTTTTTTTTTTTTTTTTTCGGCGTTATGATTTGCCAGGCTGGTCATGATTTGGTCCACACTGGTCCGGAGGGGGGCATCATTTGCAAGCCCACCGTGCCAACATCAACCGCAGCATTTGCAAAGCCATTATTGTTACAATTTTTTTTTTAAATATTACAATAACAGGGGAGACGATAGATTGTTAGATCTAGGTTTGGCATGCAATCCTGCAGCACGAAAACATAATCGACAACAGTGCAGCCCCTTTTTTTGTCGGCATGCCTTGTAGGGGAGGAAAAAAACCGCCGTAAAGCTACCAAAGGAGAGAATCCCCCACAAAAGCAACCGTTCTGCAAGCACGACGACACGCGGACTGAAGCGGAGCAAAAATAATTTCGAATTACCTTCTTACATCGGTAGGGTGGTTCTCAAGCGTTCTTTACCATCCTCTTGCTCATCTCACAGCCTTCGGGACGCCATGTTGCAAGCTTATGACGTTACGCTTCCTCACCCCTGACCCACATTTGAATAGGAACCAGCCCCGGAGTGCAGCACGAGAGACAAACACAGCACAGCCCACTGTGGGAGGGTTCCGAGTTCCAACAGCAGCCCTCGCCTTGCCGCTCATTCACTGGCAGCGGTACCTGCAAACATGGGAGGCGGGTTATAAATACTAAATGTTTTGCAAGGCAGAAATGTTCCCCAGAGGGCCACAATGTCACGAAAAATTTAACGACATTGAGTTGGCAAACAAGGCACTTGAATTATACGAAAAAGAACTAACGAGTAAATGCCACGAAATGAATTGTTAAATTAATACAACAATTTAAAAAAAAAAAAAACAATTCTATGCAGTTCAACCAAACGCTTTGGGCCTTCAAAAAGATGAAAGACACTTTTTCTATTCCAATGAATTCTGTTCTCATGAGAGTACGGCAGCATTACCTTGGAGTAATATATAGTCTAACTTTTCACCTTGTGTTTGAAAGCGTGCGTGACGCCCCCACGCCACACGAAATGAAGCAAAATTGTGGGGCTCGGAGGCTTCAGAAAGTGGACACCAGATGTGCGGAAGTGGGGTCATGTCTTGACTCCTCCCTTTAGCATACGAGGCCCCCCAGTTAGCCTCTTCCGAACCCTTGTGAAGATCGCTGGTCTCGGGTGTATGGCCAATGGTCGTTATTTAAGGATAACCGGTTCAAAGTTACTTTAGGTGCGTGACGTATTTTAATTGAAAGATGTTCACATTAAATAAAATTTCAACTACCATTAAGCTAGTGTCGCTTCCGTCTTCATCGAAGATGGATGGCGCTGTGTCAAAGCACTCTACTGACACCTGACGGCGGCCGAGGAAACTGCATTTGCTGACGCCAATTAAAATAAAGCAAGTTGAACTTTGCGATTCCTTTCGTCATGCTTTCGTCCTTCTGCTTTTTCCCAAAATAAATTGATAGTTAATTATCTTGTTTCAATGTACTCAAAAACTGACACCGTCAGTGTTGAAATCATCAACCTGTTAAATTGAAAGCAGGTTTGATAAATCCACACGGATTCATGATTTATTTTTTTCAGTCCCAAAACACTAAACAAAGCAAAGCAAATTGATTTATACAGCGCATTTCATACACAATGTGCTTTACATGATTGGAAGTATCTGAATACAAAAATTATATATAGTGTATGTATATGAAAAATAAAAGTAGGATGAACATAAATGTCACAAAATTAATCTGAAATAATGATTTTGTTTCACTTTACTCTCAAGTAAAATTATTCAATGTGAAATATAGGCCTGTTCAGTTGAACAAAAAGCTGTTATTGCTTGTTTATTTAATTGTTCTGCCAGTCACAATACATCACTGGCATGGATAGTGGAAAGAATATATATTTATGATTTTTTAAAAAAAAGAACATTTCAGTGAATGTATTCTAAAATTCTGCACAGTTTCCGTGTGCATATATATATATATATATATATATATATATATATATATATATATATATATATATATATATATAATGAAAGTATGTTGAACATGAATCTCACAAAAATCTACTGAAATAATAAACTTGTTTTACCCACAAATGTAATTACAGTACTCGGAATGAAATGTGGGTTTGTTTAGTTGAACAAAAACGTGTTATTGCTTGTTTATTTAATTGTTCTGCCCGTCACTATACGTCACCAGCATGAATAGAGGGAAGAATATATATTTAGGAATTTTTTTTTTTAAATAGAAGATTCCAGTGAATGAGTTACATAATCCCCCTTGTTAATCTCCCGCAGCAACCTGATTAGGTTTTCCATGACAGTGCTTTATTGATACATGAAATAAAAACTTTGACACTTATTGTTTTCCGCGTGCATACATACATACATACATAGAGACACACACATACACATATAAATATGAAGAGAGAGAGAGAGAGAGAGATGAACAATCTATACACGCCATGGTTTGTGAAACCCGTTCATCACTTTTACAATTGCACAACTGCTGGTGTCGTTCTCGGGCTATAAGTAACAAAGGAGTACCATTGTTGGCACTGGCATCCAGGAATTAGTCTGTGACTGGGACGTAACTTGGGGCAAACTGTCTGCTTGGAGAAAAAGGAGAGATGCATTGTTGACATTTCATTGTCACTTTTTATACAACCAGCATTATGAACCTCCAGTTAGCCACATACAGTAAAGACTTGTAAAGCCCAAACATGAGTCACACACACTCACAATCCAGTGGGAGCCAAAAAAAAAACAAAACATTTTTGACACGCTCAGATGATCAAATTATCCATTGCTGTGGTGCATTTTATTGGCCTTTTATTGTGGCCAGCCTATAATGCACCTGTGCAATGCTCATGCTAAATAATTACCTTCTTGATATGTCACTCCTGACACGTGAATGGATTAGCAGCAACGCAGAAGTGTTTCCTAACACAAATGTTTTCACTCCAATACAACCCATTCATAAAGTACATTTAAAAACAATAGGTTCTTTCCACAATAAGATAGGAAATATTAAATGTAAAAATATCACATAAAACAAATGCAAGACATGAGAAAACATTTAAATAAAATCACAAAATAAAACCACACACTGCCAACTCTCCTACTAGGTCTGAGAATTCCACAGGGGAAAAAAATCCAACATATGTTAGTTTATGTAGCTTACTATCAAATGCTCCCTGGAGTTGCTTTGTCAGACCTTCACGTACTGCGTAAAGTCGTACTGCAATAAGTGCATATCTGCATGGGAAATGGAGACAATCCCATCAGATTTTGTGTGAATAAAAGGTAGATTACACAATGGACTGGTCGCCGGCCAATCAGAGGCCCCATATAGAAAGATATCCATTCACACTATACTGTCGAATCTTCACTAAATAGGAATTGAACCCACACGTCATACAAGTAAATTAATGTGTATTTCAGTACAAGTCTATTTGGAGACTTCTAAAAGAATAAAATGTCACTTACTTGGTGCCAAACAGTTTAGGTGAAACCTTCACGCAAGAGTCGCCACTGCCATCTTGTGGTTTAAATTGTGTGTGTGCTACACTCCTAAACCTCAAAATGTATTTAGCGCAACACAGCCAAGTATAAGAATAGCAATAAAGGTAATAAAAAAAAAAGTGCATTTCATCGCTGCTTTTCAATGTGATCTCCTTATTTTGTAAGAAGAAGAAAGGGCATGTATGCTAGCCTTGTAAATATCAGTAGGCTGGACATTCAAGGTTTTATCGCAGTATACTTAATTTTTCATGAGTGAAGTGACGCCTCTTAGCTCCTTGTTTTAAAAGTTAAAAAAAAGGTGATGATATTACGCTGTCAGTCAGGTGAGTATGTCAGTATGGTTTATGGTTTTCCAGCCAAACTAGTGATGACGTCGCAAGCTCCTTTTCCCCTTCACGGAAGTCACTCGAAGCAGACTCTTGTTCTTTGCCTTTAGTCCTGGACACTCACTTTTTGATTCTGCTCTACTATAGCCTATTGCAGCGTCGCCATACACATTTCGCAACCTTTTGAAAATGTTAGCTGGTCGTCCACCTTCCAAAGCAAGAAATTCAATGAAAGCAATCTGTTTCTGATCTGCATCCAACAATGATAGCATTTCCAGAATGGTAAGGACGGGAAGAGGACGTGATTAAATGAAACTTAAAAAAAAATAATAATTAAACTAACAGGTATTTAAACAACAATTGATCAAATTTCGGGGGTAAAAACATTAATTATTGGTTTAATTTATTTATTTATTTTTTTACTGCCCCTTATATTTGCATTTAATTCACTGACACTTTTGCAAACACCATTCCAACACATTGCCAATTGCTGCTGTGTGCTTGTGCTGGCATTGGGCAGACACCTCACGCCTCTAAAGCAATCACTTTTCATCCCTCCATTATTCAAGCCGCTCATCCTCACAAGGGTCACAGGAAAGCTGGAGCCTATCCCAGATGGCCTCGGGCAAAAGGCGGACTACACCCTGAAGTGGTCGCCAGTCAGTCGCAGGGCAGATATTGACACCATCACTGAGCGGGAATCGATCCCAAGCTGCCACCAACAAACTCAGGTGTGTGTACCACTACACCATCAGTGACAACTATCACTTTTCTGGAAACCAAAAAATATATATATATCCATCTCTACACAGCGTGAGCTATTTTCAACACTTTATATTGGTCAATAATTTGTAAAATAATAATAATCATAATAATGAAATAAAAATAAATAATAGCCGCCTCGGGACTAACTGAGCAACTGTATGAATTTGTGGAAGAAAAAAAAAAAAAGCAGGACATTGAGCAATTTGGAGGTTTTGACCCAACAGCAGAGTTGCAATATCATGGGGACACATTCAAAGTCATAACCGCCCTCTGAGGGAAATCACAAGATCCATAAGGTCCATGATGATTTTGAGTTTGACACGAGTGTAAATGAGTATTGTGGACAACATTAAGTTCAGTTGAGACTCAACAAGCACGAGTGACACTGGAGACCCAATTGTAGATCCCGCTGAGATTCAGTGGGAAAGGCCTCGTCACATTTGATCACTTCACAATGTAAACAGGACGCTGTTTACAATCCGTTCCAAATTGCCCCCCTGGAGGTTGAGACGTCGCCTCTAAAAAGGTGGCGGAGAGGCTCGTCCTCTCTACTCGGTGATGGGGGCGTCAGGATGCTCCTGAACGGCACCGTCCCCCTGTCGGTCAATTTTGACACCGTGGGCGACTTCTTGGTGTTCATCTTCCACATCCTGTTCGCCACCAGCGCGGTGATGGTGGCCGGCTCGGTCACCCTGGCCATTGCATCGAGCCGCCTGCTGCGTGTCCAGAACCGCTTCATCTTCATGCTCAACACCAGCCTGAGCGACACGCTCACCGGCTTCTCCGTCTACTACCTGGGCCTGTTCGACGTCCAGGAGGGCTACCCGTCCCGCAACGGAACTTTCTACATCCTGCCCTCCTTCCTCGGCGTTAACGTGCTGACCTTCCTGTTTGCCCAGTTCGACCGGTATCTGGCCGTGTGCCACCCGTTCTTCTACCACCGCTTCATCAGCCGCTCGCTGGTCATCGGCGCGTGTGCCTTCTGCTGGATCTACACCTACTCCATCCTCACTGTCCAGAACATGGTGCCCATCTCCAAGGCAGCCCAGATCAACGCCTTCGGGGTCATGACACTACAGATCATCGTGCTCGTCAAGGTCAGATTTGGCTTAATTACTCAAGATGTGTATTTGCTGTAAGTAAAACTACAGATTATTGTGTAAAAACATACTTGTAAAAGGTGAAGTACTGATTTAACTTCTCCCTGTTTATTCAATTAGATGTCAATCGATCATTTCAATCATATCAAAATTCATATGTGTCAATGAAATATTGCCGTATTTACTTGGTAGAGGCAGACCTAACATCGCAGTGATGTCACTAGGCAAAATGTCAAGATTTTCAATTGAACTTCATGCTGTTAGACATATTTTTGAATTTATCAATTGCAAGCAGACAAACACCAAAATGTGTTTACTGCAAGGGTAGACATTGATAGTGTCGACATTTTCGGCTAATAATAACATTTAATAAACACATGGTGGACCTTGACTTAGCAACATAATGTAAGTAGCAAGCACACTGTATAATTTAGAAGTACATTTAGAATTTACAGTTTTTACAGCAATCAATATTTCATTATGACAGTGTGGACATGTTGAGTTTTACAAGTTAAGCATCTGACTATATACATAATATAATGGAAATTATAAAACATAGTGTATTGTGCATCTAGTCACAGTTTTAACCTCTACTGAAAATAAAACCGCCAGATGTCAAATTTTCAAAGCTGAAAGCTGACTTATACATAGTCAAAATGACTCATTTTAGCAAATATCTTATTGTAGAGGTTGAACCCATGTACTTTTGAAAATGTATTATCATTTAAGTCAAGGGTGTCAAACTCGTTTTTGTCGCGGGCGACATTGTAGTTACGGTTTCCCTCAGAGAGCCCTTATGACTGTGAATCCATGAAAATCTTTCGCCTCATGCTATTTACATTTGAAATTTATCAATTAGTTTTGAATCAGAAATCAAGCTTAATGGGTTTTTCAATTATCGTTTGTGTTTTGTAACACAAAAATGCTTGCAATATCTCAACTTTATCATTTATGTTATGAAAGTTTGAATTTTTGTTACAGATTAGAACAAAAATCATGGAAGTCGGTATACATGATTTGCATTCGCGGGCCGGCTCTGGCCCCCCAAGCCTTGAGTTTGACACCTGTGATTTAAGTGACTCTGATGAGGACACCTTGGCTTGACTTTTGTCAAAACATGTCGTGAACTGATAAAAAAAAATAATAATTCATACAATAAATAGTATTTGTAGTTGGTTGGTTCCCCCACTGGTCAAGGTGCTGATGACCGTCAAGTTGTACGTGATCGCCCGTAACCACCTGGCCCGAGAGCCGCCCAGCGCCGAGCGGGACAGCAAGAGGGAGTCGCTGCGAATCATCGTGTTTGTGGTCATCTGCTTCCTGGCCCTGTGGTGCCCCTCGTTCATCAACATCATCGTCAGGCAGCTCACCCGGACCGGTCTCCGCTTCCGCAACGAGGCCACCAACCTGTTCGCCATCATGGCGCGCCTCAACGCGCTGGTCACCCCGGCTCTGTACATCTGGGGCAGCCCGGCCCTCAGGGGGGCCGTGTGGAGGCGGGTGTGCCCTAGACCGAGAGTTGGATAATGCACAAACATTTATTCACAAGGTAATTTCATTTTTCCAGCCATGTGTTTCTTTCATTTTCAGAATTTATTTAATTTTGATTTGATTTTAATAACGTTTTTTTTTTTCACAATAATGCATGAGGATGCCAGCAAAACTTAATTCAAACGGTTTTATTGTGTATTTAAACCAGAGTTAAATAAAATACATACAACTCCAGCTGCGGCATGAGATGCGAGTTGAATGCTTTCCAGGGCCAGGCTCAATACAAAAAAAAAAACAAATCTGAAATTATCACTCCCCATTTAAATGAATAGAAATGCATGAATTCGTTCCATCTTCACCCCCCAAAAACCATAATAATAAACAATTATAATGTGTTTTTAATTAGCACTTTGTAATATTGTACTCCATAAAAACATTTTCCAATAACATAATTCAATAGAAATGCAAAGAATCCAAAGTTTGGCCCCTTGGCCCCTGGACAGCAGTACATTGCTGTAAAATGTAATGGAAAAGTTTCACCATTCCTTTCAGTCATCCAAGAAGCTGTAGTAATACAGTATTAGTCATTTTTTTGCAGTAGATAAAGAACATATTCCCATGAGTATTATATTGTCTGACTACATGTGTTGTTGTACTGTTTTTGTTCCATTTCTTAAAACATAACACCACCACAAAGATGCATTGGGAGATTGTTGACATTTTCCAATATATGATCGCATTAAGCGGGTGGCACGGTGGCTCAGCTGGTAAAGCGTTGGCCTCACAGTTCTGAGATCCCGGATTCAATCCCGCACCCACCTGTGTGGAGTTTTCATGTTCTCCCCGTGCCTGTGTGGGTTTCCTCCCACATCCCAAAAACATGCAACATTAATTGGACACTCTAAATTGCCCCTAGGTGCGACTGTGAGTGCGGCTGTTTTTCTCGATCTGCCCTGCGATTGGCTGGCAACCAGTTTAGGGTGTACCCCAGCTCCTGCCCGTAGACAGCTGGGATAGGCTTCATCACTCCCCGCGACCCTCGTGAGGATAAGTGGCAAAAAAGAAAATGGATGGTGGATAATAGAAATAAAATGCTACTAGACTATCAAAAGGCTCTGTGATGTTTCGGAAACCTTGATCTACGCGTATAAATGTAAATAAGACAACTGGCAGAATAAAATTTTAGAAAAGAAACCATTGCGTATCAATCTATCTTCCAAGGTCTGCTCTTATGATAAATTGTTGACAAGCAATAGATTTTTTACAATTTTGAATGTATAAATAAAAGCTCACGTTATTGACTGCAGTATGTCTTTGATGAGCTGTAACTCACTCTTTCTATGGTGATAATATGGAGTTTCATTTACTTATTGGTCATTCTGTGGCTTTAATTTCAATAATTTGGATATTCTATTTTCAATATTCATATGAATAAATTTACACTTTGTAATAAAATGTAGTTTATTGTAAAATAGTCAATAAATACTGAATACTTTAAAGCGCCGATGGCCGAACGATCGCTTGACTGTCATCTGTTGTCCATTCTACTGCAATACAGATGTTTTACATCAAAGTCTCTCAGATATGAATTACTGTACTACTATTTGTTGCTATAATGAAGATAAATGTGAAATATGTTTCACCAGTACTCATGTTATGAATTCTATTTTATTAAGTCTAAACGTTAATAAAAAATGACAGAGGTTTTATTCCTTAAAGTAAAATAAAATTGTGCAGGCGCATCTTTCACATTTTTTAAAAGCACAAAATTAAAGATTAAATAAGCATTTGAAGTGTGAGGTAAAAGGGCTAACTACGACCACACTGAACTAGCCTGTCTGTATATAAATTATGTGTGAGTAAAACACATTCAGACTACTATAAAGGAGTTGATTTATTGTTGTTTAAACAATCTTCTTAGCTTTTTCAAGTTAAGGCAGGCTAAACTCCGCCAAGAACTTTACAATAGAGTGCGTATGCATCAATTACTTTAATGATAAAGTTCTGTGACATCACCAATCTGGCCTACAGATGATGACGTAGTAAATAAAACATTTTTGAATGATTTCATGTGGAGTAGTTTTGTTGAAAATCTTTTTCTTCTCCCCTACTGAGCTCTGTTTCTCCTTCTTTTCCAAAGGTCGACTTTTGTAGAAGGCATCTTTGGATTGCAATATGTCACGCTCTTCTGGGCTTTGAAAAGCTTCCTTTTGCCGCCTTGGACCTACAATGAGTAGGTGAAGATAAAATACTGAGATTTGCGTATGTCAAAATATTAACCTATAATAATATATATAATAATATAAACCTCCAAATTGATCAAAAAAAGATGTTTCTTGCAGAAATTAGAGACACTTGTCGCTATTAATATGGCATTGACTTTTTAAAATATGTCACATTTATAGCAGCAACACCTAATGAAGAAACAGAATGAATTGCTGAATTAGAAAAAAAGTTATTCTGTACTGTATTTACAAATATATTAGTACTATGGATTACTATGGATGTTTTTTTTACTTATAATTTACATCACATCAATTTTCCCCAACAAAATGAATTAAAATGCCATTAATCCATTCCAGTCTTCCCCCCCCCAAAAAAAAAAAATTAAATAAAGAAAGAAAATAGCCCCGTATTGTATAAAACCATATTGAGATTAAGCGATTGTAAAGAAATATACAGTTTTTCTAAAGTGTAATTAGTGAGTGTACTATTCCTGTGTTGATTGTGAGCCCTTAAAGGACGTGGCCCAGTGAGTGCCATCAGGAGCTGCAGTCGGTTACTCTGCTTGTGAGAATCTGGGCACAAGTTGTGGCCTCTGGCAGCTCCTTGCAAGTGTTCTCATTTTGCAATTGTGCGTTTTACTCGACTACAGAACACCTTACAAGTTGGGTCACTTGGAAGTGAAGGTAATACTAAATACAAACCAAAACTTAATGAACAAAGATAGAAAACTCATGTGTGTATTAGTGAGCGCAATAACTATGAAAACAAAAGGGGAAAGAGTGTCAAACATTTATTTGATGAGCTGATGGAGCAGCAACAAGAATAACATTTCTCAGTTATTGGGCGCTGGTTGAAAATAAATAAATAAATACAAAAATAAATAAAAACATAAATAATTTTTGTGTCAGAATGTCAGTGCCCCATCATGGTATCCCATAACATGACAAACATTTCACTGAATTTCTGACAAAGAGTCGGCAGAGAGAATTTTCAGGAGGTTACATTTATCCATTGAGACCATTGGCTCCATCTGGACTGCACCAGCAGATCTCGGGAGCGAACCTTCAGCTTCCAGATCTTCTTGGGTATCAGGAAGGGCGAGCCACGTCCAATCTAACATCAGGGGAAGAGGACAGAACAACGGGGCTTAGCGAAACATTCCCGTGAGAAAAACAGACACACAAAAAAAAGTTTGGTGTGACGAATCATTGTACGTATCGCACCTTTCCATCAGGGTACTCATATTCCACTTCATGTTCCAGGGGGAAGAAGCTGTCAGGGGTGGACCAACTGGATGGAGGATGGACGGTCACTTTCAGGTGTTGAGCCAACTTTTGGCATTTGACCTTCTGAGGACTGTCTGGCTCAACTGGACACAAGACAATTGATTAGTTTACAGGTGACAGTCTACATCCAGTATTTCCATGTTATGGCCCCGTCACACCATGACGTTCTGGTCAACGTGCTCTGAACATTTCAATCGTTCTATTTTTCAGCGTTCTCAAATGAGGATGACACATCTGGCGTGTGATTAACGTGTGTCTAACGCATGATTAACGTGTGTCTAACGCACGAGAAGCGTGTAACAGTGACCAAATAAGATACCCCTAAAAACCATGAGCGTATACTAACGTGTCACTGGCGCGCGACGAGCGATTTGTCAGTGTCAGACGACCGTGTTGAGCGTGTGACTAAACGGGTGAATAACGACAGACATAGCGTTTTGCTGGCATGTAATTTTTACAGTGGAACAGGAACTGCTTACGTCTGTTGATCTATCCATCCATGCATCCACCCACCCATCCTTACTTCTGACAAAAGTTCGGGGTATTGGGCTTTCAGATGGGATTTCATTCAGCATGAACCTAAAATTCTTGGCACAATTTACAAATGCACTGAACTTGAGCCACTGAGAACTACAGGGGGATAACTCAATGTTTGTCATTAAGGTTAAGTGCAGAAACCATGAGCGAAATGGCATTGCTTTCAGATGAATACAGGTCCAAAAATGTCCAATTTTGACAAATAGGATGCAGTTCATTATTGAACTCAGGAAATTTTTTATGATTGTGTGCCAGTTCATTAGCATGTTAGTAGTGCATATACTTCATTCTTCTTCAAGGTTGATAAACTGATGAACTCAATTGTCTTGATCTCTTGGTGTCAAAATGTGATGAAGAGTGTTAAACGCAGTTTTGCAAATTTTTCCCAATGGTGTAGCCCCAGCACATTTAGAAACAGGACATTAATGCGAACTTCAATCCTATCCAATCGAAGCAGGTTCCCTCATTGCCTTTAAAAAGTTGCACAACAATCTGCACGGAGGATGATGCAGAGATTCGTGTGTGACTGGAGCACTGTCACTGGTCTTGGCAACATGATCCGCCACTAAAACATGTCTGCCGATCTCATGTATCTAGTTCCAACAACCCACCCACAGATTCTAGTAGTATAGTTAGATTAATAATAGAACTTCTAATACTATTACCGACACGAAAGATAAAAAAAAGACATTCCTAATGTTAATCTTGATTTGGCAGTGTGGCTTGTGGGGGGAAAAAATGATGAAGCAAACGTTAGTTGCACTGACTCACTGATATCTTGAAGATAAAATCTCTTAGTTTTATGCAGGAGGGAATGGCCCTGGATGGCCTGAGCGGTGAGTTCCAGCGGGGTGCTCTCCTCGGCATAGGGGGAGAGTGAGTGGTGAAGCACAAATTCGAGTCTCCCATCTTGCTGGTTGCTGCCGACCCAGTGACACGAGTTGCGTCCTATACGGCTGTTGAGGGGATGCAAAAAGAAACATCGACATCGTGTGAAACTGACCCATTGAAGACCCCACTTTGTGTGCTTCTCATTCCCTTCCCGACTCTGGCTCTTTCCTTGCTAGAAAGGTGAGGTTCTACGTCCCTAAAGCCAACTCGGGAATTCGAGCGCAAGGTCCCCGCCTTCGACTGTCACCCTGCTCAAACAGCACCTGACCCGGTTGACACCTCCCATAGGTTGTTAACCCATGGGAATAACGGAAATTATCAGGTTAAAATACACAGTAATCTGCATGGGAAACATCTGTAGTTCACTATTGACAAATTTACCCTAATTCTCGTTTTTGGTGCTCTTTCTTAAAACCATCAATATAGCACCAGAGGCCCGTTTTATCAGGAGAGTAAGTACAGTAATTTGTAGAAGGAAGGTTGACGTAATACATCTCGAATGAGAGTCAAGTGTTATTTGTTGAGGAGGAGCTAAGTGTAGCCTGGGTTGTTACTGGAAATTACAAAGAGTCTTGTCCCCATGTGCACTTCATTGCATTATTTTTAAACTCAAATAATCTGTAAAACATTTATTTTTAAGGACAACATTGTAAAATTAGTGAAATGATCTTATAGTGTTTTGTGTCCAATTATTCTTTGTATGTGTGTACTTTAGCAAAAGGTCAACATTATGCTTGCTTTGTTTTTTTTTTATTTTATGTTTGTTTACCAATCAGGGCCCAGTCCAAGTCGCACAGCTTTGTATCTACTGTCGTTCCATGTGCAGGTAAATGTGCAGTCGTAAGACTTTGCGCGACAGGTGAGGAAAGAATCTGTAAGACACAATTTTTTTTTCAAGAATCCAACAAATTAAAGAATACAATTTTTTAGACCGGATAAAACAAAATAATCTCACCAAGTTCCTTGTCAACCTCGACCATCAGCAGGAGATAAGTGGACATGCTCTCTCCTCCGCTCCAGCAAGTGTAGTTTCCCAGTGCAGGACCGTCTACCTCCTTGACCAGGAGATTTGGACCATCCTTCACCATATTGTCCCCGTATTCTTCATCCACCTCCTCACCCCCAAACTCCCAGCTGACTTCACTTCCCTTGGATGTCGTACTACACCGCAATGTGGCGTTGCCATTTCTCTTTGCCATCACAACTGTGTGTGTGTGGGGTGTGTGTGTGTGTGGGGGGGGGGGGATAAAGAAAAAAAGTCCAAATATTTAGAAATATCCTCCTGTTGAAAAGCTTAAAAGGCTTTTTGTTTTCTTTCCACTGGCCATAATAATAGCAAACAGAAGCATAAAAAGAAGGAATTGAATTGATCCCGAGACAATACAATGGTGAACACAGTATGTGTTGTCTTAAGAGGTGGAGGGAACTAAGGCAGCTGAAGGGTTCAAAAGTGATGCAGAATTAGCAATATTTATGCCCGACAGGTAAATTGATCACATCTTTTTGATGTTTAATTAATTGTGCATTTCAATAAACAAAACAACAAACGAATACCATTTAGTATTATAGTAATGTGTCTTTATAAAAAAAATATGCTACCAATGTAGTCACTGTGGCTAACGTTAGCTTTTATACAGTGCTAATAGTAGCTTAGTATTGCTAGCGCATGTAGTAGTAGCTCTGCTGATTTGTTGAAGCTGGCGGAAGAATAACTTGAGGATTGGGGGCCACTTCCAACAAAGATGGCAAGCATGCTCACTTGTTACTCTTTGTTGGCTTGCTTCATGTAGTTATTTTAATGATGAGCAAGTCGCTACAAATCTTTATCGGAGTTGGAGTTCTCTTAAATATGGTAAGGAATGAGGAATATCTTGCTTCCCTGATTCAGTTATGTCATCATTGACCCCCACCTTTTGAGTCCCCAAGCTGTCAAACCATCCATCCATTTTCCGAGCCAAGCAGGAGTTGGGGTACACCCTGAACTGGTTGCCAGCTAATCACTTATAAAAAACAAATATGGTTGAAATGGCCTTTCTTACATATATGCCTTTTTTTGGTATCTTTTTTGCATGGTCTCGTTTAAAAAAAGAAAAAAGTAAGGGGTAAAAGTACACGTCTGTTTTCAAATCATCTGGAAAAAAAAACTACTCAAATACCATACAGCCCACTGCAATATGAAGATTGAGGAAAAATAATAATAAAAATAAAATAAATAAACATAAAAATGTAAAAACGTACAATTTTTAGGGAAGTAGTTGAGTCCACTTGCTCCCATCAGGCCAATGAAGAGGAGCCCGAGTATCCACATTGATCTCTGGGGGTCACAGGAGCAAATATTAGCCATTAAAAAGAACCCCCCAAAAAAATCACATTTAATTGGCATGTCCATTCACTCCCTATTCTGTCATTGAGAAAACAATCCTACACTGATAGTAATTTTCAATAAGCGTCTAATACACTTGTCTTACCATTCTGGTGAAGCAACACGGAGAATGAATGAAGAGCAGAAGTCCAGTTGACCTGATGATCGTATGCAGCAAGTGGCCGCCCAGTCTCGTTTTTATATTGTTGAGCAACAGCAAGCATCAACACCATTTTTGCAACTGTGTGGGGGTGAGCGAAAGATAGTAACTGAGACACGTATTAAAGTAAATCAGCGGACTGTTGAAAGAGCATTTCCTGTCTGTTGTTTTGCATGTAAAAAAAAAAAAAACCAAAAAAAGCAGGGTGGTTTCGAATCAGATAATAATGTACGATAATAAAGTGCTCATGTTAGTATTCAGTGGGGTGGGGGGTTGCCCTAGATTTCTGTATACGGTTTAAGTTTGGTTCTCATTACTTATTTGTGAGTTAGCAGGTTTACATGTAATCGTTTTTTATTTAATCGGGTAAATCAATTGAGAACCAATTTTCATTTACAGTGACCTGGACAAGCGGCAGCCGCACACGTGCATCACAATAGCAACATATTGTAACACCTATTACTCATTTCAAAACATTTAAAAAACAAAAAATACAAACATCCATCCATTTTCATAGCCGCTTATCCTCACAAGGGTTGCAGGGAGTGGTGGAACCTATCCCAGCGGGCAGGAGGAAAGGTACACCCTGAACTGGTTGCCAGCCAATCGCAGGGCAATTAGAGACAAACAGCCACACTCACAATCACACCTAGGGTCAATTTAGAATCTTCAATTAATTCTGCATGTTTTTGGGATGTTGGAGGAAACCAGAGTCCCCAGAGAAAACCCACGCAGGCACGGGGAGAACATGCAAAGTCCACACAGGTAGGGCTGGGATTGAACCTGGGTCTTCAGAACTGCGAGGCCAATGCTTTCGAGCTGATTCACCATTCCGCCCAATGTTTTTAAATGATACTAAAACCTGAAGGTATCAGAAAAATGACACAACAATCTTAAACTGTTTGCGAAGGAGGGACTGGAAGGATTAAGTTTTAAAGTTTGGGAAGAAAATAATATAAAACAAAAAACAAAACAAACGAAAAAAAATTATCCATCAATCTATTGTCTGTACCGCTGATACTCATGAGGGTCAGAGGTGATGCTGCAGCGCATCCCTTTCTGACTTTGGGGGGAAAGGTAGAAAAGGCTAAAATTATTACTGGCAAACACCTCACACCAAGCAATTGAGCACCAAACATCAAGTGCTACACTGCAACGAAGAAACTTCAACCCTGGATTGGGTTCAGAAGATGCTCTGCATAGAGTACTGTATATTTTTTTAATTTTTTTTTTTTTTTGTTGAACCACAAAAACATGGCATGATTGTCATGAAGGAAGCAGATTGCCAGACAGAAAAAATAGGTGACAATAAAGGAAGGTGCAAAAATTTTGATTTTTGAATGATTGATCTGTATTTGATTTTAAAATCTCAGATGTTAATGCTGCAAAATTGAGATTTTTTTTTTGTTTACATCAATTACTTAGTGAATGAATATATTTTAACACTATACAGTTCAGGTTTGTAAATACATACCTTTATACACCAACACAATGGATGTGAAATACAATGTGATTGTCATTGAAGCATAGACTGATTTTGAGGTATTACAGAAATATGGGATTCAGCACTGAAAAATTATCAATTCAAATCATTTCATGTATGTTCTATGTAATTTAGTAGAACATTCATCACAAGTTGTAAAACATAGATGAAAACACAGTAGGCTACAGCTACTGACTCTTTGAACTCCAGAACATCCCCAAATGTTTTCTTTACATTATTTAAAGTCAAATAAACGGAATATTCCTTGACAACAAGTTGGTGGTCAGATCTTGTGTCAATAAAACAAACAAAAGTGAAGGCAGCAGCGGCCTCAAACAAAGCAGCGAGTAGAACAGTTTGAATTTGGAATGAGACCGATTGAATTAATTAAAGCCTCATTTTAATTTTTTTCTTTGCATCAAAAATGTGACACAGCGGTGAAAACTGGAATTTGTGGATTCCAGAATAGTGTTCCCTGCATGTCCTGAATTTAGGTGAATATTTGGAAAAAGGAATTTTTGAATCGGTTGAGAAATGCCGTATGAGTGGAATTCTTGTCAGCATTTGCCATCATGACCAATATAGAGTACGACTTTAATACTTATTTACAAAAACACCACCAACGAAAACAAAGTCTTTAATTGCTAAAATATGAACCAAAAATTTTTGTGAAGTTTTTTTCTAAGTTTTAGTGCAAATAAATTAAATCCTAATCAATTTATCTATGGTTAACATTTTAGTGCTAGTGAATTCTATGATTTCTCATTTAATTTCATGATCAACGTGCCAGCAATGTGTTATGCAAATAAATGGAGTGGGAGTGCAGTAGATAGCACTATCATTGAGCTTTTTAGGAAAAGATCGCAGAGGGGTCCCCAATGAAGGAATTTCCCTACTTATTCATCATTCAATGGACAGCCCCAATTCGTTAGCCAAACGTCATTTTAAGAGTTCCTCATCGTGAAACATGTTCGTGTCCAGTGTGTAAAAAAAGTAGTTTCACATGGTAAACCGCAACTGATGTTTCCTGCAGGGCTTCCTCAATGTGTCATTTTTTTTTTCTTTCCTTTTCATTCACCACTGATTACGTTGATGTGAACATTAATCTGTGGTTTCGAGAGTTTTGTTCAGGTGGTGGGGAATGGTGAGGATATTTCGATCACCGGCTCCACTCAATTGATGAAATTGATTACTTTCCATCCATCCATTTCAAATACACTGCCCTTGTTTGGGTTACTAAGTTGGACCACATTCTTTAGTGACTTTGGGCAAACGATGGACAGGTTCTAACAACAGATTCAGTAATAGATAAGACAATGTGGGATAGCAAAGTCCTTGAGAAATGCAGGTTTCAGTTTGGCTGACATTTATGATAATCAATTTAAGATTGCGAAGGTCATTTTTTTTCTCTCTTGAACTTCCACTTTGTATGTGATTAAATGTTAAGAAATAGATTTTCTTATCACTGTCATGGCCTCACAACCTACAAAAATGTCCTTTGCTCGGTTTGTTTATTAAATTATTAGGTTTTTATTATTTTATACATTATAAATGATTATTATTATATTATAAATTATTATTAATATAAATTGAATCATTAAATAATCAAACTACAGACGAATAAAGATGATGAGCCACACAATGAAGTTATGGGAAAGAGTAGTGGAGGCTAGACTCAGGACAGAAGTATCTGCGAGCAACAGTATGGTTTCATGCCTAGAAAGAGTACCACAGATGCATTATTTGCCTTGAGGATGCTCGTGGAAAAGTACAGAGAAGGTCAGAAGGAGCTACATTGTGTCTTTGTGGATCTAGAGAAAGCCTATGACAGAGTAACAAGAGAGGAACTGTGGTACTGCATGCGTAAGTCTGGTGTGGCAGAGAAGTATGTTAAAATAGTACAGGACATGTATGATGGCAGCAGAACAATGGTGAGGTCTGCCTTAAGTGTGACAGAGGAATTTAAGGTGGAAGTGGGACTGCATCAAGGATCAACTCTGAGCCCCTTCCTGTTTGTAGTGATAATGGATAGGCTGACAGACGAGGTTAGACTGGAATTCCCTTGGACCATGATGTTTGCAGATGATATTGTGAAATGCAGTGAAAGCAGGGACCAGGCAGAGGAACAATTAGAAAGATGGAGGCACGCACTGGAAAGGAGAGTATTGAAGATAAGCCAAAGTAAAACAGAATAAACGTGTGTGTGAATGAGAGGGGTGGAGGAGGAAGAGTGAAGCTCCATGGAGAAGAGATTGCGATGGTCAACAATACAGAGTAATGGTGAGTGTGGTAAGGAAGTGAAGAAACAGGTCCAAGTGGGATGGAACAGTTGGCGGAAGGTATCTGGTGTTCTATGTGACGGAAGAGTATCTGCTCAGATAATGGGCAAAGTTTGTAAAACAGCGGTGAGGCCACCCATGATGTATGGATTGGAGATGGTGGCTCTAAAGAAACAACAGGAAGCAGAACTGGAGGTAGCAGAAATGAAGTTGTTGAGGTTACCGCTTGGAGTGAGCAGGTTGGATAGGATTATAAATGAGCTCATTAGAGGGACAGCCAAACTTGGATGTTTTGGAGACAAGGTTAGAGAGACCAGACTTCGATGGTTTGGACATGGATGTTGAGAGGGAGGACATGAGGACTGTGGGTGACATGCTGTGGCGACCCCTAACGGGATAAGCCGAAAGAAAAAGAAGTGTAAAATGATCAAATCAATCACTTTCTTTTAAGCGTAATCTTTATTACGTGATAACTTCCACTCGAACATCTGGTTTGTGAACATCTTAAAGCAAGACTGGCAACGTCAAGTTGAAGGATGTGTACACTTTTGTCAGAATTAAATACTTTTACTGCAGAATGCCAAAGAGCCGTGTAGCAGAGGACGGGGATGTCATCTTTACTAGTTTGATCCCAAACCAACTGGACGTGCACTCATCAGGGACAAATGAGGTGAGTTAAGAGTTTGTGTTTGTTGGGGGATGTTAGTTGGCCTCGTTCTTTGAAGCCTCATCAAAGTTCTCGACAAGATCTGAAATAATAGACACAGCACTTAGGAGCGTTTATGAAGATTATTATACACCAGTAACAAAAACTGAGGAATATGCTTTTTTTTGTTGTGAAATTTCAAGATGAACCTAAAATGAACTGTCACCTCTGGGGATGGACCTAATCTGATCTCAACTTTTGAATGCACATTAAAATTTTCAATGTTTCTGTACTTTTAGCACAACTTGCTGTTACCCAACCAGGAGTGGAAGGGTAACACAACAGGTGTTTGATCCATTTCAGCAACTCTGTTGCAACTTATAGATGACACTGTACGCTCAGTGGCCACTTCCCTGTGAAAAAATCCGGTTTGATGTCTGCAATGGTGAGGTACTGTTGAGCAATTGTTGTGGTTGTTCTTATTTTTGGGCTGTCTGTATTGGCTTAATTGGAGTTGCAATATTTTCAATGAGAACTTTTGCCTTGGTTTTGACATGATTGTTTTAAATGATAATGTCAAAACCAAGGTTCCACTGTAAAGTAGTGCATTTTAGGTTTATTTTGAAATTTTACCAAAAAGAAACATTTTATTGAGACATGTATGTGTAATTCACATGCGCCCACTGCTCACCAGGAACTTCGTCATCCTCCTCTTCAGCAGCGATCATGGGTGCTTTGCTCTCCCCGACTAGGAAAAACACAAACCATTGTTGATTGTGGACTTCAACAGGCAAAAAAAAAAAAGTGAGTGCAAAGTGCTGTTCTTACTTGGATTGGGTAGCGTCTCCGCTAATCTCCTGAGGCTTGTAAGACTGTCTGCTCCCAACTGGTGTAGGATTCCTGGGAGCATCTCCGTGAGCTGTTTGTTCTCAGGGTGGCCCGTGATGGTGAAGGTGTTGGCCGCCAGGGATGCCTGCACCTTAGGGTTGTTGAAGTGGATAACTGTTCCCTGATTTGTGAACATATTCACCTGCAGAGTCGAAAAAATATATATATAAGTGGTGCAAAAAGGAAGATGAAAGACAATAAATAAAGAATGCATTACTGGTTAGTGAGGACTGGGATTCGAATCCAAGCTCCACCTCTGTAATGTTTGCATGTTCTTCCCATGCCTGTGTGGGTTTTCTTTGGGGACTCTGCCCCCCCCCCTTTCCACCACCATCCCAAAAACATGGATTCATTGGAGACTTAAAATTGTCCGTAGATGTGAAAGGGAGTGTGAATGGTTGTTTGTTTGTATATGCCCTCTGATTGGCTGACCAATTCAATATGTACCCTGGCTCTCGTTCGAAGATGGATTCGATAGTCACTGGGATGCCCTCAACACTAGTGGGGATAAGTGGAAGGGAAGATGAATGAATGAATAATGCATTACATTAATATAGTGCTTTAGTGCTAAAGTGCTGAGAAAAAGTACCACATATGCTTTATTCGCCGTGAGGATGCTTGTGGAAAAGTACAGAGAACATCAGAAGGAGCTACATTGTGTCTTTGTGGATCTAGAGAAAGTCTCGAACAGAGTACCAAGAGAAGAACTGTGGTACTGCATGCGCAAGTCTGGTGTGGCGGAGAAATACGTTAGAATAGTACAGGACATGTATGATGGCAGCAGAACAATGGTGAGGTGTGCCGTAGGTGTGTCAGAAGAATTTAAGGTGGAGGTGGGACTGCATCAGGGAACAGCTCTGAGCACCTTCTTGTTTGCGGTAGCAATGAATAGGCTGACAGATGAGGTGAGACTGGAATCCCCTTGGACTACAATGTTCGCAGATGATATTGTCATATGCAGTGAAAGCAGGGAGCATGCAGAGGAACAATTGGAAAGATGGAGACATGCACTGGAAAGGAGAGGAATGAAGATTAGCCGAAGTAAAACAGAATATATGTGCGTGAATGAGAGGGATGGTGGGGGAAGAGTGAGGCTACAGGGAGAAGAGATAGCGAGGGTGGACGACTTCAAATACTTGGGGTCAGCGATACAGAGCAATGGAGAGTGTGGTAAGGAAGTGAAAAATTGGGTCCAAGCGAGGTGGAACATTTGGCGGAAGGTGTCTGGTGTTCTATGTGACAGAAGAGTATCCGCCAGGATGAAGGGCAAAGTTTATCAAATAGTGGTGAGGGCGGCCATGACGTACGGATTAGAGACGTTGGCACTGAAGAAACAACAGGAAGATTTTCTAAATCACATTATCTTCTAACGTTACCGTCTAAAGATTTGGAACCCATTTTAAAAACTTTCCGTAAAATTGTAATAACAGAATTTGTGATACGTTGTAGTATTTCACGAACAAGTGTTTCCAAGCCTGACCAAGTTAACTGCACCTCCTCAATCCCAGAGATATTGTTGACTCCCAGCTTCTTTAAGGAGAACTGCAGCTTCTTGTCATCTGCTGTTGCTGTTCTGTGCACGACCTTTTTCTTTCTGCGGGCTGATCCCTGCAAAAAGCAATAAGCGTGTCAGCTAACAGATGTGACTTACGGGAATTAAAACAGTTCCAGTCTGTGGGACAACTAACCTTGCCACCTATGCGGACCTGCACTTGCAATTTGGCAAGCTTCTCCTGGTTCATTATGGAGTCCTTCATCTAAGACCAGGAAAAATGTTTAAATTTGCAAAGACCTAGCTACAGCGAGTATACATACAGGTTGTGTTTTTGCATTACTTTCTTCATGTTTTGGAACTATAACTAATGGGAAGTGGAGTTGTGTATTTTGGAACCACAGGGGGGAAAAACAACCTTAAATGATGACACTTCATTATAATATATTGTGTATGGTAGAATAAGCTTTCTAGTTAACTGTCAATCATGAAAATCACTCGAATCCCAAATTGGAGGGTTCAGTTGCCACGCGCCTTAAAATTATCAAGAGTAACAAGCCCACTACCATCATGGAATACATGTATGAATTTACTTCAGTCCATTAAGCTTGGCTGTCAATTCAAAATGATATTCTCGAACGTGTCACACTTTACTGAATAGAACGCGACTTATTGGCCTCGTCTGCAAGAACCCTGTAAATAGCCACCCAAGCTAATGGGGTCGTTGAGGCCTCGTAGAATTGACATGAGCAAACATCTGCTGGTTTTTATCACTCTTTGAAAGAGTCCTATTATGTTACTGAATCTCTACAGTTTACAGAACAAATAGTAAAGCAGGTCGTTTCACTTGATAAAGTTCGGTTTTACGTGAACTGACCTGGGAGTGTGTAAACACGCGTCTTAAACAGTGGATGAAACTCTGAGGAAGGGGCAAGAACCGGAGGTGACGCAACATGAACTCTTCATACGATATCGATTTAAAAATATATATATATAAAAATAAATTTGCGTTTGAGACTATAATTTTCATTTGTGATACTATAGAAGTTATAAACTTTAGTGTAAATTGTCACATTTATGTTAAATAAAATGTGAACAAAGTCGCCTTTCTAAAAGGCGGAAGTGTATCCTAGAACAACCATGGTGGCCCCCGTGGCAGCTGACGGCAACGTGATAGCGCGTTATAGTACGCAAACTTTTGGTTCACCTATATAATTTACTTTAATATTTGATTTTTTTCAAACATCACCATTAAAGCTCTATTTACGACCCCGGACCTGTATTTTAAAAGGTGAGAACGCCCAATTGGTGACTTAGTAGCTAATGTCGAATCGCTAGTGTGCTAACTAAACTGGTGTGTTGAGCACGTTGATTCTCGTCTGCTAGTTTTGTTTTCAAAATTCTATTAGTTTCCATAGCTTTTTGTTTTTAACTTATACATAACACAATAATTGGTGGCAGTCCACAGCCCTGCATTGTAATCACGTGAAGTTGTAAATCTTTTAGTGCAACAAGATAAAAAGATTAAAATATGGGCCGATCATTTTCATGTAGTTGCCATGAATTTTACACCGTACAACAAATGTTTAATGCAAGACTAATCGCCATTTTATAGTCAATGACTGGACCAGGTTTCATGATCCATCTGCGTAACATTTGACAAATTCTGTTCACCCTGCAATGCCAGGTAGAGTATTTTATGACTAAAAGGAACCACAGGCGTGAAGATGGCTTTATTCAAACCTACAAAAATCCCGGTTTATCCCAAACTTGGAGAGAAAGTCACACAAGACACACTGTATTGGAAAAATTACAAGGTGAGTGTCTCCAAGGCTGTTAAATAGGCATGGGAACTAAATTAAAATGCTCCATGTTTGTATGTGTTTGGTTCTTAGTTGTGATGGGTCTTTTTTTTTTTTAACCAACAGGCTCCAGTTCAGATAAAAGAATTTGGATCAGTTACAAATATCGACATCTCTCCTGTGCCCCCACATAACTTTGCAGTCACAGCATTTACGCGAGTATGAACGCTTGTGTTTTTAAAATCGCCCCTCACTTCGAAGTATATTAACATGGTATGTTGTGTGAACTCAAATTTTCCCTTCTCCCGTCAGATCCACATTTATGGTCCAATCTCCCAGGAGCCAGTAAAGACATTCACACAATTTAAGAACACCGCATTTTGCGGCAGGTTCCGTTCAGATGGGCAGTTGCTTGTGGCAGGGTGTGAAGACGCTGTTGTGCGGCTGTTTGATGTCAGTGGCAAGGTGGCCCTCAGAAAGTTCAAAGGACACACAAAGTAGGAAACTGAGTTGTTTTTAATATTTTCCTCATTTGGATTTGCCTTTTTTAGCTGATTGATGAATTGTTGAGGGATCCATCGACGGAATGAAGTGTCTATCAAGTCCCTCTAACATTTATTTCTCCATTTAAATCCACTCAGGGCTGTACATGTGACAGACTTTACCTCGCAACAGTACCACATCATCACCGGGTCAGATGACTACTCGTGTCGACTTTGGGACATCCCCAATGCGACTGAGCTCACCAGATACCAAGAACACACAGATTACGTTCGCTGTGGGCTCACCAGCAAACTGAACAGAGATCTCTTCATTACGGGTGAGTAAACTGAATGACGTAACAGCAACCGCAACGCATGCAGAATTATTAGGCAAATAAATATTTTGACCATATCGTCCCATTGAAGTGCATATCCTACCTCCCAGCTAGATGAACCTGGGTGCTCAATGAATTTAAGCATAGCAAGTGCTGTGTATTATGTGTAATGAGACGATCAATACCTGATATGAAGGTGTGCTTTATTATTAGGCAGCTTCTTTTCTTTTGTCAAAATGGGTCCCAAAAAGATTTATCTCACTTTATCTAATAGTTACAAATTATCCAGTCTTTCAGACAGATGCAGCACTCTTGAAATATCAAAGGTACTGGGGCTCGCTCACAAAACCATCAAATGTTTTTGTTGCAAATACTCAACAGGGTCATAAGAAATATGTTGAGGGGGGGAAAAAGTTGGAAATTAGTGGAGGAGGGATAAAGGTATGGGCTGGTATTATCAAAGATGACCTCGTTGGACCTTTTCAGGTTGAAGATGGGGTCAAAATGAACTCACAATCATTCAGTCAGTTTTTAGAAGACACTTCAAGTCGTGGCCCGGGAATAAATTTGCATCTTTCAAAAAGACAAAGGATGGCTATACTGGTCCCTATGTATAATTTTTTTTCTTTTTCTATTGGAAAGTTTTCAATCGCTTATAATTCTTCATTTAGTTGTGTAATAATTCGGCACACCAATAGTTGTCCATGACATTCTCCCAAGATAGCCTAAACTTCCATTTTACTTTCCTAAACAGTCCGGTTTAAGGTTTATCCATCTATTTTGCTGCTTATCCTCACGAGGCTCAGGAGGAGAGCTGGAGCCTATCCCAGGTGTCAACAGGCAGGAGGCGGGGTACACCCTGAACTGGGTGCCAGCCAATCGCAGGGCAAATTGAGACAAACAGTCCCATTCACAATCACACAGAGGGGCAATTTAGAGTTTCCAATTAATATTGCATGTTTTTGGGATGTGGGAGGAAACTGGAGTGCCTGGAGAAAACCCACGCAGGCATGGTGAGAACATGCAAACTCCACACAGGCGGGTCCGGGATCGAACCTGGGACCTCAGAACTGTGAGGCCAAGGCTTTAGCACCCGATCCACCGTGTCGCCTGGTTTTTGACATTTTTTGATTCAACTAAAGTACTGTAGTTGTTAATACATGAAAACGATCCCCAAAAATGCAACTTGCCGAATAATTCTGCACACAGTATACAGCGTGATGATATGTGCAAAATATGACTTCCCCACCCCCCCATTCCCTTCAGGATCTTATGACCACTCACTTAAAGTGTTTGATGCCAGAGTGGATAAGTCTGTAATGACTATGGACCACGGCCAGCCAGTGGAAAGTTTGCTTCTATATCCTTCTGAGAGTCTCCTCGTCTCAGCAGGTATGTGATGCTTATGTCAAAAGAAGTAGAACTTTGACTTGTAGATTGTTGGTTTGATCCCTTTTGTGTGAATAAATTATACAAGGCCATAACTGAATTGTTTTGAGTTCTAACTGCTTGATTACGTCGTGTTTAATCAAGTGGGTAATAGGGCTGGGTGAAAAATACATTTTACCGATTTAATTAGAGTTTGTGTTGGGACTTTTCTCGTTTGTTTTTACTTGCACTAAATAGCATGACTGAGAACACAGAGAGGATAGTTTACGAAAGCACAGTCAATGTCAAATTAAGGGTTTAGTGACTATTTTTCAAAAAAAGTGATTTGGGGCTTCAATACACTCTTAAGAAACATACAACATGAGCGGAAAATTATTTCCATATGACAAGAAAGGTGGAACTTAACAGATTTTCACCATTAGTACGTTGCCGAAGCACTGATTTATAAAAGTTTTGACCCGAGGCGTGTTCTTCTAAAACTCAAATTTTTTGCCGTGGTTCACCTTACCTCACCTAAAAAAAAAAAAATTCCACTAGAGAAATGTTGGGTGATGTAGAGTTTGAGATAAGTATTTGTTTTATTGCTCTTGTGAGCACTAAAACTGCTATGAACAAAGCACAAAGAAGGCGAAAATGTGTATTTGGAAATGCCAAACCGTTCTTTTGTCAACGTTCACTGACTACCGGGTATTTTGTGAAAATTGATGCAAGTTAATACTGAGAAAACATTTGCTGGATGAAAAAAAAAAAAAAGTTTCAAAGCCATGTTTGCGAGAAATAAAGCAAATCCTAGAAAGGGGAACAAATCTAACCTTGTTTTGAATGACATTGTCATTTTTTTTTTTTTTTTTTTTTAAGCATAGGGGGGAAAAATGAAATTGGAAATCTAATTTTTGTGAAAAAGATACTATTTCACGGACTTTCCCAGCCCAATAAGTGAGGTGTCGGGGATCAACAATCATGGTCCTTATAAATTACTTTTGAAATCAGTAACCACACTTGAACGTGGCTTTTCCAGGGGGGCGCTACGTCAAAGTCTGGGATCTGCTGAAAGGCGGCCAGCTCCTGGTGTCTTTGAGGAACCATCACAAAACTGTCACGTCTGTGTGTCTGAGCAGCAGTGGCCAAAGGATGCTGTCAGCCTCCTTGGACAGGTACGTACGTGAAAGGACAAGTGACCCACAACACATAATGACACCTTTCAGCTTGTCTTGATGATGTCGTCATAATGTATTTTTTTCCATTCATGCTGCTCTTATGTCTATTCAGGCATGTAAAAGTGTACGACACAACCAACTACAAAGTGGTGCACAACTTTGACTATGCTACCTCCATTCTCAGTCTGGCTTTGGCTGTAAGGAAATAAAAACAACCCTTCATCTTTTAAGTCAAACCTGTACAACTCATTACCTTGAGTAATTGTGATCTTGTTCTTTACAGCCTGACGATAAGGCTATTGCGGTGGGTATGACCGACGGTATCCTGAGTATTAAGCACAGGAAAACCCCGGATGAGTCAAATGAATTATCAGGTCAACAACGGCAGCAACCAGCACATCGTGCGGTTGTGAAAGGAAGAAACTACATCCCTAAACAAGTAAGCTTTATTGGCATGCTGTGGTCCTTTTTGTCCTTCAACTCAATTTAAAAGGGTTTAAGACATGTTTAAGATGAAGTTTTTATTTGCTTTTGACATGGGTTACTAATCAACAGTTTTGTTTGTTTTCTTCCTCAGGATGATTATCTTGTCAGTAAGCCTGTGAAACAGCATTTGGCAAAATATGACACACATCTGAAGAAATTCAACGTTTCCAAGGCTTTGGATGCAGCTCTGGAGGTATTGTCATACTACTTTCAGATCACCATCAGTCTGTATTTGAATCAAATACCGTAATTTCCGGGCTAAAGAGCGCACCCGATTTATAAGCCTCACCTAGTACATTAGTAAGGGAAATACCATTTGATACATACAGTACATAAGCTGTGTGTGTGTGTGTGTGTAAAAATAAAAACAAAAAAAAACAGCAACAGCAGCTACACCGTAGCACAACACTAACAGACCGGTTAAAAAAAAAAACATACCTAAATCACTGAGATGCAGCAGTAACACGCTAGCGCGGTGCTAGTGTGGCGATTCCAGGGACGGTTAAAAAAAAAACATACCAGTTTGAACAAAAAAAAAAACCACCTGCAGCGGCTACATGGTAGCATAGCACAAACAGAGCCGGTTAAAAAAAAAAAAAAAAATAAATCACTGAGACGCTGCAGTAACACAGCAGCAACATGCTAGCTCGGTGCTAACGCTAGCGTGGCCCTAACAGGGACGGTTAAAAAAAAAAAAAAAAAAAAACACCGGTAAAAGTCACTTCCTCGGCACATATATTCCACCGGCGTCACTCTTACCTTTTCCGCTCGAGTGCCCCCTTACGGACACAAAAAAGCCAGAATTTAGCCGCATCACCACATATGCCGCAGGGTTGAAAGCGTGTGAAAAAAATTTGCGGTTTATCGGCTGGAAATTACGGTACATTTAAAAAAACAACTTTGGTTTGTTTGCAGTCATGGACAAGACAAAAGAAGCCGGAAATTCCCGTCGCCGTTATGAAGGAGATGGATCGAAGAGGAACTTTGAAAAACGCATTAGCCGGACGGGATGAACAGGAAGTCTCTCAATTACTCCACTTTGTAATCGGGTGAGATTTAATTTTGACTTAACTTCATGCAGACACAACATACATATCAAATTGGCTAATCCCTTAACCTGCATTTGTATTTGCCAACAACAGTGGTAACAACGTCCCTATGTCTTGAATTTATGCAGGTAGTTGTTTAGGATTAAAGTGTGGATTTTAATATAATCATTATCATATTAACAATTGACTAGCTACCAGTCCAGGGTGTACGGGTCTCTCCATCTCTCTTCCGAAGTCAGCTGGGATAGGCGTCTGTTACCCACAACACTAATAAAGACAAGCACTACAGAAAATGGATGGGTAGATAGATTATCACATGAGCTCATTGTGGCGTCCACACTGATAGAAGCCGTTTTCCAATTAATTCATTGGCTGTTTAGCGGTTTTCATACTAGATGTCCACATACTGCCAATTTAGCAGGAACACATACAGAATGGTGCCTACAAAAATAATCGTGGAATTGGTCAAAAATCAAAGTAAAGTCTTCACTGTGATTTTTTTTTTTTTTTTTAAATCACTAATGTTACTGCAGACTCACACACCACTCTGGATAGAAATACGTTGGTGTCAATTTCGATTGGTGTCAACTTGGAGAGTAGACTGTGTAAAAGAAAAAAAGAGTGTGTCCAATATTTGGGATCATTTCACCCTTGGAAAAAAGATGCTGAGCAATTTGTCTAACTTGCCACAACAGCCCATGTGCAATCGTCAATTTTGTGAACTAGTTTAACTGTAGTCTTACCACTCCTAGTTAGAACATGTTGTAATGCCACCATAAGTGGTAAAGGATAGATACAGCCGCCAGTGCACTTTCAATCTTTTTTTTTTTTTTTTTTTTTTATAAAACAAACTAAATAATTAAATAAACTCAAAATAATATGAAGAATTATGCAGTGCACATCCCAGACTGCATAAGCATATTGAGACACGAGCTACTATGGCCAAAACTGATGCAGATCCACTCACTCGAGATGTAGACTGGTTCAGGATTAAAATTATACCACCCTGAAGGTGTGAACCTCAAATTTTGGATTTACGGAATTAATTCTTTAATTAGTTTAACTAAGGTCGCACGGGGACCAATGTTCCCTCTAAGCTGCACAATTGACCCGTCCGTACAGGGCACTTAACCACGCCTCCTGAAGTGACCTCACGCCACGTGCGCTGAAGTAAGACAAACAGTAAAAATGGCAAATACAAAACAATACAATACATTCTAAAGTGAGAGAGACGCCATGCTTCTGATTTCATTCATTCATTCACACGTAGCAATGTTACGCTAGCGAAGAACGTCTCATTCAATTATACGAGACTTGTATTGAAAATCAAATATAGGTCATATCTTCGTGCAAACACAGTCTGTTTAAGCCTCGGCCGCGAGCCGGCAAGAAAGCGACACGTTTGTGCAGTCCGATCATCGCTAAATATCGTTCAACAAAGAATAAGTGTGTCAATCGTTCACACGCAGCAGTGTTATGCTAGCGAAGAACTTTGAATTCATTTATACGAGACATGTATTGAAAATCAAATATAGGGCATACCTTGGTGCAAACATATCTGTTCCGGTTGATATTAGATGGATTTAGTTGATGATGCAGTCTTCCACAAAGTTTGACCCATCGAAGGCATTTTTCGTACTGGGTCTTCGGTTTTGGAAACGGTACGAATCGAACTCCACCAACTAGCCTTTCAGGATACCTGTCGTCACTATTACAAAGTCCGTGACTACACCTCTTAACCATATTTTCTGTTAAATAACCCAAATACGCGATAAAACGCTAACTAAACCTATACTGGACCATGCAATGTTGTCTGAGAAAATGGCGGGAGCAAAAACGGGCTTTGGTCTATGCATATCTCTGGCCTCTGATTTGTCAGTGACGCGGATTGCGCAATATCCACGGAGGGGTCAATTGCGCACTTCTCGCACACTCTCACCGCAAAAGAAAACTGATCCGGGTGCAGTGAGTGCACTGAAAATGAATTTGATATATATATATATATTTTTCCTGTATCATTTTGCTCTGTATTAGATGAGTGACAGCTATCCAGCCAATCATACGATACGATGCAAATCCGCTACGCAACCAATCACGGCATCTGCTGTGCTCGTACACACTCCATAACAGACAGTGCGGTGGAGTTCAGTAATGCTAATTCTAACCCCATATCATGGCGAAACGAGCGGGTAGTGAATGTGATGCGCCGGCTCCCCAAACCAAAGTAAAAAAGAACTGCAGTTCTTTTAAGATGAATGGCAGTCAGAGTATATGCAAATAGAAGACCAAGTGGTGAAACTGGGTGAGATCTTTTCTTTCTCGAGTGAGAAAAAGTGCTCTGCCTAACATGCAGCAACGCTAAAGTTGTCAGTGGAAGTTGGTCTACCTCAAGCAACACATTCAGCAGAAAAGTCATTTGAATGGGATTGGAATATACAAAGACTCAAGATGGGGAAAAAGGATTGATACATTATTGTGAGAGAGCGCAAACGGCTGGGAGAAAGAGAACTAGCGGTATCACACACACATCAATCTGACCCTGAGCAAGTTAAAGTTCTCATTGACAATATTTTACTTGGCATTAAAATGAATGCATCCATGCTGTCAGTTTAGCATTTACGGCCATGCTAACCTGAGAGCGCCCGATCTCGTCAGATCTCGGAAGCGAAGCGGGTTTGGCCCTGGTTAGTACTTGGATGGGAGACTGCCTGGGAATACCAGGTGCTGTAAGATTCTCTCCCCGGCTAAAATGCCGAGGGGTTGCGTCAGGAAGGGCGTCCGGCATAAAACTGTGCCAAACAAATGCGCGTTCATCTAAGATGACACGCTGCAGCGACCCCACACGGGGCAAGCCGAACGGAAAAGAAGAAGAAGAACACTGTCAGTTCAACAAATCCACGATCACATGGCAAGCAAAGTAAAGCTAATTTGTTTGTATAGAGCATTTCATACACGAGGTAACTCAGTGTGCTTTACATGATTAAAGGCATTTGAAAACAAAGAGATAAAACATTTGAAATGGGATAAAAACAATAAAATTGACAAAATATACAAAAAAAGACAAAACCTCATACGGTGCAAGTATTACGATCAAAAAGTGGATATATTCTAAAAAGCAAGAGGAAAAAAAAGAGTTTTCAAGCTGGATTTAAAAACGTTCCCACTTGGGGCTGACCTCACCTCTGTGGGCAACTTCTTCCATTTGTGTGCAGCATGATAGCTAAATGCTGCTTCACCATGTTTGTTTCGGACTCTGCGCTCCACTATTTGACCTGAGTCAATCGATCTCAGAGCTATACTGGGTTTGTATTCCGTAAGCATTTCTTTCATGTATTCAGGACCTAAATCATTTGGTGATTTATAGACCAGTAGCAGAACTTTAAAATCTATTCTAAAACTGACTGGAAGCCGGTGCATGGACTTTAGGATTGGCGTTATACGCTCTGACCGCTTTTGTTTTGGTCAGAACGCGAGCTGCAGCATTCTGAATGACCTGCAGCTGTTTAATACTCTTTTTGGGGAGTCCAGTCAGAAGACCATTACAGTAGTCAAGACTACTTGAGATAGAAGCATGGATGAGCTTTTCCTGGTCTGCTTGATACATACAAGACTTGACTCTAGATATGGTAGAAGGCGGTTTTTGAGATTGATTTGGTATGATTGTTGAAAGTCAGGTCGGAATCGATCAGAACACCAAGGTTTCGGACTTTGTCTTTGGTTTTTAAAGATAGAGAGTCCAGGTGTTTACTAACACCAATTCTCTTTTCTTTAATGCCAAAAAACAACTGTCTCAGTCGGAGTATGTGCAAATAGAAGTGTGTGAGTATACCAGAATGCTGGTGATTCAAAAACTAACCCTTTGAATGTGTGAATTCAATCAATAAGACTCTCATTATGTTAGCTATAAAACTGTGTAAGTTGGCCAAAAGAGTTATATTAAAGGTAAACTAATAGAAATTGCTGTTGTAATTTGATCCTTTTAATAAAGCACAAAACTTTATATGATAATGTGTGATACTGGTGTGTGGCCACAGTGAGCACTTCGGATATTCATCACGGTGGTCCTCGGTGTGCTCAGGGATCTTGTCTGTATGCCCAGACAGATGAAAAATTAGAGGGAACATTGACGGTGACGCAGCTGTAAAGAGTAGGTCTCACGGTTTTGAGGACCGGGGTTCAATCCGGGCCCTGCCTGTGTGGAGTAAATTTAAAATTTTCTGATGTCTGAGATGTTCATAAGTAGCTGAGTGCCTAGATATCAGATTTGTCGTAAACAGACACTCCTATCAAGTCATTGAAGGCCTTCTAAGTTGATAATTCAGGAACGCTCACCTCTTAATTTTTTCCAGGAACGTGATTGATCCCAGGTTCGCTCCCATTCTCATCGTAGCGGCTGAGATGATCCTGGACATTTATCATTCTGTCATTGGCCAGTCGTCCGTCGTGGACCGGCAACTTATGCGCCTCCAGGATATCCTGGAGAAAGAAATCGACTACCAGCAAGAGCTCCTGGAAGTGCTTGGTATGCTGGACACTGTGTTTGCCTTTTGCGTCCCGAGGAAAGAGGTGGCGTGCCCAGGTGTCGACAGACCCAACTGCCTGACCGAGGGAGAGGCAAGCACCTCTCGACCTCAGGTCCAAGCCACTTGATGTACTCGAGGGGATGGCAACCGTTCAGAGGTTGTATAGAGGGGAAAAAATAAACAAAAAAAAAACACCCTTGCCTCATGAGACAGGCAGTCATTTGCTTCATGTCCCAGGAGACCCTTCAAACACTCACATATAATGAAATATGTGAATGAGCATTGTCTTTTGAATACAAATATGTGAAATGGATGAGTGCATTTGTCAGTGGCTATATGATATTTTCCTAAGTGTATGTATCGACAAATGTTTAGGAGGAAGAGGCACAAACTTGTAATATTGGAACTCGCTCAATGTCATTCTGATTTTCCCACAGTCATTAAAATATTTTGAAACTGGCACTGGACATTGACCTAGCTTGAGTCTACTATCAACTCAAACCCATGATTCTGATTCTGAAAACCTTTTCACCATTAGTGTGAACCATGATATACACAATGAAATTATTTTGTGACGGGAAGTCAAAATAGGAAAGAATGAAAGTGTACACAGCCCAATTTTTTTTGTGCCTCGCAGCAGAAGCTTGAATATTTTGTGGCTAAACTTATGTTATGCTACCACCACAGTTACGATTGGTTTTCTTTTGGTGATGAGCAATGTTGTATTTGCTTTTGAAATTATCATCAAAATGTTCAACCTTAATGTCATCAAACCATAACAATCTCGAATGTGGGAAAATGTAAAAGATGTTAAAAATAGGTCGTGTTAATGAGGAGAGATTTTGAAATTATGGCTTGGTCTTCATTTTTACATTTTGTTACATACTTGGCCAATAAAGCTAATTCTGATCAAAACCTTGCCATTCAGACAAGGATGTGTATAGACTTTAGAATCACTGTTACGTTATTAACCCATGGACAGGGTGGCAATTTTTTTTACCTTCTCGAGATAAAAGTCTCCTAAGAGGCCACAATCAAGGAAATAACTCTTCTTTTTCATTTAATGCATAAAATAAAGGGCAAAAAAGATGTACCCTCTCGTGGCCAGTGCCCTAAAACTGATCGGTATGTTATCAGTTCTGTGAAGTGGTGCATACTAGACATGTTTATTAATTAATTCTTATTCTAGAATGACACACATTAATAATACTGATGGATTAGCATTTTGAAGACGAACTTGGTTGCATACTGACCTTTCTCCCTTCTCTTGGAAAATGCTCCATGTGTGCTTGAGGCAGCCATGTTGGGTCAGGAAGGAAAGAGAAATAAGTGACCAATGAGTCATCCGCTCCTGATGCCAAATTATGGCTTCAGATTAAAACACTTAAATATTTTGATATACTGAAGTATATAACGGAAAATCATGTTGTCCCAAAAATGGGATGCTACCCACGAATTAAGCTTTATGCTATTAAGATGCTCTGAATAATGCATAAAACCAAAATTACAAACCCTTTTCAGATGGGACTCAGGGAGGGGTGGATGAAGAGTGCTCAAAGTGTTGGTGGTTCAAATCCTGGACTCAGACTCAGAATCCTGCTGCCAGTAACTGGCAGCGCCTGATACAGCAGCATCTGCCCAATTGATGTATGAATTTTTGCATGGTACTGTGCTGCTGTAAATGAAGTACAATCCATTTATTATGAGATTATACAGGACTATATGGGGTGGGGCAACTGGGTAGAGCGTTGGCCTCACAGTTCTGAGGTCCGGGTTTGAAATCCAGCTCCGCCTGTGTGGAGTTTGCATGTTCTCCCTGTGCCTGTGTGGCTTTTCGCCAGATATTCCAGTTTCCTACCACATCCCATCACGACGCATTAATTTGAGACTCTAGATTGTTCATAGATTGTTCATAGGTGTGAATGTGAGTTTGACTATTGTCTGTCTTTATGTGCCCTGTGATTGGCTGGCAAACGGTTCAGGGTGTACCCCGCCTCCTGCCCGATAACAGCTGGGATAGGCTCCGGCACTCCTGCGTCCCTTGTGAGGATAAGCAGCTTAGAAAATTAATGGATGGATTTTACACAGGTATATGCATAATGAACATTTCAATCACAATACATTGATTTTGGGACAGTTATAGAATTGTTTTCTCAGTCCAGTCAAAATATTTTGATGTACCAAAATACAAACATTTAAAAACACGTGCATCTTTTTGAGGGTGTACATTACAGACAGAAATATTAAAATTACTGCACAGTGGGAAAAAAAAAAAAGCAAAGCACCTACCTTGTAGGCCATCAGTGGGTGCGGCTTGTGTGAACCATGCTGGTCCTCAGTTTTACATACAGTAATAGTTCTTTCCTTTAGAGGTCGCTGCTATCCAAATAATGGTTTAACTTTGACAAGCGAGGAAGTGTCCATCTCCGCGCTGTTGAGATGAGAGAAGGATGTCGACCAGGCTCGCTCGGTGTGTGCTGACGCCACTCCCCCGCCCCCCCCCCTTTAAATAGCCACCACGCCGAATAAACTTGGAGTTAAATACTGCGCCCTGTGAATTACTAGCAGTTGAATGGAGCTGAGGCAGGCGTACTTGTGTTTGTTGAGCTGAAGCGGACTGTCGTTTTTCTCCAGCGGGGTAATTTGCTCTCACCCATGCCAAGGTAAGTACTGTACATCCATTTTATTATATTTTTACTTTGGGTTGGGGGTAAAGTTAACTGCTTAGTTTTGCTTAACTTAATTTGCTTGGGCAGACAAAGTAATTGCTCAAAAACCGACTTTAGTAAATTTTGTGGGGGAGTACAATTTTATCACACCTTGACAAACAGCATTTCGTGTCGTATTAGTTCTTATATTGCATTATTAGCTACGGAATCATTATTAGATATAATTAAGTTGTGCAGTCATATACCTTCTCCTCCTGTCTGATTAATAACAGATCTTAATCTCGTAGCATTGAAATTCAATATCCGCCCCCACTGTCGATGTGAGTTGAATGGACGATGGAGGATAAGAGTATTTTTAGGCAAGCATGGCATATTTAATAAAGAGCTGGAGGAGGAGGAGGTCACATCAGTGTCAATTATCCAACATCAATCAAAGAAGTCTGCTGACATTGGAGGGAAGCAAACATACAGTAGATTGGCAATATGAGGTAGGCATGGGTCCGACAACATATGTCCTAGTGCATACTGTGGTGGCACAAGTATAATACTGTACATCAACTGTGGCCATGGATAGAGTATTTCTTTACATAACAAATGAGAAATTGCTGTTTGGACAGATTTAAAACAACACAACACTGGGTAAAAGTTCAATGTCACTTTTTTTGTACTGTGATTTGAGTCTACGCTTTAATACAGTACACAAAAAGGATGTATCTTTACAGCATTAACCACAAAAACAGTATTGTATCCATTGATAACGTGTATCCAAAAGTAAAATGCAAATATGGCCTTTTTCATCCATCCAATTTCTGTACTGCTTATCCTCACAATGGTCGCAGGCAGGCTGGCATCCATCTCAGCTAACTCTGGGTAAGGGGTGGGCACCCTGAACTGGTCGCAAGGCACACATAGACAATCACTCACATTAACATGCATAGCTATGTGCAATTTAGAGTTGTCAGTTCACATATTTTTGGAATGTGGGAGGAAACTGGAGAAAACCCACACAGGCACGGGGAGAAGATGAAAACGGCACACGGGTGGGGCCAGATTTTCAAATTATTATTTTTTAATTAACAAAACATTTGAAAGAATAATTTCACTTCGAGGACTTAAACAATGTAATCAAAATAGCTACTTGGAGTGGCAAGCATCAACGAATGCAATCTGTTTTTAAGTGTAGCAAATCGATCCGTTATTCTGTTGGGACTTAAGACTCTGAAATATCTTTTTTGATTGACATGACTGTAAGACTGCGAGAGGCTAACGACATGACTTTGCCTCAACACATAATTACTTTCCTCCCAAATACTTTGGAAGTTGCAGCGATTATATTTTGGGCGCAAAGCGTCTCAGTTAACTGACGGATGGATGGACGTGACCAAACCGGTTGGAAAAAAATATCACTCAATTGTTCTTAAATTCATTAAGTAATACTAAAGTCGTACTGAAAATATCTGGAGCTGTTACAAAGACTTGCTTTCTTGTGTCCAGCCTTCGTTCTTTTTGTGATGTACTCCTATTTGCTACCCAGGCCTGCTCATAGCAGCAGTGCAAGCAAGGCCGCAGGGAAAACATGAACTACTATTTCAGTTACAAGGACATTCTCGTCTACATGGTAAAGTGGAACAAATTGGATAACCACACGTGACAAGGGCTCTCTACCTACAACACTATCAATTGAAAGAGATTTATGATCATATTTGAATGAATAATGACAGTCCCAGTGCCCAGCAACACACCAAATGTACACATTAATAAAGGAAATTACCAGTGCAAGCAATTTTGCGGGTAAAACATGTTCTCTATGTGAAAAAGTGGAATGGATTGAACACAGGACGAGGGCTCTTTATCTTAGACTATGAAATGAAGGGAAAATGATCAATTTATGATCATATCAGTGAATAATAATTGGTTAGATAAGTTATATAAACCTTTTTTTCTGTCCACTTAATATTGAGTACACACATACAAAAAAAGTAATTGCCGTTTTCTTCCAGCAGGTGCAGTTTATGATGGAGCTGAGCAGAAGGAAAGTCCCTCTTTACGTGAGTATGTCTTCCGATATGCAGCATTGATGTTAAGGATATGTATTTTTGATATTAAAACAAGAGAACAAAACTAAACACGAAGCCTATTTCTGGGATTTTCCTGTTTTATCTAAACTTCTCTCAAGCAGAGGTCCTGAAATAATGTCACATGACAATTGAGTACACGTAGTTGTTTTCTTCTTCGCTACGGTCATTGAGGTTGAAATATTTTTATGCCGTGACCTTCATTCATCTTTCAATAAGTTATACTGTATACTGTGTGTTTTTTGAGTCGCAGTTTCTTTTGAAAAACAACAATCAGTCAGTGCCACAATGAATAACAGTCTAGCATCATGTTTATCTGTCTGGTAAATCAGTAACCATGTGATTCATTTAAAGTTTTGGTTTTTATTTGTATTTTAGTTACTCACAGTTAGGATTGAAAGGAACATTTATTTGACATGATTTTTGACAAATGTGTATCCAATCAATGTTTTTAGGGTAAATATTTTTCGCCTTCCTCTTGCTTGATCCTAACAGTGTACATACTGTAATTACTAAAGTGAAGAAAAAGAGGTGGGGTATTTTTTTTTTTAGACAGCATTCACTCCATTGAATACCTTTAACATTTGTTCATGTTGCTTTCTTTGTCCCACTGCGGTCACTTCAAGGCTACACAAATACATAATCCACATCTTGCTTGCTGCTTGTTTGCCAATGAGTCAGATCTTATGCAACAAGGTCATCATTAAAGTGGAGAGTGATATTTTAAACTAGTATCACATTACAAAGTTTGCACAACTTTCTAAGCGGGACACGAATTTTTGTTTTGTTAAACCCCATTGTTTTTATTTTTCTTAAATTTATGAAATACAAGATTTAATACGGTATAAAAGAGATGATCAAGGTGTGGTATGAGTACCAGTAGTTTGTGGTATTTAGGCTCCCTCTCACGGGATACAAAACAATTACTGACTACGTGCAGTTTATTTGTAATTAAATCTGTAAGTGCAATACATTAGGCTTGAACCTTTTTGGTCTGTGGGTTATTCTACTTTTATTTGGATACAGTTTTTATTTAACTAATGTGCAGTGCATTTTAATTGAATCATCAAGTGCATCTTTTGACGTGTAATAATATTTTTAAAAAAGAAGATTATATGATAAAATATACATCATTTGGATGAAAACCTTCATCCTGTTTTTGATACTACACTGCTGTTAGTATTTGATTGTTAGCCATGATGGTGGTAATTGGAGACACAAATACACTTTCAGTGGCAATTTGGATAAAATGTTTGAGAACCACTGCATTAGAACATCCTGTCTGGGATGGTGCCAGTCTTGGATTTGTTTGGATTTTGGATGGGAATTCAATGTGGTGTATTTTCTTTATTTTCATACATCACTTCAAACTTCCTTCCACATCCCAAAAACATGCAACATTCATTGGACACTCACAATTGCCCCTAGGTGTGATTGTGAGTGCTGGTGTTTGTCTCCATGTACCTTGTGATTGGCTGGCAACCTGTTCAGGGTGTGCCTCGCCTCCTGCCCATTGATGCTGGGATAGGCTCCAGCACTCCCATAACACTCGTGAGGATAAGCAGCTAAGAAAACGGATGGATTGACTTCAAATTGAGGGTGGCATGGTGGTTGGCAAGTTTGCCTCAAAGTTGTGTTTTTCTCTGTGCTTGTGCAGGTTTTCTCAAGGGTAGTCAGGCTTCCTCCCATATTTCTAAAAACTTCGACAACAGACGTATTAAACCTGTAAAGCACGGGTGTCAAACCCAAGGCCCGGGGGCCAGATCTGGCCCACCATATGGTTTTATGTGGTCCACGAAGGCAAATCGTGTGTTGTCAACTTCCAGGATTTTTGATAAATAACAACTTTGCGATATTGTGTGCATTTTTGTGTTACCAAATATGAACAATAGTTGAAAAACCCATTTACGTTGATTGATGATTCCAAAACTAGCTCATAAAATGCATGTGTAAATATAGTAAGGCAATTCTTTTTTTTTTTTTTTTCTCATTGTTTCACAATGATAACGACCCTCGGGGAAATTGCAACTACAAGGTGGCCCACGACAAAACTTTATTTGGCACCCCTGCTGTAAAGTGTCCATAGAGTAGCTGTGACTGATCGTTTGTGGATCCGTGTCCTGTGATCAATGGGCGACCAGTCCAGGGTGTACCCCGTGTCTCACCAAAAGCTGCGTTTGAATGTATTTGGAATGAATGCACAAATTAATCAGGCTGGATCAAGATTACATTGGTAAGTGAAACCGGAGCGTACGTGTGTCCAGACCAGCAGTCGGCAACCCGCGGCTCCGGAGCCTCATGCGGCTCTTTCATCCTTATAATGCGGCTCTGATTGGCTTGGGAAAATAAATTACTAATTTTTTTTTTGTATTTAATTGAAGTGTGTTTTATTTGTGTTAGTTTTTATATTATTTTATTTCTAAATTTGAAGATTATTGTGATCTTGAAATATTAAATTATTTGATATTATTTTTTCGTCGCTCAAAATAGACGTCACACTGCGGAAGCGGGTATACCCGCTGAAACGCCGTCTATTTTGAGCGACTTTCAAGCCCGGCAAAGCCAATGGACAAATGTAAGAAAAGAAAAATATCTCAAGAAAATAGAACATTCAATGATGCCTGGGCAGATTCATTTGCGTTTACTTCGGGCGAGAGTGGCCTACCAGTGTGCCTAATTTGTGGAGAAAAACTGGCTAACAATAAACGGTCAAATGTCGCAAGACATTTTAACAGTACACACACAGAGCCTTTGCTGAAAAATATCCAGAGGGAGAAGAGAGGAAAAAAGCTGTTTCGGAACTGATGCAGAAGGCTGACCGGACGAAAAATCAATTCAAGAAGTGGGTGAAGTCTGCAAATTCAACTACATATGCAAGCTTTGTGGCCGCTCAGGAAATAGGGAGGCATGGGAAACTGTTCACAGATGGAGAATATATGAAAGAATCATTCCTTAAGATTTCAGAACACTTATTTGCGGACTTTAAAAACAAAGACGAAATTGTGCAGAAAATCAGAGAGATGCCTCTCTCTGTAAAGACTGTCAAAGACAGAACCATAAAAATGGCAGAAAATATCACAAAACAGCAAATCAAAGACATCAATTCAGCAGCAGCGTACTCAATCGCCTGTGATGAGTCCAAATGGACAATTTAAATTCAGCTTTTTAATTTATTTGAAAGAGACATTCATTGTTATTATTTTTCAAGAATTCAAAATGTTCAAAATGTGTTCATTAAATGAATAAAATGTAATTTTCTCTGTAGCACGTGGATTTAATAAGAAACATGCTGCGGTAAAGTAGTAGAATTTTTTTTTTTTTTTTTTTTTTTCTTCATTTTAGATGTGCGGCTCCCAGTGTTTTCTTTTCCGTGGAAACCAGGTTCAAATGGCTCTTTCGGTGTCAAAGGTTGCCGACCGCTGGTCCAGACTATAAATAAAGGTGATATCGCCCCATTTTTCCACGTGAGAATTTGGATCATCTCTTTTAGATATGCTGTACTAATGAACGGAATTATATGAATGAAGGAATGAGAAGGGTAGTCAAATAGAAACACTTTGTGAATCCCATGCTCACTTAGCACATAATACTAATATGCCATGTACAATCTTTCAAGGTCTCCTTATAACTGATGCTCCTGCCTTGTCTTCTGTCCTCCATCATTTTACTCCATTCACTTGATATACTTCCCAAAATAATTCACACTTTGTGCTCTATTGAGGCCACAGCTTGATCGCTTTTGCAGTAGATTTATTCTCCCCTGTGCAACTGGTGTGTGCTGCTGCTACAGGCTGACACAAGAGAACGGCTAAGAGCCCAGCTAAATAATAAATTGTCCCATTAGTGCCCATTATCTCATTTTCTGCTTGTAAAGATCTCCAAAATAGCTTTTATGCCTTTTATTTTTTATCATGCATTTGTAATTATATATACAGACAATTTTAGACAAAATTCTCCAGTGGTGGATTCCTCGATTAAGATCAATTATTGATAACTGGTTGATTAATGTACTGGTAGCCCAGTGGTCGGACACAAAGTAAGTCAAAATTCTCTGCTGACAAGCAAACAATGTCTCTCCTACAGTTTGTATTTCATCAATCCAATTTCTTAGCCACTTATCCTCAGAAGGGTCACAGGGAGTGCTGGAGTCTAGCCCAGCTGTCAATGGGCAGGAGGCGGGGTACACCCTGAACTGGTTACCAGCCATTCGCAGGGCACATGGAGACAAACAGCCGCACTCACAATCACACCTAAGGGCAATTTAGAGTGGCCAATGAATGTTGCATCTTTTGGGGATGTGGAAGGAAACCGCAGTGCCTGGAGGAAACCCACGCAGGCACGAGGAGAACATGCAAACACCACACCGGCAGGTCTGGGATTGAACCCGGGTCCTCAGAACTGTGAGGTCAAAGATTTCCAGCTGGGCCACCATGCCACCGCAGTTTGTATTCTTGTATTAAAAATTTTCAAACAATATTAGCCAACACGTCATTAGCTATCAGGCAAATATTTTAAATTTTGCTTCCTTCATAAACCCTAATATTGCTCATTTATTTACCTTTTAGTTTTTTCTGCAATTGTCAGTGCAGTCGTTCCTTGCCATGTCATTTTTCATGTTTCGTGATGATGATCCATGTATAACTTTACATCACATCATTTTTCCTCACAGACTCATTTTGCTGTAGACTTATTCAGAAGCATGAGCCAGGTGTAAAGAATGTATAGAAGATGAAAAATGTTCAAAGTTGGGGATCATTTCACACACAAAAAAAGAAGATAAAGTGTAATTAATATACTCCAAAGCAAAATTGTCTTACACAAGCAAGTACACATTGACTAATTTAATATAGACTACGTACTGGTGCTTGTTAGCTAAAATTGCTATCCCTCCATAGGCAGTCAATGATGGTCACATCCGCCCAGGTACTTTAAATCGGTTCACTGAACAAAGGATAACAAAATGAACACACAAAAACAGCATTCATACGTCACACCTGATGCCCAGAAACACTTATACCTCAGACTGGCCCACGGTTAGCCAGTTAATAGCCAGCTGCTATCCTGAGCCAACAATGGCCAACTCTGCTTTCTCATTCACTGACTCAGATGTCACTCAACAGGCCAGGCCCTGGTGTGACGATCTGAGCGGTCCCCCGCGCTGGAAAGTCTCCTTGTGATTAATGCGCATGCTTTACTAACAGGAGAACTCTGGGTACATAGCAAACGCTTACTGGGAAATCCCCCGGTCTCATAGTTCCTCTTCTTCTACATAGAGGAAGCTAACTTACATTGTAACCTAACCCTAATCTAACCTTAAAACAAAAGTTGATAAAAAGATATACACATATATGTACATTCGCTGTGTTCGTCTTTCTGAGACGTCCGTAGCGAACATGAACACTCTGCGACAAGTTGTCGAATGGCACATGTTGAAGCATGGATGGGGATGTTTCAGACTGGCCGGAAGTTTACAAAATATACGCAGATGCACGTTAATCACAAGGAGACCTTTCAGCACCGGGAGAGCTCAGACCGTCACAATGGCTTTTAAAACCAGACACACATTCAGAGTCACAGACAACTAGTGTGGAATGTGAGGATGGTGACCCCACATGCACGAAAATAATTTCTGCACCTCACAAGCATGAAAAAGGTTAAGAGTTTGGGGAAGGACATAAAGATTAAATACTGTATATACAGTATTTGGCTGTTACTGCGTGGAATTTCATCTATTATTGGGAGTTGTGAAATGTAACATCTGTGATAAACTGGGGATTACTGTATTTGTTTTGTTTCACTGCACCGAAATTCCCTGCAGGTACAGTAAATCCATGACCCACACTCAAAAGAATAAAACAAAGGCCTTCTAATTGAGGATTTACAGTCAAATAAGAGTGCCATAGATACAGTATATTGTTAGTTCCACATTTGACATTTTGAGGCTCCCATCAGTCTCCGTCTCTGCGTTATGATTCTACTCTAATTTGTTTTCTCCTTCCTAAGATCAAATGTTTGGAGTGTTCTGGGCTGTTGTGATCAGTGCAGGTCTTTGCGGCAGACACTAAAAAAGCATTCCTGTTTTTATTGAGGGGGGAGCTTTGATCGTACCCTCAAGAGAGAATCTGCTGAGAGATTTAGTGTACCGCTCAAATATTTACAAAAGAAAAAATATCTGTAAACTTCTATTTTTCACCCAGAAATCACCATAGTTTTTTGTAACTATTATTTTCTTTCACCATAGGGCCAGGCTAAGGTGTTTGCATTATTGGAGGGCCTGGATTCCATGATAAAAGATACCGAAGTCTTCATTGTTTTGGAAGGATCCACGCTGGTCCATGTCACCAGGGCTCAAAGGGAAGTCATGCTGTGCTTTATAGTGCCTGGTATGTGTGAGTGTACCCATTCATTTAGTCATTTTCCATACCGCTTACCCTCACTAGGGTCGAGGGGCATGCTGGAGCCTATCCCATCTGACTTTGGGCGAGTGGCAGGGTACATCTTGGAACCTCAATGTCCTATGCAATCTATTTTGTGGGACTGATTGACTTCTAAGTTGTTGTAATTTCCCAACACTGAGTAAATAAAGGGATTTTGTTCAAGACAAAAGCAGTAGTTGCCCAAAATAACGGCATTGACAGCCTGGTGTAAGACACAGAGGAGGCATTGCAGGAGTTTGTTTTGAAAGAGGTGTATTTTAACTAGAATTTTATTTATTTATTTTGTTACAGCTGGGGTTGTTTTTTTTTTTAAAGTTTTCCATAAACAAAATGTTTTGGTGGAACCTCAACATCATAACATTTCTATTAACCGTACAGTCTCTGTTTTAATGAACATTTTACCATTCCAAACAAAAACAAAATGATGTCATGGGCATGGTCTGGCCACTGCCGTGGGCGGCGCTTCCTGTGAGGGGCGTGGCCAGGGCACTGCTCTGGGCGGTGCCACCTGGGACAGCGGTCACAGCTGTGTCACATTTGCGAAACTAATGAACTAAGTACTTAAATGGTAAATGTGTCATCGGCATTTGCCAGTTCGTTGCACGTGCTTTACTGCATTCTGGGACACTCTGCTATTGTGCAAAAGTAAGTGTAGAGCAATCACTTGTCACAGCCCGTCTGTGCGCTTTTAGTTTGACCACATCTCGTCACGTTTCTTAGTTTGCCTCATTGTCATTGGACCCCGTTTATGTTTCGGGACCTTGCCACTAGCTTTGCGTTTTTGTGCTTCTACTTGTGTTGGACGGCCTTTTGGGTATTGACCTGATTTTGAAATAAAACTACTAACATTATGCCTTTGCCTGGAAGTCCTGCTTTTGGGTCCGCACCTCGTGCCTGTGGTTAATGACAAATGAAACTTCAATGAACTAAAATTACTCCATAGTTGAGGATGTCACATTAGGGAATGGCAATATGGCAATATGATTTCTTTCAATTCTTTCACAAAGAACCGATTCCCAATTTTTCACTAATAGAAAGACAAGAAGAATGACTATAACATGATTCAAAACCTGTTTTGCTCTTTGTTTCTCCTGATACCAATTTTTTTCCCCTCAGCATTCGCTTGCATCACCCTCCATCGATGTAATAGTAATCTTTTTTTTTGTTACAAAGGTGAAAATAAATGCTTTCTCTTGAAAAATGACCATTCTGTAGAATAATTATAAATATATCTTTAATAACATTTAAAATATTCAATAATTTAACATTTGTACAGGAGAGGAAAGCTACTGTAAGTTGTGCCGATCACAGGCAATACGCTTTGAACTACAGATATGGCTCAAAACTTTAAATAATTGATCAATTAGAAACAGCGCTGCCCTCCCACTAAATGGGGGTTCCCCATGTCTCTCATATCAGAAATCTCCATTGACTTGCATGATCTCACACATGAATATGAACTCCCAGCATTTGCTTGGATTCTGATCCATATTTTTCACAAAATTCTTTGACTTTGGAGTACTGCTGTATGTTACCCAGGTCCTTTACTTGAAAAATAAAAACATTCAATGTGGAACTCCTCCTCTGGAAAAGCTGTTTTCTCTCCTGTCTGTGATACAGCTTGGAACTGCATATCGTTCTAATCATGCACTGTATACGTGTACGCACACTTGTGTGCGCGCACACTCACACACACCAAGACAATCATTGACTTGATGTCTGGAAACGCACAAAATCTTATCAGCTTCCTCTCAGATGGGAAACAGCTCCACAAACAATATGTCAACATTACCAAGCCCCTGTACAATTTGACAGAGATGGCGAGCGGTCGCAAAGGCCAGTGTTCTACAAATGCCGCTCTGTGCATGCATTTAGGTGGCTAAAGACTGAGGGTTCCTGCCTTTGTCGAGAAAGTAAATCATCATTATCACGGTAGAACAGAAGGAAATGTTCAAGCACAGTAGTCGTTAACACTCAGTAAAGATCCTTTGATGAAATGTTTAAGAAAACGTAGACGCGCTGTGATTACTGTGAATGATTGTTTATTCACTGTATGTTTGTATTAACTCCTTTTTACTGCCCTTTTATTGTTAGTTTATTATTTCACTAGTTACCTCTCGAGGCACAATGGATGTAGTGCAAAATGTGCATATTTGTGACATAATGTATGGATGCTTAACATTTGTTTTATTTTTTTAAGGACATAACCTTGCTGAGGTGGTCTCTGTACAGGCCTACTTGTGCTCAGAAACAACACCTCTCACATGGGTGGGTGGCGCAATGTTGGAGTATGTCCAAGACGATGCACAGGTATGAGACCCACAGTTGTGTGCCTGTGTGTATGTATACAGTATGTGTATAGTGTATAGATATGTGTGTGTACATACAGTAATCCCTCGTTTTTCGTGGTTAATTGGTACCAGACCCACCAACGAAAAGTGAAAAACCACGAAGTATGGATAAATGGCGTTTTTTGGTTTTCTTTTTTTTTTGGCTTCACAGGTCCTTGTCTTGCTGGGGATGCCGTATTATACCCTATCAATGCAGGTTCCCGCTACAGTACTGTACTAATGTATGCTGGTGTTAAAAAAAAAAAAAAATAAATCAAATATATATATATATATATATATATATATATATATATATATATAAAATGTATTTATTTTTGCTTCATTGGTCCATGTCGTCACGCCGGTGATGCCGCATTGCCTTCCTACCCCCTGTAATATACAGTACAGTACTGTACTAATGTATGCTGGTGTTTTTTTTTTTTTTTTTTTTTTTTTTTTTTTTTGCTTCATTGGTCCATGTGGTCGCAGCAGAGATGGTGGATTAGTACGTAGCGATATGGATTTTTTTTTTTTTTTTTTTTCATTTTGGGTTGGTCCGCAAATCCGCGATGCACTGCACCCGCAATAGATGATCCCCGAAGTAGAGAGAGATTACTGTATACAAAAATGTATATTTGTGTGGGTTATGCTGAGAACTTTTAAAAGGAATAATCAGAACTATTTGAGGAAAGATTAAATTCTAATCATTAAAAAATAATTGTTTTATATCAGAGTTACAGGATAAGAATATTATGTAATAATCATTCTCAGGACCTGGCAGAGCACCTTGTCACCCACGGACATTGTCTGAGCGCCATGGATCACAAAGAGCTGAGCAGCTTCTTCAACCTCGGCCAACAGAGCTCCCGTAGGGCTATGGATCGACGTGTAGCCCTCGCCATGGCTAACCTGGATATTCCTCCAAATTGGAATGTGCTTGGGAGTCCCTGTAGAAACGGTGAGCGGTGGTGTCATTACTCGATTCTCTTGTATAATATATCAGTCAGATTCCATTTATATTTTATTTTTAAACTTTGGCTATAAAAAAATCTCTGTTGTTTGGAATGCCATTGTTGGTTCTCCTCAGATTCAGTGTTAGAAGTACGATTGAGGAGTTTACTCTGCTATGCAGTATAAAAAGTCTACACATCCCGTTAAAGTGCATTTTTTGTGTGAATTAAAAGAATAAGAACAAGATAAATAATTTCAAATATTTTTCCATTACTGTGACTTGCAGTATAACCTTTAGATTTCAGTTGAAAAAATGAAATATTTTAGAGAGGGGAAGTACAAAACAACCGATAATGTGGTTGCATAATTGTGCACACCCGTTTATATGTGGGGATGTGGCTGTGTTCAGAATGAAGCAATCACATTCAAACTGTTACATGGGAGTCAGCACATATCTGACACCATTTAAAGTGCCCGTCATTAGCACCAAATAAAGGTAAGCTTTTCTAGTAGGCCTTTCCTGTAGTTTTTGTCATCTCATTATACAGCTAAAGTCATAGTACGGAGAGATTTTCCACAGCATCACAGAGATTTCATTGGTGAACTGTTAACAGTCAGGAGAAGGTTACAAAAGAATTTGCAAGGCATTAAATATACCATGGAACACAAAAAATACGCCACAACATTTTCACTCCCAATTGCTGGATATTCTTCCAAAATTGATTTTAAAAATAAATAAATAAATAATTAAAAAAAAAAAAAAAAAAAAAACAGACAAGGAGGCTACCAACTGGCATTACACGAGCTGCAGCAACTTATGGCTAGTAGTATTTGACAACAATGTACCGTCTTCTGGTTATGTCTGGTTAATGGGGAAGTGTGGTGAGAAAGAATCCTATAAATAAAAACGTCCTACCCTGGCTTCTTTTCTCAAAAAGACCCTTGAAATCTCCCAAACATAACTAATAATGTGTTGTGGTCTAATGAAACCAAGGTTGAATTTTCTGGTCTTAATTTCAGAAGCTATGTTTGCTGTGAACACAACACTGCCAATCGGCAAAAGCAAACCCTACTTACAGTTGTACCATCTTGCTTTGGTGCCTTTTTTCCACAGGTGGTCCTCTTGCACTCTGACATATTCTAACTTGTTCTGTGCAAGGAAGAGTGTCCGAAAATATTGTCTCTAAAGGTGTACCGGTATGAAAAAAAAAATGATGGATGGATCACAAAAACCTGGCATTCTTACAGGGGTGTGTTGACTTTTTTTCTTTTCTTAAACTCTACAGTATGTCCACGGAAGCTACTCTGTCTATGCCAATAAATAAATCCAGAACCTTCCTTTGCAAGAATGTACTGTACTTGCAAAGGTGAACTCTTCAACTTTGTTCCCTTCCACCACTCCCATACCCTTTCTCAACCGTCATTAGCATTTTCCTGTGCATGCTCACCGGACTGAAATCGGAAGTGATCATGCTCACATGTGTGCTTCTGTTGAATTCATCATCACTAATTAGGCAGCCTCTAATGTGGTTAATAGAGCCGTTCCATCTGGACGTTGCCCGAGGCGAACCTCAATTTGTATGTGGCCTGCGCGCTCACCGCCGTGTTTGCAAGATGCCACCGTCTGTTCATATGAACTCAATTGTGGTTTACACCCACCTACGTAGCATAAATAACAAACTAGATTTCAGGCTAATGTCATTATGGCAGCCTGTTTCATGTAGTGTCTCCTTCTAAATGTCTGCAGTTAATCAGACTCAAAGGGATTTGTACTTGTAAGCCTTTTAGCATTTGCAATTATCCTTTTAGACTATTAAACACAGTTGAAAGACCAATGCCAACATTTAGTTGCACAACCTAAGAGTACATCTGTCCAATATTTTCACCATATGAAATGTACAAATACTAGTCAGCTTTAATGTTTGAATTATTTGGAAGCAATCTCAAGAAGCTTCTTAATTTCTGCATAGACGCAGTTTATGTTTTGGGACAAATTTCACTGCTGGCTACCACACCAGTAGTACTTTTATACTGTTTCTGTAGATTTATGCGCAATGGGCTCTTGACTTGGTACATAATATATTATCATAGTATACAATTGTTCAGGCTTTTTTTCTTTTAACAGTGTTACGAGGTAATCACTTTTTTTTTTTCCTTAGTCATAACCAAGGTTGTCGCAGGTGTTGATGCAGTGGTCTAGAGCTGCATCTCATTGGTACTGTATAATGTTAAAAAGGATTTATTTCAGTAGTTTTATCCAAAAAGTAAAACTATCAATTTAAGTGAAATATTTATTGATTTTTATTTTTCACGCTGTTGACGATTGTATCCTACACCGGGTGGCACAGCGAATGATGGTTATCACATCTACCTCACAGTTCTGAGGACCGTCTTTGCTAAGTTTACGTGTTTTCCCGTCCCTGTGTGTGTTTTCATTTTATATGGGGTTGTCATGGAAAGACTCAGAGTTACAGATCATGTCAGACTCCTGATAGCTGACAAGAAAATAGAAGGCTTTTGCCACTTGGTTACAAATCTTTTGTTGCTTTAAAGTGGGTCAGTGGGCCAGACAGATTTAGTGCTGGCCCATAGAACAAATCAATCAGTGACACGTAGGCTAATAGTGATCAGAAGTAATTCACAAAAATCATCACCATCACTGTTCCACTTTGGTGATTTACAACTTGGTGTCGTGTAATTTACAATTGAATCTCTTTAACATTCACCTGATTGATGGTTACTCTGCATGATGGGTAAAAGTAAATGGTGGTCTTATCGCAGATCACAGCCCAAGAGAGTCTCTGCTCCACCTGGCTGTACGATGGGAACTGTGTCGACTGGCCGAGCTGCTGCTTTGTCAACCGGGAGGTCTGATGGCTATCAGCCTTCCAAACAAAGATGGAGTCACACCGCTGCAGCTGGCACGGTCATCAGGCAATGGAGAACTGCTGGAGCTCCTCACACAGTAAGATTTCAAAGTCAATTCAAACAGTGACAGAATAACTATTCACATATACTGTAGTTGCCTTTTACAGTGCTACAATATTTATCTAGGTCGGTGATTCTCAATGTATGGCATATGGCAATAGAATCACTGACTGCGCACTGTTCAATTGTATTTACTATAACTTTCAAAGTTGATACATTAGCATTTAATCTTTCAAGTCCCTGCAAAGTAGGAAAAAACGGATGTTTTAAAAATGTAATGAAATTGAATTGAAAATTAAATTTAAATAACATAGGACTGCGCTGTAAATTGTGGCCTCAAGCACAGGTGCATTTATGGGATGTAGGTTTTGCGAGCTAGCTAATTGCACCCTGTACTAGGCCGACTAAGAATAAGCAAGTAACTAATTGCCCTGGATAACTATTGATGCAAAGATAGGCGGTCAAATTTTTCTCAAGTGGGGGAAGGATCTTGACTGGCTGGGAGTTCAGAACCCCTTGAACCCTCTATATTAATATAGATCTATTACAGAGATCGTATTGTAATATAATTTTAATGTTGGTCATGACGGTGGTACTTTCAGAAGCATTTTGGGTGGTTCTTTTTGTGAAATGTTTGACAACCACACATTGGTAATTTGCATTTTTAAAACATTGTACAAAGACACGTATACAGAGATTAAATACTGTATTTGTTGGGGATGTTGTATGCAAAAATCTGGTGAAATCAGTATCCCTAAAGCTTTTGTACAGCTTGTGATAACTGTTCACATGGCCTGAAAACCTGAACTGACATTGCTTCTATTTGAGAGCTTAAAGGGAATAAAAACAAAAAAAACCCAAAGGTCATAAAATAATGTTGTAAAGTATCTACACTAATTGTGAGTAATCTATTCGACAGTCCTTATACCAGATTTATAGCACATAGAGTTATTGTGTGCTGAACAGTCAGTCATGTTTACATTTGTTTGATAAGATATGAACACCTTGCTTGTTAATGTGGGTCAAAATGTTATCTCTTTAATGCTAATTAATTTATGATGTTTTTTTGTCGATAGAATGTAATTAAAAACTTGCGCACACGGTACCTCGACCAACACTCTTAATTAAGCTTTCAAACAAACGCAAATTAGAATGTGTAATACAGTGTTTTGTCTTAATTTTCAAATGACTAAAACACTCTGATTTTACCCAGCCCACCAAACCCCCTAGCCACACCTCCCGCAGGACTATCTCAGGTGTGGGCAGATCACTCCCGCTTGCTGAGGTACTGTCATGACACCGGTAATCTGACAGTGACCATCCGACAAAATCTGAAGTGGAGCACAGAGGAGAGCCGGCATGCTGACATTCAGCTGCTCAGAAGCAGACTTCGAGACGAGGGCTTCCTCAGAGAGGTTGGTGGGACTGTTCCCCCCCCCCCCCACCCTAATTTAGTATTGTCTTTAAAGTCTTATCAGATCTGAAGCGCACTTTGTATGTTTGTATGAGATCTTAAGCAGTTCTTTTTAAAATATTGGTTTTTAGTAGTGTCTATTGTCTGGTTGAACTTGAGTAAATAATGGTACACCTTCAAAATTCAAGAACCACCTTTATTGTCAATTATAAAGGAGGTGCTTCCAATGTATTTCATATTTAAGTTGTACCTTTAATATCCTCAGATTAAAGCGCTAAGAAGGGAGCGGACAGTGAAGACTTTTAGCAAAGAACAATTGGTGGATGATCCTGCAGAAAATGGTATTGTAACCCATCCATGTCTGTATGCCTAGTGGAATTTCAAAGTTACATTTCTTTCCAGGCTTAACTGTTATTCATCCTTGAACCACTTTTTTTTTTCTCTGCTGGGTTTGTGGCACTGATAGGAATTAAGTGACCTCATGTGGAAATAAATGGTACTGCAAAGTCAAATGGGACAAATTTTGGAAGAAAATATTAATAATAGAAGTGTTCTATTTTGAAAATGTTGAGCTTTATTTGTCTTTGAGAACTTAAAGACCCACTGTGGTCACTTAATACCATCAGAAGAAGCACCAACACTCGTTAGAAAACAAAAATGCTAAATGTCTTAGTTTAACACCTCCAACCATCTAGCCATCCATTTTCTATAGCGCTTGATAGTAAGTTTCTTTCGGCTTGTCCCGTTAGGGGTCGCCACAGCGTGTCATCTTGGATGAACGCACGTATTTGTTTGGCACAGTTTTTACGCTGGATGCCCTTCCTGACGCAACCCTTTTCAGGGAGTGGAGGCCCCCCAGTGGGATTCGAACCCACAACCCCTGGTTTACCAAACCAATGCTCTAAAAACTGATCCACGGGGCTGTCTCTATAGTGCCAGATATGGAAGTAAATGTGTCGCCAGGATTTTAATTTGGAATGCCACAGAAAACAGGATTTGAATTTGAAATGTAAAGTAATCACATTTTCAATAGTTGTATTTCAGTGTAACTTTTCAATGTTAACAATTCAACTGGCTACAATTCGCTGTCTAAAATTCACCCTGCCACCCTGCCACCAGGCAGGGTTACTTCAGGTCAGAACCGAACACCCAGCCAATCACAGTTACGGTTTCTTAGTGACGTGATGTCACATACTAAGAAAGCGTAACTGAATTGACTGGCTGTTTGGGTCCAACCTGAAGTAACCCTGCCTGGTGGCACAGACAGTGACTTTTAGACAGCGAATTGTAGCCAGTTGAATTGTTAATATTGAAAAGTTACACTGAACTATTGAAAATGTGATCACTTTACATCTCAAATCCTGTTTTCTGTGGCATTTCAAATTCAAATCCTGGTGGCACATATTTACTTCCATACTTGACGTCATTTTGGTGGCGAGTGAGGCTATTTTAGCTGACTGGGCAAAAAACTGAAAACAATATACAGCAAATAAACCCCGTGATATACCTCCAGTCAAGTGCTGCTTGCAATATATATGATTTATTAGATAAACAACAGGTGCTTTTGTCAAGTAAAATCCCCGTTTGTGCTTGTTATAGGACATTTGTATGATATGAGTGAAGATAATTCAGCTCCAGATGATAATGTAAGTAATAATATGGACTCGTTAACTCACACACATTCATGCACACAAAACAAAAATGGAAGTACTGTACATAATCTCTCTTCCATCAAACTGTTATTAGATAATTTATTTTCCCATATATTAATGTTTTTGAGTATATGGAAACTACTGGTACAACATATGGAGAGTGGTCGACATCGACCACCATCCATTTAGTACCTGGTCGCACAGAGAGACTGAATAAAAAAAAAAATAATTTATTGAGCACAATCAAAGAACTTCTGAAAGAACTATGATTTTGATAACCAGGTGTATTTGCCTGTTTCTCTGTACACAGGCCAAACTGTTTTGTGTCTTGATGAGTCAAAAATGTTCCTCCACAAGCTCGTAAAAAATAATAATAGTAAGCAAAGGAGAAAAGCCCAAATGAAAAAAAAAGAAAAAAAAACTCCTATAACTTTTAAGAAAAAGCCGCATAGAAAAGAGACTATGAGCAGTCCTACTTGGATAACAAGTTTGTCACTACAGATGATTCCATTCAAAGTTTCTCATGTGCGTTTTGTGCACTGCTGGGGTTGGCAAAGCACCCAAAATATATTTTGAAAAATGTTCCGAGAAATGGTTTTGTAATGTCTCGTTGGCATCAAATCATCAAGCTTTGCCGTTTGTATGGGATCTTATCGCCCCCTTGTGGAATTTCCCTCTGTAGAAAAGATGAAGAACGGGAAAATAAATATTGTACAGAAGATTGTGCAGATAACAAGGACATCATAGACAATTTCACATCAAGGAAGGCCACAACCATTAATAATGTCCATCCATTTTCTGAGCCCCTCATCCTCACAAGGAAAATAAAGCAAACATGTTGGGAAACAGACCCACAATTATTTCAATCGGATTCCCCCCAGATTTATTTCATTTGGCAATGAAAGATTTTTGTTTTGAATCACCGTTGCTAATGTTGCATACTTGTTTAAAATTCTTTCTATATTAAAAAAATAGGTGCAATGTGTTGGGTTTTTTCATCAGTACATGTCTCTGCTAAGCATTTTTCCCCCCTCTCTGTCGCAGTGACCGAAACAAAATTTCAGGAAATTCTGAACAGACTTGAGAAGACACACTTGGGTGTCATTATCTCCCATTGCTCCAAAATCTGACCTCCTTGTTGAAAGGGAAAAAAAATTGGGGTTCCCACAATTATGACTTCAGTAAATGTAATCATGAGTTGTATTTTTAATAATTTGATTTCATTTCTTTCTCTGTCGGTCTGTCAAAATATTGCTTTACACTAAAATGGTCTGTTGCCCAAAAAATGTTAGGGACTGCTGTTCTATGTTTAATTTAAAATTCCAGAAATGACATATATTTCCTCTAGTCAACCTGCTTGAACATCTGTACCAGGAAGTGTAAAATGCATCCAACACCACCTCTCTGCTCCTCAATGCTCCACATTATTTTACCGGTAGTTTCATTGTTAAAGTGCTGCAGGCGCCACCTGGCACAGTTTCCTTGAATAGCTCACTTTGTAAGTGCGTTTCATGTTTCTGTAGAACCTGTTGTTTACCCTACAGATGGTTACCTAATTGATCTCAGTCGCTGTCGCACACCCAAGCCGCTGCCAAACACTTGTGTTTTTGTACTTAGCCAGACCTTTTTTTTTTTTTAACGTTTTAGAGGAATGCTTGTAACCTGATGGAAAACTCTGTGTGAAAATGTGTTAGCTGCTTGGTGAACACTTTTTCTCTGGACAGGACTTTGAGGAACCACTGATGTTTTGCCTTAATCAGGACAACCAAGAAGATGAGCAGTCTGATTCTGGTAAGAAGGCTACTTTTACTGTTAAAATGCCATAACAGTCAAGGTTTCATTTTAGAATATTTCTCTGTGGTGTTTCAAATATGGATTTGAATGTGGCTGGTGTTGTTTTAGGTGTGCAAGTAGCTGACAACCGTAGAATGAGCTCAACAGTAGGAAACGTTTGACAAATCACATTTCAGCTCAGTTTTTGGATACTTGTCACTCTTTGTTCACCGCAGTCAGGACACATGGAAAGGATTTTTATAAAATAGGACGCAGAGAGCGCTCCTGTAACGAGCCCAGAGTCATCCTCCTCCTGCCAGCACGTTCTGGATTGCAAATGAGTCCTAACGATGTGGCTGTAGGTGGCTTCCTTCGGCTCTCCTGTTTGAGAGAAGGGGAAGGCTTTGAGAGGGGGAACATCCTGTGGGTTAATGATTGGCTTGATTTTTCTGGTGCGCAGAGTGATGCCTGAGCGTAAGAATGTCGTGGTTACAAGCTGAGGCTGCGGGCTTTACAACGCTTGGCACTGGACGTCTGCAATTTGAACTTCCTGTAGCTAGTGTTGTTTTCCATGCTTTATGCTTTTGCCATTTTGCTCTCTGCATCTGTGTGTCTGGGTGTTGAAGATATTCAAAAAATGTTCTGTGCCTTCTTCGACCTCAGCTGATGTCTTAAATTTCGTTTTTAGATCTAGTTCTACGATTAGGTCCCGAATGAACCAAAAAATAAATGGCACAGACTGGAAAAAACAATTTATGTAATTGCGTCTAGCTTTTACTTCCTCATCTCATATTTTACATGTCTTTTTTCCCACCATTGCAGTCTTTTGTCTCTCTATGGATTCTTGACTTGAACCAATGTGTCCTCAAATAGTCGGACTGAATCCCCACCGTCAGAGCTTCAGCAATGAGAGTAAAGAGATGAGGAATGTTGAACGTAGCTGTCAAATTCTCCCTGTACTTCTTGGGATAAGCTTATTCTCCTAAAATTTATATTTACTTCAAGTGATGGACCTGGATTAAATACACAAGTGCCAAATTAGGTTTGAGATTGTTTGCGTGCGTATACTGGTTAAAAATGGATACAAAAAACGTACCCTTGTCTTCCATTCCTCCTCCTACCCCCATCTTTGCCCTTCCGATGCCCCCCAAATTCAAATACCCAACCCAAAAGACACACACACACACACACAAATAGACTCATTCAACCATTTCCTCCAATTCCCGTCTCACTACGTCAGCATTTTAGTGTGAGTTTAGTGAACAACCAGAAAATGATACTTCATCTTCAAGATGTTCTGCTCAATATATCTGCAGAAAGAAGTCATGGTTGTGCATGCACATGTGTGCATGTGATCAGGAGAGAGAATGCAGGGATCGAGTGCTGTGAAGGGGGCAAGGGGTGTAAGGGTACGAAAAAGGGGCTGATTGTGGCTGAATGGGGGTTGCCAAGCCTTTCCCAAAAGCTGTTTCCAGCAGCTTGTTGAGATCCCCGGGGGGAGAGGAGAGTTGAGTGGTGTGAGACTGGTGTGTGTTAGTGGAATAGAGAGTAAGAGCAGAGAATTTATGATACAGATAGCTTGGCAGAGCAATAGGAGATGATGAGCACAATGCCAAAAATGCTAACAAGAGTCTCCGACCCCAGCCGAGGAATCTAATTGGAGAGCGGAAAAAAAGGATTAAACCTCACACAGACCCCACAAAGCCAGCATTAATGTGCACCAGTACAGTGCCAAACCCTGCTCCAACCCCACTCCCACCCCCGCTTCCCCTGCTCAAGCACTCTTTCACACTGTGTTACCAGGATGCACTCTGCCCTCAGAAGTCTCGTATGCTTTTACTGTCGCAGTCCAACATTTAGATGCCTTCTCAACATGTTTGGCAGCCTTTGGGGGTACTTTTATTGCTATTACGATCACGAACGACAAGCACTCCTGATGTCATCTATTTGAAGCTACTTGTGCTGCTGCCGTTGTAAGCCGGGCAATTGTAAGTTGGCAGTAGGTGAAAAAGTGGGGGTGGAAAGGACACGAGAGGAGAAGAAGAAAACAGCCACAGCTCTCACTGTTGTCTCCATGGTGAGTCTGCTGACCTGGCAGTCCGCACTCCCTTTATCCATCCTCACATGGGGATGCACGATTTTTACCTGCTATGCTTTTGAGAATGGTTCAGAGACATTGGAGTGATCGGGGAAGACTACCTTCAGATGCCAGGTGTCCGGCACACTTGAAGTGAATAGATTTCCCCTTTTGTATGTGCTGAGCGTTCCATCCTAGCATATCTTTGAGACAATCATGAACACAGGGTTAATGATTTCTCCAGTGTCTGAGAGTTGTCTGCGCTCATGTTTGTCTTCTCCGTACTTTATGAAGTCACTCCTATGTTTGACTTTCTCTCCATCTCCCTCCCTCCTTCAGTCACTCTTTCCGGCCCGTCACTGACCCCCACCCCCCGACCCCTCTACCAGCATGGGTTCACCTACCCGCTCCGTCCAAACAGCGTGGCGGATGAGTGAAAAGACAGAGTGATCTGTACCGTTTGATACAATTTAGGAAAATCTGAAATAAATAGAAAAGCGGACAGAGAAAAGAGGACTGCTGTAGACTCTGTCTGAGTGGGACAGTTCAGTTTTATAAAGGGGGGAAGGGGAGGGTTCAAGGGGGAGGGGTGTTTGGGAGAGACAGGGGGAACATGCTGCCTCAGTGCTAAAGTGTCAGTGTGTCTACAGTGGGGCTCTGGAAAAAGGAGCAATTGCTGCAGCTACTTCACAGTGTCTTCTGCCATGAGGAAATGGATGTAAACTGAGGCTTCTTTATACAAATCTTGAGCTGGATGGAAGAGAGCACATCATGGATTCTGACTCAGATTCTCCTTTTAACTACTCATGGCCCTCTTTTCCAAGGATGAGGATGTGTAAGAATTCCGGCAAAAAAGGTAATAGAGTGTCCGTATGTTTATGAATGTCGAAATCCATTGTTCTGTCAGACTTTATGCCAGTTGTCATCTGCGCTGTTGTGAACATTTTCAAATCATCTTAACGTGTTGCACAGGTGTAACATTTAGAAAGCATTCTGATAACTTGTCTACACGAAATTTCACCGTGCAACTGCTTTAAGGGACAGTCGGAAAGTGGGCAAGAATAATTTTGTGTGGTAAAGATGGGTTAAATTGAATTAGAATTTGAATCACAAGGAGTTACCACGACACAGTCAGACGCACTGCAATAAGTGTTTGTTTGCTGGTGATGTAACCCGATATCTGACAGTGTGTTGCGGAATGTCAGATGTCCTCACGAGGCTGATTGACTGCTTTGGGACTTTCAACATCTTCCGCACACATTGTTGTTTCATTGTGGAGTCCTGCAGCTCCACGTGACTGCTGGCCACCATGATATTCAAAAAGTACGTGACAACTTTAGTGTCCATATTAGACCGGTAATACACAGGATATCCCAATGTGGTTGATTCACCTCTGGAGCTACATAAAGTGACCTCATAAACTCATCAAAACGCTGCTGCTTGTGTGCAAAAAAAAAAGTGTTTTCCCAGGAAGAGAGAGACCCCGCTCACAGATACAGCAGAAGCTCAAGTTACTGCTATGTCTGTGTCATGGCTTTGCTCCAGTCGTCTTTCCCCCATTTTTGACCATAAACCTCAGCAACACAATCTCAGTTATTGCCTCGTAATTGAGATTGACACCAGAAAATTTTAGGAACACAGTCCGCATCTCGTACAAAGCCAAAAATCAAGATGAACTCCATTATCAAAGTGACCATATAAAGTCGAGGTCGAAATGATTGGCTTGTTTGAATTTCAAATGGATGTACGGCATCCAAAGTTTGGACATGAACAAGTTCAGTTATGAAACACACCCTAAGATTAAAAATTCAGACATTAGGCACATGAATTTGAGTTTGTTCTTTGCTAAAACACATAGTACGGAACAGTGCTTAATTTTCGGTTTTCAATTACCTGAATTAACATGCAGGTTATGTGCCATTATATTATACAACCAGTTACTGCAACTAATGTAACCACAGGGTGTCCAGCTGTAGTGTTGCTCGGAATATTTTTGGATACAAAAAAAACTATTATTGTTTTGATGCCTGATGATCTCGAGGCACTGAAAGCATGCAGGGATTGATCCAATCTGAAGAATAATATGACGTGACTGGAACCCGACCACAACATTGGAGAGACAACAGTTGAAAAATATCAGCAGGAGATGTGTGAACAACAATTTCAGATGAATTAAATAAAAGTTTAGATCCTTACGTTTTTTTTTCAAATAGTCGACTATTACAGTAAAGCTACATAATAACTGTCTATTCTGTCTTGGAAAGAAAAGAGCATGATGACTTTATGAGTGACCCGACTTAGAGGATATGAATGGTTGTTCAGCTAATTTTTGCTTTCACTTGTAAATAAAAATACGAGATACAAGCACTTATATAGTAGCAGGGAGCTGAACTCAAACAACTCTTCAAAAAAGGTGCCTCAAGCTATTTGTTGGCACTCCTATTTGAAGTTTACACAATGTATACATAAAACAAAGAATTATTTACACAAACTATACATGAAGCAAAGTAATGCGTTGTCCTTTTTAAAAACCAAATAATTTTGTCTGACAGTTTATCTTAATGCTAACCTATAATGGAAAGTACCACAGTAGGGCTAACGAATAGCATCAGTGTCATCGTGTCAACTCTTAATCAACCTATATTTGGACCTGTTGAATGGAGATGCGTACAGATTGAGACAGATAGTATAGCAATACTGATAATCTTTTTTTCTTATCCTCTGTGAACGACTACTACTGTAATTTTACTGAGGAGCTGGACTCTTGTTCTGTGTGCAATATATCAGTATGTCTGTATTATATCAAGGCAGAAATACCCAAACGAGCATCATAATATCCATGAATTGAAGTGGAAAAAATGTGGCAAAAACTGTTTAATTTCTTGACATTCTATATGTCATTGCTGCATATTTTTATCAAGTACAGTTATATAGTATGCCATTTTTCCCATGAAAAATAAACACACCTCAAACCATCCATTTTCTGAGATGCTCATCCTCACGAGGGTTAAGGGGAGTGCTGTAGCCTATCCCAGCTGTCATTGGGCAGGAGGCGGGCCAACGCTCTAACCAGTTGGTCCGCTGTGCCACCCACTACAAACCAGTTATTATTTTTGGTTGGCTGAAACAATTCATTCAAGGATGATTTGAGACACAATAGTTTGGAATTACCAGCATTGTTATTTTGAGAATTAAATTCATATTTCAAGACAATCCTTTAAATGCCTTTGTGGCTTTCAACATGGTACATAAAGTTTAGGGGTGTCTAGTACCAGTGGACCTGCATCAGATTTGGTGCGTTTCCAGTTGTGAAGGCCTGTCCATTTATTTCTTCACTAAGAAGACTGATAAGCGTTCGCTTAAGGTTTACCTCCCCTTGGATCTTTTGGTTCGACTGAAATGTAAACATAACGGTAACAAGCAATGTGAGGTTTGGACTGACTGCAGGTGACGTTACTCCTGGTGGGTTTGTGGATTTTGGTGGTCAGTTGTTATTACTATATAAACAGCCCTTTATAAACCTTGTCGTCAAATAATAACTCCTTTTGCTTTGATTCTTTGTCTCCATTTTTAGACTTGGCTTATTATTTTACTTTCCTTCCAATGTTTTTGGGCCTCTCTTGGAGGTGACAGATGTTTAGCGCAGGGGTTCAAAAAAATGACATCATAAAAGCAGAAAAGCCTGGATGATTCATGATTTTGTGCTGACAAAAGCATGTAGAGCTTTCCCCAATTGACGTGTACCCACTGTTTATGTTGAACCTTCCCCAGCAGCCTCCAAACAGAGTGAACCTTGAGAAAGCGCCCTTGTGACAAACCTACCTCCCCCTTTTTCACCCCGCTTTCCTTTCGATGACTCTCTCCCAAGGGTGTGCAAGGGTTGAAGGGTCACTCTCCGTGTTTAACTGCCCTGGTCTGGAGACCCGCCACTGACTGCGGTCTTTGTCTTAACTCTCTCCAGCCCTGCAAGCACTGCTACTGTATAGAGTCAGCGCTCACTCAGGGACACGCTCTGAATATCACCTCTCTTCACATGCAACTTCTTGGGGCCCAACCCTATCCAAATACCCCGACGTGTTGCTATGAATTTCGTGAAACCTACTTTGAAATGCCAACCTGTACGCAAACATCTCTCAACAGTGAGAGTAATATGATCTATCCCACCTTCTCTGTTATTCCTACATTAACTAATGTTAAACACAGATCTCAGTGGCTGACAGTAATGATCACCAGGCAGTGTTTAATGGGTCAGAGGTGTCACAATGATCCAGGCCGTAGCAGCCAGCTGCGGCTTCGAACCTGGTTCAACAGCTGAATTATTAGCCCCCGCCGGCAGTTTCCCAGAAGTGAGTTTATATCGGTATAATATATATTATATGGGTTTTTATGAAGTGATCTGCTTTCAAACTGTTTTTGACCTTCCTCCAATACATTTGAAATGCCAAACGTGATCCAATCTGGTTGAGTTGTAAATAGTTCTGATTAAAAAGAGGGAAAGAAAACCATTCCCTGTTTTTGGTGCAGTATGTGCTGTTTGTTGACAAGCCTCTGTGTTCATTTTGTGCTTGTCTTTAATTACCGTATTTTCCGCACTATAAGGCGCATCTAAAAGACTTTAATTTTCTAAAAAGCCGACGGCGCCCCTTATAATCCGGTGCGCCTTATATATGGATTAATATTGAGCCTTTAGTGCAGCTCCGTCTAATGGATGCATAACGTAACCCCAGCCTCTACTGTAGCGGCCATTCTATGCACCTTATAATGCTGATGGTGGGCCTTATGTATGAAAAAAGTTTTGAAATAGGCCATCCATTGGAAGTGTGCCTTATAATGGGGTGCGCCTTATAGTGGGGAAAGTATAGTATTAAGATTTCAGTCACAGTTTGTTGGAGAATATTGTCTTTCATCCAAATTATTGTCCAACAGATAGATAGTGAGCTCGTCCGTGACATCATGTTCACATAGGAAAATAATGTACCATGTAATCAAGGAGTTTTAGAAATTGGGGCTTTACAGGGTTTTGTTTTTGATTCCAATATGTACTACTATATAACGTTCTCTCTCAAATACAAGGATCGGGAAGGCTTTAAGTTGGCTACTCTATGTTGTTTCCTCTTTTGTACTATCAGCTGCGATTTTGGATATGTTTGAGGTTTTAGGACAAAGTGTACTCCCAGAGTTAGTATCGTGGTTTGCAAGTTCTGATGAACGTGATGTTTGTTCTTTATATTATACACGTGTGTGTCTTACATCTGCACCTTTACGTTCGACATGAATGGACCAAGAATCATCTGGATCTCTCATCAAAGTCTGCTTGACTCCTTGCGGGATTTATTGGACGCTCGGCCGACATGAAGCACGGCCATTTGTTGGTCTGATTTATTCGAGTTTATGAAGTTGGACTTCTTTTCTTCAACTGTGTGGTGCCAGGAGCTTGGAGGCCCAAACTATCTGGTTTTGCAGTTTGAGTGTCACCTGATTCTGAATGTAGAGTAAATGTTTTTGGAACACGTTTACAGACACCAACATAGTCCTCAATATAGTGAGGTTGTAGTTCAAAACATGACAATAACTACGTTAGGGAGGGCTTCGCTTCGGGTTAACACGATGAGCATTGTACTGTACGACCGGTTGTGAACTTTGTTTGGAATTATTTTTTTTCCATTCAATGTCTCACTGAGTGTAAAAGCTGACTTATAAACAGTGCGGTTATGAGGTTGTAATTGTGGTATTGATCTCCAAAAACATGGTTCACCTGATGGTCAGTATGAATGTAGACGAGTATAGCAAAATGCGTGAAATAAGTATTCCATTACAAGGCTTAATTGTATATATCTTTTTTTTTTTTCCCTCTCTCTCTCTACCCAGTACCTAAACTCATACTACTATTTGAAGTCATTCCCAGAAACGGTGTTTAGAAGCTTTGTTTTGTGGAGCGTGTGTGTTTTAAGAGCAGGGGTGTTTTCGCAGAGCTAAACCTGCCTGTTACTCACAGTGGCTCTACTGTGTCAAAAAGGTTCCCCTCAATGCTACTGTGTGCTCACTGGAAGTTGTCTTCTCTGCCGGGTGGGGGAAGAAACAAGCCTACAGATGCCTAGGCACAACGCCTGACACACCCATTCACGTGTGTGTGCAAAGAGCCTTCGGGACAAACACGACACACACACATATTCACATGGAGTCTTGGCTCGCTCAGTTGCCCAGGATGTCTATGTCACTTCCCGTGTTTGTGAGGGGTTATTTTGCAGTTGCTGTAGAAACTGAATGTAATATTGAAAAATTGCTTCCCAACAGAAAAAAGCCAGTCCATAGGCGAGAGCCAAGCCTCGTCCCCGACTTTGGCTGCTGCTGCCAGGCTGTCAGCGATGATCCACGGGAAAGACAAAGTTTATGCCAACTCCACGGTGGTGGATCAGGTCAGTTGGGTATTTATTTATGTTGTGAGAGCTAATGTATGTTGTGCATCATTATTATAGTTCGTATGAAAAGCACTGATAAAAGGAAGACAGCCAATCTGTCACAGAGGTTTAAAAAAAAAATCGGTTTGTTTGTGAGCTGACAGGGTTAGGGTGTGGGCATTGGCATGGACAAAGTGTGTACAAAGGTAATAGGGGTTGTAGTTTTTCTGGATACAGTCCAAACTTTAATGTTTCCTTTTCCCATGCTCCACCCTTGTTGGTGTCTAAGTCATTTTTGACAAAAAACACACACTGACTGAATATATTATATTGTTTACTCATAAAGGTAAAAAGAAAGAAATGGATAAGGCTCAAATATTGTGCACTAATACATTACACGAATACATTCCTACATTTTTCTTTTCCAGGTGGATGATGTTGACATGAAATACCGCTCTCGGCCAGTGCCTGATGTTGGCAGGCCTTGCTGGGACCTCTTCTCCATGACACCCCCCGACTCAAAGATGTGTCCCAAAAATCCTCACCCACCCACGCCGCAAAACGCCAAGAGGGCTATCCGAAACCCAGGCCCGGAGAAATCCAAAGAGTCATCTCTTCACAGCTCTCCCCCCTCTCCCTCTTCCCCCTTTGCTCTCCCTCGATCTTTCCCGTCCTCCCCCCTGGCTTCCGCTTTCCGTTTGTTTGAAGGAGGACAGAAGCGACAGCCGCAAACCACCCTTCCAGTCTCTCCCACTTTGAACGGCAGAGGATGCAACTTGTCAGCGGCAACCCGTGGACTGAGGTATGATGGTACTTTTATCAGATTTTTTTTTTTTTTTTCCATGCTCAAAAATTAATCCTCACTTGGATGTTTTAACTTTAACCTGAAAGTAAAAAAAAAATATGTGTCAATATGAGCCTGCGTCCCATCCATTTAAATCAGTGGTCTCAAACTTAATACACCTCGGAGGCCGCTGTGGGCACATTATAGCTGAGGCTGGGCCGCAGCCTCAGTGCACATTCATGCAATTTAAAAAAAAAACAAAAAAACGTCTTTTTAACTATTTTTTTTTTTTTTGCACAAAATAAGATAAGAGAGGAAGCTGGTGTAAACAAGTTTTATGCAAAACTATTTATGAAACTCTCCATGGCAACACCACTGTAACATTCACTCAAAGAAAAATAATTCTCTGCTTGCATCAAGCCGCTGCCAGTTTGAGACCCCTGATTTAGATGAATGAAAGATGAATGGAATTTTTAACATTTGAGCTAACACTTTTCCCCACAATATAGAGCAACTACTGCAGATTCTAAATGCATATTGTCATGGATGGGGGAATCTATTTATTTTTTTTGTATTTTGACATTGTGATAAATAAGGACTGAAAATCTTGTATGGATACACCATACAATTTAAAGAATGTGACAAGGAGGCTGGAAACAATTGAGCATTTGTGTTTTTCAAAGGCCTATTTGCCGTTTATTTGTATGATATGGGCCGAGCGTTAAGTTGCATTTGACCAAAGTGACAAAAAAACTTAAGCGTTCATGTACAAAATGGTGGATGATGCCGCTTAACAAAATAGTTCAACCACCATTAACAGAGACCCTCAGAGACCATCTGTCAACAAGTCCTTTCAGGCAGACTTTCACTTGCAGTAAGTTTTGAACAATCATGAAATATTTCAAAATGAATTGCCATATTAGACCCATGACCCTAGGGTGAAGGATAGGGTAGTTAATATTTACAAAATGATGTGTAAAAGTATGAACCAGCATGAGAGAATGCATCCTAAGGCAGATACATACTACTATGCTTGAGGCGTGATCTTATACAATTTAAAATTGTACATCGTTTGCAGCACTCAATTGAGAGACTGGACAAAATTTACCCTCATGACAACCCTCTATGCCTAAGGTGTGAGCACAGTCCAGTGAACCTTGTGCCTAATGTTTTAACCATGTACTGCAACTCAGTAGTCCCCAATCAGTCCCAGTCCATGAGGAGGAGACAGGGCATCCTCCCCCCTTTCTCGTCAATGATTAGTTAATCACCTTGACCACCACACCTGCCTCCTTTGTCAATTAGGTTCCAGTCATGAAATTCCCCCCCCCCCCCACTCCCATATCCAGTGTCACTACGTTAATAATTGTCTTGTATTATAATGTAATTTGCAGAAGCTGAAATGTCATCCGTCCTATCTTTTGTCATTTATCCAATGTTTACAACAAAACTGGCCAGTACATTTGTGTGCTTGGGAATCAGCAAAGTGTAAATTGGTTCTTGTGTTTTATCAGTCCAAGTCTCGAGTGTGATAGCGGAGAAGAGGACATAGTGGGAAATTCTTACCCCTGCTCTGCTTCGAACCAGCACTCCAGCTCCCCAGACTTTAACCAATCTCAGGCAAACACCGAAAAGCCCACTAAGGTATTGTCCTTCATGTGAATTTTCCGCAAATACCTCTCTGATTGTTTCACTTCTTGGCCGTTATATGATAAATCAGCTACGCTTTTACATAATTTTGATCGTCTCCTCCAAGAAAGTGAAACGTGTCTATGGACAAAAAGTACAACTTCTTAACTGGGGGTGATCAATCTTTTTGAGTGTGTTTGTAAAATACCAATATGCAGATATGTGAACTCCATCAACAGCTCAATGCTGTGATAAAAAGGTCAGACATATCGAGTTTTTCAGCGTTATGCAAAAATGTTCTGTTCTCAGGCTGTTTGCTTGCTGCCCTCTGCTCTGTCCCTGCTCTCATCCAGAACTCGGAGGAAGGCGAGGTTCGACTGCGTTCATATTCCTACTCCTCCCCCAAGGCGAGGCCCTCGCGCCCCTTTCTAAACAGAGATGCAACGGTTGCTGACCTGGCAGAAGGTGAGCGGACTCTGAACCCTTTTCTGTTGTGAATGGGTGGCTCATCTGATTGCCAAGATATAGATTTTAAATCATTATTCATATGGCGGCACAGTGGTTCAGGTGTAAAGCGTTGGCCTCACAGTACTGAGGTCCAGGGTTCGTTCCTGGCCCCGCCTGTATGGAGTTTGCATGTTCTCCATGTACCTGCGTGGGTGTCCTCCCACATCCCAAAAAACATACATTAATTCGGCACTCTTAATTGCCCCTAGGTGTGATTGTGAGTGCGGCTTTTTGTCTCGATGTGCCCTGCGATTGGCTGGCAACCAGTTCAAGGTGTACCCCGCCTCCTGCTCGTTGACAGCTAGGATAGCCTCCAGCACTCCCGCGACCCTCGTGAGGATAAGCGGCTAAGAAAATGGATGGATGGCTATTAATATGACCTACAAGCTGTACAACTCAATTTACAGTATTTAAATATATATATTTTCAAGGAGGGAAGTAAAAATAAACAAAGTCATGTGGTTGGACAACTGTGCGCATCCTGTTCTAACTGGGATTTAGCTGAATTACCCAATCACATTCAAATTGTAGAACGTCAGACAGCACACACCTGCCACCATTTCAAGTGGCTGTGATTAACCCCAAGTAAAGTTCAGCTGTTCTAGACTGCTATTTAAAACTCTTGATAATTTCCTCCATCTCGACTGAGGCTCCAATTCCCACTAAAGAAAAACATCGCAAAGCACAATGGTGCCATCACCATGTTTCATATTAGGTATGGTGTTTTTTCAGGTGATGGGCGATGTTGTGATCGTGTCAGACATACCCACCGTTTCGAATTTTGGCTAAAAATATCAACCTTGATTTTATTGAAGTAGAACAAAATATTCCAGATACACGTTGGGAAATGTTTTTTTAAATTTATCTTGGTTTCATTATTTCAACAGGCGTATGTGCCCTTTTTATATCCACTGTGTTTAGTGTCCCTGTTGCTGCAAGACAACACTAAAACTGTGTTCAAGTGTGTCAGTGTCCAGTATTAAGGACCTGCTTCATTTGTGTACGTAGATGGTGCATTCAACAGCAGTGGTCGTTCTCTACTTCAGGCTTTATCTCTCTCTAAATCACTCTCTCGACTCAACCAAGTTAGTAAGTACATCAGAAAGATGCCGCCGGGAGTTTCTATGGGCATTAAGGTGTATCTCTTCATCGGGGGCAATCTGGTAATAATCAGGAGATGCACACAAAAAGCATTAGGGTATCATGGTGGACCACTGAGTACCTTTTTAAACTACATAATAATGTACTCAAATCTGTTTCACAGATAAAATCATTGATACAGTCCACTCAGCTTTTTTTGCCCTTTGTGTGCGAGTTCAGATGTTACAAAAACCTCTCAGGTCAAAACAAACACAACAATAAACGTCAATTTAATATTTGTCAATGTGAATCAAGATATTGATTTTATTATGAAATACCGTAATTTCCGGCCTACAGAGCACACCTGATTATAAGCCTCACCCAGTACATAAGGAAATACCATTTGTTACATACATAAGCCACACCTGTTTAAAAACCGCAAGTGCCCACATTGAAACCCACATTGAAACACGAAATATTTACAAAGAAAGACAGTACACACAAAGAGTTTTCAAACTTTTAATACCTTAGCTTAGCTTAACATAGCAGTAACACGGTAGCATGAACTGGGCTGGTTTTAAGAAAAAAAGAAAACATACATGCAACATGTCATAGCAACATGGTTGGACAGCACTAACAGGGCCAGTTAAAAAAAAAAAAACATGCCTAAATCACTGAGACGCGGCAGTAACAGAGCTAGTGCATCGCTAACGAATGCGTGGCGCTAACAGACCCAAGTGTAAAATAAATAAATAAATAAATAAATAAATAAGAAACATACCGGTAAAAGTCACTTCCTCGGGACACACATTCCACCACTCTTACTTTTTCCCGCTCGAGTGCCCCCTTGCGGCTTTTAGGAAAAAATGCAAAAGTCAGCCGCATCACTGCTTAAGCCGCAGGGTTGAAAGTGTGCCAGAAATTACGGTAAATTATAGTGTCCTTTTAGACATGAGGGACTGACAACCTGAAATTCTCATGCAGTATACAAGTTGCAAGTGGTGATGTTATATTGAATTGGTGTCTAATCAAAAACAGACTTTCTCCAAAGCTTCATGTCATGTATGTTCTCAAATTTAAAAAAAGAACTTCAGCGAAAATAGTTCCAGTATGACCTTAAAGCTTTGGAGATGGCTAATAAAGGGTTTGAAGGTTGCAGTTTCATTTCATTCTGGGTTTTTCTCTTGGTTTGGCCGTTCTATTTTTAATGTCGTCCCTTTAAAACCATGGTGCCATGTTCGGTCTGTCTGTGTGTGGGTGTACGGCATTCAGACTTTTTCACTCTTCTGCCAATGGGATAAAATTTTCAACCTCTGGCTTTGGGTTCACTCGGTTTGTAATAACTTCCTTCCTTTGAATGACATATTTATTTCTCACTCACTCATTCTCTGACACTCTACATTACAGAGCAGAGTGTGCTGAACCTGACGGAGGCTTCCAAAGAAAAGAGGTAACCGCAATGGCTCTCTATATGAGCTGAGATGAGATCTGTTCGAGTGTGTAGGGCCTTACTCATATGTCAAAACAGACTTCACCCTTTTTGGGCATCACCGTTGGGCTGCAGTAAGAGATTAACTCTGATGGCTATGCCTGTGTGTGAGACCTCAGTGTTTGACCTGTGTTTGGGGTTTGAAGGGGCAGGATGTGACAAACTTCCTTTTGCAAGGCAGGGACCAGTATATGCTCTTGATTGCAAACTCAAAATAACCTCAAAAGCAAACAGCGGCATCCTTGCCTCGACTCTTTTTGCAATTTTAACACTATGATGTGATAAAGCGTGCTTCATCTGCTAAGCTACATTAACATGAGCTTTTTTTTTTTTTTTTTAACCACACAATGGATACTAATTTCACTTTCTTAATTTGTCATTGTCACAGGCTCATAAGTCTATAATGTCCTCATGTATTTTGCCCACTAATATCATGTATTGCTAATAGAGGAAAGATTTGATAGTGTATCATCCTATCATTTAAATGCAGTTAGGCTGAAGAAGCCAACCCTCATTCTTTCGCTTAACAATATTAAAATCCGTCCAGTGTTGTCACGTCGCTAATAATAAATGGCTTGCTAAAACCTTTACTAGTATTTAAAACCCAATTCCTTTACTCTAATAATAGAAACTGGTAATTTATTGAATCTCCTGATGGGGGGGAAAAAAATAGCCTGGTTTGAGGTGTGTCATATCCATCATGCAGGGTTTTGGGTTTCCGTAAGCGGGCCCAGTCAGCAGAGGAGGAGAGCAGCGCATCACTCCAACACCTCACCCTCACAGAGTTCCTTAAAGAGTATGTGTTCACCAAAGTGGCCTCAGAGCCATGCATGTACGCCTCAACCTGTTTTAACACAATTTTACAATACCTTCAACTACATTAACCACATCCATTCTGCACATACAGAACCGCCGTGACTTCTAAATTTAGGCCATGTTATTGGTTTGATTTCACGTTGCATGTCGTTTTCTTCTTCACGCTCTCCCGTGACTGTCTGTTCAGTGTTAAGTGAAGCTAGTTTTAGGTTGCTGCTAATAGTTAACATGATGTTAATTGCATCTCTCCGAGGTCGTCCTATAAATAGCATCCACTAGAGACCGTAGTGACACCCAAGCATGCCAAGCATGTTATCAAGAATAATACGCTGTAGAGCAGAGTCCTGGAAGACTGTCTGGACATTCTTTCATCTCAGCATGATGCTAGAATCCAAAGCTATTAAATCTGTAGTAGTATGTAATATTTGGTAATAAAAAAATACTAATATCATGGGTTTTGCATCTTGGCCTTCAGTGAGGCCAGCAATGGGATGACTGATGACTAACCGATACGTTTATGGTGGAATAGGATCGAGGATGAAGAGTGGGACAAATACATAATTCCATCCAAAGTCGAGTCAGAGAAGTATAAAGTGAGCCGGACCTTCAGTTTCCTCAAGAGCAGGATGTCGAGCACTCGCAACAAAACCAAGGTGAGCCATAATAGAAAGTAACCTCTTCAGGCTAAGGTTTACCGCTGTATTTAATAACCGTACCCAAGTACATCGCCTCACACCCGAAGTGGAGCTATAAAAGGTTTACCATCTCTCAGACAAGCCGGGTCAGAATTCCTGTGCAGGGGAGCCGTTGTCTATGCGGGGTGCCTTTATTTGGCGAGGGAGAAAATTCCCTCTCCTCGGGTCTTAGCAACAGGAGACAGAAAAAATATCCTCTTACATAACGCCCGAGCTCCGAGAACATCATAAGGAACCAAACACGTTCTGTAGTATACGCCATAGTCACAACATCTGTTTCAGAGCATGATGCCATGTGTGTACATATACACAACCAGTCAAGTAAACAAACATGAACTCTTCATCTTCCTTGTAGAGTTTGATAGGAAAATAAACATTGCTCGCTCGCACACACAGAAATCCCCCTTAATTCTCCCCTAAGGATAAAGCACCACATTAGCAGAACCTATGGACCAGAACAAAGTTAACAGAGGGCCTCACTCAAAGGGCCTTTATCTGACCTAACACCCCTTCAACAGGTGTAACCCAGCGGGAAGCTGGCCACTTCTCCTTATTATTTTTTCACACTGTGGCATTAAATGTAGTAAATGTCAGCTTCACGGGTAAATGCGTATTATTTACGGCTTGCTTTTTCAGGTGAAAGGGAAAGAGGGAAAGGATGGAAAGGACAAGAGCGGTGGCCCGAACGGACACCAGTTTGTTCTTGTGTCCCTATCTTGTCCTCCTGTCTGTGTGGCTTGTGACAAGTCTGTTTCTGGGAAGGAGCTGCTGCAGTGCTCCAGTAAGTATTCTGAGGTGGTGGTGTTGTTTTATGTCTTGGGGTGACTCAACTGTCAGGGTTTATGTAAATATCCTCACACTTTCTGCCTTTGTTTTGGCCCACAAAAGACATTAAGTCAGCTCTCTTCCCCCTCGAAAGTCAACATTGATTGGCAGTTTTGATGGCCATCTGGACGCCACTTATTTTGTGTATCAGGGAAATTATTACATTAACCAGAGGTCTGTCTGTTTTTTTGTCTGCAGACTGTTTCGTGAACGTCCATAAGAACTGTCGAGACTCTGTTGCACCATGTGGAAAGGTAACTATCGTACACTGCCTTTGGTCTCCAATAACAATGAGCAAAAATAATCATTTTCGTTTGCTCTTTGAAATGCAGTTGCTGTTTGGGTCTTCATCCAAACACATGGAGCGTACAGTTGTGGCCAAACGTTTTGGCAGTGACCAAAATGTTTTGTTTCACTAACTTTGTTCCCATGATTCACATTGCTTCTTTGTACTTGTAATGAAGTCAGTAACTCATATTTCCCCTCAAAACAGTGTATAGTGGCAATGAACGCAACTTGCTTCATGACATGCTACAATTTGGCAAAGAATGAACAATTCTTCAAAAAATAGACTTCGGGCTCTTCAGTTCCTCTCCCAGTTGAAGATTACTGGAAAATTAAACAAAAACAAAGAGAATTATTGATTTCAAACTACCACATATTATAGCTTTGCCTTGGGAAAGGCCACTTAGTTTAATGCTAACAAACACTTCAAAATGCCTTAGATACGTTAATGAATACCATTGATGTTTCGGTGTTGTAACCTTTTAAGCAATAGATATTTGGACACAAATTGTCGAACAAAACATGCTTAAAGACTATACCAATAGTCATTGGCAAAAAAAAAAAAAAAACTAGTACTGCAGCCTTGTCCTAAAATGACCCTTCCAATTTCCATCCATTAATCCATTTCTTGTACCGCTTATCTTGCTGGAGCCTATCCCAGCTGACACTGGGCAAGAGGCGAGGTACACCCTGAACTGGTTGCTAGCCGATTGCAGGGCACATCTTCTTCTTTCTTCTTTTCCTTTCGGCTTGTCCCGTTAGGGATCGCCACAGCTTGTCATCTTTTTCCATCTAAGCCTATCTCATGCATCCTCCTCTCTAACACCCAGCATCCTCATGTCATGTCTTTGATTTCCTCTCGCTCTTTTGCCTGGCAGCTCCATCCTCAGCACCCTTCTAGCAATATACTCACTCTCTCACCTCTGGACATGTCCAAACCATTGAAGTCTGCTCTCTCGAACCTTGTCTCCAAAAGCTCCAACTTTGGCTCTGCCTCTAATGAGCTCATTTCTAATCCTATCCAAACTGCTCACTCCGAGCAAGAACGTCGGTATGTTCCTTTCTGTCACCTCCAGTTGTGCTTCCTGTTGTTTCTTCAGTGCCACCGTCTCTAATCTGTACATCATGGCGGGCCTCTCCAACGTTTTATAAACTTTGCCCTTCGTCTTAGCAGAGACTCTTCTGTCACATAACACACCAGAGACCTTCCGCCAGCTGTTCCAACCTGCAGGGCACATATAAACAAATAACCATTTACACTCACTTTCACACCAACGGGCAATGTGGACTCTTCACTTAACCTACCTTGTATGTTTTGGGGATGTGGGAGGAAACTGGAGTACTTGGCGACAACCCCCTCAAGGAAAACATGCAAACTCTACACAGAGCGGCTGGATTTGAACCCGGGTTCTCAGACATGGGGCAGATGTGCTAAGCAAGTTGTCAACTGTGTTGCCCCCTGCCAATTTCCACTTTTTATAATATAATTTTATAAATTAGAATCTCAACATCAATTTACCAATGCAACTTTTTCAATTGTATTTACAAATCTTACCTTGTTGACGTCCTTCTTAGAAACTCATAAGGGCTGTGTGCTACAGTAGGCTGCAGGCTGCCTTTGTCTCTCCTTCTTTCACGCTAGTGCAATGCCAGTCTGAGGCTGAATGCGAAATCAGAAATACATTTTTTCCTGGAAGAATAAATTCCAACACTTGGCGACAAAAGCAATTCCTGGAATCATGTGATGATCTGAACAGTGAAAAATAGTAACAGCAGTGTACACCGTTGCGTTTCGTAAAGTATTTTCTCCAAATTTAGTTCATTTATTTTGATGTTCCAAAAACAACAACCCAATACTTATTAGATTTTAAAGGCACCAGTGTGTTCTTCATCATCTTAAGTTTATACGACATGTTTCCTCAGAAGCTGCAGGAAAAGAATGCATTGCTGATGAAAAGCAAGACCTCGTCTCTCCCACAGAGTGAGTCAAAAATTACACCCCCCCCCCTCTTGTCTCCCGTATCCTCCTTCTCTCTTCATTTATTCTTTTCCCATTTACCTGTTCTCCCATGTTTTCCCTGTTGCTGAAAGTAACCCATTTACCATGTCCCCTGGCTCACCTCTAAGTTAAATTTTAATTGGTCTGAGTGGGGGATCCATCCTGGATGGAATTTATGTTTGTTTGCACATATTTTAAGCACAGAGGTTGCACAAGGACATCGTCCTCCCACTGACAGATTATGTTTCTCACTAAATTTGTAGCTTTCAAACGTCGTTCATTCATTTCAAATTTACAAGTCAAATTCTATCTTGTTGTTCCGGTGTTTCTTCCAGATTCTGTGAAAGACAACACTTCCTCCTCCTCATCACTTTCCCCAGCTTCCTCACTTATGACAACGCCCAAAGAAAAGCGAGAAACACTCGCGCCTCTGCCCAAAAGCCTCACTGTGTCTTTAGAGAACAGGTAGGATTTACAGCTATAGTTCAACCCTGTGTATTAACGGTAATTAGATGAATTTCAACACAGTAGTTGCAAAAAAAAAAACAATCGTAATAAATGTTTTAAGTGGCATTTTCGAAGGCATGTTGTGAATGAGGGTTTCAATATTTTTACTGGCCACAGTTGTCCCACAAAAAATGTCAGTGTAGCTTTTAATGAAAGTTGTATTTTATCCCTCCCACTACAAGGTTTCAGCAAGAAAGAAAGGAAAAAAAAACATTTTCCATGCTGCTACACAGCTTAGAAATAATGTTTTCTTCCCAAAACGTCTCTTGCATCCACAAAACAGCAGGTGTGATATAATGCTGACTCTTTGAATAGTGTCTGGGATGTACTATATTTGAGAAACAATCTGTCCTTGATAAACCCGTCACTATGTGACATTGACATGAACTTTGCGGTCCTTAATGCACTCAGCATCCATCCATCTATCCACTTTCTGTACCGCTCATCCTCACTAAGGTCGTGCTGACCCACATCTCAGCTAACTGGGCGAAAGGCGAGCCAACCAATTACAGGGCACATGTAAACAAACAATCATTCACACGTACAGAATGGAATCTTCAATTGGCCTACTTTTTGGAATGTGGGAGGAAATCAGAGTACCCAGAGAAAACCCATACAGCCACGCGGAGAACATGCAAACTTAACAGTAACAGTTCTTTGCCAAGTACGTACGAGACTGTTTAGTGGTACTTTAAATATTGTTTAAGCTGTCAAATTAAAGTTTTAAGTATACCTTTTGTTGTATCATGATATCGAGTAACAATGCAGATTTTCAGCAAAATCCTGTGCCTTTCATTAAAAAATAAAAGTATTTGTGACATTCATACATACATTTTCTGAGCCGATTATCCTCACAAGGATCTCAGAAGTGTTGGAGCCTATCCCATCAATCATTGGACAGGAGGCCGGGTACACCCTGAACTGGTTCCCAGGCAATCGCAGGGCACACCGTGACAGACAGCAGTCGCACTCACAAGCACACCTAGGGGCAATTTAGAGTGTCCGACCGATTAATGTTGCATGTTTTTGGGATGTGGGAGGAAACCGGAGTGCCCGGAGAAAACCCATGCAGCCATGTGGAGAACATGTAAATTCCACACAAGCAAAACCCACGCAAGCATGGGGAGAACATGTAAATTCCACACAAGCACGGTCGGGATTAGAACCCCGGTCTTCAGAACTGTCAGGCCAACGATCTACAGCTGCACCGCCGTGCCGCCAGCTTTGTGACGTTATTTTCAATTTAATGGTTCTAAAAAAAAGTCTGGTAAAAGAACTCAGCTCTTCTGGCAATTGTAAACTAATGCAGAGGGTCCAAATATCTTTATAAAATCCATCCATCCATTTTCTGACCTGCTTATCATCACAAGGGTCCAAATACCTTTTATAAAATCAAACATTGCCATTTGAATGCATTTAAAAACCTTCAAATAGCAATTTGTAGCTAAGAACTGAGACTTCAAAGCTGTAGCAGCTAAACGGAAATTTTTATATCCCTTTTTTTTTTTCATATAGACGGCTGAGTGACACAGCAGGGGTGGAGGTTGATTCCCCTCCGACAGCTCACAACTCACATTCTGAGGAGGGGACTCCTACTACAACAACCCCTCCTTCAATCGACCCACCAGTCACTTCACAGGGTACGTCAAAAACTTTTATGGTCAGGTAGCTCAGGCTACTTTAAAAAGTCTACTTTTTGTAGATGAAGTCGATGCTCCCCTACTGAGCGATCTGTCAGCCGACCTGTTGGGACTCGACGCAGAATCGTGGAGCCTCGCAGTCAGTCCCGACTTCTGCAGGCAGCATGACAGGCGTGCCATCAAACGGCAGGATGTCATTTATGGTGAGGCTGGGGTTACCTCATTGAGTGTCATTTGCCCATTTCATTCCAAAGCTCCTTGCTTTTTAATCCGTGAACATTCAAATTTGTATTATAATCATAATCCACTTTGCTGCCTTTCTGTAGAATTAATGCAAACAGAACTGCACCATATCCAGACTCTGACAGTCATGTCGGAAGTGTTCAGACGAGGCATGCTAGAGGAGCTCCAACTGGACTGGGATTGCGTGGCCCGGATTTTCCCGTGCTTGGATTCCTTGCTGCTCTTCCACAGGAATCTTTTCGGATCACTGCAAGAGTGCAGACAGGCTTCAATCCAATCTGAGAACCAGAGAAATTACCTCATCCATCACATTGGAGACATCCTGCTTCAGCAGGTGTGTAATGAGACATACACTTCATGTTCACGATTGCAAAAATGATATAGACGTCCACCCATAAAACAAAATTAAGATCCTCCTTTCAGTTCTCAGATGAAAATGCTGAAAAGATGAAGCAAGTATATGGAGATTTCTGCAGTCACCACATGGAAGCTGTCAACGTCTTCAAAGAGCTTCAGCAACAGAATAAAAAACTCCAGAACTTTGTCAAAGTGGGTCAGAGGTCTAAAATACTGTATGCTTTCAAGATCTATGGATTATAAAATCTGATTGTGGTTTGTGTGCTTGCAGCAACAGAGCAGTAACTCACTGGTCAGGAGAAGAGGGATACCAGAGTTTATCCTTTTGGTCACTCAGCGCATCACCAAGTACCCAGTCCTGTTGGAGAGGATATTACATTACACTCAAGGCACGTCAACTCCACATACAGCAGCAGTATGGGCGCAACGACAACGAAAAAGCTAGCTGGATAGTGATAAATTCTCCCAAAAAAGAAACTTTAAATTGATTTTAGTTGTAACTTTTTAAGCCACAGATATTTAATGCAAACAGTGGAGCAACAGATGCCGACAGACAATATAGCAATCCTCACAGGCAAATTTTCTTTATCCTTTGTGGATTACTGCATTTTATTGAGGTAATTTGTGGCCATCTCTATGTGTGAGGGGTGTTATGGTCTGATTGTGAGTGCAACTGGTTGTTTGTCTCTATGTGCCCTGCAATTGGCTGGCTGGTGTACCCAGCCTCCTGCTCAAAGATAGCTGGGATAGGCTCCAGCACTCCCAAGAACCATGTGACGATAAGCAGCTCAGATAATGGATGGATGGATGGATGGATGGATGGATTATACTGCTCCCAGATGGCCATTACACACACACCAGAAGACGCAACACACAGTTTGAGTTATGCCAAACTGTTCCTCTTTGGTCGATTTATGACATTATTAGACAATTTTATAAAGTACAGTATAATGCAGTGCTGTTTTTCTTTTTGAAAATCTCATTACATAAAATTTGTGGTACTTTTGACGAGGCTAGAACAGATTAATGGCATTCCCATTCATTTAAATGGGGAAAGATGATTTGAGATTTCTGAGTTGAGTGTGGTTACAGAACAAATTAAACTCTTATCTCAAGGCTCCACTGTAGTTTATTTGCTTAATGCTGAACACTTTCTGTAATCTTGAACCACACAAAAAAATAATGAATATTTCTCTGAAATTTGAATGTCCATTTGAAAACTGGCATTTCATTACTTTGACCTCTGTTACACTCCTCTCAACAGAAGGCAGTCAGGAACACTCAGACTTGTCAAGTGCTCTGGCTCAGATACGGGATATCATCGCCGCAGTGGACCTGACTGTAAATAAGTACGAGAGGTCTCAGGAGCTGCAGGAAGTGCTCGCCCGGCTGGAGAATAAGAGCTTGGCTAAACTCAAGAGCGGCAAGGTAATTCGCAAGCAAGACCTGCACAGCAATCACAGAGATCTACAACACAAGGGGCTGCTCTACTGGAAGACCGCAACAGGGCGCCTAAAAGGTTTGTCAAGCTTCATATCTGAAACTGGATCTTTTCATTTTAGATTTGTTTGACAGCTAATTTGTATGTTTTTCCCCCTTTCTTCTAGATACATTGGCGCTTTTGCTTACTGACGTCATGGTGTTCCTGCAAGAGAAAGATCAGCGCTTTGTATTTGCGGCTGTGGTAAGCCTCAACCTGTGCAAGTCTTCCCTACTAAATTTGCCTTACTTATCTATTCATTTTCTCCTTACTTTCAGGACCAGAAACCTCCCGTGATCCCACTGCAGAAGCTCATCGTGAGAGAAGTAGCCAATGAGGAGCGAGGGATGTTCCTCATCTCTGCTTCCTCAGCTGGACCAGAGATGTATGAAGTTCACACGACCACCAGAGAGGAAAGAAATGCTTGGATGAAACAGATAAGACAAGCTGTCGAGAGGTTTGTTTTCAAATCAACTGCGTGCACATGTACATTGATTAATGTGACATTTTGTTTTACGGAAGAGTAATTTGTGCTTGTGTACAGTATTGTGTGTATTAATCATTATTTAACCTACTTAATCTTCATGGCAGTTGTCCAGAGGAAGAGGAGGAGGAGGAGCGCAGCGCTGAATCAGAAGAGGCCAAGCGAGCAGTGGAAGCGAAGGTTCAGAAAATGTCAAAGTTCCAAGGTAACCTATGAGTACATCTTAATACTGGATGAACAGATTGAACAGTTAGCTATGAGCACATTAATTAAAGTACATGTATTTTTTTTGTAGAGACATTGTTAAGCCAGGACCAGCGCATCTGCAACAGTTTGGAGGAGAAATTACAGCTGTATGCTGAGCTCACTGACTTAACGCTGCACTCTCCAGAAGCCATAGCACATCGCCACCTGCTGGTACAACCGGAAATTGATATTGAGTCGCCAAGACAGGCCTCAACGCTCCTCACGGCTGCACTCAGAGAAGGTAAGACAACCACTTAGAAAGGTGATTTGATTTACGTCTCTGAATGTTTTTTTTTCAGCAAGCGCATTTTCAATAACAAGTGGAATCTGAAATGCCAATAACTAAAATATTGGGTACAAATGTAAAATGATACTGTGTCTACCTGTCCACATGTGTTTGGTATACCATGTTCTACCTAGATAACGTTATGCTACATTTACATTATGTTACCGGCAGCCACAGCAAGTCTATTTCATCCACCATGGGCAAAATGTGATGGTCGTGAAACAACGCAGGCGGACTGGATGTGCAAACGACACTGTGATTATGTAGATCCCTGGCAAGATCGTTTATAACCATCGGAAAAATTTCCACGGCAGTCAGGCTGTTAACATGAAACCTAAGTGGCCATAGTAACGCATTGAAACCTGAAAGTGTGTAATCGAGCGTCACACAACTTGTAGGCAGTCCCTGGAGCTATGGGACGCATATTTTTCTGATTCAATCGCACCTTCACCACATTTGGATTTCGGAGGACAAAAATGTCCAAAATCCTATTGCACAATACATCTCGGGTACATAGGGGCTGCTGTGGCTGCCAGGAATATAGTGTGAATGAAAGATAAAGCTTTATTTCTAGTTTCAATGTGTATAAGATATTTAATGCTATTTCAGTTTCAATATTGTACTCAATCAAGTCAAAATAAACCAGATCCCCAATAAAGAGTCTGCTACACAATACACAACTTCTGCGTCTTGTTTGCTTCCTCTGCAGCGGAGAACCTGATCACCATTCTGCAGGCTCACGATGGCCTTCTTGTACAAAGTGACATCTCTCCAATCCGTGGGCCCGATTCCTGCAACTACAATAGCCACGGCAGCAGCATCCAAGAATCTCCCTCAGAACGTAACCACATTCTTTTGCAATTCTCCAATGTGAGACATGCAACATGTGCAGGCTACGTCATTTTGTCCCTTTGTTTCCGCAGCCGATTATTTAAGCACGCTCAGTATGAGCTCCACCTCTCTTGGATCAGACAGTGAGGGGACAGCGATGGATGGAGTCGTGTGGAGGTCTCCTCCTAAGACAAAGAAAGGAGACACTAAAGATACACTGTTCAAGGTTCTGCCATTATAATTCTCATTTGGAGATGTTTGTTGATCAATATTTGTTAGTGTCCCGGTATACTAACATAATATTCTGTAGGTGGCAGAAAGTGTCCAGAGTCTGACTCAGCTTCTTTATAGTCTGCAGGTGAGTAAGGAGACAAATGTATGAATAAAATTAGCACATCTTTCAATTTTGTCTCTTCTTCCCTTTTATCTTCAAAAATGAATTACCATAAAATCTGTTCAGTTACATTGTCACATAGGGTGCACTCACTAAATTAAAAGATTTTTTTTTTTTTTTTTTTTTTTTTTACACGTAAGCCACACTGACAGCCCAAACAAAAACTGCCAAACCTCACTTAAGGAAATGTCTACAGATGGAAAAGCGCTTAAGCTAAGACCAAAAAAAAAAAAAATAAGGTCCAGTATCATCATTTACTCCAAACTAATGTAGTTCGATTTTGATTTTCAATAATGGGGCCGGTTGCCTTGAACTTCAAACTTGAAAATCTGAAGTTACAATTCAACATGGAGTTTGTGTAGAAATTCCCAAAGCATTAATTGATGATCATTGACGATGATTTCATTGATCTTTGAAAATCCGCAAATAATATGCACAATGCCTAACTGCAAGGGTTAAAGCTTGTAAAAACTGTTTTATTGGAGCTTGCTAGAAATTAGTAGAAGTGTGTTTAAATTAGTTATATTGTTATAGATGGGCAGCACGGTGTCGTAACAGGTTAGAAGGTTGGCCTCACAGTTCTGAGGACCAAGAGTTCAAATCCTGGTCCCACATGTGCGGAGCTTGCATCCCTGTGTGGGTTTTCTCTGGGCACTCTGCTTTAATCCCACATCCCTAAAAACATGCATTAATTGGAGACTCTAAATTGTCGCACCTCCTGCCCGATTAAACCTGGGATAGGCTCCAGCACTTCTGCGACCCTTGTGAACAAAGGTGGCTCAGAAAATGGATAGATGTTACATTTTTACTTGCAGTCTTTGTACATCCATAGAATTAGTAGCTTTCTTTGACGTTTGCAGGCTGCTGTGACCCTTCAAGACAGCTGTCTTGAGATCCAGAAAATTCTCCTTCAGGAAGGAGACAAATCTCAGCTCAAGACCCTCACCTTCACACACACCTTCCAAAACACCTTCGTATGAATGCCTCGGAATTGTCCTGCAAAATGTTTTGGTACGTCCTATTTGCGAAGAGTTGACAGGAGATATGCTGTGGTGCAGGAGCAGGAGAGGCAGACGGGCAATGATAAGAAAACAGAGGAAATTGAAAAGAAGGCTTTGGAGAGGAAGAAGGAAGAGGTGGATGAGGTGCAGAAACTCCATGTGAAACTGAAACAAGACCAGCAGCGCTGGGACAAGGAATGTGTGACCAGAGAGAAACAACAGGTTGGTCTCATTATGTCATCTATGAATTACCTGACCCTATGTCTGTTTGAAAAATCCAGCTTCCCTCACGAGAGTGCCTACTCGTCTATATGATTTAATGTATGTGTTGTGCAGAATGAGCAGGAGACTGCACTGGAACAGCGTGAGCAGCAATGCATCCTGGAGGCAGAGCGGCTGCGTTGCGAGCGAGAGGAACTGAAAACTCAGCTGCTGGAGTATCATAACAGTCTGGACAGACTGCGGGAAGGCCAGAAGAGCGTGGACAGGGAGAAGGAGAAGCTCGAAGCCCAACAGAGATTCCTCCAGACCTGGAGGCATAACCGACAGAGCAGTCTACCTGTCACCATTCCGCTGGATGGATACAAGGTATGAATAGGAGGAAGTATTCATACAATAATGTCACCAGTAGGAAGGCTGTTTAATACTGTGGAAAAATGGGGAAATTAAGCTATCTGTAATGCTCGAATGTTCTAGCCTGTCGATGTCTGATTTCCGCATACTAGTGTGTCCTGCGACGTCATTGTCACGATATGTATATTCAAAGTCTGGCTTTGGATCAAGTTAAAGGCGCGGTTAGATAAATTTCTGTAATTTCTGTGGGATTCTTTTGTTACAATCGATAGCTGTAATGCTTCCTGCACAGGACAGATGCACAAAGTGAGTCGCTTGCTGCATCGCTCACATTTGGAAAACAGTTTTGGAAGATGACCTAACACAGGCATTTCCTTTTCTTCTTACGATTGTTGGCATCATGTGACTATAGAGCTTGTGCACGTACGTCTTCAAATCACGTCACTGGCCGGAAGTGTCGGTCAAACAAGCCGTTCTTTAATGCTAAGTCGGTTGGAGATAACATGAAAATACCTCTTATAGCACGACGCCCAGAGTTTTGTCCAATGCCGAAAACATTTAGAAGGTGATAATAAACGAAGGTATGTGGAAAAATGAGAGACACTTGGCATAGAGGACCCACATTTAATGCTGAAATTGATGTTTTCGCCGATAAGAAATTGGACTATTAATTTGCTTCCGCTTGTCTTGGACATCTGGATCTGCACATGTATTTGGTGAGTAAGTCGTCGAGATTTACACAGAAAAGTTTAAAAGCGTATACACATACAAATACTTCGTTGCTGGATCTGTTCTCAACGGCTTGTGAACATGGAAGTCTGTTCGGTTACGTTAACCTTTGCTGAAATCCATCGATCTTTTCTGCTAGTATTCAAGACAAATACCAATATTTATATCAATGACACCTGGTTTTACACAAACTCACATTCATTAACCATGATTTGGGGAAAAAAAAGAGAACAAGCGAGTCGGCTCCTCCGTGCGTTTCCCAGGAAGTACTTGTAAGGCCAAGTTGGCTCATTTGAGAACAATGTGTTAAAAAAAATAAATAAATGAGACGGGGTCATCTCCAATGTACACAGAAGCGTGTTGCGGCCACACGTTATACTTCGGTAAACCTCTCCCTGACAGACATTTGTTTTTTTAAATATGCATTGTTCTCAAATGAGCCAACTTGGCATTATAAGTACTACATGTGAATTTGAGATTGAGAAGAATAATTCCTTCCTGAAATGAAGTGATCTCTACGCACGTTTAAGATTCATGCATAATTCAGTTTCAGAGCCGAATTATGCATGAATAGTGGGATATTAACATCTAGTCCTACATAATCCATCCAAAATCCATCAATCTTTCCGCTTTTCAGATGGTATTCTATAGAATGACCTCTTTGAATATTTGTAATAACCAACAGCACAACAAGTCTCGGGTATTGTGAATATTCTACTCGGGTTCAATGTCCCCCACACTGTCGAGCACCTCTTTTTGACTGGCAATATGGCAGCGTGAAAATGGTGACGTCACATGCACAAGCTCTATTGACTTTGATGGGTACTGTTTCCTGTCAACGTAGAGAGCACCTGGCATCATGGCACATCCCCATTTTATCAGCCTGGGACTCTTAAAAAGAGTTTGAAATTATGACGTTAGACACGCTTTTACTTTTGTGACATAATAAAGACTTTTTGGTTAAAGGATCAGCACAGCTGGCCGTGTTTAAACCATGTTAAACGATAAACACCCTCATAAATTAGAGAGAGCAGAAGGAACACACCCGCTGAAGTATAAACAGGAGACACTCCACACCTCAAATTTCAGAACTAAAGAAGCCTTCCAAAGACAAGAACAGTTTAGTTTCTCCAGTCTGTCCTGAGTCATTTCCCGGGCTTCCTTGCTGTGGGACAGGCCGGAAACAACTCACCAGGGAGGCATGCAGTAGGCTTCCTAACCAGATGCTTGAGCCACCTCATCTGGCTCCTGTCGATGCAGAGGAGCCTCTCCCGGATAACCGAGCTTCTCACCGTATCTCTAATAGCGATCATAACCGCAATTAAAACTTGTTTCGGTTACTTCTGTTAATGATATTGTTCTTATTTCTTCTCATGACCCATAACTCGTGCCCATAAGTGTTCTCTTGTAGGAACACCATTGTTGGTCATTAAAGACCCTAAATTGTCAATAGGTGTGATTGTGAGTCTGAATGGCTGTCTATAATGTGCCTTACAATGGGCTGCCCACCAATCCAGGTGGTACAAGCAGCCGGGATAGGCTGATGAATAGTAATTTCCATGTCAAAAAGTTGCAAATCCTTCAAATATTAAGATTTACATTTTTGTGAATACTGGGGCACCACTCTGTGTCATCTGATCTCGTGTCCTTTAAATCTCCCAAGCTGCCGCCGATTCACAGTCGCTCAGGCAGCCTGGACGGCACCTGTTGGACATACGAGAGTGATGCAGCTCTGCTCGACTCCCTCGAAAAGAAGCACCCCCCCAACAACAACCCACACCAGTACCTGCTCTCCGCCCCGAAGAGGAATCACGACGGCCTCCGGCAAGCTTCCAGCTATGGCGCTGACCTCAGCCTCAGCGCCAGTCTCTATAACAGCCTCAATACTCTGCTCAGCCAAACCCACGGGAAACAACCTCAGGATGCGCTCACATTCGCTCACTACTCAAAGAGCCACGAGTGCAGTCAGCCTTCCAGTACCTCTGTCAATCCCTTCAGCGGCAGACCCAGACCACAGCCGCAGAGCACCAGCAAGTGTATGTAGTGCAGTAATATACTAATATATGATACCGTAATTTCCGGCCTACAAGCCGCACCTTTTTTCACACGGTTTCAACCCTGCAGTTTATGCGGTGATGCGGCGCTAGCGTTAAACTCTTTCTATGTACTGAGGCTTATAACCAGGTGCGCTCTGTAGGCCAGGAATTACAGTATATTAAATGGAAGATGTTAAAGGAGAAATCCAGTGGTTTGCATGAACAATGTATCCCATAGGTCATGTAATAGGTATTCTATCTTGATAATGTGATGTTAAATCCTCTCCCATTTAATAGTGTTTTGAGAAGATTTTAATCGACAATTGCAAATTTTCAGGGACACTGGCATTTTTGCGAGTCACATGACCTACGTGGGCGTATGTGACATGTTACGTGCCATTCCAAACGCTCGATTACATGGGACACCATTTACCGTTAGCCCCGGACGCCGAAGCTAGGCTAAAGGCCTCCGCCGTCACCGAAGCTCGGCTAAAGGCCTCCGGCGGCAGGCTGCAAGCCGAGCTTCGACGTCCGGGGGGCCGTTAGCCGAGCTTCGGCATTACATGTTGCATCCGCGCACATAGGTCATGTGACTTGTGAAGATGGCAGCTTCCCTGAAAATTTGTAATTCTCAATAAAAATCTTCTCAAAGTACTCTTAAATGAGAGAGGATTTAACATCACATTGTCAAAATAGAGTACATATTCCATGACCTCTTAGATATGCTGTTCATGTAAAGCACTGGATTTCCCCTTTAACTACTAACCTCAAACTGTGAGGCAGACATGCTAGCCACTAGTACACCGTGCTGTCCTACCAGTTCGAAATTTCGTCTTTGACACTTAAAGATTATTGAAAATAAATTTGCCACCTTTAGGGCAGCAAGGGGACCTATTGGTTGGCACAGCTGCCTCACTGTTTTGGGTTCGGAGCCTGCTTATGTGGAGTTTGCATGTTCTCCTCGGGGTGGACTGGAATAGGCTCGAATAAGGGCAAACTATAGAAAATGGATGAGTGGGTGAATCACTTGTAGATTTTCGTCCACTGCTTCTGTGGATGCTCAGAGCAAACTATAATACCTCCCTCTCATCTCTCTTCCTCTCTTTCAGACTTCAGTCCACAGTTGGATCGACATTCCCTGGGGTCCTGGAGGCCAGAGATGCGAGGTCGAGAACTTTACGAAAACACCTACCCCTCTTCCTCACCTTCCCTCGCCCCGCTCCTCCCCTCACAGTCCTACCTCTCTCTAGAAGGACATCTCAGGGAGGACAGTGGCGAGGAGAACATTGTTTACCTCTGATGGCGCAGTAACTGCACTTTGTCGTTTTTATTTACTGTATTTGTATTTGTGATTGAGGTAAATACATGTGGGTAATCGCGGCTAATCAAGTGAGGGAATCGCATCATATGTGCCTTTTGAAAACTGTTTGTGGCGGCAATCAGTGCGCTTCCTGCTTAATCAAAAGCAGTTGTGCCTTTTGCGTTGGTACTTGCATCTGTAAATGAGGTTATTTCCTTATTTTATTAGCGGGATACTGGGGGAATCCACAGCATGCCCTCAAGCAAGGCACTAGGAAATTCCAAGACACAAGTACTGATGCAATTTTTTTCCGTGAGCACTTAAAATAAAAAGAAATATATTGGGGAAGCCAATTTAGGCTTTCCCCAAGTTATGTACAGCATTAATTGCTCTCCTATAGAGTGCCATTGTATTGCCATGTGATCTTAAATTATATTTATTAGGGAATGTAAACATTTGCAAAAAAAATATAACTAAGGTATGCACATAATTATTGTATGTACTGTACCCTATAGTTTATTGAAAGGGCTACCTATGTGCACCGTTGGAAGAGGTTTATAATTTTCTTCAAGTGCCACAATTCTGGTGTGGTTTTTTTTTTTCTCACTGTCTCCATTTGTAACAACTTGGTAATTTATTGTATGTAAATGGCTTCATGCACTGTACACAATGTTTGGTTTATTTTTAATCACTAATCACTGATGTGATGTACTGTATGTAAAGGTTTGTGCTGCACATAAAAATATGGTTGCAATCTTCTGCTTGCCTCCAAAGTACTCTAGGTAACATAAGCATGTGTGAGTATTGAAACATATTCTTTTTACGATTATGTGCAGTTTATATCATTTATCGTCGTCGCGTGCCGTCAATCTTACTTATATCGTCGTTATGGCTCCGAAATTTGACCTCACATCTTTGTCAGCGTTTGTTTGTGCGGTCCCTTAGCAGTTAGCACCTCCCCGGAAGCCAAGAAACGTCAGCTGCTTGACCTCAGCGATGACAAGGGTCACTGATAGCCCAGAGCAGACCACCAAACCGAAACGCCATTTATCTCTGACTGTATTTCTATCTTAGTCTCAGGTGCAACAAATACCATACAATCGAATTAATAAAAGACCACCTCTGAGGTCGTCTTTTTTGTAAATGTAAATTAAAATCTACAGTACTGCGTAGCAATACAGTACGGGCACTAACTGGCTCAAGAATATAAAGCCATATGTAATAGTTTTCCTGGATATACACAAGAGAGCTGGGGAATTTTTTTTTTACTAACTTGGCGAAGTGTACTTAAAATATACTGAAGAGTGACGCAGAATTTTTCCCTGGAATGTTCGAATGGACCGGTGTTTCACACTGACATTTATTCCAGACGGAGGCAGCGTTGGGACACTGATAAACTTTTCCAAAAAGGACAGAGTATGATGTAAGTGGTTTTTTTTTTAAACACTATTAGATGTGAAATGTACATATCACAATGTATGAGTGAGCCGAATGTTAATTGGTATTGTTTTTCGATATAAAATGAGCTCTCGCGCGCTAATGCATGCTAACCATTTAGCAAAAGCTGACTGACAAGGTTATTCAGGTACAAAAACAAGTGATAGAAAACTGATAAACTCACACTACTTGCCTTGTGGTTTACTTATAATTACAGTTTTGAAATGTGGTTCTCTTTCCTGTAAAGAGCTATTGGGCAACACGGATAGGATGAGCTATAGTCTGTGGCATATTAAGGGGGAAATCTAGTGCTTTGCATGAACAGTGTATCTAATAGGTCATGTAAAATGTACCCTATTTTGACAATGTGATGTTAAACCCTCTGTCATTTTATAGTGTTTTAAGAAGATTTTTATCGACCACTACTTACATTACATTAATTAATTTTCAGGGGCGCTGCCATTTTTGCGAGTCACATGACCTATGCGTGAGATGTGACGTGTGCTGTGCCGGAACAAAGGCTCGATTACATGGGACACCATTTATCCCCAGCGCTAATTTCTTGGATTTATCCTCATCTGATGAAGAAATAGCAGTATCGTTGATGGGGAAAACGGAGGAATACTTCCATACAGATTTGAACCTGCCGTTAGCCAAGCTTCGGTGGAGGGGTCCGGGGCTAACGGCCACTGCTGCCTGGAAGCTCGGCTCGCGGTCTTCCACCGGAGCTCGCTCGTCAGACTCAGCGTCATTCCGGTCCGAAGAATCATCCGAGTCTGCCGGCCTGGAGCTCTGCGATCCTTAGTTTGCGCACTTATGTACCGCGCAGGCCTCCGAGTAGTCAGACTCCGTGTCATTCTGCCTGAAGAACCATCCGAATATTCAACATTTACACCCACAGGTTCAAATCTGTATGGAAGTTTTCCTCTGTCTTCCCAATCAACCGATAATGCTATTTCTTCATCAGACGAGGATAAAACCGAGAAATGGGCGCCGGGCACAAATGGTGTCCTATGTAATCAAGCATTTGGAACGGCACGTCACATCTGTCCATGGAGGTCATGCGCCTCGCGAAAATGGCAACGCCCCTGAAAATTCGTAATTGTCGATAAAAATCTTCTCAAAACACATTTAAATGAGAGAGGATTTAACATCACATTGTCAAAAAAGGGTACATATTACATGACCTATTGGATACACTGTCCATGGAAAGCATTGGATTTCCCCTTTAACCATGCTGTAGCCGTGTAAACACATTGCCAGATTCTGTGTAGATGGGAAAAGATAATGGACTTTACACTTGTTTTTCATGTAAGTGATCTCAAAACCAACATTATTGCATCTTTCAATCAATAAGTCACTCTTTCCATATTCTCATCCAGGTTTTGAACCAACAACTTTCCATTCCAAAATCCTCCAGGCCGACATGACATCCAAATTAAGTATAGAAAATCAGTATACACTATCAGCAAGTCGTTAATCACGTTCACGTGTTTTTCAGTCTGCGTGCGTGAATGTGAGCGCTCGTCACAGCTGAGTGGTCACAACCAGGCTTGCGAGTGAGTTGACACAGAATTTGTACCCAAGACACTTTCACTCCTTGGTCTTTCCATCTTCACCTACTAACACTGACAGTCATGACGGAGACAAATTGAAGAGACATATTTTTTTCGTTCCCTTTACTGTCATTTCAATTTCACATTTATTCAGGTTCAGTCCACTCGAAAAAATATCACAGTTAATTTTACAACATATCTACAGTGATTAAACACTTCCCAATCCCAAAGAAAGATAATAAATTGCATCAAAGGCAAAAGGTTACTTCTGCAGGAAAGTGTATGATGGCCGTACTGAAAGAAAATAAGTGGCATGAGATTAAAGATGTGATCTTGCAATAATAAAGCGGTAGATTTTCAAGATTAAAAAAAATAAAAGTTAAAGTATTACAAGAATCAAGTCTTGTATATTTTGAAGATCATGGGCATTAAACATATTTTTAAGATATGTTTAGTCCAAGAATATAATTGTCCATTTTGAGCTAAGTCACAATAATGAAAAAATACCACTGTTGCTACTTTAAAAAAAGTTTTTCCTTTATATGTGTGTAGACTTCTAGCTGTCCAGGTCATAGTAATATGCCAAATTTGACTTTTTTTTCTCAAAAAAAAAGTTTAAAAAAACAATTATGAGACCAACTATTTTCCATATTAAAATTTTAATATTACGAGAATAAGGTTTGCATTTTTCAGTAGCCTAAATACTGCTCTCTAATTTTGATGTTGGTTTGCTCGGAGTATACCATATAGTTTTCATTGTACTGGGACTTTATTCTAAAAAAAAATCTAAAATATCCAGTCTTTTTCTCTGAATGAGACTTTTTTTGTTTTGTAAAATTACAAGCCAATTTTATCTTGAAAATATACAACTTTATTCTGCTGAAATCACAATTTGTCTGACAAATACGTAACTATCTTGGAACTATGCAACTTTATTTTCCTAAAAAATACACAACTTTATCTATAAAAAAATGCAACTTTGACCTCATACATAGAGCGGCACGGTGCCGCAGCTGCAAAGCGTTGGCCTCACAGTTCTGAGGACCCGGGTTCAATCCCAACCCCGCCTGTGTGGCGTTTGCATGTTCTCCCTGTGAATGTGTGGGTTTACTCCAGGCACTCCAATTTCCTCCCACATCCCAAAAACATGGACACTTTAAAATTGCCTATAGGTGTGATTGTGAGTGCGGCTGTTTGTCTCTATGTGCCCTCCAAATGGCTAGGAACCAGTTCAGGGTGTACCCCACCTCCTGCCCGATGATAGCTAGGATAGGCTCCACCGCTCCCGCGACCCTTGTGAGGATAGGCGGCTCAGAAAATGGAAAGATGGACCTCATACATTTATTACTTTAAATTGGTAATGCCATTTTTTTCCCTTTTTTTAGGGTGATTTTGATAGTCCTTCACATCCTTGGGAGGAAAACGGGGTTTTATTTAGGTTTTAAAATAGAAGGTAGTTAGCCGCGTCATCAGACGCAGTAACTTCACTCAAACAGTTTTTTGGTGGTTTAGGGAGTGAGCAGTCTCAGCCCTCAGTAGTGCAGAGTTGACACCGCAAAAAGCAGCAGACTTTTCAAAACAAGAACAATGAGCAGCGTCCAGTCAGCAGGAAAGAGTGACGGCGAGTGGGAACAGTGCCCGTCACTTCGCTGTATCAAACATCTTTAGTGGTTCGCCGCCATCGCAATCCGCATCTTTTGGAGAAAACGTCTCGCAAAACTGGTCTCGTACGGTCACGCCGACGTTCTTTGCTGAAGTCTCGCTCTTATTTTCCGCCGCTTTCTGAAAGGGGGCACATGGAGAAATGAAGCGACACGGCGCGGTTTTAAACATCGGCGGGAATTAATCGGGGCTGCGCTGCGCATTTTGAGCGTGAACCTTTGCGGCGGCGACACCATGCACTTCCACAGCACGGCATAGAGGCCCAGTAACATCGTGATGAACATGGCGGCCGCGATGGCTCCTGTGTGAACACCGTAACTTTAAAATATAGAATGTTGGACCCCAAAAAAAACTAGAAAAATTGTAAGGAGAAAAAAGAAAATCAGAATCCTAAATACAACAAAAACAAAAATGCAGTCACAACTTTGCAAATGACTGCAGTATTGTTTTGAAAGAATTTTTTGTAGTGATTTTGGGGGGGGAATATTTTTGCCCACCACAAATTTCAGGAAGTGATGTTTTTCAACATTTTTTTTCACGCAAAATCCTCTTTACATTAGGTAAAGGGGATAATGAAAAAACTCCCATTTTATAAACGTATGGCGCCATCTAGAGGTTATGAAAAGGCTAATATTACTGCATGTACATGACGTGCAGTTGTGCTTCTAAGTTTACATGCACTGACAGAATTTGTGATTATGATAATTTCTTTCTGCTTCTATTTTGTTTAATGATCGTGTTTTTCTCGACAGTTTAATCTATATTCCATTAAAATAACATGAAATGTGTTTTTCCTGTTCGTGTTTAAATTATACACATCTTACACATTCTGTCTGGGCATTTAGTAATTAAAAGTAGGGATAAAAATTTCAAAATAGAGGAAGTCCATTAAGTATTACATGTTCAAATGAGGTGCTTAATATCAGAATTATTTTTAAAAAACTAACAAAATACGGATAGTACTTAATGTTTTGATAATATTAGTAGATGTAGAATCATGCATTGTAAAAACGCGTTCTACATAGGTAGAATGTTTTTTTTTTTTTTTTTTTTTTTTTTTCCCCAGAATTTTGAGGTCAACTTTCGGGGTCCGTGTTAAAAATGGATGTGCATTATCACTAAGAAATTGCAGTACAGTATTATTTTTTTTCATGAACACATCTGCTGCTCTAAAGGGAAAATGTTGATTTTCATGTAAGCACGCTGTTAGCTAAACCGATTTGAAATCTGCACTCTGGGGCTCAAAGAGCCCAAATGACATATTTTCAAAGATTTTTTGTCAACATGTTACTAAAAAGAGTTCCACAACAAATGTGTATTTTCTGTGCTGCGCTTACCAGGAATGATTCCATTACTTGTGTTTAAAGCGTCTTCGGTACTTGATGGACGAACAGCTGCTGCAGTAGAACCTCCAGGAAGGTGAAAAACTGAATTTCAAATGACTTACTTTCATATATCAATCAGCATTATATTCATTTCCCCAAAGATGTTTTTTTTTTATTGAGTTGCATAGATTATTGACCACATGGATACTGGGTAAAAAAAAGTTTTTAAATGATCTTAGTATCGCAAAAGCCTGGCATTTGAACAGGGGTGTGTACACTTTTATACCCTCTGTGTAACAACATTGTAAATGAATATTTCATACATATTGTTGCGAGACACTACGTGTTGCCAGTCGATGTGCAGTATTATGCTTGTGCCAAAGTGAAGCGCTACAGGAGACATTCCTGTGCCATCTTGCCCTTCATGTTTGCTACCTTCCTGTGTGTTTGCGCAATTTTTCCTTATAGTTTTAACTATTGATGCTTGTTGTCTTTGTGAGGCTGTTGTGACTAATGGTGAGCTAAATAAATAAGGTTATATTTTTTTCTCAAAATATATCTTATTCTGCATCGCCCATCCTTCTGAATGCAACTTTAAGATGCAACAATTCAACATATGCAGCAACAATCCTAAAACTTCCTGAGCGTTTTAAGCTATTAGTGAAGAAGAAAAAGGGAGGCTCACCGTTTCTCTGCAGTGCTTGCCAGGTCAGATCTGGGTCAACCATCTAAAAAGTGTAACGACATAATAACATTATGACAAACAAAGCACACACACACAAAAAATTAAATTGCAATGTTGCAGCTTGGGGTTAGGAAGGGAAGATAAAAGTGACGCGCATAACATGGAAGTAGAACGCTGGGGAGTAAAACTACTGCAGAAACGATTGTCCAAAACAGCGACGTGAACATGGCATGTTTCGACTGCAGCATGTCAGTCAACATCTTTATCGTGACACTTTAGCGACTTCGTTTATGAATGTCCTGTGCAACCAGACAAGAATGTTGACGAAAGACAAAACGCAGTCCCGTCGGCTTTCTTACCTCCGAAGTGTTGTCGACCCCGTCGGGGACGAGCTTGCTGTCGTTTTGCGCTTCGGTCCACATTTTTTTTTAATTATTATTAGTTTTCGGAGACTCCACGGCGGCCAAAAGTGATCAGTGCATGTTTTCGTCTCGCTTCAGCTGTGCGCCTGCTGGCGTGACGCGTTCAAGTCCTCCGACAGACTTCGGACTTTTCATGAAAAACGACACATACACTTGAAAGGCGTTTTGATTTCGGTATAAATCACTTAAATAAGCGTTTGGGAATCTATTCGAAGGTTTTAAAATCACCTTGATAGATTTGAGATTTTTTTTTTTAATTGAGCAAAACAATGTGCATTAGAGCTACCAGCTTTACTGGAACAGTGAAGGGTTGCATGTCTGTTCAAGAGGACCCCCCCCTCCCCTCCAAAAAAAAAAAAAAGCTGAGTTTGCACATTGAGGCTTTGCGATTGCAAAATAGCAACTTCAACTTAACCTTCTGTAGCCAAAATGTAATTTTCCTTTACCTTAACAATATTATATTTATATACATGCACATGCATCCATTTTCCAAGCCGCTTATCTTCACAAGTGTCGAAAATTATTTCCACCAAATTCCTTTGAACATAAATTGTACAGTGAGCCCCTCCCTCCCCCCATATTCATGGTTCATCGTTTTCAAAATCATGAATGTGTGATTCACTGTTTTGTAATCAAGACTTAGTCATGTCTCGTATCATTAGCCTAATAGCATAATTTCCCACCATTTATTTATTTATTAAAAAAAAAAGAAATTTACTTTACTCAGCACGGTGGAACAGCTGCTAAATAGTTGGCCTTACAGTTCTGAGGACCCGGGTTCAATCCCGGCCCCGCCTGTGTGGAGTTTGCATGTTCTCTCTGTGCCTGCGTGGGTTTCCTCCGGGCAGTCGAGATAGGGATCAGTCCCTATTTCCCAAAAATTCTGTTGATTCATATCAGCAATTTTTTTTTAAATAGAGTTTATGCGCCAAAATGTAGATTTTCACAAGTATATTAAACTGTTTTCTGATGTACCCGTGTTTCTAAATATCTACAATTTGTTTTCAGATACTGACTGGAGACCAGCTCTCCCACCACCCGAATGAGGATAAATGACAAACTAGGTAATTCACACAGGGCAAAATATTAATCCAGACGTGTTTATTAAGTCAAGAATCAACCCTGCACAGGCTTTATTCATCTTGCATTACTCATAAGACAAGTGTGCAAAGGCCAATTGAACAACCTGTTATGAGCAACATTTCTGTTTTGTCCTGTTTTGAGACACCAGTCAGCAGAGGTATTGCACAACAGTTTACACTGTAAAAGCACACACACGCGCACACACACACACACACACACACACACACACACACACACTCATTAAATCATACACATGCACACACAAACTGAGCAGAAAAATTAAAGAAACATCTAAAATACAACCAAAGGCATGTTTCCATCTTTAAGTGACGCAAATAGGTAGATTTAAAAAAAAAAAAAAAAAAAAAAAAGCAGGGTGGGGGTTGCAATGGAGTGTCATTCAACCATTTTTGTATATCTTTTAAGACCAAGTCCAGTTTGGCTTTGAAATAGACATTATTAACCACCACTCTGATGGGGTGAATAAATGTTCACACCGCATGAACACCTCACAAATACGGTATCAGCGACAGCAGGAATGTTGACGATAAGTCCAAATGAATAGCATGTAACTAACGAGTAACAAACATGTTATTGATGAAAAAAAAATAATATTTAAGACGTGATTCAATCTGGATGATAAATGGTTTCAACACGACATCAAAAGACAACGACACGCGAGTTTTGTCCTCCGCTGCTACTGAAGTGCTGCAAAAGGTTCCTCGGACCCCAATCGCTCCTCTGGCCCCCCCCCCCGTCGGTGAAAATCACGCCAGATTTTCATCTCATTGTGTCGAGAGCTGGTGCATGATGGGGAACGTAGGACTGCGACGAGCAGGAAGGCAGAGAGTCAGAGATAGAGGCGTGTCTGTGGGGACGAGGCGGCGGCGTCACATGATCTCGCAGCAGGAATTCTGTTTCTTTGCCTGTAAGAGGGGTAGGCGGGCACATGCGGTCACATAAGGTACTGCAGACTCCCCAAAAAAACGTCAAGAAATTGCAGCATTCTCTCCGACAAACACGTGGTACTCACAGTCTTATAAAAGGCTTTGGACTGGGTCCCCAGGTGTTCGGACTTGGCCACGAGGTCATCCAGTTTCTCCCCTCTCTCCAACAGACTTTCCATGGTCTTGTGCTACAGACACCACACGCACACAATATCCCTCAACATGACGGAATAATAAGACTACGGCAATTAATCATGATTGATCACCTACAGAGCTGTCTTAATAATCATCCAAATTGTCGTAGAATGTTTAAGAAATGATTCCGGGGGCTCGCCAGTTTACGACCTATCACATTACAAATGGCCCACGATGTACTAGTTTGCACAGCATCGTAAGAATATGAGGATGCGTGCTCATGCTGTACTTATGTTTCATTTGATTGTGCCTAAACTGTATAAGGAGGTGTTAAAATGGTTTAAGTAACAGCCAATATAACAATATCCAAGAAGTACTCTTTCCTCTGCAAAGAACGAGGCAACGATTAATATTACTGCCCTAAGATGTCCAATACTCACACACCAAAAAGACCAGTACAATGTCCTTTAAGCACAAAATATGATAATTCTTTACATTTGATTTTGCTGTAATTGTATGTTATTATAAAGTTCAATTTTATAATGCATTAAAACAAAAACATCACAAAAATATTAGGTGTTTTGGGGGTAAGTGCTAACAGATTAATTGCATTTCCATTCATTTCAATGGGGAAAGATGATTTGAGAGACATGTTAAGAGCTAAGACGATAGATCATTTTTTGCCCTCCTTTTCAGACATTTACCCAAAGAAGAAAACTGTCTTTTAGCAATGCTTCTGCAGCCAAAAGAAACTCCATTACCATAGAAACGAAGCTCAAGATCATAAAAAGATCTGAGAAAGGAGAGACACCAACACCACCAAGGCTTCAGTCGGTCGACTGTGGTGACAATTATTAAAGACAAAGCCCGTATTTTAGCACATGTGAAGGGTTCCGTTCCGATGTCAGATACAATGATCACAAAACAAGGTTCTTTGATACTTCGCTTAGGTCCTTCGCAATAGCTAAGCACAGCCTCCCCTTCTTCTCCATCCACCTCTCGGGAGTAAAGCTAAGTACGTCATCTTGTTTATTTCAACGTATTTGTTTTTTTATACAAAGTATTTTGATATAAAATCTGACTAATGGTGGAATCCAACTTAAGTCGTCGCTACTGTAGGAACGGATCTCAGTCGGAGACCGAGGACTCCCTGTATAAACTATGTCAGAAGTGGTTAAAATGCAATGCAAGTTGTCTCTTACGTAACATATGACTAAATAAATAGATAAAAGCCAGGTCCGCAGTACCAAAATGATCTTTGTATCATCCAGCTCCGCCTGGACTTTGGACATTGCATCCGCTTCCTTGGGGTTCTGAAGTCAATCATAGATTAGCGTTAATTTCCATACACAAGTCACTGTTATCAGGTTGTTGTTGTGTTTTATTTTGTAATTGTTATGATCTGATTTCAAGGTGACAGACCTGATACTTGGCGAGGTAAACGTCTAGGGCTTTGTAGTTAACGGTGTCGGGGTTACCAGAGGGCCAGTCTATACTGTCCACCTCTCTGGAGAACTCTTCTAACACCTAAAACACACAACGCTGTCTCAATGGAGAACTTGTAGCTAATGTGGAATAAGCAGCAGCATCGACGTTGCGCTCACCTTGTCAAGCAGTGTGAAGCAGACTCTTTGCGGGTATTCAGAATCCGCAATGACCACGGCACCCAGGTTGTCATTCCTCACATATACGTGACAGAGGTACTCTGTGAGAGAAGGATTGTGTTAGCCCTACAGCATATCATAACCTCAGTTTTTCCTATCGTGGCTAAAGAGTTATTTAAAGCGGTGCAGGGGGTACCGGGGGTTCCATGAGAATCTCCCCAAAGACTTTTTACCTTGCTCTTTGACAGAGGCACGACTTCCAACTGTTGTCCGTTCAACAATCAAGGCACTGGTGAAGGTCATGAACTCCTGGATGCTGAAGAACAATGAGAAGACACACAACATAAGAGGTTTGAAAAAGAAACCAGTACACACTAATTTTGTGTAGCGTTGCAAAAAGGAATGGAACATTTCCGATAACAGTTCTATGGTTAGGAATTTCGGAAACATTAAGGGTCATATCATGGGTCTTATTGTATTCAAGCATAAATATAACCATTTTGTCAAAAGCATAGAGCCATCCAAAATGATACAATTATAATAATACAATAACATTTTGTCAACGGAAGGATTTTTAAAGCGTTTTTCCTGGAATTTTGCAGCCCTATTATTGTGTAAAGCGGGACTGATAATCAGGATAATTTTCAGCATCCCCCCCCTCCCATCTTTGATTGTTATTTTAAGGGTAATTGTTATTTCAAGGGAAAATTAGCATTATGTCATTTAGTGTTGCCACTGTCTGACCGAGGTTTTATGACAATAGTCTGACGTCGTACAATCATTAAAGACCAAATTTCTTTTGCAGTTTGATTCAGGCACAAACTGAGGCAACGGAGGCCTGCAGTTGCTTAGATGTTTTCCCGGGTTCCTTTGTGACCCTCTCGATCAGGGGTGCCCAGACTTTATTACCTCAAGATCTATTTTTCAAGCAGCCAGCCTCTTGCAAGCTACCAACGAAAGGGGGGTGAGATGACGATGCTCCCCAACAGTTTTAAGGTTGTTATATTCCCCCCTGTATTTAAAATACAGAATTAGCTTTTTGTGCACTGTATTGTCTGTACTTTCATCCTGGTGTTCCTTGGGTTTTTTCTTTTTTTTTTTTGTGGGCATGCCGTCCCGCGATGACCGAGACTGCCTCGCAATCGACCGGTTGATTGCGATCGACGCATTGAGCACCCCTGCTCGAGATGTTACTGTCCACTAGGGGTCAAATTGCCACTCCTATGTTCACCACTGTTCTACGTTTTATCCATTCGTAGATAGCAGAAGCTTTTCTTTTTCTACATGGGATGAAAGTCGTCGTCTTCTACAAATTGGAGGTATTTGCACAGGTCCAAATCCAAGTGCATTGTAGGGAACAGCTATGCTTTAACAATTTTATTCAAACAAGTTTTTGTTGTATTTTTAAAGTCACATCTGATAGCGACAAAATATAGCCGCTTTGTTACATATGCCGCAGTGCTGGAAAAAAGGTATCAACTTGTCATCCAGAAAATACCATAATTTCAGTTCTTGAACTTATTTGGATGGTGGCGTTTTGTTCCATCTTTTTCAGATCTTATGATAGACTTGATCTCATCAAAATGTTCTAGTCTTTACGATTTGTTGAGTAAACAGGTCTGGAGCTATTCAGGCTTGGGTGTGGTTGGCGAAAATGAACTGAGCTTTCCCCCCTAAAATGTGATTAGCTACAGTTAGTTTATGATTTAATGACAGGGGTTACTTTTTCCGGACAGGGCCAGGTAGCCAGTCCCCCCCCCCCTTAAATAATCAAATACTTAAAAGGCTACATCCCATGATTATTTGGGTTACCTCTGTCTGATATTTACATTTGTTAGAGAATCTTCAAAATTACTGATGCATTCCTCTTTATGTGCAGAGTGTGGAGGTAAAAAAGTTATGCACACAGGGTCAACGTCACCCTACCTGGACTTCTGAAAAAAGTTATAAGAGGACAGGTCGTAGGCCGCTTTCAGAAGGTTTGCTTTAGTCGTTCCTTTGTAATGGACGCTCAGGCTGTAGAGCTTCATGGTGCTGCCTGGTCCCTCTCAGCAGACGAGGTGACGCACGCCAAATAATCTAATGGAATGTGGGTCAGATGACAGCATTATCCGCCTCAGACTGCTATCACGATTTAAAAGCTACCTCGGCGCTGTTTGCTAGCTAACAAGGGAGACTAGCCGCCTTATTAGAAGGCGACATCGATCAAGACTGCAATTTAGTTGTATTTTGTAATGAGACTACTAGAATTTCATCACAATGTATTTCAAACCAAGTTAACTAATGTCTACATGTAGTGTACAAAACAAGGCCGAGTGCTCCTTACCCGTTTGTTTTCGTCAGGCCTCTCAGCTAACACCCGTTTAAAAAATGCGACGGCCTACTAGATTAAAACAATAAACCTAATAAATTATTTTTTACATAAATATAAACATTAGCTATATGTCCTTTGTGTGGCAATCCGAAACCTGCTAATCCCAAATGGAGAAGTTAGGAAGATGCTATTTTGCCTGTGACCAATCACCACGTCACGATCATCTTTAGGTCCCGCGCCATATTCAGACCCCTCGAAACAAAAGTCTGTTACATTAGTGGTTCCGCCTGCGAATAAGCCATCCATCCATTATCAGAGGCACTTGTGCTCACAAGGGCAGAATCATAATAATAATATATAAAATTGAATACAGTACAGATTTTTTTCTTAATATACTATGTTGACAAAAGTGCACATCTTAATCAGTTGTTCAGAGAATTTGGTCAACTTGAAAAAAAAAAAATATATATACACACACACACACACACACACAACAGGTACAAAAAGATTAAAAAATACAGTGTAGTAGTCCAACAATGAATCGACAACTAATGGATTATCAAATTAATCAACAACAATTTTGACCATTGATTGTTTTCAGACACACCAGATTCATGGAATTTCAGCCTCTCAACAGTAAATATTGTCACACTTCTGTAGTCCTCCATGTAAACATATTGATTAGCTGTGTGTTTAGTCAAAATAAGACTTTCACCAACATCTGCTTTTACTTTGGAAGAGTCACTGAGTCATAATCAATTTATGTTTGCACATTTTCTGCTCTGTCAGTTTGAAAGAATGCCCTACCTGGTTTTGAGAAGAGGGGTGGAGTTTTTTTTTTCATCTAATTCATCACTTAATTGAAAAACATTTTACAAATTCATCTATTATCAGGCATCACAGTAGAGCAGCTGGAAAGCGTTGGCCTCACAGTTTTGAGGACTTTGGTTCAAATCCCGGCCCTGCCTGTGTGGAGTTTGCATGTTCTCCCCATGCCTGCGTGGGTTTTCTCCAGGCACTCCGGTTTCCTCCCATATCTCGAAAAACATCCACCATTAATTGGACACTCTAAATTGCCCCTAGGTGTGATTGAGAGTACGGCTGTTTGTCTCGATGTGGCCTGCGATTGTCTGACAACCAGTTCAGAGTGTACCCCACCTCTTGCCCGATGACAGCTGGGATAGGCTCCAGCACTCCCGCGACCCTCGTGAGGATAAGCGGCTAAGAAAATGCATGGATGGATGGATGGATTGATCTATCAAAATAATTGTTAGCTACACCCCAAATACAGTGTATAATTTACATAGAATATTTGGATCCCATCCAATGTAAGATTTATACTACAGTTGCCCTAAATGAACAACGTTGTGATTTTTAATGACCAGAAATATATTTTTTTCTGTGATATTTAATACACCACAATGTAGAAGTTCATTGAAATACTAAAACATAACTATTTTTTCCCATATAGTTTTACCACAAGCAGAAATATTAAAGCACATTATTATACTGTATATGATTAAGATGGCAGGGGGGCATCTGTGAAGACTTGGCTTTGGAACCAAAGAGTCACAGTTCCAATGAAATGGCAACCAATTGTGGGAGAGCTGCTAGTCTGCATCCTGGTGACTGTTGAGGTGCCCCTGAGCAAGCTCCTGACCCCACCTCCCGGGGGTTTACACGCCCCTTTTACAGTGGGACCTCTCTTTGTACATATGCCAAAGTGTGATTTAATGTTTTTTTTTTTTGGTGGTGCGGGACACAAATATGCAGCCGGATGTGAGTTGAATTTCCCTTGAGAGATTATATATTTTTGTTAGATATGCCTCAACGGAAAATAGCATCAGTTGTTAATTGTATTGCTATACTGAGTTCTTAGCCATATGTGTGTATATAAAGGTACCTCATTCCCATTCAAAATGGTCAAATGTCAAGAGCTCACTTAAACTTTTAAGAGTCCGCAGTAAATGACTTCATAAAATGTATGGTCTCTTTATGACAAGTGGTCTAACAAATTTTATGGATGAATGACTCACCGAAAAATCTTACCCATATGATTAGCCTAGTGATCATCCTTAAACTTGTGACTCTAGCATTATTTTTTTCCCCCTAAGCATTGCAATTGATGTTTTCTCTGGTAGTCTTGCTCCATTTAACAATTCCCTCCCGGGCACTTACCTCAGCGGTGAGTGTTTTCGACGGCACATGTGTGCCTGCAATTCATTTCCAAGGCAACAACTTGGATGACGGTTTGGGATGCAAATGTTTGACAGGTCGCCCGGGAGGAAATTGTCCTTACTTTTCCAGGAACTGAGCTCTCCTTCCCTGTACAGCTTGAAGAAACTGAAAGCAGAGGCTTGTTTAGTTTATTTTTTATTTTTTTATTTCTCCGCAAAAATGTGCCTTTGGATTTACTGATTGGGAGACTCTTTTTATTGAGTTTTAGAATGTTTCGTTATTCATCCTGTATGGACAAATTACCAACTCGGAATAAGACCGATGAGGATGAAGAAGCTACATGTATTTTTCGTACTATAAGAATGGAGGCGATTTTACAAACGAGACATCACTGCGGATAAAGCCCTTGGTCATTCTCACCATTTACATTTTTCTCATGTCTTTCTTTCTTTTTGAGTGATGTAATTGTGCTTGGATTTTCATAATGTAGTAGGTTAATTTCCCCCACCACAGTTCAGTTGAAATTCCGTTGTAAGGATACAAAAAACTTTGGAGGGCAGCAGAGTACCAATGACCGACAGGACACCCTTGTCGTCATACAATGGATAAGGTAAATGGAAAAGCGCTTGATTATATCTCTGTCTGTCTGTCTACAGTATCTACTGTATCTATCAAGGTACTCATCCATCCATTCATTCATCCATGTTAGTGTACGTGGTGTGCAGCGTGTCATAGCAAAACCTTGGCCAAAGGTTTACCAGTAGATGTTGGACTTCTGGATGTTGGATGTCCCTAGGTAGAATGTCACACAGTCATCCCGATAAGCGCAGATGGTCTTGCCTGGTGCTTGTCATAGTTGACTTTGTAGGTCAGATATTCTGCCCTGTTGCTAATTTTAGATGCTGTTTTTGTTTTGCAAATATATGCATAACCCCCCACCTCCCTTGTGCACTGTGCAAATCTATTGCACAGAAAGACACTGGATGCACAAATATGTCAAAAGAAAACAGAACACATAACCTCTAGCTACACAGTTCTTGAAATTGTCAGTTGTCTTACTATTGCAATAATTAATGTGTTTCTTGGAAAATACCAGCACACACCTATTTTGAAATCTACATAGAGATACCAGTAGTTATGATGTGGGATTGTAGGATTGTTATTGTAACTGTAGTAAGGAATTTGAAAAGATAAATACATGATGTACTTTGTCATATTAAAAGTGATTAAAAACAAATATTAGATTTTACACCCTGTATATTTTAAAATCATTTTTAATGGTTTATTCTATCTGCCTTAGAGGCCCTGTAGCTCAGTGGTTCGATCACTGGTTTGGTAAACCAGGGGTTGTGGGTTCGCATCCCACTGGGGCCTCCACTCTCTGAGAAGGGTTGCATCAGGAAGGGCATCCGGTGTAAAAATTGTGCCAAACATATATGTGCATTTATCTGAGATGACACGCTGTGGCGTCCCCGAAAGGGACAAGCCGAAAGTAACCCCCCCCCATTCTATCTGCCTGAACTCACATTTTTTTGTTATTATTTTACAATACTTTTATTGCTTTACATTTTGGTTAACACTGGAGCCCATTCAATATTTACCTAATTCACTTATTTTTCTTGTTCAGCTGAAACAAAAGTACAAAGAAAACAAATCTTTACACTGTATATAATTAATGCACCACAGATATATTTGGATTTTTATTGCCAGTGTAATAAGTGATTAGGAGATACAAAATCTAAAACGTTTTATATGGTTTTGCTGTCCGCGAGTCATTTTGATAATTTGTATTCTATTTTCATAAAAACATTGAACATTTTGCTTGTGTTGCTGAAGTTGTTGTCCACTCTGTCATTATGGGGTACCCTTTAAGAGCACTTTGACGTTTTCAGTGACATAATGACCAACAATTCATCTTTTTGTGAATGGAATCTAAACCAGGGGCTACTGTATTTGTAAATATTTACATTAATGTTTTGTAAATGTCATCGTTTGTGTGGCGTTAAATGTTGTCAACCTAAACATGTCCCCTCTCGTGATTGTAAAATATCAATTTGATTTAAAAACCTTTCAGAAATTAGAAGAATATTTATTAAACAGTCAGTCTGTTTGCTAATTCAGTTATGCTGCTCAGTTCTGGTCCAGTATGTACTCATAAAATCTGAAAATTGGACGTAAATGTTCAGCCAGTCATTGTTATCTGTCAGCAATATTTTACATATGTTATATGTTATGTTATACATGTACATTGTCTGTTTATAGTTCAATTTATGAAAAACAATAGTGTGGGAGCGTGACTAATATCGATTTGAACTAATATGAAGCTCAATAGTAACATTTTGGGTATGAAGGGAAAAAGTACCAGTTGAGGGTGTAGTCCGCCTTTCACCCGAAGTTAACCGGCATAGGCCCCTGGCATCCCCACGATCTGTGAGGATAAGCGGTTTGGAAGGTGAATGGAGGGAAAAAAGTCTCAATGACACCGATCGTGATATTGAAGCACCTGCATGAACATAAAAAAACGTTTAAAAAAAAAATGTTACTTGACTGAGGTAATATGACCTTTAGAGGTTGATAAATGTATTTTAGTCATTAAAAGTGGACATTATAACCAGCTTTTGGAGTCCCTGTAGCTCAGTGGTTGGAGCACTGGTTTGGAAAACCAGGGGTTGTGGGTTCATATCCCACTGGGGCCTCCACTCCCTGAGAAGGGTTGCGTCAGGAAGGGCATCTGGCGTAAAAAAAAATTGTGCCAAACATATGTGCTTTCATCTGAGATGACACACTGTGGCGACCCCGAAAGGGACAAGCTGAAAGAAACACACAGTCATTAAAAGTGGGAAGCATTTTGTTTCTTTTACTTGTGGTTTGACAGTGTTTTAGGGTTAAATGTGCATGTCATTTTGCAAAGATATGGGATGTAGGCTAAGCCGGCCCACTTTACCTGTCGTGTAAAAACAGATGAGCTTCTCATTCAATGACGCTCGCACTTGACCTGCTTTGTACACCCACAAACACACACACACCTAGTGTGGACACACACACTGCACACTTAAAAACACACATTTCCTGGTAAAGATGCTGTACGTCAGCTCATATACTGTATGGAGCAGATGGCGAAGACGTGTAGTGGCCTGAGCTCTGCATTTGACAAACTTGGCATGATGGTAATGGAGAGCTTATGGCCTCCTCTTTTGTATTGCCTCCAAGTGATTGCCTTTGTGGTTTCTCCGCAGGTTGATCAAATGCTATCTGAATTCAGGCTGCAGAAGGACGAGTTGAAAGAGATCATGAGGAGGATGCAGCGTGAGATGGAGCGAGGCTTGCGTTTAGAGACGCACGAAGAGGCCAGTGTCAAAATGCTGCCCACTTACGTTTGCTCCACCCCCGAAGGATCAGGTAACCTCACTTGTAAAGTACTCCTTGCCTGTCGCTGTATTTATGTGTAGTATGGGGTTTGAACAGAGGTAGGCGACTTCCTGGCTCTGGACCTGGGGGGCACCAACTTCCGGGTGATGCTGGTCAAGGTTGGAGCGGATGAGGAGAGGAGCTGGAAGGTGGAGACCAAGAACCAGATGTACTCCATTCCTGAAGACGCCATGACAGGAACAGCTGAGATGGTGAGTCCCGTGGAACGATTGACACGAGACAGTAGTACCTGCGTTAGTTTTTTGAGATGCAACTTGCTCGTAAAAACTTGACATGTGATCGCTGTATTGTAGAAGTGAAGTCTAAAAAAAAAAAGTACTTCTCAACAAGCAGGAGTTTGAAATTCTTCCAAAACAAAGCCTCTCGATTTTTATTGCCACTACCTTTGGAAGTTAACTGGCAAACTAAACATCAAACAAGGAATTGCTAATTGTGTGCTGAAAAAAACAGTATAACTTTGTCTTAAAGTCACCATCTAATGCTAACACAATTATAAACGCCTGTCATTGGATCAGCTAATGTCTAGCATCTGTAAGTCTTTAAGGAATGGATGTTTGAACACAAACGGCGAAGCGGCACAGGGAGACAGACAATATAACAAGACTCACAGGCTCATATTCTTTACCCTCTGTGAAAACTATTAATTTAACCACAGTTTACAGACTCACTAAGGGTGTTGTGAAACTTTTTCTTCTTTTTTTCTATTGTGTCTGCATAGCTGTATTATGCTCCCCAGGGGACGAAGTCATGCACACCAGAAGGCGCCTATATGAATTAGCTATAATGTACTTTGTTTGCACTCTATATAATTGTTTTTTAATTAAGTATTACAGAGTGCTTTTTTTCCTTATGAAAACACAAATGTTTTTGGGGAGGCTTGGAAAGATCATTTGCATTTTCATTCACGTTGTGGTGGAGGGATAACTAAACAGAGGTTACATTACAACGATAGATATCTGTCCATCATCCATCCATTTTCTGACTCGCTTATCCTCACAAGAGTTGCTGGAGTGGTGGAGTCTAGGCTCGCTAACTTCAGGCAGGAGCCCGGGTACAACCTGAACTGGTTGCCAGCCAACCGCAGTACACATACAAACAAACAATGATTCACAGTAAAAATACTTTTTTCACACACTTTCACCCCTGCGGTTTATGCGGTGATGCGGCTAATTTGTGCATTTTTTCTAGTAGCCGCAAGGGGGCACTCGAGTGGAAAAGGTAAGAGTGAGACTGGTGGAATATATGTGCCGAGGAGGTGACTTTTACCGATCCGGCCCTATTTGCGCTGCGCTAGCGTGTTACTGCCGTGTCTCAGTGACTTTTACTGGTATGTTTTTTTTTTTTTTTTTTTTTTTAACCAGCTCTGACAGCGCAGGGTTAGCGTTACCGCGGCGGCGCTACTGTTAAACTCTCTGTGTACCGTCTTTCTTTGTAAATATCTCGTGTTTCAATGTGGGCACTTGCGGCTTTTACACAGCTGCGGCGTATGTATGTACCAAATGGTATTTCCTTTCCAAATGTACTGGTTGCGGCTTATTACCAGGTGCCCTCTGTAGGCTGGTAATTTAGTTTCCTGTCAACCTCGCACGGATGTTTTGGGGATGCGGGAGGAAACTGGAGTGCCCGGAGAAAACCCACAGAGGCGCAGGATGAACATGTAAACTCCAGCCCTTTTTTTAAAAAAAAAATCACAAACATTAATAAAAAGTCATGTTGGTGTGTCCAATATCTACACGTAGAACTTTCAGAAATAGGGCTGTTTGTGTTTGGCAATGTGTCTTCTGCATGCACCACATTGATGGAGAACGAAGGGGCTGGTGGGAGAGTGATGATAATTCTAATCAGCCTTCACATAGAGACACTGATTGTTAATTTGCTGATTTGGGGATGAAGTGCTGCAGGGAAATTACAAATTCTCGCTGAAAAGACATGCCTTGGTTATTTTTGTTTTTTTTCACCAATCCAAACCAGTGTGATTTGCTAACCTGTTTTTGACATATTTTCACCAAAATACTGGAACGATCAAGTATTATTTCATGAAGGAAAGTGTCTTGTACTTTCAGCTCACACTGTGGAGAAAAAAAACTGTAAGAGAGACGAGAGACCGAGAATTTTATCTTATTCTTACAAAGAGTGTAGGGTTCATTAACTTAATTATATTGAGCGCTTACACTCCTTTTGATATGGCTGTCTTGTATAATACAGATAATGACGTATTGTAGCTACAAGAAAAGGTTCATAACTGACTCAGTAAGAACAGTGACCTTTGTCATTTTTCATGACTAATAAAGAATATATGCCCAAAAGTAGTATTTTTATGTCTGTCTACGTGTGTTGCTCCACCAATTTTCAAACATCTGTTGCTTAAAGAATTATTACGACACCACGAGTATTGATGGTATTTGTTGTACTATGGTTGTGTGTTTGTTTTAAATATACGGTATATTTTTTGGGTGTGTGTGTCAAATTTGGTTTGACAAAATCTTAATGCCTCTTTTAAGAAGAATGGTACACAGCCAATCTGCTGTTTGTTGTGAAGTTCTGCTACCCTCCTGTTTGCAGTTATTTGACTACATCGCAGAGTGTATGTCCAATTTTTTGGACCATCACAACATCAAGCACAAGAAGCTTCCCCTGGGTTTCACGTTCTCCTTCCCAGTGCGTCATGAGGATATCGACAAGGTCGTCTTCAAATTGTCTTCAAATGTCAAAAAGCCCTGCTTACTATACGTACAAAAGTTAACCTGCCAGTTTGTGTCCGTGCAGGGAATCCTTCTCAACTGGACCAAAGGTTTCAAGGCTTCTGGGGCTGAGGGGAACAATGTCGTGGGGTTGCTCAGAGATGCTATCAAGAGGCGAGGGGTACGTCTGCACAGAAGGAAATGATGATAAAAATGAAGACATGCACCAGCATGTCAGACGATTGTTCAGCACATCTGGCTCACAGTTCTGAGGTTGCTTGTTCGAATCTTGTCTCTGGCTAATGTGGAGTACTGAGGTTCCCCCACAGTTTTCTAAAACACTCGTTCATTTCAACATTCAATGAAGACTAAATTCACCATGAGTGTGTATTTCAGTGTTTGTCCGTACCTGCCCTGTGATTGGCTGGTGACCAGCCTTGGTTGTACTACACCCCCTATCACTCAAAGTCATCATTTTCCATCTCACCCGCAGTCGTAGTGAGGCTAAGCAGAATATCTGACTGCATTTACATCCATCCATCCATTTTCTTTGCCACTTATCTTCACAAGGGTCGCGGGGAGTGCTGGAGCCTATCCCAGCTGTCGATGGGCTGGAGGCGGGGTACACCATGAACTGGTTGCCAGCCAATCGCAGGGCAGATGGAGACAAACAGCCGCACTCACAATCACACCTAGGGGCAATTTGGAGTGTCCATTTAATCTTGCATGCTTTTGGGATGTGTGAGGAAATCGGAATGCCTGGAGAAAACGCACGCAGGCACAGGGAGAACATGCAAACTCCACACAGGCGAGTCCAGGATTGAACCCGGGACCTCAGAACTGTGAGGCCAGCGCTTTCCAGGTGACCCACCGTGCCGCCCGTACATTTACATAATATTAAGATTTCTTTCCCACATTATGACTTCTTTTTCCAAAAATAGAATTTTCATTGTTCTCGTACGATTTAGTTTTTTCCCCCTCATTATTCGTTCCCCTTCAAGTTTGAAAAACTAAATCAGAAGTTACAAGTTGTTCTTCAAAGTATTGCAACATTAAAAAGATAAATCTGTTATCATTCTTGTAATTTTACAATCCTAACAAAAGGAGAACATAAAGAAACTGAACATGAGAAAATGAATCCAAGCCATACAGTGACTGTCATTGTCATGCCGATTAGGACATTGAAATGGACGTTGTCGCCATGGTGAATGACACAGTGGCCACCATGATTTCATGCTACTACGAGGACCGCAGCTGTGAAGTGGGCATGATTGTTGGTATGGAACACTGACAATAAATGAGTCTTAAACAGCAGATTCATCCATTTTTAACATCAACGATCTTATATTTCTATGAACCAGGTACCGGTTGTAATGCCTGTTACATGGAAGAGATGTGGACGGTGGAGCTGGTGGAAGGCGAGGAGGGCCGCATGTGCGTTAACACGGAGTGGGGGGCTTTTGGCGATAACGGCGAGCTGGAGGAGTTCAGGTTGGAGTACGACAGAGTGGTGGACGAGACCTCCATCAACCCTGGACAGCAGCTGTGAGTGGGACAGTCTGATTCAAGCAAAATACGGATGAACACACCTTGGACACACTAAAAGAGTTAAGACCAGGACATTTCAGTCTGACCAAGTTTTAATGTAAAATGAGCCTGTGAAGTGAATTCATAGATGTTTTTTTTTTTTCGTCTTTGAAGATACTTGAGTTGCTGAAAATATCTACAAAGACCCAATTCTGGAGATATGAACATTTCAGTTTTCTTGATTTTTTTGGAGGGTGGGGGACACACTTCAGCCCTTGACATGAGTCACCCCCAATTAAATAAGAACTTGTGTCCCTTCTGTCACGTCACTGGTTAGTTGCGACATGCAGTTAGCTTTGCCTTCAACCAACACGTAATGCATCTTCCCTTCAGATAGTCTGTTGGCATGGCTACTTTAGAGTGCCTCGTTGTCATCAATGACTGCGTACATATTGCAGAGAAAGACGAAAGAGCGAGAAGAGGGGAGGCAGGCCAATTTGGAACAGGTTGTCTGTGGTGAGTGCGCCAAATGAGTCACAATTTCCCCCCACAAAACAAAAGTTTGAACATTTAACATCTTGTTTTATGCAGGATACTCAATTTAATATGTGTTGAAAAGGTATTTGCAGATCATTGTATTTTATTTGTATTTACATTTTAAACAAAGTTCCAACTTCATTGGTGTTGGTTGCTGAGCTACCGGCTGCCCTTGCTTAAAGATGTTTATAGTCGTGGCGGGGCCTCATACATCCGGACTACGGGTAAGGGTGTCAGATTAATGAGCTCGCCACAGTGCCTGTCGACCTAATGGCTGTTTGCCTTCAACGTCAGTCAACTGCTGAGGCCAGCGTCACACAGCTTCTTGAGCGCCTCATGTTTGCTCCTGTGACGTGTCAGGTTTAAGCGTGACTTTTTTTTTTTAAGCTTTTCATTCCTTTTTTAAAGTCACCTGTGTCCCCCTTGCAGCTTTGAGAAGCTGATCAGCGGCAAGTACATGGGTGAGCTGGTGAGGCTGGTCATGATGAAGCTAGTCAATGACAATCTGCTGTTCAACGGCGAGGCCTCAGAGATGCTAAAAACGCGCGGCAGCTTCGAGACGCGACATGTCTCGCAGGTGGAAAGGTAAGCACAATGACATTGGACACTTGTTTGCACGAGAGAAAATAAGTGAGCGTGGTACTGCCCAACTATTTTCTGTAGTTCTTGTCCTCGTTAGGGGTCTTAGGTGAGGTGGAGCCTATCCTGGGTGACTTTGGGCAAGATGCAGGGTACAACCTGGACTGCTTGACAGTCAATCACACATAGAGAAGCAACCATTCACATTCACACTTACAGTATGGACAAGATAGTCTAAAATGAATTTACCAAGCATGTTTTTGGAACGGGCAGCACGGTGGATCACCTGGAAAGCGTTGGCCTCACAGTTCTGAGGTCCTGAGTTCAATCCTGGTCCCGCCTATCTGGAGTTTGTATGTTCTCCCCGTGCCTGCGTGGGATTTCTCCGGGCACTCGGGTTTCCTCCCACATCCCAAAAACATGCAACATTAATTGGACACTATAAATTGCCCCCTAGGCGTGATTGTGAGTGCGGGTGTTTGTCTCTTATGTGCCCTGCAATTGGCTGGCAACCAGTTCAGAGTGTACCCTGCCTCCTGCACGTTGACAGCTGGGGAAGGCTCCAGCTATCCCACGACCCTCGTGAGAATAAGTGGCTAAGAAAATGGATAGCTGTATTTGTAATGTGGGGAGTAGCCAGATTCGCCAGAGAAAACCCAATCAAGCATGCGGAGAATAATGGAAATCTAAAAACTGTAAATATGCTGTCACTAAAATTTGAACCCCCAACTGTGAGCATGATGTGTTTTTTTTTCATTACATTAAAGTTTTAATGTGAAAAAATATATTTTTGAATATTATTGCTTTCTCGTAATATCGCAAACATTTCTCTTTGAAAAATACAGTTTTATTTTCACATATACACACAAGACAAAGCTACACTAAAAGCAGCACAACAGGAAATTATTTATGCACATTAATTTCTCAATGAAATAATTTTTAAAAATAATAAACCTTTTTTCCCCATCTACTGCCAATTATGCAAACCCGTGTACTGTCATTCAATGTCTTTGCCAGTGACTCGGGGGACAGAAAGCAAATCTACAATATTCTGTCGTCGCTGGGCATGCTACCGTCCGAGCTGGACTGCGACATCGTGGGTCTGGTATGCGAGAGCGTCTCTACTCGTTCGGCTCACATGTGTGCCGCCGGACTTGCCGGTGTCATCAACCTGATGAAGGAGCGACGCGGCCTGGAGGCCCTCAAAATCACCGTGGGGGTGGACGGCTCCGTTTACAAGCTCCACCCGTGGTGAGAAATGGCCAAAGGTGGCAAAAGTACTCACTAGGGATACAATGACAGCATTTTGTTTCAAACCTAGTACTAGTACTTAAATCAGAATTAAAGGATTATAGTTTGTTGAGTTAATAAAAAAGGGGGGTTGGTAACAAAAAAATGCTTGCAATATTTTATTTAATATTATTTAATACAATTGACAATTTGAGATTTTTGTACAGATTTTAATAGGAAACATGGAAGCTGACGAGCTTGATCTGATTTTGTGGGTTACATAAAATGATGTGGCAGGCTGGAGCTTGCCCCCAGGCCTTGGGTTTGACACCTGTGCCTTAAAGTATCTCCACAAGGCTGACGAGCCTCGTACTACACCTGTTCAGAAGTTACCGTATATATTGGGCTCATAAAGTGGAATCGGAGTCATAGTATCATTGCATTTTTCTTGACTACAAACAAGTACTGACGTACCATATCAGCACTGTTATATGTGTTATCGGTATTGTTGCATTCCTAGTACTCGCACTGTACTTGGGTAAAAGTACCCATAAAAAAATACTCTTGTTAAAGTGGATATTCTAATTCTACTCATTTATTTATGTAAAAACAAAAAAGGAGATTCTCTAGAATGTACTGATATACAAACATAAAAATGAATGTTTACTGCTAGTTATATACTGTACAATACCAATTTTGATAACCTGCCACTGCAAGTTTATATTAGAGTATAAAAATCTGCCGAAGTAATAACTGTCATGTCATGTCATTATCCAAGCCGCCTATCCTCACAAGGTTTGCGGGAAAGCTGGAGCATATCCCAGCTACCTTCGGGCGAAAGGCAGACTACCCTCTGAACTGGTCGCCAGTCAGTCGCAGGGCAGAGTAATAATTGTATTACTAGCGAAATACTGATGGAAGATATAAAAAGTACGTTTGGATATGTTTCTTTTTGTTGTTGTTCTTGTACAGTTTTCGTGACAGGTTTCACAAAGTAGTCAGAGAGCTGACGCCACACTGCGAGATCACATTCATCCAGTCAGAGGAGGGAAGCGGCCGTGGGGCGGCTCTTATCTCGGCGGTGGCCTGCAAGATGGCGGCCTGCTTGCTGACGCAGTGAGAGGTGAACCTGGGAGGACCGTTCAAGTTTGACTGTTGATTACCGTACATGAAATCATCTCAAAAGATGTTTGCTGCACACATATTTTTTCTGTTGGGAGCACTGCAAGACTGCAACAAGGAGGTACAGTACATTGGATTTCGGTCATGGTGAACTGTCAATTGGTTTAAAAAAAATCCTAGTTGAGGTTTACTCTCAAATTAAACATTAAAAAGAATTACACGGCTATTTCAAACAATCACACAGCTTTGTTTTCGATAAGTCTGTTTAGCTTAATGCTCATAAACAACGCACAATGCCGTTGACGGGATGAGGAATACCATCTGTGTCGCGGTGTTATCCTTTAAGCAACACATGTAGACACAAAGATGTATTCTTTATCCTCTGCGAAGAATGACTAATATTACTACAGTCTACTGAGGAGCTGTAACATCCGTATGTCTGTTACACAGCCCCCAAGTGGTCACGTACTGTGCACCACAACTTCCATTAAATATTTCGTGAAATATTTACGTGCTGTTTAATTATGTCATTACTGTATGTTTTTGTCGTGTACAACATTACAGAGCGCTATTTTCGTATTGAAAAACACAAACGTGTTGTTTTTACTGGAGTTTTTTTTGCAACCATCAGTGTTAGGGAGGCATCTAAATAATTTTTCTACTTCTGCAGCTGGTATTCAGGATTTTATGTGATGTATATTGTATTCTTTTTTTGTACATGTCATGAAACTGTATGACTGAATTGAATGTGTTGCGTTATTATGCTGTAGCGTTATTATTTTTTTGTGGTTTCTGTTATCTGTCTGTTTGGCCTTTAACATCATGATACAAAAGAATTCTCTATAATGTTTTAGACAATTGTAGTCTTCGGAGTACTGGGAAATTATATAAGGCATATAGAGGCAATACAGGTGCCTCTCACTCAGTATTGTGGAAAATTAATTTATTTCAGTCCTGTAGTTCAGTTCAAAAATTGAAATTCAAGTATTATGTAAGTTGATTAAACACAGTGTAACATATCGTGATTTTATTGTAGATTACAGCCAACGAAAATCGCAAATTCAGATAACAAGAAATTCATAGTACATATGAAACAATCAACATATTGAAATTCGGTAGGAATGTACCTTCTGAAAAAGTATTTTCCTATATATTTTAGGAATGCTGTATGTTTTACAGATGAGTTTCATTTTTCAATTGAACAACCTAAATAAATTAATTTTTCTATGATACTGTAATTTATTGAGCTTCACCTGTGCATATTCTATTACGGGTTGGTGCAAAAATAGCAATAATACCGCAATACAGTGTATGGGAAGAAAATCATCTACAATGCATCTACAATATAGTACAGTATATTATATATGTAATGGTGAATTGGGGGAGGATACTGAATATATTAAAAGGCCAAAAACTCCACAGGAGTACTATTCATTTGATTTTTGTATCAATACTCTGACGTAAAAGCGATACAATACATCGTGGTATCATTATACTGTAATAGATAATCCTTATTTGCCACATGCTGCTTGTCACTATACATCGCTTGGATGGATTGAGCAGCAAGCTGTTTTATTTATGATAAATAAAGAATATTTTTGAGATGACATAAGTGAAATGGGAGAAATTCCAGTGCCGCATTGAAGAATTTATTTAGGTTTATCAAATTGTCCAAATTTATAAATCTTTACAATAAAACTCCATATTTTTTTTTGCATATCTACCTCATTGTTCCTCGTATTTTGATGGTTTCAAACCATTCCAACATTGAATGGTTCAACACAGAGCCACTTTAAACCTTTTTTTCCTCACATTCCAATACCACATTTGTAAAATTCTCCAATCAAGAGATGGTTTCCATATTTACCTCCTCTCACGTTTCTTGAGGAATTCAAAAGATTCCAACTTCAAACAGCAGTTTGTTCGTTCATTCTGAACGTCCAGTTTGACTATTTATCTAATTTGCCAATTCCCAAGTCTCTACAATAACATTTCAATTTAAGAGACATAAACTGCTACGTTCTCTATTCCAGCCGTTCACTCAATTGCACAGGATTTTAATTTAGCATCGGCTCTTAAGCAGTCGCACAATTTCAAGAGAAATTGCCTTCCTTATTTCTAATATGCTCTGTTTTGTTTGTTGTGGATTCGTTTATGGCACTTGAGTAACGATTATGTAAACTTTGAAGTCCAAATAAGAAGTGAACATTGTTACGGAGGACTGCCAAACATCAGGGGTCACCCTCTTTGGCCACCCCGCTCGACATATCTCCACTTTCCTGCTCCGGAGGATTCCTGCGTGGCTGCGTCTCCTCTTATCAGCTCCCTTTGGTGACACATATACAGCAGCCGTGTATCCATGTAAGGGTCTGCACTCCCACCACAGGTTATTATAGGAGGTGGGGGATGATAACAGGCTGCGTATAAAACCCACCCCGGCATAGGGCCTCGGCTGGGACACCGCACGGGATTTCGCGGACATGGTAAGTCATAAATACGCAATAAAGAAAAGATATGACTTTAATGTTCGATCATGATGTTGTAGGCAAGTAAAAAAGCGTCCAATAAGAGACAGAGGGGAGCGCAGAAGTCTTGTTCCAATGTCTTCTCCATGTTCGAGCAGTCCCAGATACAAGAATTCAAGGAGGTAAGTTGTTAATGCATCACAACTGCAGTGAATGCATCACAAATGTTTTGTTTTTTCCTCCCCTGAATAGGCTTTTGGCTGCATTGACCAGGACAGAGATGGCGTTATTAAAAAACAAGACCTGAAGGAGACCTACGCACAGCTGGGTAGGCTTTGGATGGGGAGGAGGGGATGTTAAACTACCTATGTAATAATTCAATGAAATGAATTGCAAATCAAAATGAAATTGGTGAATGTTTCTAAATGAAGAGTTCTTAAAGATTAAATACAAACGTACTGGCTTTAAAAGTTAAATAATCAACTGAGCTGTTCCAATGTAGTCATTCTTACACGCAAAACTCAGGGAGCGACACACACAATGCCACAAATACTACACCGACAATAACATCCATACTACAGTATTGGTGTCACTAATGGTGTATTGCCAGACATGCCTGCCTTTCGTGCGGGCAGTGTGGAATCGATTTTCGCTCAGTGATGGTGTCGATATCTGCCCTGCGACTGACTGGCGACCAGTTCAGGGTGTAGTCCCGCCTTTTGCCTAAAGCTAGCTGGGATAGGCTCCAGCTTTCCTGCAACCCCCGTGAGGATAAGCAGCTTGGATAATGACATGACTACAATATAGCTCCCCTTTTACAGAGTATTAGTATATAGTGTTTAAGGAACCTGTATCTTTGGAATCCGTATCATCCATGTTACACTTTTTGAATATAACTAACAGTAACTAACATCTTATTTTGTTTTTTTCTTTTTTTTTTCTTTCAATTGATAAACCCAAGATTTTACGCACATGAAACTAAATTTGGTCCGTTTTAAATCAATTTCACACCATTTTTATAGCCAGGTGGAAAAAAAAACGCAAGGGAAGCATATATAGATTTCCTTTTAAACACAAAATGCTTTTAAAATAATTTTCAAAATAATAATTAAATGTTCTTTCTGCTGTATATTCTGTGGTCTCATACACATTTTTGTTGATGGCCACATTGTAGTTAATATTTCCCGTTGTTATTGTGAATAATAATGATGATAATAATAATAGTTTTCTTTAGCAGACCACATAAAGTAATGTGGTGGGCCAGATCTGGCCCCCAGGCCTTGAGTTGGACACCAGTGTATGCATACAAAAAGCAAAAAAAAAAAAAAAGATATTTGCACTCTTAACTAGTCAAGCCTTGCTCAAAGGCGAGCTGACGGCGCGCAGGAAACAAAAAAGTTAAGGCAATGAATGGGAATAAAGAAATGGCCTAGTTTGATCCCCCCCTTAACATTTTTGCCTGCCCCCTCAATTGAGCATGTCTTAGAACCGGCCCTGTTTGCAAAACCCTCCAAATATTTTTCTCAATCAACAGGAAAGCTCAATGTGAAGGAAGAAGAGCTGGATGAGATGTTGAACGAGGGCAAAGGCCCCATCAACTTCACCGTCTTCTTGTCTCTCTTTGGCGAGAAACTCAACGGTGAGACTCGATCCGGACAAGTAGATCCCATTGCACGATTCCCAGTCGGTGATTTTGTGGTGTTTCATCTGCAGGGACCGATCCGGAAGACACCATCCTCGCCGCCTTCAAGCTTTTCGATCCCAATGCGACAGGCTTCGTCAACAAAGAAGAGTATGTCCTGACAGTGAAAAAATGAAATCATCATTTTTACTTTCAACACGAGCTCAGTTGTTTTGCTATTTTCTGCTCCAGATTTAGACGATTATTGCTGAACCAGGCTGACAAATTCACACCCGAGGAGGTCGGCTCACGTTCTTTAAACGTTTCAAATATGGATTCCCACTCCGAGGCCCTGAGCTGTGTTCTCTCTGGTTTGACTTTCAAGGTGGATCAGGCTTTTGCGCTCGCTCCCATCGACCCGACAGGAAACATCGACTACAAGTCCCTCTGCTACATCATCACGCACGGAGACGAGAAGGAAGAGTCCTGAACGAGGCTCGCTCGTTGCAAGTAATGTGTGAAACAGCTGGAATAAATACTCTCTTCTACTATTACCACTATTTGCCATAGCTGTACCATACAACAGGGCTAACTCACTCTCGTTTTCTGTTAAGGATTGAAAGACGTTTATTTTCATATCAGCACACGCAGTATTTATACATACATTTCCATATGATGTAGTACAAAATTTAGTACAAGATTCAGCCCAAGACATCCCAAAAAGACGCCCGTGGATGAAATAAAATTGAAATGGGAAAAAAAACAAGATGTTATACAGCAAATATAGAGATTTATACAAAAATTTGATTTTTATATATATATATACATATACAGAATACTCACTGATGAGCCACAAAAAAAATATGGATGTAAATTTTCAAGTTGAGATGTTTCCCTTGGAATGAATAGAAATTTAGAAAAATTATTATACATTATATTGTACATTTTTTTGTTCAATATTAAGTACATGGAAGTAAAAATAAACAGCAGTACAAGTAGGCAAATAAAAAAACCTGTTTTTTTTTTTCAATCTATTCATTGACACAGCGCTTCCATCACTGGTGGTGATGTTGGTCACCATGACGACACAAATATTGGCCCATCCTCATTTTTATTCTCTGCGTCAAGGTTGTCCTTAAAGTCACCCCAATTTCAGTGCCAGCGCATTCTACAATCCCCCTGACTGTTTCCATGGATACAACAACAAACCCCTCACAAAAACTCAAAGCAGCTACTATTCGTTCCTCGCCCAACCACTAAAAAAGACGACATTGGACGAAGATGGAGTGCTGGGTCGCATCCAAATGAGCGCAAGTTCGATTCCAGAATCGTCAGCGTGCGGGTCCTGCAGGTCGAGATGCCGATCGCATCAGGAGCATCGGGCCGAGTCAACGTGGGGTCATCGGATGTACCGAAGGTGGTGGCCGAATTCGATCACAGGAACTGCGACTCGTATCTGCAACGGTGGGAAGGTTACTGTCAACTTGCATCGGGAGAACAATGTTATTGTTGTTTGAAACGTTAACTGGCAAATCGCGAGATGAAACAAAATAGAGTCAACGTTAATTTAAACCCCAAACTCTTCAACCAAATTCAATTATTTCCTGTAATGGAACTGTTAGCATAATGCTAACATATATTGCAAAATGTCATTGACGGGTTGACAAAATTAGCATAGATGTTACGGTAAATATAACAACAGAACGTTTTTAACACAGATTTAGCAACAATACAAAGAAAGAAAGCATTGAACACTACTTTTTCAGCACTTCATCCGCTATGTGTGAACTATGACTATTAATGGCACCCAGATGGGGCCCTTATCCACCCCTTCCTCTTGGTCTTTATCACGTTGCATCTCTTCCCACAGACCAGCATGTTGCAGTATAATGTAATACTACACTAAGGCGTGTAACTATAAAAGTGTACTTGTACACTGACAAGGAGTGATACTTTTATTTTATGTCCAGTGCATTCTAATTGAATCATTGTGCCATTTTTCATTTCCCTATATTTAAGAAGACGGATAATGGTCCAACGGTGCATGTTTTTCATGGCCTTACAAAGATGTGAAATACACTCTCTAGGAATAAGACCTCTGTCTCGTTTTGATAAACGCATGAGCCTCCAATAGTTACTGTCTCTGACCCCATTGACCTCGGATGTCCTTCAAAATCAAAGACCAGTTGAAAATGTACTACTTGGACCTAACATAATTTATATGAAGATCACATGACGTATACCCGGCAACCTAGTGGTTAAAATGTCTGCCTCACGGTCAAGACATTCTGTGTTTGAATCTCAGCACAGGCCCGGGCTTCCGACTACATTCCAAAGTTCATGCATGCCGGGTTCCTTGAAGACCAGAGAGGGGCACTGGGCGGTTCAGGCACAGTGTTAAGGGGGCACTGCCCCGCCCCGTGGAACAGGGGTGTCAAACTCGGAGGGCCGTTCTGACTGAAGCAATGTAAATCTTTCACCTCATTATATTTACACATAAAATGTATTAATTAGTTTTGGAATCAGAAATCAAGGCTAATGGCTTATGAGCTATTGTTGATGTTATAACACAAAACTGCTTGCAATGTCTCAACATCACTTATGATATGACAATTTGAAATTTTGGTACAGATTTTAATAAAAATCATGGAAGTTGACACACGTGATTTGCCTTCACGGGCCGCATAAAATCATGTGGCAGGCTGGATCTGGCCCCTGGGCCTTGAGTTTGACACCCATGTTGTAGAACCACCACTGTTGAAGCCTCTAAATCCTGGATGGCTGTGTGTCTATCTGTGCCCTCCCATTGGCTGGCAACTTGGTCCGGGGAGTGCCCCACCTCTTGCCTGAAGTTAACTGGCATCGCCAGGGCTATGGAGCAAGAAATTACATGGAAAGAGATTACATAATTTAATTAAAACATTATAATGTATTTTTAATTCAATACAATGCTGAGAGAAAACATGTAACTAAATTATCGATGCTTTTGTAAATTTCAGTGAATAAAATGTTTGGTACATTCGGGGGAAAAAAAGCCTCAAAAGCTAAATTTTTTTCCATACCCATGATCCTTGTGAGGATAAGCGGCTCAGGAAATGGATGGATGGATGTTCCTAACGCTGGCCATAGAATACAGCTCACATGCAACCCCAATGGAGAAAAACATAATGGAAAATGATTGGATTGCTTTTCCTCACGGTCATTGAACGCCACTCAGCTTCTCAATGAAAATGTTGGAGACTTATTATTGTTGTCACATTCCAGATATTTGGAACAGAGGAAGAAAAACAAAACTAAATTAAGCGAGGTAAAAGACACAGTAAAAAGTTTGATCTATATTTTTAACAATACCTAAACTGAAGTTGTCTGTTGTTTCAGGATACTGAAGGGCGCACAGATCATTCAAGTAAGTGCACAAACGTCCAAATCAATAATATTCATGCTCACTATAAGCCAATGTACTAAAATGTTCACATTTGGTTTTCAGGCAACGATAGTGAAAAACAACACAAAGTGGCGGACAGCGAGGAGCAAATATGCGGCAAACCACCCGTTACACAACCGACCAAAAAGTCTCACTTGTGTCTTGTACTTTAAACGCCTCACAACTTGTGATCTTTTACTGTCATGTGTTATTTAAGTGCTATATTATTTCTTTCAGCTGATTATAAAAACCATGTGAAATTGAAAAAATAAAGAAGCTGGTTGGAACTGGAGCACAGCAGATTTATCTATCGGGTTTGCCCTCATTAGGGTCCCGGGCAAGTTAGCTGGAGTCTGTCCTAGTAAGAAAGAGGTACAAGTTGGTCAATGTCAGGGCGTATGCAGACGACCCAAAACATTCACGTTCTCATCTATGGATGAAATTTCAGCTAATTACACCGTGGCAACAACAATTATACCTTTATTTATAAAAAAAAAAAAAAAAAACAAGCAGCACATGAATGTCACCATGTATCAAGTGTTTGTATCCAATTGTGTATTCAAATCCATTACATTCAACGTCAATCCGACAATCAAGACGTAAGAAATAGCAGCAGCCGTCCATTTCCTCGTAAATTTCACGAGTGCACTTTTGTGTGTGTGCGGGCAGGTGTTTGCATCCGGGACACGAGGAAATGAGTTTCAAGTAAAGTTGTCTCGTCCCGTCGGCGGCTCCTCAGTCGCTGTTCCCGCTGCTGTCTTCTCCCACCACCATGTGGCTGTACTGCTTCTGCTGCTGCTCCTTGAACGACTCCTTCACCTTGGCTCGCTTCAGGCCTCCATCCCTGCAAATATTTTTTTTTACAATCCGCTATTATTCCGATGATCCGGTCGACTGCTAAAAACTCGTTTTAAATTACACTGGAACTTCAATAGAATGGACTAAACCACGCCAGTATGATTGGTCACAGTGATGTTGTTGAGCTACAGTATGCATCATAGGCTAGTTGGCGAGACGATTTCATGAGCCATGGGGAATAAGTGTGCTTCCTACTTCCAAATATGTTGCCAAAGGCTGGGAGCTTAACACACACACACACACACACAAAAAGATACTGTACCAAAAACAGCATGCTCTAGACTGAAGACTTGTTTCGTACCCGTCAAAGTTAACACCGCAGTCATTCCGTTCTCTCTCTGCATTATGTACAGTTGCCCCAAATTCAACATGGCCACCACGTAGGCTTGGGAGGATCTATTATGATTGTACATCTGTAATCCGGAACTACCTCAGTCCTATTCTCTGCTTACATCGTGCGACAGCGCCAGTAAACAACAGCAGCCAATTTTGGAAATAAATGTTGTCAACAGCATTTGAAGTGACCAATGCAAACTTTTTTGGGAGATATTGTACAGTCTCGGTGGTCCGTTTCGTCCGGTATCCGAAATATCATTTTATCGAGGTTCCACTGTATAACATATGTAATCATGGAGTACAGGTGGTGGTGTTGTTCATTCATTCACTGAATCATTTGTTTTTGTAACCTAACCTCGGTTATTTGCTGAAGTACTCAACTAATTGTGGTTTGACATATCAATATCTTGAATTTTGAATCCCCTCTTGAAAATGAAAAATAGCAGGGGCTACCACTAGGTGGCTCTTGATAAACCAGGTAATGATAATAGGTTCCGTTTTCATTTCAGCAGAGGTATTCAAAACAAAAACTAACAGCCTGTCAAGAGCCAGCCATAAATTAAGTCCAAATAAAGGGCCCCCGTCAGATAAACATCTTATTCCAATTAAAATTCTGACATCGTCTGCAACTGAATGAAAACGCTCCAAAACGAAGACGTGTCATATTTTACCATTGCAGGTCCACTAGTCCTCCCTGGTGAGCGATGGCAGACTTGACTCTGTTGGCGAACTGGACGGCATCTTCCCCCACCTGCAGGACAATTTGAAATCTACGTGATAGTCCAATGCCGCGTGTGAATTCGGAACCCCCGCCCCCGATGTGTTGCGCAAACCTGTTGATGCATGGCGGGGAGATACCAGACATTGCAGACCAGGGCCCAGCTGGTCATCATCCTCAGCAGGTAGCTCACCATGCTGTACTTGGAACTGTTCCAGAAGGCGTCGCCAAACTTGGGATCGTACTGGGGAAAGACAATATATAAACAATTACAAAGATACAACAAAATGTGGAAAAAAAAAAATGTAAATACGTGGAAGTATAAAAACAAAATTATATATAGAAATACTGTATATATAAATGTAATTATGTACAGAGAAATAGAATACAACATAAAAAAATGAAGACATATGGAATTTTAATTTCACAAATAGAAATGGGAAAATAAAAATATACTACACAAAAATAAGAAACATTTAATTATATAATTTTAAAAATGTATCACAAAAATATAATACATATAAATGGAATATTATTATTTTACAATATATTGTAAAATTACAATATGATCTGCATAAAATATTTAAGAATCTAAAAATACTGCATCTACAAATTAAAAGAAGAAAAAATTTATATGTACAGGCATAATATTTCAGAGAAATACATAAAATCTAATTACATAAAATGTAAAAATAAATATAAAGATCCTAAATATATTTACAGTAAATATAATTGTACAGTATATATAGAAATGTTTAAAAATCAAAATCCTACATATATATATATATATATTCACACACAAACAAATGCAATTAAATGTATGTATAATTAAATGTATCATGCAAGTATATATAGAAAAATATAAAAACCAAAATTATTTTTTAAAAAATTGACAGACCTAAAAACAGAAGGCAAAAAGAAGTGATTGAACCACCTTAATGGCAACTGGATAAATTGTCGCTCCTATTTCAAAGCTCCCCTTCTTAAACATCATGACCGACGTGTTGTTGACGCAAGTTCCTACGGTCACAAAAAAAACCCCACATCGTGTACTGTCATCACTCAGAGACAAAATAACTGTAACTCACCGGTAGTCACTGATGTTTAAACTTACCCTCTGGAAAAATCAGTATGGGGAGTTTTGTCTTGTCATTCACGTGATCCTTCAACCTGAAGGTGATGCAAAAAGGTCACGCAAATTAGGGGACCAAAACTTTTTTTTGTTGTTGTATTTTTTACCATTTTTCCTTTGCTAATAAATGTTCTAAATAATTTCTTCAGAGGGTTATAACACTGCCACATAGATGCTAATCATTAGCCCGTTAATGGCGTTTCCCATTGTAAGTTAGCATTAAGCTAACAGACTTTGGAATTTTGTTTTTTTTTTTTTTTTTAAACATATTGTGTAATTCTGGAAATTTCTAATTTGGATGTGCTCTCTTAATTTTATCCACATTTGATAAGTAGTTTATTTACACCAGGAGTGATCCAGTGCATACTAACTGTGGAAAAAAAAAAACCCCACAACTGCGACAAATCCATACTGTTAACTCTTCTCCGATAACTCAAAGCAACACGATCTATTAACCAGCTCGTACTCTTATCTGATGTCACGACTGGCCCATCCAGCGATTTAAAGACACACGTGTGGCCGCATGGAGTGTGTAACTAGGTCAAGAAGCATGTAATCAAATCAAGTCCCGAGAGGATAAACAATGACAAAAGCACGGCGGCTTCACGCGAGCGTGTGCAACTGACCTCTTGGTCACCAGGTGGCGATCTTTCATCTCCGCTCTCTCAAACCACACGTGGGGACAGGATCGGACCATGGCCCGCTGGACCACCCCCATCAGACCTCCGTGCACCTGCCCCACCTGACACGCATTTTTTAAACTTTGAACATGGAATGAAGGTGTACGTCTTGGCCAAGGCTCAAGGTCACCTGGGATGCTTAACGAGGACCATAAAAAAACCCAACAACCTCAACCTCTTCCTACCATGGCATAGCAAGCATCGTTGCAGAGGATGACGATGTCGATGGGGCTGGTGTGATTGGCCACACAGATGCCTCCTTTTTGGGGTATATTTTCCCTGATGTGCCGAGAGCAAAACGTTTAAGGACAATCGAACACCACCCGTTTGCCTCATCTTGCCTTTGTTTCCCTTGCCTGTTGTGGTAGCGGATGGCGGCGGAGAGGCCTCGGGCGCAGATCCTGTAGCACATGACGTGGACCCACTCGCTGAGCCAGAACTTCATCCTGGCCACAAATACGCAGTGCGGCCTTGAGAACCGGATCGGTCAGCGCGAAAAGCGGACGGGATTTTTTTTCCGGTGTGGGTTTGCGGCTGGCTACCTGCAGTTGGGGAGCAGCCCCACGGCAGACGTCCCGATGACCAGCCAGCTGAGGCCGATGCAGGCCAGAGTGATCCTGAGGAGTGAACGCCGCACATGACCCACAAAAAAACTACCCTTTGCCCAAATCACATTTCAATTACATTGATGCCTCGGTTCTCGACCACAATTCGTTCCAGAAAATGGTTGGAAAAGTGAATTGTTCGAAAACAAAAACGATGATTCCCATTACAATGAATGGAAAATGTAATAATGCGTTCCAAGCCTAAAAAAATTGGGCTTTTTAAAGCATTTTTTTTAGCTTTTCCTGATGATAAACTGCATAGTAAAAATACATGTATAGTTTAAATACTTTATATAATAAAATAATTTAAGAAATATATTTATTTTTTGCTTAAAATGTATGCTTTAGTAGTAAACTACGCTAGGCTGGGAGTGCATTGCCGTATCTGTAGCGACTCAGAAACACGCGCAACAGATTCATATTCGGCTATCAATTCTTTCTTGAAGTTGACACTATTTCCGGGCTTTGTTGGGGGCATTTGAGTACCGATTTTCGTTTGAAAAAAGAAGCAAAAAAAAAAAAAAAAAAAATCTCAAAATTTCCGTTCAAAAAACGATTTATTTGAAAACGGGTACGTTCGAAAACCGAGGTTTTACTGTATATCCAATTTTTCAGAGTTCACATGTATGTGTGTGTGTACCTAAGAGGTGCAAGAATGCAGTATCTGACAAAAATGCCAAGACAGTAGACCAGAGTAAGCCTCAGACTGATGTACTGGAAGTCGTTGCTAGTGCGGGTCAGAAGGTTCCAAGAGACCAGCTCCTCTGAAGTGAACCGCTGGGTCACCTTCAGTCATTCAAAATGGAATTACAACATGCTTACGATATAGAAAAATAACGTAAACGAGTGATGTGAAATTAATTAAAGTCACCTCATCCTCCACGATGCTCTCAATTCCCCGGCGGCTGAAATAGAAACAGTCGCTCAGCGTGAAATCGCCGCCCTCCGAAGGTTTGGGCCGACTTCGTCTTAGTTCCTCCAGCTCTTTCTCCATGGAACCGTCTTCTCTCTGGATTAGAGCTGAACCCCCCCCCCCCCCCCCCCGATACCCCAAACCCAACAAACACACAGTACTGTAAATGTCATCAACGTACATTTGCAGAAAGCTCAGAATCAAACAGCATTTAAATGAAGCTACCTTAATTTCCGGCCGAGAAGACGCGCTTTTTTCACACGCTTTCAACCCTGCAGTTTATGCGGTGATGCGGATAATTAGTACATTTTTTCGTAAAGGCCCCAAGGGTGCACTCGAGCAGAAAATGTAAGTGTGAGACCGAATATATGTGCCGAGGAAGTGACTTTTTCCGGTCCGGCCCTGTTAGCATTGCGCTAGCGTGTTACTGCCGTGACTCAGTGATTTTTACCAGTATGTTTTTTTTTTTTTTAACCGGCCCTGTTAGCGAGGCGGTGCTACCGTTAAACTCTCTGTGTACCGTCATTCTTCGTAAATATCTCGTGTTTCAATGTGCGTTTCAATGTGCGCACTTGCAGTTTTTACACAGCTTCACCGTATGTATGTACCAAATGGTATTTCCTTTACAAATGTACTGGGTGAGGTTTATCACCAGGTGCAATCTGTAGGCCAGGAATTACGGTAAATGTCATTTCGACCTAACGTTACACGGGATCGTCTACTTAATCAAAAGAACCGATTTGGTTTCCACTGATAGCACAGAGGGCAAAATCCAAGATTGCAGATAACATCACGGACGGTATTCAAATATCCAATCGCAGTTGCGCAAATGTACAGTTACTGCCTCGTTTTTCGATTGACTCAAACTCAGATTAGGTAATGACAAAGGTAACAGTGACACACTTTGCAAAGGCCGCTGGGTGTTGACATAACTTGCGTCTGTCTTTCTTAATAAACGAGGCGGGCGGGGGACGTGCAGTTCGCCATGTGGGCCACGTACGGCCCTGCCGCGCGATTCTAAAACAAACTGAAGAAAAACCTCAGATGACCTGCTACAAAAAGCCGTAAAAAAAAAAGTTTAAAAAATGCTCACGGTTTACAGTTGTAGTACATCTCAAATCCGAAAAAGTTTTCAGGTCAGTGCTGGCCAAATATTGATGTTGACAATCATTTACATTTTTGGTTAAGATTTCTTGATATACAGAATTTGGGGTTTGCATTAGATTCGGGTTAGTGTAATAGTTTAGTTTGTATAAACTTTGTATATAGCCAGTCTTTTTTTGTTTTGTTTTCGGCGTGGTCCGAATGCTCATTCGACTTGAAACGACTCCCCCCCCACCCCCCCACGTGAACGACGGCATCCCGCCAGATGGTTCCGCCCGCAACTCGACCCCGTGACCTGTCGTAAACGCGCACGGCCATCATTGCGTCCAAAGACGGCCGCGTTCGTTTGCGCCATGTGGCTTTCTGTGCTCTTTGATTGCAGAACGCTCGACTTGAACTAGATGAGGAAACGACACGTTGCAGCATGTCTGTCGATGAGCGTCCAGCTTTCGCAATAGCGATCTAGCTGTCACGGATAGAAAAAGTCTACACACCCCGACTTTATAGCAGCATTTGTGACGAGACCACGATCTGTTAAAAGTTTTCTGCCGTTAAGGTAAGCTATAAAATGTCATCCATCCATTTTCTTCACAGCTTATCCTCACGAGGGTCGCGGGGAGTTCTGGACCCTATCCCAGCTGTCAACTGGCAGGAGGCGGGTACACCCTGAACTGGTTGCCAGCCAATCGCAGGGCACATAGAGACAAACAAAAAGTCACAATCACACCTAGGGTCAATTTAGAGTGTCCAATAAATGTTGCATGTTTTTGGAATGTGGGAGGAAACCGAAGAGCACGGAAGAAACCCACGTAGGCACAAGGAATCACAAGTTGTTTTACTTCCCCACTCCAAAATACCTTTTTTTTTGTTGTTTTCAATTGAGAATATCAATTGAATGTCAATTCAGTGTGAAAGGTAACATTGATGGTGGACAAAAATTTCAAATGCTTTATTCTGCTCGTTTTATTTATTTATTATATATATATTTTTTTTTTACATCACATTTGAACCGGGGTACATTCACTTTTTATTTGTCGATTCTACTCACCACAGGATGCAGATGCTTTTAGTGCATTTTCTTCTGTGCTGGCCTTCTGTAACTTTAGTGTGGCCCACTGATAGAAAGGGGGGGGGGGGTCATTATTACTCCATCCAATCAACTTTCTTTAGCAATATGAAGCCACGTACCTCCAGTGTTTTGACCAGGATGTCCATGTAGGTCTCCGAGACGCCCAGCGAGAAGCCAAACATGGCCGGGATCATGATGAGGCCGAGTATGAGGCCCAGCCATATCCGCCCGGCCCAAACCGCCACAGCCCAGAAATCCTCCATCTCCACTTTTTCCCTTTTCACAGCCTGTCAGAGGCAGAGTCGTACTCCGCGTGAGTGATTCCGAAACACCGTGGCGTGGGAAATCGTTCAATTTCGTGGCGTAAGTACATCTTTGATGAAATTGAGACCAAATTGCAAAACAGAATGGTTACTGTTTGTGTAGTACAGACCAGTTATTGTCGAAGCGTGGTCCGAGTGCTGCTTAAAGAATTACTAAATTTCATTTGCCTTAAGTCAAACACAAACACACGAGACTGAAGCTTGTAGCTATGCATATAAACTGTTGGAATTTTTTATTTTTATTTTGCTAATCCAGTGAAGTATTTTACAGGTGCAATGCTTTTATTTTTTTTTTTATTAAATACTACAATTCAGTTCCAGTTAACTTTTAAGTACAGTACATTTTCATTTAATCTTAAGTTTCTTTTGTTTTTGTTCAATAATTGACAAATACAATTGATAGAATCACCATTTAAGTACTTTTTTAGGGGGGTGGGTTCTATATTTAAGCACCGGGTTAATGTTCAAATTTTGCATTTTTTATTTTTATTTTTAGGAATAGAACTGCTGCCTCATTTTTCATGCACACTTGGACCGACTACGTTTCTGTATTTTAATGTTGTTCTTTTTTGTTCGTTTTCGGTGGTACTTTGTGTCAAAAGTTTTAAGAACCACTGGTGTTAATGGCATTTTTGTTTGGCGTTTCTTTTTCTGTGCAACTCGGCCCGACAAAAGTTGGGAAACACGACAGTCGCCACTTTGCAAGCGCTTCATATACCTGCACACACATTTGATACATTTGTGCCACTTGAGACAGCAGCTACGCTACAAGATCAGCCGCGCGACGACTTTATAAAGCCGCAAAAAAAAAAACACGCTAAACGTTCACCAAACATGTCGACAACAAGGTTTCCCTACCTCGGGTCGTTGTCCTCTGCGGCGAAAAGCGTCATTATTATTACCATTTGTTTGATTTTATTTTATTTTTGAAGAAACAGCAACTCGCCTCGGCGTTCCGGTCCCACTCAAGACCAGAGGCGTACTCGCCACGCCCATTTCGCCAACTAGTGGACCAAAGTTCAACGAGATGCGTTCAACGGCGTCACCGGCAATTTCCAACGTTTATTGGCCTTAAACGCAGCCCGATAAGACGTTTTGATAAGTACAGTCATTATCCCCGAATTACAATTGCAATGTTTTATCTAGATGTGCGTCTTGTCGCCGCACAACCTGCAAGTGTAACACATTTCCGTTCAAAAAAACTTTTTTTGAACCCACTCAATCAATAAAAACTTCATTTAAACAAGCAACCCACAGAGACAACAATTACAAAGCTCGTCCAGTAAGAGTTGTTCGCAACGAATAATACTAGCATAGAAAGAAACATGAAATAAATTGACAAATGTTCATTGAGTAATGGCATAAAAAATATTTACATTTAAAGAATAAAATAATACATACGTATCTTTGGGAATTACACGTTCCTATTTCTTAAATACTGTACTCGTTTAGACATTTTAAACGGTACTTTAAAATGTACTGTAGTCAGTAGTGTCACACAATAAGAGTTTAACACACAATAAATGAGACTTGCAACAAAGGAAAGAAATACAAGTAAAAAGTGAAAATAATAAATCATTCATGATAACTCGAGTTCAATTTTACATGTAAAGACTAGTGTAAGAGCCAAATAAAGATCACATATTCTTGTTCAAAAAATACCTTATTTAAATAAGTAATTTGTATGTATCCAAGTGAAACAACGGTTTTATGTATCAAAGGACAGTAACAAATATTTTAAATAATATTGAAGCATTTTATAACAACTAACTAACTAACTAGCCAAATAAAAAAAAATATGAATAATACCTGGTACACCAGGTACAGTAACAAAGTGTTACAGAAGTCAGACTACCTTTCCAAAAATACGTCATTGTTTTTACTATATTTCTAATCAGGACCAGGGATTTACAAAGTTAATTGACACACAAAAAAATGGGCAAAAGGTTCGAGTTTTTTTTTTTTTAGCAAACATTTTCTAAAATAAAAATCAGCAACTTGATTATGTTCACGTGTAAGCAACGTCACGTCCGTGTTGCAGTTGTCTAAGCACGTCTTTGTAGCCGCCATTTTGGAGCGGTACATGCGGGCTTTTACTCTGGAATAGAATATTTGTGAACAAAATGACAATATGCCTCAGTACTGTGCTGCGTGGGGATGCATGAATAAGCGCACGGCGGAAACAAAAGCCAAGAGAATCACTTTTCACAAGTAAGTACATAAAACGGGGCAGGATATAAACACATTTGATATGCACTGTTCAGCGGACAACTCGAGGGATGTGACTCGATCGTGTAAGACTTTTGTTCTCGTCGATAGAAGGCGGTGTTTTCTTTGTGTTCTATCTGTTTAAAAAAAAAACACTTCGAATTAACTAAACTGGAAGTCAACATGGTCACTGTTGACAAACCAACCGCATTTTGAGGAAACGCGTCGCCAAAGTAAAGCGGAAGTAAGACATTCGGCACGTCAACACCGCAGCCATCTTTCCCCGGGCAAAGCGGACCGTGTAAACGTTCAAGAAAACAGGCGCGAGGATTTCTGTGGATGTCAATGTCTAGCCCCGTGCGGAATTCATACAAAACCATGCAATAGAAACACCGAAAACAGCATTTACGAGCCGAAACCAAAGATGCCCGACTCATGTGCAGCGTGGGGATGCACAAACCGACGCACTGTGCAAAGTAAATGTCAAGGAATTACCTTTCACAGGTGAGAAAGTCTGTGAGACCGCCCTGGGTTCAAAATGAAGCACCAGCGAACTTTTACCAGTGTGAGGATATCAATCCCTAACCAATGCACAGTCGTGCTATAATAAATGGTGTGACATATGATGAATGGCATCATTTTTGCAGGTTTCCCAAAAAGAAGGACTTGAGGAGGCAGTGGGAAGTGGCAGCAAGGAGGAGAGGCTTCTCCGCCACCAAGTCCTCTGTCCTTTGCAGCGAACACTTCAAACCGGAGGACATCGATGCCACGGGCCAGACTGTCAGGATTAGGGAGGGAGCGAAACCGTCTGTTTTCAGCTTTCAGTCTCCTCTCCAAAAAGTGGGTGTCACAAAGCCTCGGAAAATGTTTCTTTGTCAACTCTCGACTTTTGACTCTATGACTCCTCGGCCACCATTTCAGTCCAAGTCTTTGATAGTCAAACACTTTCCGCCAGCCAGGACCGTGGCGCCAACTGGTCACCAACTTTTTGAATCTGTCTATTTCCAATATTATCTTACAATATTCTCTTTTTCCCTCTTTTTACCTCAGCCAGTGTTTACCAGAACAACACAAACCTCCAAAAAGGCTCAAGAGTCATTGGCATCTGTGACTTCAGGAAATGTACGGCCGACTGAACCACCGCCATCACTCCCTCCTCCTGATGTTGTAAGTCTCCTGCTATTTTTTTTCCCTGCAATTTGTCCATCCATCCATCCATCCATCCATCCATCCATTTTCTTAGCCGCTTATCCCCACGGGGGTCGCGGGGAGTGCTGAAGCCTATCCCAGCTGTCAACGGGCAGGAGGCAGGGGACACCCTGAACTGGTTGGCAGCCAATCGCAGGGCACATCGAGAGAGACAACAGTTGCACTCACAATCACACCTTGGGGCAATTTAGAGTGTCCAATTAATTTTGCGTGTTTTTGGGATGTGGGAGGAAACCGGAGTGCCCGGGGAAAACCCACGCAGGCACGGGGAGAACATGCAAACTCGGTCGGGGATTGAACCCGAGACCTCTGAACTTTGAGGCCAACGCTTTACCAGCTGTTCCACCGTGCTGCCTCTGCAATTTGTTTTGGTGTTAAAATGCATTACCAATGTGTTTAAACTGTTTTGATGTTTTTCTTTAAGCATGTCGGAGTGGTTAAATAAAATCTGAAATGTGAGCGGACACACTTCCTGTCATCGGCTCTGCCCACTATCTTGAGCTCTTCGTGTGAAAATACTGCACCTAATCTATTTGCAGCTGTGTTGTTTGTATTAACAGCGTAATAGCTGGTTCCAACCAAAATGTCTGGCTTCCTGTTTAATCTTGCGCATAAGCCCTTAAAACCTTTTATTGCTATGGCCGCCACGTCCATCCCGTTTCGTGTTGGCAGGTGTCGATTTTGTTTTGCTAACTTTTGTAGAAACCTTTATATCAGTGGTTCCCAAACTTTTTTTTTTTTTTTTGCAGCACCCACCTTTTTGGAGATAGAATTTTCAGCCGTCGCCACACCCAGTTTGAAAAACAAAAAAACAAAACCACAGCTGTTTATGACCGTACTGTAACCACTTACAGCAGGGGTGTCACAAGTTACGGTTTCCCTCAGAGGGCCGTTGTGACTGTGAAACCATAAAAATCTTAAATTGTCTCATCTTATTTATATCGATTTATGAACTAATTTTGGAATCAGAAATCACAGGTAATGGGTTTTTCAACTAGTGTTCATGTGTTGTCACGCAAAAATGCTTGTAGTATCTCAATGTTATCATTTATGACATATGACAAATTGATATTTTGGTATGAATTTTCACAACAATCATGGAAGTTGACATGCTAGATTTACCTTTGCGGGCCACATAAAATCATGTGGCGGGGCAGATCTGGCCCCCGGGCCTTGAGTTTGACACCTGTGACTTATGTCCTGGATATCTGCCTCTAATTTTGTAGTGATAGCCCCATTTTTGATATAGCAGGATTGCTGATGCTCGTTTGCCTGTGAAAACATTATTTTTTTTCCCCAAACAATGTTCCAGGACCACTGCTACGCGCTGCCTGCGTCTCCAGCGGGTCTAAAGGCCCGACTGATGGACGCTTTAGCGAGGGTGGAGAGTCTGGAGCGCGAGCTTCGGAACATGAAGGACAGAGAGCGCCGAGCCAAGAACACCGTCTTCGGACTTTTGGAGGATCTGAGGGATAAGAACCTCATCAATGAAGAGCTCAAAGAGAAGCTGGATTTATACTCGGGTGAAGTGGAAAATCATCTTTTTTTCATTATTTGTCACAACAGTACATTTAGGTTGATGCTGACAAACCGTCTCCCAGTGTTCTCACGGTTTAACCAACTTGTGTTTGAACACAAATGTTGGAGCAACACATTTAAACAACAATGAATTGATTCTCAATTTAATCAACAGCTATTTAGTTAAAATTGTCCAAATCCCAAAAGATCAAGACTTACATTAGTAAATATTCTCTGATTTCTGTTGACAACCATGACAGCAGACTGATTATCTTTTTATCAAAATTAGACTTTTGCAAACATCTTCTTTTAAGGTAGAAAACAACAATCAACATTTGTGCATATTTCCTGGTGGATGTTGAGCCCAAACCGGTGACTGATATCATAATCAATTTGTCGGATGACCTATTTTTTAACAATGAATGATTTTGTATTAAGGCAGCTGACTGTGTACAGTAGATTGTGAATTTCTCTCTTTCGCTCTCATTTGTTTTAAAGTTATAAACCACAACTATTTTTTTTGTAAAATAAATTCAGTTTCACGGCGGCTCGGTAGATCAGCTGGAAAACGTTGGCCTCACGGTTCTGAGGTCCCGGGTTCAATCCCGGACCCGCCTCCCACATCCCAAAAACATGCAGCATTAATCGGAGAGTCTAAATTGCCCCTAGGTGTGACTGAGAGTCCGGCTGTTTGTCTCCATGTGCCCTGTGATTGGCTGGCAACCAGTTCAGGGTCTACCCTGCCTCCCGCCCGATGGCAGATGGGATTGGCTTCAGCACTCCCGTGACCCTCGTGAGGATAACTGGCTAAGAAAATGGGTGGACGGATGGATGAATTCAGTTTAACCAAAGCCACTACAAGTGTAGATGAGCAAATGCAGATTAAGATTATCAAGTTCAATTTTTATTTTTTTTTCTGTCCTGTAGATTACCACACTGGATCGCGTGGTGGTGCTCTAAAATTATATAACAAAAGTGACATATTTTACCTGCAAACGGGCAGGACCATCCAGCGCCATGAAAAAGTATTGACCCTCTTTTTTTCAAATTTTCATATTTTTAAATAGCTTCCCCTCTTAAGTTTTCAAGATCATAAAACGTGAATATCAGACCAATATGACACAAGGGAACTTAAAATCCTGTTTTTAAATGGTGATTTGATTTCCATCCATTTTTCTATGCCGCTTATCCTCACGAGGGTTGCGAGGAGTGCTGGAGGCAATCTCGGCTATCGACGGGCAGGAGGCGGGGTACTCCCTGAACTGGTTGCTAGCCAATCGTAGGGCACATCGAGACAAACAGCCGCACTTACAATATCACCTTGGGGCAATTTTTTGGGGGGGATGAGGGAGAAAACTGGAGTGTACAGAGAAAACCCATGCAACAGAACATGCCAATTCCACAGTTGCGGGGCCGGGATTTGAACCAGGGTCCTCAGACCTGTGAGGCCAACGCTTTCACAGCTGATCCACCGTGCCGCCGTGATTTGATTTGATTCATTTATGAAAAAGTAAACGAGTGCGTGGGATGGGTGGGGGTGATAACAGATAACGTTACGACATAGCGTAGCGAAGCGTAAACTTAGTTATGACGTTGCATGTATGTCATAAAGTTTTTTTGTAATAATGAAGTCCACCGTTAGGGGGCGCCAGGAGTCACAGGTTCTAGCTTTAATGAAGAACGGAGATGTTTGTGCATTTCAAATGACACATTTGGCTGTGTTTGAATTCCAGACCTTCCAGTCCACCTGCTGTCCAAACAGGGCAACGACTACACAAAAGACCAGCGGGAGTTTGCCCTCACTCTCCACTTACACGGTCCGAAAGCATATAACTACCTGAGAAAGTCTCTCCACCTCCAACTGCCCCATCCACACACACTACAAAGGTATTTGGACTCACCCATGAGAAACTGTTTTTTAAAATACAAAGTCAGTCATTTTTCTGTGCTTGAAAAAATAAAATAAAATAAAGGTGGATGAGCTCCATTGATGAAAAGCATGGCCTTGAGTCAACGTCGGTAAAAATGACAAAAGAAGAAGAAGAGGAGGATGAAAGTGAGACCCTCACTGAGGCAGAGACAGACATTCAGCAAAATCCTCTCACACAAAGCATAATAGTGTGTCTAAAAGATGTCGACGCGGAGCCCCTGGCAGAAGATAACATGGGAGTATCTTAAACCTGTTCTGCAGTATATATATATTTTTTTAATACACAAATTCTGAAATGCACAAAGACTGTTCATAGGTTTGCAAACATTTTCTTGTTGGATGTTTTTTTTTTTTGTATCACAGAATTAAAGTGAAGCTCAGTTTTAAGAACTCCTGCTTTGCCCTTTCCTTTGCTTTTGACACATTTTAAGGACTTTACAAACAATCCCCCCCCCCCCCAAAAAAAAAATAAATCAGAAAACCTCCAAAGTTAATCAGCTTTAAATGTTGCAATGATACAAATAGTGCATTATGATCTAGTTTGCAAATATTTCTACTGTGAAAGCCAAGCACAGGAGTAAATGTAAGGATTTTTTTTAAAATATATTTATGGTTTTCATGTGCTTTTCATACAGATATTTATCGTATTTGTGACCAGAACCTGGTGGCATGGTGTATCAGCTGGTAAAGCGTTGGCCTCACAGTTCTGAGAACACAGATTCGATCCTGGCCCAGCCTGTGTGGAGTTTGCATGTTCTCCCCGTGCCTGCGTGGGTTTTCTCCGGGCACTCCGGTTTCCTCCCACATCCCAAAAACTTGCAACGTGAATTGGACACTCTAAAATTGCCCCGAGGTGTGATTGTGAGTGCGGCTGTTTGTCTCGTTGTGCCCTGCGATTGGCTGGCAACCAGTTCAGGGTGTACCCTGCCTCCTGCCCGTTGACAGCTGGGATCGGCTTCAGCACTCCCCGCGACCCTCGTGAGGACAAGCGGCAAAGAAAATGGATGGATGACCAGAACCCGCTTGTAACGATTAGGAAATGCCACTAGCAAATATAGCTGTCGGCCCTTTCCTTATCTGTCGTGTGTCATCAAAAGGGGTGAGTAGTTTTACTTTACTTTGCTTTTATTAGTTGCTGTTTACGTTATCATTAATTTTTTAGGAATAGATAACCGTTCAAAGTCACTGATGGTGTGGTGGCGATTCCCGCTCAGTGACGGTGTCGATATCTTCCCTGCGACTGACTGGCGACCAGTTCAGGGTGTAGTCCGCCTTTCGCCCGAAGCTAGCTGGGATAGGCTCCATCTTTCCCGCACCCCTCGTGAGGATAAGCGGCTTGGATAATGACGTGACATGACATAACCATTCATACCGTTGGGCAATTACAACGACTTACGTTATGTGTCATGTTCTTAATTTTTAAATGCAATTATTAGAACCGGTGAGACAGATTGACAGTTTTACTTTGATGGGTCCATTGCCAAATATGTCGACGAACCAGCCTCAATAATAAGCACATTGTTGATCAGTGTTAAAGTAAGACTTGATCAAGATTCGGTTTTGTACCGACAGTCAGACCACACAGTTGCGCCTTGAATGTGGCGACCTGTGTGTGAGGTCATCATCTGACATCATCGAAGCGCTGACCTCGTGGTTCCCTGTGTGACAAATTGGAACGAAATGGCCCAAACCACCCAGACGTGTTACTCACCGTCCTGCAGCTCCTAGAGAGTGTGTGTGTGTTGGGGGTCGGGGGTGGGGGGTGTGGGGTTATAAAATCCTCCCTGTCCCACCTTAGCCGAACAAAAGCTCCCGATTATTTTCCAGGTTCAGACATTTCACAGTCCGCTGCACATGGCTGTAACGGGAGCGGGAGGCTTTGCGGGAGTCCGCTTCGGTAATGTCTGTAGGAGCGATAAAGAGGACGGAGTTGTTAAATTTTGTCAGGGGAAGTATTCATTTTGTGTTTGTTATTGTTGGTTGTCTGTATTGTGGTGTACAACTACTGTGTCATACTTAGAGCTGCTGGAATATTTTGGTTACTTTATTTAGCACACGAGAGGGACAAACTATGAGGGAGAGTTTTTTTTCTGTCAGATGCGGTGCGGTTTTATCCACACGGGCCACAAACTCGAGTTACAAGTGATTATGTTGAGCTTTTTGGGGGATTTTCAGTTTGTTGTTTTAATCGTTGTTTATGGGCACGAGTGAAGAGGTCAAGAGAGAAACTCAAAAAGATTGCGACCTGATTCGTAATTTATATTCGGCGATGCTGTTTGAACGCTTGCACCCGATGCCGCTTTGGTCCCAAAATAAGCAACAATCCTCGTTCATAAGTTTCCCTCAGATGATTAATAAACAAATCCTTTGTGATTCATACTTTGCTTGTACGAAGTGTCTTTGGTCAAAGCAGATGGTGGAAGTGAAGCGGTGGAATTGGAAGACGTGAGTCAGGGATTTGCGCTTCACCCCGGCCAAAGTCAAATTTAAACGCTGCGTTCATTTGCGCTCGATTTATCTCCTTTGATGTCTTCTTTGGAGGAAGTAAAAAAAAAAAAATGCAATTTATACTTTCATACTGTCAGATCAAAGATATGAGAAAATAGTAGTGCTCCATTTATGTCTTCCTGTGTAGTATCTACACTAACGTCCTCATGATGCGTATTATTAGACAGCATCTAACTTACAACCTCAGACCATAATTATTATGATCCAGTGATGAAACCATTGGACTTTGTTTGCAGTGCAAACTGAAGTTTTTTTTTCCTTATTTACTATTAATGCAATAATGAGGCCCCATAGCTCAGTGGTTAGAGCACTGGTTTGGTAAACCAGGGGTTGTGGGTTCGTATCCCACTGGGGCCTCCACTCCCTGAGAAGGGTTGCGTCAGGAAGGGCATCCGGCGTAAAAATTGTGCCAAACGTATATATGCGTTCATCTGAGATGACACGCTGTGGCGACCCCGAAAGGGACAAGCCGAAAGAAACACACTATTAATGCAATAATATAAAAGTAAAAAAATGATGCACACACAATTTATAAAAACAAAAGTAGAAACAAGATCAACACCTTAAAAATGATTTTCTATTTAATATACAAATATAAAGGTGGTAATGGTAAATTTCTCATGAACTAGTAATGCGTGAGAATATTTGCGGCAAGCAATTGATCACAACTTGAAAAAATATATGTTTAACAACAAAGCTATAACTTTTGTTCATTGTTCATCATGCATGTTTTATATTGTTATTTTTTTCCTCTGCGTAATTTTAATCATAGACCTTTGTTGTCATTACCATAATTTCCGGCCTATAAACTATGACTTTTTCCACACGCTTTCAACCCTGCGGTTTATGCGGTGATGCGGCTAATTTGTGCATTTTTTTCTAACAGACGCAAGGGGGCACTCGAGCGGAAAAGGTAAGACCAGTGTAATACATGTGCCGAGCAAGTGACTTTTACCGGTCCGGCCCTGTTAGCGCTGCGCTAGGGTGTTACTTCCGTGTCGCAGTGATTTGAACCGGTATGTTATTTTTAACCGGCCTTGTTAGCACAGTGCTAGCGTTAGCATGGCGGCATTAGTGCGGCAGTGCTAGTGTTAGCATTAGTGCGGCGGTGCTAGCGTTAAACTCTTTGTGTACTGTCTTTCTTTGTAAATATCTCGTGTTTCAATGTGGGCACTTGCAGCTTTTACACAGCTGCAGCCCATGTATGTACCAAATGGTATTTCCTTTACAAATGTACTGGGTGAGGCTTATGACCAGGTGTGACCAGGTGTATGTTCATACATACATACATACATACATACATAATGTAGAATAAGAAAACGCAAAGCTATGTACACAGATAAATTACATTTTAATTTTTTTTGCAATTTTATTGAGGGCATCTCAGTGAACAAATGGTTAGCACATGTGCCTCACAGACCTGAGGACCAGGATTCAAATTCTGACCCTGCATGTTCTCCCTGTGTGACCATGGGTTTTCTCCGGGTACTCCGGTTTCTTCCCAAAAACTCGTGTTGCAGGTTGAAGACGCTAAATTGCCCACAGGTGTCAATATGATAGTGATTGGTTGTTTCTATGTGCCCTGTGATTGGGTGGTGACTAGTTCAGGGCGTACACCGCCTCTCGCCCGGAGATAGCCGCGTTAGGCTCCAGCACACTTGTGACCCTAGTGAGGATAAGTGGAACAGAAAATGAATGAATGAATTAATGAATGTCTATAAAAGGCAGTGCATATCAGCGCAGAAAGCAAGCAATGAAGTTTAACGAATTGTCTCCAGACATCCGAGACTGGATTGTGTCAAGACACAAATCTGGGGAAAAGATTTAATCAGCTTTGAAGTTCATGAAAAGCGCTCTCGTCTGAATTATTCGGAAATGGAATAAATTTGAAACCAGCAAATTACTATAATATTCGTATTGTACATTATTTGACATGTCGTGGAATCATGTGTGCATGCTGCAATTTTTGTGGTAAATGAAATAAATGCGTTATTGACTAAAACACTAAAATAGAAAAAAAAATCATTAAACCACATATTCCAAGGAATAAAATGTACATAATTTACAAAATTATTGTACGATACTGTATGTTTAGAAGTTCAAAAGGTGAGTATAGAAAGTGTATAAAAGGGTATGGTAGGGGTTAATGGGAATAGGGGGGAGATTGATAGATGTCTGGGGAGGCTCATACAACTTTAAAACATATATATATTTTTTTTAAATTGTAGCTACTACTTCATTGATTTCACCTATTGCAGGGGTTTTCTGAACCTAACACCTGCCATAAACGAGGATCTGTAATTTTTGTTGCTGTTGTTTTAAATAATGAGGCCTCAATGCTTGCCTCATCGGTAGGAAAATGATGCATGATGTGGTGCAAAGTCATTTATCATCATTGTTATGAACGTGCTCTTTTTATTGTTATTATCAGTCGTAGTTTGACTGTATTGCGTTGATGAGGGAGCGAGTGGTGCTAACATTAGGCGTCGTGACGCATAGCTGTGTGTCTAAGGAGCATCCAGCTGCAAGTTGAGGCAAGGTTGGACCCCAGGAACCAATGGAGCCCTTTGCTCCTTCCCCACGTTGCTCCTCCGAGAAGGAAAGCAGACACCGGCTCTTGCGGAACACTCCTCTGTCCCTCCCTCCCTTACCGCCTCCCTCCCTCCTCACTTGAGCCTCAGCTTTCTCCTTCCCCGTGCAGCACCCGCTCGGTCCCCCCGATGAGCCAGGACGCACTCCTCCTCCTGAGCCCCGTCCGTGTCATGAGACAGTCAGTGTAGTCGCTCCTGACGCCCCCCGTGGACTCCTTTTCCACAGCTTTGGTTTGGTTCCATGAAATAATGCCATGGTTGCAGGAGTGCACGGTTCTTCTTCTTCTGCTGCTGCTGCTGCAACGCTCTGTTTTCTCCCTGGCAGGCGGCCATGAAGACTTGAACCTCTCTCTCTTTGCAGGACAAGGTCAGTCTGCTGTTCATTCACACCTCAGCTCAACCTGCACTCAGTGGGCTTTAACTGCATTCGGGGCAAGGGTGACACTGCCCCACCAAATGCAGTTATTTACAGTAATTTAATACTTTTACGAGTGTTGCCGTTCCTCTCATCATTCCTCAAAGAGAGGCAGAGTGTTTATGTATTTATTTACATTGACTTACAAGTGGTGGCACGGTGGTTCATCTGGTAAAGCGTTGGCCTCACAGTTCTGAGGTCCCGGGTTCAATCCCCGACCCGCCTGTGTGGAGTTTGCATGTTCTCCCCATGCCTGTATGGGTTTTCTCCGGGGACTCCGGTTTCCTCCCACATCCCAAAAACATGCCACATTAATTAGACACTCTAAATTGCCCATAGGTTTGATTGTGAGTGCGGCTGTCTGTGTCCATGTGTCCTGCGATTGGCTGGCAACCAGTTCAGGGTGTGCCCCGCCTCCTGCCCGTTGACAGCTGAGATAGGCTCCAGCACTCCCCGCTACCCTCGTGAGGATTAGCGGCAAAGAAATTGGATGGATGGATGCCTTAAAAGTGTACCGACGTTTCATAGCCATGCAAATGTGAGACTTGTACTTTCTCGTTGTTGGTCCTCCATTGATGTTTCTTCCAAATAATCATAATTATTTTCTTCCTATTTCCTTTGCCTGCCACCCCCCCCCCCCCCTGGCTTTCAATTCCACAGATGGCGCACCTCTGTCAGGATCTGTGATCCATCCAGTGAAAACCAACGCCGCCGGAGAGTTCATCTCCCACTCTCTGTCGCACCGTTTCAAGAATGGGCGAGTCAGGCGAGACCTGAGTGCGGCGGGACAGGTTTACTACAAGCTCAACTACACGGGTCGCGCTTTATTGCTAAATTTGACCGAAAACCATCAGCTGCTTTCAAGCGACTACATCCTGGAACGCCGCAACGGCGACGCCAACCGGACCGAGAGTCGGCGGACTCCCGCGGAGGCATCCTGCCACCTTCTCGGCACCGTAGAAGTCTCTGGAGTGAAAGGGACAGCTGCCATCAGCGCGTGTAATGGTCTGGTAAGGAAACACGCTCTTAGAAAGACTTCTGGATTTGGTTTTGACCGAGGTAAGAAAGCCATGGGCACGGTTTATCAGGAGTTAGCACATTTGCCTCAAAATTTTGATTTTCTGGATTTGAATCTTGACAAGTCATCTTTGCCATGAAAGACTGTCGATAAGTTAAGGGTTTAAGGCTGTTCTCTATCCAAAAGTCAGCCGTGCCTTGCGTTTGACTAGTGACCAGTCCTCGGTGTACACCGCTTCTCTTGGCAAAAGTCAGCCGTGCGTGGCCATTAACTACTGTGTTTTTAATGCCAAAACTATATTACAAATTCTAACGGTCATTGCGCAATGATAAAGTCGACTATTTGAATTATCAGTTCAACTCGTAGCATGAGGTTACCCCCCTTCTGCTCACCAAAAGGTCTCTGCAATTGACTCGTGACAAGTCTGGCATGTACCCTGCGTCTCAGCTAAATCACCTGGGATGTGGTCTAGCTCATCAGCAATCCTCGTGAGGACAACTGGTACCGAAATTGGTGGATGCATTGTTGGACAAAAGAAGTGGTTCCACAGTTCCCGAGTTCCCTCCCATGTGGTGGAGGTTACAAATATCTCCATCTGACAGTGTCTTCTGTTAGTTTGCCCTTCAAAGACTTCCCGTCAGTGTTTGCAGAGCGGTCGCCCTGCAGGCTGGCTGACGGCTGTTGCTGATCCTCATAAGATCCCCCGTGAGACCCTTTCCCTTCTTCTTAATCTCGCTTTCACTCACTGGTTCTGAAGGCCCTATAGCTCCAACCTTTTACTTTGTTGTCTGGTGCAGAATGGCTTCAGTTGGATCTTGTTTTTTTAAGTTGGGGAACCGAACTTGATACAAGGAGAATTCGGGCCATTCATTCATTCATCCGTTTCCTATTGTGCTTATCGTGCTCAGCGTTGAGGTGAACTTACTTCGAGTGGACTACCACCAGCCAATCACAGGGCATAGAGACAGACAACCATTCCCACTCACATTCAGTATCAGGCTGAGCTGAGGTGAACCCACTCCGAGAACCTCAACCAATTAGAAACAGTATCTTTTGTTGTGACGTGACATTTTGTCCTGTTTCGGTGTGTATGATTGTGTCCCAGCAACAAGTGTCTTCTGCTATGTCAGCAGGGCTTACATTAGCTCTCCCTGCCGAACCTCATTTGGTACATCTGACTCCGGAGCCAAGTTAACGACAGCCTGTCCCGCTGCGGCATAATTCACAACTGACCCACTTTAGACCCTCCCCCGGTAGTCCGGCGCAATGCACAGATACGTGTCACTCAAACCTCATATCTTCAAGATGGAATTGCATCATTTTTTTGGTTTTGTTTTTTTTTCCCCTCCCCCAAACTCCAAGGAATTCATTCTGATATACTGCCCAGAATGTTTGCAGTAGTAGAAGGTTTACAGTTGTTAACCCCCCCCCCCCCCCCCCAGAGAGTTCACTTTATAGGCAGCTGCGGGGTGGAAACTTTTCCATCTGGAGGGGCAGAAAACCGAGTTGCATAGCTTTAACTTCAGGGGGTACACACATACCGATATTTAACATCTTAACTGATTATCAAAATGTAAGTGACCCAGCACATGATGGCTAAGAAACATTTTCACGATGCTGCTTACTCCCCTTTGCGTTTGGCGGAATTCTGATGACCAAGACGGCCCACCACTAGCAGCGTATCTCCCTCGACAATCACGATTCTTCCTCCTCACACCAGTCGTCTTTCGCATCACCAAGGCTGACGTGTGAGAGGCAGCGCAGTTCTGCACTTCTGAAATGAGAAATGTCTTCAAATTATTTGAGGAAAATCATCACCACATTATCTTTGCACCCCTTAGCTTTTCCCCACAAGCTGGACTCATGTACTGTAATTGCAAATTCTTTACTGTACTATTTTTTTGGACACCTTCTTCTTTTTCTTTCGGCTCGTCCCGTCAGGGGTCGCCACAGCCTGTCATCTTTTTCCATCTTAGCCTGTCTCGCGGATCCTCCTCTCTAACACCCACAGTCCTCATGTCCTCCCTCAACACCATCCATCAACCTTTTCTTTGGTCTTCCTCTCGCTCTTTTGCCTGACAGCTCCATCCTCAGCACCCTTCTCCCAATATACTCACTCTCTCGCCTCTGGACATGTCCGAACCATCTCAGTCTGCTCTCTCGAACGTTGTCTCTAAAACATCCAACTTTGGCTGTCCCTCTAATGAGCTCATTTCTAATCCTATCCAACCTGCTCACTCCGAGCGAGAACCTCAACATCTTCATTTCTGCCACCTCCAGTTCAGCTTCCTGTTGTTTCTTCAGTGCCACCGTCTCTAATCCGTACATCATGGCCGGCCTCACCACTGTTTTATAAACTTTGCCCTCCATCCTGGCGGATACTCTTCTGTCACATAGAACACCAGACACCTTCCGCCAACTGTTCCACCCCGCTTGGACCCGTTTCTTCACTTCCTTACAACACTCTCCATTGCTCCGTAATGTTTACCCCAAGTATTTGAAGTCAAGGTTTGTTTTTTTTTTTTAGTCCAATGTTGTTTTATCTGGTAACTCCAATAATCTCCCAATTTAAAGGCACAGGACTACTTTTGTTTCGTTGTGTTGGAAGGGAATTGTTAAAGGTGTTTTATTTAATATTTTTGTCAAATCTGTTCTGGACTATGGTGATGTAGCCTCCAGACATGCCTTTGCTACTACCCTGAGATCTTTAAATTCAGTTTGCCATTCAGCACTCAATTTCATCTCTTGTGTTGCCTCCACTAGTCATCATTGTGCGCTCTATCAATTTATTGGTTTGTCCTCTCTCTCCATTCGACATGAGATACACTAGCTATTGTTTATTTTGAAAGCTCTTCTTGGTAGGGTTAGCAGCCATCCCATATCGCCAACATGCTTGACCAGTTCCAATGAATTGCTTCTTTTAATCAACCAATCTTAGTTGGTTCAACAGCTTTAAATGTCAGTCCTCCTATGTCCTGGAAGATCTTATTAGAAAAGCGCGAGCTTCAGCGAACTTCCTGAATGGCTATCGATCTGTTTCACGTCACAATCAGGGAGTCTGTGACTTGGCCCAAATCGAAGTTGACCACAGCCATAAGAATTTGCCATCAGATGTGCTGAACTGGGTTTAACAGTTAAGGCCATTTTCAGAGCGGATTAAAGAGCACCAAAAAAAAAAAAAAAATCTTAACGTATATCGTACCAAAGAATAATTGCCCCAGATCACCCTGGGGAACTCCATTTTTTTAAAAGTCAGGTTTGACAGCTGGTTTGACTCATTATTGGCTGCAGAATCCAAAACTCATCCGTTTTTCCTGACCTATTAGGATCTGCACACACGTCTCACATCTCAATTGTGACTGCATAAACACGTTAAATGAGCCCGGTCGCAATCAGCTGCCAAGTCTTCCTACAGCTGATCAGTGGAATTTTGCGTATCTGGAGGTTAAACTTGACATGCAAGGGAAAAAAAAAAAAACGAGTGCGGTTGTAGAATCAGCATGCCAATTTGAGTTTTAATCATCATAAAAATCATCTAACAGGATGTTGTTGTTGTTTTTTTTAATTGTTCCCCAGGGTAATGTTTTCGAGACATCCACAATCAGGTCTTTGATGCCTTTATCGCTAAAGAGTTAAAAGCTCAATTTTGGCCTGATTACCACAGACCGAAGTCTAATAAACTATAAGCACAAAGTCAATAAAACGGGCACGCAAAACTCTCTGCGGTCGCCTCATAAACATCAGAGTTGTCTGTTTCCCGTCAGCAGAAGGCAAAGTCGCGTTTGCTCAAACAAATTGACTGAGCTCATCTCCGTTATTGAACGCACATGTGAATCCGTCCCGAGCGCCGGGTGGAAGTCGCTGAGATTCCACGGGAAGTTTCTCCGTTCGCGTAAGACGTTCTCCGGCAAACCTCGGCCATTCCCCCGAGGCAGGCCGCTCTACGAGAACAAACAAGTTCAGGCCTATTACACCTTTTTGTTTTGTCTCCTCACACGAAGACAAATGAGAATAGTTTTTGACCTGACAGACGGAACGGAATTCCCTTGTAATGATCCCCTCGCTTTATAAGTCACGGCGATCCTCTTGGGAGAAAGTTGAAAGGTAGTCATTGTACAATGAGCGAGGCCCCTCCCCTCTACCTGTTTCCCACTCAAAAGTTCTGGAAGGTCAGCAACAGCGGGGACTCTATTCTGGTCGCACCGCGAGCCACAGAAGCAGGAAAGAGCCGTAAAGCAGTTCCACATGGCCGTTGTATTTACAACACAGACCCGTGTTATGGTAACCTCCCCGGGTCCTGTCACCTCATATTAAAAACACACTTCTTCCGCGTTACAAGGCTTCAGAGGCCGGCCCCCATATTTTCCTTGCATAAGATCTTTGGCTCGAGACTCAAATTTAAGGGTGGGAAAACAGACCAAATGTTTATGCAAATCAATAGTTGACATTGTTTCAAATAATAGTGGAAGAGGTACTCACACGCTGGACTGAAAATAGAAGTACTTGCGCCGATATTTAAGAAAAAGAGAAGCAATGATCCAGCTCCCGTTCCAGTTAAGAGGTTGTGGGTTTCAAATCTGGACTCTGGTCTTCCTGTGCAGGGTTTGCATGTTTTCCCCGTGCTTACGTGGACTTTCTTCAGGCACTCTGGGTTCTTTTCACATTCCCAAAACATTTTTTTTAGGTCAATTGAAGACTCTAAATTGTCCGTAGACGAGAATGTGAGTGTGTTTGCCTACCACTTGAGTCTTGCGAATGAATGCTGGCCACTTTAGGGTGTACCTTGCCTCTCGCCCAAAGTCAGCTGGGATAGGCTCCAACTCACCCGTGACCTTTGTGAGGGTAAGTGCAACCGAAAATGGATGCATGCATAAATACAATACCTGTTTTGATAACTTGTCAGAAGGTAAAAGTTTTGGCTCGACTTTCCTGCTATCAAAACAATGTGTTCCCATCGCGTTGCTAACATTGTTAATTGAATGACACCACCAACAACAAAAATACTAAAGCAGATGAAAAACACACCTTAGTTGTGTTTTTTTTTTTTTTTCATATTTAGATTGGATGAGAATTTTTCCATGGGGATTGAGGAAAACGTTTGACAAAAAACGGAGTAGAAAAAACAAGCGCACTAATGGGCGACAACGAGGCAGGCTAAAGCGGCCGCTAGCATTCTCGCCGTATAGGTATACCGTGGCTGGCTGGCTAGCTAGCTAACTGCCCGTCGCAGTTGGTACAGATAACCTTTCAAACGGAAGTAGGCGCTCAACTTTTCATATAATGGAGAGGAGCGACTCATGCTTGGCCAACGTGCATTAAGCAGCGCCATTTTAGTCACGTCCATAACATCGAGAAAACAGAAATACAATATAGCTCCACAAATCAGTACAAAATATTTCTCGGTCTTTACACGTTTTCAGCATTCATCTTTCAACGTAAACTGCATTTCCAAAAAAATCTTTGAATTGGCTTTACAAAGTCTTTTAGTCCAGGCCCAAAAATGATTTCAAATCATTTTGTTACTTCCCACTAGTGGCGGGTGCACACGGTTATTTGCGGAGCACGGCTAGTGTCAATAAAGAGCGCACAAGCCCTGACGTACATTGGCTTTGCAGATCGGTTGAATCAAGAGGAGCAATGCGTGTTTGGATGGGCTTCGGCATCGCATTCCTTTGCGCCCCATCTGCACTCGGCCACCTGCTTTGCTTTTTGGAAGTTCACAATTGCAAATATATAGTACATCATATGAAATGGCATTGTGGCCCGATGGCAGCGAAACACCCAAAACCACGCAGAACCCGACCTCGCCTATTTCATACTGTACTTTGCGTGTCTGGGTTTTGTCTTGCGAGCTTTATCTGCTAACGTGAGAACGGGCTGACAGTAAAAGAGAGTGTGAGGGAGCTTTGGAATCAGCTGTGAGTTGCGCAGTCGGCCTCCGGGAAACGTCCGTCACGTTCACTGGGGATGGATCAGCTTACGTGCTTTATGGATGAGTCCTTCAACGCGTGTAGCCAAAGGCCATTCGCTAAACGTTCCCCTCCCTGTTTAATTTCTTCTCGCTTTGGGTGGGGATGCAAGAAATGAAACTGGCCCGTACGGTGGAGCCACCAACATCCAATCCGACTTCCATTATAGTACAGTACTTCAGTTCAATATGACTTTCATAAATGCACTGCTCTTGAAAGGTAAAAAATATATACCGTAATTTCCAGCCTACAAGGCACGACTTTTCTCACACGCTTTCAACCCTGCGGTTTATGTGGCGATGCGGCGAATTTGTGCATTTTTTTTCTAACCGCTGCAAAGGGGCACTCGAACGGAAAAGGTAAGAAGAGTGAGACCGGTGGAATATATGTGCCGAGGTAGTGACTTTTACCGGCCCTGTTAGCACTGCGCTAGCGTTAGCGCTGTGCTAGCGTGTTGCTGCTGTGTTACTGGCGTATCTCATTGATATTTACCGGTAAGTTTTTTGTTGTTGTTGTTTTTTTGTTTTTTTTTAAACCGGCTTTGTTAGCGCTAGAACGGCGTTAGCACTAGCTTTAACGTTAAACTCTTTCTGTGTACCCTCTTTCTTTGTAAATATCTCGTGTTTCAATGTGGGCATTTGCGGCTTTTACATGGCTGCGGCCTATGTATGTACCAAATGGTATTTCCTTTACAAATGTACTCAGTGGGGCTAGTAGCCAGGTGCGCTCTGTAGGTCGGGAATTACGGTACCTGTATTACTACTATGTGTAGCCCACGTACCCTTAGTGGTATTTGTATTAGAGTTTGACAATCACTGATCTCTGTCTTGGGCATAATAATTGATTGATGAGAATTCTGTCCATTGATTGGAATTAATTGCTCTTGTTTTGAAGCATTTGCGGCAAAATGTAATGTACTGCTTGTTTGCCATCTTAAGAAGTAAAAAGGGTGGTCCGGGAAGCTGAGCTACATCCACCGCAGCATTATTCTGCTTATTGGGATTATGGCAATAAATCAGGAGTTCAGAACATTCAGAGAAAAAATAGCTGACTCGTGTTTTTACCATGGTGGCCTATTTTACAAAGTTCAGTGCAACAGGTGGGTGAGCAAAGTCCAAAGGGGCTTCATCTCCCCAAATAAACTCTGTGAACTACCCCCACCACCCCACCCCCAAAGGAAAAATGATATCCTGTGCACATTGTTGAATGAACATGTTTGGGGATTTTTTTTTTTTCTCTCCGGTGCTTATGAAAGTGGTCAGGGTGACCTAGAAAATTGAAACTGTGCATAACTGCAGCGCTGCAGAGCAGCGGGACACGGCAACACGGCCTGTTTTTTTTTTTTCACGGCCGCTTTTGGCTCCTCACACAATGGAGAAAGTGGCCAGTCGGACGCAGAAGAACCAGCAAAGTATTGGAGACGTGCTTTATCTCCCTACCGCTGCAAACCACAATTATACATTTGAAATTCAATTAAGGTTATTATATGCTTCAGAGGCGGAAAACTTTCTCACGCTCTGTAGTCGTAAAATGGAAGTACAGAAGTACAATGACAGGGTGGACATTTTTGGCATTTAATGAACATTATCCTGGCCCTCAGCAAACTGCACGTGTACTGCTTAACACATATTTCAAATTTCTAAAACATTTTGATTACGAGACAGCACGGTGGTTCAGCTGGTAAAGTGTTGGCCTCACAGTTCTGAGGTCCCGGGTTCAATCCCGGACCCGCCTGTGTGGAGTTTGCACGTTCTCCCCGTGCCTATGTGGGTTTTCTCCGGGCACTCCAGTTTCCTCCCAGATCCCCAAAACATGGAACACTGATTGGTCACTCTAAATTGGCCCTAAAAGTGTGATTGTGAGTGCGAGTGTTTATCTCTATGTGCCCTGCGATTGGCTGGCAATCAGTTTAGGGTGTACCCCGCCTCCTGCCCCTTGACAGCTGGGACCGGCTCAAGTGCACCTGCGACCCTTGTCAGGATAAGCGGCTAAGAAAATGGATGGATGGATGTAATCTAATCATAGATCAAAGTTATTCCCAGCTGTAATAAGTAGTCCTACATTTTTCTTAAATATCAGGGAAAATGTAAAAGAATATAAGAACAAAAACATTCAAAATGCTTATTGTAAAAAATACATTTTTACAGCATCCACTGTGAATGTTAAGGTGGCGTGCTCGTACAAAAGTTGTGAATTTGAAATGGAATTATTTGTTTTGAACATATGAAAAGTGACGGAAAATCAACAAAGCAAACAATATATTGAACAAAAATTAAAAACACTTCAATTATATTAAAAAAAATATTGATGCCTTTCCTTATCTCAACTTTTTTACAATCCTGTAGAGCATCAATATTAGGTAACATGATAATATGACAACAATAATAAGTCAGAAATATTACTATTTACTCATCTTTTTTCCCTATATACAGATACGCTAATCCAAATGATTACGTCAATAACAAGATTTTAGATTAAAAAAAAAAGATCAATCTATTCAATATATGCAAAAACTACTTCCATGCCATGCGCACAAAGGCGTATTAAATAAGCAACAAGGTCCGATCTTTATTTTATTGGGGACCGCGGCTCCAGCACTCCCCGCTACCCTCTTGAGGATAAGCGGTGAAGAAAATAGATGGATAGATTGTGATTACTATTGTCCAACTACCCACATGATGAAGATTAAAAATGACGAAACATAAGTATATATTTATTGTGCAACTACTGTTCCAACCTCCATTGAAGAGAGACAAAATGCTGATTGTTTTTTTTTTTTTTTCTTTTCAAGGGAGCGTGCACATCGTTGACAGCAATTTCAGCCACGCGTGCAAAATGTTCGTTATGGTTATAAAAACATAACGCAGCGCTATTGTATTGGATTGCATTAGATCGTGTCATTTGCGCATTTTTGGGCCATCTTTCATGCAAGTGGCTCGAAAGGCAGGGAGGGGTTCATCCCTGAATAGCGCAGGCTTGTCTGGACTTCGCATTCGCGCACGACCTGAACATCCGCACACAATCGCGTTTGATGAAGAGCGCCTTTAGCCCGGGCCAGAGGTGAAAAAGATACTTCACACGAGATGTCAAGTCCGCCCCCTCAAGAAAAATACCCGCAACCTTCTTTTATGCCTCTGAAATACTTTTGTTTGTGCTTGGAGGGGCGTGTGTCTCCGTATTTTTGTGTGCATGTGTCCCCCCCCCCCCCCAAAAAAAAAAAAAAAGAAAAAAAAATGAAAGTGCTTCACCAGTAAGAACTTGCATGGCATACTTGGCAAGACGTCGCTTTATTGCAGACAGAATGTGCCTGCAGGGGCGGGGGGGTGTCAAACAGCTCACCTGATGAATAATGATGAGACTGACTGAGAAACGACCTTGTTCTGGAGATCCTTCAAGTCGGCGTCTGACTTCTTGTTGGAAAGCGACCTTCGTGTAAACAAACTTTGTCAAGACAGTCAAATAAAATCAAAGAGAATCAGATACCAGCCTCATCATCACCCCCCTCCCCCTCTTTCTCCTCAACAGAGAGGCTTCTTCTCCCTGCCCGAGGGGCACTTTTTCATCGAGCCGCTCCCAAAATCTCCGAGTGATCCCGCAGGTTCCCCAGAGCCGCACATCATCTTCCCGAGAGTTGCCGCGGTAACGCGCAGGGCGAAACGCAGCAGTGCCGGGGCCCAACAGACATCGGGCCCGTGCGGAGTGACGGGTACGTGTCTGCTTACCCAACTGAGACGCGTTTCAATTGTTTATCCGGGGAGGGTAAAAAAGGAGCCTTAGGACAGCAGTAAAAAGTGGGGGAAATCATACCACTGTATTAATATTAAAAAAAAAAGTTTTAATATTAATATAATATTTTTCCATTCTGAGCGATGGAAGTGCAAATGTCTAAAGCCTCATTCGATAACTTGTTTTAGCAATATTACAATTAAAAAAATGTAATTATCAGGAAAAACTCCACGTTTTACTAAAGTATGACAAAAGTTGTCACAATTCTATGAAAATAGTCAGATTATGCTAAAATATATGAGGATTATTAAGGATTGAAAAAGATAACATTTCCCCCCTTCTTATTATTATGACTTTACACTTTTATTTTTTACATCATTCTCTTGACTTTACCCAACAGTGAGGATAAAAAGTCTGCACACCCCTGCTCAAGCATCAGCTTTTGGTGAATCAACAAGTACATTTTTTACTTTCAACTTCCATTTTTCTATTCAATTAAGCCTTTTGGGTTTTAAGTCATTAGTTGATGGAAACGTTTTTCAAACATTTATCTTTGTCTCGTTTATTTATTTATTTTTTTACATCACAACAACTTGACATTTGAACAGCCGTGTGTAAACTTTAATTCTTTTATTTATATATTTTTTCCACTGTGACCTTAATATAATACTCATAGTGTATGAAATTCAAAACATGATACAGTATATTTCCTCCCCCACCACTCTGTTAAGAAAAATGATAGCGGGTTGGGGGGGAGTTGCAATTATTTGTCTATGTCTGTTAGGTAACAGGCTAATTCCTGGTTCGTGGAGGATGACACACACATTTTTGCAACCGCCAAAATGTAATCTTAACCTTTAAAATGACTCGATGGAAACCTTTCCCACGTACGTTTCAGATGGCGACTTTGCTCGGCTGGAGAGGGAAAGGGAGGAGTGGGAGCGGGACTGGGGGGCCGGTCCGGCTGAGTCCCGCTCCCGGCGTTCGGTCAGCAGGGAGCGCTGGGTGGAGACCATGGTGGTGGCCGATTCCAAGCTCATCGAATATCACGGCGGCGACAACGTGGAGTCCTACATCTTCACCATCATGAACATGGTGGGCATTTTTTTTTTTGTTTATTTGTTACTATTTAAAGCGGACATACAATATCTCACAAGTGAGTACACCCCAAATATTTCATCCTATATTTTTTATGCAACAATCCAGAAGACACTTTGATACAGTGTAAAGTTGTTATCGTATAACTTGTATTGGTGTACCGGTGTACATTTACCGTCTTCACTTAGCAACCTCCTGACAACAAAAGTGAGTACACCCCTAACTGAAAATGTCCAGTTTGGGGCCAATTAGCCAGTTTTCCCTCACTGGTCATGGCTTTCTGGTGCGAATGAAGTACACGTGTGTTCAATTTTGGATTATCACTCGCCCTCCTCATACTGGTCACGGCACACCACCAAATACTTTTCACAAAAAGTGTATCTATGTTATTTATACAGATTCTATTCTGCCTGTCAAAATACGTCATGAACATAGATAGATGCACAAAAATACTGTAGATGGTCTCTCATGACAAAATATTGAATCGATTGTTCAATCTGAGACCAGAGACTCAACTATTTGCATAAAAGAAATAAAAAAGTCAACTTTTCCATCATGTTTCCCCTTGAAATGTGTGTCGGCAAGGTGGCGGGCATCTTCCACGACGCCAGCATCGGGAATGCCATCCACGTCCTCTTGGTTCGTCTGATTCTACTACATGGAGAAGAGGTAAAAGATAACTGCTGTGCTGTTTTGAGCTCAATTGACCTCACCTTGGATATTGCGCAATCCGCGTCACTGACCAATCAGAGGCCAGAGATCTGCATAGACCAAAGCCCGTTTTTGCTCCCGCCATTTTCTCAGACAACATTGCATGGTCCAGTATAGGGTTAGTTAGCGTTTTATCGCGTATTTGGGTTATTTAACAGAAAATATGGTTAAGAGGTGTAGTCACGGACTTTGTAATAGTGACGACAGGTATCCTGAAAGGCTAGTTGGTGGAGTTCGATTCGTACCCTTTCCAAAACCGAAGACCCAGTACGAAAAATGCCTTCGATGGATCAAACTTTGTGGAAGACCGCATCATCGACTAAATCCATCTAATATCAACCGGAACACATATGTTTGCACGAAGGTATGCCCTATATTTGATTTTAAATACACGTCTCGTATAAATGAATGAGACGTTCTGCGCTAGCATAACACTGCTGCGTGTGAACGATTGACACACTTATTCTTTGTTGAGCGATATTTAGCGATGATTGGACTGCACAAACGTGTCGCTTTCTTGCCGGCTCGCGGCCAGAAGCTTAACCAGACTGTGTTTGCACGAAGATATGCCCTAAATTTGATTTTTAATGCACGTCTCGTATAAATGAATGAGACGTTCTCCGCTAGCGTAACATTGCTACGTGTGAATGATTGAATGAAATCAGAAGCATGGCGTCTCTCTCAGTTAAGAATGTATTGTATTTAGAATCGATAATATATCGTTGATTTGAATGAAATCAGAAGCATGGAGTCTGTCTCAGTTCAGAATGTATTGTATTGTATTTGCCATTTTTACTGTTTGTCTTACGTCAGCGCACGTGGCGTGACGTCACTTCAGGGGGCGTGGTTAGGTGCCCTGTACGGAGGGGTCAATTGTTTTATTTCGCAGTACTGTCATTTGAGTTAGGGCAATTGTTGTCATGGTATTTCCACCACACAGAAAGGCCTGAAGATCGTCCACCATGCTGACACCACTCTGTCCAGCTTCTGTGCCTGGCAGAAGAACTTAAATCCACAGAGTGACACGCATCCCGCCCATCATGACCTGGCTGTGTTGGTCACCAGGCAAGGAAAAGAAAAAAAAACACACACAATCTGATCCAAGTGGGTTATAAGAGTCAAATGTTCCTCGCTTTGTCTTTGGACTCCTAGGAAGGACATCTGTGCCGGGATGAACCAACCTTGCGAGACTTTAGGCTTGTCTCATCTTTCTGGCATGTGCCAACCGCACCGCAGCTGCAACATCAACGAGGATTCGGGCTTACCGGTGGCCTTCACCATCGCCCACGAGATGGGTCACAGGTGGGTGTCCAATTCGGTGCTTTGGAAGCTGCGTTCGAACGCCGTAATCTTGTGTGATGACTATCCCAAATTGAAAACGTCGAAAAAATTAACCAATCGTATTCAAATTCATGTTATGGGGGGTCAGCATACACCTGCCACCAAAAAACACAAATAAACTTTTGATGCACTTGTAGACTTTTCCTGACATTTATGCACTCCCAGCTTTCCGCACAAGAAATGGTCAAGGGATCGATGTTATCAGGTTTATGTTCAATGTTATCAGGGAGGAAAATGGTTCGAAAGAATTTCCAAGGAATTAAATATACGGTCCCATGGAACCATGCGAGGACAGTCGTCACAGAGATGAGAAAATATGACACGGTGACATTTCTAAAACAGCACGGCGGATCAGCTGGTAAAGCGTTGGCCTCACAGTTCTGAGGTCACGCGTTCGATCCTGGACCCCGCTGTATGAAGTTTGCATGTTCTCCCCTTGCCTTCGTGGGTTTTCTCCGGGCACTCCTCCCACATCCCAATAACATGCAACATTAAGTGGACACTCTAAATTTCCCCTAGGTGTGATTGTGAGTGCGGCTGTTTGTCTCGTTGTGCCCTGTGATTAGCTGGCAACCAGTTCAGGGTCTACCCTGCCTCCTGCCCGATGACAGCTGGGATAGGCTCCAGCACTCCTGCAACCCTCGTGAGGATAAGTAGCTAAGAAAATGGATGGATGGATGGATGGATGAAAACGAGAGATGAAAACTGGTCAGGGAGGTTGCCAAGACGCCAGCAGAAACATTGATTTTGACACATTTTCCCTCGTATTTAGGAGATTTCACGCGGGATTCTGCACAATTCTGAGACCAAAGTGGATTAGATGCACTTTCTATGGTGGCAGTTGTGTCCTGACACCCATTCAAAATACGTTTGAATGTGACATAGAGTATACCACAAAATCCTGGCATCTGAACACGGTTGTGTAGACTTTTTACAACAGGAATGAAGTTGTCAATGAAACCTGTCTAAATTGGAATTAACGTTGTAATAGCCACAAATACCCAATACAGCATACAGTACTCGCGGATCAAATGAATTCTCATAAAAAGCATGTCGTTCTTGTCGGATGTGCTGGAGCGCAGCTTCGGAATCCATCACGACGGCCAAGGGAACGACTGCGAGGTGGGAGGCAGGCACCCCTTCATCATGTCCAGACAGCTGATGTACGACAGCTCGCCTCTCACGTGGTCGTCCTGCTCGAAGGACTACATCACACGCTTCCTCGAGTGAGCCTCCACACACACTGCACACTTTTCCCATGTTCTCTTAATTACTCTGAGGTCAAATCAGTGGCCATGTGATGAGGTCTTTCTGTATGTCAGGTCAATTTATGGGCGTTGTAGTAGTATATTTTACAAGTAGACTTAATAAATATAATACATCAAAAATGTTTTCTTTTTTTTTTTTTGTCACCATCATATTGTCCTTTGTGACAGTCGTGGATGGGGTTTCTGTCTGGACGATCGTCCTTCCAAAAGAGACATGACAACGCCTCTGGCGCGCCTGGGCGTTCGCTACACCACGCACCACCAGTGTCAGCTCCAGTACGGACCCAATGCCACCTTCTGCAACGAGGTGGATGTAAGTCATCGCAGCGTGATCGACTTAGAGGTGGCGGACCGTTCATTTGCATTATCTGTGCACATTCAGCTGGATGGAATTTACTAAGCCAAGGTTATGATGCTGTTTCGAATACATATTCCATCCATCCATCCATCCATCCATCCATTTTCTTTGCCGCTCATCCTAACGAGGGTCGCGGGGAGTGCTGGAGCCTATCCCAGCTGTCAATGGGCAGGAGGCGGGGTACACCCTGAACTGGTCGCCAGCCAATCGCAGGGCACATCGAGACAAACAACCGCACTCACAATCACACCTAGGGGCAATTTAGAGTGTCCAATTAATGGTGCATGTTTTTGGGATGCGGGAGGAAACTGGAATGCCCGGAGAAAACCCACGTAGGCACGGGGACAACATGCAAACTCCACACAGGCGGGGCTGCAATGAAACCCGGGTTCTCAGAACTGTGAGGCCAAGCCGATCCACCGTGCATATACATATTGTTTCACTCATTTTATTTTCATCTTTAGTGTAACAGTAACCTTCAATTTATAGTCATAATAAAAAGCTTTAAGTGTGTTTTTTTTTTTTTTTTTTTTTTTTTAAGAATTCTTCAGTATCTGCCACATTGGTTCTAGTTGTGAAGTGAGTTCAGTTCACTGCAACTTTCTCCTCGCCAAAGCAAAAACTTGTCCAAACTCCTGGTTTCAGGCATTCGTATCTTTGTCTGATTGCTCCTTTTTTAACATTTTTTTTAGAACATTTGCCAGATTCTTTGGTGCTCTGTGAATGGCTCTTGTCGCTCGAAACTGGACTCGCCTATTGATGGGACTCGCTGTGGACCAGAGAAGGTACAATTGCCAAACTCCTCCAGGATCCTCCCGGCTCGTATTTATCCCCTCATGAGCGAGCGTCATGTGCTTTTTCGCCTCAGTGGTGTATCTCTGGAGAGTGCGTGATTGTAGGCAAACTGCCTGAGACTGTGAATGGAGGCTGGGGACAATGGACTACTTGGTCTCACTGCTCCAGGACCTGCGGGACCGGTGTCCAGTCAGCGGAGAGAGAATGTACCAACCCCAAGTAAGAGCTCGTTTGACATCTATTTTTATCATTGAAAGCCTGCACTCTATGAAAGAGTTCAACTTCTCCGCAGGCCAGTGTTCGGGGGGAAATACTGCACGGGGGAGAGGAAGCGCTATCGGACGTGTAACACGAGACCCTGCCAGAACAACAATCCCACATTTAGAGAGATGCTGTGCAGTGAGTTTGACACGGTGCCCTACAACAACGAGCTCTACAAGTGGATTCCTGTGGCTAACCCCTGTGAGTACTCAGCTGGACCCCACGCAAGCTTTTACAAGTTGGTGTGTGTGTGTGTGTGTGTGTGCTATTATGTGTATGTCTTCCACTAGGGGGCAGCATTTACAATGGAATACGCACAGTTATCGTTTGGATTTTGGCGTGGGTTTATTTAATAAGTGGTGCATTCACTAGAAACATTGGCCCCCCAGACACACACACACGCACTTTTGCAATACTGCACATCGTTATATTAGCATTATCATTAAGCTGTTTTTAATTGAAAAAAAAACAAAAAAAACTGTTACGTTAATTTGTTCTTGCTTGCCATTGTTAGCTAGCACATGAGTCCAGTGGCCTTCGAGGTTCGGAAAGTGTTTGGCAAAGTACATTATTGTAATAGTAGAACTTGTAATGAGTTACAGTAATCCCTCATTTGTGGCGGGGTTAGGTACTGCACCACCCCAGCAGTAGACGTGAAATCTGTGAACTAGTGTTCACATAGTTTCTTGATCCTTTATACATATTTTAAAGCTGGATGAACGCACCATATTCTTATAAACACTTTAGTCTGACAAAACTTATAAACTCATAAACCTACAGTAGTACTACTGTTCCCGATGTACATTTTCTTCCCACTTTTTCCTCTGCGTTTATGAAAAATACATCATAGAGTAGAATGTCAATTCCTCCCCCGTCTCTCTGCAGTGAACCCTTGCGAGCTCCACTGCCGGCCCGACACGGAGTATTTTTCGGAGAAGATGCTCGACACGGTCACTGACGGAACGCCGTGCTTCATGAACAACAACTCCAGAAACATCTGCGTCAATGGAGTGTGCAAGGTAGTGTGGCTGGGTAAGAGACTCAGTGAGGCTGGGGAGGTATGGCAAGTTATGAAAGTGACTGCAGCTTTATGGCCCATTCTTGTCTTCACTGTGATGTCACGAGTTTTGGGTGACGTTTTTACACGTGTTTTGTCCCAAGGAGGTGGGCTGTGACTATGGCATCGACTCAAATGCAGTGGAGGATCGTTGCGGAGTGTGCTTGGGCGACGGCACGAGCTGTAAGACGGTCTACAAGTCGTTTGAGGAGGGAGAAGGTTTCGGTGAGTTCAACGGGGAAGATGCCTCAGCACATGGACGAGATGTGAAGTGAATGGGGTCAAACCCAATCCATTGCAATAAGATGGGATGAATACCTGCTCCAAAATAATTTGTGTATTTGTGAATTGCCTGCCCTTTATTGACTGGTGACCAATGGACCTTTCCGACCTGTCAATCAATCGTACGATATTATTATTGGGTAGCTATATCATCACCAGTTGGAAAGGTCCATTGGGTAGTCTGCAGGGGTAACACTTGGGCTTCTCCATAATACTCAACAAGCACTTGGCCATATTGTACTGAGCAGCAAAGACAGAGAGGCATGCAGCACTTCCCCTAGATGTATTCGTATGTATGAGCTCTATCTGTTTGGATGGTACTTCTGTTTTTCCTGTTCTTCTCGTTTGAGGACGGGTGTGTATTTTGTGTAAAGTGTAACTCACTATCCACACTGAGCAAAAGCAGCTTCAATGCCCCTAAAGGTTAAAGAATGTCCCTCGTGCCCAGGTTCCCTCCCTCCTTCCCTCTCTTGTTGGGCACGGCATCCTTCCCAGATAACCAGCCAGATGTGTATTACTTCAAAAGGCCTAGACATAAGTGCAAGACCCCCACGCCCCCACCCTCTCCTGCTCGGTTGCACAAACACAGAAAGACACACACACCTTCCCACAAACATCATTAAAATCCACAGACGCAGACGCAGTTGCTTGCTCCTCCGCCATTCAGCCCCCCATTCACATACAATAAAAAGCAGAGACAGGGCAGTGCCCCCCATGCTGAACACACACATGCCAACCAGCCCCGCAGACCGAGCCCACCCTCTATTAAAGATCAGAGAGAAGCTGTGGTCGTCTGGATGCGCGTGCACCAGCAGCCATGGTGGGCCATCCGTTACCCCGCCCCGCTCCCATCTCTCGCAGGGTACGTGGACGTGGGGGTGATACCTGAGGGCGCCCGGGACATCCTGGTGAAGGAAACTGAGGAGGCAGGTAACTTCCTGGCTCTGAGGAGCCAGGGCTCGGAGGACTACTTTCTCAACGGGAACTACATCATCCAGTGGAATGGGGAGTACCAGGCCGGTGGGACCACCTTCTACTATGAACGTAGCGGGAACGTGGAGAACCTCACCGCGCCTGGACCCACCAAGGAGCCGGTCATGCTCCAGGTATGCACATTCAAAGACACAGCTTGAAGGGTGTCAACCCAAAAGTTTATATTGTTTACAAAATGGCTGGATGGGTACAAGAACTGACTTTTTACCTCCAGTTTTGCATCTGTTCAAACCTACAAAAGTCTCTGGCTGATTATTTGCATCATTGTCCATGCGGTTGTCCAGTTGTTGTTTCAGGAGAAGAACGCCGGACTCAAATACGAGTACACAATTAAGAAGAGCAAAGATACGGGAAATGAGGTCACCAAACCAATTTACAGATGGAGACATGGAGCCTGGACGGACTGCACCACCACCTGCGGTCTTGGTCAGTCCTGAGTTTGAAATCCCGAGAGGGTGTGTCACAGCACAAAGAAGGGATAGCAATTCCGCCAAATTTGAAAGATTAAAGAAAATTTGCAAATATATAAATTGAGGCTTAAAAACTTCAAGAATTCCAGTCATTGTCCCCGCTTCCAAATGCCACTCGTGCATCCTGAAAAATGGATGCATCTTTCTGGTGTCTAAACATACAGTAACTACATCGTTCGGCTATGAAAATCCATCTGCTTAAAGCCTCCGGTGGCTGGAGTATATCCCACAGGGTCATTGTGGGGGTGTCAACAACGAGGCGGTCTAAAGGGGCCATGCTAACACGGTGCCCCACTCCACATCGTGTCAATTACATCAAACGTTTTTCCCTTTGCTGCTTTTCCTGTGACGCGCACGTAATCTCAGCCGACAACGACGCACTCTATCATGTCATGTCTGACTAACCGCTTTTTCTGTGATGTGTGCGCACCGATGGCCCACAACCAGGTGCGTTTTAAAGTCGCCACCCCAGCAGACTATCCAAATGGAAGATATATTTTCAGGGTGTAGCTAGCTCGCTAACCGCACAATGGAAGCTGCTTAGTTCTTTTCTTTGGGAAATATTTCTCTCTGGTCCAAGATATTAGATTTTTATCCAGATCTGATAACTCTTCTGGATCCGCAGTGCATGTCATTTTAGATCCAGGCATAAATCCCAGACACTTTGTGGGACACCGCTTGGTCTTAGTTCTGGTATGCGCTTTCTTGGCGCTTTTGTTTGGTTTTGTTCCGCTTACTTAGATGTTTGTAGGAGGATTGCGATTGTATTTTTATAGGCTTAAGTGCTATCAGACCATATACCTCCTGTCTTAGGTGAACAGCACCAGCCTGCACGCTGCTTTGAGATGGATGTGGGCGTTGTAGATGAGTCTCTGTGTGACCCAGAAAGCCGTCCAGAAGACAGACGTCGGAAATGTAAGAACATGGATTGCCCGGCCAGGTTTGTGTTATTATATCCTTCGATATTGCTGTCCTCCCTCAACAGTCGTTCCACTGTTGAGATTCCCTTCACCCTCAGGTGGTGGGTTGGAGGCTGGCAGCAGTGTACGGCCGTCTGCGGATCGGAAGGCTTGCGGAAGCGAACGGTGCTCTGCGTCCGCACGGTTTCGGGTGAGGAAAGGGTGCTCCATCCTGTGGAGTGCAAGCAGCTCCTTAAACCCAAACCTGTCGTACCGTGCAACAGAGATGTACCCTGTGGACAGGACTGGACTGTTGGACTCTGGGAAGACGTAAGTCATCCCTTGCCTTCCAATGTCTTTTCACCATATCATAATCAGTCTTCTGTCTTCTCCCCAGTGTCCAGTCACATGTGGAGGAGGTGTCCGCTCCCGCACTGTTACATGCGCATTAGCACCCCCCAAAACCTGCGACCTCACTACCAAACCACGCACCCGATCACTGTGCGCTCTGCAGAGCTGCCCAAGCTCAAGTCTCCAGCGACGACCTGGACCTCCTCCGAGATACCGCCGCATTTACCCGCCAAAGAGAAAGCCAACTAAACCTTCCTACCCCACTGGGGCTACTGCGAGTACCTCACCCAGAACTACGACTACCACTCCATATTCAACCTATAGAATCCCAACCCTTGATATTGATCATGATCCAAGTCAAGCAACGACAGAAGCAGAGGAGGGAGTGGACAGTGAGGAAGGAAGCACACCCGACGTGGTGATGAATGTTCCTGGTTATGACTACGTCACAGAAGAGAGGACACGAGAGGAGGAGGGGATCATTGACCTGGACATCGGTACTACTTGGTTCAAAGATCCTCTTAAATTGACCACACTAGTGCCGCATGTCATCATCACGCCCACTTTACAAACAAGCGGCCCTGGCATACACACAACCACCGAAGCCACCACATCCTCCTCTTTCACCCCACACGCTACTGCCGAGATCAGTCACAACACCACTCCTCGCGTCACTCCATACAGCCTCCGGATGCCCAGCATTCCTCTAACTACTCCCATGTTGAGGTCACGTTCGGTTCCACCCAAAACCGGCCTCCACACAACAAAAGTTCCTTCCACGCCGTTCAGCACTGCACTGTGGCCCCATACCACAAGAAAAGTTATTAAAACGAAGAAGCCTGCTGTGACTCCCAAGAAAAGTGTCTCTGCGAAAAAAAATTCACCCCGGTCTAAAGGTAACCGCTCCAAGAGCCAAAGTCAGCCGTCTCCCCACCCCACCCGAGACCACGGAGAGCCAGTCAGCATGGATGTGTTCTGGCTTGTAGGAAACTGGAGTGAGGTGGGTGCAGAAATTTAGGACTGTCATCCATCTCCCCAATAAAGTTCAATGCCAGGATTTCAAATGTCAGCTTTGCAGGCATTTAACAAAACACCATCTTAAGCTCCTATGCTGACCGCAATCCATTAATTACATATATTATCTTGGGGTTTCATTATTATTTATTATTAAACTGAAGCGGCTTTCACGGTCGTAAAACGTTTTTGCGTCTTCAGCAGTTTTACGAGAAAACCCAATGTAGAAATGGTATAAAAGGTTTTTTGTTGCATTAGGCTCAAGGGGGTGTTGAGTTATGGGTTCTATGTCATCAAAAAAATTACCATTACAGAGGATTATCCGTCAAAATATTTTGTCATTTGCCCTCCCGCTCTTCTGTTGTCGTTCATTAACATGTCTCATTCAAACTGATGGACCATGGTCTCCTCAGTTTTTTTGAGACACCATTTCTGGAACATCAACCCCAAAACCGAGACCGTGCAGTGGAAAGTTGGATAGCAAAAGGATAAACGTAGATCAAACTTGTAATTTTCTTTCTTTACCAAATCTGTTGTCTAAGCAAGCATGCGCCATCTGAGATTGAACCAAGACTTCCTGTCCCACTCCAGTGCTCAACCACCTGTGGAATCGGCGCAGTATGGAGGACAGTTACATGCAGTTCGGAGAAAGACGAGGACTGTGCAACCACCAAGAAACCTGAACCTGCTCGCACCTGCCATTTACAGCCATGCGCCATCTGGAAAAGTGGCAGCTGGAGCAAGGTAACATCCACCACTCTTTGAATCCCATCACGGTCACCCGTCAGTGTGTAAGAACTGCGATGTTCTCCATAGTGTCCAGAGAACTGTGCAGTGGTGGGAAAGCGGTACCGGGATGTCCAGTGTGTTGATTCCCAGAATCAACGTCCTCTTCGGCCCTTCCACTGTCAGGTGGTGTCCAGCAAACCTGTCAGTACATTGACGTGTCCCCACAAGGTCTGTGTGGACTGGAATGTGTCACCCTGGGGACCGGTATGCATTTTTGTGGTGTTTTCGCTCAATGCGGCCTGCGCAAGTCAACACACAAAGTCACAAACGTGTCTCATCAGTGCTCCGGGAGCTGTGGTGAGGGAACACGTGAGCGGCTGGTGTACTGTCCGGTGCCTCACGGTTGTGATGCTGCGCTGAGCCCGAATAGCACAGAGTCATGCAGCCTGAAGCCTTGCGCCAACTGGAGGACAGAAGAGTGGGGGCAGGTCAGTGACTGATGATCAACTGTAATCACTGATGTAAAATAAAGTAAAAACACTTTGTCAATGTAATGAAGTAGGTTGTTCAGATATCTGGATGTTACTTGCGTTAAGGACTGGCTTTTCGCATTTACCTCCTACATCTGAAAAGAAAGCTCTGTACTCCCTATTACTTACTTTGTCCGGCAGAATTGTGAGTTTACTTAATGATTTCTTGGCCCAATTCTTTCACAACGGTGATTAGTCAGCTAGCTAGCTATGCCGATACCACAAGAATACCTCTTCTCTGGACTCCACAATTTACAGTATGGGATGGTGCTGTTATTTAAATTCCCAAGCAAAAAAATGACAGCACAGACGAGCGTGGCGCAAGCCCTACAACGCTACAAAGCGTGCTGCCAGCTAGCGCTTCTTGTAGAAACGTGAAAAGCCACGCAACAGTTCAGGATGTGGTCCGCCTTTCGTACAAAGCTAGCTGGGGCAGGCTCTAGCTCTCCCGTGACCCTTGTGGGGATAAGCAGCTTGGATAATGGATCAATGAATATTTTCAGGTCTTCAACATGTAGGGACCTGTATTCATAACTACTTCTTCCTCTATAATTTTGATTTAAGTACACGAATTGAGTCAGTACTAGTGTTTTTACCAGAATTGTCTGTATTTCTACTTACGAACTGTGAGCGAGTACTTTTGCCGCCTCTAACAGCAACAACAACAATGATGACTTCTCACCATGCATCGGCGGCTGTTGGCTGTGAGCGTGAGCGTGTGCCTTATGACTCTGCAGTGCTCTGTGAGCTGCGGAGGAGGTCGGCAGCAACGTGACGTCGTCTGCGTGAATTCTGAGGATTCTGGTGTAATGCCAGACAGCCTGTGTGAGAAGCTGTCCAAACCAGAAGCTTTCAGGAAGTGCAATAAGCAGGAATGCCAGGCCGCTTCAGGTTTGCTCCAAAAGTCATGCTCTTAGCTCCTTGGACTGTGAATAAGTGTCGTTCCTCCTCTGGCAGGGCCGACTTGCAGGAAAAACACAATGTCCTCTCGCTTCTGCGACAAGCTGAAGCTGTTGGGCCGCTGTTCTCTCAGGTCGGTGCAAAAACAGTGTTGTAGCACCTGCAGATCGTAGACGGCTACACCCGCTCTCGATGTGTCTCCCTTGGAGCTACGTACTGTACTTCATGACTACACGTGGAACTGGCCAGCGGCAAGGAAAATGAAACATTTGACGTGCACTGGAACCTTTGAAGTCCAACACAATTGGTTTTGGAACATTTCTCGACCTCCTACTTGTACCGCTTTCGTATTTCACGAGAGCTTCCATTTTAGGTTCTATGGTTGTCACCAACCCAACATGATTGTTTATGTTCTTGGGTGGGGTTTCTCCAAGTGGTTCCACATTCCAAAAATATGCATCTTAGGTTCATTGAAGACTCTGAATTGTCCATAGGTGTGAATGTGACTGGTAGTTTGAATATGTGTTTAGCGATTGGCTCGCAACCAGTTCAGTGGGTACTCCGCCTCTTGCCCAAAATTGTCTGGGGTAGGTTTCAGCTCCCCCGCGAAAAAAAAAAAAGAAAAACGTAAACGCTTAATAGCCGCTTACAAGTTCCCAATAGAGCTCGTGTACCTACGTCATAAAATCACGTGACTTTTCTTTACGTCGCCATTTTGCCGGTTGTCGGTTGGAGACGACACGAAAATATGTCTTATAGCACGACGTCCAGTCTTGTCAGATACCGTTAGGTGAAAACAAACGAAGGTACGTGGAAGAATTTGATAAACTCTGCATAGACAAACCGTATTTAATGCCGAAGTCGATGTTTTCGCGGATAAGAATTTGGACTGTTAATTCGCTTCCGCTTGTCTCGGACAACTGGATCTACACACGTGTCTCATGAGTAAGTCGTTGAGATTTACACGGAAAAGTTTGAAAGGATATAAAAGTCTGGACGCATACAAATACTTCATTGCTGGATCTGTTCTCAATCAGGAATAAATCCCACATAGTAACGGGTTGACAGCCCATGAAGGCGGAAGCGTATCCGGCCACGCGTTAACCTTTGCTGGAATCCATCGATCTTTTCAGCTAGTATTCAATACAAATATTAATATAAATGACCCCTGGTTTTACACAAACTCGCATTCATTTCAGCTGGTATTCCATGGACGGATCTCTTTGAATATCTGTCTCGTCTCTTGTGACAACCAACAGCACAACAGGTCTCAGGTATTGTAAATATTCTCCTCCGGTTCGATGTCCCCCAAAATGTCGAGCAGCTCTGTTTTACCGGCAATGTGGTGCCGTGAAAATGGTGACGTCACGTGCTCGAGCTCTATAGATGACCAGTCAACCACTGGACTTGAGAGGTTCCACAGTTTTTTGATTAAGAATGCTTAATTATGTTAGCAGTTTAGTTATGTAAATATGGGTACACACACATTTTTAACATCTTAACCAATGTTTAAATTACGACACAACAAGGAAAAAGGTGTTACGTGTGTATTGCTCTTATTGTGTGTGGTGTACTCGAGGTAACACAGCAGACCAAAAACCCATCATCGCGTCTTCATCGGACAACAATGAACCTGGTGACCACACACAAGAGGATTTTTCTTTTTGAAATCATAAATATCGAATCTGGATGAATATTTCCGGGTGTACTGTCAACCCTGACTGAGCAGTTAGGGACTGAAACCACCGCCCACATCACAATCTGGTCTTAGTGGGTTTTGATCACAAGGGAGCGAAATTTCTCCAATTGAACTCGATTGTCAATACGTGTGTAATATTGATTGACATCATAAGGAGTAGACCGTGTTTTGGTCAATTCATCAATGGATGCGATCGGTGCAATTCAAGATCGCCACACGTTGACTTCCTGAAAATTGAACTGGTGTGTCCCTATTTTTAGGAGCCAACTGTCCATGAAAGGTGCTTTGTCTTACAGCTAGACTATTTGCGCAAAATTCATTTTATTTTCAACTGGCAAAAGCAGAATGTAAATAAGGATATTTTTTAACCTCTTTTTAATCCCGTTGAAAACAACAACATGCTTATTTAGTGTAGTCGTCTTAATTGTGCTTTTCATTGTTGATTTGGCACTGTGGGGGAAAAGTTTCAACTGTGTTTCTGTTACGTGAGCTGCAGAACTCCGTACTTGAACCGTGGTGCTCCTCTGGCGTGAAAGTGACCAATGACAAAGAGGCGTTGCAGGTCATCCCCTCTCAGGTCCCTCAAAGGATGGCAACTGCGTTTTATATGAATTTGTACATATCATTGTCATACATGTGGTTCTCCAGCAATAAACAGGACCATTAAAGACCCCCCTCTGTGCTTTGTGACGTTTTTGACTTGCAAGGCCTTTTTTAACGACAGCCCGAGAAGTGACGGGCTCAGGTTCAGGGATCGGTTTCATCTGGCCCACATTTTGCCTCCCAGGTTCCGCCGTGCCAGATTACAACACGCGGAATGACAGCACCGCCCCGTTCGCCCCTGCTGCTGTCATTCAAGCGAGATCCCAAGAGTTAGTCAGCAGTATTGGAAGGAGGAACACAATGTGGGGCTTCGAGCCCTCCAAAAAAAAAAAAAAAAAAAAAAAAAAGGATAAATGTAGGAATGTAAAAGCATGTGTGCGTGTTACCCCGATGACGCAAACTGCCCCCAACTGTATTACCTAACGCCAGCTTTTTTTTCATTATGTCACGGGGTGTTGCTTCATCTCTCTCATTGCGCAATTGACGGAACAAACAAAAAGGCTTTCAATCATCATCAATGTTCAATTTTGCTTACCTCTCTGTGGACTGAATTGTTGTGAATTTACTTTGGATTAATTCAATTGACATATCAAGTCCTTAAGGATGCTTTAGGAATTAATCTGCATAGTTTAAATCCATACGCCGACAAATAAGTGTTCAATAACAAAAATGAGGCTTTCGATCCCGGACCCACCTGTGCGAAGTTTGGATATCTTACCTGTGCCTGTGTGGGTTTCCTCCAGGCACTCTGGTTTCCTCCCATATCCCAAAAACATGCAACATTAATTGGAAACTCGAAATTTCCCCTAGGTGGGATTGTGAGTGTTTGTCTCCATGTGCCCTGCGATTGGCTTCCTGCCCATTGACAGCTGGGATGGGCTCCAGCACTCCCCGCGACCCTCGTGAGGATAAGCGAAAAAGAAAATGGATGGATGGATGGATATATAAATATATAATACACACACACACACACAAACACACATATATGCATGTATATATATGTGTACATACATACGTGTGTGTATTTTTACATTCAAATGACTACTAGAAGTTTCAAAATGCTACCTTTTTAAAATTTAAAAAAAAAAATCTGTTTTGTGACTTGACCCTAGAACACATTTTTTTTAATGCCACAAATAGCCTTTGAGTTTCCACTCTCAGCTTTGGCCTCCTGATGAAGAATTTGCATGTTCTCAAGGGCTGGTACTGATACTCCAGCTTCCTCCTGCATTCCAAAAACATGTAAGTTAGGTTCCTGGAAAACTCTAAAAAAGTGTGAATGTGAGTGTAAATGGGACCACTCCAGGTTGTGCGCCACTTCTCTCCAGCGAGGAATGGCTCCAGCTCACTCAAAGCCCTAATGAGGACAAGCGGTACACAGAATGACTGGATAGTGGGTCGGCTGTACTTTCTTTTGACAATTAAAATCATGTTTCTTGTAATTTGTCTATTTGCAGCCTTCCTCCCAATATTCTAGCAGTATAACTGACCGCGCCATCGTGTCACCGATAGACCAAGTAGCTGCCTCAGCCAGAGGACGACAGAATGCTGATGACTCGATCCAGTGTGTGAGCTGTAAGTAAATTCCTTTGTCCTGCGGAAGCCGAAACTCAGCAGGGCGCTATGATGTAAGCTCATCCAGATAACGTGACAAACATCAATTGATCATTATAAAGCAGGAAACGCCAACCTCCTATTGGAGGTTACCGGACACCTCAGCAACACAACTCAATAGCCAGGGACACATGAAATATTTACATATGACCACCAACAGTTTAGTTTACTGCGTCTCCTGACAGGGACTGACGCTGAAAAACATATTTGCGCCCATCTGCCAATTTTGGCTCTTTCTGTAATGCTCTGAAATCTTTTCCTTTCGGCTTGTTCCGTTAGGGGTCGCCACAGCGTGTCATCTTTTTCCATCTAAGCCTATCTCGTGCATCCTCCTCTCTAACACCCACTGTCCTCATGTCCTCCCTCACCATATCCATCAACCTTTTCTTTGGTCTTTGGCAGCTCCATTTTCAGCACCCTTCTACCATCACTCTCTCGTCTCTGGACATGTCCAAACCATCTCAGTCTCCTCTCTCTAAACCTTGTCTCCAAAACATCCAACTTTGCCTGTCCCTCTCATGATCTAATTTCTAATCCTATCCCACCTGTTCACTCCGAACGAGAACCTCCACGTCTTCATTTCTGCTACCTCCAGCTCTGTTTCTTCAGTGCCACCATCTCTAATCCGTACATCATGGCCGGCCCCACCACCGTTTTATAAACTTTGCCCTTCGTTCTAGCAGAGACTCTTCTGTCGCATAGAATAATGTTACGCTCTGAAATATCGACCAAAAACCTTCGAAGGCAAGGCAGTGTTTGCAAAGGAGGGGCTGTAGCGGTTCATTATTTTCCATCACGAACCCTAACGTGAGCGGTCAACGCCAAGGTTGACCAAACCACAGACTGATTTGAAATGAAACGCGAGCTACTCTGTCCTCACGACATGTTACTATGTGAAGCTAGACAGCCAGTGAATTTATAAAGAAACTCCGTACACACAAGGCGTTCTTTTCTTGCTTTTATGGAGGTCTCTTGTGGTAAATGAATCAACAAATTTGTAACTGAAAGATACAGAAAAATATACATTACACTGTGCACTGTGTGCCATTGTGCAAAGTACAGGTAGCTAGCTTATTTATGCTAAACATAACAATAGCTGCATCAACGATCACTTGTTTACATCGAGCTCTCAATTAAAACACAATTGTGACCTCAACCTAATGTAAAACGTTTAGAACACATTCAACGTAGTTATGAGTTGCCTTCAGACTTAATGTCCGCCATGCTCATAGTCTCACCAGAGACTCGTACCGGATCTTCTACAACGTACAGAGCACTCACTCCGCATAGAAAGTGAATGATCCTCACAGGTCAAGAGGTGTCATCCTGACGCTTTTTCTTTTAACACATTTTAACACATCGCATCATGAAATAAACACATTTTCCTTATGAAATATACAAATCTTTTAACTAAAGATATTATACCAGCCATTTAGGATGTGACCAAGAGCTCGCTCAGTTCCCAAACACCAGTCGAGGAGCCTACGGGCCATAAAAACTTATCATAAGTTTTCCATGACTCTGGTTCCAAACTACCTCTCTAAATAATGATAATCAAATGCAGAGGCAATTTTACAACGTGATTCCTACTTTTCCTTCTTTATTGTCCAGCAGTCTGGACGCTTATACTACCGCTTCCGGGGGAAAAGAGTGATAAGCGGGACAGACATCTGGTTTGGGAGAGGAGGCTTGCGATTGTCGATGGAGATGTTAGTTATGGTTAATTGGTGTACGCTACATCAACGAATGTTTGACCTCGTCGACCGGGGCCAATCCAGTGATAATGTAGGGCAGCTACAGTTATGTCTTGAACACGAGCGTGCTTTGGAACAAGCAGTCCAGCGTGGCGGCTTTCATCTGGACCCCATCGCGATGCGTGTCCCCGGGCGGTCAGACTGGCATCCCTGTATCAGACCTGCTGCTTTATTAAAGCCTCAGCCTCCTGTGACCCGGCACACACGGAGCGGGCCCCGGGGTACGCTCACACATGGTTCCCATAGGTCACTTGGTTTGTTTGCGACTGGAAGTTTGAATCCCTGGCAGACCACATGCGGATTGGGAGTTGAAGAAACACGGCGCAAGGGGCTTTCCTCTGCAAAACATCTGCTGGATGATTGCGTACAAAGGGGAGGGGCTCAAACCTAGGGGGGGCCGCTTGGTAAAAGCGCAGACACACGACTGAAACGAGGTGGATTTCCACGCTTGAATTTGCTGGCAATGTTCAGCACACAGAGGTCGACCCCCAGTTTGAGGGCAAGCTACGGGGCAGGCTTGTTGTCACTTCCAGTCGCGCTTTCCGAGTGCCGCTCACTTCAGTGCAAAATTGAAAATTGAATTCACATTTTCAAAATATTTCGCTTGGTAGCAGAACTGTAATAGCAGTTTTGGAATGTATTCAAAAAATAAACCAAAGTGGTGCCTTAAAATAATAAGTGACTAGACTAGACTAGTTTTTTGAGATACAAGCAATTATTTTTAGTATGTATGTGAAGAAGGAGGAATATTATTACCCCATTATAATGATTGACATTCTGGTTGCAATTTTTATTGTTTCATCCTTGAGTCTATTTTTGGACACCAGGCTCATTACAGTTTAGCAAACAATGACCTGCACGGTAAATCAACCAGGCACGATGACGCGCAATACTGCACCGTAATGAGAGTGGTCTAATATTTGTTGACTTCAATTAAATAAATAAGAGAGTAAAAACAAAAAAATCCTATCTTCATATTTTGAAGAGCAACTTAAGAGTTGCAGCCTGTAGGCCCGGATCAGGAGATCATTTATTGGCTTTTCCGTGGAACTTTGAAATTGAATTCAGGGAGCTCCACCTATGAAGAAACCCAAAATGCTGAAGCTGGATCGAGACTATCTCCAGTGCCCGCAAATCTCCCTCATATTGCCATCAGGAGGGGCAAAAGCAGGTGTGCTTATGTGGGGCCGAATTTGCTCCTCGGCCTCTGCAGAAATCCCGCAAAGCTGGCGAGTCTGTTGACATCTCTGGGAGGCCTTGTGAGGCTCCTATGGATGACGTGTCACTCGTGTCTCTGAGCAAGAAAGCTAACGGCTTCCTCGTAAAATTCCGGATTGATGATTTGATTTGAAATCAAAAATGTTGAATTTGCTGAAAACAACCTCCTCGAGGTATTTGTCTTGAGGCCTTCAAGTAGAGCTATATCATTCCAAATTAAAGAACAAAAATGGTGTTGCCTGCGGGGCTTCTTCCACGGCGATTCTGGTTGTCCCAGCGGGAAACGATGCTGAAAAGGAAGCGCTGATAAGATTCCTTTGTTAACGACCTCAGATAAAACCGCTCCATGCGCAGTCGAGACCAGACCCCCACCGCACCCCCTCCGGCCGTAGATCGTTGACGGACGTTAAAGCGGGCAGTAAAAAGTGGGACTTAATGGCGGGAAAGTAAGCAACAGCGCAGACGTCGACAAAGAAATGAGGAGCAGGTTTGGCTTATCACGCCGGATGGGTTAAAAATGTCGCTGGTTGGCATCTGATTTATGTCGCCAAGGTCAGTGGACTCACAATGTATACAAACACTCGTAGCATTACAATTACCGAATTGTGTTTTTTCATTCAAAGAATTTTTGGCAAGTACTCGCAATTTAGTAGATGTGACAACAATCATCCATATTCTCCAAACACACGTGGGAAAATTAATTATGGTCCAATAAAACCAAAGATGCTCTAAATTGCCCCGAGGTGGGATTGTGAGTGTGGCTGTTTGTCTTCATGTGGCCTGCGATTGGCCAGCAACCAGTTCAGGGTGTGCCCCCCCCTCCTAACCGCTGACAGCCGGGATAGACTCCAGCACTCCCGCGACCTTTGTAAGGATGAGCGGCTAGGAAAATGGATGGATGAATCCAAGGGTGAACGTTTTGGTCATAATTCCACCACATATTTTCGGGAGAAACACAACACTTGCTCATCACCAAAAGAATACTAGACATTGTATAGTAGCGTTGTATTTGAAGTGTCATCCTTTGGGTCTTTTTCCTCGAATGAGAAGAAGGAATTATTATTATGTAATGTAATATGATTAGCGTACTTTTTTGACTTTAGCTGTACCTCGATTGGAGTTTTGCACCCCAACCAAGGCTTTAGTTCTTATTTATTCAACAGCTGACGAGACCTGACAAGAAGTGGATGAGCATCAGAGGAAGCCACATGTCTTCATTGCATTAAAAATAAAGCGCCTTGAGGCCAAGGTACTGGTCCGATGGCCGTGATAAACCAGTGGGCAACAATATTGATTTAACATGATTCATATGCTGGGACGTTATCTAATATGCAATTGCAAAATGTCCTCTTTGCGATTAAGAACAGTGACTGCGTCGTATAATGCAGGGATGTCAAATTTGATGCAGAACGGCCGAACCACTAGAATCATCTCAAATGTAATATCATAATAAATACCTACATATTTTCCCTTTGTTTCAAAGCAAAATGGAAGAAATACAATAGGAAAAATTTTAATGACAGGTTTTGAATCGCTTTTCAACTGATGAGAGCGATTGTATTTTAAGACACAAAAGTTGGAAACTCAAAAATATAGTATTATACTTTATAATTAAATTGATTTATGACAACTAAGAATTAGCACCGCTGCATAATACATAGAAAGACAAAAATTCTCAAAATAATAATTCCGCTCATTACTGATAAAAAATAACTGGCCACACGCTTACACAATACAGCATATAGTTTTTTGTTTGATACACACAAGGATCTCATTATAAAGATGTAGTTACACGACACAACAAACGTGCAAAATATTAACGGAAAGTACTTTGGGAAATACACTCGGGGCGCGGTCACTCCACCCCGTAAACTTTGGCAACTCGGGATGTGGTCGATACGAGCAGAACTGACAATATGACGGATGTACTGACGTACGGTATGTGTCCCTGGTACTACTCACCAAGTTCATTTATGAAATTATAGATTGAGCGCACTGTCTCTAAATACCGCAACGTAGGGCCGATGAACTCAATTTCCCAACGTACCCACACATCGAGGCGAAGCTCGGATTGGTCCTACCATCAGCAGATTCCCGAACAGACAGGTTTTGTTCCGTGGGCCGTAAGTTTTACACCCCTGGTATATACGTACTGTATCTGATGGAATATAGTGTGGTCATAGTGTAATTAAACATTATTACCATTAAAAAAAGAAAAAAAAACCCATTGATGATAGCATGAGGCGGCACAGTGGCTCAGCTGGAAAGCGTTGGGCTCACAGTTCTGAGGTCCCGGGTTCAGTCCCAGACCTGCCTATGTGAAGTTTGTATGTTCTCCCCATGCCTGCGTGCAAAAAAAATCGTGCAAAATTAAAGCCCAACTGATATGCCTATAAGCATTCTAAAATAGATATTGTAATGAAAAATACATATAACATTATTCACTTCAAAGTCTATACAAAAAAAATCAATGTGAGCGCAGAGCGTGCCATCCAAGCACAAAGTCGCACTCGACATGCCAGTGGCGGCCATATTGGCTGCAATGTCATTTGCAGACGTCACACAGGGACATTCGCCATTGAAAACGCATATTGGCACGTGCTATGGGAGAGAAACAACAGAGATTTTCGGATTTTTCCAACGCCCCTTCTGACATGGAAGCTCTTTTCGGAGAAGAGAATATCTCACAATCGAGTGAAGTGACCGGGGCAATATTACCCTATCGTTTCAAGCCATATTTAGACGGTATGCGGCTCACTTCTAACTAACAACAGACCCCCCGACAGTATGTATGACAGTATGCAGCGTACTCAGCCACCAGCAATGCCGTAAAGCGACCTGGCCGCGCGACGAGCCACCGCGGGCCGGCGCTGGCTGCGTCCGCAAATCACGGCTTCAGCCGGGGCGGTTCATCGTGGCGCCGGGCACACATCAACACATTTAGCACCTCTGACTTCCGTATGCTGATCTTTTTTTACTTTCTGAGAGGATTACGTCCTCGCCCCCAACTATTATTTTTTTAGTATCTGTATACACACCTACCCATCATTTGGAACCCACGAAGCTCTCGTCCTTTGCACCTGTGAAATCCATTTTTCACAATGAACCAGGTCTTTTGGAAACATATGACGAGTAAATCTATCCTCCCGACTGTTCGAGCAATACCCAGCAATACAACGAGCCGGCATTTTGGCTAGCACGAAGGAACTAACGCTACCTTTCCGCTGATAAAACCGTTATAAACACACAAGGCCGCCTGACCGGGGTCCTGCTGATAACGTCACTTCCTGGTTCTTCTCCAAAACAAATCCCTTGAGAGGATTTTCATGGCGGGACTTACGTAAAGCCATGTACGTCAAAATCATGTGTGGTGAAAAAACGGATGGGTCCATTCCGGCTGCCTTTTTTAAAATTTAAAACATACTAAAAATCATCCTTTTCATGTCAGTCGACTTTTAATTGGACACTCTAAATTGCCCTTAGGTGTGATTGTGAGTGCGACTGATTTTCTCTATGTGCCCTGCGGTTGGCTGGCAACCAGTTCAGGGTGTACCACAGGTGCTGCCCATTGACAGCTGGGATAGGCTCCAGCACTCCCCGCAACCCTTGTGAGGATAAGCGGTTGAAAAAAATGGATGGATAGATGAATGGATCTATGGATGATAGCATATTACATATAGAGTTCTTGACAGTCTGAGTATTACGCATGTGGGCATGGAGATGGTTTGGCACGCTGCTTTGCTCGCAAATGTGAAAGAGGGAGGGCTCAAGTAACTCACCAACGCACAAAACTTTTCACATCGAAGACTCGACAAAGAGGAGAAGGTTGGCTGAACTGTGCCCCACCAGACAACTGCGTCAGTACCTGAGTGCCACGGTGCTCTGCAGCAGTCTGCAGTCCTTTTTTTTGGGGGGGGGGGGGTCAAGAGAGACAGCAGCCAGAGGAGAAGAGAAAGAGAGCAACCGAACTCAAATGGATTATCTGACGCACACTTGGATTGGCTGACGTGACGCTTTAAATTTTGAGGGGGGGTTCTCAGCGCAAACTCTACCAAGGCTCGGCCGCACATGTGGAGTCTGGCTGGTAGCGAGCACACCGCGTGCTGGCCGTTATTTTCATTCAGCAGATGAGGAAGACTTCCACCTGGATAACTCTGAACCTTTTTTTTTTTTTTTTGCCCAATTATAGCAGTTTCCTGGACGTAAGACCCACACCACGGCAATCGAGAGAATGAGAAACCTGAAGCAAAGCAACAGGTTTCTTACTGGAACACTCTTTCTTTGCCTAATTGATGTTCTTTCCTACTGACTTGCTTCCAAGTATCTTAGACTGCAGACCTAAATAGAAAAGAACTCGGAGGAATACCAGCTGGAGGCTGAGGGAGCAGCTTTTAATTTAAACAAGGCAGAGGGAAATCGGAGGATTTCATACAGGTGCTACATAATTTGGATTCGGCAGGGGGGAATAGCTGACCTGTCGCGGGCAGTGGAGGGCTCCCCTCCCTGCCCTCCCAGACTATCCGCACCCCCAGCAGCATGTCCCAGTCTCTGAGGCTGCCTCTAGTCCTCCACACAGCACACTACCATGATCAGATGTGCTGCTGGAGGGAGTAAGGCTGCCTCGTGCTGCTCCAGGACTGATTTTGGAGCTCATTCTTACTCTTGGACCGGCCACTGGTTGAGGACCGCCACGCTGTTTCCCTCGTGGTCTCTGCCTCTCCTGCTAGCCCTGGTAGCTCTCGCCTTCACCCTTCCTGGAGGAGACTGCCATCAGCTCAGGAGAGACAGACTGAGGCTCACCTTACCGGGAAGCCACAGGGCACCGCTGAACATTTCGGAAAGCGTCCCCAAGCCCGGGGCCACCGGGAGCCCGCCGGGTCGGACTGGGGTACCGCAGGGTCGGCATGTGCGCAGTTACAACCATCTCCAAGGAGACATACGGAGGAGGAAGCTGTTCTCTTTCCAGAAGTTTTTCCTGAGGATCGACAAGAATGGAAGGGTCAATGGAACCAAGAGCAAGGATGATCCTCTCAGTAAGTAATCAACGTAGGAATCGGATATCTGCAGGAATCCAGATAAAGTTTTAGAAACGTATGTACCGTACTGTATCACACGTGACCGAAATCCCCTTTAGGGACTTCAATGCACTGTTTCTAATTTGTTGTCTCAGAGAAAATGCGATTTTGCACTCCCCTGGATGAAATGAATCATTCCGGGTTGTTTGGTTTCAAAGCAGACATCCATCGGTATCTGCCGTTTCCAAACACTCGGCACAGAGTTGGTAGCTGTCAGATGGCTTTTAAAAGGAGCACAGGCAGATAACCCGGCCATTATCAGGCAGTCTTCACAGCCCAGAGTAAACCCTGATAACAACCACTGAGCCAATTTGGGGGGGGGGGGGATTATAGATGCCAGCCCCTAACAGAGCTTCTATAATCTTCCCTGCCTCTCCGTGTTTTCCCACCCGGGTAAATGAAATCCCGGAGTCAGACTTTGGGTTTCAAGAGAAACTCTAAAGCAATTACAGGTATCGGCGTTCTCGATCAGTGTTCCCACCGAGCAACGTGTGTGTGCCTATCAGACTTGCAGCCGCTCACATGCTCCGGTGGGTGTGTGATGGTATAGCGGAGTGGGGGGGGGGGGGGTACCGATGACACATGTGCTTGCAGGCTTCCCGCTCACTTCTCCTCACATGCTCTTTTCTGCTGTTTTCTCCCTCTCAACCCCGAGTATGTGCGTGGAACTTTTTAATGATCCCCCGGGAGTGCTAAACCACACTTTCAATCAAAGCGAGCAACAACGTCAGCGGGAGATTTTTTTTGTTTGTTTTTTTTTGTTTTGACAAGGTCATGACAGAAGCCACTTTATTTACCGGCAGTATTAAAACCCTGATACCTTTACTGACGTATTTGTGAAAAGTTGTAAAAGTGACATGCACGCCATACAGCCGACTTGAGTATTTATTGCGTTAGCGGTGTGTGAACGCGCCTTTAAGTTTATGTACGTTCTGGAGCTGATTTATCCTCCTGTCGGCCTGAAACGTCTCACTTTCAAGTGCGTTTCCGTCGCCTTTTCAAAAGTCAGTGGGAGTTAACGTGGCTTTCGCGTCAGGGAGGGGGGGTGGCGAAAAGGAGCACAGGGCGACAAGCTGGAGGTACAAGTTCATGAATGGCCTGGCTGATCATTGTGGTCACATCAAAGCCGTGTGTCGTCTACATCAATGGGGCTGCCATCAAAACGCTCTCTCCTGAGGGGGTCCGGGGGACACTGTGGATTTCGTGCTCTCGTATCAGGTTCGCACAGTAAAGGACACCGCACAACAGCAGCTTCAGTCTTTGCTCCCTGGGGCTAGATATGATCCCAGGTCTGATGTCTTTTGTGGACTCCTCACAGTCCCTTGAAGTGACAAAATATCCCGTTTTTCCTCCATGAGCGGAAGGACAGCCTTTCCCATCCTGAGCATGAAACTGCGGGATAAACCTGTCCGCACAGGTTAAATACGATAGTTCCTCTTCTAGATTTATTAAGGTGCTTAGGATGTGCAAGCACTGGCTTTGGGTGCTGCCTGTGGCCCCGCGAGGACCCAGCTCAGTCTTTCTTAAACAGCCAGTATCCAGTCTCCCACAGATTTATGGGGATGCCGGTGGAAAAACTGTCCCACATGGCTTTTCTAACCCACCGGGAGCATGTGCTGAGGTTGGAGCAAGATATAGAAAGCTTCTTCGCTCGGTACCTATCTGCACAAGCATGTGGTTAAAACATACAGTATATGTTACCCCCAAACCCCCATCCCCCATTGAATAGACGACTTGCAACGCAGCAATATAAAACTTGCTGTTCTATAAGTTCTCTGACTTGGTTCTTTACTGTTCAAGCCTGTCACGTGCGTAGGTGCCGTGTGTGCACTGATGCGAATGCGTTTTTCGTTGTACACATTCATCTTATTTAATCGGAGCGTTGGCTCTTTGCGTGGGAAAAACAGATGGTGCTCCGATGAAGATTTGGGGAAAGGAGAAACAAAGAGAGAGAGAGATGTATATCTTTTCAATGAAATGAGGAAGAGGATGGATATGCCCACTGTGGTCCTTTTTTTTAACGTTATTAGAACACATCCTGATTTCCACCTCAGCATGAGAACGACACATTATTTCGTCCATGCTGTGAAAATTAACTGATTTTTTTTTTTTTTTAATGGTATCCAACAAGAGGGAGGAAGATAGCAAAACAAGCTGCAAAGTGAATGTTTGGCATCTTTTGGAAAAACTGTTCCATTCCACAACCAATGCACCATTTGCGGTTGTTGAGCGTATCCAACAAACTGCACGTTGCCCGTTTCGCATACTATACATTTGCCAGCTGCCTCAGTTGGTACACATATGAAACAGGATGCTTGGTAAAACTTGTAGTTTATTGATGATAACATTTGGAATGCATTTTTTTTTTTTTTTGTCCATGGGACACGGGTCATGGTTTTGTGTGTGTACTGTAATAGAATTTGAATCACAAAAGAGGCCACAAATGGTCTCACTGGCTTCAATCTTGATTAAAATTGACACCTTTTAGTCCAAACATTTTCCAGTTTCTTTTGAGCAAACTTTATTAATTAGTTATGGAAAACCATTACGATACGTATACGTATAAAGAGAGTCCCCGTTTTACGTCGGTTCCAACATACGAGGTTGTGAACGGCGTGTGTTAAGTACTGTAGTTTCACGCAAAGGCATTACAAAACATTGTCAAGTGGCACAAGAATGCACTCTCAGTGATCGGTTTTACAACTATAGAGACAGACTTATGACTTATGTACAAAATGGGGCTATTTTGCCAACATAGAAACAGAATTGGGTTGCAATCCAAATGTCACATGTATGGTGATTGTTCGAACAATAACTGGAGATTTTTGTTTTGCCCGTGACAAATACATTAATACTACGAATGTGAACTCCAATGAAGTTGGGATGTAGTGTAAAGACAAACTACAGTGACCTAAAATTCCCTTTCAACCTATATTCAATGAATACGCTACAAAGACAAGATATTTAAATGGTATAACTAATTAACATTATTGTTTTAGATTTTGAATTTGAAGCCAGCAACATGTTCCAAAAAGCTGGGACAGAGGCAACAAAAGACTGTAAAAGTTGAGGAATGCTCAAAAACCACCTGTTTGGAACATTCCACAGCTGAAGAGATTATTTGGAAATAAGTGAGTGTCATGATTGGGAAAATAAGAGCATCCCTGAAAAGTTCAGTTCGTTCTTTACAAGGATGCAGTAAGCGACGATCACCACTTTGTGAATAACTGAAGTACACGAGTAATCTACTAATTTAAGAACAACAATGTTTAATTGCAAGGAATTTAGGGATTTCATCTTCTGTGGTCCACAATATCATTTAAAGTATCGGAGAATCTGGAGAAAACTCTGCATATCAGCGGCTTGGCCGAAAACAGACTTGGAGTGCTTGTGACCTCCGATCAATCCCGCAGGAGGCAGTACATTAAAAACCGGCATCATTGTGTAATGGATATTGCCACGTTGGGTCAGGAACACTTCAGAAAACCATTGTCAGTTAATACAGTTCGGCACTACAAAGTCAAGTTAAACTTTACCATGCAACGCGAAAGTCAAATATCAACCACACCCAGAAATGCAGACACCTTTTTTGGGCTCGAGCTCATCTGAGATGGACTCATGCAAAGATGAAAAGCAAGCAGCATCTGGTCGGACAAGTCCACATTTCACATTTTTGTTGGAAATCATGGACGTTGTGTCCAGAGAGGAAAAACACCATCTGGATTTGAATAAGTTCAAGGTTCAAAACCCAACATTTGGGATGACATGGTGGTGAGTTCAGAGTTCATGACTAAGTTTTACATCTGTGAAGGCGCCATTATTTCTGAAAGGTAGAGTACATACAGGTTTTAAAACAACATGCTGCCATCCAAGGAACATCCTTTTCAGGGATGTCCCTGCTTATTTAAGCAAGATGTTGACAAGGTACATTTTGCACGTATTACAACAGTGTGGCTTTGTAGTAAAAGGGCGCAAGTACTCGACTGGCCTGCTGGTGGTCCAGACTTGTCTTCCATTGCCAATGTGTGGGTCATTATGAAGCGCAACAACAGAGACCCCCAACTTATAAGTCATCTTAACAGTTCAATATTACTGTAAATATTGTTTTTACTAGTTTATTCAATTAACTAGAGATCGAGAAGGATTTGCAAAGTCAATGAATGCTGTTTCTATGTTTTCCAAAATGTCGTTACTTCATTCAAAGTGGAGTTTGTACTTTGGGCTGTGACCAACCTGACAAAACAAGCGATTGTGAAGCAGCGAGAAAAACAATCAGAGCCATTTCACAAACATTGGCCCTTGCCATTGAAACTGTTTGGTATTCCCTGGAGTAATAAACCACTGGTGTATGGGGGGGGATTTGTCGTCACGCATCGTAAGAAGCCACGCTAAGTTACTACTGCCGTACTTATAACATTACCTCTTGGTATGGTGCATTGGTGTTTAACACTTCTGCAAAGTACAATATTTCATATATTGCACTTCACAGGACCGAGCTGAATCTTTGATCTTATAAAACGGTGCACGTGTGCCCAATGCTGTGGCAAGGGAACGTCTTTCCACCTGCTAAACGCGTCCATGAGCGTACACGAGCACATTAATGCGTGTGCGTGCGGGCCAGTGTATATAAAACTGTCTCGCCCCAGCCTCCGGTGGCTGACTTTGATCAGTGATCATTACAGCCTTTTCTAATCCTCACTCCACCCCCCAGTCTTACTGTCACGGCTTTTCTGTTCTCTGGCTTTTCATCCCTCCCATGTTTACAGAGCAGCCAGGCTCGGCCATAGATTGTCTTACATCCTCACTCCATCCCAGACACCTGATCCCTACCCAAAAACCAGCTCCTCTCAGATCTTCAATGGCCGTTGTGTCACAGTCCCCACCGCCGCCTTGCTGCTTCAGACCTCATCGCCCCGAGGTGCCACTGTTTGAACTAGAAACCGATACAGTCACGACCTCGCGGACGAGGAGGGAGCCCGCCGTGGCTTTAAGGGACGGATTGTTCTTTTCGGGACACACCTGCGTGCTCCTCTGTCCACTCCAGTACACAGCTTCCAGCCTCAGATCCGGAAGAGGGTGTAGGTGGCGGGTGGCGCACAAACAATGATCAGACACATGAGCGGTGCTGATCAAAGGGTGTCGTCCCCTTCACCGTGATGGCTGTCTGCACATGTGAGGGGTGCCACGGCTCAAGGAATTAGTGAAGTAAGGGAGGAAGTCATGACATCAAACAAATCATGGCAACTCCAGACAGCCACTTCCCGAGCACATTACACTGATTGGCATTCGTTTACTGATACCCAACTAGCACCGTAATCACCACCATTCCAAACAGAACCTTTTAACACTGTCTGCGCATCAACCAAAGAACCCCTTTACTCCCCGTTCCCAACCTTTACTGAGCCCAGAAACACATTTTACTTTACATAAATCTCACATGTCCCAACAAAAACTCATTTCAAGTGATCGGCATTCATTGCAGGGTTACGCTCCAGGCACATCTCCAATCAGAAATAAAGCAAAAGAGAGACACCATTAAAAAAGTCACACATTTACACTTATTAAAACACACTTCTTAAACAAGCTGCATGCATATTTGTATACACCAAAAAAATGCAAGCATAAAATGGACTTCAAAAAAATTTATGCATGTGTAATAATGCGATCAAAGTTATTTTATTATTTAGGCCTTAAAATACCAGAAACTGCTGAAAAGTGCATATGGCCGGATTGCTTTAATAGTCGTTTAACCTTCACTCAAATATGTAAATATGAATTGTCTATCAACTATTTTAGATTGTAGACTGCATTTTGCTATTTCGGATCGGCTCCAGGATAAGCTGTGGAGAAAATCAGTGAAAATAACAAACGCATAAATACAAGTTAAGTCCCTCTAAAGCGAAAATACCTACAGTATGTCTTCTAAATTTGACACACCAAACAACGTGGCCAAATTTCAATGATTTGACAAATTTGAAGGTATATAAAATGATTGACATGGTCCTGCGGGTCCCAGCCCTGGCGGTGCAGGTCCCCTACACACCTGCGTTGATTAGGGGGCGCACACCTGCGCCTCGTCTGCGATAATGAACCCCAGTACTTATTGGACCCAGCGGAGAGTCAAGCTTTGCCAGATCGTTGCCATCCATGCCTCGTTCCAGCACTCCCTTGTTTCTGATCCCGAATCCCGGTGTGTCGACCTCTGCCTGTCCTCCGACTAACGCAGTAAGCTTAACGTCCTTGATACTGCTGCTCTCTGACTGACCTCTCGGCTTACGACCTTGGAACAAATAAAGACCTTCTATTAACTGCGTTCCTGCTTACCGAGTCGTGCATTTGGCTCCACATTAGAGTTCTGGTTTTGACAATGAGGCTTCAAAATTGTGAAAAATCAAGCCTTTGTCACTGCGCTCAAATGATGTGGGCGTGTCCACAGATTGTGCTTAGACCACACCCTGCTTAAAAGTACCGAATACCACTAGTGTGATCGGAAAAATAGATACTCCATCATCTTGCTGTTTTCTCATGCCGACAGTACATCCTTACGTCCTTCAAAGAGAAGTGCTAACCAGCTAGCTTGGAAGCTATCAGTCGTGAGCCCAGTAATATCTAAGACAGTGATTTCCAACCTTTACAGAGCCAAGGCACATATTTTACAATTGAAAAATCCCACGGCACACCAACAAAAGTAAATGTCACCAGAAATGGATAGATTAATTACTGTATGTACTTCCTGCCATCTAATAAAAGAGGATTTTTTTTTTTGTTCTGTCTGTCATTGTGCCTCGCTGGCATGAATAGATGAATAAAGATATATTATTTCGTGGAAATAAATGCTTGTTTTTTTTTAGCAATTACATAAAATTGGATAACTTCCCACGCCACACTAATGTACCCCGGGACACTGTTTGGGAATCACTGATCTAAGACACCAGCAATTGTGCTGGATAGCCACTGATGACGAATGAAGGCGCACAAATTCTTGTATAATGGAGGGGGGGTCCCATGTGTCATGTCCAATACCAAAGGGCATTGGGTGCAGCAGGTGTACGTACATATGCTATCCACAAAACGTGACCAACAGCTGGCTTGGTGCTATAAATAACAGAAAATTGCAGCATTTCCAGTTGTTTTTCATTTAACAAAAAAAAAAGTCCACTTGGAAAACAACTATTCAATTTTACTAGCTCATGTCAACCAACCTAAAAAATTGATTGCGTTCTGCTCACTTGCCTTTTTTCCCCCCTGGAGGCAGACACACATCCAAATATGTCCTCCCCACATGTTCAATAGTCGCTCCCTACACGCACTGCCAGCAGAGAATGAGACAAGTAGTCGTTGTGGTCAAAGGACACATTGGGAAGTTATATCTCTCTGATGACCTCTGGTACACAGACCACATACCTGGGGTATAAATTAGCCCCTGTGATAGTCGTTGAGAACCTTGAATTATTTGCAAAGTGACTCAGAAACCCGACCCAGCAAACTGAATATAAACAACCTGAAGATTCTCAGTGGTGTCCACCTCTTCATTTTCAAACTGTGCAGCTGGAATCGGTTACACAGTTGTAAATCTTGTTTACAGTTGTAAAAAAAAAAAAAAAAAAAAAACTTGGGGCCTAAATGTCCCATCCTGTGTTCCCTCCTTTATGGGTTTCAAAAATGCAATCACACTTTGGTCCATCTGTGGGAAGAGGAAGAAAAAAAATCTGATCTGAGGTCCAAGAAGTACAAGACAGGTGACATGCAATGTGCATTGATCTCTTGTCTTATCTGAAGCAGGAAAAACAATGAGCACATTTACAACCTCTGCCATCTCAATTTGATCTTTGCAGACCGGAAAGCAATCCCCATTTTTCCATGGTAGAATACAAAATGTAGAGCCATATTGATCAAATCTGCCTCGTACTGTATTCTAGGTATTCTGGAAATTACATCGGTGGACGTGGGGGTGGTGGCAATCAAAGGGCTGAACAGCAACTACTATCTGGCAATCAGCAGGAAGGGAGAGCTGTACGGAGCGGTGAGTATCAGAAGTCTCGTTTCGATGCTTTCAGGCAGAAAAAACAAATCTCATGACTCTGAACCCCCTCCAGTTTCATTTTTCTAAGTCTGCACCCAGGAAACTCACGAGAGAACGATATAGTTTCCAGTTGGATCATAGCGGAAAGAGGAAACTCAAGGGTCGAACACAAACCGATAGCTATTGTCTTCTGAGTACTTACTGATACTGATACCACTACTACGTTACATTCATAAGATTTTAAATAACATGATGACAAAACATCAGTATTGGCCCTATAATGATACCTGGTATTGGTAGTTGTCAATCCCTAATGAATCTTCTTTTCCTTTCGCCTTGTCCCGTTAGGGGTCACCACAGCGCGTCATCTTTTTCCATCTTCCTCTCTAACACCCACAGTCCTCATGTCTTCCTTCACAACATCCATCAACCTTTTCTTTGCTCTTCCTCTTGCTCTTTTGCCTGCCAGCTCCATCCTCAGCACCCTTCTACCAACATACTCACTCTCTCGCCTCTGGACATGTCCAAACCATTGAAGTCTGCTCTTTCGAACCTTGTCTGCGAAACATCCAACTTTGGCTGTCCCTCTAATGAGCTCATTTCTAATCCTATCCAACCTGCTCACTTCGAACGAGAACCTCAACATCTTCATTTCTGCCACCTCCAGTTCTGGTTCCTGTTGTTTCTTCAGTGCCACCATCTCTAATACATACATCACCTCACCACTGTTTTATAAACTTTGCCCTAGCAGAGACTCTTCTGTCACAGTCAATCCCTAATGAATAATGGAGACTAATTTATGGGATTGTGGTTTCCTTTTTTGTCTTTGGGGAAGGCAGCATGGGTTCATTCCCCGCTAAGTGGCAAAGTCAATGTGTGAATGGTCATCTGTCTCGACGTGCCCTGTGATTACTTGCCGACCAGTCCAGGGTGTAGTCCCCCTTCTGCCTGACTGCCGCTAAGGTGAACTCAAGCTTCCCCCTAAATCTAAACACAATAACAGCATAGAAAATGATTGGAAGAAAAACATTGAAAATCATATATTCCAGAGTCAGACTGGGGCTAGAACAAGCTATTATTAACAGTACAGTTGTTGTTGTTACAGTTTAACATAATTCTAAAGTCATACAAGTGTAAAAATATCTCATTCTAAATTAGTTCTGAAACGATTATTCGAAGAACTCAAATCACTTGATTACAAGTGCCTCTGACTCAAAGCTTCGCAGGGACCACTTTTCAAGACCAACTAATGTAAATGCAGACAGATGTACCACTCTCTGTAGAAGCAATAAGATGGCGGCAACGGTGGCGGGGCAGAAGGAAGGAGTCCCGAATAGACAGAAAAGTTTGCAACCATTTCGCACTTAAAAAAAAAGAAGATAAAGTGTGATGGTGTCGACTGTAAAGCTGAACTATTAGACTGACACATGGTGGCTCCTGTTTTTTTTTTTTTTTCCAGAGGCAGTTTGGCATTGACTGCGCGCTGAAGGAGCGCATTGAGGAGAACGGCTACAACACGTACGCTTCAGCCGAGTGGAAGAACAAGAAGCGGCAGATGTTTGTGGGTCTGAACATCCACGGGAGGCCCGTGCGAGGGAAGAGAACGCGCAGGAAAAACACGGCCACGCACTTCCTTCCGATCATGGCCTGAGCCCGCCGGAATCGAGGACAAATGGCAGCACTGGCGAAGATCGGCGCTCTCGCTTGAAGTGAAGACTCTCAGTAAGGAATCTTGGAACTAAAGCACTAACAATGACAAAACAACCGGGTTCATGAACTTCATTTTCGAGAGAAGAGTGAGTATATGTTTGGCGTGACACAGGATGCAATATTTATCCTGTCTGTGCCAACTGGGCGTGAAATGGCAAATATAGAGATGACAAGTGTAGTATGTCCTGTTTATCATTAAACACTAGAGAACAGAATGAAGAAAACCATCACTTACTTAAGACCTGTATTTTGTCTGTACTGTACTGATTTATTTATTTCGTGATTATTTAACTGAAAGGGGAACACTTACGAGGCGAGCATTCCTTGGCATTCTTTACTTTTTTTTTTTTTAAATAGGATCTCTATCAAGTGAAAATAAAACAAGAGTTTTTGGCCTCTGCATCCCATTTGTTGTGTTCACCCTACACTCTTGATTTGTGAGCATTCAGGTCACGGTATGTGTGTCCTTATCTGGATGGCTGACAAGGGAACCATTAAAGTCTGAAGGCTTTGGTAATCCATGTGGCAGCAATTGCTCTAATGATTATCTTCCAACCCGAGCGGAAACATAAAGACAAGACAGGAGGGGAGGGAGTACACAATACGGATATGCTTTGTCGGTGAGCGTCAACCCCAAGACACCTGCTGGAAATATGAAAATACTGTCTAAAAACCTACAGGCGCAGGATAAAAACGCTTCTGGTTTCTATACGACGTGACTACGCAAGAAAAGGAGTGACATGACCTAGATCTGACCACCCACTTCATACAGTAGTTGCACGCAAGTGTGCTAATCAGTGACAGATGCCTTGATTCCAGATCAAAAGCGCGCAAAGGAAACATTAACGCCGCAAATTTCCGGGCCTTGTGTCCTCTTATCCTGTCTCGAAGAACATCTATCTCGGCCAAGCCGTGAAACACTGGGCAGTTACAGAGCAGGGGTTCCTAACTTTTTATTTCTCTGGAATCAGCTTTTCCCTATTGTCACCAAACAAATAAAATCTATTGTTCAAAGATTGGAGTTGAAAACAGACAGAATCCGATATATGCCTTTCAGAAACTGAGCCTGAACATGTACTGCATGTAGAAAAAAAAAATTGTAAAGTTAATGATAACACTTGGACAAAACAAGGCCACATCATTTTATTTAAATCTTGGCACTAATCTATTTTTAAGAAAGCGCACCATCAATAGTTTGTCTTCTTTTAGGAAATGAAGGACCCAACAGCAACACCTGCTAGTCAATGATGCAATGGAAATGGAGAAACTTTGGAAACTAGATATAAACTATGGGCGGCACGGTGGATCAGATGGTAAAGCATTGGCGTCACAGTTCTGAGGTCCCGGGTTCAATCCCGAACGCCCTGTGTGGAGTTTGCATGTTCTCCCCGTGCCTGCGTGGGTTTCCTCCGGGCACTCCGGTTTCCTCCCGCATTCCTAAAACATGCAACATGCATTAATTGGACACTCTAAATTGCCCCGATGTGTGATTGTGAGTGCGGCTGTTTTTCTCCATGTGCCCTGCAATTGGCTGCCAACCAGCTCAGGATGTCCACCGCCTCCTGCCCGTTGACAGATGGGATAGGCTCCAGCACTCCCCGCAACCCTCGTGAGGATAACCGGCGAAGAAAATGGATGGATGGATATAAACTATCACCTTTTCAGTGACCATAACAGTCTCAATTACTGTGCTGTAGAAACACCAGTAGCTTTTGTTACGTTAAGAACAGCTACGTATCTCGTGCATTTTGGTCTGCCTAAAAAATATTGGCATTTCAGCCTACAAGTTCTCCACTTGGAATGTGAGAAACATACAAGGGGTTGCTTCGGGTGTGTATTTGCAAAATAGAACCCGCTGGGGAATGAAAACCAACAGGTTAACCACAGCACACGAATGGAAATTGCCGTTCCTCCGAGCCACTCAGACCTGTGGGAGTTCTCCGGTCCTTGCGGTGCGTGTTCAGAAGTAGAGAGAAAAGCAATTCGCAGCACTTAAAATAAAGACTCTACTGGTGACGACATAATCTTAATCTGTGTGAATTAATTCATTGTGCTCACAACCGCAAAACATCTTTCAATTACAATGTCGTAAATCGAGGATCCCCTGTAATTTCTTCCTACCCTTCTGGGAACTGACCCTCCAGTTGCTGGTATTGAGGACCAAAGATTGTTCCTGTCCTTCTGTCAGACTGTTTATTTTATTACCAGTACAGCCTCAAATTATGTTGTCTTCTTTTCTGGCGACTCAAGGTTTAAGAAATGCTGCCGCGCATTTCTCCAACGCTATTTACTGTGTGCCATGTGGTTGCCGCAACCAAATCCGAGATCATTTACCGTAACACGTGTTCGCAGGAGGAGTCTTTGACCCTCTGGATGAAATTAAGACACGGTATTTTCTTTAATTCATCCTTCATGACTCTTGATACTATATAATGAGGCACTGGGGAAATAAGCTAAATGGAGCTAATGAATAGCGGCCTTGTAGGGAGGCCCGTCCATCAGCAGACACACTTGTACCCGACCCCCTCCTCCGCCATTAGCCCCAGTGTCGTTTGTCATCGCGTGCTCTCCCCAGACACTTAAAAGTGTTCGAACTTCCTCCGGGACGCTGGCATATGGGGGACAGCAATAAGAGAAAATAGCTGCAGCAATCTTTTATCAAAGTGGGTCCTCGCATTCTGGCGCGGGAATTCTCGGTGGCATAATGCGATCCAGCTTTGGGAAACAAGTGGAAAATGGCTGGAGGGTGAAAACAACTAATGAATACTTACGCTGAGAAATCTGGTGCAACACATGTTTGTAGTGAGCCGCTACCGAATGAGCTCGGGGTGGGAGAGACGCTTCCGAACAAATTCTGTGCGATCAAAAAAAAAATGTTTATGAAACAGTATTGTATTGGAAAATTGGCAGATAGGAAACTGTTCGTTATCATTAATAGATCTGCTTCAATATATAGTACTCCAGCGGCACGGTGGGTCAGTTGGTAAAGCGTTGGCCTCACATTTCTGAGGACCTGGGTTCGATCCCGGCCCCGCCTGTGCGGAATTTGCATGTTCTCCATATTTTCTCCGGGCACTCTGGTTTCCTCCCACATCCCAAAAATATGCAAGATTAATTGGACACTCTAAATTCCCCCTAGGTGTGATTGTGAGTGCGACTGTTTGTCTCTATGTGCCTTGCGATTGGCTGGCGACCAATTCAGGGTGCACCCCGCCTCCTGTTGACAGCTGGGGTAGGCTCCAGCACTCCCCGTGTCCCTCGTGAGGATAAGTGGCAAAAGAAAATGGATGGATGGATATAGCACTGCATAGCACTTTTAAAACAAAAGACTGGCGAGTGTCAATTACACAAGTCACTTGCAGTTTCATTCTAACATGGGATGTCCAAATCTTTTTTTCTCTGAAAATGACAAACACTTTTTTATTCTTTGCATCTCAGTGAACTTTTGCCGGCAGGTCATTTATTGGGGTGAACTAGTACATTTGTAATGACCTCCTAATTTTTTTTTCCCAGAGCTGCATATAGTAACACCTAAATTCAGCGAATTTGTGTATACTTCTGAGGTGCTTGCTTTTACGGAGATGTTCACAGTCATAATGGTCCCTTGAGAGAAACCACAATTATGATGCGGTCTCCGGATGAAGATGACTTTGACAGCCCGGAGTCATACACATGGGCAACGCCCCCCCCCACCTCCCCCTCCACCCCTTTCCACATGCACACACTTTTTGATGAATACTGTATATAGTTTGGGAATGATTAGGTTACTGTTTGATGTGAAAAAAGTCCTAAATCAGCTGATATCCATGAATGTCTTTTTCCTTAATTTGCATATATGGAGAACTAAACACATCGGAAAGTTTTCACATTTCAAAACTCTTCCATCCATCCATTTTCTAATGCCGCTTATCCTCACGAGGGTTGCAGGGAGTGCTGGAGCCTATCCCAGCTGTCAACAGGCAGGAGGCAGGGTACACCCTGAACTGGTTGCCAGCCAATCGCAGGACACATTGAGACAAACAGCCGCACTCACAATCACACCTCGGGGCAATTTAGAGCGTCCAATTAATGTTGCATGTTTTTGGAATGTGGGAGGAAACCGGAGTGCCCGGAGGAAACCCACACAGGCACGGGGAGAACATGTAAACTCCACACAGGCATGTCCGGGATTGAACCCGGGACCTCAGAACTGTGAGGCCAACGCTTTAGCAGTTGATCCACTGTGCCGGCAACTACTTTTACTTTTCTGCTTTAATGTCATTGTGTTTTAACTCAACCAGAGTTTACAATTTGGTTGTTTCGTTCTTTTCCCACGATTAATGTGAACTATAATCTGAACTCTTAAAGGGATTAAAAAAAAACAAAAAAAAAACTGTGCGTGTACTTTTAGTTACTACTGTACTTTTTTACCACTTCCTTCTTCAACTTCCACTCCACACCACTAGATGACATTAACTCGCCCCCAAATATTAAAAGAGCGGGTTTGTTGTCAGGAAGTGGGCCAAAAAGTTAATAATGGACTAAACCCCGACGTGAACTAACGGCAGGACGCGTTGGATCTCAAACAAAAAAACAAGATTTGTGAGCGAAAACGTAAATTTCCCGAGCGTCTGTAGATGTTTTTTTACTGAGCGGCAAAGCTGTCAAAATAAGCTGGTCATGAACGAGAATTTTAACAGAGCTCCCGGAGCAGGGAGAAGCCGAAATCCTCCAGGAGACCCCGCACTCCCGAGTGCGGTTTGGGACAGCAACAGTCACATCGGGTTTTTTAACCCAAGCGAACCTTTGAGACAACCCCGAACGTGCCCAGCTGCTGGCGACTACAACGTTAGCACGGCCACAGAAAATGGCGCTGCTGCAGTTGCTGGTGCTGCGAGCGGAGGTAAGGAGCAGACAGCTGGCTAACGCTAGCTAGCTAGCTAGACTTTAGCTGTCGCGTTCGATTTCATGCCCTTCACTTTCACCTGTTTTGTGTGTTAACAGTAGGCCAAAGTGCGTCACCTCCATTTAAACACGTCCCATTTTCGCACTCCCTTCGCTAAAAAGCAAACCAATTTAAGCCACGTCCAAATGTGGAAGTGTCTCTGTAAACCGAGAAATAACCTCCGGATTAAGCTATTTAGCATTTTCATTTTGTTTCGTGGGTGATGACGTAGCTTTAAATTAAAAATCCTACTCGCTTGACAATCATTTAAACCATAATCCCTGTTTAAACGTGACGTAAAAAACTATATTGAAAGTTACTCTGTCGTAATTCTATGTTGGGGTCAGGTGACCACTGTTGCTAAATAGTCAAGCATTTTGGCGCAGGACCATCTCGTGTACTAAACTGCCATTGTAACGCTTCCGTACACAAAGCAGCATCTGTGATGGGAAAAAAAATGTCTCTTTAAAAAGTTGAATATTTTTCTTTCACTCATTTCAGAAAGTGAAGGATGAAGTATGTCACAAAGGCTCCAAGACTACTGTCATAAAATGTGTATTTCAGAATCCTCTTTATTTTGTCACGTATACAAAAAACACTAGGAATTCATCTCCTTTTGTTGGAGCCAGTAGGCCAACAGACAGAGAGTAGACATCTGAGATGTAGACCAACCAAAAGGCTACCTGCAATCTAGAAAATGTTCTTTTGAAAACCATTGGTATATGCTACACTAAATGAGATTTTGAAAAGTACAAATTTCAAAAGGTCAATCATGTAGCAAAAAATCAGGAATGCGTGTGATATTTTCAGCTTGGTACTTTGGGTCAAAAGTTCCTACATTTAAAAAAAATATATATATATAAATATATATATGTGTGTGTGTGTGTGTGTGTGTGTATATGTTGTAGACAGCACGATTCGTTGACATTGCACTGGTCTATAACGAGAACTGCAAACAGGTGAAGGCACGCTGTACAAACTTAACACAATGTTGGACGTTATCATGCTTATCTCTTAACCTGTACTAAATGAAGACGATTTTACATCTCGCATGACTTATAAGGAATAGTTCTTATAAACAGAAATGTCTCTTGTTCTTTATTCTTGTTGCCATCTTGTTCTTTGTTTTGAATGTCATATTAGAGGAGCACCGACTGCCGGACAAAAATTCCTCGTGTTTTTAAACACTTGGCCATTAAAGGTGATTCTGATTCTGATGGTGATAAATCATCTTCTCTAAAACGTGCACTGTGTCTCTGAAAATGTTAAGCGCAATTGACTACAAGACTACACAGCTCCTTTCTGAGTTGTATGGAGCTCACTGTGAAAATGATTACGGTCATGTTATATGTTTATGAGCCTGAATTTAGTGTCCCGAGTTGCTTTTTGGGTTCTGTTGATTTACTTAATTTGTAATGACCGTCCTTGTAGACCTGCTCCTTAGAAAAGGATTTTAGGATTATTTCTTTTGTCAACTGACACAAAATAAGATTGACTTGACTCACCATGCAATTGAGTATCAGAGTTTTAAGATGTCGGTGTCACAAGTCTGTCTTCTTCTAATTTCAGAGAGTAAAAGAGACAGCGTAGGCCAGCACAGTGTAAATGCCAACAGTCCTTCTGTGTCCAGCGGGTTTAATAATTTGGATTCCTTGGTTGAGTCGTCCAAGCTCTCTGCCAGCGCTCCAGAGTTTGTCCCGACTGCTGTGTTCCAAAATGATGTTAGCAGCATAATCACACCATTTTTTTTTTTAACTGTCAACGTGATTTATTTGCCTTTTCTTACCTTTTCCCAATCAAAGGGCCAAAACTTTTATGAAGACGACGATGACACCTTCAGCACCAGATTCTTGACAGATGTGGTCCGAGACTTCCTTTGCCACCTGAGCACCTCACCTGGAATGTTTGAGTCTGATGTCGAACACTTAACAAGTGTGCTAAATTCACATGTTACTACAAAGGAGTTGTTGGCAGAACTGGTGGATCTGATCTACACAGAGGTAAGTATGCTCATGGGCATCGATACCTTTAACATTTAAGCCAGTACTGTAGCAATTTCCAGTACCTGCGAATCAATACTAGTACTCAATGTTACCAATTTTTGGTACTTTTGTGTGTTTTTATGGTATTCAATAATAAAATCCGATTTTTTGATTTTTTTTTTTTTTTTTTTTTTTTTTTTTTTAACATTTACTTAAATATTAAATATTACCTCTGACAAATACAACAAAACATCCTAAATTTAAAACAAATAATACAGAATGGTGAAAAAAATAGTTGCAGTATTTTACAAAGTATAAATAGTATTACAAAGTGCAAAGCAAAGTTACTTGCAATGTATAGCACAAGGAACGAAGATAAACTAATTGTGCTAGTCCCAATTTGGGTACCCATCCCTACATGTGTGGTTTTGCTCGTCATTGTCTTCCAATATGTCACTCGCAAGCTTGCTTATAGCTCGCCAAGCCTGAAAAGGTCTAAAATTCCCCATCCAGTCAGAATCACTCAACACACAATTTCAGCACGTGGCAGTGTCTTTGAAACAGGGATGAGAATTTTCCGCCGATCGGCGGATTTCTGACTTTTTCAGACCAAAATGACCGTTCTCGAGATAAGCGGAAATCCGTTGGTGGGCTCCAAGCTGCAAGTTCAGCTTAGTGCTAGCACAAGCACGACTATCATATCATATCGCCGTTCTAACGTGCTCGGTAGTGTAAATATTTACATTTTGCGATCTAAACATTAAAACTTGTTTGCGGCAGATTACGCAATTGGACAACAGAGTTATACAGTATGACGATCCAATCGTGTTTGTGGTTAATCAAGTTTCACCATTGCCATGGACATGTGTTCTCGGTTCTCAGAAATCGCAGTGTAACTTGTTAGTTAGCCAAGTAATGGCGCGTGGGACTTAGATAGCGTGAACTGAGCGAAGGTGTGTTCAAAGTTTTACGATGGCGAAAGTGTTGGAAAAAAGGATAAAGATCGAGCGAGGGCAATTGACAAGGATGCTGGAATCAAAAACTGTTTCAGACGGGCATGGCTTGAAAAAAGTGTAAACGTGCAGATAGGACCGAAAACGGTATCAACATGCCTAACCGAACACATACAAAAAGTGGACATTCCCGGCAAAGTGCTGTGCATTCTGTGTTCCGATAGGAGCAAAAAATATCCCACCCCCCTCGACAGACATTTTCAGTGTTTTTCCAAATTGGTCATTCTCATCCCTGTTGAAAGGAGTCAACATTTAGTTTGTATGTGCTTGTTGGTGAATGTTATTTTTATTTTTCGTACTGGGGTGTTTCATTTTTGAAGTGTAGTGCCACTCACCTCATCCTTCACGTTTTTTGTGACACAAGCCAGCTGTTTTTATGTATTTTCTTCCTCCCTTGCGAGCAGTGATGACTTGATACAGTTGCACTTCAAAACCTACACTTTTTTTTCCCCCTCCTTTCCATAAATTATTTCTCAGTATGGCTCCCAGGAAAATGAAAAATGCAAGTGATTGCTGATGTTTTTGGAACGCAACCTACTTTGAGACACGATTGATTTGAGTTGCAAGCTTGACCACAGAGAGATTTTAACTTATAGGTCAAGGCTTTACTGTATTAAAATACACATAAAACTATCTAATTTCTAAAAAAGAAAAATGTTTTTGTTTGTCTTGCTAAATAATTGACTTATCATTTCCTATGTTAAAATTAACAGCTTCAATCAGCAACCAATTAGCTGGTGTACAGTAGAACCTGATTGTGATTTAATGTCCTTTCCATTGCAGTCCACCGCCATTCCCAACTTCGCTTACACAGGCGCACGCCTTTGTAACTATCTGTCCCATCATCTCAACCTCAGCCCACCCAGTGGTAACTTTCGTCAACTGCTCCTGAAAAAGTAAAATGCCCTCCTGTGATACAGTCTCCCATAGCTACACCTCCCCATACACACTCAAGAGATAAAGCATTGCGTGTTGCAGGTGTCAAACCGAGTTTGAGCAGAGAGATGTCGCCTCGCAAGGAGACCCGAGCACACAGAAGAAGTTCCATGCTTTTGTGCTCTTTCTTGGAGAGCTCTACCTTCATCTGGAGGTAAGATGCTCTGTTTTGTGCGTGTGCGTGAAATGCCATGCATCCATTTGCCGTAGGGGTTGTCCCCAGCGTCGCAGGGGAGCTGAAGCCCATCACAGCTGACTTTAGGTGAGAGCCGGGGTATGCCCTGGACTGGTCGCCAGCCATTCACAGGGCACATATAGACAAACAACCATTCGCACTCACTTCAGAGTGAAGAATAAACCTGCATGGTTTTCTCGTGTGGAAAGATGGGAGGAAGCCAGAATGCTCAGAGTAAACCCATGCAAACTGCACACATCATGATTCAAACCTTAAACCTGTGAGCTTGGAGGTAGATGCGAAAAGACAAACAAAATTGAACTATTCACTGTACATACGTTCTGTGTTACGCACTGACTGACTTATGTGCGCCCAGTGATTTTTAAATCCGCATGTTAGTGCAACTAGCGACAACTCCACGTTTTTTCTACAATCAAGTGCGAGAGGCTCGAGCATCCCTGCAACTGAACACGATTGAAGCTAATCCATTTGTGGTCAACTAATGGGCAGCAAAGAAGATGATGTGGTTTGCACATGCGCCTCAACAGTCAAAAGGTTTTGGATAGGAATGCGTATCTGGAATCGGTGGGAACCGGTTTCGAAGTTGACAATACCTTAGAATCTATTTTTAGCTGAATTTTCCTGTGATTCCCTTATTGATTCTATTTGAATTGGTGTCATAGCGCATTTTGCACATAGTTGTTGCAGGGATCAGTCAGCATTCTTAAAACTTTTACTGGCCTCAAATGGGGTTATTCTTACATCACACTAATTATTTGAAGGGTGCTACGAAGATCAGCAGTAAACACACGACTAAAAAAAGTCTCCAATTTAACTATAAACAACTAGAAAGGACACCACTTTAACTATGAAAACCTGTCTGTACAAAAGAACACAGATCCATTTTAACGCAGTCAAAACAGGACACTAATTTTAACCATAGCAATGCATTCTGGGAAAGAGCGCATGCATATTTTCTGGGTGTTAGTTTTTTCACAGGTTAGAAAAAAAATGCCTTTGAATAACGGCGTATAACCTTTGTCTGTGTGTTACTTCAGAGTGTGTGTGAATATTCTTTATGTGAAGGTCAATCCCACCTGTGATAATTTTCGTTTTAGCCAGCCCCTCAATAGCATTTTCCATTGTCTTAGCATTAAGGTGGTCATCTCTAAAACAATGTCTTGCATTAAGATATACAATTTGTGTAATTTTTTTTATTTTTTGCATTTATCTTTACAATGAACTTCAAATGCGGTGTCAGTTAAGGGCCTCAAACACACTCATGGAGGGCAGAAGAACATCTGGCACACACTTGCTGCAACATACGTAGGATGCATTTAGGGTGCGTTTACATAACAGGAACTTGCATACCTAACCCACGTCATAGCAAGTTAGTTGTTTTTCTTCAATTTAAAGGTTTATATCATATATCAAGAAAGCTGGTTATAATAGAAAGTAAGTTTCTTTCGGCTTGTCCCTTTCAGGGTCGCCACAGCGTGTCATCTCAGATGAACACGCATATATGTTTGGCACAACTTTTACGCCGGATGCCCTTCCTGACGCAACCCTTCTCAGGGAGTGGAGGCCCCAGTGGGATACGAACCCACAACCCCTGGTTTACCAAACCAGTGCTCTAACCACTGAGCTCCAGGGCCTCCAAAAGCTGGTTATAATGTCCAGCGGGTATTTTGTTTTTTTCATTTCCAGTCCACTGTGTGATTCTCCCCCCCCCCCTCCCCCCCCACATAACCATGAATTTCAGAATCAATAAAGAATTGAATCATTAGGCAATATCGAAAATTCTTCTCTCTAGTTCTCGGTTTGATTATTGAGTGAGCCGATTTCTCTGGGCACTCCAGCTTCCTCCACATTCAAAACAAGCATGGCCTATGAAGGGTTTAAATTGACCGTGGGTGTAAATGTGTGTGCGAATGGTTGTCTATATATAGACTGTGAGTCAGTCAACAGACAGAACAGTGTCAGGTGTGAAAATGCATTTCAATCTGTGTTGCGTTTAGATAAAGAGTGCCAAAGGAGCTTTAAGTCGAGCTCATATCCTTCTGCACGCGTTGAAAGACCTGTTGAACACTCTGCTCTCCAGTCCGGTGGATGCAAACATCATCTGTGCAGTCAAACTGCTCAAGGTTGTCAACCCTTATTGACTTAGTCTGCAAGACTTTATTTAGCAATTGGTGTATTAGTAAATTCAATGAGTATTTTTTTTCCTTCCCTCTTGAAGCTCACGGGTTCCGCCTTGGATGATGCTTGGAAAGAGAGAGGAAACCCATTCATGGAAGAGCTGATCCAGAGGATAGAAACGATTGTACTGGATGCCACATGCAGTAGGTGTGTGCTCGTTTACAAGTCAATGTATTGTATTAACGGAGATGACGATCCAGCACTACATAGCAGAGCAGAATGGAAAAGGTGTACATTTCTCTTCAGGGATGTCCGACAGATGCTTCTAAAGCTAGTAGAGCTGAGGTCTAGTGACTGGGGAAGAGTGTGCGCTGCAGCGGCCAGCAATGCTACACCCGACAACGACCCCAACTACTACATGGTGACTGTGCTTTTTAATGCAGTTTGCATCTTTTATCCGTTACATAAACCCAATGTTATCCCCGCTTTTTCTGACAGAATGAGCCCACTTTCTACACGGAGGACGGAACTCCTTTTACAGCAGCAGACCCAGGTAATCTGGCGTATCAGTGGAGGAGCTGCCCGGGACGAAGTAACCTGATCTAGATGTATTTTTGAGACCTTTTTTTTGTTGCACCTCACCCCTAAACCACCATCCTGTTTACTCTGCACAAGAAGTCAAGAAGATTTGCTAATACTCCTCTTAATGCGACTCTTTTGTTTCACAGAATATGCTGAGAAATACCAAGAGCTCATGGAAAGGCAAGACTATTTCCATGAGTTTGGTGGGGAGAATGAAATTGAAAATGATGAGTAAGTACTTGCATCCCAATTGATTTTCTTGTATCATTTGGCACTAACATCATCTCTCCAGTTCCCCTTGTTGCTTCGTTTTGTACTCAAGGGCCACATTTAATTCTTAAACAAACAGATGGGCCAGGTCATGCGCATCTCAGGAAAGAAAATAAAAAAAAAAAAAGAAAATGTTGTCATGTGTGTTATATATTTATAATATTCTAATAATAGAAACATTTATTCTCATGTTATAATTGTATTACTTATAATTTGATTAGAGATCAGGGATCTTCTTTGATATGCGTCCTCTGTATGAAATGCACATAAATCAGGAGGGAAGCATGAAGTAAGTAAGTCTCCGTCCGTAGACGCGTGGCTTAAAACTGCCCTGTGTGTGTGTGTGTGTGTGTGTGTGTGTGTGTGTGTGTGTGTGTGTGTGTGTGTGTGTGTGTGTGTGTGCGCACGTGTGTGTCTCTGTGTGTGTTTAAAGAGCTTTCACGCACAGCACATCAAAGGAAAAATACACTTAAATTGTGAATCTAGCAAGTCAGTCAGAGGGCAGGGTAGGGCAGGTTATCATTCAATAAATACAATGGATGCAATTTTTTTTCTCTACTCACAAAATCTTTTTATTGTTGGGGTAACACCTGTTGCGCTGCTCATGACGTAACAAGCCACAACAGGGAAACCTCAGGGAAAGTTCACTATTTTTAGTGCTGTCAAAGAGCATTTGCCGCTCCCTGATTTTTTTTTTTTTCTTCCCCTGACACAAAAGGTTTCAAATCATCAAAACAATTTTAATATAACTCAGACAACCCTAGAACATACAAAATGCTGTTTTTTAAATGACGAGGATAAAAACAGTAGGTAAACAAATGTGTAATGAGTCCATTCATAAATGTCCTGTCTTTTAAAGTCGTACACATTCAAAGTCACGTTTACTCTAGTACGTGAGCTAGTGACCCCGTGTGTACAACAATTCAGTAAAAACTTTCACCACAGGTGCACGTCACCATATTTAATGATGCAAAATCAGTTTTTATCTGAGCAATCAAGGTCCTATGATTCAATTTAGCAGTGACGTACAATAGCTCGAGTTGTATATGTCTATTTGATTACTGTAATTCCCACCCTACAGAGTGCACCTGGTTATAAGCCTCACCCAGTACATTTGTAAAGGAAATACCATTTGGTACATACATACGCCGCAGCTGTGTAAAAGCCGCAATTGCTCGCATTGAAACCCGAGATATTTAAAAAGGAAAACAGTACACAGATTGTTTAACCCTAGCGCCAGTGCCACACTAATGCTAGCGCCACACTAACAGGGCCGGTTACAAAAAACATACTGGTAAAAATCACTGAGACAAGGCAGTAACGCTAGCGCAGTGCTAACAGGGCCGGTAAAAGTCACTACCTCGGCACATATATTCAACCGGTCTCACTCTTCCCTTTTCTGCTAGAGTGCCCCCTTCGGCCATGAGAAAAAAATGCACAAATTAGCTGCATCACCGCATAAACCGCAGGGTTGAAAGCGTGTGAAAAAAGTCGCACTTTATAGGCCAGAAATAATGGTAACTTTCTTCACAGGAAGGCCGCATGTAGATTACGGATACAATGTGTTGTATGATGTCATTTTGTTTTGTTCCAGATACGACTTTGATGACGAGATGGATCCCGAAATCGAAGAAGCCTTTGAAGATTTCTGTTTAGAGTCTGAGAGGAAACGACAGCAATGACATCAGAGGCCACGTCAAGTACCTTGTATGAAGTTGTGAAGCAAAACAAACTACTGTCTCATAACCTCCAAATATTGACTGTAAACAAGCAATTTAACAAAGCTGTTTATAGGTGCACTTCTTACACTTTGTTTTCGGTCAGAGCAAATTTAAAAAAAAAAAAAAAAAAAAAGCAGACAATCTACATGATGAATTTAAATAACAAAAAAGTCGAGGTATTAGTAGTTCCCTTGTTCCTGGATACTCCTATTGTTTGTTTCGTTTTGCCAGAAGTCTTTTAGCCATCTGGAAAATAGTTTGAGCCCATAATCACCACCAAGAGGGACGTGGAGTGCTGTGGCGTTTGTTTTTTCTCAAGTGTTCCCAATTTCTTCAAAGTGCACATGTCTTGGTGAGCTTTAGAAATCTGTAAGTATATATATATATATATATATATATATATATATATATATATATTAAAAAAAAAATAATAATCCTAAACGTTGTCCTCAGTCAGTGGTTCAAGTCCACTATGTTAAGCGTTTGTCGTCATCTGATGCTCGAGGCCGATAAAGGACTGGTCTTTTATAGTGTGCGCATTTTTATTTATATTTTTTTTTGCCTGCAATAAAACCTTTATAATGTGGCATTTTGTTAGTTGTCTCTTCTGTTTGTATACATTTATTGCCTTATTACAGTAAATAATTTAAAATTATTTTTCGAACTGTTAATTTTGTACTAGTATGTGGGTTATTGAGGAACCACTCAATACAATACAAGTCATTTCTGTATAAATTAATTTGTAGCATTCATCATCTGCCATCTATGTGCTACAAATAGCCTTAGAAATTACCTTTATTGCCCCAAGTAGATTGATATAAACTCCCCCCCCCCGTTTGTGCTATACAGTGAATATGGTTTAAATTGGAAGTTGGCGGCAAGGTGATGTGCTTGTATTGAAACTGCATTATGTCACCTTCTGTTTGCACACTGAATGGTTTGTCTGACATGACAATCGGACAGATGATCTCTTTCAGTTGGAAAACTGCAGCCAAGCTAACTTTGAAAGTGGTTGCAGTGCGCCCTCTTTTGACCATTGAATGGAACGCCACCTTCAAATTTACTCTGGGTGAGTTACACTTCAGGTTCTGCACATTGGTGCGTTTAAAAACGAAGAAAAAATGTAAAAGTAATATTTTGCATGTCTGCTTTCCCATGATCATCCACCGGACTATTTGGAATTGTTTACAATCTGGAACATTTAGACAGCATGTATGAGGGGCTGTTATGGACAATTCTGTATTCCTTAGCATACTACTGAACCACCATTCTCATAACTTCTATGTTATCACACCCTCGTGAAATTTGCTACTAGAACATTACACACTACTGATCACCCGACAGAACACTGAAACGTCACATGACTGAAATCAATGTCTAATAGACCAAAATGATCGTTTGAAATGCTCACACATCTGAAACATGCTTACAAACACCACTGAATGTGTGTGAGAGAGGCAAATCCTGAATTATGTCCGTAAAGGCCATTCGTATGTTTGAAATATGTACTATGCATAATGTCCTTCACATATTATCAGCCATAATGTGCTGTCTGAGTCATTCGGGCCTCTGAGCCGGTTCTTTTGTGGGTGTACAATAAGATAGAACAGAATCACATGGGTCAGCGAATAAGTGCAAAAGAGGGATTAGCTCGGTGTTGCAACCCGTTCACCCAGAACTGCTGCAGTCTGTGTGTTTTGTAAATTGAAGCTGTAAAACTCTTAAACGAGTGGCCGAATGTGCAAAACAACCAATTTAATTCACTTCCCAGCTAAGCCAAAAGCTGTGTGAGCAAAAATACGGTCAACATACAGTATGGGAAAAACCAGAACTGAACATACTTAGAAGGAAAAAAAAAAAGAGACAAATTATCTTTTAATTTACAGTATATGAGGATTAAGTAACAAAAGTGTTTTTGTCAATGAACCAATCCTACAACCAATATAGATACAAAGTCTGGTGACTCAGAGGGGATTTTTTTTTTTTTTTAATAGCTTGCCTACATTGTTGCTTTACGTGGACCCCATATAGCTAATTTGTATCACTCTACGTGAGTCATCAATCTAAGATATAATATATTCCTTTAGCAGTGATCTTGGTAACAAATATAGTACATTTATACAATGCTGCATCCGCTAAGGAAACCCCCCCCCCCCCTTCATAGGAAACTATGGAAACACTAACACACATTTTTTTCCTGAGGAAGTCGAAGCGGGTCCAGTCTTCATTAGGATAACAATGCCATTGTATGGCTTTGTTGGCTGGCGGTCAGTTCTGGATGAACCTTCCAAACTTGGTTGACGTCGTACCCTCAGTGGGTTGGAGAAATTGGATGGCGGGTCACTGACAAGGTGCTGACACAACCATTTTGTCATTCATGAAGATTGGAATGAAATCTGAACAAAGAGGAAAAAGGGGACCAAAAGAATCAGCATGTGATTGGTGTGCTGCTGTATCTACGGTATTTGGTGCATTGGTAGTGTAGTGATTCACATAGCTGACGCTGCTTTTGGTCGATTCCCAGTTAGTGTGCTCTGAGAAGAAAGTAGAATACACAAGAATGCTATAAAAGTAACACGCAACAATACTTAACTATTATATTGTGCAAATGGAACAAAGACAACTATGCCTGAGCGGCAGTCAGTGATGTTAAATGTGTAAAGTGAACAATATTTGAGTCGATAAACTGGTTCAAAATCTACCTACATGACAGTCACTATCAGATCTATTGGGGAGTTTGCATCCCACAGAAAGGACGTGGGGTACACCAAGTGTCCATTCTTGGCCCACTGTTACTCAACCCTTATATGCTTCCATTTCGTGTAATCGTACACAAACATAACACACCATAACTGCACACTCGCAGCTTTACCTTTCACTACATCATAGGTGTCAAACTCAAGGCCCAGGTGCCAGATCCGGCCTGCCACATGATTTTATCTGACCCTGAACCCAAATCTCAAGCGTCAACTTCCATGATTCTTGCTCAAATCTGTGCCAAAATTTCAAATTGTCACATGATAAATGATAACATTGCAATATTGCAAGCATTTTTGTGTTAACAAACCAACAATAGTTGGAAAATCCATTACCCTTGATTTCTGATTCCAAAAATTAGTTCATAAGTTTGATGTGTAACCATGATGAGGCCATTAAAGATTTTTACGGTTTCCGTCATAATGGCCCTCTTAGGGAAACAGTGACGACAATGTGGCTCACGTCAAAAACATTTTGACACCCCTGCACTGCATCCTAATAATCTGTCGCTTGTAGTCCCTCATACATTAAAATACTAGTGGACCGGGCCCAAGTGTTCATCTCAAATGAGAGGTTTTATTCATAAAACATATTACTATTGTAAGTAACTGTCTATTAGGCCATTTGAATATTAATGGTACACTTAAATGTAGGAAAATGAAAAGAACATGATTAATTATACTTTTGAACATAGAACTTAAATGAGAATTTTACCTGAGCAGGTGGGACGGTGATGACATTGATTAGATCCTTGGCCTCACAGTTCTGAGGGTCGGAGTTCAAATCCCAGGCCCGCCTGTGTGGAGTTTTCACATTCTCCCCGTGTCCGCGGGGGTTTTCTCCGGGACACTCGGGTTTCCTCCCACATCCCAAAAATGTCCATTAATTGGGGACTTTAAATTGCCCCTAGGTGTGATTGTGATTGTTGTTTGTGGCTCAGACAAAGGATGGATGACAGTACAGTGCCTGAGCAATGATTTTTGTATTCGTTACAGGTGGACTGCCACCCAAAGTCAGCTCTGACCCTAGTGAAACAGGTGCAATCGAAAATGAATGAATGAACTTCACCCTGTGAGGGCCGTTATGGATTCTATATTTTGGGTCAAACCATATAATCAACAACCCGTGGCTGAACGCTGCCTGGTGGGGAAGCCAAGCATGGAGTTAAGCATGGAGTCCTTTGCGGGGGGGGGGCTTCAGAGTGGCTGGTGATTGACATGGAACTGGGGTGACTCGTCTGAGTAGCTCACCACATTGTTTATACGCCATTCATAGCTTACAAACAGAACAAGGTCTTGTGTATCCGTCCTCAATGCCATTTCATGACTTGGGCTGAATCATTAACAAGTTGTGTTTGTCCGCACTCCCTGGCTCCCCTGAGACATTTTACAAGTACGGACGCTAGTCTGAGACAGACTGCTGAGTAACTTTACCGCAGTTAATCCTCCCCCGGCAAGGTTTACATGCACGTCATGAAATGAGATTAGATAGCCCTATATGGTGGGGAGTTTTTTTTTCTTAAAAAAGAACACAAAAAGTCCCTTCCTCACTATTGCCACTAAGGGCGTTCTTGAGAGTCCCTGGGATAGCAAACTAGCTAAAACCACACAGAAAGTGATGCAAACATACATCCCGGCGGAAGTCATCTCACTTTTTTTCTCAGTCAACTTTAATCCTACACATCAACGAGTAACTTGTCTTCTTCTCGGGGCCCCTATACATGATCAGAGCCCACATCTTTCAAATCCCACTTGATGCCCAGTGCACAACAAAGACGTTTTTTGTTTAAAAACTCCAGAGTGTCCGAGCTCTGATGATGTCATTGGTCTTGGGCCATCCAGAACATTGTAGTCGGGAATGCAGCAACTCCAAAAAGTCTTACTCAAAGTGATTCATTCACTATACACAACATGACGTTTGCGGAAGCGGTTACGCAACTGATGTGGCCATTGAGACAGTTGCTCATTGCTTCTTCTACTGAAATACTCTGATTGGATTATGTACACTCACTATGACACCGGACTGGAACTCTCATATACCTTTGACTGACATATTGTTTGCCTAGTAACATGATTGCCCAAGTAATTTTTGAATGTTTCCAGAGAACAAGGAAAAAAAATTCAACTAACGAGACGATCAGATGGCTGAATTTCCCCAGTGTGGATTACCATGAAAATCTACACAGAAAACAAAAGACCATTTTTATCAGCCACACAGGTATATTTTTCTTGTTTTTTTTCACAGTAAAAATAAACTGGGCTATTATTAGTATAACAATATATGCTTGGTATTATGAGTGTAGGGCGGCACGGTAACTCAGCTGGTAAAGCGTTGGTCACACAGTTCTGAGGACCCGGCTTTGATCCCGGCCCCGCCTGTGTGGAGTTTGCATGTTCTCCCCGTATCTGTGTGGGTTTTCTCCGGGCACTCTGGTTTCCTCCCATATCCCAAAAACATGCAACATGAATTGGACACTCTAAATTGCCCATAGTGGTGATTGTGAGTGTGGCTGTTTGTCTCCATGTGGCCTGCGATTGGCTGACAACCAATTCAGGGTGTACCCCGCCTCCTGCCCATCGACAGCTAGGATAGGCTCCGGCACTCCCCGTGACCCTCGTGAGGATAAGCGGCAAAGAAAATGGATGGATGGATGGATTGTGTGTGTAGTTTACAGTGCCACTTGTGTACAACTGTGCCATATTGCGCTGCTAATATTTGCAAATATTTTGGTGACCTTAATTAGCCTGGCCAATAAATACCAACAGCACTACTTTTTTATTGTTCATTTATACAGCGGCATCGCAATAAATACCAGAGCAAAAAAAAAAAAAAAAAAAAAGAAAGAACAATATGTCATTAATTCAATTCAAAAACAGAAAGTGGACGTTGTTATCGATCCGTCTCCCAACTACGTATTATTTTATAACAAAGTTACACTATACAGTATATACACATTGCATTAGTTGCTGTGGTCGCCCTGTTGTTTCCTAACTTCCTTTCCGCCCCTAGTCACGCATTAGTCGCATGCATACCTGCGTCAAAGTTAGCGCGCACCCACAAGAAGAAGAAGCGCAGGTCCTCGCGTCAGTGCCGCTGCTGGACACCCTCGAGTGCGGCTTCAGTTAAACGGGATGAAGTTGGCCATGGAGCACCTTCGGGCCAAAATCGTCTTCTCGGCGTTAATCGTCATTTGTGAGTCTTGTGAACTTTTTCCAGTCCTCGAGTTTGTTTGCGCCGCGATGCGCATGCTCCGACGATTGCTCCGTGTTGATTAATATTCGCTCAGTGTCGCAGAATGTTTCATAAATGTAAATGCAATTACGGTTGGATGGATTGTTATGCTGCGACGGGTAGAAGTGATCTAATTTGAGTCGGGGGGGGGGAGAAGTGATGTTTAGGTAAGTTAATGTTTTGGGGGAATACACGGGCGTGGTTGTACCGGTGAACCTTCGGCATTCCTCAACTCTTGTGCTTGTATTGACTTGTGTGCCTCTGACAAATTTCATGTCCTGAGGGCCAAGTTCACGTGGATGCCCTTCCTGCTGTATGTCTATAGATTAGCATGTTTACTTCTATGTGGACACACACACACATACACACAACTTGCATACAGCAACACCCCCATCACTTGTTGTCAAGCATTTTTGTTTTGAGATCCCACCATGAGTCAAAGCTGACGTGCTTGTTGAAACATTGCAAATTCCTTCCCAAAACCCTTTATTTGAGCCCATGGGGACATTTAATACACACAGAATCGCTTCCATCCCGTGCTCGTCCTCATTAGGATTACAAAAGAGTCGTTCACACTCACACCTAATGACATTTTAGGGCATGGTGTCAAATTCAAGGCCCGGGAGCCAGAGCAGGACCCTCCGATCTGTTATGTGGCCCGCAAAAGCCACCCATGAGCGTCCACTTCATGTTTCTTGCTAAAATTGCAAATTGTCTTCGCTTTTACCAACAATGAGACATTGCAATGATCTATTTTGGTTATCATTGCCCCCTTTTAAAATAAATGAAATAAGTTTTAATAAGAGCATTTAAAAAATCACTTTTCCATAATGGATCCCATTAAATTTGCAGGAAATGAAAACCAAAAAAAAAAAAAAATCATTGAAAACTACTAATAACATCCATCCATGTTCTTTGGCGCTTATCGTCACGAGGGTCGCGGGGAGTGCTGGAGCCTACCCCAGCTGTCAACGGACAGGAGGCGGGGTACATCCTGAACTGGTCGCCAGCCAATCGCTGGGCACATAGAGACCAACAGTCGTACTCGCAATCGCACCTAGGGGCAATTTAGAGTGTCCAATTAATGTGGCATGTTTTTGGGATGTGGGAGGAAACCGGAGTGTCCGGAAAAAACCCACGCAGGCACAGGGAGAACATGCAAACTCCTGTGAGGCCAACACTTTACCAGCTGATCCACCGTGCTCCCCATGAAAATAACAATGTAAAAATAAATATCTTTAAGACTTTATCATCTCAGCATCAACAGATCAATCCTTTTACGTTAAGCTTTCAATTTGGGCTACAGGGGGTCCTCGGTGTATGATTGTACCAGCATATGACATTTCATCCATCCATCCATTTTCTTAGCCGCTTATCCTCACGAGAGTCACGGGAGTGCTGGACCCTAATTCAGCTGTTAACGGGCAGGAGGCAGGGTACACCCTGAACTGGTTGCCAACCAAATGCAGGGCACATCAAGACAAACAACCGCACTCACAATCACACCTAGGCGGGTCCAGGATTGAACCCGGGGCCTCAGAACTTTGAGGGCAACGCTTTCCGGCTGACATTTAAAATACTGATCACATGGGAGGAGCTATAACACTTGGAGTGGTTCGTATACTGTTGTGATGTAAAGCTGCGCAGGTGAAAATAAGACTTTCGCAAATCTTAGGGGTAAAAAAAAAAAAAAAGACTATCACTGATCATCAACAAGTTGCACAGTTTCATCAAAATGATCTAAAATGAGGTCTCGATCATGATTGAAATCCACTCACTGAGGACGCCTGATCTGCTCGGTACCCAGAGACTTCACTATGTCCACTTAGATACTGACTGAGTATACATGTACTTCTGCTTAATTTGCACGATTGCTGGTTAGAAATTGTAACAGCTTAATATGAAATGAGGATATGACAAAGCTTTCTTTTTCTAATAACCAACCATGTTTATTCCATCAGTTGACAGAATCATCCTTTCGTACCCCTTCAACGTGGGCACCGCGGGGGCCAAGATTTTCAGCGGGTCACCGGTCGAAGAGTTTGGCTACACGGTGCAACAGGCCACCAACCACGAGGGAAAATGGTAACGATCATTCACAGCTTTTCTTCAATCACCCATCGTGACTTCCTCATTCTATGAAAGGTTTCTGAATGTGTTATTGAAATGTTGAGGATTTAGTCCCGTAAATGTAAGATTAGTTGTCAGCACACACTGATTCATCGTCTGGGTGAGTGTCATGTGTGCTTCCGATGTTCAACGTCTGAGAAAGCTCCATGTAAACAATGTTAACACCATTTTGTGATGTTTTTTGACACATTCGCTGTATGTCTTGTGACAACCAAGAAAGTTCTTTTTTTTTTGTCTGTTTAGGCTTTTGGTTGGCGCTCCTTGGAGTGGTTACAGCCAAAACAGAAAAGGGGATTTGTACAAGTGTCCGGTGTCAGGGTCCAGAACCAGCTGCGACAAGCTCAACCTTGAAGGTGAGCTGTGGATTCCGGCTTGAATTTATGAACCGCATCGTCGACTGCTTTGAATAAATGGAGCAAAAATAAAATGAGGCGCATTCTAAAAGCCAGTTTGCAAATATCCCTGCAGATTCCATCAAAATTCCAGATGTGACCAATGTCAACGTCAACATGTCTCTGGGCATGACCCTGGCCCGCATGCCTGCAGCCAATGGTTTGCTGGTAAATGTCTGTCTGTCTGTCCGTCTGTCTATCAATTACAGCAACAGCATTTTCAAGAAGTAAAATAAAAAAAGATTAAATACTGTTGTGTTGGTAGTATGAAAACAAAGAGACAGACCGGAAGGAGACTACACAAGCTTATTAAAAGAAGAATTTAAAAAAAGATTGGGTCATTATTTTACTGTCCTCTGGACACAATAGAGGAAGTGGGTGAGACATGGGATGCTGGAAAAAAAAAAAAAATATCTCACCCTGTGGATGAGATAGTGCGCTCTTTAATTATCAGCAATGTACAGTCCTAACCATGTAGCAGTCGGTTCTTTGAGCCTTGGATCTCTGAACTGTACATATTGAGCATATTGTATGTACAGTAATATGATTAGAATATTGTGGGGAAAATGTCATATTTTTGTAGCTCAATTCAAAAAGTAAAACTCATTATCTAGATTCACGACGCGTGGTTGTACATATTACATACTGTATGTATAAATGTGATTTTATTTTTTTATAATTTGGATGATTAAAGCTTACAGCTAATGAAAACCTCAAAATATTTTTTATTACATTTGGAACAGTCAAAATGCTTTAAAATATAAAAATTACACAGCAATTGACCTTCTGAAACATATTTCATATTGTTTCTATTTAATTGCGTGATTTTCTATATACAGTATATTTTGCATGCATAGATACAGTATATAGTCTATACATACTATGATTTTGTCAGATACCAAATATCATGTTTCAAATGTAAATGTAAAACGACAACAAATTAATTAGCAATACAGTCTAGACTCTAGACATCATCATCAAATGTGATATTTAAAAAAAGTATTGCTTTTCTTTACAAAAAAAAAAGTAATTTTTTTTTCAAGACCCCAAAACGTTTGGAAAGTATTGTATATTGTGTGTGTAACAGTGGGTTGTCATATACAATGTGAAATTTTCTAAGTGACCCAAGACTTTTGAATGGTAGAATGGTAACGGTATAATTGAGATAGAAAAAAACAATGCACCTTTTTGGTGTGTATGTCCATTTTATTATTTTGAAAGTCAATGCTGTCAATGACAATTTGTATTTCAAATTTGGGAGCTATATTGTCAGTAGTTTAATGGAATAAAACACAAACATTATTTTTATTCAAGCATACCATAAATACCAAAATTATGTCAACTGATAATTTTGCAGTCTTCAATTTGTCACACAGCTGTATGTACACATCTTGAGCAATTAAAAGAGGCCAGAAACGTTAATTTCTTTCAGTGACGCTATCTGTATATACAGTATACAGTTCTGAAAATCCTGATGGTTAAAATGTGTCTTCCATCTTGTATTGCGCTTCAGATGTGTGGTCCCCTCTGGGCACAGAAGTGTGGCGATCAAAACTATTACCCTGGAATATGCTCAAGACTGAGTCCTCTCTTCCAGCCTCAAACTGCTTTCGCTCCTGCCGTCCAGAGTGAGAGTCCCGACAAGAACTTTTATCAACATCCACTTTGCTCCGTTTTTCTCTGCTTTGAGCGTGATACCGTCCGTTCATACTCTGTTCAATTTTGTTTCTTCCTTCTCCAGCTTGCGGAGGGCCGATGGACATTGTGATCGTACTGGACGGCTCCAACAGCATCTATCCGTGGCCTCCCATGCGAGAGTTCATTGAGAAACTCTTACCGACGCTTGAAATCGGACCCCAAAACACCCAGGTGACTCCGTGTTTGGTCCTATGTCACACAGATACTATAGATCAGGGGTGTCAAACTCTTTTTTTGTCACGGGCCACATTGTAGTTACAGTTTCCCTCAGAGGGCCGTTAAGATTGTGAGACCATAAAAATCGTTAATAACCTCATCATATTTATACATGAAATTTGAAATTTTGGTCCAGATTTTAGCAAGAATCACGGAAGTTAGCACACATGATTTGCCTTCGCGGACCACGTAAAATTATGTGGCGGGTCAGATCTGACCCCCGGGCCTTGAGTTTGACGCCTGTGTATAACAAGACGGATGGGTACTATCAATTGATGACGCCCCAGCACAACTGCGTACGCGAGGGCAAAAAATTATCTTATCACAATGTGTGTTTGTGTGTGAGCAGGTCAGTGTCATCCAGTATGCTGTTGAGCCCAAGATCGAATTCACACTGAACCAGTACAGAACCAGAGCTGAGTTGCTGAATGCAGTATCGAAACTCACACAAATGCAAGGCTCCTCTACCAATACCTTCCATGCCATCCAATATGCCAGGTTGGTGTTGCGGTGATAACCCCATCCATGTACCGTAATTCCCGGCCTGCAGAGCGCACCTGGTTATAAGCCTTAACCATTACATTTGTAAAGGAAATACCATTTGGTACATTCCTACGCCGCAGCCGTGTCAAAGACGCAAGTGCCCACATTGTAACACGAGATGTTTACAAAGATGGTACACAGACAGTTTAACACTAGTGCCGCCGCGCTAACGCTAGCTCCACCACACTATTGCTAATGCTAACAGAGCCGGTAAAAAAATAATATACCACAGCAGTAACACGCTAGCGCAGCGCTAACAGGGCCGGACCTGTAAGAGTCACTAATTCTCGGCACATATATATATATTATATATATATATATATACATACATACACATATATTCCACTGATCTCACCCTTACCTTTTCTGCTCGAGTGCCCCCTTGCGGCCGTTAGAAAAAAAAAAAGTGCACAAATTAGCCGCGTCACTGCATAAACCGCAGGGTTGAAAGTGTGTGAAAAAGGTTGTGGCTTATAGGCCGGAAATTACGGTACAACTGTTAATTATGTTACATAATCGTTGATCCATCTGTGCATGTGTGTGTATTTGCTCTTGAAGTCAATGGGGTTTCAATCCCACCTATGGGGCCCGCCCGGGCGCTTCCAAGGTGATGGTGGTGGTCACAGACGGAGAGTCCCATGACCAAGCCTTCAGAGATAACGTCATCGCTGAGTGCGAAAAGCAAGGGATCACACGCTTTGGTATCGCTGTAAGTGTCGACCAAGCATGCCACGTTTCTACTGATAGCACAGTTGGCTGAAAGGCATCAACCAACGAAGGGCCTGCTTGGGGTCCCAAGATCACTTACAGAAACAGTCAACAGAGCCTAGAGTTTATTGACCGTTGTTTGATTTTATTTTGTCAGTCAACTGGCTGGCGATCCGCGGCCACTGGTTCTCTGAACCGTTTTCGTTCTCCCAAGGTGCTGGGTTACTACACCAGAAACAACATCGACACTGAAAACCTCATCAAAGAAATCAAATCCATCGCCAGCGCGCCCACAGAAAATTACTTTTTCAACGTGTCTGAAGAGGCAGCCCTGTCCAACATCGCTGGAACGCTGGGGAACCGCATCTTCAACATCGAAGGTGCTTATTATTTCTCGGCGAGTTGTGTCATTTCCTCATCACGTCATTATTCGATGCTCCTCCATGCAGGTCTCTACATGTCTGCTCTTCTCATTCTTTTCGTGCTCTGTTTGCTATAGGCACAGGAAAGGGGGGTGACAATTTCAAGATGGAGATGTCCCAAGTGGGCTTTAGTGCTCACTCCTCAAGTAAAGAGGTACATCAATAATTATAGTGCATTCATTGAACCTCAGCGTTAACCCGCGATAGTGTTTTACGTCACTTTACACGTAAACCTGGAAGAAATAATGGTGCTTTGTGATTCTCGGAATTGTAAAGCGTTTTCAATATAGCAATTGTCCTAAATGTGAACACACATGGAAAATGATATTTTTCAGTTGACCTGAAGCAAAACCGCAATAGCCATAATTATGCCATGCACTCTTGTTGAATGCAAAATCCAATTATTTCTACTGTATATTGTGCGTGTTTTCAGTGCTGACTTGGTTAAGTACTGTTGCTGTTTTTTCAGGAAAATATGTTTTATATTTAATACAGAGCATTAGCTCAAATGTCTTTCCTAGAAAGAGTACCACAGATGCATTACTTGCCTTGAGGGTGCTCGTGGAAAAGTACAGAGAAGGTGAGAAGGAGCTACATTGTGTCTTTGTGGATCTAGAGAAAGCCTATGACAGAGTACCAAGGGAGGAACTGTGGTATTGGTCTGGTGTGGCGGAGAAATATGTTAGAATAGTACAGGACATGTATGAGGGTAGCAGAACAGCGGTCAGATGTGCCGTATGTGTGTCAGAAGCATTTAAGGTGGAGGTGGGACTGCATCAGGGATCCGCGGTGAGCCCCTTCCTGTTTGCGGTACTAATGGATAGGCTGACAGATGAGGTTAGACTGGAATCCCCTTTGGACTGTGATGTTTCCAGATGATATTGTGATATGCAGTGAAAGCAGGGAGCAGGCCGAGGAACAGTTAGAAAGTTGGAGGCATACACTGGAAAGGAATGGAATGAAGATTAGCCGAAGTGAAACATGTGCGTGAATGAGAGGGATGGAGGGGGAAGTGTGAGGCTACAGGGACAAGAGATAGAGAGACGACTTCAAATATGTAGGGTCAACAATCAAGAGCAATGGTGAGTGTGGTGAGGAAGTGAAGAAATGGGTTGAAACAGGTGGCGGAAGGTCTCTGGTGTGTTATGTGCCAGAAGAGTCTCTGCTAGGATGAAGGGCAACGTTTATAAAGCGGTTGTGAGGCCGGCGATGATGTACGGATTAGGGACGGTTGCACTGAAGAAACTGCAGGAAGCAGAACTGGAGGTGACAGAATTGAAGATGTTGAGGTTCTCGCTCGGAGTGAGCAGGTTGGATAGGACTAGAAATGAGCTCATTAGAGGGACAGCCAAAGTTGGATGTTTTGGAGACAAGGTTCGAGAGAGCAGACTTGATGGTTTGGACATGTCTAAAGGCGAGAGAGAGAGTATATTGGTAGAAGGGTGCTGAGGATGGAAGTTGCCAGGCAAAAGAGAGAGAGGAAGACCAGAGAAAAAGTTGATGCATGTTGTGAGGGAGCACATGAGGACTGTGGGTGTTAAGAGAGGAGGATGCACGAGATAGGCTTAAATGGAAAAAGATGGCATGCTGTGGCGACCCCTAATGGGACAAGCCGAAAGAAAAAGAAGATTGGCTCAAATGTGAAATCTGCACATCAACTCCTGGTTTTCTATTCCGCGGTCTACTGGAAGTGGCTTTTATTCAAAAATGTCTTTAATTGGTCTTTAATTGGCAGTCGTGTTTGAGCCCTACAACCTCTGCCAAGCAACAAGTGACAAACATATGCTGTGCCAGGAAATAATCCAATCTCCTGTTTCTTTCCTGTCGCTAAATAGATGAATTTTTTCGGTTGAAAATTCAAGTGTCCGTCAATGTTATTAACAAGATGGAATATTATCATTCCAATGGTTTTAATATTCATTTTAGGAGACAGAAAATACAGTACTAAGGTTTTCCATATTGAAAAAGAATGGTTATGGAATTGTCTTAGTAAAGACATTTTAAATGCTGTGTAACAACCAGCAAATAGACTGGAAACTAGTCTATAGTGACTTTTGGTGGAATCCATTTTGACCTGATTAATAACCAATCGATTCTATACAACTGTCAGAATGAACCGTAGCAAATGAATGACATCATCGTGACACCAACACTTATTCTCACAAAGTAAAAAAATTTCGGAATGCTGTTTGTTCAATTTGCTGATTTAGGACATGATGATGCTCGGCGCAGTGGGGGCCTACGGCTGGGCCGGGACTGTGGTCCACCTAGTGGGCTCGAAAGTGGATGTTATCCCTGCCTCAGCCTTTGACGCAACACTTCAAGACAGAAATCACAGTTCGTTACTGGGTATTAAACATTGGGCTCTTATCATGATGACTATATAGTATACACTACAATTCCAGCATCTCTTATGTTGTTTGGGTTTACTTAAATTTCCGCAGGTTATTCTGTCAACATTCTGAGTGAAGGCACGCGAGAATATTTTGTGGCCGGTGCGCCTCGCTCCAACCACTCGGGACAAGTCATCGTCTACAGCTTCAACGCCCAGAAGCAATTCACGATCATCGATTCAGAGCGAGGGAAGCAGGTACGCCACTTGATCGAGATCTGTCAATCGACGGCGATCGTTTGGGTGTCAAACATCACTGAGTAGCCGAGGCTTTTACGCGTCCAGATTGGATCTTATTTTGGGAGCGCGCTCTGTTCGCTGGATGTGGATAACGACGGGGTGACGGACCTGCTGCTGGTTGGCGCGCCCATGTTTATGAGCGAGCAGAAGCGAGAGCAAGGTCGCGTTTACCTCTTCACCATCACCAAGGTAACAACTATTCAATAATTCATCATTGATACGATATACATCTAATATTCTTCAAAGTGAAACAAAAAAAAGATAATTGGATGACCGAATTAATAAAGTCAAAGGCCTTTCGCTTCCATGACAGCTGAGCGGTACTTTGATTATGAAATACTGTATGTTAGCTGGGATACGCTCCACCACGCCCGCAACCCTCGAGATGATAAGCGGCTAAGAAAATGGATGGATGGATGAATATGATTATGAATGGTTGTTAATCTATGTGCCCTGTAACTAACAGGCAGATGTTCTTTTTCTGTGTTCTCATCTGAAGGGGATCCTGAACGAGCAAGGATTCCTCAAAGGCTCTCCTCCGACTGAGAACGCACGTTTTGGGATGGCCATATCGGTCATTCCCGACCTGGACCTTGACGGGTACAGTGACGCTGTAGTCGGAGCGCCCCTAGAGGACAAAGGAAGAGGTGTCGTCTACATCTATAACGGGAGGAAGAAGACGTTAGACAAGCAGTTCTCACAGGTATGTATTTTCTTGTGGATTTTGCGGTGCTTAAATGATGGCTGGCGTCACTGTTTGTTTCCTTATTTCCAGAAAATATACGGCTCTAAAATGGACCCTCAACTGATGTTTTTTGGGAGGTCCCTTGATAGCTACAAAGACTTGAATGATGACACACTCAGTGATATATCAGTGGGTGCATATGGAAAAGTCGTCCAGCTCTGGTGAGACAAAGTTAATGACCCGTATGAACCAAGTTTAATTAAAAATAAATTACCCAAGGTACTCGCCTGAGAGTTTGCAGGCTCTCCCTGTGCGTGGGTCTTCTCCAGGACCCTTAGATTCCTCCCACCTCACAAAGATATGCTTGTTTGGTTGTTTAAAAGCTGTAAATTGACCACATGAGTGAATGTGAGTATGAATGGATATTTGGTTACACAACTGACCACACCTCTCAGCCAACGTCAGCTGGGATACGTTCTGACTCCTCTCCTAAATTTATAGAGCTCCTGTTTTTTTTTTTTTTTTTTTTTTTTTTTTTCCAGGTCCAGAGGTGTGGCTACACTCTCGGCCTCTGCTTCTTTTAAACCCGAGAAGATCAACATTTTCAGCAAACCCTGTGACGTCGGTGGACGCAAGATGTCGTGTTTCATCACCAGCCTCTGTTTCAGTGCGACGTTCAGGCCCCAAAATCCTGTTGGACCCATTGGTAAATCCAGTCTAGTTCTTTGCAGTCACATTGATCCCACTATTCACGATTCAGTCTAGAGTGCTGTGGTATTGAAAGTGTAGTGGTGGACTCCATGTTGTGTTCTCCCTTTGTAGATATCGCCTACACATTGACTCTGGACGCCGATCTGCAGGCTTCACGGGTCACCTCCAGAGGGCTTTTTATGAAAAACAATGAGCGTTTGCTTTCAGGGAACGCCAGGATTTCATCGACTGCGCAGTGTAAAGACATCCAAGTCTACGTGCAGGTATTGTCTGCCGGGGAATCCATCAATCTAGTTTGAGGGTCCCGGGTGAGCTGGAGACTTTATCAGCTGACTTGGAGCAAAAGGCAGCCCATTCACATTCTTAAACCATCTTTGAATGTGAACTCAAACTCACACTGCAGTCAGTGGCAGTTTCTGGAATGTGCTACTGTATACAATATTTGCGGATGCGCTGTCTCAGTATCGGCATTTGTTACAGATTGAATATAATTTGCAGGGCTGATGAATTACAATTTAGTTAGTTTTTTTTATTTGTCAATGAGTACAATATCATAACACTAAAACATTCCCCTGAGATTGAGCCTTCATTCACAATTTGGTGTTTGTTTGTTTGTCTATTTATTTATATATTTATTTATTTATTATTCATTCCTAGTACAAAAATTGGACAGAATTTTATAAATCATATTCTACTGATTTACTAGTCATTAAAAAGTGATGATTGTATTTTGTCAAACTGAAGGTGGTCACTAAACAGAATATAAATTTACGGTCCAAACAAAAGAACAGGATGACACATAAGTATGCAAAACACACACACAACTAATACTATGCTATACTACAGTCAATGTGATTTGACGGGCGCCCGCGCGCCATCGCACTCGCAAATCTGCACAGTCGAGCACAAAAAATCACGCGCATAAAATTTGTTACGAGTAGAAATACATAGTCATTGAAAGACATCGATATTTTGTGTACTCTCGACTAATGTTCCCTCTAAACTGCGCCACTGCGCAATTCTGCACTTGTCGCACACTCTCGGCACACATGAAAATCGATCCAGTGCAGTGAACCGCAGCCTGACGTCTTTTTTTTTTTTTTAACACGGAAGCGCGAGGTCTTTAACAACAGCAGCTGCTCAGCCTACTTCTACTTCCTAGTTTACCTGACACCGCCCCCCCTCCGCTCTTAAAGGGGTACACTCATAATTACAAACAACACACACCCGCGACTTTATATCTGCGGGCATCACTGGTGGACCAAACCCATAACTTTATATCTGCGGGCATGACTGACCATACCTGTACATTTTTTCAAATGTGAGTGACTGATACTACAGTATTATAACTACAACAACTATGGGGGGAGTATCTACTTTAAGGGTGGCACTGTTGAACCCAGGACTGCCACTTACTGTAGTATTCTACGACAGTCAGTGATGTTAAATACTAGTTGTAAATACAATTTATTTTTGAGCAGTTGAGCCATGGTTGGTTTTCCACAATACTGTACTGGGACATTTTTGTATTAGAGAACATTATCGTGAATATGGTCAAAGACGGCACATCTTGTGGCCTAAAGCTCGTGCAAAGTCCAGTTCTTCCATAAATGTTGATGGAAGATTTATGACCAGCGTCGTGTGTTGGACTTCAACTATTTGTGTCACTATTTGTGTCTTTTTTTTATGTGTTTTCCCATCAGGAGACACCAGATTTTGTGAATTCAGTCAGTCTGAAGGTGGAAATCGAGCAGCAGAACGCCGACAATAACCCGGTCCTCGACGTCTTCTCTTTGACTGCCTGGGAGTTCTTCGTAAGTAGGCATACTTGTTTTTTTTTTTCTTCTTCAGATTTAATAGCTACTTTGCAGACACTCGCGTAAGATAACGTAACCTTTATCATTACTGTCTTCAAGGACCTGAATGAGTCACATCACGTACGTATTACAGCAAGCTTAGTTTTCCAGTGTATTTGTTTGCTCTCAAACATATACAGCCCTCCAAACGCCAGGTTTTTGTGACATGTATAAATAAATGAGACCAGGATAAATCGTTTCTAAACTTTTTTTTTTTTCTGCCATCAATGTTACTTATAATCTGGACACCTCAATTGATATTTTTCCCCCCATCTTTTCAAATGAGGAATAAAAAATAAACAACTGAGGTATTGTCGTTGCACAAGTGCGCACATCCTTTTATAACTGAGGATGTGGCTGTGTTTAGAATAAGCACAAATTTTTTAACGGGAAGTCACCCGCCACCATTTAAAGTGGCTCTAATTAACCCCAAATAAGTTCAAGATTTCTGTTTTTTTTTTCTTCTTCTTTTGTAAAGGTTTTGGCTAACACTGACTTTTCAACTGTTCCTCATTCCTTCCACCTTGTCTGAGGCTTCAGTTCAGGCTGAAGAAAAATTTGACTGTTGCTAGAATCCACACTTAGTCAGTTTCCGATCTGACTTTTGCAATTGAGGCGGAAAATTTTATACGCGTCTGTTAATTGGTCGAATGTCGAACATGAAAATGCTTGTTATATACGAGGGAGTTCATAGGGCCATTTGCAGCTGAACACGATGGCAGTGGTCGAGAGGAAAGACTGCTCTCGAGTGAAAGAACTTGATAGAAATGTCAAAAATAAGTTCCGATGGAATTGGATGGAACGAGAAATCGTCGATACAGTTGGAAAGAAAGAATTTACCACTCTGTTAAGCGACTTCAATCGCAAAATCGATCGACCTGGTAAAGCATTGTGCACGTGGTGTCAGGATACTATTGACTATAGACCAAGAGGTTTCAAGGCGTTGGAAGTTCATACGAAATGACAAAAAAACGTCAAGCAACTGGAAGCATGGAAAACAAACTTTTCCATAGCTGGTACATTGGGATGTCAACCCAAGGCCACCAAACCTTACAGACTCCATCCCTAGTTTACTTCCACTACTCATGGTATTGAGAGGCAAGATCCACAGAAATAACCAAACCTAGTTTCAGACAGGGTCGTCAATAACGAGGTGACAGTTCAGAAGCAATTCATTGTAAAAATGTCTGTATTATTTACTGATAACAAAACACGGCGTTAATAATTGTTGTCAAATTCATGCATTTCAATCATTTACAAAAACAAGAATTAAAACGTTTTTGAATGGATACGATATAAACTATGAAAGCACGCTTGCATGCAATGACGCAAATCTGAATTCGTTTTAGTTTCACTCCGAGTAGTTTACTTAGTTGAATTTGTAATTTTGGGGGCTAACGGTATGCACCTAAATAATGAAAGATCATATTGTTTACATTTTGAAAACAGAATAGCTTTTATTTTTAGATGTACTAGACATATTTCATTCATAATAAAATGTATAAAACTTTCACGATAAAATTGATCATCATCCTTTGATCATACTTGCCGCCCAGACCCCTGTGTATTTCTTTTTTCATTCAGTCAAATCACATGCCTGGATGTACGTTATGTGTATCTTAATTTTGACGTCTTTCAGATTCCCTTCACTAAAGACTGCGGCTCTGATGAGGTGTGCGTGAGTGATCTTGTGCTGAGCGTTAAGACCGACACAAAGGGGTCCAGGTGAGATTCAGACTTCCCACCGGAGGCATACAGTACACTGGCGATATTTTTGCTTACTCTCACTGGTTTTACGACACCAATGGCTGGAGTTGCGTCATTGAAAATATTTTGTTTAAAAGTTCAACGCTGACGGTTGTGCAATACTGAACCCCTGAAACTATTTTGTTTAGGCTTGGTTTATTTAATGCCATATTTGTATGGTGATTATAGTCAAACCAGCGATAAAGGTGGTCTTGCTTTCTAGATTCTTTAAATCCGTCAGAATTTATTACACCTGGAGTCACTTTTTTTTACTGTAATTATTTGTGTTTATATTTTCTGAGTGTTTAACATTCCTTGAAATCCTAACAAGTGCCCAAAATGTTTTTGGCCATTACAATATTGACAAGTTTATGATGACGGATGGGTGTTTTCTTTGATTAATATTGCGAAAAATGGTGATTATTTGATTGACTTCCATTTATTATGTTAATAATGTTGTGATTTCCAATTTTTGCACCGTTTAGATGGCTTTGATCACATCCATAACAGCGTGAGCTTCTGTGTTACAGCTCGGCTCCTTTTCTGGTCAGCACCAGTAAGCGGGAGCTGTCATTCGAGGTCACAGTGAAGAACCAAAAAGAAAATGCTTATAACACTCTAGTGTTGGCTACATATTCAGCCAACCTCTTCTACTCTTCTGTATTTCCTCCTGTAAGTGGTATATTTTTCTATCTATTTTTCTGTACTATTCTTATCATTCATCCATCTATTTTCTACACCGCTTACTCTATTATTAGAACAACAAAATTCAATTCCTGTAGAAACTGCATGTGAATGCTGTCGTAAAAGCCCTAAGATGTATTTTTTTGTAGGATATGGAAAATATATACCAATAAATAAATGCAGCATTTTGTGCGAGTATAATGCGACCCTTGTGAGGACAAGCGGCAAAGAACATGGATGGATGGATAATGAAAATTGTTCAAATGCTAACAGCTGGTATGTTAATATATAGTGAGCAATCTGAACAGACTAAGTCCTGAGTCAAATTGATGAAGGTTTTACAACTCTATTTTACTATTTCTACTGAGAATTGCTGAAATGCTAAAATGCTAACAATTGCCATGCCAGCATATGGCAAATTGGCCAACCACAGTGGACCCCCACATAGTCACTTTTTGGTATTTGGATGTGTACCGATTTGCTGTTTTGGTTTTTGTTCTTTTTATATATATATATATATATATATATATATATTCTTTATATTTTGCAGTAGGTTTTTTTTCATTACCAGTGTGTATATATACAATTTATTTATTTAATTTTTTATGTCAATCATCGAGGAGCATCAATCATTTGCAGATTTTCGCTATTTGCGGTCAAGATCTGTCCCATCCTCCGTAAATAGCACTACTTCACTGTTCATAAAGCGCTAAATGTTCTAAAGAGCACAATACTAAAGTGCTGTAACGGTTTACAAATGTAGAAGTACAATTATGATACGGACAGCATCCTTTCCAGACAGAAGGAGTCAAATGCACTTCGACGCAAGAGCAAAGTGTTGTTTGCCAAGTGGGATACCCGGCCTTGAAAAAAGACCAAGTGGTGAGTGCATGAAGCACACGTTTTCCTTTCGTCTTTCACATGAGCTCAAACTCAAACTTGTGCTGTTCCTTCCCAGATGAAATTTCAGCTCAATTTCGAATACAACCGCAATCATCCGCTGAATCGAGCCAAGGTCCAGTTTTTGGCTAAAAGGTAAACAGCTGGCAAGTGTAAATAGGAAATACAATCTCTCTCTGTCCATATTTAACCTTTAATTTATGCTACCATATGCTTTTTGCTTATTTACAGTGACAGTAAGGAGCAGGTCCCCACGGACAACCAAGTTGACATTTCCATCCCTCTTCAATATGATGCAGGCATTGTTTTATCCAGGTGATTTTATTTTTTCCATCCATCCATCCCTTTTCTTAGCCGCTTATCCTCACAAGGGTGGCGAGTAGTGCTGGAACCTATCCCAGCTGTCAACGGGCAGGAAGCGGGGTACACCCTGAACTGGTTGCCAGTCAATCGCAGGGCACACTGAGACAAACAGCTGCACTCACAATCACACCTCGGGGCAATTTAAAGTGTGCAATTAATGTTGCATATTTTTGGGAAGTGGGAGGAAACCGGAGTGCCCGGAGAAAAGCCACGCAGGCACGGGGAGAACATGTAAACTCCACACAGCCAGGGTCAGGATTGAACCCGGGACCACAGAACTGTGAGGCCAACGCTTTCCAGCTGATTCACTGTGCCGTCATTTTATTTTATTTGTAATAAAAATCCCTTATATTTTCCAGCAACAGCAACAAAGAAACATGATGGGGAAATTATATTTTGAACATTTTAGCCCTGCAACAAAAAGTACAATGATTTCACAACTGTAATATTCCCTTTGACGACACAAAATATGCTGTCTGCTTCTAATTTCCTGTTTTATTCTTGGCAGGAAATCAAACATCAACTTCTACGTAGCAAATTCAACCACTGCGCCCGAAACGACGGTGAAAACGTTGGATGACATCGGACCCGAGTTTAACTTCACTGTGAAGGTTTAATGAGTGGATACATATTGCACATTACAACATTCCAAATGTGACTTCTTCATTTTACTTTGACTTTATTCATTTCAAAGGTTTCAACAGGCAACTTCCCAGTCAGCCTCCTCTACCTGACCATCTCTCTGCCACTCAGCACCAAGGGAGGAAACCCGCTACTCTATATTACCAGTGTGGAAACGCAAGTTGTGAGTATCTGCGTTCCTCATTGAAATATCCGTGTCATTGACAGCCACATCTAAAACTATACTGTTGCAGTAATTACTTGGTCAGTCACCTCCAGGGCTGGGTAGACCAGCCAAATGTTGTACTCGAGTACTAGTGCTCAGTGGTGGGCGGGGGGGGGGGGGGGGGGGGGAACTACTCAAGTACCGGGTAACTGCTGAAGAACTTCAGATTTATTTATTTTCTTAATCATAGAATGAGCATCAGACAACAGTATAAAATAGGAATGTGCAACTTCAGATATTGCCCGACAAAATCACTTGTACTCAAACAATAATAAGTTGAATCTTTATGAATATTGTAAATTTTGTAAATTATGGCAAGCACGGGAGATCTTCTTGAACTATCTTTGTTTACACTCCTGAAACAGCAAGATAAGTCGCCAGGTGGATAAAATCGCAGTGATGAATGAAGTTCGAACTGGAATTCTTCTAGGCTGAAATGCTGACACAGACCGCAGCACATGACATGACTGTTCTTTTTGCAACCACTGAGCCATTTTCTACCGACTGTAGCTCTTTACTACCCCCCTCGGGTCACATGGCCATTCAGTCCGTCATGCAGTCATTTGACATCAATTCACAAGTGTCGTATGAAACATTCCTCATGTGAAGCTAATTGTTCTCCACATGCAGGGCAATTCTCTCAGCTGCGATTCCAGCGGCCTGACAGACCCACTGAAGATCGGCGTCAAGGACCACCAGGCCTCCTTCAACGAAGAGAGTCTCCGAGGCATCGAGAAGCTGGTTGGTAACTGAACTTACCAGAACTAAGTGATCCTTCAAATGTGAGCGGCATTTTTGTGTGCTGTTGCAGGATTGCCAGAGTGCAACGTGCGAGAGGATCAAATGTCTCCTCAAAGACGCCAGTGTCACAAGCGACTACTATGTGAAAGTTAAAACGAGAATTTGGAGTGGGACATTTATTACGGTATTCATTATCATAAACTCCTGTTGTTCCGTGCTACGTCATGCCAGTGAACTTAAAAATGCGACTTGTGCTTCTTTATTTAGGCGGCCTATCAGACCACTGAGCTGGTCTCCACCATTGATGTCGAAAGCTCCGACCCGGATTTGTTCATCATCCGCCTCAAAGAGCTGCCGGTAAAGTCACGTGCCGCCGTCTTTATGAGTTCAAGACTGACATGATGCAAGGGAAGACTTTTTGTCCGGATGTTTAACAGGTGGTGGTCACAGTGAGTAAACCGGGAGCGACGGGCGACGTTCCGGTGGGGGTGATCGTTGGCAGCGTTATCGGCGGGCTGGCGCTACTGGGCCTGGCTGTCGCTCTGCTGTGGAAGGTCAGCGCATGCCCACACTTAACCTTGTCACTGATTTATACGGCTAACGTAGCTTACGCTGATGCTTGTCTTATAATACAGTGGTACCTCGGTTTTCATACAAATTGGTTTTTCGAACGAAAATTTCGAGATGTTTTGCTTTGGTTTTGGAACGAAAATCGGTATTCGAACGCCCCGACCAGCTGACCCACGACGATTTGTTATTGTGCTTTCAAATGCACCCCCGACAAAAAACAGAAACGATGTAACGCGCGCGACGCAACCAGTTGACCCACACGCTCCTCTGCACGCGGACAATTTTTTTTCTTCCAATTGAGCAACATTAACTCCCGATCATGGCTCCAAAGAAGGCAAGTGGAACTGCAGGTGTGAAAAAAGGAAAGTGGTGCTTAAAACTGTCAACTTCAAGAAGGATTTGATAGCCGAATACGAATCTGGTGTGCGTGTTTCTGAGTTATCGAAGAAGTATGGCATGGCGAAATCGACGATCAGCACCATTCTGAAACACAAGGATGCCCTCAAAGCAAGTGATGTTGCTAAAGGAGCAACCGTTTTGACCAAGCAGAGGCCACAGATCTTGGAGGAAGTCGAAAAGTTGCTTCTTATTTTCGTAAACGAACGCCAGTTAGCTGGGGAAGTGTTGGCGACGAAGGGATTTGCGCCAAAGCTAGAAATCTGTCTACAAGTTTAAAATGAACTCCATCACCCTAACAAAGCAGAATGTTATATAATTTCAGTGACGCGGTTATGAGCCACTTCAGGAAGGTGCTCAAAAGATGGCAGAAACAGTCTACATTAGATTCTTTCTTTATTAAAATGGGGCGAGTTACCCCCACCGAAGACATTTGAAACAGTTTTGCATTTCTTTTTTTCTTTTGTTCCATTAACCCTACCTCTTGTTGGAAGTTACATTTTTTGTATGTTACGTACTTTTTGTGCAAACAAACAATTTGTCTGTTTTTCCCCCCCTCCTTATTCCTTGTTTAAAGTTATTCTGCACTTTTGTTAATAAAAAAAAAGGTTTACAAGGCTGGGGGCTGAGTCGCTACAGATACGGCCAGCTTAGCATACTCTACGGCTAAATCATACATTTTAAGCAAAAAGTAAATATATTTCTTAAATGATTTAATAATGTAAAATATTTAAACTATAGATGTATTTCTACAATGTGGTTTACTATCAGGAAAAGCTTAAAAAAAAAAACGTTTTTAAGCTTGGAACGCATTATTTCATTTTCCATTCATTGTAATGGGAAAACACGCTTCGGTTGTTGAACGTTTCAGTTTTCAACCGGCCTTCTGGAGTGGATTGTGTTTGAGAACCGAGGTACCACTTTAGTTTGGCACTTTAGCTGCTAATATGTCGTACCGATTGTGGCATTTTGACATATTCCCACATTGGTGCAGTGCAATATAGTGAGTTTCCCATGTAGCTTTTTCCATTGGATCTCGTAAGAGGCATCTCTGCACATGTTTATTTTCCTCCCCAGTTTGGATTTTTCAAAAGGAAATACCAGAAGCTGCAAAAAGATGCAGACGCGCAGAGCCACGCCTACGAGGATGGGGTGTTGTGAGCAGCGAATGCATCAACCGGGTTCCCGCCTTCATCCTCCACGGCTTGTGTTTGCACACCGGTACTTCTCAAGCGCACTGACCAACTGAAGCTCTCGCCTTTCTTCCAGTTTGGTCCTTTTGCACAGTTGCTTGGATATGTAAAGAGACATTTGTTCTTGTTGTGTTAATACAAAAAAAAAAAAAAAACACAGGCAGGATCCCTTTTTATTGTTGCTGACAGGTTTAACACTGGTATTTTACACTCAGGGGTATTTCTTGCTTTTGGACTGATTGAATATTAGTAGCGGGATAGCAGTTAGCACATATCTACCTTTGAATTGCTGTCATGCATTTGCGTGTTCTCCCCTCGTTCGTGTGGATTTTTCTATTGGTACCCCGGGTTTATCCCGCTTTCCAAAAAGGTGCTTGCTAAATTCATCGGAGACTTGAAATTGTCCGTATGTGTGAAAGTGAGCGTGAACGGTTTGGGTTAATTGCCCTGTGCGGCTGCGTGTCTTGCACACGCCAGAAAACGGCCGCCGACTGCAGTGTGGGTTCACTTTCCATTCGGTGATGGCGTCAAACGTTGCCGTGTGTTTATATGCACCCTGCAATTGGGCGGCACCAGTTGAGGGTGCACGCCGCCTCTGGCCCAAAGTCAGCAGGGATTGGCTACGGCTGACCCGCAAGCCAAATGTGTTCAAGACTCTCGTCTTCAAACAATGGATGGATGTATGAATCTGTTGCGAGAAATGGAGCACAACGTAGAATTATATATTTTTACTGTACATACTGTAAAATGAAATGATGGTTGAACTTTTGTGTTTGAATACTTTAGATGTCCTGTCTACAAGTGATATTTGTTTGTGTATTGATTTTGTGGCTTTAAAACTTGATTTTCATTCATAGGTGATGGTACAATCCTTTTTAATACTATTACGTGAGAAATAGTCAAAATAATTTTATGAAGATGTATTTCTGTTGTTGTTTTTTTTTCAACATTTGTAGTCAGCCAAGCGTTGTTTTTATTTTTTTTTAAACAAGAGAGGAACAGATGTATGTATTGGCACACTTTCACCACAAGAGAGCAGCAAGATCTAAAGTACGTTTTGGTTTCCTTGAGCAATTTCATCATTAGGCCAGTTGTTGAATGACTAGACACTTTTTTTTTTTTTTTTTTGCCTTCAGCAAGCAAAATTAAATTTATTTGTGATTATATTGGCTTGGCCCGTTCTCCTTATTAAAGAAAATATACCTTGAATATTCAAATACCTTCATTTGTCATTGTTACAAATTATATGTAATTTATTACATACAGATAATAACATTCATAGTATTTTCAGATGAACATTTTGGGATAGATTATGTTGTTTTAGAGTATGTGACTCCGTGGACAATTGTGTTGTAATGCGTATATTTTTAATTTTTTGATGACAGGTTCAACCACAGTCCTACATGTAAAATCCTCAGAATCCTGCACTTTGTCAAATTTTAATTTGATCTATGGTTGCACTCTTTATTTTTAGTGTTGGGTGCCTTCATTTTTCTTGCGGAATGGTTTTGAACGTTTTCCAGACTGTTTTGTTTAAATTTTGTTCTGGAGTGCTGCAAGAGTCTTATTAATGGGATCCAGCCAACCACAAAGTATTTCTTCTTATTTTCCAAGGAAGCTCCAGAAAAATGAATAAAATTCTCCCACATGGCATCGACTAAATAATGATCATAATTGTCCACATTTGATTGACACTGTCAGAGAGATTTCCCTGCTCCCCATTCTTCATCTACAAGTGTACTACTGCGGTTGTCAGACTACACTGCAGCATACTGAAAGCTGTTAATAATTTTACACAACTGTCAGTATGATGTGGCGCTGCAAGCTGCAGCCGCAATTAGTAAACTTGTGGTTGAATCAATACCTGTCATGGCAATCAAAACCGAGCATTTATAATCGTGTTTCCTTCCAAATAACCCTCTGCAGCTTTCCCCATCTGGAAGCCAAATCCTTGCTTTAATGAGCAGCTGATGAGCGTCTTTTACCCCCCCCCCCCCCCACACACACACACACTCGAGAAAATTTTTATTTGCTATGTGCTGTTCCAAAAGTCATCCTGTTAGTGATTCTGTTTGCATTGCATTTAGGCAGCTTGAAATTGTTGTGCAGTTTTTTTTTTTTTTTTGTACGTTTTGTTTGCCATGGGTGCATTGGCTGTGAGCAGTTTTAAACCTGGCATCTACTTCACCGGGTACCATTAAATGACACCATTTTGGTACATGCTTCTGAAATAACAAAATAGCTCACATTATATTCATCCTTTAAAATAAATGCGCTTCAAATGTTTTATATTGTAGTCAAAATAAGGTGTTGACAAGCTATGTTTCTATTTTTAAATGTTCACTTCTTTTACATTCCCAGGAAATCACAACGTCCCATCACTGGTGAGCTATTTTTAGAACACTACTCGTGTGGTCCTTGGGGATGAGGGGGGCGGGGGGGGGGGCATGTTGCTGACCCCGAATGATGACCAATGGATGACTTTAGCACTTGCACCGACTGGATCCTTTTTTTTTTTTTAATGAATGATGAAATATGAATGAATTAATGCATGTGCTATTTTTGACCACAGGTCCGTGCGCGTGTGTTGAAAGGATGTATTGCAGGAAAAAGAAGGGAAAAAAAGATCACCGTGGAGAAGAGGCGGAGTTGGGGGTGGGGGGCCACACGCCGGTTGTCTGGCCGCCGGATCGTCACCTCGCGGCGGCGTCTGCTTGCAAAGGAGCCGCCCCCATTTCCACCGTGACCATCCTTCTGCAGAAGAGGTCGCACAAGGACTTCTGCAAGGTCCAAACTTTGCACCACCGCGTGTGCGTATGCACGTGTGTGAGCGCCATTCAGTGAAACGTAACACCCGGCCGGCTCCTCCGTCTGAAGCCCCTTCGGAAACAGGTTTGATTATATTTAAAAGCTTGACCCGGGAGAGAAACCCAAACAACTGTCTGTGCTAATATTAGACGCATGCGCGCCTGTGGAAGACCTGCGCGTATTATTGGTGCCTGGAAGGTGGGGTGGCATTATTCCATCACTAGATTTACACATTTGTCTGCAGTTGGTGGGGGTGTTGGGGGGTGGGGGGCGGAATAGCAGTTACCACCGTATAAGCCCCTTTAGTAGGAAGAACGGATGTCCGATAAAAAATGCAGACACTGGTTATTATTATTATTATCATTATTATTATTATTGTTCAAATGTCCAGAAAATAAGTGCATTTTTAGGAGGCGGGGGGGGGTTGTTGCAGGAGAAAAGTTGCATGTCACCTGACTGCACAGAGTGAAAGAAGTTTGCTCAGAGAAGAAGAAACAGAACAAGAAAAAAAAACATCTCCCCACCCCCACGGCAAAAAAGGAGACCGCCCACCAGAGACAGTCAACCCGAGACCCCTTATAGATTTAAAAAGAGAGGCTGCATTCTCAGACTGACACTTATTCAACAGTGCTACCTTAAGCAGATTACTTTTTTTTTTTTTTTTGCGCTGCCTCGCAGGTTCAAAACCGGCGCTTTCGCGTTCCTCCTCCTGCTGCTGCTGGTGCTGCTGCTGCTGCTGCTGGTACTTGTCTGCCTTCTTGTCCTCCTTCTCTCTTTCCACTTTGCCCTCTTCCTCCATCATGTTTGGGATGCTGAAAGATCACCTCCAGCCGGGATTTTTCTTCTTTTTCGTGTGGTTCTGCCACCACATGGAGCATCAGAAAGTTCAAGGTAAGCAAATCTCATCTCATGCAAACTTTTCTTTCGTTCTTTCTTTCACTCACAGCACACGCACGCATCCATAATTTCACGTCGTGCACCGGCAACCTTTAATTAATTTATCATTTTTTTTAATTTTAACTTGTTCAAATGGTACGTCAAACAGGTGCCGTTTGCAACGGGAGAAGTACTGCAAGTTTTCTAGTGTTTGGATTAAGTTGCGCCAAACTTGCACTGTATTATTTCTGAGTCTGCATGATAGGATTTATCAATCAACGTTATTATTACTATTCTTTATTCTCAATAAATTCGTGTTGAACATAACGAACTCTCCGCGCCCGGTAGCGGTCATGCCAAGCATTTGCGGCGGTGTGAAAAAGAAAAGCGCGTTAGGCGCGTCATTGCGCGCGGTGGAGCTTTGGAGCTGCATGTCTAGACGCTCCGCGAGGGAATTTGGAGCACCCTCTTTTTTTGTGTGTGTTTGTGTGTGTACCCCCCCCCCCCCACACACACACATCCCCTGTGCTTATTTGGTACTAGCATTGTACGCGCTGCCACTCACGCGCACGGGAGAGAGTGTTGGAATGGAGGGTGCGAGGGGGAGAAGGTGCAAACTTTGGATTTGATAATGTTTTTTTATTTGATTTATATGTGTGTGTGTGGTGTTGTTTGCAGCTGGGAACTGCTGGTTGCAGCAGGGCAAGAACGGCCGCTGCCAGGTGCTCTACATGCCCGGGATGAGCAGGGAGGAGTGCTGCAGGAGCGGCAGACTGGGCACGTCCTGGACCGAGGAGGACGTCCCCAACAGCACGCTGTTCAGATGGATGATCTTCAACGGCGGAGCCCCCAATTGCATACCTTGCAAAGGTGGAGGTGCACTCAATTTTTTCATTGGTTTGCACATCTTTAAGCGTGCGGTTTTTTTTTATTTTATTTGGCTTTTACATCCGCGCGTCATCCTTTCTTTCTTTCTGTCTGTCCGTCCCCGCCGCGCTGCGCAACAGAGTCGTGTGAAAATGTGGACTGCGGGCCGGGCAAGAGGTGCAAGATGAACCGGAGGAGTAAGCCGCGGTGCGTTTGCGCGCCGGACTGCTCCAACGTCACGTGGAAGGGACCCGTGTGCGGCTCGGACGGCAAGACCTACAAGGACGAGTGCGCGCTCCTCAAGGCCAAATGCAAAGCCCACCCGGACCTGGACGTCCAGTACCAGGGAAAATGCAAAAGTCAGTCAGATGCGCTCTTTCCCCTTTTCCGCCTTATTTCTCCAGAGTTTCTTTCTATCTATCTATCTATCTATCTATCTATCTATCTATCTATCTATCTATCTATCTATCTATCTATCTATCTATCTATCTATCTATCTATCTATCTATCTATCTATCTCTATCTATCTATCTATCTATCTATCTATCTATCTATCTATCTATCTATCTATCTATCTATCTATCTATCTATCTATCTATCTATCTATCTATCTATCTATATCTATCTATCTATCTATCTATCTATCTATCTATCTATCTATCTATCTATCTATCTATCTATCTATCTATCTATCTATCGATCTATCGATCGATCGATCGATCGATCCATCGATCCATCGATCGATCCATCGATCCATCGATCTATCAAATCATTAGTTTCCTGGAATTTTTCAAGATCAGCACATTTTGGGGGGATTTATTAAACATTGTTTTGTTAAAGAGAGCAAGTATTTGTCAATACTTGATATTGCTTAAGCCCGTGGGGGGCTATCCAATTGTAGGAAATTCTGTTAAAAGAAAGAAAGATGAAAAACTGGACCAAATTCGGACCCGGGAGGATTCTGAACGACAAAGAGCCTTTCTGCAGTTCCTCGTGCTTGCGTTGTAGCGTAAGACGTGTTTTTTTTTTTTTTTTTTTTTTTTTTGGTCGCGCAGAAACGTGCCGCGACGTGCTGTGCCCCGGCAGCTCCACCTGCGTGGTGGACCAGACCAACAACGCCTACTGCGTGACCTGCAACCGGGTTTGCCCCGAAGTGACTTCCCCCGAGCAGTACCTGTGCGGCAACGACGGCATCGTGTACGCCAGCGCCTGCCACCTGAGGCGGGCCACCTGCCTGCTGGGCCGCTCCATCGGGGTGGCCTACGAGGGCAAATGCATCAGTAAGTACCCCCCCCCCCAACCCCCTGCTACAACACCGCCCCACGCACGCACCAACCCACCCACCCGACCTGCTTTTTCGAACGTGTGTTTATTGCTGCCAACATTCCACGCTGGATAGAGAATGTTTGCTCAAGAAATGATGGACACTTGATTATTTCCTGATGTTGGCAGCGCTTCCCCTTATGGGGGAGTGGGGAGGAACAGCAAAACACACTTCAGTGCAGGAGGGGGGGGGTGGGGGGAAGCAAAGTCAGGGGCAGTGGTGGGAAGTAACCAAGTACAAATACTTCCTTACTTTGTTGAAGTTTTTTTTTTTTTTCATTGAACTTTTCACATTTCCAGTAAGCTTATGTTTATCATGGGATATATGTTCCAGACCCACCCATAATAGGGGGGAAATCCATGATATAGAGAAACCATATAAAGAATATATTAAAAATATTTTGTTCCCCCCACCCCCACATTCTTCACATACATTTAAACTTGTTAAAACACACATTTTAACAGAAAAAAATGTTTAAATATAAAATGTACAGAAAATACTGTAAAGTATTGATAAATTGATTTGTGCTTTGAAAATAACTAGATAGCGGGAATGCCTAAGGCGGTGGTTCTAAAGCCTCTTATACAAGTTACCCCCTAAAAAAATAAAAATAAAATAATCAAAATTGAGATAGGGAGAGGTTATTCCTTAAAAGAGTATATTCAATAATTGTATGCCACTGCAACCTTACAGGCAGTTTGAACATTTGGACTGGACTTAAATAGAGGAAAATTTTAAAAATGAGTCAATTAAAATGTATGACATAAATTAGAATCTAACCTGTACCTATAATTAAAGTTTAATAACAAACACTTCTTAGTGTAAATCCCCATTTGACTCTCTGAGGATCACAAGCCTGAAGTATGACGTTCCATTCTTATGTATGAGAACAAATGCAGTATTTTCAGGGGAAAGGCATTGTAACGGCGTCCTTTTCCGAAGCATTTCGGGAGGTTTAACCTCTTCCGATTGGTCAGAACCTTCGTCTGGCACTTGGGCTCTCTGCCAGAAGCCAAACGAGATTCAGGACGCTTGGGGATCAATTGTCGGGATTAAAAAAAGAAACAAAACAAACCGAATGTGTTCCATCTGACAATGCACGACATTACCAGCAGCCAACCAGAGCCCAAAAGAATAAAAATTATACGACTACTATCCTAATTTCAGATATGTATTGACTTTTAATTGCATTTAAATCGACACTTTCAATATTGTACAAACTTTATATGAATGTAAAAAGATGTAAAGAACCATTTAAAAAAACAATCGCTATGACGTGCATCTGTTTCACAAAAATATCAGCGATGCAGTACAGCCGTTACGTGAAGTATGATATGGCGGGACATCCTACTTTGTACATTTGAACACAGTTGTCTGTAATTTCTACTCCTTGCTTTTCTAAAATAGACCTGATGCAAACACCTGAAAACTGAAATGCTGTTGAAATCTTGATTGATTGACCTCGTGAGGACCTAAAAGATGGAAAAAAAAGGGGGCGGTTGCAACACTAAGTAACATAAACAAGAAAGCATTGAGAAAAATTGCGGCGAAGAAAGATACGTATTCTCAATTCAAACATATTCTTTATCCTCAGCAAAAAATGACTAATATTCCTGTTGGCTACAGTCATCAGATGATACTCTTCTTTGTTTGTCTGCATGATTGTACTATACTGCCGCCCAGTGGCCAAGTCACACACAACCAAAGGAAAAACGAACAAACTATATTAACTCTTTGATTGTAATTCATCATGAAACGAATCTCTGTATCTCTAGGCACCACTGTGTGTGATTTAAGGTTAAAAAAAACAGTTTCATACATAAGTATATTTTAGAGTTTGTACTTGTTTACTTTTAGTGAAGTCAAGGAGTTGAATCCGTAATTCTACTTTTACCAGGGTCCTTTTTTTCACAAGGACATTGAAATTTCAATTTACGAACGAGCATGTGTTTAAACCATTATGTAAAAGATACATTACCTTAGTTTAAACGCTATTTTCTTCATACGAACAGCTTTGGGGTGACTGCAGAAGTCTCAGAATTTTGTGCTTTGCTCTTTTCACCTATTCCTATACTGCACAGTATTTATTTTTAACCACGCAAAGATCACTATGAGGTAAATACAACATTGTTCTGCAGCTGGAACGGATTAACTGCATTTCCATTCATTTAAATGGTGAACACCGCCTCGGTTTGCGCACCTTTCAGTTTGAGAATGCAGTCAAATGAATTCATTCAGAAACAGAGGCTCTGCTATGTGTACTCCTATTTAAGTACAGAGAGTGAATACTCCGGCCTGCTCTACTCAGGGGGAGAATTTGTGTCCCCGAGATCTAGTGCTGAAACAAATCAAACCAGAGCGCGAAACGGCTTCCAAACAAGATGTATTCCTCACTCCCTGACCCCGCCCCCAAATGATCTCTGTGCTCCCAGAGGCCAAGTCATGCGAGGACATCCAGTGCGGCGGCGGCAAGAAGTGCCTGTGGGACACCCGCATGAGCCGAGGACGCTGCTCGCTGTGCGACGGCGCGTGTCCGGAGAGCCGGACGGACGAGGCGGTGTGCGCCAGCGACAACACCACCTACCCCAGCGAGTGCGCCATGAAGCAGGCCGCCTGCTCCGAAGGGGTGCTGCTGGAGGTCAAGCACTCGGGATCTTGCAACTGTAAGTAAATATGACAACAGCGCTAGACAAAGAAACAAATTCCCCACTTTCCCCTCAAGGCAGAAAGACAATATTCCACATTGCTTAAAAGAGCCCCCCTTCCACCTCCACCCCTGCCCCTTCCTTTCCCTTCTTTTCCCCTCAATTCCCACCCCAGACGCACCACCAAGCACAGCTTTCGCAAGAAGAACGGACTTGGAACGGAACGGACTCGCATGATGTTGTCTTTTCATTTTTTTTTTTTTTTTTTTGAACGTCCCCCATGTAATTCCCCTGCAAAACATTGTAACAGAGAGACTGTAATTCAATACGAGTGACGTGGCAGTTTGCAGTGGAACAATCGTGTTATGTAAATATAAAATATGTGATGAGTGCCGGACTATATTTTGCCTTAAATCTCATTCAGCCGAGCAACTAATGGAGCGATTCCGCCTAACCAAGGATGGGCATTTGGACTGCATTTCCCATTAGAACAACTTTAGCTGTTTTAAGCTCTTCTCTTTCCCGCTCTTAATGTTCTTAACTCCTGTTTCCATGCTACCGTCGCACTGAGCGGAATATTAACACCGTCTCTACATCCATCCATCCATTTTCTTAGCCGCTTATCCTCACGAGGGTCACGGGGAACGTTGGAGCCTGTCCCAGCTGTCAACGGGCAGGAGGCGGGGCGGGGTACACCCTGAACCGGTTGCCAGCCAATCACAGGGCATATAGAGGAAAAACTACCAATCACATCTTCAGATGCGTCACCAATTCTCCGAATAATCGATTACTTTGCCTATCCGTAGTTGTAAATTCCCTCAATCACCTTACTGGTGTGTTTACAAAATACGTGTGTGTGTTTTTTTAAATTTTTTTTTGTGTGTGTGTAAATGTTTTATTTTGCTTGGCTGTAAATCAATCGATTCCATTGCCTCTTGTGAATACGCGCTCAGCCCGTTTCGCTACTTGGTGATTGTAACATTGGTGCCGCGGCGGGTCAAGACGAACGGTGAATTTGAACCTTGATTGCGGTTTGTAGACTACCTATCGATGTGTAGAGCAGACAGCATTTGTCGGGGGTGGGGGTCAGCGGTGGTAATATTGAGCAAGAGCCCGAAAGGAAGAATCGCATTTACATTCCATGTTGCTCCACTCAAAAAGAATGCGTCGTCGTTAGGTTCGCGTACGATGACGACCGAGGGACCAACTTTACGATCACCTCACGGGTTGAATATTTCTCAACAGCTCGCACCCACGTCCTCCTTTGATTGCTTAAAAAAAGAAAAAAAAAATCAACAAAAAAACATCTTTATTGTTACTGTTTTCCGCTGAATGTGATATATCATGTCAGAATGTTTGGATTGACAAGGGACTGCCTTTTTCTTTTGGGGAGGGCAGGGAGGGGTGGGTGGGTTACTTTTTGTCCAAAATCTAAACCGAAAAGGAAATACCTCAAAGTTGTGTTGATGATCATTGAGCTGCTTGCCGAGGCCTGGGCTGTGACACCTCGTCCGCTAACTAATTAACTAACTAACTATCAAATGAACTAACTAACTAATGAACTAACAACAACAACAATGAACACCGTACAGAGCAGTAAATAAGCATTTCTTTCCCAAATCCAACCCAATCCACCGGACCCCGGACTCCCTGAATCCGTCCTGTCACAAACACCTCTCATCCATCCATCCATCCATCCATCCATCCATCCATCCATCACCCCCCCCCCCACGCTAGTGTGCCAGTGAGCTGTTTGTTGTGGTCCGCTTTCATACAACAGCTACACTGTATTCCCCTCATGTAGCCATCAGAGAAGACCAGGAAGAGGATGAGGATGATGAAGACTACAAGTCCCATGTCCATTTATCATCTATGCTGGATGGATAGCCCCCCCCCTTCCGATCACGCCAGTCCCAAGGAACCATGTCCATACTGTACATGACGTGTATGCTTATTTATTTTGAAACAAAAAGGAAGTATACATATAGTCCAGTCTGCTAGATGTTTATTTATGCATTTCTTTGTTTTCTAATTTATACATTTACCATGTCAGGCTTACAATCTACCACTCATTTTCTCCTTTTTGTTTTGTTCTTGTTGTACTGTTTAGTTTTCTTTTTTTCCTTTTTTTTGGTCATCTTTACTACTATGAAGAAATATATTTGTCCAAAGAGAAACGTTGTTATTTATTTGTCACGTTTACCTTGTGTGAGTCCTCGACAAATGCTGTAAATTGCATTCCGCTTTCATTCAGCTGTAAAAAAAGAAAGGAAGAAAGAAAGAAAGAAAGAGAGAATAAAATCTGCTTGTTAGTGTCAAATCTCTATCACAGATGTCTATGTCACACCTACATAAATGCATGTTTAGGCAGTGTGTTTATTTATTGGGAATATATCAACAATTTTTTTTAATGTACAGATGGGTTTTTGGTTTGTTTACAGATCATAACAATAACTGACCAAAGGGACTCTCTCAATGTTTTTTTTCATTATTATTATTAAACAGATGCAACACAGCAGTAATATAAAAATGGAAGAGAAAAAGGAAAAAAAAAAGAGCCAGTTGAATTTTCCTTTTCATGTTTTTTTTCCAGTTCACTTTTAGCCCTTCAGCTTTGTCAACATTTTTAGATTGCATTTATATTGTGTCATTAGAACAAAAAGAAGAAAAAAAAGGTACATTTTGGATAATACTTGATGACTTTTGGAAACAATGTGCCATTAATATTTGTGTGCTGTTGTCTTTCGACACGTATTTTGCTGCACTATTCAACACAAAAATCACTTCAGCAGTCTGCTTTGTTTTTTTCTCTTTCTTTTGTTTCCTCTCCGATTGATTTTTATTTTAAGCATCAGCGAGACAAATACAAAATTCTGTCATGAATATATAGTTTTGTATTTTTTATGTAAATGTCATATGTATATACAAAAAAAGTTTGAAGGTATTTGTACAGATATGAAGAGTAAAACAATAAAAAAATTTTTTTTGTTCCTTATTCATGTTCCTGACTCTTTTGTCTTGTGGATATTATCCAAATTGCCCAAATTAAATGGGAATATATTGCAATACATACAGTCGTGTGCAAAAGTCCACCATTTACTTTGCTCTCTTGTATTTATTTGGTAGCAAACTACTGAGGTACCATTTTGAATCTGGCATGTGGAAAAGTTGCATTGCCTCCATAGTGACTGAAATAGTAAAAAACTATATTCATCTATCATTACCTTTTTAAACTACTTAAAATGATATATTTATGTCTGGAAGTCTACCTTGCCCACCACTGGATTGTAGGAAAAGAAATCCATACATTGATGTAACTAATGCTTCACTACACTACTAATATATACATGTGTGCGAATGATCATGAATGGCTCATTAATATTCTTGGCATTACGACAGTACGATCTCCATCTAAATCTGATTTAAATCATTTCAAATTATTTTGCAGGTTTTTGGGGACCAACGTTTGAAAACCGGTGACTAAATTCAAGCAAAAGCATAAAGCATAATAAATGCATGTATTTAGTTGGCTAACTAACTAACTAACTAACTAACTACAAACAACAACAACAATGAGCACCCCAGAGAGCAGTAAATAAGCATTTCTTTTAATGCATTACCTAATGCATTAGCCAACTAAATAAATGCATGCTTTTGCTTATTTAAAATACACTTAATTTGTTCAACAGTTAAATTCTACAGCAAATAGAACATCTCGTAAAAAGCATGCGCGTGATATTCGAGCAAAATAGAAATATGATAAAATAGTTGTTCTCCAAAGGTTTTAGTGGCCAAATAATAATTCTGTAATGGCTGATTCTTGACAGTGAAAAATAAGTATCATAAAGACATATATTTTTTAAAAAAATGTTTGCTTCAGAGCATGTATTCATTCAGTACTGTAATAGTGATTTGTTACACACAAGTATCTGTACTTCTACTTTAATACAAAGTATGAGTACTTGAAATGGCTTGGATGATAATGTGTGAATATTGTGGAAGTGATGGCTGAGCTAGTAAACGTCGTCACCGAAGTTCTTTGCGCTCTGAATCGTTTCTGTAAGATGAACGACCGAACGTGTTCTCAGCCCGACCGGCACGCTGCAGTCGTTCCAATGTTCGCATTTCTTGGGCTGCCAACTGTTTTGTCCTTCCGCAGCTGCCGTAAGTAGTTCATGACAACAAACATGGCGTCCTCAATGTCACTTGTGGGACTGCGACGTCTGTCTTTGATTCACGCCGCTTCCAAAGTCTTCCTAAACCCCCTCAGGTAAATATCATATCGATTATTTGATCCTTTTACATCCATTTATATGACCGTGGAGTCCCCTTTGTAGAAATGTTACCTCTATTTGATAGACAATGCCGCTCGTAGGCCGTGTGCGGAGCTTGTCACTAGCTAATCATCATTCAATAATAAAAATACGCGACGTTCAAGTCTTACATAATAAATGGTGGTTAGTGAGTGGAACCTATACCTGCGTGTGTGACTATTGAAATGATTGTGTAATCACCGAAAAAAACGCCCTTCAGCCCAAATGGTTACCCAAAGGGAGCTCTAGCTATTTGTGTCTATCGTACCCCAATAACAATCTGTTTTTGCCATAACTAATAAGCTAACTACATATAAAAAAAATGTAACTAGGACTGTAAAATATGGTCATCATTTTGCCTAAAACAATATTGACCTCAATGTTTCTAAAATAACAAATTAAATTCAGCCACCAGAAATGAACTTTTTTTGTGTAGACTTGTGAAAAAGCACAATTCCCTCACCAGCCTGACCTTACCTAGAAAACTGTGACGCATTTCCTCTAGTTCCGAGTCAAGTTATTTTTGGCAGACTCAAATAGCAGCACAAGATATAGCTGTTATTTCTGGTATTCTTTAAGTAATATAGGTTGAATTTGATGTCAAAGGTCTTGTACTGGGTCTCACTGTGAATTGCACTCCAAAGAGACTCCGTTTCTGACCTGTTTCACGTAGAACAGTTACTTTGGAATCTCTGCTTCTGTGTGGGGTCGCGTAGACTCGAACATTTGATTAACATTAACATTTGATTCTTGGGACATTGAATACATTGGGACTGGACTGTTCCGATTCCCTTAGTAGATGTTTTACCCACAGACTCTATCAGTTCAGTTCATGCCCCAAGGCTCCGTCAGAACGGCAAGAGCCTGAGTTGGTGTGGCGACGTGATAATTATCGTTACAGTCAACAAAAATCCCAAATGCCACCAACCCAATCATTTTGAAGATTCAATAGGAAACAGAGACTTTTCAATATTAAAATGTGGTGGGATTTCACATTTTAGTAGTTTCCTCAGTTTAATAAATATGCATAATATGGGTTTGACTATTTGAATTGAACGAGTCAAAAAAAGAACGATATCTACGATATTTTAATTTGTGACACAGTGGTAGTTGTATGTCACATTCATGCTTTTATGGACTTTTCTAGGGTGCCACTGATCGTACTTTATTTTTCAGACCGAAGATGGTTACAAGTATTTATATTTGTGTCCTGGTACTCAGTAATACCATTACATCTTGTGATTGTGATGAAAGTGTGTTAATTTGAAGCAAATTAGAGCTTCAGTGATAAAATATTTTGTAACTGGTTATTCCATTGAGTAAAGGAGTAATTGGATAGAAATGTATCTAGCGTGAGTTGATTGCACAGTACTTATTTTCAGATTAAATGACTTTATGTGATTATTGTTTTAATGATTAAACAAAACCAAATAAACAACTAAGCAATATCACAGGAAAGTGAGTGATGTACTCACCATTCTTTTTGGAGATTAGAGCTACTTCTTGGGAACAGATTAATGTGAAGGACTACTAGTAGTTTCTAGTACTGTCACTTGCAAACTATCCATACTTACCGCCGCAAATATATTTTTTAATAACAGTGTGAACTGTTCATTTTCTTGCTTAAACCAATTATGATTCAGTTCCTGATTTGCTCCATAAAAAGTGAGAAAATACGGAAACATATTAGTCATTGTTTTACAATGTAAAAGCAAATGTGTGCAAATGTGTTGAGATTGAACAAAGATAGACTGCTATGGAGGACTACAGAAATCTGACAATATTTACTATACATTAGGCTGAAAATCAGAGGATTTGGTCCATTTTAAGATTAATTCATCCATCCATTTTCCTGCTCATCCTCACAAGGGTCGCTGGTATCTCGGAGCCTATCCTAGCTAACTTTGGGCGAATAAATGACAGCTCAATTAGTTACAAATTTTGTTTCAAAACGCAACACACACATTTTTATGATAGCATAGGTTTCACTGTAATCTAACGCTTTTCAGTCACAGCTTGCTATTACTGACATTTTAACATCCAAATGCATGTTTTTGTCAGTCTGAAGACGAAGGGCACTTTGTAAAAGGAGTACGGGTAGTCCTCGGTCTCCGACTGAGATCCGTTCCTACAGTAGCGACTTAAGTCGAATTCCACCGTTAAAGTCAGAATTTACATCAAATTACTTTGTACAAAAAACAAATACATTGAAATAAACAATATGGTGTACTTAGCATTACTGCTGAGAGGTGGATGGAGAAGAAGAAGGGGAGGCTGTGCTTAGCTATTGCGAAGGAACCTGGTCCTCAATCTTCTCCATCTCGACAAGTACCAAAGAACTTTGTTTTGTGATCATTGGATCTGACATAGGAACGGAACCCTTAACATGTGCTGAAGTACGGGCTTTGTCTTTCATAATTGTCACCACGGTCGACCGACTGAAGCCTTGGTGGTGGTGATCTTTTTGAGCTTGATCTTTGTTTCCATGGCAATGGATTTTCTTTTGGCTGCAGAAGCATTCCTAAAAGACACCGCTTTCATATTTGGGGCGATATTGTCTAAAAAGGAGGGCGGACAAGCATTAGCCAGATAAAATGGAAGACGGGGGACAGGCGTTGTAAAGTCGAAACGTCTTCAGTCGAGACCGTCTTAACCCGAGGACTCCCTGTACATGGATAAGTGACGAAGAAAGACAGTAATCTGGTGGCTATTGAAGTAGGAATTCAAATGCCTTGTTACCCTTGTGTTTTAAATACTTAACTAAGTACGTAAAAAAAAAAATGCTTCTTGGGAGGAGCCGTATAAAATAAAAAAAATTATAAAATACATTTATAATAATATAGAAATTAAATTTTATAAAATAAAAACTAAATGGACAGTTCAATTGATATTTTAGCTCGCCGTTACTTATTTCTCTTGGCTCAACGTGCTAGGGTTGGCCTCAGCTTTTGTGTTGGGAGCGGGGCGAACTCAGCCGGAGCCAAGCGCCACTGAGTAGAGTCCGCAGTGGGGGCTCAAGAACCGTGGATGATAAGTCGCTCCCTCTCTGGAATTCATTATCCATCTCAGAGCACATAATTTTGATCCATTTTTACCTGAACGTATCGCCACGTGGCTTTCATGGCGGATTTCACTCCACCTCCTCCGAACGTATATGTCGGTGTTGTAGTATCGGAGTAATTTTTGATGTCCCGAGTGCGATCGCCACGGTTAGCGAAGCCCAAGCATCTTTGTGCTTGTTGAGAAGAATGCACATTGACAAAGAGCTACACAGTTGGTCCTCACCGGACAGTTGAGCACAGTCGACATGAAGCACGTCCTGTCATTAGGATGCGAGCCCCACTCGGCCAGAAATTCACCAGACAGAAGTAATAGGCGGCGGGAGGGGATTCCCACCTCGCTGCTTCATTTTCACCTCGCTTTTTCTCCTCGACAGTCCCCCTTGCGTAATTGTCACTCTTACTGCTTTCTGTCTCATTTTGTCATATATTTGGGCTTCATGTAACGCATATCTTAATGGTTTTAGGTCTATAAGCACGTCCGCACAGAGGCTGGCAGAGGGAACAGGACGAGACACGCAGCTTATCACAGTCGATGAGAAACTGGTAAGGATTCCCTCCTTGTTACAACGTGACACACAAATTGATGTTTGTCTCATGTGCTGCTTTCCAACCACACAATGCTTTTATCAGAGGCCAGAGCAATTACGCTTTTGTGGAAGAAAATGTTACAAACTCTCCTAGTCGGCTGCCAAATTGACCCTTGAATCAGTCAAATTGGGAACTGTGTGAAATCCTGGCAAGCGTTATAATTATGATTACAATGATTTTGTGCTGATGGCGGACCTGCTTAAGGTAAAGTAAATTGACAAAAATATTGTTAAAGAAAAATCAATGTGAAACATGCATTAAAAGTGTTTGCAAAGAGTTTCATTACTTTAGAATATCCAATCTTCTAATCAGCATTCAAAAAATATTTATTTTCATGAAAACTAACTATGAATAAAATATTTTTGTGCACATTTTCATTTTGTACGTAGCACTTGTCCTTATTAAGGTCAGAGGTCATCTGGAGCCTATAGCATATAATTTGAAGTGAGGGGAGGGGGGGGGGGTCACCCTGAACTTGTTGCCTGTCAATCGCAGGGCACAGAGACAAATAACCACTGACACTCACATCCGTACCTGTGGGCCATTTCTGATCTGCAGACCTTACTAAAAGGGGTGGGGGGCTGAAAAACCTTCCGCAACCACAAGGAGATCATTCAAACTTCTCAGAGAAAGTCCTGAAACAAGATTTGAACCACGAACATGAGAACTCCTGGAGTCTCCTTTGTATACAGACGGTGGATGAATATGGACCTAGTGCAGCTTTTGTACTATGCTCCCGTTCGGGCCTCCTCTTTGCTGGACTGCATTCCTAATCTCTCATTTATTACCCATTTGCTTTCTCATATTTTCCATCTTAATTTAATCTTGTAAAAACACTCCACGCAATGATTTTATACCTTTTATATTGGGGAGTACAGATGTCTTTCACAACACGGAACTGAAACTCAAGCCATATTGGCTCAAAAATTCAAAGAGTTTCATTGTGATACCAATAGAATCAAATCAGTATCCGAGTTACAATTTAGATTGGTTCCGACAAACCAGTTTTAAGTCAGACTGGTTGTGAATCGGAGTGTATACAAAATGTCAAAAATCTGCTTGTATAGAGAAGAAGTGGATGAGTGAGAGGACAGCATGCGGACGTTACAGAGGGTAGTTCAGGCTTGGGAGAGGATGCTAAAGGCACCCCCAAAGAAGGTATATACCCCAAAAAAAATACTACCAATGAAGAGACAGAGCACCGTTTAAACTACAAGCTATCAGTTACGCAGAAGAACATGGGAATCAATGAGCCGCGACAGAATTCAAGATTTTTATTTCTTTAGTGAATTAACATAAATTTGTACTGTATAAAGAGAGATGTTACTGCGACGGTATCTAGTCATTGAGTGGCGTGTAGAAGGCTGTTGTGAGTGTGAGATGCTGGGATGCCGCGCTGCCATAACTGTCCTCTCCATCCATCCGTCCGCCCATCCATCCAAACCAAACACACCCATAAATAGTGAAATTAGACAAACTGCAATGTTAACCAGAATTTTTTCTTCTTCTTTTCCTTTTGGCTCGTCCTGTTAGGGGTCGCCACAGCGTGTCATCTTTTTCCATCGAAGCCGATCTCGTGCATCTTCCTCTCGAACACCCACAGTCTTCATGTCCTCCCTCACAACATCCATCAACCTTTTATTTGGTCTTCCTCTCACTCATTTGCCTGACAGCTCCATCCTCAGCACCCTTCTCCCAATATACTCACTCTCTCGCCTCTGGACATGTCCGAACCATCTAAGTCTGCTCTCTCTAACCTTGTCTCCAAAACATCCCAATTTTGGCTGTCCCTCTAATGAGCTCATTTCTAATCCTATCCAACCTGCTCACTCCAAGCGAGAACCTCAGCATCTTCATTTCTGCAACCTCCAGTTTTGCTTCCTGTTCTCTTTTTAGTGCCACCGTCTCTAATCCGTACATCATGCCCGGCCTCACCACTGTTTTATAAACTTTGCCCTTCATCCTAGCAGAGACTCTTCTGTCACATAGAACACCAGAAGTTTTTAATGGTGCTAAAATAACAAAATATTACTTAAAACACTATCAGTGCATTTACTTCTTCTTTTTCTTTCATAAGTGCACTGACACGAATAGTGTTTATTTCCATTATTTTTTTGAAAATAGATTTTCACAATGGTTTTGAACAAATCAGAGATGGACCATTGTCCTGGAGCTGATTGTGTTGGTGTTTCGAGCTTCGTTAAAAGGCGACTGAGATATGAGATAACAAATTGGGAGCTTGGTAAGAATGTGGAAGTCCGCTGTGTGCTTGTTTTTGGGGTTTGCTGGCGTGGTGGATCGGAGGAGGGGGTACCTTGGTGCTGTGTGTGAGCAGCGTCAGTGTGCTTTTGTCCCACACCAAAGCTGACCAGACTGGCAGAAAAACCTTTGGATGGGTGGAGTGTCTGTCTCTGTCCTCTCAGTGAGAGCTACTTACAAGAACAGCAGAGGGGAGAGAAAAAAGGGCCTCAAAAATGAGGGTGGGCGGGGAGGGGTTGGGGTGGGTGGTGGTGATGAAAGAAAAGAAGCTTGGAAAAAGTTTGTGAGACACCCCGAGACTCTGAAAAAAGACAGTGGCCACTTCAGTATTGTTGGCCACAGAGGTTCCTTTGTGGCCCGACGTTGCTGGCGACGGCGGGAAGAACTCCAACACTCGCTCAGACGGGCCCAAAAAGAGAGGCCCTCAGCTGTTTACAGTACATTGGTGCTCATCTCACATGGGAGAGGCCAACGGAAGCCCCTCTCCCTTTTGGGCAGTCAGACTATGTCAGCACACTAGTCATTCATTCGGGCGTCAATAAGTGCGAACTGCTTTCTGGTTCGACCAATCAAACAAAGGTCTCCGTCCGCTCAGAGGTTATGTCGGGTTTGCACGCTGTCTCCCTCCCGAGCAGAGGGGAAAGTGCTGTGTCGTGCTGCCAAGGTTTCTGAATAACCTCATTTAGATAAGCTTGCATATTGGCCATGGCGAAACGATTTCTTGATTTAGCGCCAAAGAGTCTTGTAGGAATCTTTGGGTGACATACAGTATCTTGCCCATCGATCCCGTCTGTCCCAAACAATGCAAAGCTTACAGGAACTTGCATCTGCACTCTGTGTAATGCTCATCTCTATTACAGATGGCTTGGGAGGTGGGGTGGATGGGGGGACGCGGGGACAGAGTCTCCTGGAGCTGAGGATTAGAAAGAAGACTGCGAAAAATAAACTTTTTCTTTTCCTGGATTTTTGTACGATGAGGAAGGTCAGAGTATTAATTACGGTGGTACCTTTACTTACAAAATTAATTTGTTTCCAAAGTCATTTCATAATGTGAATTTTTCCCAAGTGGAAATACATTTTTCAAGTAAATAGTCTAATCCATTCCAAACCCTTCAAAAAACAAAGTCACCGAATCCAAACACACTGCGAATCCAGGGCCCATTTTTTCATTTTGTATCATGAATTTTCCTTCATAAGTAGAGGTACCACTGTACAATTGTGGGGGAAAAAATGGTATTTGAAGCATTAAAATTGTGTGAGGTCATTTTATCTTTTTAATTTATCAAATGAATACATTTCAGTCACTTTCAGTTCCAGTGTCAATGTCATGTTTTTTCAGTGGCAGTTAAGATTGTCACTTAACAACGAGAAGCATCTATCCATATTTAAGAACTTTGTCATGAGATTGATAAGACAGCAGAAATATAACTATCATTCATTGATATCCAGAAGTTGAAGAATTAATGTAGTTAAATGAGTACTATAATGAGATAAATTTGCCAATGGGAAAAAAAATACTTGGAGGCTATTAATATTTGTTTGACAGAAATGTGAATCAGTTTCTTTGTACCTTTTATGGGAAAATAAATGCAGATGAAATGAAAGGATTACATTATGACACTTAATACCCTTAATACACGTTGCCACTTTTGTGGCAAACTCTTAAAAGCTTCACATTTTTGAGGACATTGTCAAAATGCCTCATTTTGCGCACAAACACGCACACAAAATAAATCAAATACAATAGAAAAGCCCTGCGTGCCGGAGCCCCAATGCCCAGAGCTGTTCCCTAGACTGCCCATGCCGACCTGCTTTTATTTGTAATTACTGTTTGATTAAGCATGCTGGGCAGCTCCCAGCGTCCGGCTGGCAGGCCACTGATACACAGCTTTACACGGAATGTCTGCGACCTCCCTCACTTGCAGCCTAGCCTCCCGCTTTGCTTTCGCGCCCTTTGCCCGAGATCATTTACTCCGCTAGTCTTGGTGCATAAAATAAGCAATAATCCGACATCAATAAGTCTGAGTATCTATGTTGAATTTAGCTGTGGGCAAACACGATCCCTCACCCCACATAAAGAGAACGCCGTAATCTTAAAAGTGCTTGGAGACCTTGTTATAGAGTCCTCTATAGGCACTTGGGTTTTACAAGAGAGGGGAGACAGGTTATTCGTGAGCAGGGAATAAAGAGGGGAAGCAAAGAAGACGGGCGCTGAAGCATGAAACGAGTGTTTGATGCTTAGTGCAGTGAGTCTTCCGATGGGGAAACGGAGCACATTTAGAGCAAAGTCTTTGCTGGGCATCCAACATCACATCTGGAGAAAAGATGTCCAGTTCAAACGTTGTCGATGGTTCAGTCCACAAGGTGGTTAATGGTGTCTATTTCAGTCCTAAATTGAAATCAGAATGACAGCTTGTAAGATTGTCAATCAAGGTGAATACTGCAAAGACACAGGGTACATTCATAAGCCGTGTCCGGTAACATAATTGTTCCTGTCTCCTTTATAGTTAGGTGGCAAGACCGCCAACGTAGCCAACAGCAGAATTGCAAGGTCGGCAGATAACGTGTAACTGGACTGATCTGACTGTGAGAAACCAAACCACGTCTTTCTTGGCGCCAAGTCCGTGCCGTCTTGTTATGAAATACATGACAGCTCCAAGATGCGTCCAATTATCATCGTCCTAATTGTGTCACAACCAATCACGCTTTTGCTTAGTTCGTATGGCGTAGGGGAGTTTTGGACGGCGCTTTTATTACTTCTGCCAACGAGGCTATGTTCTCATCGCGGCAAGTTAGGCTGTCAATGGCTTCTCAAAAACTACCGGCCTGATCCAAACGATTTTAGTGTAATCTTTTGACATGGTGGTTTATGTAATGTAATTGTTTTACATTTTCGGTAACCACCTCATAGGATTCAATACCAGGACCCGTGCCAAATATTCTGCCTTTACAAATACGGAAGTGCAAACCACAGCTAGAATGGCCCTCAGTAAGGATTACGACAGATGAGTACATTCTTGTTGCTCAAGAGCATCTCAGCCTCAAATGGCACATGCATGAGTGGGAGGGGGGGAGTCGGTGCTTATTCAGCCCTTATCCATTTATTTGGCTCCAGGTAGCTTTGCTAACTCCACAGCTAGAGCACAGACCACTTGGTCCAGTCCTGATCAGAATCAGGCCCTGTACTGTACACCTTTGTAGATAGCCAGTCACAATATATATTTGAATAAGAACAGGAACAAAATCTCCTTTTTATCTATTGTAATGCCTTGGCCTTCGTCATTTCGTGGAAATTGATTTGTTGAAATATCAAGTGAAGTTTGAATATTTGTGAACGAATTGAAGTGGTTTTTGTGTGATCTTAATACCTTTGAAGTTGGTCAGAGATGAAAGGCATCATGATTATCAATCCACGCCAACATTTTTGCCAGGAAAGTTAGTTCTTATGTTTCATTAGATCCTCCAGTAAAGAGACAGAATCACTGTAAAACACAAGGTACCTGCAGGCGAGCTATATTTAGCCCAAGCAGTTTAAGTCTGGAGTACAGGGTTGTATATTCTCTAAGCCTGTCTAGCCTCAGACACCGAGCACGTTTGCAACACCAGACCCAACCCCACCTCCTCTCCCCTCGCTTCCACCCCAGACAACTGAAGTGTGTTTTGTCTGGTGGCCCTCTCAAAAGGCACGTGAAATAAAAAAATGTCAGCTGTGTCTGCGGATGTCGGATGTCATTGAAGGGCGTCAGACAAGAGGCTTTATTATGCATACGATTTCATTCATTAGCAGACTCTTCCCCACAGACTAAGCCTTTTTAAGAGGAGTCTTCACCCCTTTCAGCGTTGACTAGTTTCATAGGAAGTTGTTAAAAAACTCTGATCCCACTTCTGTTAAATTGTTTCCAGGATCGAAGCTCTTATGAACAGTATATTTTTATAAAATAACATCGGTCTGATTTCATCTGAAACTTTTTTCCTCCTGCCTGCTACTTGTTGTACATGTCCCATTAAACACATTGACTGGACTAATCCACCAAAGAGTAATGCGTCACTGTTAGATGTGTTGGAAGACTCCAGACTACAGACAGGCAGGATTAATGAGCGACAAATTCTAATAACTGGTTCCATTTAGGATCCTGTTTCAAGTATTTAGACTCATGAAGCTGTCATTCCAAACTTTCTCTGGTGCGTCAAGCGTGCTAATGATCATGCGTCAGCGCTGGTTTTTGTTGGTTGGAGTCCAGTGTTTGCAAGTCAATTGATCTGGATCTGCGGTATTTTAGGAAAGCTGTATGCTTTAAAGTAGCTTTGGCATAAACGTGCAGCATTTGTCCAAAAGAAATTTTGCAACAAGCATTCACTGGAGACAATGATAGAAAAGACAAGCGACGTGGGCCATCCTCGGATGGTATGCGTAATGTGAGATTCGAGATGACCCTCACGCCAGCTGCTGCTGTTCTCTTGGCCACGACCGCTCTCATCCATGAGCAAGCAACCTAATATTTGTTTCAACATCCAATCAGTAATTGGCAAGCGGTTTACACTTCAAAGATGTTGCGAAGGTGGGAACCGGCGGAGGTTGTTGAGTGAGAGTCTGGGTCTGGGTGCGGCCCGCCTGGACATTGGGTTGGGTGGGGGGTGGGGGGTGGGGGGGGGTTAAGGGTGATATGTTTGGGCTTTCAACACATGCTGACTCAACATGATTCAGCTCCACTGACCCCGCGACCTCTCCAGGCGGCCGGGCTGCACCTTTGTCGTACGGATGTTTGCGCTACGATAGCCTGACTGTACGCCCGAGATGCTATAGCCGTCATGGCATCTGCTACAGTGTGAGAAATTTTGTCTAACAAACATGGTCCATCGGTCTGACGCTATTTGTTTACAGGTCCCTGAAATAATAACAATTTGATTAAAGGGTTTGCATGAACAATGTATCCAATAGGTCATGTAATATGTACTCTATTTTGACAATGTGATGTTGAATCCTCTCTGTTTTGAGAAGATTTTTATCGACAATTCCGAATTATCAAGGGCGCTGCCATATTCGGGAGTCACATGACTTACGTGTGTGGATGTGACGTGTAAGGTGCCGCACCAAAGGCTCGATTACATTGTGCCCAGCACTGATTTCTCGGATTTATCCTCATCTGATGAAGAAATAGTAGTATTGGTTGATCAGGAAGACAGAGGAATACTTCCATATAGATTTGAACCTATGGCTGTAAATAATGTTGAATATTCGGATGGTTCTTTGGGCGGAATGATGCCGGAGTCTGACTACTCGGAGGTCTACGTGTGACATAATAGAAAAATACAAAATAGAGTACATATTACATGACCTATTGGATACACTGTTCATGCAAACCATTGGATTTCCCCATTAAGGAATGAAGTAAATTGCTTCTAAAGCAGTACACTGTACAATAGTATAAAAAGTAGTTTACAGAAAAGGAAGTGAGGGTGCAAGATAAAGAGCAGGTCTAAGAGAAAAAAAATGAAGGCAGAAAAGAAGGTACGTGGGAAGAATGGATGTCAGAACGACAGGAAAAGTTCTGATATTGAAGAAAGAAGGTAAGGAAGGAAGGCAAAGAAACAGGTTTCAGTGACGGAACCAAAGACATGAGGTCCCATGAATAATTAAGAGGTGTGATGGGAGAAGGGAATGAAGAAAAATAGCGGGAATGCAGGTTTAACAAAGGAAGGGTGAGAATATCCACAAAAAAAAGCAGGTCGGAGTGGAAGAAAGGCATGAAAGATGTCAGAAAGGGGAGTGGAGGGACGGAGTAGGAAAGGCAGAAAATAGGTTGCAGGAAAGATGAAAGAATCCAATAATAAAAAATAAAAAAAGAAAGCAGGTAAGAAACAGATGCCAGTGAAACTCAATTAAACTTATTACTATTTTGCATCTTGTTTATTTTGTAACTTCAAGCTATCTACAGTATGTAGGATAGTTACCGTTGGCCATAACCCCCCCCAACCAAACTGAAGGCAGGAGGCTGTTGCGTGTGTTGGCCCCACTCATCCAATTATAAATCTAATCGCAGCTGATATAGATTTTTGATTGCCTGTCAGCAGAAGAGATGCAGTACACTAAATTGTGATGGTTTTTCCAAACTAGGACGAAACAGGGCATCAACACCAGTGGAATCGGTAACCACAGCTCAGGGGAAAGACGGAACCGCTACAATCCCTGTTCTTAGTGGTCCACAATTAGCCTACCTTCCCTTTGGAGGATGAAGAGAATGTTTTCTTTTTTTTTTTTTTTTTTAATCCCAGAGGAAATAATGGAAATAGAAACAATCCATTGCATTGTTGCCGTCATAAAACCAGACCGTGTGTTAACATTTTAACTGATATGCACGTAAAAAGAAATTGTGAACTAACTTTAGGCAGCAAGACACCCTTGAATGATGATACAGTAACTCATGATTGGGTGGACCATGTTATGCAGGTAATTTTGTAGAAAAAAAGGTACAAAATTATTTCCAAGTGCCTTAAAAAAAAAAAAAAAGCAAAACGCATGCACACACCTGATCCCTGGACGCTTGCTGAGCTGAGGTTTACCGTGCTAGCGTTGTGCACGTCTGCCTCTTGGCTTCCCCGTACGCAGATGATTTTCTAATAATTGAGCTGTCAAGGAGCTACACAAACAGATGTGAATTTTCTTTTTATGATTTGTTTTAGGACTAAAATAATCCTCTTCTTCTCAATAGCCGCGAGGAGAGTATCATGTGTTGGAGCGAGAAAATGGGAGATAAGCGAAGCAGCAGTAACGGCGCAGAGGACGTGCCGCTCCCAGCTCTTGGCGCCGCTCCGCCAAAACTCCGTGAGGTCCTTCGGTATTAGCCGCTAGTCCGCATCCCCCACGCATTTTCTACCTTCATCCAACTTGGCCGCCTGTGATCTCAGATGAATTGTCTAGTGCGTTTTCTTGGGTATCGTTAGTCAGAAATATTTTCAAGCAACTTTTCTTTCCATTTACGCTTGGCCACAAAAATCCTTAAAATGTCCCTTACTTTTTTTTTCCTTTTTTTTCTGAAGTAGATCTGCAAATTAAATCAGCAAGAATGCTGAGAGCAGATATCACCAAGGAGGCAAAAAGCGGGTTTAAATTTCCAATGTAGAAAGTGTGGGAAGTGCAGGGCTGGAAATGTGAATGATCTTTGTGTAAATTATTGAAACAATATGGACATGATGTTGGCAGCGAGACAGTTTGTGTCCCGCACTCATACGCAGCTGTTTTATTTTTGGGAAAAGACTCTTAAAAGTTTTTCATCGAGATTCACAGTCATTAATGGCAGATTGAACGTAACCAATCAGAATTAAAGGACAGGAGGCAGTCCAAGTACAAAAAAAAAAAAAAAAAAAAACCAAACTAAACAAAAAACCAAAATGCCCCTGTAGACAGGAAGTCAGACTTGACTTGAAATGCCAAAATAGAGTCAAACAACATGTTTTGAGCATTGAAAACAAACCCCGCTTATTATTTTCTGGAGTTAAAAAGTATCTTCTCACCGGACCGGTACAAATATCTTTGGCCCGAAGTTGTGCTTATCATCAAGTGCATGCAGCGTTTACGCAACCGGCCGTTGCACGTCCCAGCCGGGGCATTAGGTCTACCAGCTTTCAGCATTGTAGTCGAACCGGCGGCCCCACTGCGACAAGCCTCTCTATGCTCTTAATTTGGCATGTGGCCCGGAGGTGTCACAAATACCGACACGCTTTCACGTGACGGAGCCTTTAGCGCCCCCGCCTCCCTGCTCTTAATCTCAGCATTCTGTCTGCGCAGCCAGGTATTGTCGGGCCCTCTGAAGGCCCTGTGAATAGTGTCAAACTTGATAGTTCTCCTTTTTCTTGCTGTACGTGGCAGAAGAAAAAGTGCCCACCGTGCAGGTTTTTCCTTTTGTAAAGGCTGCCGCCTAGTCCTCCTGGGAACGCGGCGCATTCCAGCCACAATCGCTCCCTTTGTGAATCTCAGTATTGTGGCCCACAGTCTGCCGGGCTGATAACCTCGTGAGTCCTCGGTCTCATGCATGCCGGCGTGGTCTAGACTCCTCCTAGCGCTTACAGTGGCCCATAATGAGCCGAGAGGGTTTCCAGTGCTTTTGTTTTGACACAGCCTACCGCCTTCATCGAGGACCTTTGAAGGAGATTTGATTCAAGCGCCACAACATCCAGATGAATCACTCACCATACTACTGCGCTCATGTCTGCACGGTGGAAGGATTCACGCTAAGGCCGTTCTACAGTACACGTTTTGTGTGAATCCCAAGAGAAACGCATTCGTATTGTTGCCCTTGCATCTCAGAGCATTTTCAGAAGAACGGGTTTCTCGACACGTGCTGTCATTTTTGTTTTGACTTCAAGCACTACATGGTAGCACCAAGCTCAACTTCACAACAAGCAGCAGTTTGGCTGATGATGATGAGTTCAGAGGACCGGTAGTTTATTGCCACTCCCTTTGGGTTTGGTCTGTCAAAGTAATAATAAAACAAAAAGTATTACATACTGAATATTTAAAATAACCACATTGCTTTGTTTTAGATGAGTCTGTTTAGTTTGTTGGCAAACATTGCAAAACAGCATGGATGCGTTAGCGAATAGCATCATTGTTGCGGTGTATATAAAGGTCACAGGACAAAGAAGTTAGGAGCTAAGTTAAAATAAATATTTGCATTGTTTATATGTTATGTAATAACAATTACAAAGATGGACGCACGCACTGGAGAGGAGAGGAGTGAAGATTAGCCGAAGCAAAACACAATATATGTGCATGAATGTGAGGGGTGGAGGAGGAAGAGTGAAGCTCAAAGGAGAAGAGATAGCGAGGGTGGACGACTTCAAATACTTCGGGTCAACAATACAGAGCAATGGTGAGTGTGGTAAGGAAGTGAAGAAACGGGTCCGAGCAGGTTGGAACAGCTGGCGAAAGGTGTCTGGTGTTCTATGTGACAGAAGACTCTCTGCTAGGATGAAGGGCAAAGTTCATCAAACAGTGGTGAGGCCGGCCACAATGTACGGATTAGAGACGGTGCCTCTGAAGAAACTACAGGAAGCAGAACTGGAGGTGGGAGAAATGAAGATGTTGAGGTTCTCGTTCGGAGTGAGCAGGTTGGATAGGATTATAAAGGAGCTAATGAGAGGGACAGCCAAATTTGGTTGTGTCGGGGAGAAGGTTGGAGAGAGCAGACTTCGATGGTTTGGACATGTTCAGAGGCGAGAGTGCTGAGGAGGGTGCTGCCAGGCAAAAGAGCGAAAGGAAGACCAAAGAAAAGGTTGATGGGTGTTGTGAGGGAGGACATGAGGAGAGTGAGTGTTAGAGAGGAAGATGCACGAGATAGGCTTAGATGGAAAAAGATGACACACTGTGGCGACCCCTAACGGGACAAACCGAAAGGGAAAAAAATGATGTATGTAATACATGCATATCATTTCCAGCAAGTTTTTAACTATAGTTTAGCTAACGATTTTTTTCATGAAGTGTGTTGATAGGTACATGAATATATCTGAAGCTCGAAACAACAAGTTGTAATTACTGTGTCCACCGCATTGGCTACCGGAATTGACGTTGCAATTACCAAATGCGGCACACTACGCTCTACAACTGAACTTGGCTTTGTCAAACCGTACGTTTGAGCTGATCAGGAGGTCCGAATCTGACAGTGATGAGGATGGTGGGGGTTTTGCGCAAACATCTGTCGATACAGTCATGGCTAGAAATAAGCACAACTGTAACAACACAATATTCATATATGTGTCAGTGACAGGGCACAAGTATGCCGTGTCCCTGTATATTGTGTACCCCTCACGCGAGTAGGTTTATAACTTGCGTGGGCCCCCTTTTTTTGGGGTGGGGGTGGGGGCGGGGGGGGGGGTAATACTGCCAAACTGCCCAGTGCATAATAACCATAAGATCGTCAGAGGTACGTAGAAGGAGATAATCACCTGTGCCTGCGAGATTTATTTCTCTTGCTGGGGGTTGAGGTCCCGATGGCTGTAGGTAAAATAGATGCCACCGTGGCTGCTTTCAGCCTCTGCCTAGCTACACCTGTGCATCAAATACTTTCTGCACTCTTTCTCAAAACACGCAGGATCTAAGCGATCAGCACAGTTTGGAATGCTTGCTAGGCAACCCTAGCTGACCACGTTTCTTCCCTTCGACTGGGTTTCCCTATCCACTGGTCACGTACTCCTTTTTTCGCTTGGAAAGCCCAAGAAACACTTGCCACCGGCTGAACCATTTGTACTACCGAATGCCACACGACTAACCATCGCTAAATCGTACGACAACAAATATACAAGGGCGGGAACAACAGCATGAGATAATGGCACACCACGCAGCATGAACAGGCTGTTTGGCTTTTTTGACCTCACATATCGGATAGAGACGAAGATCGGAGGCCACATCCTGAATCATATTTATCGATTTAACTGCTGTATATCTGCTACGTAATCACATTGAAATTGCAGATGTAGCTTGTAAAGGGCCTCTAGAGTTATCAAAAACATTTTTGTCCTCAGACCCCTGCTTAATGCTAACACATAGTGGGAAACAGCATTTGTTGTTCTAAGCAATAACATCAATTGCTATGTTATAACACAAATAGTGACGCAGCACATGAAGACAGACAATGCAATGATACACTTCGGCATATTTTCTTATCCCCTTTGAAAAATGACTTCTTATTGCAGCTTACTGGGGAGTTTTCACCTGCTGTTTATATCAGTATGGCTATATTATACGACCCCTAAGTGATCAAGTCACGTACACCACAAGAAGCAGTACAGTTTCCATTGAATTGAAGCAAAAAAAAAAAAAAGTGTCAAAAAGTGTTTAATTCTTTATTTTCTATTTAATTGTCATGATGTTGTTTTTATAAAGTCTAATATTTTTTAAGTTTAAGAGTGCGGTCACAAAACAAAAGAGAACATTTCCACAAATGCTCTTTTGTGCCAGGAAATGTTCGTTTTTGTGAGAAGCATTGATAGAATTTTTTTTCGTTTTAATTGGGTCAGTCCTGAGCGACAAGCATCGTCATTTTTATTTTTGAAACTCGTGTTGCGAATGCAAAGGGATCATTCACGCGAATGAATTTCTCAGGGTGTAAATTGATCAGACACGAGCGTTCACAGAAATACTTCAGTTTGAAAAAAAAAAAAAAGTCTCATATGAGAATCAAATAGTTGTGTAGTCTTCGCGGTACTACATCTTGGATTTTCTCGTCAGTAACAGAATTGCTGCTTAAATCCAACGGACGGCCACGTTTCCAAACATGTTTCGTTTTCCTCAGCAGTTTCCAACGATGCTGGAAAAAAAAACTTGGTGGTAGGGGGCAACATAGGGGTCTTAATTTAGTTGCACTCTCACACTGTTCTTATGTCATCAGTCATCCGTCGCTCTCACTTGGGCTGAAGAGAACATGTTTTTCTCTTCTGGGCAACGCACAGCAATTGCGAAGGTTACGTAGTCGGGGCAGACGGAAATAATTACCGCGCACTTGTAAATTCTTCTTCCCCCTTTTGTTCCTCTTTGCCTTGAACAATCCTCGCAAGGTGCCGATTTTGTTTATGATTACATCGCGCGGCCAAAGATGTTGACCAGCCGGACCTGTCATTTACAAGGCTTAAATACCGTCGGGAATCTCCTTTGCCGCGGCATAGACGGGCTTTTGTGTGTGGAGTTCATGCAAAGCGACCCCCGCCCCACCCTGCTCCGCATCACCCCCAACCCCCGCCCTTCCTCCTCTCTACAGATCAAGCGTCGGATGACAGACAATGATGAAAATTTGATTCTTTGAAGTTGTAAGGGCCATTGAAACGTGTAAAATTCTTCAATTGAAAGGGAAGGCCGAAGAGTCTTGGGTGGCGGCTGGCGGGCCGGCGTGCTGGGAGGTTCGTCCGGGTTTTGTCGTCCCCTCGCTGTCGAAAATTGGACCGGATCCTTGATAAGGGCTTGAAGGGGCACCAGTTGCTTGGGAATACACCCCCCCCCCCCCCAACTATCCCATCCTCTAGTCAACGGCAAAGTTGTTGTTTTAAATACAGCCGTTCTCTTTGTTTTGTCTTAAGTTTGACAATAAACTTGAACTTGGAGAAACAATAAACAGCTTGAAGCATTTTTATTTAATTTTTTTCAAAGAATTGTTCACTGTCTGCCAAACGTCTGCTCGTTGTGAGGTCAGCCGAGTTGAGATCACCGCCGCAATCGCAAATTTCTCTCAAATAATCCACCACATTTCTAAAACTCGTTAAGTCGGGTCACTCGTATCTCAAGGCGCTTGTGTGATAATAACTTTGGTGGGGAGGGCCTGACCAAGACACAAAAGAATTTGAACCTTGCGCAGGCCGTGGGCGTTTGTGTTCTATTTAAAAAGAAATAAATCGATAAAATAGCCCAAGCGTCCCAAAAGGTTGAAAGCGACTTGAATTTCTGAAGTGTTGTAGGAAAGATGTATTATCTGGATGAAGCACTGACATTTACGTTAGTTTGAAATATATGCTCAAATTGGAATCAATAAAGCTTTTTTAGCGTGGCGTGTAAAAGGAGACCGCAATCTTGACTGATTAATGCAAAGATCGCGTGATTTACGAGGCGGATTTTGCTCTCTTGTCGGATTCTCGCGGCCTCCCAACACCTGCTCGTCAACTTTCTCGCAGGCCCCGTCACAAATCCTTCAAGCTCCAAAAAATATATCATTCAGCCAATGGAATGAAAGATTGTGGACGAGCGCAGGAGATGTTGCCTCAGCTCCCCCCTCCCCAAAAGTTGCTTGACGAGCCAATTTCCAAGTCATTTGTCCGTCTGTGCCCGCAGGACATAAGCGCCGTGACGGGGGTGCCGGAGGAGCACGTGAAGACGCGCAAAGTTCACATCTTCGTGCCCGCCAGAACGGCCATGCAGTCGGGAGTCAACAACACCAAGAAGTGGAAGATGGACTTTGACACCAGGGAGCGTTGGGAGAACCCGCTGATGGGCTGGGCCTCCACGTAAGAACCGCTCTCGAGGCGGCTGCCGTACGCCAGGGGGGTCCGTGTTTCACATTTGTATTTGTTTTGCAGCGCGGACCCCTTGTCCAACATGGTTCTCTCTTTCTCCTCCAAGGAAGACGCCGTCGCCTTTGCGGAGAAAAACGGTAATTCTGCTTCAGCTTTGGCGTGCCGATGGAGGAACGTTTGATCCGACCCGGTTCTTTGTCGCGTTTCTCTTTCTTTAATCCACGGGTGACTTGAGGTGCTGATATTACAAGGGAGTGGAAACAGAATCGTGATGAGGATTCGCACTGCCAAACAATTCCGGGTGTCACCGGAATTGCAGCGGAACGACGGTTTTCCGTTCCAAAAAGTCCAAAATGGAGTTGGATGAAAGCTAAAGCAAGATTTCCCATAGGAAATAATGGAAATCCAATTAATCCCCCCAAAATAAAAACTATATTGAGTTCCAAATTATGATGCAAATATTTTTCAAAAAAAGATATTCAAGCAGGAACTCTCCAAAAAGCCACAAATTTAACAAATGTGAGAGTTGGGAAGTTGCTGTCAAACTTTTAATTTTGACTTTTGTTTGCAATACAGTAATTTTTGATTTCATGAACTCGGACCTAATGCTGTAAAGTCAAGAAATGACAACCTTCCGTTTAAGACCTGTCAAATATCTTCAAATTCAGTTGTGCGTAACAATTTAGAAATGTGCATTAATTTTTCCATCCAAGCAACATATTTTTCACGGACGCTCTTGCTTATTTCATTAAGACAATGTCAAAACACGTTCTGCACGTGTTTCAACAGCGTGGCTTCAAACACACAAAATAAAAAAGATAACAAAAATCACGTTTATCACACATAAATGCTCTTCTCTTTGTAGTGTATTCAATAAAAAATAGGTTGGACATGATTTGCAAATCACTGTATTCTGTTTTTATTAGTTTTAACACAACGTCCCAACTCGATTGGAATTGGGGTTTTGTAGAAACGCGAGTTCAAACGGCCGACATGTCGCCTCCAAGCATCTGGGAAAAGTTTGTTGAAAGGACGGCCCGTCCTGTGTTTATGACTCGGTGACAACAGCCAGCCCGCCGACGTTCACCCGACGCCTCTCTGCAGTTGGAAGTCGTCCAACGCGACGTCGCCGCCGGCTATCACTCACGCCGATGTTTGCCTTCCAGGTTGGAGCTACGACATCACCGACCAACGGACCTCCAAGCCTCGCGTCAAATCCTACGGAGCCAACTTCTCCTGGAATAAGAGGACCAGGAGGTCCGCTAAGTAAACGTCAGTTGCCGTGACCTCCCGTTCTGCCGCCCGCTGCGGACCTGTATAATTCCTGTCAATAAAAAGCTTCATCGCACATTTCAACCAAAACCTTGCAGTCATTATTGCTTTCATTTTTCAAACATTCACCTCATTACCGACTTCCCAATGTTTCACACTTGATTCATGAAGTGTGAGGACGTTTGCGCAACAAAGAAACTTACTAGTACAATCAGAACCTGTTTAAACGCTGGGATAAATATATGTGTTGGCCAAATTCTGCGTTTTTTCCGGGGGGACATTTTGTTACCATCTGTCTTTGGAGTTTGGGATTTTTTTTTTTCTCAAGATGGTTAAAACTTGTGGACAACAGCACCAGCATTATTTTTAGTAGCCTCGTGTTGTTGATTATACGCGTAAGAATACGGCTGTACTTTTCCATTTATGGCCTAGAACAGGGGTGTCAAACTTATTTTTGTCACGGGCCACGTTGTAGTTACAGTTTCCCTCAGAGGGCCGTTATGATTGTGAAACCAGAAATATATTCAATCACCTCATCATATTTATACATGCAATTTGAAATTTTGCTCCAGATTTTAGCAAGAATCACGGAAGTTGGCACACATGATTTATGTGCCTTGAGTTCTACACCTGTGGCCTAGAAGCTTTTTCAATTTTTTTTTCATAAAAATATTTAATGTAACATTAATTGGAGACTCTAAATTGCCCCTTGGTGTGGTTGTGTGTGTGACTGTTTTCTGTCTCTCTGTGCCCTGCGATTGGCTGGCAATCAGTTCAGGGTGTACCCCGCCTCCTGCCCGTCTACAGCTGGGATAGGCTCCAGCACACCTGCGACCCTTGTGAGGATAAGCGGCAAAGAAAATGGATGGATGGATGGATATTTAATGTAACAACGACAACAGTCGGAGCACCAGATGATGCGCTCAGTCTCAAAAATTCGTTGCCATAAATCCTATAACTGCGTATAATTTTAATTTGCGTCCCCGCGATAATGTAGCGACGTGAACAAGCCGCGAATGTTTTTGAAAGCGGGAGGGGGGAGGGGCTTCACACTTGGCGGGCGAACTCGCTGCCGGAGCTTGTTTGCGGCCTTTGTGTTCAGTAAACAGTGGCGTTACTCTGCGGCCCGATCCCGCTCTGCGTGACTGCACTGACGCTCACATACCAGTCGTGGGCGCCTAATTGGTATAACCCTTCATTAATTAACGCACTGCATTGCAAATCTTTCACAGCCTTGTGCTCGCTATTTATGTTGCTCTTTCGCCGGGCGCATCAAAGGCACCGATCTGATATGAGTGTAATGGCCCGACGGGGTCGGCGGGCCGTGAATGACGGCAATGTGTTGATGTTAGCCTTTGAAACGCGTTTGGCGAGAAACGGGCGAGGCGGGGCGCTCTTCGTAAAAAGTTGAAAGCGTTATAAGTGCACGAATGTATGCGCAATGAGAGCATTGATTGTGCTCATTATCACAGGGTGGCCATGCGCACTGCCGCTCCAGAGCAGATTCAACGCGAGCTCGTGAGTCAAGTGGATTTTTATTTTTTTATCGTGGGCTCATTAGCCTGCAAACATATTTGGGTAGCTCGGTCTTCAAAATGGCAGCGGGTAGCAAATGTACCCGCACGTCATCCATCCATTTTCTGAGCCGCTTATCCTCACAAGGGTCGCGGGAGTGCCGGAGCCTATCCTAGCTGTCAACGGGCAGGAAGCGGGGTACACCCTGAACTGGTTGCCAGTCAATCGCAGGGAACAAACAGACGAACAACCGTTCGCACTCACAATCACACCTAGGGGCAATTTAGAGCGTCCTATTAATGTCACATGTTTTTTGGGATGTGGGAGGAAACCGGACTGACCGGAGAAAACCCACGCAGGCACGGGGGGAGAACATGCAAACTCCACACAGGCGGGGCCGGGATCGAACCCGGGACCTCAGAACTGTGAGGCCAACACTTTACCAACTGATCATATTTTAGGATAAAGTACAGAGATTTGCGACAGGAGTCATAATCAGGATTTAGCTCTGGTTCAGACAACACAAGTAAAACTTACCTTCCACCATCAGTTACTATCCAATACTTGTTTTGATAACATGGTACAAATTTTTTGCAAAAAAACACGTGCAATCCCCAGGGGCATGTGGGGGGGGAAAAAATTGTTTTATGGTCTCATGAAAACCAAGCTTGAACTTCTTGGCAGGAATTCCAAAAGGTGTTTGGCGACAAACACAACTCAACACCGCAGGAACAGCGTGGGCCCGAGTCAAGGTGGGAAATTTCTTGGGAACAATTCCAAATGGCAGTCAGTGTTAGCACCGGCAGAAAAAGAGAGAAAGAGGAAAAAAAAAACGGAAAAGCCTACAAGAACATCTGATTTATTTGGGGTGAATCAGAGGCACTTTAAATGGTGGCAGGTGTATGTTGAGTCTCATTTTCTCCGAGCTTGTGATTTAATTCTGCACAGCCGCACGTTCCAGTTCGAAGAGGGTGTGCACAATTGTGCAACTCCATTGTTCCATATATTTTACTTCTCCCATGAAAGGATTTAGTTGCCTGGGCCACCCCAGCTTACTTGGCAACCTCATTCAAACCACATTGTTCTCATGTACAGTTAATAGCTCCATAACTGCACCCCCCTGAAAAAAAGGCCTTCGCAGAAAAAAATGAGAAAAAAATTTTTTTTTCTTGTTCAACGCTTGATTAAATCAGTATCCTTTTCACATGAATGCCTCTTTTGACAGCTGCTTTAACTTCTCTTGCAGCCCAGGACCAAAAAGTGAAAATCTCGAGACGTTGTAGATGTTGTGTATTATCAACGTGCCATCCGAGATTCTCCACACGTGATGCATGCGTGTAGCACCTGCTCGTTAGTCTCACGCCGGGTGTTGGCTGGCAAACTATTTTATCGTCGTATTGGCTGTTTCTAATTGGCTCAAGCAGCTGGGAAAGGCAATAAAAGTAGCACACGCGCTGCAAACTAGCCACATAACACTTCCACTCTCAACTTCAAAACAAACAACAAGACTGATGAGACCTTTGACCCCGAGGTACACCTTTTTGATTGAAAAAGTAAACAAAAAAACAAACACATTTTGGAATGGCTGACGGAATTAAAGAACTGCGATTTCATTTCTGGCTTTGGAAACGGGACCGCCGCTAAACATTTTCTACTGCGCAGTTCAATCAAAGATGGAGGACCCTCCTCGCCGCCATCTTTGTCTCGCCGCTGATGACGTGGGCCTGAACCCTTTGATGTTTTTGCCTTTCGAAAATGTTACCAAAGCGAGAAATTCAATAAAGACGTCAGTTACAAAATGGCTGACAGGAAGTGGACGGGCTTAAACAACATCCATCCATTTTCTTTGCCGCTTATCCTCACAAGGGCCACGGGAGTGCTGTTGGAGCCTATCCCAGCTGTCAACGGGCAGGAGGCGGGGTATACTCTGAACCGGTTGCCAACCAATCACAGGGCACATTGACACAAACAGGCAAACTCACAATCACACCTATGGGCAATTTAGAGTCTCCAATTAATTTTGCATGTTTTTTTGGGGAATGTGGGAGGAAACCGGAGTGCCCGGAGAAAACCCACACAGGCATGGGGAGAACATGCAAACTCCACACAGGCGGGTCTGGAATTGAACCCGGGACCAGCTGAGCCACCGGGCTGCCAGCTCAAATAATACTGCACTTTAAAAAAATGAGAAAAGTTCTGGGAAACAAAATTAACAATTATTAGGTCAAACAACTTGGTCTTATTACTTAAGCCATTCGTGGGCAGCGTCCCATTTTGGGGACATCGTGATTTTCACGCATTATATCTTCCATTTTTTCCCTTGAAAAACATCCTTTAATGAGCAAGGTCCTATTTTTGGGACGATCTACTAAGAAAACCCAAGTGCCCTCTCGCGGGCAGCGTCCCATTTTTGGGACGGGATCCTAAAATTAGTAAAGTTATCATATAACTTAAGTTCAACGAAAAACAAGTGTTATTTCCTTGATTGTTAGGAGACTTTTATCTCAATAAGGCAAAACATTGTCATCCAAGTTAACTACAATTACCGATGGGAAAATGTATTTGAGGGAAGCATTTACATGTCTTCATTGGATCATCTGCGTATCTCGAGCTAGATGGATCCTGCCTCTTTGCTCTTTTTATACGAAGCAGCTAAAAGGGGGGGGGGGGGAAGACAACGATAGGATCCTTTAAAGTAAAAGCAGATTTCGAACTACAGTACGTGTGGCGGAGTAAATTGCAACCAGTAGAAAGTATCTGTGGCATGCTGCTTGATTTCCAGCGTCTTCAAAGAGCGGGTAGGGGAGGGGGGGGGTGGTCGCTTTAGGTGGTGCGACATGCCCCCCCCCTTTTTTTTTTTTGGAGCCCGTGCAGATCTCGGGGTTAGGGAAAGGCCCTCTCCTGGGACCGCAGGCATTCCCTGCATGCCATTTATTAGCCTGAACCGCTTTCCCATTCACAGCAATTTCCAAGATACAAACACACGTTGTTCCCCCCCCCCCCCCCAAAAAAAAAAAAAAAAAAAAAAGAGATGAAAGATGCTCGGACTATGTGATGAACCCCAGCCTACGCAGTGGAATATGTTCCAGGGCCAACCACAACCGTCAAGGTGATGAGAGACCTTATATACACAATTTGGCCCCTCCCATATGCTTTAAAGATATTTTAAGTGATTAAAACACATTTTAAAAGTTTTCTTTCACACCTGTTCTCACTCTCGCTCACACAGTTCCTCAATAAGATAATAATAATATAAGATAATCACCAACAATCATGAGCTTTGTGGTGATTATTTTGTGAGCCAGAAGTCTCGACAACATTTGCCACAGACTCTGACGGGCACGCTGGAAGTGTTGACTTATGGACAATGACAGTGTAATTAAATTCTGGGTTTTATCCATCTTTGCCGCTTATCCTCACAAGGGTCGCAGGAGTGCTGGAGCCTATCCCAGCTATCTGCGTGTAGGAAGTGGGGTAATGTATGTTTGTAATAAGATTTTCAATTCTCATTTGTGTCAATTTTACAATAAAACTTATATAGGAGGGATAAATCAGCTTGAAGCAAGCACGCTTGGCCTCTTATATGAGGAACTGGGTGAGCGAGAGTGAGAACAGGTGCTAAAGAAAACTTTTCAAATGTGTCTAAAGCATATGGGAGGGGCCAAATGGTTTATGTAAAGTCTCTCTATATGATGTGTGATCACCTTGACTTGACCAGCTGTCGACCGGCGGGAGGCGGGGTACACCCTGAACTGGTTACCAGCCAATCGCAGGGCACATGGAGACAAACAGCCGCACTCACAATCACACCTACGGGCAATTTAGAGTGTCTAATTCATGTCGCATGTTTTTGGGATGTGGGGGAGGGGGGGGGGGAACCTACGCAGGCATGGGGAGAACATGCAAACCCCACACAGGCGGATCAAGGATTGAACCCGAGACCTCAAAACTGTGAGGCCAACGCTTTCCAGCTGCTCCACTGTGCCACATTCAGGGTTTTAGTTGTTTTTATGAATTATTGTAGCCGTTAAACATGATTTTTGTGGAGATGTTGATGTTGATACACAACAGTATATAATACCAATTTTCACAATCACCATGTTTGGTAACAAAAGGAATATGTTTTATATACGATATACATATATTGGCGGTTCTCCAAAACAAAAACAACAAAAAACTGAATCCACAAGTGGCGAATGCACAGGTCCACTGGACAAGAAAGCAAATCAAAAATGACCAATCATTGACAGAAGTTGTGACTTCCAGTCCAACGTGTGTCAATCATCTACCCCCCGCCCCCCCCCCCCCGTGGCCTTCCGTTCACCTATTACCCCCCCAAAAGCAGCTTATTCCTAATGGAGTGTGACTGTAACACGAAAAGGTTATCAGAACATTCGTCCTCTTGGGAAGCAGCAGGAGTGCGCAGCTCCACATCTGGATACGTTTGTATACTGTAGTAATCCCAAAAATACCACAATTTAATTTAAAAAAAAAAAAAAAAAAAAGGGGTGCGATAAAGCCGGGAATGGCACGATGACACGCGACATTGAGCGCGGGTGTTCGCTGTAGGCCAGGAAGACAAACAAAAGCGACCAGTTAGCGTGTTGATGAGTCGCTGCGCGTCGTTGACCGTCCCGTCCCATCGCGGCCCGACGACACCGCAGTCTGGAAAAGTCATTCATTTAACGCGCGCGTTTGAAGCGGTGCGGCCCGTCCGCGGCCGACGATGAATCGTCCCCCGAAGAGTTAATTGATGGCGAGGCTCGGAGCGCCCGGGGAGGGAAAAGTTCACTCCGCTGCCGTTTGAAGGAGATGCGAGTTGGCAGGGCAGGAGAGGCTTGAAGATTAATGTGGCCAAAGGGGGTTCTGACAGCCTTTCCGCCGCTTGCGTTCCTCTTGGGTGGCCCGATTGGTCTTGGATGTCACTTTTGCTACTTAATCTTGCCTATGTGAAGTGGGCGCGGCGGGAGGGGCCGAGGCGCAGGCTGGCGGCACTTTCGTAAACGTGCGTTTTGTTTTGAGCCGGCGGCGGAGGAACGCTCGCTTCTCACCTTTGAATGTGCGACGCAAATCCGGCCCGGTAAACACACGTGTCTTCTATTTTCAGTCACAACAACGGACGGACGGGGGGGGGGGTGTCTCACAAGTGCAAACGTTACGCGCCATTTAATAGTTCCTAACGCGACCGGCGCATTCTATACGTATCACGCCGATCGAGTGGGTGTTTTGCACAAAAGTCATTAGTGTTTGTGTACGAGTGCACACAAATTCCTTGTGTGTTGTTAAAGGGCAACGGTCATGAAATGCGTGATTTTTAGGATGTTATTAATGAAGAAAAAACAGTCCCGTGCCTTTTTTCACCACAAAACATGATTTTGATGTTTTTGGCTTTTTGTGAAAATCCTCTCGAGGGATTTGTTTTCGAGAAGAATCAGGAAGTGACGTACGGGACAGGAGCGCCCTCAAGCGGACTCGTTTGTTTCTATTAGTTATACCTGCGAGAAAGTAGCTCGTTGTTCCTTCGTGTTAGCTAAAATGCCGGCTCGTTGCACTGCTGGATATTGCTCGTACACTCGGGAGGATGGATTCATTCTTCATACTTTTCCAAAAGACCTGGTTCATCATGAAAAATGGATTACACGGGTGCAAAGGACGGGAGATTCGTGGGTTCCAAATGTCAGGTCGGTGTGTATACGCTACTAAAAAAACTGTAGTTGGGGTACGGAGGGACCTAATCCGTAAGTCAGGGATGCTAAACGTGTCGACGTGCTCATCAGAAAGCTTCCGTGCAGCAGCCGCTGAAGGATGACCTCCGCAGGCCTTGTGGATCGCCACCGGTCTTGTTGACAAGGCCGAGCCGGCCGCCGTCCACGTCGGCCGGGGCGGCTCTCGCCACGATGCGCCCCCACCCCCTTTCGGCATGACTCGCTCCGTGGAGTCACTTACTGCGGGCGCTCGGTGCCGCCGGGCAGCTCCGTCGGGCCTCAAACACGCCTTCGCCGAGCAAAGCAGAATGAGAGCAAAATGGTGGTCAAGAAGCTCATTTTGTGCCGTTCATCCCACGGAAGGATGTTTAGGCTCCGACGTGAGCACAACAGTAATTGCGTGATCGTCATGTGATCAAAACACCGGAGACATTTGAGCATTCTTTCACGCCTGCACGCACCATCAACACGTGCTTAAGTGCGTGCGTCCGTCTGCGTATCCAACGGGCGTAACGCACCTCGACCTTGAATGTTTTTACCTACGTGAAGCGCTACGGCGCAGCCATTTTCTTTAAATGTGCGAACCGGTCTCTTCCCCGACCTGTGTGCCACTTAAACCTAATCTCCAACCACCTCAAAAGCTATTTGTGGCTACAAAGCTGACTCACGGGCCACCTTCGCCGTGGCTCATCTGACTTTGCGGTTTTGTGGCGTGAGTCAGGCCGCTCCGCTCACCAGCGCGGTGTAGAAAAACACAGGTGTTCCTTCTCTGGGCGCCCCGGCCGTGTTTATTCGATTGTCCCCCCCCCCCTCCACAAAAGACGCGCTCGTTTTTGTTTTTGTTTCCCCCTTCGTTTGTATTTTGGAGACGTGCAAGCTGCCCGCAGAGTCGTCAGCTGTAAACTGTTAAGATTCAATGAGCTAATCCGCCTCCCGCCCCCGCCGTACGCCAGACACGGCAAAATCATGTGCGCAAGTTGCACGGTCTGCTAGTGGTTGCTTCTTGCGGCTCACAGCTGAGAGGTTTTGGGTTTGAACGCTAGCTTTAGCTTGGCTAAAGTGTTGCGCAGCGTGCTAACGTCTCGCGTGACGTTCAAACCTTAGCGCGTCAGGGGTGAGTGTTGGCAGCGCACCCCTCACCCCCAATAGACGCCTGTTTTTTCTGTAGTTAAGTAGACGGCAAAACCCACGGGAACGTTTGGTAAATTTACGTGCCGATGACGGCGCTCCGCGATGCCGCTCCTCCTCCTTTGTTTTGGGACTTGTAAAAAGTCACAGTCTGGTGGGCATCAGCAGGACGGGGGACTCCGGAGTCTAGACTCGTCGAGATGGCCATGTTAGGGTCACGCTCATAAAAGACCCCCCCCCCCCCCCGTCCTACCCTTGGCCATAGAATCACCTGCCCGCATGGGTCAGGGGCTGCAGGGCCTCATTCCTGCGCCTGACAGTGCAAAAGTTGGCTTGTGTGTGTGTGTGGGGGGGGGGGGGGGGGGGGCTGCAGTGGATTAGTAGGTTGTACTTTTAGCCCCTGTAAAATGAATTTAGAGATTTGTCCCCCACATGCTCGCAGTTTTGGATTCACCTAACCAATCTCAGTATTTTCTTTCTTTTTTGGGGGGAGGGGGGGGGGGGGTCATGGCTGCTTTCGACACTTTGTTGTGGAGGCTTTAAGTTGACATTTTTGTCGGAGCTCAAATATCGCGTGGTCATGTGCAGGCATAAGAAAGATGCAAGATGAATTAGTGTCTCTTTTCCAGGTCAGCAGTTTTTGATTGGCAGCTGAGAGGGGCGTGGTTTCAGCACACTCAGAAGACACGCCCACAAGGTTTTGAAAACTTCAACTGCCTCAAAGTTCTCAGGTCTGGGGTTTAAATATTAACTTGGGATTGTTATGTATTATTAGGTACGTCGGGTTTACTGAAGACTCGAAATTGTTCATAGGTGCGAGCGTCTGAGGGTCATTTATCTATCGCTCTGTGTCTTCTGGCGACCAGTCCAGAGCGTACCCAACCTCCGGCCTAGTCAGATGGGTCGGGCTCCAGCTCACCCCTGACCCTAATAAAAACCGGCTAGATAAAGGGAGCGAGGGCAGGTGTCCTCGAAAGCCTCACAGAAGGCTCCGGATCAGGGTGGGGTCCATTTTGAAAATGAAAATGTCCGATTCCTGAGCCCATTTCACAGCAGTGGCCGCCATTAATTGACCTTTCGAAGGAATGCGCCGCCCCGGCTTTGACGGACGTCTGCTTTCAGCGACGGACGGGTGCAAGGCGATAGCGGGGAAGTGGGCGGGGGTGGGTGCTTTGGGAGATAAACCACTGCCCCCCCGCTCCTCAGACAACAAGGAAAGTGAGTGATGTTTGTCTGAAAAGCAAGAGGTCCGCTCTCCCTGCTCTTGTTTTGATGTGGTGGGGGGGACACGGGGGCATTCGGGGAGGGGGGCGCCCACCTGGGATGCGGGTCTCCATCAGCACCGGAGCCACGCGGAGTGGAAGAGAAACAGCACGCCGCACACACATTTAGACAGCAGGACAAACAACGGGAACGAAAAACACCACGAGGCGTTTAGGTGGCCTCAGATAAACGTACGTCGTGGGGGGCAATTGGTCTTCCGGCGGCTCAAGTGTACTACCGTTCGTAGAAAAAGAAAACGTCTCCACGAACCAGAAAACAGCCTGTTAACTAACACACATAAACACTTTGATTTATTATTTTTTTTTGTAACTGACTGTCATCTGACAGTTTAACTTCCTTCCCATACATCAACTTTTGGACTGCTTATCCCTTTAAGGTTACCGTAGTTCCCGGCCTACAGAGTGTACCTGGCTACAAGCCTCACCAAGTACATTTGTTAAGGAAATACCATTTGCTACATACATAGGCCCCAGCTGTGTAAAAGCCACTAGTGCCCACATTGAAACACGAGATATTTACAAAGAAAGGTGGAAAGATGAGAGTTTAATGCTAGCGTGGGGCCAAAACTAGTGCTACACTAGCGCCACGCTAGCGCTAATGCTAACATGACCAGTTAAAATAAAACTTACTGGTAAATATCACTGAGACACGCCAGTAACACAGCAGCAACATGCTAGCACAGCGCTAACGCTAGTGCAACGCTAACACAGCTGGTAAAAGTCACATATATTCCACCGGTCTCACTCTTACCTTTTCTGCTCGAGTGCACCCCTAGTGGCACAAATTAGCCGCATCACCGCATAAACCGTAGGGTTGAAAGTGTGTGAAAAAAGTCATGGCTTTTAGGCTGGAAAGTACGGTATATAGGACACCTGCCCTTGCTATAACTGCTTATCCTCACTAGTATTGCAGGTAATTAATTAGCTAGCTGTACAAAGACTGACAAAAATTTAGTAGTGGGTTGCTGTGATTCAACTTCAAAGTTTTTCATAGAGGACTAATAGGTAGTCCTGTGATGAAAGCAAACTGGGGTGCGTGTTATTCCTAATAATGGAATAATAAAAATAATAAATAATTGGCCCACTTCGACCAATATACAGTGAAGAAAATAAGTATTTGAACACCCTGCTGTATTGCAAGTTCTCCCACTCCTCTGAAATTTTCATCATAGGTGCATGTCCACTGTGAGAGAGATGATTTCAAAAGAAAAATCCAGAAATCATAACCGTAAATATTAAAATGGCCTCCTTTGACTTCAAAGTATTAACGGTTCATTCCAAGATGTGGGATAGTTCTGCAGTCCAAATAAGGAGCCAGGCTGCTTTTTTTTTTGGGGGGGGGTGCACGCACACACATTACTGTAAATAAAAGCAAGACGGATGTGACTCGTGCCAACCAGTTCGGAGTTCAACTCATTAAGAGTCAATCAAGCCTTAATGACTTTTACAGCTCGGAGCGAGACCATCACACACACAGGACTGGAAGCCAAAAAAAAAACAAACTTGGATTCTAAAGACCTTTTTTTACCTTGACTAGCTTTCAAATTTGGCTGAGCGTTAATAATAATGGAAGCATCATTTGAAGAGAAGGTTTGAATTCCAATGCAAGCAGGAAGAAAGATGTTGTTTATGACACGCAAATGGATTGATAGTTATCTTGTTGTACTTACTACGGGTCAAATGGAACCGTGCAATTTGACATTTATCCTCACGTAATTAGCATTATTTACAATTCTAGATTTCCCATGTACATAAATAATCGGATAAAACATTTGCAGAGCGCACACCGCGGGGGAAAGTACGTTATCAAGTGAAGTAAAAAAAAACCCGGGAACGCGGGGTGTCATCGTGTCGAGCGTCATCGTCGGCATCAACGGTGGGAGGCCAAGATGGACGTCGGGGTAACATCTGTTATCAGCACAAAGACACAAACGCACTCGACGGAAGAGCACGGGGAAGACGCCGCGGAGGGATTCCTCTCCGGGTTTAAGAAAACAAGCCGGCTTGTGTTTGTCCTGTAAACACATTTGCATGTGACAAACTGGCGGGGTTGATTGACGAGAGCATTGAGAGAACTTTTCGCAACTGGCCTGAGGGTCGGAACGCAAGTGGATCCAACTGGAAAACTTCGGGCAGATGTCTTTGAGTCATTGTGCAAAACATACACGGCTAGCCTGCGAGCTAACGTCAGCTCTAGCACACGCTAGAGCACCGACCACAAGATTCTCGCACACAAGTAGCATCAGAGTCACTTGCACCATCCACTCAGATGTTTCCGCGCCATTTGCACCATCGACACGGTCCCAGATTACTGCGCAACTACTCACTGCAAACTGCACACATCCCTTGAAGTCTTGTCGTATTCCGAGCAGCCTTTATTGCGACGTAACCGTTAGCGCATTGTCTGTTGTCGTCGTTTGTCATACAAGAGAGGCTCCAACTACCGGAGACAAATTCCTTGTATGTTTCCCCACATACTTGGCGAATAATTACGATTCTGATCTATGCGAAAGAAAAGCCTATTAATTAGCCACTCGCTCAATGATCGTGTTTAATATCTCTGGAATTCTTTTAATTAATTTACGTGAGTTGGGGCACGCTACTAGCTAACACTAATTAACACCACCGCAACAGTAACCGGTTGTAATTTAATTTTATTTATATGGTGGGTTTCTGAAATGTCGTGTATTATTTTCCATTGCGCTTTGTTGCCTTTGAAAAGGGAATATGTGATGCACTGAAAATGTTTATTTTAATTTAATTTGCAGTCTAGTACCTTAGTCAGGGATAAAATATCGTGCAAAAATGTGCCCAACACAAAAAAAACCAAAAGCCACAGGAACGTAAAAGCAATTAGTTAATACAATACTGCATATAAATATCTAAATATAAATAACTACAAAAGTTTGGTTATTGTTGTAACTGATTAAAATCTAAACAGCTCATAGAAATTAAACTTTTTGTTTATCCAGTATTATGATATAGTAGCGTAGTAGTACCAGAATTCATCAAAAACAAGGCAAAGGCTTGAGTCCGAGAAGTACATTTATTACTACTGAAAATCAGAAACATTATGCAGTCGGACCAGTAATACTGCACTTGAAAATAGATTTTTTTAACTTTGTGTTTCAATTAAAATGTAATGCACATACGTTGAACAAAATTTGTACCTAAATGTTGGAAAAAAATTCAAAATGATTAAATGCTAATGTATAGTAATGAAAAACTCTAAAAAAAAAAACAAAACTGTACTTAAAAGTACTGGAATGGATTTTGTTTTTAAACTGCTGCCACGGTAACATGCTGAATTTTGAAGATTTAATTTAGTGATTCTTTCATCCACCACTAGAGGGAGGCAACCAAAATATTAGAAACTGCACTACGACCACAATAACTAGGATCTATCGAAAACTTTATAGTGTCAAGTACCAATAAGATCAGCAAGTTTAATTTCATCCATCCATCCATCCAGTTTATGAGCCGCTTATCCTCACCTGGGTCACGGGAGTTCTGGAGCCAATCCCAGCTATATTCAGGCAGGAGGCAAGGTACACCCTGAACTGATTGCCAGCCAATCACAGGAGTTTGATTTCAATTGAATAAGGTCAATTTCTTTCGGGTCCTCGTATTACATTAATAAAGACAATGAGAAATTAATTGTAGACATTCTTAATGTGGTAAAAAAAAAAAAAATTCCAAACAAACAACGCATTTAGAACACTTAAAACATTTTTGCGTGACCCCCAAACCTTTGAATGAAAATATTTGTTCTAGCTCTCAATGGCTCATATAAATATTTTTTAATCCCACATTTAAGTATAAATGTTCAAAATGCATAATGTTAGTGGCCTCAAAATAGCTTCGGTTTTTGTGAAATCATTTCATTTTCACTGCACTATTATGTTTTAATGTTGGTGACGGTGGTGGTGACTGGTTCGCTCATCTGCCTCGTAATTCCGAGGTCTCAGGTTCAAATCCGTCCTCCCCTGTGTGGAGTTTGCATGTCATCCCTCACGTGCCTGTGTATGTGTGTGTGGGGGGTTTCCTCCCACATTCCAAAATCGGGCTTGCTAGGTTGATCGAAGACTCTAAATTGCCTATAGGTGCGAACCGGAGAGCGAATCATTGTTTCTTTGTGTCCTGCGATTAGATTGGCGACCAGTTGAGGGTGTTGGGATAGACGCCAGCACACCCTTGAGCCTTGTGAGAATACGCGATTTGGAAAATGGGTGTAGAAATCTGGACTCGGTATTCAGATTTCAAATGATGTCAGACTTTTAGGACTACCACATCGTAAATGTACCAGTACTGTCCAAAAAAAAAAAAAAAAAAAAAAAAAAAAAGGGACACAGAGCGAGAAGTTCCACCCTCTCGGTCTCCGCCGTGGATGCCCAAAAGTGAGCAAAGTCTCCTTCGGCGTGACCGAAGGGGAAGCAGAGCGAGCCGGAGGGGAATACAGGAAGAGGAACAAAAAAAAAAAAAAAAAAAAGAGGAGGGCAGGGTCTTCCCGAGGTGCCGCGCTGTGCAGCAGACTGAAGAGAAGCACGTCTGGCTCAGGGGCACACACTGGAAAAGTGGATCAAAGGGTCGCCGTAGCAACCTGCGTGACACATTGTGCTCAACACCAGGAGCGCACTCGGTAGATTTAGCACCAGCAGCGCCTGACCCGGCGGCACTTGTATGACCGGCCGCACTTAAGCGTCACACTTGGGACTGGCCAAAGTCCTACGAGGCATTTTTTACGTTTAGGTGGGGGGGGGGGGGGGGGGGGGGGTTTATTCTGCAAATAGAGCAGACAGTAGAGACAGACAAACATGGTGCAGCGGTGCAGCTGTAGATTGTTGGCCTGACAGTTCTCGGGACCGGGGTTCAAATCACTCCGGTTTCCTCCCACATCCCAAAAACGTGCATTTAATCACAGACTCTAAATTGCCCCCCAGGTGTGATTTTGAGCGTGGTTGTTTGTCTCCAAGTGCCCTGCGATTGGCTGGCAACCAGTTCAGAATAGCTGGGATAGGCTCCAGCACTCCCCGCGACCGTCGTGAGGATAAGCGGTAAAGAAAATGGACGGATGGATTGATGGAAGTTCTACAACCCACTGTCATCTTTTTATTCTAAATGTTGTTAAATTCAGTTCACCACAAAATAATTCTCGGGGACAATTTACGAGCCCTTTTGACCATGCCGTCACACATTGTGTACTTCCGAAGAGCAAGAACTGATTGCGACGCTAGTTTAACAGACCCTTCCCTGCCATTTGACCCCGAGGCAGATCGATTGAGAGAGCAGGGGAAAGGGCTTCAATCATGACTCGATCATTCTTCGCTACTGACGTCACTCGAACGTGTCGAGTGTCATATTGAACTTCCAGTGAGTACTGTAGTATGCGGGTGATAACCCCAGTCACCCTTGACGACTTGTGACACAAACAAGTCACATGACAGGGAGGGAAATTTTCATTTAGTGGTATACTTATTAAGCCCAAATTCAACACACCTTCTCCCCGATTGCACCCTCGACATTGCAACAATTACTCGGAAAAGGGTGGCGTGCCCTCTCTGGGTCGGGAGTGAGATCCTGCCCCAGGTGGAGGAGTTCAAGTATCTTGGGGTCTTGTTCACAGGTGAGGGAAGAATGGAGCGGGAGATCGACAGACGGTTCGGTGAATCGTCTGTAGTGATCCGGACTTTTGTGTCGGTCCGTTGTGGTGAAGAGTGAGCTAAGGCGAAAGGCGAAGCTCTCAATTTACCAGTCGATCTACGTTCCTTCCCTCACCTGTGGGCATGAGCTGTGGGTCGTGACCGAAAGAAAAAGATCCCGGATTCAAGCGGCCAAAATGAGTTTCCTCCGCAGGGTGTCCGGGCTCTCCCTTAGAGATAGGGTGAGAAGTTCGGTCATCCGGGAGGGGCTCAGTGTCGAACCGCTGCTCCTCCGCATTGAGAGGGGCCAGATAAGGTGGCTGGGCATCTGATCCGCGTTCCTCCCAGATGCCTCCCCGGTGAGGTGTTCCGGGCATGTCCCACCGGAAAGAGATCCCGGGCATGACCCAGGACACGCTGGAGAGACTATGTCTCTCGGTTGGCCTGGGAACGCCTCAAGATCCCTCCAGAAGAGCTGGATGAAGTTGCTGGGGAAAGGGAAGTCTGGGGATCCCTCCTGAAGCTACTTCCCCCGTGACCTGACCCGGAGAAGCGGTAGAGAATGGATGGATGGACATTGCAACACTAATGAGTCTCATGACAGTGGAGGAGGAAAAATGGCTTATTGGGACCAATTTAAGACATTTTCACTTGGGGGTGTACGCACTTTTGTTGCCAGCACTTTAGCCAAGAATAGTTGTGTGTTGAGTTTCAGTATTTTGAGGGGACAGCAGATGTACAGTGTTACACAAACTGAATAGTGACTAAACTAGAAATATGTTGCCCCATGAAAAGATAATCAGCGTCCCCTTGCCCATTTGCAGCCCCGCATATTCGCAGATTTTTAAAAAGACCAAAAAAAAAAAAAACAATGTTCACAGACATTTATCACCGAGGTCTTAGATTCTCTTGTAAAAATAGGAGGTGCCGCATTAGTTAAACATGGCACCTTACAACGTGGTGCATCTTGTGTGCACACAGAGTTCCAACCTTTGCAAATGTTGCTGCATGACTTGTCCAATAAAGTACACTTAAACGCACACGTTACATCGTGCACGTGTTTTAGCGTGTTTGGTAGGTACTTAGTCCTGCAAAGCACACTGGGAGGATGTAAATTGCATTTAAAGTGCATGTTTTGTGTCAATTCGTTCTTGAATCATTCTTTTATTTGTTTTATTATTTGCTAGTTATGCTATTCTGTTTGCTGTTGTGTGCTAATTTTAATTTCGCTGTGACACCATGAGTATCTACAACATCGTCGGGAATGACCTGGCTACACGGGCCTACGTAAGCTTTTTCAGCTCACAGATGTAAAAAGCAATCATTCCTCTCGGCCATCATGTGCTCGCTTACATACACACTAAAACGAGCTAGCATACATGCTAACACTGTAACCAGTGTGTTGAAGTGTACTTGACTGGCTAAGCCACACAAAAATTGTGCACACATGGTAGGCTGTCCATTTTGGAGAAAAATTTACTTTTAAGTGCATCTTATGGTTGGATAAATACGGTACATATCATACATAGGTATATTAATACTGCACCCATCATTCACGGATATACTTTATTTGTGGGAGTATAAGGAACGTAACGCCCGCGAATAACGGGAACACTGTAAGGCTGCGTAGGCCCGCTCACTTTTCTTATTTTTCACGTTTTTCATTATTATTCAAATTATTATTAGAATACTAAATTATGATGATCTTCTGAGGTTTTATTTTTTTTAGTTAACCGTTGTTAAGTTCTATAAATTGTAAAGATACAGCCGAGACAATAATTTGGATTTTTACAAATTTAATAGTTGTTCACAAACAGAAAACGAGTCAGGATTGAAGAAGTAAAGATGGAAAAAAAAAAAAAAAAAGACAAGCGCAAAGAGTGAAAGTCATCCTGTTGTTTGATAAATATTGCAGACTGGATGCCAGGTAGATGACATCAAAAGCAGAGAGGAAAAGAAGAACGCAAATACACTCTGGCGGGTGTGTGTGTGTGTGTGTGTGTAGGTGAAGGTGTGCGGGGGTCACGGCTGGTCTGGGCCAGAGGGGGGTCTTCACAGACAGTTGGAAGGCATTAGGGTGTCAGACAGGGACTTGTCACTTGCAGCTGTTGCCGCAGCTGATTGACTGACTTTGCATTGGGCCGCCCCGGCAGCGCAAGCCCACGCGGATGAGGACAAAATAACGAAACAAAAAAAACAACGGGTGACCCCGGGGAGGCGTAAACACTGACGGAAACAAATCCAACACATCTGTCGATACATCCAATCTGTGCGACTTCAAACGTGAGTGGGACAGGCACGCCAAAAAGAAAAGAAAACAGTCATGAAAACAGTAACAGATTAATGTCAGATTTTGAGGGGGAAAAGGGGAAATATTATGTGAATTGATAAATACGCTGAAAATATTGATTTTTTTTTCCTACCAATTTTTAAGTGAAAAAAAAGGCATTACGTGTATCTAGCCAGTACGTTAAAACGACTTTTCTCACAATATTTTGATTTTATTCTTGTGGATTTTTCTCTCCTAAACAAGGAATTTTCCCACCTTTTTTAAAATTCTCACTTTCTCTCATTAAATACCAATACCAACATTTTGCCAATGTTACGATTTTATCCTCATCATAGGATTTAAAAAAAATGTAATATTGTCCTTAATTCTGACATTCTTGTTAAATTACATTATTCTCGTAAAACTTTATTCTTAATTCAACTTTATTCTCACAATATGATGAAGTCTTTGCAATAATTATTTTTAAAAATAAAGTTTCATGTTTTGCTACAACAATTTTTGTGTGAGCAAAATTAAGATGCTTAATTACAACTTTATTCTCCTAATATTACAGATTTATTCCCATAATAGAGCTCATTCCTGCTTGTAAAATGGCAACTTGGAAAAAACAACTTTTCCCCCATTAAAAAAAACCCCATTACAACTAGATACAACTTTATTCTTGTGAACTGGTCATATTTTAATGATACAATTACTTTTGTTTTGCTTGTAACTATTTCGTCTTTCCCCTCATAAAAGTCCAGTTTGATTCCAGTATTTATATCCTTACAATGTGCCCCTAATACTTGTATTGGTCATTGGCTCGAGTGAAGGGTTCCCATATTATGCTTGGTGTGGAATGCATGAACAAAAAATGTTAAAAAATTATTCCATACATAAAGCGGCATATGCTGCACATTCCTAAAAGCACTGAAAACCTAGTAGCGCACTCCCACAGTCACATGATTAGTAGCAGTACTGCGATTGCGTGGTAACTGTACAGCGGACTCCATGAAGATAGCGCTACAAGGCTCAGGTTAGACGCGGTATCACACGCTGAATTGCCGATATGTAACTGGTGTGCACGACACACTCGCGGCGGAAACAACATCAAGAGTTCCCACTCGGACATCCTGAAAAGTAATTAGTGGAAGGGTTGAACTTTATCTACAGGCAACCTGGGCTCCGCTTTGTGTGAGCGTGTGTGTCAGCGGGAGTACAGCTAGAGATTACAAAGCCGACCTCAACGGGAGGATCTTCATAACAACGAGGTTCTAAGTGGTTCTGAAGGCCCCTGGAAGGTAGTCCTGAAGAAGGGAGGGGGTGGGGTGTATTTGTTGGTGTGCGCGCGCGCCGGTGGGACATTTCGGTGACATCGTCCGCTGTTCGTGTCTCTTGGCGCGAACTTACGCCATCATATCCTGCCGACCGCCGTGTCTTTGTCCTCCAGCAAGCCGATGAATTGAGCAAAACTTTCCTTCACGGCCTCCACGTGGTCCGTGCTGCTGCCGTCCAGGATCCAGCGCTTGCCGCGGGCCAACGGCTCCAGCTCGAAGTATTTCTTGATCTGTGCACATAATGTATTACTGCTATTAGTAATAGAGTAGACCATAGATATTCATAGTATTCATAGGTGGTGGCTAGGGACCGGTGTGACGGTCTGAGCGCTCCCCTGTGCTGAAAAGTCTCCTTGTGATCAATGCGCGTGCCTTACTAACGGGGGAACTCTGGGTACGTAGCACACGCTTACTGGGAACTCTCCCAGTCTCATAGTTCCCCTTCTTCTACAGGGAGGGAGCTAACATACGTTATAACCTAACCTTAAAACAAAAGTTGATAAAAAAGATATACACATATATATACGTTCACTGTGTTCGTCTTTCTGAGACGTCCATAGCGAACATGAACACTCGGCGACAAGTTGTCAAATGGCACATGCTGAAGCATGGATGGGGATGTTTCAGACTGGTCGGAAGTTTACAAAATATACGCGCATGTGCATTACTCACAAAGAGACTTTGCAGCACCTAGAGCGCTCAGACCGTCACAGCGGGCCCGACTGTGAATAATAAAAATCTGAAAATTGCCCCTCAGCATAAATTGCTGTTAAAAAAAAAAAACGCTAATATATAAGTGGGGAATCAAGGAAAAAATATACAAATAAGCAGGTGTTGCCGCAAACAGATAATATGCGGAAGTAAACTGGAAAGGCAAGTCTGAATTTAAAGGTGACTGTGTGTCAACGTTTTTTTTGGGAATACATTTATTCATGTTCATGCATTGTTCTGTTTTACTAGGACTGATAGTTTAATTTACAGTACAGATATGTTTTTTCCATTGAAATCAACGTATCATGTTTGCAAAACCAAAAATGTTGAGAGAAGTAAAACTGCCACCTTTGATATGGTTTGATGGGTTGAATCCATCAGAAGATTTTGCTTGACCTTTGCCCTGAGAAATCACTCGGAAGCCGGCGCCTCACAATTATAATTGAAGATCTCTTCTCTCGCGAGTAGCGGGGCTTGCAGTTGTGTTACTTGAATTCATGTGAGATTTGGACGATTTCTGAGTGTCTATGAGGCAAAGAAGGTGTCTGAACGGAAGAGTGAGCGCCTGAATGTGATCCACAAGTCCAGGGGTGGTGGCTGTGCAACCGAGGATGACATGATGCACGTGTTTGGAGACACACACAACTGAGAAAATACCAACGGCGTCCTCAATTAATCGCAGTCGAAGCAACTATCAATACCTGAGCATTGACTACAAAAAGGTGAGGTTCAGCGCCTTCAGTGACAGATCACACACAGAGCAGAGACTATATGCCAGGGCTGCCCAGACTTTTTTACCCCAAGATCTACTTTTCAAGCAGCCAACTGACGAGGGTGGGAGTGGAAGGGGGGAAGATGGTAGTGATGATGCTCTCAAACCGTTTTAACCCTTTCCAGGCAGGGGTTGCAAATTTGCAACTGCTTTAATATAATTGAAAATTTTAAATCCAGAGTATCATTTTCTGATTTTTTTCTATCAGATTTTTCTCTCTGCAAAATTTTATTTTGATTAAGGCTAATGTTATGTTGTTAAAATACAGAATTAGCTTTTTGTGAACTGTTTGTCTGTGCTTTACTCCTGGATCAGGCTGTGCCAAGGTGGAATTTTAAAATTACACACCATCTCATCCTGCACTTTCTACTTTGGCTTCAGACCAGACCTCTCCCACTCAGAAAAGAGAAAATCTCGTCCAGTTTAACCACTTTTTCTTCAATTATTCACATACTCTGACAGTCATTGCATCTTAAAAGAACAGCATTTCTTTTTTAACTTTCTCTATTAATATCGAAAGTAAACATAAGCAGCATGTCTAGCTCGTCTTTGCTCGACGTTGCCCAGACTCTGCTGCTAACTAAAGCAGCGGTGGTGGACGCTGTCATTATTACGCTGCGTAAGTACTGTAACATTTGCAAATATGAGTGTATGTCTTTAAGAGCAGGGGCAGAGGTGTGTAAGGGAAACTAGGAAAAAGAGAGTGTGGGGGCGCAGCGGTCGTTGTTAGAGAAAGTTCTGTGTGCTGCCTAAAAGAAGTCTACTTCTTTTAATTTTTTACAGTACGATTGTGAATTGTTCCATTGGATGTAACAACCAGTCATTCCTCACTCAATGAATCACATTGCAAAATCCCACAAACAGAATAGCTGTATGTTATACTTTCAATTTGCATTGGATTATTTTATTTTTGCGCGCATCGCAGAATATCTGCGAAGAGACTGCATCAGCGGTGCACAACTGCGCAAGCGCACAGTTCAGAGGGAACATTGGCTGACGTTTTTTTTTTTTTTTGGCACACGTCATGCAATCGACCAAGACTGCCTCGCGATCGACACATTGAGCACCTCTGCTATATGCCAATGAGTGTTTGTCTGCTGTTTGCATGTGTTGCTGCTCCGTATGTGTTGCCGCATCACAAGATGAGTAATATCTGCTCATTTCCGTCATTGTATTTTGCAAGACTTCAATGAGCAGTTTTGTATTTTCTTTGGCTTTTTAAAAAAATAGTTATAGAATGATGACTATCAAGAGGAGTTGTTGAGTACAACATGAGAAGAATGTCAGCCAGTAAGATTCCTACTTCCAGTTAAGGATGTTAAAATCCCACTCAATACAGCTAGAAAAAGATTTTTTTTTATGATAGCCATGGTTTGACCTTGCAACTGATTATTTCCATTCTTTCCTTTGGGACAAATGGTTTTGCAATATGAACAAATTGGAGGTTGTTCACAAGTCTGCACATTCCTGTCAAAGCATGCCAAAGCCGGTGATTTGAGGAGTGACGTCACCTTGAAAAACAAAAAGGGAAGCAATCAATGTGACTCTTTGGCTGACGATGTTGTTTTTGAGATGGCCCTGAGGTCAGCTGGCGAGGAAGCAAATATGAAACACCACACAGCCGATTGTTTGTGCTGTTAAAATAAAAACAAAAAGACGACCAAACAGCTCCACTCGACATTTAATCAACCTTAATGTGAGACAAAAATCTTGTTTTTGTGAGGAAATTTTGTTTTGTCCTGGCTGGCTTTGTTTTCGTTTAATATCTTGCACAATCATTAACAATTTATTCTAGTTCATCAAAAAACATGTGACTCATTGACTTGGAAAGGTGTTTTACAAAAAAAAAAAAAAGTACTCAAGTTTGTGACTCTTGAAATCTTTCATGCTGGTGATCATTGACTACCAGGACGAAGAGGTCATTTTATCTTGTTATCAGCCATAATGATCCTTGGGCGGCGCATTGAATTCCTCTGCACCCAAACGCCTTGAACTGCAAATCACTTATTCCTGCAGCGTGTCGTGCTGTCAAGCTGTGCCATGGTGTGTGGGCATGCCCGGGATGAGGGGTTCGGGGGAGGGGAGGTTCTTGTGTCTACTCAAATGCAGCCAGCCATGCCAGCGAGGAGGCGAGCGAGCGCAGTCTCTTGCCCCCCTGAGCCGAGGCTCTGTCCCGGTGTAATGTGAGTTTAATGACAGATTAAGTCACCTCGGCCGCGTTTGGCTCAGAGGCCCAGCGAGAAAGCCGAGCAGACCCAAACAGTGTGAACAAATCTGTCTGGGTAACATGAGTCGCCCCGGTCCAGGCAGTAGCCCCAGACCGAGACTGCAGACGATGCGGCTGGCTGGCTGTCTGGCTGACTGTCTTGCCTCTACCAAGGCCCTCTTCTGGAAGACTCTTGGCCCTGCACTGGCAGAAAAAGCCAGCAGTGTTCAGTGGGCGCAAGTGGAAACAGCTTCGAGCGAAACTTCCTTCCACAACCTGAGGGCAAGTCACCAAATGGCAATTGTCTTCTTTCGCACTGGCAGGCAACTGTAGTGAAATGTGTTCGTACAGTCAGAACAGTGAAGGAGACCACTGAATTACGGATCGTCACCCTCTCCTACTAAATTTGTAAAGCTGCTTTCTTGGACATTTTTTTTTTTTTTTATAAATCCCTCATAACATCTGCTCCCCAAACAATATTCGATAACATGAATACAAGCACACATATTTTTCTGTGGAAGGCATCCGCTTGTCTATCACAGAAATCTGTACTGTATACCCCTGTCACTCCTCAAGCCTACTGCGTTGGCTGACGAGGTGGCACTGGGTTCTTGCAGTCTCCTTTGGTCAGCCAGGTTTCAGGGCATCTCTGTGAGGCTAGTGGACCGCCCTGGGTGGTGTTCTGTTCACCAGGCTGCTGTTGGCTGGACTCCTCAGTCCCCACAGTGGGACACACATCCCTGGGGCTTATTTGTTGGGAGTGGGGCCCCTTACTCATTGCGACAATGAATTTCTTGGGTAACCCTTCACTCACACCATGGTCCTATAGATGTTTATAATTTACATAGCCACTCCCACCACATTGCAGTTGTACAGCGGGTTTCACGATCCTTCCATTGCATGATTCCCTCCGGTCCTCGTCCTGTCCTATCTTGTCCTGTCCTTCCCTCACAGTGTGTAGGACTACTGCAACATAGAGCAATCTTGCAATGAGTCTCTGCTCAAGGTATATACTGTAGTGTTTATTTTCCTTATCTTGTTTACTGCTTGTACTTTGTCTTTGCTTGCCTTCTTTTCTTACTCCACTCTTACTTTTGATTCTCAATAAACAGCCATTAATGTACAAATAAACCACAGCAGCTGCTAAAAAAAAAAAAAAGTCCAACGTGACACAGTAAAACTGTTCCAGCATAAAGTGGATACAGATCCTCCTTTCTGCTTTTTTGGTTCGTTGTCACTGACCACACCCAAGCCGTATTGACTCCACAAAAGTTAAATTAAGAAATCACTCAAATAGAACCTGTTTGATAAAATGAAGTTGGCCAATAAATCTAAAATAATATACATTTTTAAAAAAACATGCAACAAAATGCCACAATCCAAAGACATTCAAGAATAGATGATAAATACACAAAAACAATATTTATCAGTCTGGATAGGCTTACATAGCCATTTATAAAACTTGAAGATTTTAGCAAAGCATGGTGAGAGTTACTATCCTCAAATGGAGAAAACACGGTAACCTTGATGAATCTTCCCACAAGTGGGTAGCCTACACATGGACAACATCCACAATATTTTCCATCTACTTTTTTTTTTTTTTTAAATATGCTTACAATGCCTAAATAATGTGGATTGGGTAAAATTGTTTAAAAGGTCTCTCCAGATCACAGTTTTTCACTTATAGCGGGGGGGACTGGAAGGTATCCCCCATAATTCACTCTATATTAAAATTACCCCAATGAATTATTATAAAGAGTGCTTGGGTCCCTTGAAAGGTTAGTATTTATTTTTTTAAAATCATGATTATAAACAGGTTTTGTCTGAGACGTGTCCCACAATCAGTGTAGATTCAATCCAGAGGTTGTAGTCCAAGCAACAACAGGTGGAGCTTTGGCCTTCAAACCGCTTTAGTGTTATGTGGCTGAAGGAACCCTGTGACCTAATGGCCGGGCGCATCCCTGCCGGCTCGCCAACAGCGTGGCCCAAACCCGTTTCTTTAAGATTAAGTCCTCCTAAGCACACTTATGCTTGCTTAAGGAATTGCGTGAGGCAGTGGGAAGGGTAAGTATGTAGTTGCCAGATGGCTCGGAGAATGACCAGTGGGTCAGTCAGTCTAGCGTCTTCTAGGTCATACACACCAGCCTATACATACACAGGAAGAGAAAGCGGTTTATACCTGCATACGGAAGGGTCAACCCCCCCCCCCCCTCCCCACATCAGCTGCACTCCTGAAGCCGGAATCCAGCCTCATTGGCCACTTGAGATTTACAATTGTGACTCAGAAGAGAACACTGACAACAGCAGTTGGGCTATGACTTGTGCTTCATGCACAGGTGTGTGACTATCAACTTGTGTACGGCACTGACCATAACTGATGCACCGAGATTAAAATCCTTCGCCAAAACAGAAAAATTATAATGCCAATTATAGGTAAAATCGAATTTGTGGTTATGACTGCAGAGCCCAGTGGTGCAGCTGTAGAGTGCTGGCCTCAGAGTTCTGAGGATCGGGGTACAAATCCTGGCCCCGCCTGTGTGGCGTTTCGATGTTCTCCCCATGCCTGCGTGGGTTTTCTCCGGGCACTCTGGTTTCCTCCCACATCCCAAAATTATGCATTAATTGGAGACTTTATATTGCCCCCAAGTATGATTCTGAGTGAGACTGTTTCCTGTCTCTATGTGCTCTGTGCTTGGCTGGGAACCAATTCAGGGTGTACCGTTGACATCTGGGATAGGCACCAGCCCTCAACGTGACCCTTGTGAGAATAAGCGGCTCAGAAAATGAATGGATAGACTGCAGAGCCACCAATCTACAGAAATTCACTTCCAGGACAATTTGTTTAATTTCCATATTTAAAAATTATACATTACAACAGGACAGTTACTGCAGTTCTATTTTATAATGGGACAAAAATAATTCTGCATACTTTTCAATTCGCCAATCATTAATAAATCATGGTTTCAATGTACTTCTCTCGCATGTTAAGTTATTTTCTTCTACACACTGCAAATCCTAAATACGAGGGAACACTGACCCAGTGTCTGGAGTGAGAACCTGTACAGTTAAGTCAGCTGTGCATAAGCTGCAACCCTGACAAACCTACTTCCGGCAGCTTAGAGCACGACTGGCCGCGCACGGCGCCTGGTTGCTTGGTGGCCCATGCCAGGAACACTACATGTGACACTCACGAGCAGACTCATGTCAAGCGAAGAGGATCTCCTGTCAGAATAAATAGGCTTGGCTGCCGTCTTCTGCCAATCGGTACCTCCTGGCCACCTAGACACGCGATGCAAGCAGACTGCCACAGATAGACTGACTAGAAAAGAGAAACCAGAACAACGCTTCGGCCTGTGGTTTATCATGAATGCTATTGGGTCAAATGATTGTTCTTATCAATGGCAGTGCCATTGCACCCTTTTCAACTTTACATGTGCAATTTTTTTGGGAATCAGGTTCATTCAAGACAGTATAAATACCCATTTTTCTCCATCTGGCTCTTCTGCTAATATTTAAATATTAGCCTTTGGAGGTACTATTTATAGGGAGAGTAAAGTGGTGCTTTGAGATACAAGTGACCAGAGTTTATCGAGGTATTGTATGAGCAGTTATCTGGAAGTGTATTAATTTTTTCTTTGATTTTTGAGTGCAAACGAGATACGAGTAATTAATGGTAGCCCCGAGCTTGAGTCAACTCATTTCACAATAAGAAGGAGTTGGGCAAATATTGAACACGCCATCAAAACAGGGGTTTCTGGCTGTTTAATGCCACTACTACTAAATGTTTACTGTCACACGAAACATGATAATTTTATATAAACCTTGTGTTTAAAACAAGGTAGCTTTGCCTTATGAAAACATCTCCTTATCTTAATACTAACAAACGATACAAAACGACATTGACACGGTAACAGTTCATCAACATCGATAGTCACGGTTTCAAAGGTAAGATAGATATTTAAACATACAACATTTAAAGATATTTGAACACACATGGTGAAGAAACAGACAAATAATAATAATACTCTGGCATACAATTATTTATACTCTACAAAAAATGATTAATATAAAAGAATCTTGTTGAGTCACTTACAGAAGTTGTAGTAATAATAGAAGACTTTTCTTCTTCATTTGTGTCTGTTTGACAGTATTAGACTGTCTACCGGTGGCCAAGACGGGCACACCAGAAAGACCAGCAAGAATTGCACTGCTGCATGAAATCATGATGCAAAAACTTGAATTCTTGATATTTTAGAATATTATGTCATGACTTTATATTTTATAAAATACTGTACATTACTATCAAATTATATTTTCCCTTGTTTCAAAACATAAACCAATGTTTTTGTTTTTGGGGTGAGGGTGAAATGGATTAATGGCATTTCTATTCATTTCATTGGGGAAAGATGATTTGAGATACGAGCATGCTCATGGAACTAATTAAACCCCGATCTTGCACCATTGTATTTTCTCCAGTCTACTGTATCCCCGGTAATAAACATTAGTGCCTTTATTATGGCTGTAATTGCAAAGGACCAAAGGCAAAAGTATGACTGTTACTGATAAGGCAATCCACTTCGGTCCAGTTATCTTGTGATACGCTCACATATTTGGGAAGTTGGGTCGAGCATTCTTTCACAGAATAACAGCAAAGCCAGATGGAACAGATGTAGGTCTGCGGGACGAACTCTAGCAGCAGATCTGTATCGAAGAATCACGTTTAATGGCCCACGCTGGAAACTAGATTTCTTATGTAGGACAGCTTTTCTTTGATAAGTCTGGCTCCTGGATTTGCCCAAGGTCCCAAAAGTCTGAGAATCAAATCTGAATTCAATTGAATAATATTGAATAATACTAATATTACTCTTCCTGTTTAAGTACAGCAATAGGATCGTAAAATGGGAAATTGAAGAGGAAATGCTCACTTGAGAAAATTTTAGCCATTGGTGGGGAAAAAAAAAACAAAAAACGAGCCAGAACACAAGAAGCCGATAAAAAGGCTGACTCAAAACGATAAGCTATCCTTCAGACTCTACTTTCCTGCAGGCAACATCAAAACTGCTCTGTTGAGCAAGGGGAGCTTTACTCAATAAATTCATTGAAGGGCTGACTTGATTTCAGCCTTGAGGTTTTCATTTGGGTAACCTTCAGCGGGGGTTCTGAGAAACAGAAATAACATCCTTTGTTCAAATGCTACTTGGGATCCTGTGTGCGTAACAGACCTATGGGGAAGACGGTAAAATGCTGCCAGAGCGCATCTTCAAACGCCGTATTCTTTATATTTATTCAAAGTATGGGAATACAACTGGGTCCTTTCCATTTGAAGATGTGGGATCCCTGTCTCTCAGTGGAAGAATTAGGACTTCTATGAACTGGGGAAAGTGGGATACTCAAATATCAAGACAATCAATTACCCTGTCCCTTGACATGTCGGGCCCCTGCCAAGATATCAGTCACCTGGAAAGTGGCCCACACTGGCGACTGCGTTGAAATGGTGGGGTAACATGAGATCCACTTACCATATAATAGGTATGCCTTTGTTTGCTTTTCCGGCTTACCTAAAGAGCCTAGAAGACATGAGAAAGCCTGGAGGTCCCGACGAAGGAAAACTTGGGAGGTCAGTGGAAAAAACAAATATTGCACTGCAATCTGTGGGAGGTGTCAAATGAAACCGCCCACTGGGCAGTAAATAAAGCCAGTTGATGCCAGACTGGAACACCTCGGGGAAGGAATCCTGTGTTACTGTACCTTAGCCGGAGCAAAGGTAAAGCAAAGTCAAAAATCACATCATTTGCCAAAAGAAAGCAGAAAGCACATGAAAAACTCATTTGCTTTATCAAGTGAAGACACCAGAACCTGTATGATACTTGTTAGGACAGATAGTCGGGCCAACAGTACATATGCTTCCAACACGAAACTGTGCCAAGATGATGTCAACATTCAATTGTTGTTACTGAGCCCATAAGCACTAAAAGATAAAATTTGCTGTTTCCTAACTGCTCGCAGGTTAGGAATGAAGCCTCACTTCACTGTTCCTTTTCCCTCCGTCTCTGACTAAAGCCACAGCCATCGCTAAACGTGAACTGCACGTCATATGTTTGACCTTGTTTTGTCTCGGGATCTGTTCAATTCCTTTTAACTTTTGTTGCCTTCCGGGGGTGAAAAAAAAAAAATCAGGACAAATAAAATTCTGGCACACACCCTAAAGGACTGTTGACGTTTTTAATCTGTTTTCAGTTAAAATGTCAGTTTGTTTCTTCAGTGATGCCTTTAGATATGAGCCCAATTTGTTTCATGACCATGCGCGTAACTCAAAGCACATGTATCTCAAATCATCTTTCCCCAATGAAATCAATGAAATTGCCATTAATTCATTTTAGCTTAACCTCCAAAAGTTTTTTCATGAGAAAGATTACGCTCGATAATATTGTACCGATCGAGTATAATAGCCCCCCCCCCAAATAAATCAAAATCGACCCCCAAAATTAGGGAAACCCTTTTTCCTATTGCAATATGCAACATCTGTTTGTAACTATCTATGCTCAAAATATTATTGTCGATATTTTATTTGGGTTTTCCAAAAAATGTTCTGGTCTGTGTGAATGCACTAATGTAATTCAGATTTTTCTTATCGTAAGTATATGTCATATGTCGCCTTGTTACAGTTTTTATGTATTAGCAAAGAATATACAGGATAATCAACAAGTCAATTCTCAACAATATTCTCAGTATAACATTTTAATAGTACTGTTAAAACTCTGCTTGGATTTCACAGTGTTGGATGCCTTGGGCACGTGGAGCTAATATAATACAGACATATGGATAAACTGTACATGAAGACAGTCTCAACTCAGCAGGTTGTCGGTAATAATGGCCATTCTTCCCACATGAAAACGAATACAGTATATGCCGGTGAGCATTGTTACTATCGTCTGTCTGCATGCATTGCTGCACCATTTCTGTTCAAACACCTAAAGGGTTATATAAGTGTCACATACATGATATATGTTAACAGAGCTATGCCCCGCCCCCCATTGTGTTATCATTATGCTAGCAGAGGCTATGGAGTTGTTTCAAATAGAACATTTGTGATTCTCTTTGTTTTATATTTATCATACTTTGATAGTAAACCTCAATTGGGAGTGGCAAAATACAGCCTCGAGCGTCACTTTTGAAGAATTCTTCAGTTAATAAATCTGCCAACCTGCTGCTTGTTATGAGTTGAGGTGAGTCACTGTCATGCCACATGTGTACCGTAGGTTTTTCTTTACAGGCCAAAGCAAAAAAAAAAAAAGTTGAAAAAAAATCATCCAAACAATCACTTCATATCTCAAGTCACCACTTTTTTTACAGCAGCATTTTTGGAGTCTACTAAGGATAAGCTTAAATTTATTCTTGTGGGCAAGCAGTTGCTGTGCATGCCCTTGCTGACTACAGGCCTTACAATAATATTACAGTGTTTCAGACACTTGTATTCATAGGGGATGCTTGTGTTCAAATTCGGAAAGTATAAAAGCCCGAAAAGTCCGAGCTAGTGGATCCGGGCCAAACCAACGAGTGAAATTGCTGCGGCCACACTGGAACCGAGCCGCAATTGTTTTTGAACTGTAGGACCACTGGCGTCGGCAAGTATCATATTAAGACCCCAAATGTCATGGAGCAGAGCTTAGCTGCATTAAGATTTACTGTCCTGTTCCACCGTGGTAGGAGCAAAGGTCTCTCCCAGACTCGACTCGGTGCAGGTTCAAAGTGATCCATTGATGGTACACTTTTCTTCAAAGCCAAGTGGCCACTGCCAGATCAGAGCCATCCCTCAGAGGTGCAGTAAATCTGAGATAGACTGCAAAAGACGCTTGCTGACCAATTCAGTGTGCTCCATGCAACAATGCTATTGCTCTTGAGGCTGGTGATGATGTACTTTCCATACAGACATGAAAGATATGTCTGGAAAGCTTTATACTGTACAAGGGAATTTTTTTTCTTTTACAAATAAATGTATAAAAACAGAAAGGCTTTAAAAAAAAAACAAAAAAAAAAAAAACAGACATAACCATTGGCATGATGGTGAACCATTTCCACAGGATCTAAAAATGGATCTTAAGAACTTCACTGCATTGGAAATTTAAAACTGCTAACTGGAATTCAACAATTTACTGCCACTGATTTATATATATGTCAGGCATTGTTTACAGACCAACTTTTCTGTCGAAGATAAAGATTAGGTGGAGAATTTCACCTTGTTGCATCAATTACATGGGAGAGAAATGCCAACAAGTTGGAGGTTAATCACCTGACACTTTAAAAGACTATATGGATGTATGGTATAAACACCAGCACCCCTGCGACCTTTGTGAGGATAAGCGGTTCACACAATGGATGGATGGTATAAACAGAGTATGTAAGATAGTGTGTAGCAGTGAGTGTGCATCCGTATTGTGGGAAAAGATGATGCAGTTCATGGAATGAATGAAAAATGTCATAAAATACAGTCTGTTTAAATACGTAAAAAAATTAAAAAGATCTTCAACTAAAGCTAGGTGGTAAGTCAGTGTTGCTCACAGAGTGTTTGATCGTAAAATGTCTAAAACATGTATTTTGCAATAGAAGTAATTTTGTTTTTTCTATAATTATAGGTCACAAAAGCAAAAAGTGGGTGTCAAAGGGGGCCCCCCTTAGGGCACAATTTTTTTTTCAATATAAAAGACACTGTTAAATGGTGTCCTCTGGTTACTTCTAACAGTGTAAATACAGGGCAATCATAATATTTTGAAAAATTAAAACATGAGTTCAAACAACCAAAATAATTTTGCCAAACTTCCGACATAAAACTGTAGACTGAGTGATAGATCAAATAGGCTACTGCACTTACAAGTTATATTTCAGAAATACTGTAAGTACACAAGAAATGTGTTTACATAAGAACGAGAGAGAGCGCGAGAGATCATGAAATATAAAAGTGAGTGATAAAATGCGTGATCTACAGGGCCGGTGTTACAGATAGGCCTAATTTTATTAACAGTTGTCAATTATGTAATATTTGAGAAATTTATGTCCAACTTACCTTTGTGTTTCCTGGTTTGGAATGCTCCTGGATATTTTTTGCACAGCACTTTGCCAGGAACGTCCAATTTTGTACGTGTTCGGTTAGACATGTTGATACATTTTTCGTTCCTACTGGCACAGTTACACTTTTTTTCAAGCCATGCTCATCTGAAACAGTTTGTTTTTTACCCCGTGGTTTTTATAAAGTCCCTGACACGATCTTCATCTTTTTGCTCCAAGACTTTCGCCACACTGACAAACGTGCAGACCGCTCGATAACATTTGCGTACGTGTCAATAAGTTATAACTATGCCGTGGTAAACAGAATGCTTCTCTATGAAACGTTAACATCAGAGTGAAAACACCGACGAAATACCGCCAAAATGCTTCCGGATATCAGAATGTTGTCGTTATTATGAACACCAATTTTAATGCAAACAGATAGCAATGCTGTAACCAGATAACAATGCTGTTTTCCGCTGTCACATCTGTGACTAATTTCACGACGAGCGTTGTCGATTGATGCTGGCGGCCGGTCTTGAGCACAGCCTTGCCTCGCGTCAAGCCGTGACCCCCCTCCGCCTCAAATTTTCTCATTGGATTTACACATTTCACATTAATGACAATTTCAGCTGAAAAAACTCAGAATTCCGCAAATCTGCGGAAAATTCTCATCCGTACTCTTTTGCTTGACCTTTCTTTTCAGAGAAACTTTAAGTTTTTCTGTTGTCAGACACCATTGTTTTTGTGTGAACTAACCGATGTTCTAGTGCTGACACTAAGGAACAGAAAACCTTTAGAAACCTTTTTTTCTGGTGAAAGAAGAGTGTCTTCTCTTTTGGTAAATTCAGTACTTATATTGCTATAGAGGACAACATTCTGTGGGTATTTCAAAGTCAGTCAAAATGGAAAATGGAGAACTCAGCTTTGAAATCTACTGGCTTCAAATGGAGGGTATGCAAAACAGAATTAGCCATCTCTAAATGTCAGTCGGTGTTACATTTGTCATATATGTTGAAGTTGGAGATCCCTGACCTAACAAGGAAGGAAGGTGAACAGTTAGTACTAACAGTCAAGCTACAAACCTTTCATCTCAGCTAGAAAACAATTGTCGGGATCAGTGGCAAAGCTGTGACCCCTTCACCACGAGTTGGCTTGGCTGATATGAAAAAAAGGTTTCTGAGGATTAAGTACCTGTGAAGTCTGTGCAGTAGTGGAAGCGAGGTATCCCTGTTTGGCTTGTTACAGGTTTACAGTAACTTAATTTGGTCAGGGCCCAGGGCGCCCTGACAAAGAAAATCTGGTTTTTGGTTTTTCAAGCGGGTGAGCTGGCATCTTTTCTGTGTGCCACGCTGCAGGGATCAACGTGCCAAGAACCGACTGCTCTCCTTTTCTATATTTCTCGTGAGGCTACCATGCTATCACAGCCCACACAGAGGGTCCTCCAATCCTAGACGGTCTATCACAAGCTACCCTCACCCTCCCTTCTGCAGGACCCCCCTAGTAGGACCCGCCACCCCCCCCACCCCCTTTCACTCTGAGGCCCCCTTTCATGCACTAGTCCTGACAGTTGACCAGTTTGAAAGCTGTAGAAGGCCCCCCACTTTAGCACACAGCACGCGGCATTACAATCAAAGTGGTCGCCTTCTGCAAAAGATTTAAACCATGCATCAAGTCGGGGTTTCCACATGCTTTCACTAAGCCAAAAACAGAAACGCACACACATATGCCACCATGTTGGTTTCCCCCTTCAATGGTTTGCATCGTCAAATTTCACATTTAATAATTATAAACGGTGTTTTTGAGTCTCTGACTTCAGTCAACCAATATTTGCTCAATCAATACAAACACTACATCATTTTTTTACAGACCTTTTTACTTGATTAGTAGCTGCCTTACTTAAGCTTAGTTAGCTGCAATAATTCTCTAGGAAATGCGTTAATTTTAAAGCACTGCTACCCATTGCAGAAACTGATCCTGGCTATTTTAAATGAGTTCTGAAGAATCTGCGTCCCCAATTGAGACTGGACACTAATGGCAGAAATGACTTTTTTCATACTACTGCAAATCATGAAAGCATACTTGTATCAAAAATGAATACTTCTACAAGTGACAAACAAAAGTGGTGGAACTTAATTTGAACCTTGATTGAATGCTGGCAAAATATGAATCCAGACTATCGGGCAGTTTGCAAAAAAAAAAAAAAAGGTTTGCTTCAATAGATGACCAAAAGGTTCCCAGTGTTCAGTCCCCGTGAGTCAGCAATGTAACCAGGGGTCAAATCGCATGCTGAATAGGCTTTTCGGAAGTCTTGTCCTGGCTATCGGCGGCCAGCCGTCCGACCCTGCTTGAACAACATACAAAAGGGAGGGCATGGGCCACAATTGGATAGGATTCTTTTTTTCCCCCCTCCAATGGAAAGTCCAGTTTTGAATAGGGTCTAGCTGGCTGAATTCCGTTCCTCCCTGATTTTGAGAGGACCCGCTGAGGTCAGGGTTCAGCAACATTTGACGTGAGCTGTGGGAAAAGGCAAGCTACGTGCCCACACAACCTGCCGACAGCCTTCTCACCCAAAATGCCCCTTAACCTCCCAGAGGGGCGGACCACCAGCCCGGGGATGAAAGGATGAGAAAGGCTGTATGGGTGGGAAAAAAAGAAAGAGTTGATGATGAGTGGGAGGGCCTGCAGTAAGACAAAGATGTTGGAGAGGTATAGAATCGGAGATCAATCAGAATCGGAGATGATTGAGGTTTGAATGAAAGTTACCGTATTTTCTGCACGACAAGCCACTTCTCTTTTTGAGTGCCGTGAAGCCCTCGCCCTGCGTTTGTTTTTTTTTCCGCTACCGACTATGAGTTTAAAAGTACATCAAAAAGTTGTTTGAACAAAATGGTTCAAACACGCCCCTTCCCTACAATGCGCTCGGGTTTGGGCATGTGCAGAGGCTTCCAATGTGGAGAAGAAGGAGGACACTTTACTTTCAGTGAGCGTGGAAGAACAGGAATCTACCTCAACTGTCCATAGAAGAAGAATCTACCTCGATTGGCGGTAGATGAAGGTGGCGCTACCTTTAGCTCGTGTAGAAGAAGAAACCGCTAGTTTTTTGGTGCAGCGACATTCACGAATGCAATATTAAAAAAAAAAATAATAACCAAAAGCTTTCACAAAAAGTGGTGGTATGTGAAGCTCTTTCGGTGGATTTTAAACGCGTGAAGCAGCCTGAAAGAGTCTACTATCATTAACAGATTAAAAGGCAGGACTGCTACGTGAGGAAAACAGCATTTCAGTGATGACTCGAAATGCAAATGACATTGAGAGCGAATGTGACTGAAATATGTGAGACTTCCTGGGGCTGTTCAACTACGATACTTTCGTGATTTCAGTGAACGGGAGGAGGATGAATAAAAAAAATGGCTTTTCTGTTATGTTTAAGCCATTTTTCTGCTATTTGGAAACAAGGTATGTCAAACATTTACAGTCGTTCCTCGTGAATATCAAATTTTTACAATGTACCAGTGTGTACGGGATACAGTATATCTACAGGATATGGCCCGGCAGGGCTCGTGTATGAAAAAAAAAAAAATACATGACACAGAGTGGTCGTGGCCTATTAACCAGTGCGCGCTGTTGTCCGGAAAATACAGTATTAGCTGAAACAAGTGTGATATTTTTAAATTGGTGGAGCCTGACAAGAGTCAAGTCTGAAAAATAATTTCAATTAACAATTTTTTTTAAAAAGAACACTCAAGACAAAGTTGTCATCTGTATGCAAAACAAATGTTTCCATTTTACTATTTTTTTGTGTAAACCTGACAATCAGAAGCCCCATTTTGCACAACCTGTAAAAGTTATTTTCCTCACTATTCTGTATAGCATTCATAGCGATTACATAATACAGTTTAAAAACTGCCCTGACTTGGCAAAGCCATAACAAAGGTGCGACATTGCTTCCAAAAGAGATGAATTGCAAGAGGTCTGAAGATTAACACCCATTGCGCTCTGTTGTGTTGAAAGCAACTGTCACCGTCCAAAAATGATTCTGCGGCAATACCCAATGAATAATCTCACTGTAAAGGCACCATCTCTAGTATGACTGCACTGAAAAATCTGTTATTAAGTAAATAAGTTTTGACAAGTCTTGAGTCGTGGCTCAGTGAGCCCTGCCACCGTGGGGGACCTAGTTTCAAGACCCTGACTGGACCTGTGTGGAGCGCTTGAGCAAGCCAAATCCTTCAGCACCCCCTGCTCCAGTGGTTTCCACTCACAAGTGTGTGTGTTAAATGTGATATTTCCATTCTTATGGCTTCATTTATACAGTGGCAGCAGCCCTGTTTCAGTCTACCCTGGATTAAAAAAAAGTGTAGTTATGTGACAACCTAGTGGGAGAGGATGGGCAAACGTGACGGGTCATGACCGCTGTGGCCATCTGGCAAGATAAAGTTCTTGTGACAGCAGTCATTGTGGGATGAGAAACCTCGTCTGCAGTTGCAAAATTGAGTGAATGCAGCTAAACCTGATAGTATGTAATAGAGTATGTTGAAATCTGGAGGCGATCCGAAGTGAGATGGGAAGCAGATGTATTACCTGGCATCTCAGTTCTTTCACATTTCATATGCATTTTGTTAGATTCCACGACAAGTGAGGCTGTATGTTAGCCAAACATATAAAACATTTATTGAGCAGTAGTATGTGTCCACCACATTGACACAGAGTCTAGAGGCAGGGACGGCACGGAAGCTTCATTAGACTCTTTCCAGTCCACAAATGTGCTCCAAAGATGCTCTACGTACATGATGTTTCATCATTCTATTATGCATTATGCATCATGTCAGTGAAATATTGTTGGTGTGGCTGCATTTCCAGGGCCAAGCTGGTGTTAGTGTGCTCCTTTGTGGTCGGTACATTTATAGAATGTGGCCAGAGAGCCACAATTGAGGGACAGAGCAGAGCAAGGTCACCTGTTCCTCATCCATTTTTCCACTGTAGCCAGCAAATCACAAGTCAGGGGTGGGGAGGGCTGCTTGCTGACCAACTTCAGTCTAGACGGCTCAATACGCAGTTGACTTTTTAAACCCGCTTGTCTGGAAACAGAGCAGACGTGAGGTAAGATTGGGGGGAGGGGTGTGTGACAGCAGAGATGCGGCGCTGTGTTTTAGCTGCTGCGGCAGCGCCGGAAGCGGCACTCGTGAACAAGCAGTTACCGATAAGAGTAAATCCGAATAGGGACAAAAGAGGGAGATGGAGAGCTATCTTGCCTGCTCTCTGTGGCTCCATTGTCAAGGTCAAGTCAGTCGCCCCCCCCCCAATAAATAAATAAATAAATAAATAAATAAATAAATGGCACCACCTGACGCCCTCAGTCCGCTTTGCCTCTCTGCTGTCCTACCATTCCAGTCCAAACCATCAGAACCTTCATCACTTAATACAGTGCACACCTTTGAAGAGTAATTCAAGAGAAGAAATATAGGGGCCACACCACAAGATGTAACCAGTCATCGATAAAAAGAATCAGAAAACTACAAAAATTACAAAAGTTTTGGAACAAAATTAAATGGACTTAGAAAAACCTCTACAAAAGTGATGGAAAGTCCAAAGCATTGAGAAAGAGATTCTGCTTATGATCCAAAACATACAAGACAACATGGTGGAGGTACTGTCATGGCTTGGGCTTGCATGCATGCTTCTGAGACAAGTTGTTACTGATGATGCAACTTATAGTAGCAGGAGAATAAATTTTCAGAACAATACACCCAAACTAATTTGAAGAAGCTTCATGGTGTAATGAGACAATGACCACAAACACGACACAAAAAAATAAAAATAGTTTATCAAGGGGAAAAAGAGGAAGATCTGGCCAAGTCAGTCACCGGACCTTAACCCAATAGAGCATGAATTTTACCTCCTAAAAAAGGAACTGAAGCTCGAAACATCCAGAAAAAAAAGGACTGAACACGGCTACAGTATAGGCCTGGAATAGCATTTCAAACTAAACATGCAACAGTCTAGTGAAGTCAGTGGGGAGCGAGGTTGAAAAGGCTTATTATTGCAAGGAAGAGTTATGGTACCAAATATTAAATGTTATTCACTTGTTTAATTTAATCATGTCTGTTACAATAATTTTGCTAACTTGAAAATTGGGTGGCTTCACACAAAAGGTACTCTGTCCTGAGTCTTGCCACATCTAGACGTAAATACCATGAGATTAAAGATAGAACTTTGACATTTTTTGAAATGTCTTTTGATCAGAAACACAAATTCTTCAGTATACCACACTAAGGGGAAAAAAAGAAGTGACTTTTCCTTTCCAATACTTTGGGAGAGGACTATTTATACACGTATCCATCACTGTCAATAGCTTTTCAAAATAACCCCACTAAACTCTTATTCTCGCCTATTTCCGTTTCTTTGTGGCAATCTGCTTCATCCTTTTCAATAGCGCCATGTTTTTGCAGTTCAGAAGAAGCTTCAAAAAGAATTAAGGGTCATAGTGATTCTGTTTCAGCAAGTTGGTCAATAAGAGCTGCTTCGTGTTGGTTGTGATGGTCGTTTGTTTCATCTGATTTAATGAATAAACAGAATAACTAACCAAATGAGGCTCCTACTCATTTTATTGATGAGGTGTGTTGCCGATGCCGGGTCTCTACTGTGGTTACTTTAGTCTGTAACGCCTGCTGTGCAGCGGGCTAGGTTTCATCCTGATATTTCACCTGAAAGGTAAATACTTTTTGTGAGTCATTTCTTCAACACTAACACCTTTTTGTAAACCCCAAATAAGCTAAGTGTCAATGGTGTGGAAAGCATTCTTGATGCTTAGAAGTGGTAAAACCAACAACTTTATAGCTGTGTACATTTTGCATGTGCAGATATCTTTATTTTTTGCGCAAAAGAGATGTGCCTTGGGTTTTGGTGGCACTCAGAAGATGGAGGGGGGAGTGAAATCACAGAACACTTTTGGAGTGTATCGACTTTCGACAACTACAAAACCCCTCGAGCCATTATTGGATGGCAATGAAAAGTTAGGACTGGCATGATAGCAGTGGATTAAATAGACAGATAGATTGCTTAGATTTCTCCATGTCTCCACTGTGCAGGACATTACTTACTCTAATTGGTGTGTATGTGCATTCTGGCTTGATTACAGTAAATGAAGTCTGCGATAGTTTCCAAATAGCACGGTTATATGAATCCAACTTTTATCGAGTGAAACACTACATTTTAAAAGTCAATTTTCAACTGAATTAGTCCATTAATTCGGTCTTCAGGGTTTGCAAGTAAGCATAGTGAGTGAGAGGGCACGAGCGGTTGTTAAGGGCATCATCCCATGGGGAAACCTCGAGTAACATTTCTGCAGCTGAGCAAGATGAGAGCACATTTCATCTTCATGTAGACAGGCTATGATGGTAATGTAGCAGAATTTAATAAAACATCCCTGACTGCATTCATTTTTATGACTCCCAAACTTTGGCTGTCGAGTTGATAAAGAATTGGTGACACTGCACAATGATCTCATCTTTACGGGACTGGCTGGGTGCCCTTTTCGGAAGTTTTCTTAATCAATATTCTGCAGGAAGAAATGAACATTTTCGTAACATTGCTCATGTCTCTCTGGGCAGAGGAAAAGCAGTGAATGAAGGAGACATCTGCTGAATCAGTTGACAGGAATGCAGCAATCCTTTGGGGGGGAGACTAAGACATTATTGCTTGCAACCTACTCTAATGACAACCACTGACCAGAGATCATGGTTGTGATGAGGCAGAAGACAGATCAAAGGTCGACACAACAATTATATAAAGTGTGACATCAAACATCACTTTGATCCTAAATGGTTATAGAGTTCTGCAAGCCGAGCGCGTACACAAGAGCCTTCTCTGGAACTGTTGAGGAGACAGTTTGATGAGAAAGATGTCTAAGAACAGGACATTTTGTTTCTGTTTTCAAAACATTGTCTAAACACAACTTGTGCCTGAAATACTGGAATATATGTGCAAACTGCATCAATCAATCAATAGTCAATCAAAATTAATCCTCCGGTAACATGATGTTAAAATGGAGGCTCGCACAGAAATGGTCACAAGCAACATACATATTCGAGAATAAACCCGTCACTATGTGGCCAGACGTTGCCTCATCTGGTTTAATGAATGAAACTGAAGAACTGACCAAATAAAGCATCGAGGAACCCCAAGGTTGTGTCCTCTCCCCTCTGCTTTTCTGGGTCTACACAGACGACTGCACATCAAGGTACCCGGGTGTCAAACTCGTGAAGTTCGATATGACACCACAGTCATCGGCCTCATCAAAGACACAATCGAGTCTACGTATCGACAGGAAGTGGCGAGACTGGAGCGGCCATCATAGCCTAGTATTGAACACTAAGGAGAGTAGAAATTATTGTAGACTTCAAGAGGCATCCTTCACCACTGCTGCCCGTCACACTGTCCACTTGTCTTGTGTCAACCATTAAGACCTTCAACTTCTTGGGAATTACAGTCTCACATGACATGAAAAGGGAGGCGAACATCAACTCTATTGTCAAAAAAGCCCGGCAAAGGATGTATTTCTTGCGTTTCTACACAGCGGTCGTTGAATCGGGACTATGTACCTCCATCGCATTCTGGTTTGGAGCTACCACAAAAAAGGACAAACTCCAACTGCAACGGACATTCAAAACCGTTGAACGGATTGTCAGCAACACCCTACCCACCCTTGACGACTTGTACGTCACTCGATCGTGAGAGGCTGGCTGCTTGAAAAGTAGATCTTGGGGTAAAAAAGTGTGGGCACCCCTGGTGTAGATGGTTGTTTCCAACTACACCAAGTGTTACTTGAGCCCATTAATTTGGCAGACAAGTCCAGCATTTACACCGCCTCCAGTCAGCAGGGATAGGCTCCAGCTCACCTACAGCCACAATCCAAATAAGAACAAGTGGTGTAGAAATGGATGAATGATTATGATATTGATGATGATTGATAAATACAAATTTGATGCTTTTTAAAAAGAAAAATAGTCCTTAGTCAAATTACAATTTACTGACAGCACGCATAAATATATTATTTTCTGCAAATTCAAAGTAATAATTCAACAATGATCTTGCAACACAATCTTAAATAATAATTCTAAAAAACAAGGATATGAAAAGGTTGAGGAATATGAACCAATCAACAGCTATGATGGCTGTACTTAACAAGCACTAATTCCTCACCAATAATTAAAAAACTAAAAAGCATCCGCATATTTGTCAGTGACTAATCTGCAACTTTCACTTTTTTCCAAACTGCGAATGAGCTGGCAATAATTAAACATTTTCCATCAGTAGTGACGCAAGTGCAAGGTATAATAAGGATGATCTTAACAAGTAAACTTTGAGACATTTGGTAACAGAGTTGCTCACACTGTCGTTTGCTTCAAAAGTTTCATTGATTGGCCCTCACCTGTGCCTCATCACATCGTGCGTCCAATCACCGGCCGGTGGAGAATTTAGAGCCACGCGCGTCACCGGCCCCGATGACACACGCGCCATGTGCCAGACGTTTGATGAAACTTTCAGACATTGGGCGCCACATGAGTCATGCAGCACAGCCACCACCCAACGTGTGCCAGGACCTGCAAGTTCACCATGTGCATAAATGTGACGGAGGACAGTGGTTGACGAGCCACTTCCATCTTGGACCGTCACCAGCACAGTTTGCTCACTCAAAACTGATTGCCTCATTATACCTTCTGGACTTTTCATGGAGAATAATGCATCACTGAAATGAGAATTACATAGAACTTCTAAAACAATTCTATTCTTGCAAAGTCTTTGTTGGCTTTTCCACTGCCCCAATGTGCCAGTTTGGCGTCATTCTAATTCTAATTCTACAATTTATTGTAACCTCGGTTTCCAAACTTAATTTGCATACAAGACTGTTTGCAGACCAATACGAAATTGCTCCAGCTCCGAACTAACATGCTAACATCAGAATCAAATTCAGATTTATGTAATGTATGTAATGTGAAATACTATAGATGGGTTGAAGGATATTAGTGCAGATTCTATAGTAATTATAAACCTTCAAACTGCTTCATTAACAAATGGAGCAGGACGAATAGTAAAACAACAAAACAAGGTAAGGTATTACAATCAAGAAGTCTTGTTGCTCCTCAACAGAAAAACAGTTCTGGGAAAGGCCTCACCAGACAACAATTACAGTATTCTAATGCATATTTGAAAGCAGTTTTGGCTTCAAGTCAGCCCCATAACTGAGAAGTCTCAAAATGTTATTGATGAACACATATGTTGTGGCAATTTTTGTATCAGGCATTAAAAAAAAACTACACACGTGGAAAAGATCATTCTTCTGTCCCCTCTCATTTTTTGAACTTCCTTGTCATGGTAACGAATACCTGTGCCATGTTGTCTGCCTATTTAAAGTTCCAAAATCAGCAGTAGCAATTTGTCTCAGGTTTGATTAATCATTTTGCATGTGCTAAATCCATCTATTTACATAACCACCTTCAATAATGCACAAAATGAACTGTGTAGAAATTTTGCACGTTTTACAGACCAAAGCCCCGGTGTGCCCAGATACCTGTTCAGCTTGTGTACTTTTTTACATCTGTCTGTGTGAGCAATCATTTGTGCTCATTTTTGCCTGAAGTAAATTAGGCCCTGTGTGTTCAAATTCCTCAGAATAGTGGAACCTTTAATGGCAAATGACGAGAAAAGGTTTAGAAAGTCCAACGATTCCATGGTACCCAACGTTGATCAATTAGCCTGTCAATGTGGCAAATTATCTTCAAACCTTACAAATGATGTGTTTGCTTGCACCAATGATTTTCAGGAATCTCCTGCAATTCTAAATCATGCTGTTTGCTATCATGGGTAGACTGAGAGGATAGGCAAGATTCTGCATGAATCCGGTTTCAAATGTTATGCATGGTACGACATGCAGCAGTGCCCTGTTTTACTTGGCAGCATACTTAATAGCATGCTCAATGTACCTAATGAATAGTGATCGAACAGATTAACATTTCAGTCATGATCAACACGCTTGCGGAATAAACAATTCAAAGTTGTGCTTGTTTACTCGAGATTTATTTCATATTGAGAGATGATGTATCATCAAAGCATTAATCAAGGTTTCTTACATTTATCCAGTCCACCACGCCCATCACACAGGGCCATGAGTCATGTTCTCCAAGCAATAAAGCAATGAAATCAATCAGATGAATCTAGACACATTTTAGGAGCCTGAGAAGAAAGAGATGTTTGGAGTCAGGATGTAACATGCTCCGCTGAGGGATCATCTGATCCCATCATCAATTCAAACAGTCATCTTATGTAAGGGAATCCTAGAAAAGAAGCATATCCACATGCAACAGTAGCAGAGTATGATTTTGTTCAATATTTTCAATACCCTACCTGTTAACCCTGGACACATACCCTGAATGTAATTTTCCAATAAGGTTTCTCAAGTAACGATGTACCAAGAAAATTACACGAAAAAAAAAACATATCCTCGTACTTGTGTGAAACATTCTCTCAGTCAAGTTCAAGTAACTTTGTCAGATGTGTTATATATACAACATATCTGAAACAGTATTCCTCTCAGACAAACTTGTTAAAAATAAATGTATAAAACATAAATAAACGGGTCTGTCTAAAATATGTACATTGCGCCTTAATATAACCAATATGGTCAATCTGGCTAATTTAACAAGAACTGTCTTTTCTTTATACAGTATGTAAACGTAGATGTGTGGCATTGACATTATGAACAGCAATCTACACAGTTGAGTATTATGGACAGTGTATTAAATTATGGATTTCTCAAAGCAAATTAAAAATGTGAAAGGAAGGCTGAGTAACAAAGCAAATCCAGTATTCTGAAGTTGAGTAAGATTTTTAAAATGGCTCCTGAAATATTCGAGTCTGAATTGAAAGGATCATAGAGAAGCTCCATTATTATGTCTGTGTATGTCTCATTTCTGGAATTTCAACAATGTTTACCTGAACAGAAAAATATTGAAAGAATTGAATGATTTATCCTCACATTAAATGCATTTGCTTTAGTTCAGTATTATATATACTGTATATATATGATTATAATATACTGGAAGATTCAGGTTGTGTTAAATCTATTGGATCCAGGGTGGAAATACTGTCTTTGCAACTTCTGCTCTGCCATTGCATCCCCTCAAAAAGTGTCCTCAGAGAACATCGGTGGTATAATGTGATCGTGACGCAGGGTGCAAAATCGTGTTGACCCCCTGAGAGTAAACTCCTGTGAGGATCATTCTAATTATGTCACATTAGAGACCTTTAACATTTCATCAGTAGACCAAATAAGGGCTTGACAGACTGAATCAACTCCCTACACATTTTGTTCATGATTGCACGCCTGTGCCAGGGGGCTGTGACACCGCTGCACGAACACCAATGTAGGATTTTGATGCAAATTCATTCATCAGATGATGTGGTTTTCTAATTTAGAGGGTGAAATAATGTACTATTTAGGTAAAATAAAAAATAAAGTTAAAACACATGTAAATGCAGAACAATAACCAACGAGATTAGCAACCCAACATTTCTTCATGGTATAATGTAACATAGCCCACTCGGGGAAACGCTCGAAATTGGTGCTTCCTCAACCAGGGGGATAAAAAGAAATAAAAGATAGTTTTAGAAACCTGGCACATGCCGGGGATACAGAATTTTTTTTTTTTACTTGATAAGTCAAGATTTGATATCATGACCTTCTGCGTGGGAAAGGTTTTCATTTATAGAAAAACATATATGGAAGTACACTGGGTGCAACCAAAAGAGCCTTCCATTATTTTTTTCTGTGTGGTTGTCTTCGCTGTTTTTCTAGGAACATCTCTGCTAAGACAGTGGTCAAATCTAGTTTTCACAATACTTGTGGGGACATCACTTGCAGGGGGTAACTGGCATTGTAATCTTTAGTATATATGCATAATTAAGCCAAAAGAACACTGACAGCAGTAGGTTACAGTAAAGCTTTCCACAGACTTTTCTTTCTGAACAGGAGAATGTTTGAATAGGGGTTGTACGGCAGTTCAGGTGTGGGCCCCCAGGCTTAACTAATCCCGCTTCGAGTGCCCATCCCATTAGACCATGTAATCAGGAATGTGCCGGAAAGCAGGTGTGTAAATAATTCGTATTCAATAAACGTTCGTTTAGCGGCGTGCACTTTCGATAACTGACAACTGTGACGTCATGGCAGGCACGGATGGAACAGAGGAAGGTGGAGATAAGGTTTGTGAGGAGTATTTTCACAGATTTGCGAGTCCAGACACAGGCGGAGCGAAAATAGCTCAAGGGGCAAACAAGGTAACCTCTTTCAAAAGACGCTTCAGGGGGTGTCTGCCAAGTCCCACACAATACTGTCTACACTGAATAGCTGTGTTCGCAGTCTTGCTCTGCCGAACAAACCACCTTTAAATGTCTGGGCGCATCAAGTCTCACCCCAAGATGCTCATCTGAATACCAAAAAAATGTTCACCTTATCCACTTAATGTGGCTTGTTCTGCATTCTGTATTGCTTTGGTGCATGTGACTCGAGAATGACATGTTCATGTGTAGGACCACCACTTGAGACCACTCCAGAGCTGAGATTCCAGTTGTGCAAATTTAATTTTACACAGATTTTTTTTTTTTTTTTACCTCTTCTGTTGTTTGATGTGCAGCCAAGTATTTATCACACCCGAGAGACATATCAAGGAAATGTGAATCAATGTCACTCGAGGCCATGAGATCATAATACACAAAGAGGAATGCAGACCCTTGACTCCCCTCTGGTGCCCTGGGTTAAGCCCAGTGCATAATCATGTTGCATTGAGGTCACGGACATGTCTTGTGCTTGTGACAGCATAACCACAGAATATGTCACTATAGGGCTATAATCAGATCCTCTACATAGTAACTGATGTCAAGAATAAGGCACAGAGGGTAACACTGCCCAATGTGCTTGAAAGGTTAACATATCCCTTACAAGACATGTCTGTGATTCAAGGGGTGGGCCTCTGGTTATTGGTGGGGGGAGCAAAAGCTGGAAAACAAGTCTGGACATGTCAATGCCAGCCCGGACATCCCCGGTCAGGAACCGCTTGGTTCTAAAAGTAGGGAGAGATGGTACAGGTGGATCAGATATCCGGTTGTTTAGAAGGTGTTTGCTCAATGAGAGAGAAATTTGCGAGAAAAGGAAACAGGTGATGCATCATTTTGCTCATGCTATTAGAAAAACAGTTTCTAAACACAATTCTGAAAGTATTTCTGAGTGTCTTGGTCTGACGCTCCTCTTCGTAAACTAATTAATCTTCAAGGTGTAAAAAAAAAAAAAAAAAAAAAAAAAAAAAAAAAAATCAGCTGGCCAAGACCCATTCTTTCAACATTGAGGAAAGTTTGGGGAAGGCTCTTTTCTCTTGCTGCATGTCAACTTATCGTGGAGCTACGATGGGTGCATCAGCCTGAACACAGAAGGCCAGAATTTGCTGGCTCTGGCCGCCTCTTCCCTTTTCATTGTTAGGATACAGAGGTCATTCCAAGCCTTATATCTTCTAGAGTTGAAGCCAGAAGTTTCGACACAGTGCGAACAAAAACACGTTTCATTTTTTGTCTCAATGTCTGAAGTCAAATCACACTAAACCGCTGTTTCAGGTCAGTCAGGATCACCAAAATTCTTACATTTTTTTTAAATGCCACAATACTGAGAGAGATCATTTAAAAAACAATTGTATATTACTTCCTTCAAGGTCAAAAGTTTACATACATTTCCTTAATATCGAGTAGTGTACAGAAGTTAAGATCTTTGTCTTGTCTTTTTGCATACTGTAATCTGTCTTTTTTATGTTTCTTAAGGAGTAATGGCATCATTCTCAGTGAGTGGCCTTCCAGCCCATGTCGGTGCAGGACTTGTTTCACTGTGAATAATGACACTTTACCAGCTTCATTCAGCATTTTCACATGGTCTTTAGCTTTTGTTCTGGGGTTGATTCGCACATTTGAAACCAAAATAAAATACGTTCATTTCTGGGACTCACAGCCCATCTCATTCCCGAGCAATATGATGGCTGGACATTCCCATGATGTCTATACTTGAGTATAATTTTTTTTAACAGGTGAACATGGCACTTTCGAGCATATGGAAATTGCACCCAAGGATGAGCCAGAGTTGTAGAGCTCAATGATTCTCTGATTTCCTGGATGATTTCTTTGATTTTCCCATTATTTCATCCAAAGAAGCATAATGTTTGAGGCCTTAAATACACCTCGAGGTGTGCCATCAATTAACTCATGTTGTCAGTTTACCGATTAGGAGCTTCCAAAGCCTGAACCTCATCTGCACTTCCCCATTTTCTTTTAGGACATAGTACTTTTTGTGTATGTCAACCTTTGACCTCGAAGAAAATAACATCAAATTCTCTCTCATTGTTGTGGCATTTAACACAATTAAATAATTTTGGTGATCCTGAGAGACCTGAAACAGGAGAGGTTTAATTAGTCTGATTTGACTTCACACATAGTGAGACAAAAAATGTAAATGTGTGTTTTTGCACAGTCTATATAAACTATTGGCTTCAACTATATTAGGTGTACCTGGAGGTCTCTTCCCAGTAGGACATGCCCAGAATACCTCATATGCAACAGAGAAGCACCCAAAAAGATCCCAGGGATATGCCAATTGGCATCTTTCGAAAAACAAATCACGATTAGATTCATTTAATCCAGAAACAGCTTTGCCTAGAAAGAAAGAGCCAACATTACTGACCTCTAAACTATTTTTTTTTCCACGAGTGAAAAAAACCTCAGAAGCATTCAAAAACCTTACCACGAGACTGGAGACATTTATCCGCATTTTCACAATTGCTTCAAGCAACACTCTATTGATACTCAAACACAAAATGTTCTACAATATTTTCCCAGAAGGTTGGTTAGTGTCATTGCTGCAATGAGAAGATCAATTGTAAGCGCAATTGACAGGCGACCAAATACTTTTCCTCATAGTGTATGTAGAAAAAGGAGAGATGGCTTTAAGTGCTTCAAAGTGACTGAATGTGCCTTCTCTTTGTTTCCTGAGGCCAGAGTGCATCCTCTGTGAATCGAGCAGACGTGCTAAGGCCTCATTCATGGGTAATGTAGCAGACAGAACAGATGACTCCCCTTTCTTCATTCTCTATGCTCAGCCAAGGAAGTCCCCCTGTCAGTGCCTCATTGCCCACTTTCTCTGTTATGGAGTCTGCTCGCTGATGGTCCTGATGTTCCTGACACGGAACGTTGAAAGCTGTTTCCTCAAAAGTTTGATACGACATCAGATTCAAAACGTAAACTGTCAAGATTCTTTTCGCCATGCAGTTCATGCAATGAAAATCAACGTTGAGCAATGTGTGAAAGTGGTCTTTTTCCACACACTCCGCCTTTATTCCTCAGCGTATCGAGTTGAGAAACAAGGATTGTTTTGAGTGGCGATAAGAGCCAATCTGCAGATAGGAATCAGCAGCTTGTGTTTTCTTAAGTACTTCAAGAGCATTCTGAAGAGTTCCACATTGGTTGCCTGCTGTGGACAGTGCTGCGACCCTATGTTGTGTTTACATACGCTCACTCATCCATCTCACACACACTGATGATGGAAGAGCGTCGGGCAATGAGGCGTTTAGTCCATCGTCTATTTGGTCCTAGTGAACAGTGGCTGCTTAGAATCATTTAAGTTTAAAGATTCATGACTTGTTTTAGAGTTGGACAGAATCAAAAGACAAACGGACAGTTGTATATCCCGTATCAGGGATTTGTTTTTAGGTTATGACTCAAATATAGGAATAAGGAATAAGGATTTTTTTTTTGTCTTGCCTAAATCTTGTTTTTTCTGTTTAAGATGACATGTTCATCATCAAATAATTGCGGTTTAAAACATTTTATTTCTTTAATTGTAGCCTACTTTATTTGATAGGTTCACTATTAAGTAACCACATATGCATGTCTCCCTCTTGGGACCATTTGCCAACGACTGTGACACTGTCACAGAGCGAAGCAGACAGGGTGAAAAGAGAGCGTAAAAAAAGAGCTGGCATATGAGTAAGGGCCACAGGTTTGGCAACCAGGGGGTTTGGCAGTAACATCGCTAAAGATTGCTGATCCATTCCCATCCTTGGCAGAACAAATGGAACTGTTGTTTGGGTTCAGACGAGCTGGCCCTTGGAAACGATACCACAGGAGTAAGGCGGAGGGGGGATGGTCAGACCAGACAGGGACCGATGAGGACACTAGTGTGCTGGCTCACACCACACACCCCGGCAGGACCAAATGGTCTCTGGTAAATTAATAGAGATTTTAAGATTTTGTTTGCTATTATTCCAAACAGACTTGGTTAATTTGTAGTGAGATAAGAAAAATTTAATCAATGTGTTCCATGTACATATTACAATGTCTGGCACTGTGCACATGGCAAGGGCCACTCTAGTTTGGCTGGCCACCACAACCCACAAGGACCAGCACCTCACATAACGGGAATAATTAGTAAAATATTGTCTGATCAAAGTTCTATCAGAACACCACCCTGCAAAAAAACAACTATATACAAAATTTATGTAAAACTCTGTTGGCTGGAATACATCTCATCAGGTTTTCACAGGCCCTACAGACATGGTAGCTGTCACGTTGGACACCCCTCGGCCCCTTCTCTTTGTGACATGCACACACTCATGGCTGACAACAAGATGCTCTAGTCTAAAGCAACCATGTCAGCCCCAAGCCCTGGTCCACAGGCTGGCTGTCAAGACAGACTTAAAACATTTCCTCCTTGCTCTTCTGTCTTGCTCCTTGTGACACGCAGCTGACAACAAGGCTAGACTATTTGAAACAAATTGACATTTTTAGCGTAGATGTTCAGCTAGTTAGAGAACTGCACATCACAAATACTGCGGATAACCACTGATGTGAAGGAATGCACTGAAGTTTTTACATAGATGGGGGACTAATGGTCGATACCAAAAGTGGATCACTGTGCGTTGTTTTAGCCATCCCGCAAAAAAAAGCAGGAAAACTAAAATGGTCTGTGTGTGTTTTCAGCAATTGCCTTCAATCTTTACAAGGTCTTTAATGATATTACCGTATATGGCTGAGAGTGAGAGAGAGTGAGAGAGAGTGAAAGAGAGAGAAAGAGAGAGAGAGAGAGAGAGAGAGAGAGAGAGAGAGAGAGAGAGAGAGAGAGAGAGAGAACACGACAGTCCTTGCTGGTGTCACTGTTTAAATCTTACCCTTTGAAAAACATTGTTTTTTTATGTAGTAGATTTTACTGCCCCCCCCACCCCACCCCCCACAACCCCAGAGTGGGCCTGTACTCCTTTGTCCATTGGTTGAGGTCTGCAAAACTATCCATCCATTCATCCATTTTCTGAGCTGCTTATCCTGACAAGGGTCGCCAGAGTGCTGGAGCCTATCGCAGCTATTTTCGGTCATGAGGCGGCGTACACCCTGAAAAACAATTTACCAAATCATTCTGTACCTCCCCTGAGGCTTTTCAATATGGCCCGCTGCATTTATTTATCCACTTTAAAAAAAAATCTAAATCATTCATCTTCCTCTTTTCCTTTCGGTTTGTCTCGTTAGGGATCGCCACAGCGTGTCATCTGAGATGAACGGACAATGATACATTTTATTTTGTCCCTTCAGTGCCAAGCTTTCCCCAATCGAGGCCGCACTGAACATTGGTGGGCCTTTGTCGAAGTGTAGTGTACTCTTTATTTCACTCTCATTTTCCTGTTGCCGTTTGATCTCTTTTGTAAAAATGAGAGGACCATAGAAAGGAAATATGGACAGTGAGTGACGTGTATTTGATAAAGGGTGGATAACAAAATATCTACGGCTGTGTGTCTCATATCCCAAGAAGATTCCGTCAACGAAGCATGCAAGTTATGCTAGCCAACAGTCAATGCAAGAACGGGGAGCTACTGTACAGAGGCGAGTATTTCAACGAGAGTGGAAGCTCAAAGAGGAGATGAGCTCGTTTTTAGTTAATTGGGAAATCCAATGAATTTCCCAAGATGAGTGACGTCAACTGGCTTTGTGATTTTGCATATGCTGTGGACATATTTTCACATATCAATGAGTTGAACATGAAGCTACAGGGGAAAGCTCAGTTTGTGCACGATGTACACAAATGTGAGACCCTTCAAAATCCAAGCTGATTTTATTCACCAGACAAATGTCAAACAAATCTTCCGCTCATTTCCCACACTAGCCAGGCAGAAAGAGGCCACCCGAAACACCAAGAAATAGCAATAATAATAATAACTGCAAAATACCGGACGACCTACACAGAGACTTCTGCCGTCGATTCTTTGATTTTGATCCAATTGAGATGGCGCTTCAGTTGGTGTCTTCTTCGTTGTCACAAGACCCTGAATCAGCACCGCTGGAGGTGCAATTGGAACTGATCGATCTTCAGTCTGACTCTGCCACAAAGGAGAAGTTCAAGTCTCTTAAACTGAATGATTTTTATGCTTCACTCAACAAAGCCACGTTTCCAAACCTCTAGAGGACATCACAGAAGATGCTGGTTTTGTTTGGCTAGACCGAGGTGTGTGACCAGACTTTCAGTGTTATGAACATCAACAAAGCCCGTCACAGTTCCAGGTTAACTGACAAACATCTCAGACCTAACCTGAGAATTGCCACAACAAAGCTAACTCCAGACTGTGATGCACTGGCAAAAAAAGGTCAACAGCAACACTGTTCCCACTAAAACTGGTGAGTTTTTCTTCTGTGTTGTGAAAAAAAGATGCTTCTGCAGTGGGATGTTTGAAAGTGTATCTTTTAATTTTGTGCGCATTTATGTACAGCAGCAGAACAGAAAATGAGCGGAGCAGAAATGAGACTATTTCGTAGAGCAATATGTTTTAAATGATGAAAGTTACATCTTTTTTAATTAATGTTGATTTCTTTAACTTTGAGTCTTGAATTGAAACATATTGTGTGCTATTTTTTTCCTCCCAGTATTGTGCCAAATAGTGTGAAAATTCCACATCTTGCATATTCACTAAGACAAACATACTACCTTGATGGGGCTATTTGGCTAATTTGAAATACAAAATCCTCAGTGCGCAGTGTTAGTAAATCAGGTTGCATACTGTGCTATGAGGTCTTAGCCTAGCCCCCCTGTCAAATTTTAGAACCCAATGTGGCCCGTGAGTCAAAAAGTCAAAAAGTTCGCCCACCGCTGTCATAGAGGTTGACAAGCTCAAAACACCCCTTCTACTTAATGCCTTTCTTTCAATCTGCATCAACGTGGAACCACAAATCCTAAAACAGACAGACGAGAGACAATACTAAACATCAGTCACAGGCAGCAGCACTACAGTGTTCTCAACAGCCGTCCTTCTCCCGCCGCTGCTCTTTAAGAGACAAGGTCCAGTCTCAGAAGCCATGTTGACAACTATTTGACACATTTGAAGATTTGTGATAAACTAAGCAAAACAGTAGAGCCGCATTTGTTTATGTGCTTCACAAGTGAAGATGATAGTAATACGGCTGACCTACTTGGTCATGCTTGTGGCCAAAAAGGCTCTCAGACTTTTCTGAACGTTTGATATGAACTTTTCAGGAAGGATGGCCTCCATTTCGGAGTTGTTGACATTTCCATGACATCCTCTCTGAATGTTGTCTTGTGTGATGAACCAATCTTGGGCCAATATATGACAGGTTGGATCAATGATAGCTTGGAAAGCTAGTTAGCTATATAACTGTGTTCTTTCGAGACATAGAACTCTTTGTGTATTTCAACTTTTGACCGCACAGAAAATATAAAATTCTCTAAGAAATTTGCTCTGTGATTATTGTGACATTTAACAAAATTAACCAATTTTGGTGATCCTGAGTGACCTGAAACAGGAGAGGTTTAGTCTGATTTGACTTCAGACCGAGACAAAAAAAAATGTTTTTGCACATTGTAAACTTTTCGCTTCAACTTTAACTGTTTTATAAGCAAGGCTTGCAGAATGCGGACAATATATTGAAAGGCAAGAGTTAAGGTTTTCACTCCGTCCTTGTATTCAAAAGTGACCAATATTAATCCACACAAGCAAGTTCTTCCATTTTTGGTCTTTAACTACCAAGCTCGAATTAGTGATTTTAAGTTTTACCGCTACCACGAGCTGCACTTTGGAACTTTTATTACTATAAGTGGGTGAAGGCATTGCAACATCCACACACATACACAGAAAGCATAATTGAAAAGTGAATATGCTACAAAATGTACTCTGTACTGTCCCAGAGCTGGTCATAGCGAATGTGCATGAATGAAAAGGACAACATGGGGTAGAGGAACTCTGTGGCTGCCTCGCGGTTATCCTTGCATTTCTACTCACTAGCTTTGTCTTGCGGCACCTGAAGATTCATACAAGCAGTGGCATGAAATGATCTTAACATATCTCCATGTCCATACAGTACATTCTAACTAATTATATAGGACTTTATTCCCACCATTTTTTTTAAATTCATTTAAAAACGATGATCTGACACTTTCAACATCCTGTCATTTTTGGTGGTCTGCTGAGCATGCATGTGTCTGCAAGAAATGTGCGTGTGAAAAACATGGACGGTGGCACAAATATGATTCCGGTGAGGCAGAAATTTTGTGTCCAGCTAGTTTCTAGTTGACTAATCAGAGTTTGATACGTTTTATCCCTCTGAATGCGTCGAAAAGCAAAGACCACTGGAACTCAACAAGGAAAGTATCTATCAGGATTTTATGAAGAATATACTGCGCTTTGAATGTCTGCCAACCCTGTCATCAAAATTTATTCAGCCAGACATTTCTGAAGGCATGCCATGAAATTCAGGTTACGTCATGTTACACTGCAGAGATTCTTGTGTTCTGAAGAGCCATCAACTGTCAAGGTACAGTCCCCTCCAAAAGTATTGGAACAGTAAGGTCAACTCCAAAATAAAAAGGTGCTTTGTCCTGAGTTGCTTAACACATCTAGATGTCAATAACATGAAATAAAACCTTGAATTCTAAATTTTATTCTAAACTCTAAACTTGATCTGACACCCAAATGTCTTCAGTATACAACAAAAACAAAATAATTGACATTTCCATTCAAACACCTTTGGAGGGGACTGAACACAAGCAAATTTATGCACGTTTTTTTTAACAGCGCCCTTCAAAAAACATGGTTTTTCACAAACTCTGGTGAGGTGGCTGTCACGATGATTTTGTTGTTACTTTACTGGATACTAACTACATTGGTACCTTTACATATGAGTTTAATTTGCTCTATGATCAATCGTGTAACTTAATTTACTTGTATATCAAATTAAATTTCCCAATAAAATTAAGCAAAATGTGATTATTACATCCTAAAAAGAATGCACATTTTCTGGTTGTTTTAAAAAAAGAAAGTTTGCACTGTATTTTATAAAAACATACTAAAAGACAACAGAGAAAAATGTGCAATTTTTATTAGTGATGTGACAAGATTTCCCAAAAATGAGTCTGTCAAAATGTAATCTAGCTTGAATGGCCACTTTAGCCTGGGTAAAAGGAACCAAGAATTCTGAAACTCAGATAAAGGTTTCCAAAGCAATGTTTTTTTTTTTTTTTTTTTGTGGCAGATATAGTTGACTTTTTGTGAATTTTATTTTGAGGGGAGCAATATTGCCTTCAGAAAAGTTGGTCAAAAAAGCCAACAAGTTAAAGTAAGAGAAGATTATTTCTCAACCTATCTCCTCAGACGTTTAGTTACGTCTACTACTTGGGGAACTCCTGCTCTGATTGGCTAACAAGTTTCAAGAAAAACTATCCAAAAACCTTGTAAGTTTCTAAATTCCAAGGGCTTTTCCGAGTCAATAGATCAAAATTACCAGGTCAAGTAGTGTCTCTTGCACTACAAACATGGCTTAAATGGGACGGGGTCCCAATCCGATATTTGATAGGTGCCCAATATCAGCACAAAAAAGAGTCTCGCACTAAATTAGAATTGATCTAAACTTTCCGATATCAGGACTCGGATATAAATTTGCATTCTGACTATGCTCCAGCACCACTATCAACCAGCGCATGGATCCGGTATGCAGTGTTAGGTGTGATCACAAGAACAACATGTCCTAAGGCTGCAGCTATATTGGCTTGCGACAATCATCCATACAACAAAATAACATGATCACCATCACTTGCTGGAAATACAATAATCCAGCGACTTCCACCAGCGTCCTTGGGAGTGTTTACTAGCCTTAGAAAGCTTAAGCTGTTAAAACCCAGTGGCCTATGGAGCAGCGGACTAACTTAGAAGCTTAAGCCGACAGAGCAGCAAGCGGAGCCGGGGTGACCAGAAGGGGAAGCGCCATTGTCAGTATGGACTAACAGCTTTTGTAAGCTATTTGACTCGATACGTTTTTGAATGGACACAGTGGAACAGCTGTAGAGGGTTGGCCTCACAGTTCTCAGGACCAGGGTTCGAATCCCAGTCCCGCCTGTGTGGAGTTTGCATGTTCTCCCCGTGCCTGTGTGGGTTTTCTCCGGGGACCCCGGTTTCCTCCCACATCCCAAAAACATGCATGAATTGAAGACACTAAATTGCCCATAGGTGTGATTGTGAGTGTGAATGGTTGGTTGTTTCTTTGAGCCCTGCAATTGGCTGGGAGCAAATTCAGGGCGTATCCCGCCTCCTGTCTGAATATAGCTGGGATGGGCTCCGGTACTCCCGCGACCCGTGTGAGGATAAGCGGCTCAGATAATGTATGGGTAATTCTTTTCTCATACCTACTGTTGTGGACTGTTTTCCATTTGAATAACACCATTTGACTGAATCCATTTCCAACATTCCACACTATAATTAAGTCATAAACGCACGTTTCATTCGAACCGATAATGGATTGGATCAATATCAGTCTTGAACAATACTCAAGCATGCAATATCAGTGTCATATTGGAGGTGAAAATGTATCTTGACGTCCTGATTAAGTGGTACAAATGGAAGATTCATGTGTGTGGACTGTAAATAGTAACAACTGTTTTTCATCAAGGCATTAAGAAGAAGAAGAAAAAAGCTTGTGGTTCTGATTTCCTGACTGACCCTAAAAATTCCCGCCGACCCCAACATTTTTACACCACATAATAAATATGCCAGGGGCACGAAAGCACAGAGTTAAGTCGAGTGTTTGACAGCAACCGTGGCGGGCGACTGCATGGCCATGCGCCATTTCCTCGTGCGCACTGATTACGCTGTGTATTTAAGCCTTGTTTTTCATGCCACTTGTTGCCAGATTGTTATATGCATGTGTATTTGTGGGCGTCAGCTAGCTTAACTGCTTCATCCTATGTCATAGTGTTATCGAGCCATATTAAGTTGAGTTATGTTTTCTTGTTTTGCTATGTAAGATTTTTGAAATTGTTTCATGTTTTTTGGACCAAGCCTTCATGTATTTGATCTTGAGCACGAGAGAGCCTGAATTAACGAGAACTGACAAGAAAATGGCGGCACCATGTGCTGGAGACGGAGTAAAAATATTTTGTAAAAAAAAAAAAACCAAAAAAACCTACCGACCCTAGTTCTGAAATGTAGGAAATCAGAACCACAACATTTTTTTTTTGTTTGGCCCCATTTATTTGATATGGAGGATTTTACAGGTCTATGAAGTGCAATTACTATACATACTGCAGTATCAATGCATTAAATGTGTGCTCAAAGTCAACTGACACATTTCTTTCTTCAGCATTTTTACTGGTTGAATGGGAGGCATACTTGAATGTTATTTAACACTATTATAATTCATTTTTCCTGAATTTATTGCACAAATGCATTCCTTGAAAACTGGTTTTACTAGTATGGTATTTATTTGGCTACCGGATACTTGTGTGTTTTTTCCATTATTTTATTGCAGCGCACAAATGTAACCCATGTAGTACTGGTAGATCGATTCATAAAATTGTACATGGAGGGCGTGCGGGCTTTCAACATCTGCTAGCATTTCCACTAAACACTCCCTTGCACGTGACTGCTATAACAGGGAACAGCAAATGCTACACGATAGACGATCCTCGCGGGTGCAAAGGCAACACAACACAACTCCCTCGCTCGTGGCAGAGTGCAGCGATTTCCACCTGGATGGCCTTCAACTATGTGCCAAGAGGATGTCACGGCAGCTCCATATCCTCTGTGTGACAGTGTAATTCCCTCTGCCCTGGAGCCATGTCTGCAAAACTCAGACAGTTTACATGTTCATGTGGCTACATCTCACTGGGGAAGAGTGACATGCCAAGTATTCTGTGCAATCATTTGATTTCTGGCACTCACATATTAACCCCTCCAACACGAGCTGTCAGAGGTGTGATGAAGTCAAAGCTGTAGCTGGGTTTGATCTTTCATTAAGTCTGGGGTAGCGCAGCCATATGGCTTTGTTACAGGCGGAGGAGGGACTGTTGGAGTCTTTTGCTTTGCTTACATTTTAATATATTAATCAAATAACCGCTACCTTAGCAGCACAGGAATGACAGTATCCGGTTGAATGGAGAAACAAGGAGACGGAAAACACTTACAATTAAGTAATTATGTGTTTCACACTTGACTACAGAGAAAAATAAATTTAATTACCTTTCTAAATTCAAAGCCAAGAAGTAGAGCTTTTTTCTTCTGTGTTTTCTAAAAATCTGATGCAGTCAAAATGTGAAAAAAAAAATGCTCAATACATCTTAGCTTTCATTTTTACTTCAAAAGGATACTGTGTAAACATCCTCTAAGTGTATTCAAACACTGCCTCGCCTAACAGTTGAGACATGTCTATCAGGAAACTTCAAGACAATCACGCCACAATTATCTGTGGACGTGATGAGAACTGATGTGATGAACTAAGGTGGAGCGTGTGCATGCATGTTGCCGCTTACAATCTGAATCTGGAAGCCTTTGGATGTATGCCCTTTTTCCTCAGACCTGCGGTTTCTAGAGCCCACAACCCCCATATAAACAGTTTCTGCCCCATCACCGTGAGATCTGTATGGAGTCAATATAGTAAAATATAAAATTGAATAAAAAATAAAAGCAATTTTTTTTTGCATCAGTCCATTTGAACACAGCTAAATATCTGTTACCAATTTATAGTTTGCAAAAGCAGTGATTTAAAGATGTTGTAAACTATCGACACAAAGTATGTGGTTCCAAGCTGCAAATATTTTCCCAAGGTTACCATTCATTACTTGTACATTTCAGACTCGTTCTGTTACATTGTTGTATTTAAAATGGTCATTTATTAAGGATTGCGTTTACATACGTTTTGAAAAAGGGAACATTTTCCCAGGGTTCTAACCTGTGCGGAAAAAAAGATTCATTGAGAAAATTCTGTGCAAGTTGATGCGGCTAGGGCTGTGTACAAAAAAACTCACTGAGGAAAAAAACTCTTTTTGAAATAAAAACCCAGAAGGGAAAAAAAACACCCACACCAAAACTTAAAAAAAAGTCAGTCATTTGCTTTTTCTGTAAACGAAGGGGAGGGGACTTGATTTAAAGTAGAAATTAGATTTTTATGACAAAAAACGTGATTTTTACATTCCAAGCAAAGATCACCAAACTCTACGTGCAAGTAATAAAAACCACTGTCTAAGTCATTACTAGTGAGACATTTGAAATTTTTAATCAGGATCTATCCAATGCTACAAGAGGAATTTCTTGACATTATTATGAGTCTGTTTGTGTACATACATATATCAGGGAGACAGGCGATAAAAGAAAGACTCCTAAAACCGTTTCAAGTTTCAAAGCGATCTGAAAATTGAAAGAGGGATTTTTATAAACAGGATGTTGCGGTCGTTAGTGCTAGCTTAAGCGAACTAATGAACACGAGTCGAAAAACGGGCAGTATATTCACCGTTGAACATTGAAGACAGTCGTGTAAGAACCAACAAACACCACCCACCCCCATCGTACACACTCTGGTCCAAGCTGAAGCTATCAGACAACTAATGCTGCAAAAGTAAAATCACCTGGTGACTGATAAAGCTCTTGTGAGTGCTGTCTGGTTTCTGGGCTCATCCATAAATGTATATGGTTCATTGAAGAAAGAAGACTGACTTTGCATGCCAACACTTCTATGAGTAAGGAAAATGGGAATTAGTCGGTGGTGTTTTTCACATCAATCTTGATCGTGCACAAATTGGAGAAGCCAACAACCAACCAAGGGCTAGCTAAAACTCATGGTTGGATTTTACATGAAATTCTTACACATTCTGCTTGTGTGTAATTCTTCTAATTTAAATCCAATTTGAAGCCACAGCGTCTGGATGGACTCTTTAGTTCACGTCGCTTTGCTTCTTCATCCTCCGTAGACGGGCCACAACACTGTCCCAGTCTTGCCCTCCTGGCCTGCAGGTCATTGGACGCGCCGATTACCCGCAAGTCCTTGACACCAGATAAATCTGTGCGCTTTCATCTGTGTCGGTGGGTCGCCCCTCAAAGCCTTGTTACAGGATTGGCGCTCACCAATTAGCACAATTAGCTTTTGGCAAGCCGCCGGGGGCGTCACATGGGACCAGCTTTGCACTGATGGTACCTGACAAGCCCACAGATCAGTCATGTCTGCCATTGTGGGGGGTAAATTGGTTCAAGAATGGACTATAAAATTAAGAAATATTTACGATGGCCCTGAAGTACAGGGCCGAATTAAGCAAATAACTAACCACAATAGCAAAAAAAAAAACCCACCTCAAATAACTAAACACAAGGGGGAAATTAACTAATCACAAAACCAAATAAAGATAAAATAAAAAACATCAAATAACTAATTAAAACAACAAGTAACTAAAAACAAAAGCAAATGAAAAAAAGCTGACATGAAAATATAGGAAAAAGTAGATGCTAGTTGTGGATAAGACTCATAGCTCATTGGACAAGAGGGATGACTTGATTGGAAAATGCCGTCAGTAGAGCCGTTGAGTTAGCGGCCCGGGCACTGGTCTCCCAAGGCCACTGTAGAAATGGCTTTCATGAATAAAAAATGTGGATTGAAGAGACGACAAATCAATACAGTGGTACCTCAATTTATTAAATTAATCCTTTCAGGAAGTCGTTTTGTAACCTGAATTTTTCGTAAGTAGAAGCGCATTTTACATGTAATTAGCCTAATCCATTACAAGCCACTTGACTGGGCTTTCTTGAAATTTGGTGGTGACTTGAATTCTTTGTTTTTTCCCCACATTAACTTGAAACTGGAACATCAATTTTTGATACATGTGATTTGCACGTAGGTGGCTTATCTCTGCTCCTGGATTTCCTACATAGCCAATCTATACGAGACATGTTTATTGTGTGAAACATGACCACATTAAGACATGTACAGGGCTTTTCTCATGGATGTGTGTGCTGGAGGTTCAACACCTTGGGCGAAAACACAATCATGCCACGATCTTTACGAAGTGCAACTTCATTGCCTGAACAAAGACGTTCAAATGAAATCACTCTCACCTCTGCTTATTTCCCCTCCCTTCCCATTAATTCTTTTCTGAAGAAAATACTTCAACTTCTATGATGTACAATTTTAACATAAAGAAAGCACCTGAATCTCTCTGCATCATCAAGAAAGTGCTCCAAATAAATGTCAGTGCAACGTTGTGATTCAGATGGCTTCAAAACTACATTTTATGTTTTTCTGTGTAATCAAATGAAATGGATCGCCTCTGATAAAGACATGGTCAATTGTCAGAGTAGAGTTGAATTGATCCACAGAGGGCTGAATGCATATATGATTGCTAGAAACAGGAAAGAAATGTCTGACATCATCATCATGTCTATGATAAAACTGAATACAGGTGAAGAGATAAGCAGTCCTGATCCATATTTATACCACTGCGGTAACTTCCCATGTGGACATTCAAGTAGTCTAAGTGAGTTTCTGGCTCGGTTCGGCGTTGAACAATGCCAGTCCTTTGCGATATGTAGCAAAGAATAAAAGACATGTTCAACATATGTGAAAGGATGGAGCCCATCACGGCACAACATTCAGTTTGAGCCCTGAAGACAGACAATGTGATATCCTCTTATTTGGAGTCTTGAGGAACAAAAGCTAAAGGAAAGTTAGCTTTAAATCTTCTTTGGGGATAAAACTATACATTTGTATGATGGATGAAAATCTTAAGAAGGATTTGCATTTAGACCGAGTTAAGGCATTTTTTTTGTCCAACAACAATACAGTAAACTTTCTTTCGGCTTGTCCCATTAGGGGTCGCCACAGCGTGTCATCTCAGAGTAGCGATACACCGGATGCCCTTCCTGACGCAACCCTTCGTCTAAGAATATTTAACAGCAGAAACAAAAATTGCAGCTTGTAGGATAGGTAGGATAATACAAACTAACTCACTTCAGACATATTGCATGTATAAACGTGCATGCACAGACCTCCCAGTCTCATTACACCATTCTCCACTCAAGTAGAAAAATACCCCCCCCACACACACCCCCGCACCCATCTCCCTCAACCCACTCTACAATCACTTTCACCACAGTATCCTCACTCTTGATGGTTCCCAGTAAACATCCACCCCTGTCACCTACCCTCAAAAATATCCTGGAAGAGGTCAACTGAGAGATTAAGACCCTTTAAATGGGGTCATGGAGATCAATGATCAAACAGGGAGCGGGCCCAGCCCCCCTGACCCCAGTCCACCCACTTTATTATCAGGCTTACTGAAATAGAGACAAAAAAGCTTGCTAACAATTACTTCCCAAAACCATGACCCAGTCAACCTCTTAATCTGCAGTGGCGGTGTCAACTATGGCTGTCACTGCACCAATCACCACCAGGATGTCTCCATCACTTCAAGGGAGATACAAAACGTGACTGGTGAAACTGCAAAACATTAAAAAATGTAAGTATTTTACAAATACCTGTGGATTTTACAGATATTTCATGAATAAATTCAGGAGTTTATTCTCTGTTAGTCTGCCAACCAATGTGAGATTGAAGGCAAACATGTTTTGAAAATTTCTAAATTTGCAACATTTCAAAAGTCAGCTGCCTATTTGGCAAGTTGGTGTAATCATGAAAGAAATTATCTTTGACCCCTTTGATTTGGATCTTATTTCCACACGTTGACATAGGCGTACAGAAGAAGGAAAAGCATTAACCTCATACCAATATGCAAATCTGATATGGATGACTCCAAATCTATTTGACGGGAGTTACCAAATTGTGCCCATGGCCAAAAGGTAGCACCCAATCACCCCATGAGTAACCTGCGGGGCCTGTTCAAGAAATATTTTACATGTGCAGACATTTGAAAAAATAAAGTGTAACATTTTGATGTATCTTTCCATATTTTTGTGAGAAATCATTAACATGATCAGTGTCTTCACATAAATGAAAATGATTAATTATCAATAATACACATTATGACAACATATACCCACTGTTCCAAAAATTTGAATATCATGGAAAGGTTTATTTAGTTCCATAATTCTATTAAAAAAAAAAAAAAACTTTCATAGATTATATATTCAGGGCTCACAATTTAAAAAAATTCAAGTATTTGTTTATTTTTACATTATTTCAGCATTCAGATCATAAAACCCCCAAAATTTGGACATATTCAAAAATTTGAATAGTGTGAAGAAATCATCCCAAATTGAGATGACCATGGGCTTTAGTGGATTAACACAAAGAGATGATTCAGGAATCTAACGGAGGTATAAAGTGTGGAATGAGGTTTGAGTCACAGCTTCCAAAAAGCCATATTCAGAGGCATCAGTGAGATGGGCTACAACTTGGATTAAGCCACTTCTGAGCCTGAGCGCCAATGTAAAAAGCTTCTCAACTGTACGTGTGAATGTGAGTGAGAATGTTTGTTTGTGTATACGTGCCCTGAGGTGATGATTCCCCAAAGATAGTCCGCGACCCTAGCAATAATAAGCGGAATGAAGGATGAATGAAAAATAAAAATAAGACAAAATGTGCGCCACACTTGGACAGGCTGGTCCATGAATAAAAAATGGCTACTCTAAATTAGTCCGTGGTGCAGAAAAGGTTGGGTAACACTAGTATACAGTAAGTGACGTTTTTTTTAACTTTTTATCCTTTGAATTAATGAAGTTGGGTTTAGTATACCACATGGCAAAACCTCCCAGAAAAATCTGTTTTCCATGCTGCGCAGCATGTATCTACCACCTGCTTCTATGAACAGTCAATAGCCATTACAACTAATCAAAGCAGAAACCACCAAGGCATTATGATCTCCAATCAAATGTGACAAAAAATGGTGAGTCATCTTTGCAGCAAGCACAAAGCCAAGAGGCCTTTACCTTAAACCACTGCTGTGATGTGTATTTAACTGTGGAGATCCTGAGCTAGACCTTCTTGATTGGGTGTGCGATTGTGTCAACAGCGGTCAAGAGGAGGCAGTTGAAAAATTTCCATTTCAGGGAAAATGAGTCGCTGGTTGAGGTGAAAGCACATACGTGAGACCAACGAAACATTTGCGTCACATTGCCAGTTTGTGTCTGTCTGACTGTTTCGGTCCAAACACGGCAAACCGATGATTAATTGTATGTTTGCACGGTTGCTATCAGAGTGTTAAAAATCAGTCACTGTCTCCATTCTGCTTCGTGGCAGTGTTTTCCATGCTGTGGAGAAATAACTTTTTTTTTGAAATAGTATAACGTCATTTGTGGTAATTCATTTTTCTGGTCGTGTAAGGCAATAATTTTAAGGTGTAGTTATCGATGTACTGTTAACTGTCACAATGCAGAAGCAGGTCTTGAATTTGTCCAGTGAAAACAGATGTTCCTCAATTCATACCGAGCATTGTTTTCCTCATACTGGACCAAAGTTTAAAGCAATGATTCAGGACCGAATTATCTTGGGTTTGAAAGAGTGACAGAGTCTGTTGGAGGGGGGAGTCTGTTATGTCATCTTGGGATTTTGACATCAAAGTACGTTTCTTCAAGTTCTTGATTTTAGAGTAGAGCTGCTGTAATGAGTATTAAGGTTGGATATACAACACAACCTCACTTCGTTATTTCATCATCCTTAAGGTCATTAAGTCTATTTCCCAGAAAAAACAGATCAAATTCTGATTTGATTCAGGGATTACAGGGTATCAATAGTTCCAGTTTCTCATATCCCTCTTCATTGGTTAGCTAAAGTGCTAACAGTCCCCAATACCTCTACTTCTAACCGCAAACTCAGACAGCATTTTCTAAAACAAGAGCTTCTCGTGGACGCAGTCCATTAGGCCCAACCATCCAAACAGACCTGCTTTGTTGAGGTGTTATATCAACAGGGTGACCGCCCTCCACTCTTACCCAGCTTCCTTGGGCCCCCAAATGGCAGGAGATTGATGTCAACGAGGAATTTTGTCCCACGTTTCCCTCCAACTCCTCCAGACCCACCCAGCTTCTGACAAACACTTGCAGCAGCACAGAGAGCCCCAGTGAGGCCCTAACAGGCCTGCAGAGCTGTATTAGCTAACAGCACCTTCCCTCACTCTGGCCATGCCAGAAACACCCAAAGTCACTAATGTGACGCTGTAAACACAGAAAACAACGCTAGCCAATGCCAGTGTGTTTGTATGTTGAGGAAATGAGCCACCTTTCTGTCAACACAGAAGTTCTTGTTAGTAGGATACTGAAACGACGACGTCATTTGTATACAGTGTCATCGCCGGCTGGGGGAGAATTTAGACCCCCTGAATGTGGGTTTACTTCAGTTGTTTTTTTTCCATGTCAAATGGTCACAAAAACCTGCAGTGCAGCTGGAGTCTTTTGAGGTGAGCGAAATTCGCATGGAAACCTGTTGCAGACGGATACTTGGTCCAATAAATCTCTGTTCCGAAATATAGTTTCACTCATTAGGTGACAAAATAAAATCACGTCTAAATCACATTCAGAAGGTTAATAACGGACTCAACATGATTTTATTTACAGGCTTCAATCACTGGCTGTAACTTTATACAGACCTTATAATGACTGTGAGCGCTCACATTTATACAAGAATTCTTCTAAATGTCATCAGTGTTACACAAATAGGCCACAACATCCCGCCATTCCAGTGCAAGGGTTTAGTCATCAGAGGATGAATATCTGCTTTGTAAAAGACCAAAAAATATCCTTTTAGTAGTATTTGCACAATATGCTATTGCTTTCTTTTACAAGAAAATACACTTAGCACTCTGATTTGAGTCACTTTAGTGTTCCAATTTCCCTCAGTTATCTTTAATGAAGAGATGCCTCAAAGTTGAACTCTGATGAGAACATTCTATGAAACCTCAAATACGTTTAACAAAAGCACTGATGCACACCAAAGCAGCGTTCCCATAAACCACAAGTTTTGGTTAAAAAAAAAAGAATTAAAAAAAAAAGAACACTGTTCCATTTCTTGCAGTATAATATATGTCGGATGGTGCTTACAAAACCTTTTGCATGATTATGACTTTTACCTGGAGTGTGACTAATGTCTAACAAACGCTGACAAACACTTCAGTTGTTCAAACACTTTAAAGACTGTGCCAAGACTTGGTTTTCCAGGGTTATAACCCTTGGTAAAGTGGTGTCATACATTATGGCACGTTCACACCTTATGATACCCGCTTAGAATGATTTTGTGAATTGCTTTGATCGAATTGTAGACCTTATGTTATTAGCAGACATGTGTCATGACCCCATAAAGAATGTGGAAAAAAAAAATTCTTTGCACAAAATAACTCCAATGGCTCAAAACATCTGAAAAGCAATGTGCACTCACCGTGAACATGACTTACATATAAAAAGCTAATGGAAATTCTACTGAATAATGAAAAGACGCATAGCGTACTGGGTATATATTCTTCCTCCAGACGGGCACGTGAGATTTCATGTGGGTTTGTTTGCCATAACTTCCCAGTTGCTTCATTTTCAAGTTTCATTCATGTAAAAGTTGAAAAAGTCGTTTAAGCCAAGAGATGTCATAAAATAAAAGTGTAGTAATAATAGTGTAGCCTTGGCAATCAGCACCAACTTAGATTTTAAAACAATTTTACAACAAATAGAGGTTCATCCACAGAAAAGCACACCCATATACTTTATGAGCCATACTAAAAATGAAACATCTTGACAGGCTATCAACCTTACTACAGGATGGATGCAGTTGGACAAAGAGTTTTCTCGAGCTGAACTTTTATCCTCTGCAGAGGAGACAACTGCCCATATACGAGACAACTCGTGAGAGATTTTTTAGACATGTACCTGGGTACTCTAAGTGTAACATTTAATATTAAGCACCTTAGTGGCAAATCTTGAGCTTAATCAATAAGTCATGCCAAGACAAACAATTGAGGAGAACATCTTGTTTTTTTAATAATTTACTATAGCCAGGGAATTTACAAGTCAGAAGCGAACAGAATTTATTAATTTGGATTGTGATGATTGGTGTAATCAGGGTATTATGGTGAAAAAAATTCTAATACTCTGGAAATCAACTCTTCTTCATCAACTTTAGCGATTGTAATTAATATTTTAAAAGTGATGACGTCTGCTTGAATGTAACACCCACAGCTGACATGATGTCACCATGGCTTTTTTTGGGAAAACTAGTTGGGACGGAATCATAAGCGCCTTGACTGGAAGTAACATTTATTGTTATTTTGTTAAATACCAAATGTTGCCATCTTAGATGTTTTGGGAAAGGGGAAATGAACGCTTCGTTCACCCAATGGCATTGAAAATAGGGTTGATGTGGTTTCCCTGTTTCAAAGTATACGGTGGTTTTAAAACTGGTTTAAGAATTACAATTTATTAATTATTTAAAACACTTTCAAAAGTCCTAGTATTTTCCATCAGTGGTAGTAGCACCTTTATTTTATGTATTTTTTTGTGTTTATCAAAAGTGATACGACCCCCTCAATCTTCCGTGTTGTCGGTCGTGAGCAGTTAGATGCAATATTCTCGAGGGCGGTCACCAGTCTTTTTTTACTTTTTTAGGACGCGCCTGGCTTCCGCATAATATTGCCAGAATCTCATACTGACCCATGCCTAACTCAAACTACTGAAATGCACTACAGAGTATTTCACCCTCAATTGGGTGATTCAATACACTTAAACATCAATGGTACAAACAAATTTCCTTTGTTTACATATTAAGTTTTGTACTTATGTATATTTACCACAAGTGAAGTGAAAGGCCATTTCAAGTGAACAAAAACTGATAGAAAGGGAACATGTGGAGAACTGAAAATAAAGCCTTGGAGGAGACCCCTGCAGATGTTGAGCAAATGTTTTCGTAAACATATGGAGGCCCGCTGCTTTCTTCTGGCAGACTACCGTAGTCGAGCAAGCTTTCTAGTTCCTTGGTTTTTGTTTCTTTTTTCCCCAAGTGTGTGGGGGTACAACATAATCTGAAGGCAAGACACCCATGACTTCATTGACGGGAAGCCGTACGGAGGCTAGGAAGCACATGGGGTGGGCAGTGATTGGTCACGGCTTCATTTCAGCAATGCTTCTTTTGTGAGTCACCGAATAAGAAGTGGCACATTCGTGAGTCATTGATAAAACAGTCACAGTATCAGAATGCAGTCGAACATAATACAAACCGCATCAATGACTAAATTAAAAAATATATCATGCTACAACTTTCTAACCACAACCAAGTTCACTTTTACGTTGTTTTTTTTTCCCCCAAACCACAGAATTCTATTCATTCTTCCCATTCAATGTGGGCCAGATGATCACCCAGCATGTTTACTATGGAATCTTTTGACGTTTGCTCACATGAGAACATCCTAGAATTGCGGCAGGACAACTCATGGCTGGTTCACCATGACAATGTGCCTGCTCACAATGCCCTTCAGAATGTGTTGGAGGAACCTCCCTTACCACCTGTGATTTTATTCCTCCCCTCTTTCTCAAGCTGAAGGGTTTCAACAAGGGGACCCGTTCTGATAATATGGACAATATCAAGCCAGCCGTGGCAATGGCAATGCAGAGAATCCCAGAAAAATCCTTCCTTGAGTGCGTTAGACTCCAAACCCCAATTCCAATGAAGTTGGGACATTGTATAAAACACAAATCACAACATGATTTACAAATCCATTTCAAACCTATATTCAATTGAATACATGACAAAGAAATGTTTCATATTCAAACCATTTTTTTTTTAAAATAGTCACTCATTCTGAATTTGATGCCTGCATAACGTTCCTAAAAAGCTGCAATAGGGGCATGTTATTCTACCTACCCTTTTAAAAATAATCAAAAAGCTTTGGGCACTCAGGACTTTCACATATTGTTCAAGGTTCGAAGGTGGAATTCTTTCCCATTCCTGCTTGATGTACAATTTCAGTTGCTGAAAAGTCCAGGGTTTCCATTGTTGTATTTCACACTTCATAACGGCCCCCACATTTTCAATGGGAGACAGATCTGGACTGCCGGCAGGCCAATCTAGTCCTCGCACTCTTTGACTACAAAGCCACGCTGTTGTAATAGTGCAGAATGCGGCTTGGCAATGTCTTGCTGAAGCAAGCAGGGATATCCCTGAAAAACGGAATGCAGGGATGGCACCATGGGAACTAACACACCCTCAAACCATCACAGATAATGGCTTTTGAACTTTGTCCGTACAACAATCCAGATGGTTATTTTCCTTTTTGGCCCAGAGGTTTACGACGTCCAATATTTCCAAAAACAATGACAAATGCGGACTCGTCAGACCACAGCACACTTTTCTACTTTGCATCAGTCAATCTCAGATGAGGTTGGGCCCAGAGGAGATGGGTTGTGCATTTCTGCGTGTTATTGATATACAGCATTCGCTTCTCATGGAAAATATTTACTGCCACTGGTTTTCTGAAGTGTTCCTGAGTCCATGTGGATAATATCCTTTCCACAATGATGTCAGTTTTTAATGGAGTGTTGCTGTTGGTTTTCGGCCTTCCCACGTATATATAAAGAATATCAGATAATATTATAGCTCGTAGATGATAAAATTCCTAAATTCCTTGCAATTGGATGTTAACATTCTTAAAATGTTGGACCATTTGCTCACGTGGTTGTTTGGAAAGTTGTGACCCTCGCCCCGTCTTTGTTTGTGAACAACTGAGGCTTTCAGGGATGCTCCAATCAGGACACTCACCAGTTTACAATTAAGCTGTTCACCTGTGGAATGTTCCAAACTTGTTTTTTAAGCATTCTTCGACTTGCCCAGTCTTGTTGCCCATCCCAGCATTTTGAAGCCCATTACAGGCATTAATTTCAAAATGAGAGAATATTTGCACACAAAAACCTAACATTCATCAGCTTGAATATTAAATAGCTTCTCTTATAGTGGATTTAATTAAATATAGGTTTAAAGGATGTGCAAATCATTGCAATCTGTTTTTATGTACCTTTTGCACAATATCCCTTCTTTGAAATCAGGGTTTGCAGTTTGAAGGGGAAAACTTGTACTTTGGATTTCTGACACCAGTCCTTTTCTGACATGCACTTGTGAGTCTAATTTGGTGATATCAAAAGTACTGTAAGTGCAATGAGGGTGGAACCTGAGAAAGGGCTTTCTGGTCATAAATAGCATAGATAAATGCAAAATAGTAACACGGTAATCAGAGCTTTAATGTCTCAATGATGGATTTTACATAGTTGAGCGAGGGACACATCACATCAGCAATAGAATCAGACCTACTTTATGTAAGTCGTTCTTGTTGAACTGACATGGCCTTTCCCTACAAAGTGCAAATGAGGCCTTTGGGCAACATCTATTCCCATTCATCTGTCCACATCAGCCAGTCACACGTGTCATCGGTATTTGCAAACAGTTGCGAAAAGTCAATACTTCCAGAAATTGATACAACAGCGGGTCAAATATGGCAAAGGACACATCACGCTCACGCTAAGATCAGTGAGGTAGTGTGCGCAGCTCACAGGCTGGATTAACTGGCTTCGTTATGGGCGCCAACAAAGAGACCAGTGTTATCGCTTCCACTGCAAGCACTCAAAATTCAAACCATCAACGAGATTAGTGAGTTTGCGTGACTTTTGTGACTTGCGCACAAATGAAATCAATCCATACTAATGACTTAAACCAGGTTAAACTGAGGGCCAGTCAAAAGGTTCACTTTGTGTCAGAGTAACAAAATGTGGGAGAGGACTTTTCTCACTATCACTTCCCAGAGAGGATTTCCCATCCCTTAAGGGCCGTTACATCGGTGGTTCAAGCAAGGCAATACAGATGGCTCTCGCTGCAGGCATCCATCTTAGTAAATACTTCACAGACATTAAAATAGTCGTTGGCAGATGATCTGTGTGCATGAACGCATTTCTAGGGAAAGTGAGGCGCCAGGTTTTTTTGAAACACAAGTGACCGCGTGAACGCAAGCAGTAACATTTTAAACCAAGACACTCCTCCTCTGAAGGAGTTGGAGTGGTGAAGCAAGCAAAGAGGATGCGAGAATAGAGAGAGAGAGCGAAAAAAAATAGGTGGAACAGACTATTCTTGTTTTTTTTTTTATCCCTGCCTCCACAAAGAGTGATTAATTGTGTTCTGCAGGGAGGTGATAACACGACCTATAACTACATGACTATTCCATGACATTTATGCCTTTGTATCTTTTGTCAGAACAACAAATTTTCAAGCAAAACAAAGACAAATGTTTGAGTTGGCCATGAGTATGATTACTTCCTACTCAGTGACTATACAGGAAGAGTTAGATGAGCAAAGTGCTCAATAAACTTTGAAGGATGCACACACAAAATAAAATAGCTACATTACAATTATGTTACTCAGTATATGTCCGAATACAAGTTGTAACACAAACAATAATGTATGAAATAGCAAAACAAATTTATGTGATATAAGAGAGGCTAAAATCAAGCTGACACATAAAAAATGTAATTGGGGAATTTGGGAACCACAAATGTGCCTGATTGTATTAAAAACTCATTGCATTGTGAACGACTGGTTCGCACATCTGGCTAACATTCCTTAGGACCGGGGGTTCAAATCCCAGCCTCGCTTGTGTGGAGTTTACATGTTTTCCCTGTGCCTGCGTGGGTTTTCTCCGGACACTCCAGTTTCCTCCCACATCCCAAAAATATGCATGGTAGGTTAGTTGAAGACTCTAGATTACACTTAGTCATGAATGTGTGCGCAAATGGTTTTTTTTTTATATGTGGTCTGCGGTTGGCTAGCAACCAGTTCAGTGCCTACCCCTCCTCTAACCCAAAGATAGCTGGGATTGGCTCCAACAGGCCCACGACCCTAGTGAATATATAGTGGTACTGAAAATATTATGTAATATGACTTGAGAAATATAAAATGTTGGAAAATGATCCCAACTTGCTAATGTCGGTTAAACGGCTGAATAAGCGTGTGGATATGGTACAGTGGCCAACACAACGCTAAAATAATTGGGTTTCCCCTGCAGATGGAATATCCATGTTATTCAACGTGTGATGTTGACTTTCAGAGTAAGTCAGTGCAATGCCACCACCTCAATGTCCAATCAGTGTTCTGATCAGAGTCGAGAAGTAATCAGCGCTTTCCTGTATAAATCTATTGGTCCATCAAACAATGCAGCCTGGACTCGTACATTACATGCATCCACCATAATGCTGGTGATATCCCAAGGGTATAAATCGATAGTCTGCATCCTGTACATTTCATCGAGAGGTTGTGCTTGTGTAAAGTCAGTTTAATACCAGGTTGTGTGTCTGAGGCTTTATTAGGACCTAGCGGAATAAAGTTGATAACGATTTCCTTTCATGTTCCATTTTGAGTCAAATCTGTTTAACATACATGGGCGAAAGAGTTTGTACTGTGGTGGCCTGAAAGGGAAAGTTACATTGTGCCCTTGCCCATTCGCAGTTCACCCTTCGCAGCTCCACATATTTGTGGATTTTGCTCTACAGGGTTTTTTTTTTTCCTTTTTCAAGTTTACCATATTTTATAATAAGTATTATCGTGGTGTGCTAATTTTAGTTTTGATGTGACACCGTGAATTGGGACAACATTGTCAGTAATGATCTGCTTAAATGGGGCAATGTAAACTGCTTCTGCTTACACATGTGAAATGCAATTGTTTCTCACTGCCTCGTGAGTGCCATCATATGGTAGTTTACATAGATGCTAAAACTGTGCTGGCATGCATTCTGCCACTGTATTTAAAGTCTACTTCAGCAGATAAGTCACACAAAAATTATGCACATAAGGAATGCTGTCCATTTTGGAGAAAGTTTAAGACTTAGGTATATTAAAAAATGGGTATATTAATACTGCATCCATTATTCGCGGATTTCCGTGATTCACGGGGCTGTGAGGAACGTAAACCCCCCCTGAATAAAGGGGGAACACTGTACCTGGTTTGGCGTCCTTGCAGCGGGCTTATCCTGGTGATTGGCGAGGATGAGGAAAGGCAGCGTACAAAGTTGAGGGTGCTGCAGGGCCGAGTGCAGCTCATTACGGGCCGCCTCAAGGTCCTCGTCTGATGAAGCGCTGTCCAATACGAAGACGACACCCTGGGAACCCTGGTAGTAGCGGCACCAATATTTCTTGATGTTGTCAGCTCCTGTGGAAGGACGTGGGGTCATTAGATGGTCAACTTTTGGAGGAAGTCATTGTCGTTACTGATGTCACTTTTGGCATGTGAAAGAATACTAAAAAAAAAACAAACAAATGATGTGGAAGTCTTATTTTTTTTATTGGTTTTTAATGCTGGAATGCTTCCATCTGCACTGCTCAACACATGCAGAGGGTTTAAATATATAACTTTTAATCTAACAATGCTGTCAAAATTCCAATTGTATTTTGCACTAAAAATGAACTGTACATTCTGGGATGTCATTTATCTCCAACAGAGGGATAGGAACGAAGGTCCTCTGGGGAACGTGCACATCGGGAAACTATTTTTCCGTCATAAATTTCAATAAAGAAAAAAAATAGTTCTTTCATTTGGCGCATATTTGGGTGATTGATTTGGGAAGAGACGTCAATCCTTGCAATATATTTCACGACAGTTGATTTTCAACATTTCACTGCACAAAAATTGTAAAGAGTAGTTAAATCCCAATACAAAGCTATAAAACATGCAAAATTAAGAGCTTGCAATTGCCACATCCACAAAAAAGGCCCAATATGTCATCCTTTCCCTTTTCTCCCCATTTGCCATGTGCTCACTCCACCTTCCTCCCTTCCTCCCGCTCGCTCCTGAGACCTCGAGCTGAAGAGTTAAGCTGTTCGACCAAGTGCCACTTGAGAGTGACCCTCTCATCTTTGCCTTGTCCATCACATCTCACTGACTCTCGTTGGCAACTTCTGCCACCTATTGGTGTGATGGCAGGACTCCTTAACACAAGATCATGAGTCAAATACATAATGTGAGAAGCACCAAGGAAACGTTGGACATAAGGTTTTACAGCTTTCTTGGAATTGTTTACTTTTCTCTTCTATTTGACTGCTTATTTCTAATCAGCAAATTATAGGAACTTGAAGGACTACTTTTATGATTAGAAGGAAGATTTTAACAACAATCGAGAAGGTGTGTTTAAGTTCTTGTGGGGGTCCTGACTAAATGAAAGATTCATTATATTAAGTATTGAATGACTGAAATCAAATGCAGGAATAGGAATGGACAGGACAAGGCTGTCTATTAGGGCTACACATGGTAAAATAAGTTATTTTCTTGCTTGGACAGGACTAATCTGCTATGCGTGTGTGTGTGTGTGTGTGTGTTCCATGGGACAATTGTTACATTACACACCACCGCAGCTGTCCTGGACCTCTAACTCGATGAGCGAGGTCCTCTCCGAAGAAAACACCGCAGCCACGAGGCCAGCAATTCCAAGCCAAATGGTTTACATTTGGACCGTAATATACAGTATTCATCTGCGGTATACAATTATAACACTTCTGAAAGTGATGAAAAGGGGTAAAGAGTTAACAAAGAGGGGTCAAAACGAGGTCTCAGTGGAATCAAATGGCTTAACATCTGATCTGAGAAAACACGTCAAAGCAGCCCACCCAGCGGCCCCTCCAGCTCACGCTCGGCCAAGAAATACTTTGTCAGCCCTCGCTAGCAGATGAAGACAAGCTGAAACAGGGACTCGAATAATTTCAGCAACGTGACACATTTTAATTCATTTGGATGTGCACCCAAGTCAGCTAAGCATAATTGAAGGTGAAGGTAGATTGTGAGTCGACACCCAATGGTTGACCTAGCAAAATATTGCAAAATGATGTTTTTTTTCTCCTTTGCAACTCAAACAAAAACAAGAACATTGCTAAAAACGAGCACATCTTGTTCAGTGGTGGATGTAGTAGGCTTCAACGATGACAGGACAAATAAGTAAGACTATAATGTTAACTGTGAAAAACTTCCTTTAGCGATTTCGTTGAAATTCAATAAAAAAAACATTGCAGTGAGATACTGAAAATCCCGACGTAAACAAATTACTGTTCCTGAGATTATTAATATAGGCCAGATCGGTACATCTTGTTTATCTTGGTCTACAGTTGGCATATGGTTGTTGTTTGACTTTAGCAACAGTTGCCAACCAACTCGAAATTGTCTCACTCACTCCAGCTTTGAAACTGTGCACCTGCCAGTCACATTAAATCATACTGAACAGTGATTTTCAAAGTATTATACACATACCTAGTGCTATGCAAAGAATCACTTTGATTGATTTGAATCAAATGTTGAAACTGCGCATAACTTGACTTGAATTTTTTTTTAATCCAGTATATTTCAATACAATACAATTCTATTTAATCTTTTACAATTGTTGGTTGTTAAAATGTATTAATTTTTTTCATTTATGTGGAATACATTTTTATTGAATTATTATTTAAGCAATTTTTGAACTACATTTTCTGAAGTGGTATTAGGTGTAAAAAATTGTGACTACTGTTCTTGAACACGCAGCTAATCAGCTCACTTAAAGGTTGATTCACTAAATGAAAGAAGGAGAACAAATTAAAAAAAACAAAAAACAAAAAAAAAAACAGTCTGAGCAATTTTGGGGGTGTCTTTGGCCAGTTCTGGCAGTTTGCTTACTTCGCTGACGAACGAGCCGAGGGTGGATCCGGACCTGCGACGTTGAAAACACAGCTGCTTGGAAGTAAACAGTAAACAGGAAGTCCTGGACTGCGTTAAGTCCTCTGGCAGATGTATGTGAAAGACTACATGAACCAGATTAGGTTTTTCCCATTTACTATTGTAATATTGTAAAAATGATAAGACTGCAATGAAAGTCCTGTAAAGCTAAATTGTGGATTTACAACATCAAATTCACTAAAATTGTTTCCAATCATCAAAATTCTAAAAAAAAATTAGCACTGACTAAAAATCTTACCTTTCTGCATTTAGAAACTGCTCTTTCAATATTGACTTGGGTTGTATTTGTGATATTAAAATTAGTTTCATGATCTGGAAATCAGAACTCGAGTTGGGGGTCACATACGCTATCACAACACTGTAGCATGGCATAAAAAAAGTAACCGGCCACTGGGGATACTCAAAGGAAATTTTCCCATTTTTCCCCAAAAAGTCACACAAAACTTCGACAGTTTGAACAGTTACAATCTTCAACCTCAAGATTGCCAGTAAATTTTACATGCTGGCCTTTTTAGTCTGAAGCTGGAAGGCAATTCTCCACTTTCACTTTGGGAAACTTTAATAGCTTTATTGGCTATTGGTTAATGTTTTTCACAGACACACTGTGGGCCCGCTCTCTCATTGATCACATTAGGAAACTGACATTTCAGCCAGTAAACAGGTGACAGCATCTTTCTTAATAAACTTTTTAAAAACAGAAATATGTTATCCATCCATTTTCTCAACTGCTTATCCTCACAAGGGCTGCGAGAGTGCCGAGCCTATCACAGCTCTCAATGGGCAGGAGGCGGGGTACAGACAACCACACCTCGGGGCAATTTAGAGTGTCCAATCAATGTTGCATGTTTTAGGGATGTGGGAGGGAACCTGGAAAAAAAACACGCAGGCACAGTGACAACATGCAAACTCCACACAGGGAGGATTTGGATTGAACCCGGGTCCTCAAAACTGTGAGGCCAACGCTTTCCAGGCGCCCCGCCATGCCACCATTGCATATACGTTTTAATGTAAAAACATTTTCATCCATAAATTTTGCACATTTGATCTTGAAAAACCTCATCTAAGTTATCAAATGCAGCCTCTTGCACACAGTAGTTATTGCATGCTAATTAAATTCAGTAATGTAGATGTTTTATGAGGAATAAACACAGATGTAAGTCTGCGTTCCAGAGAGTGACTTGCCTCTCATTTTGTCATAAGGTCGCTCTAATAACTGCAGGAAAACTGATGAACTGAATCAAGTGCAATCAAAACGTATCACTCAGTTGACCCTACTGGTGTCCATTACAAATCTGACAGGTATTTGTCACTCGACCAATGCCAGGTACTTGGATGGAGGTGGCAACATCATCCTGGGATGCGAAGATGGCGTGCGCATGTGTGTGTGTGTGTGCGTGTACGTGCGAGCTGGACTGATGTGACGTCAAGTCTAGACAGACCATTTCACAGTCTGCTTTGATGCCATACAATGACAGCTGATGAAGAGGCGATCTAAATAAGGCATTGTCATCACAATTCTTTACTTTCATAACAGGAAATCTAGTGGATGTCTTTCCATAGGCACAGGCTGGGTACATATTTTTATATATCTATTTATACAGATTGCACAGAATTGGTCATCAGGATGGAATTGATAAGGCGTCCTGCAAAGGGGTGCTTCCCCCCACCCCCTGCTTTTGTGATTATCTTGAAAAATGGGACATATATAAGAATGTTCTTTTTTGTCACAGCATCTTATAGACACCTGCATTTTGAATATCCTTCAGTCCATTTAAAATCATTTAGTAGGTTAAGATTTGGGTTGAGTAGCCATAGATTGTACTCAGGAGTAAGAGTATTGCTACTTTAGAATAATATTACGGACTTGAAAGTAATAAGTCATACTCCAAATAATTAGTTTCATAAGAGTGAGTATTCAGTGAACAAACTACTCAAGTACTCAGGATCGGGAGAGTAAATTCTGATTTACTGGTCTAATAACACACAAATGTCAAATAGACTAAAATATAAAAGGAACATGCAAATAGAGACATTGCCAGATGGTATTACTTGAAAACTATATTTTTTAACAAATTAAACTCTGGCAAATTCTGCCACAATAAATTTTTAAATTAACTTTCATTGTTTCCACATGCAACAGCACGAATGCCTCAGAGTTCAATAATGATCTAATTATAACTAATTTGGTTATATTGTACTTTGACAGTTGAATTTACCCCCCTTTGTCCGCAATCCTGACATCTGTTTCATTATTCAGACACAATTTGAGTTCTTTCGTCTTTAGCGATACGCATACATTGGGGATTGCATTTTCTCCCTGCTCCTTTTGAATTCCACTGGCATGGAGCATAGAGCATTACATTTAGAAAACACAGACCGAAACAGCCTCTTTTATGTTTCTTAAGTTCCATGTGGAATTATTGTATGCTGGAATGCTTCCATTTTATAGGCACACACAGATGACTGCAAATGACATAGCTATTCTTTTTCCACAGTCCATTCTTACATTTTGTTATGTTTTGGATGAAAGTGGTGTTTCTTCTTTACAAAATTTTCAAGTAAAAGTAAAATGTTGCATTTAGGCGGCACAGTGGATGACTGGTTAGCATGTCTGCCTCATATTTAGGAGGACCAAGGTGCAAATCCGGCCTCGCCTGTGTGGATTTTGCATGTTTTCCATGAGCCTGCATGGCTTTTCTCTCGACTTTACACAATTTTTTATTGGCCTGATAGGTATTGGCCGATAAATAGAATTTTACGCTTATAGCATTTTATTCTGCGTTCACAATAACATTTCCTGTCCTTGTGTGTGTAAGACAAGAAGAATACTGGCAGAAGAGCGTGACTTTTGAAAGTTAATTGATTATGGATAACCTTCAAGGTACAACTCTTAATTATCTTTTCAAATGTGGTATTTAAAGGTTCGGTCTTAACTGGTCTCATGACAAAATGAGAGGCAAGTCACTCTCTAGAATGCATGTATTCCTTTTCATAATATTTGCTTCTGTTGACTTGCAATTCCTGATTGCACTTTGTAATAGGACATTTAGCCCTTGGTGAAGTAGATTTTTTTGCGGTACATTTATGTTTTATTAGCTATAATATATTCTTTTTAAAGAACACTTAACCATTAGTTGTTGAAAAGGAGTGCAATAAAAATTATATTCAAGATTTTTCCATAATGAGGAACAATCATAATTTAAAGGAAATAATTTTGATTAGTATTTTGGCCATAATCATGCAGCCCTAATCAATCCATGGGCATTCTTATATGGCACATGAAAAATTCACTGAATTACATGTTCAAACTCTGTATAATGTTACAGTGGCTTAAACTTGTACAAAGGCACTATAATTTAGTTGTATTTAACTTTTAGGTGGAATATTATTTGTGTTTAATAACTAAGAACTGCTTGTTTTTAAACATTTCATTATTATTTTTTTTAAATATAACTGTCAAGATGTCTATACGGTCATGGTTACAAATAATGGCACCCCTTACAATAATATTGATAGACAAGACATTTAATAGCATATAGTATTTCTTTAGATGGTACCTAGTGTAAAAAGGTTTGAGAACCACAGTTCTATGGAAAAATGAAAGCAGTTTATTATTGAGAAATGGTTTCAACCTCCCATAAAGGTAAGCTGCTTTATTTATTTTCTGTTCTCCTGTGTGTAAACAAAAAGTCAAATGCAACACTTCTTTGCCACAATCCTCCACAGTCAAATAATTAATTCAGCAGCCCTGTCTCCCATGCTCTTTTGAACCACTCTATATTCAACATTTGATGCATAGTTCTTTCACCGTCATAGGCATCCAAGGGTGCCCTTCTTTGCAAAGAAGAAGAAATACACATAGTACTGTACAAAGTGCTTCTTGGGTTTTAACAGATCGCTCTGGCCGTGCCTTAGTCAAGGCTGACTGAGCAGCACAGACCACAGACGTAGTGTGTAGAGCATGTTTTTCGGCATAGACATACTGGTGCCACTTCCTCTCATTTTGTATTGTTTATCCGCATCATTGCAAAGTAATGCAAAATATCACAAAACTAGCGCATGTATGTTTACTTATTTTAAAACCATCGTCACGGAGCTGAAAATAAAATTGAGCAAGTTGCAAGGGTCGTTAATCAGGAAACCATCTGAAAGATTCCTTGTGAACACTGACAAATGGAACAGGCAAGATTAGAAGCTCCCCAGAGGCCACATTACTGTACGTTACATACATTTGGAACAGGAGTACACCTTCACTCAATGAAACATACGGGAAACATGTCAATATTTCACCTTTACTGGCAAACTCAACCCCATTTCCTGAATGGAAACCATCAAAACATGTGCGCTTCTACCCTGTTTGACACCGCTGCAATGGATGGAACCACAAAATCTCAAGGAATTTTGTGGAAAGTCTCAAAGTTAAACAACTTGGAATTTAACCAAAATTTTCTGGAAGTGCAAGTTGTTGCGGTGTTTTTTCATCTGATCCACTGACCATTTACAATTAAGAGTCCTGTAACATTTGTTGTTGTTTATTTAGCTGTTTTTCTTTCCTAAAATTGGGTAAGTAAAAATGTGTATTTGTGATTCATGTATTATTCATTAGACAAGTTAAATCCATCAATCCATTTTTGGTCCCCCTTATCCTCACTAGGGTCCCAGATATGCTGGACCCCATCTCAGCTAACTCGGGCATGAGGCAGGGTACATCCGGAACTGGTTGCCAGTCAATCGCAGGGCACATTAAAAAAAAAAAATTCACTCACATTCATTACTACGAATAATACGTAGTCTCCAAAAAACCTACAGTGGATGTTTTTGGGGATATCGGAGGAAAAAGGAGTACCCAGAGAATAGCCACACAGAGATGAGGAGAACATGCAAATGCCACACGGGGTGCTGGATTTCAACCTGAGTCCTCAGAAATGTGAGGAAGCTGTGCTAAAGTTGCTCACTATGGCATCACACAAATTAAATAATTAGTTTAATTTGGTTTGATTGCGCTTATTTCAAAACCAGCTGGTCTCATCTTGTGTTCGACAGTTTGGCGTGTTGTTGTAAGACAGGCCCTATTACGAAGGCTCAACAGTATTTGATTCTATTTCACTTATCATTTTATGTTATTTGAAGATAGACTTGCTACAGGTCTCATTTCTGATTAAATATTTCCACACGCTTTTAGCATCTTCATGGCTGTTTTTTTTTTTTAATTACGGAACTGAAGTGTTGAATGTTGCATTAAATAACTTCGATGGTGAATCGAATTAGTACACAGTTGTCTGTGCAAAATTATAAATAATGGACTCCATTTGTGTAAATTGCACAACATGCACCACAGGGCAAATGGGAGTGTAGCCTGATTTTCGTGCAAGCGCAAGGCTTACTGGCGTGTTTGCCAATTTGGCAGACCAGTATGCGCCAAGATGGGCATACTGGCACAACTGGCCAACACGTGTGATGACTCAAAGTCGCCTGCTCTGACCTCTGTAAATTGGCAAAATGGAACTTGAGGGGCCAAAAATACCATTTTAAGTGTTCAACGTCTATGCATAGTAATAAAAACAACTCATTGACTAATTGGTTCAACCCTCACCATTTCAAAAATCAAATATGGCTCTGACGCACAGAAGTTTGCCTGCCCACACTCTAGGAATATAAGTCATGTCATATAAATTATGTACACAAATTAATTTTCCTAAGCAACCGCGAACTATGCACTCATAGTATTATATAATAAACCAGACCAAACTTTTGCAAACACCTTTCTGTTCGCTCTTCATTATGCATTGGTAAGTAGTTTTACTTGAGTGTAATTTTACTGCGAAGTCTTTAACGTTTAGTTAAATATGTTTACGATCGTTAAGAATCTCAAAATGTTACTTCAAATAGTGCCTTTACAATATTTAAGAGTTTAATAAGGCAACATCAGGTATTAGAACAACTTGAATGTCAAGCAGCATTGCAGAGTGGATTGTGTCCTACTGAAGGTTCCACTGTATTTACAAGTACAGAAATACAAAGGAGTGAGGTTGCTAGGAGGCGGGAACACAGAAAACGAGTGATTCGATTTCAATATACACACTAACGCCTCTAAATCATGAGTGTCATCCGCACGACAACTGTTATTTTCAACCACAATGAAGACCCAGCAGATCAGCTTTGACTCAAACCAGAAAAACCTCTTTCGAACCCCCCCTCCAATGTGTTCTGTCCAAATTTGGTAGCACTTGCCTTGGTGGTCCCCCAGTGTGTCTTTGTATGTACTGTACATGTGTTTTATCTTCTCAGGAGGCTATGTTGGGTGAGCCTTCAAACAGAGTGCACCTGTCACGTGGAGAATGTGCAGAAAACAACATCAATCATAACAACGTTCAACAAAACATATCTTGGGTTGCAGACCCGGTTGTAGAACTTTCACCGCCGATGCATCCCTCGCCCCAGACTCCCTTTAAGGAAAAGGGAGGTGCTTCCATTGCCTTTCATGCGTTTACTCTTCTCCACATCAAGAGCCTCCATCTGTGCTTGTTAAAAGGCTTCCTCGAGTGCCGTGTATTTCCAGGAACCACACCGTTTAAATCACACACAGCCACTCGGAAAAAAAACATCAACAGGTCTTACGGATGTACACAAATGTCAGGGTGTGCCCGCGTGTGTGACGCAACTGCAGGTAGAAAAACATGCTTTTCCTTCCCTATGCGTACAAACAAACTTAGAATTTGAAAATTAATGTACAAATGTAGGCGGCACGGTGAAGCATCTGGTAAAGCGTTGGCCTCAGAGTTCTGAGGTCCCGGGTTCAATCCCGGACCCGCCTGTGCGGAGTTTGCATGTTCTCCCCGTACCTGCGTGGGTTTTCTCTGGGCACTCCGGTTTCCTCCCACATCCCAAAAACATGCAACATTGATTGGACACTCTAAATTCCCCTTAGGTGTGATTGTGAGTGCGGCTGTTCGTCTCCATGTGCCCTGCGATTGGCTGGCAACCAGTTCAGGGTGTACCCCACCTCCTACCCATTGACAGCTGGGATAGGCTCTCACACTTCCTGTGACTCTTGTGAGGATAAGCGGCTAAGAAAATGGATGGATGGATGTACAAACGTAACATGGTTGGTCATCAATTAAGAAGGATTGACACAAAAGGATGACAAAATTATGGTACACATTGAGGTATAACTGCAAAAAAAATAAAAAAAATAAAAAAAAAAGCTATATTGTAAAATATCAGGGGGTACAGCACAGTGGAACAGCTGCAGAGTGTTGGTTCAAATTCCAGCCCCACCTGTGTGGAGTTTGCATGTTCTCCACATGCATGCGTGGGTTTTCTATGGGCACTCCGGTTTTCTCCCACATCCCAAAAACATGCATTAATTGGACACACTAAATTGCCCCTAGGTGTGATTGTGAGTGCGACTGTTGTCTGTCTCCATGTGGCCTGGGATTGGCTGGCAACCAGTTCAATGTGTACCCTGCCTCCTGCCCAATGACAGCTGGGATAGGCTTCAGCACTCCCGCGGCCCTTGTGAGGATAAACAGCTTGGAAAATGGATGGATGTAAAATATCATTGTAATACAGCAAAATCAAATACTGTATTTACACAAAAAGTGGCCAGGGATGCTTATTTACTTACTACATCTATAGGGGAAGAGCATTGTTTGTTGACACACATTTATAGAAGAAGACACAAAAAATGTTTACAGTAAATTACAATATACAGTAAATCCTCTCTACTTCGCAATCCAGGAAACTCTAGACCATAGTATTTGCCTATATTCCCTCAATTTGTGTTATTAGATTACATTAATTTTAGACATGAGTAAATTATCTTTATTATCAGCATAAGAATGAAAGAAAGAACAAATGTAAATTTTCTCACCTCCAAGTTCTTTTACATTCAAGATGGCATTAGGAAATGGCACTGCTTTGATGCTAAAACCTAAGGAGAAAAACAAATGGCATTGTAACGAGAATCAAATATGGTTGTATTATTCCTTGATATTCCCAAAATCCCTCAAGGGATTTCAGTGCCGGCAGATGCATACACAGATTGAAAACATATTTGCATGACGTAAAAGCACAATTTTTTAGAGTCCAAGTTGGGGCTATACAAACAATACAAGCTAAACAGAGAGGTGTGCTGTATTTTTGCTGGATGTAACATGTGTGGTGGTGGGAACAAAAGTAGACCAGAAAACACAATGGGGAGTCGAGATTGCATCTGGATAAAGTCCATATTATATTGATTTCTTTTTCTAGACAGAAAGACATGTTATTGGATTGTGACGTGGTTTTAAGAGCATTACAGCAGGGAAAAACTATGAAGCCAGACGTGGGTGGGAAATGGCAGCCCAGTTGATTTTGGCAGATGGACATGGTGCTGACAGCTAAATGTAATTTCAGAGAATGTGACTGAAATATTTTTATACTGTACAAACAAACATTTTTTATCTATGACAGGTGCAGACAGATTCCCCCTCCTTCGAACGAGCCCATTTCAAAAGATGCACTTGGTGGTTATAGGCAGCGCATTACTCCCAGTTAAGGTACACAATTACTAAACTTAAGATGGTATTCCTGCAACAGCTCAACGCTGATTGCTGACAAAGCCAGAGAAGGGGAGAGGAATGCTGGCGACCTTGAGGGATTGCATTACGTGTATGGAAAGCGGAGCGCTGACTACCAGGAGACTCCTGCGCTCACCACGAAGCCTCCTCCTCTGGACGTACATAATACCCGCTTCCCACTGGACTCGAGGGGGGAATCTGCGTATTGGCCAGTAGCTTGCAACAGCATTTCTGCCCCTCCCGCCACAATGGAAATCTACACTAAGTGGGTTGGTTCAAATTTGAAGGACAGCATAAAGTATCATAGAAGTGTTCGAGCTGTTCAAAGCTTGCAAACTGATTATTGGAAGGCAAAGGTGACATATTTAATCTTCTCGTCCAAATGTATATTCCACATACCTGTGGTGGGAACAACTCCGTCACCGCCTTCACTACAGAGTCGTGAGAGCAGGCTTGTCTTTCCAGCACCTGTCAGGCCAATGCACACCACATCATACTCCGGTCTTGGCGGTGGCGGTCCTTTACAGCACAGTGCCCGGAAACACTGAAACGAAAACAAACATGACCATGAATTGACTGGAGGATAGATCAAATTCTTCTACTCGACTGGGATAGTAATTAGGTTCTGGATGTGGAGTCACAAGAGGTCTGAAGGAAGACTCGTGGGTTGTGTGGGTTGAAAAACTACATTAAAAAACAAAAACAAAGAGTATTTGCACCATGACACAATGCCACAACTTTGATTTGTTAAATTCTAATGTGAATGGAAATGAAGACAATGGCTGCATCGAGGTGCTGGCTAAAATTCTTGGTCTTCAGTGCGTGTGTTTGTGTGTGTACCCTGTCTGATTGGGCCCTTATGTCAGCCAGAGGCAGACCTGACACTCAATGAATCACGGCCTGGGCCTGCTGTGAGACATTAAGGGGCAAATGCAGTGTGACCCGTGAATGAGATCTTTTTAACTTGTGTGGAGGCATCTGTATTTTTTTTTTTCTTTAACTATTAAGGCAGGAATCAGTCTGGCCAAGGTAGAACAAAGACACACCGTGACTCTTACCATCTACTATATCACATTTCAGGTGGAAGAAGATCAAAACAAGGTAGCTTACGGCTCTTGTCATGTGACGACCCCGTTTAAAACACTGCTATCCTGTTCAATCAAATTCTGACAGGAAGGAAAAACATGCGAGCGTACACAAACCGCAAGCACATAATCCAGGTGTGCTCAGTCATGTCATGAAAAACCTCAGCATCCATGAAAACAAAACGTAGATGAAAAATTCCTATCAAACCCATTTTATTAACGCTGACTTCTTGTCATGAGATGGAGGCTGCACTTTAACCCTGCCTCATTCTCAGACTGACTAATATGATGAGATCCAACTCTTGCTTTCGTTCAAATATCAGCTCACAGCGGAGAGGCCTTGATTCTTGTGCGGACCCCCCGACATCGGTGACCATTAGGGTCAATTTTCAGAGCTCTGCTGAAACAGAACTGCCTTTTGATGAAGATGCGGGGAATCTGCTTCAACAGAACCAGACGTTGACAGAGCAACACGACCCCCCCCGACTCCTTCGTGAACCCACCAGTCAGCTCAAACAGGAAACCTTCCTCAAACAGGCAACTTCCAGAGAAATAGGAAGATCAGAAACACACACATCCAGAACACGTAAAAAGATGGTTTGATGAGCTTGTGCTATTCTCTTTCATCAGTTTGGACGCTACAATCTCGAACACCACCTCTCAGCTAGGTTCCCCTGAGGCAAAATGTAAGTGTCTTGTTTTGGGTGAAATCTGCCCTCAGCTGTCATTCCTGTGTGATAACAGACAAAAGTGATAAATGTGTAGCAACCAAGTTGATTTGGGTGATTAACATGTGTTCACCCATTTGATCACGTACCAAAAGTGTTTCACACTAGCAGTGAGTGAAGACAAACTTCTTCCTTTTGTGTACAGTGCGGATTTCAGAAGAGATCCATACTAAAGAAGCACCGTGTGCCTGACCCAGCACCCCGACCCATGCACATGGAGTCACTACGAATGACCGAAATGGTAGCTCCAACCTCTGGCCCCCCCGTGACAGCGGCAAGATTGACGAGAGGGAGCTTGGTCAAAAGAGTCACAGGAGAAAAATAAATACATCCGAAGGCCTTTACTGACTTAGAGAGACTCAAGAGATAGCCCACCCCTGTCAGATGGGCTCCCAAAGATCAGCAATCCAGAGTGTGTTGTGTCAGGCACTAAAACTTCAAGCGTGACTTGTGATGTGACGATCCAACTATTTCACTTCAATATGATTGCGATATTGTAGTCTTGAATTTTCTCTGATCCATAAATAGCAATAATGGAATGTTAGAAAAGGCTTGATGAAGTGGAATGACCCAAACAAAAAAACAATACTCAGCAACAGTAGGTTTGAGAAAAACTGACCAATTTATTGATAACCAATGGGTTTCATATAGTAATTTCAAAAATAAGATACTAAAATTAAATACAACGTATAAAAATACATTAGGGCATCCTGAAAATAGAATAAAACCCGCGAACAAAAATATATATATAAATTGCAACATAACTATTTAACTTAAATACAATCATAGTTGACATTTAAATAGCTTAGCTTTAAATAGCTCAAATGAAAACCATGAAGAACAACCACAATAAATAATAAATACCAATGACACTTTTTAATAAACTTTACACTCATCTGATCAGTTTGATCGGGAGCAGATGATAATTAGCATTTTATGCTGATTGACCGCTTTCATGTCATAATTCACCGATCAAAACAATGACGTCATTGATTCGATACGCAAAAGATATTTATTCCACGTTCCCATCACGTATAAGTCGAAAACCTGGTTTATTTTTAGCCTTGTCACGTCTTGTGGCGTAATACTGTAACTATATGATGCCAATAAAGTTCATTTCAACTCTTGTCAGTGAAAAAACATGTTATCGGTTGTGATCAGAGCGGCGATCAGTTATTGTTTTTTAACTTGCTGATTGGTCCCAAAAAAAATCCTGATCGTATAAGCCTACTTTTTAAGTGCAAAATAAAGATCAATTCAGTTTTTTCATTTCTTTTTTACTGTTACTATATAGTGGGAACATCATTTTCTTTCTACAGGTGTGACAAAACACTTTAGAACTTCTTGATGCAACTGGGTGTTAGTTTTGACAATCGCTGTTGCTGCTGTCCACATATTTGCCTCTGAGGGGCAGTGTGACACACTCAATGAGATACACACTGCTAGTGTGACTGGGACCAATGAAATTATTGCAACATTTTTTTTTTTTAAAGAATATATGCCAGAGAATGTTGTTCGGTTGCATTTGTATGTGGTTATATTGCGTTTGTGTACCAATATTATCATTTTATTTTGTATTTTGCTGACTTCAATGCTAATTTTCGCCGGCTTATCAACGGTAAGAGCTGGCGATTTTTGTGACCAAAAACAAAGGAAGAAACGATGATTGTGATGTATTTGAAATTTCAATGAGTGTAATTCTCTTGAATGAGTTTAGTTTTACAGTCAACTTCAACTGACGCGTCAATACACGTCTTTAAACAACCAAAACTCATTCTGACTCCTTCCTACTTATAATTATGTTAGCACCTGAGGGAGTTGTTATTATGATCACGTGCTGTCTAGGCGCTGCTGGATAAAAGTGGTGCGCCAAAGCATGGCAAGAAACTGCTTGTATAACCAGTCATATCAGATACTCCTTTTTTTTCCCCCATCTCAAAGACTGGATTGGTACACCCCAAAGCATGAGTGTGCAAGAATTCTGCTTTCGTCAGCAGTCACATCGTCATTACAGTGTACTATTTCATTTCTTTTGTACTACTATGAAATGACCCCCCAAAAAACTTTAACCTTTACCCTTTGACCTTTAATATCCAGCATGCAATGGAACGAGTTCCAATGGCAGCCATACATGCCCATATGGCCATGGAACAGCTGAGCGGCCAATTGTGCTATTATTTTTGGACCCTTAAAAGCGGAGGACATATATAAATTGTAGTAATTCCAGCACTATTCAACTAGTTTGGATGTCCATTCACTCATCCATTATCTGAGCTGCTTATCCTCATGAGGGTCGTGGGAGTGCTGGAGCCTATCCCAGCTGTCATCGGGCAGGAGGCAGGGTTCGCCCTGAACTGGTTGCCAGCCAATCGCGGGGCACATAGAGACAGAAAAGTTGCATTCATAATAACACCTAATGGCAATTTGGAGTCTCTCATGAAGGCATCTTTTTGGGATGTGGGAGGAAACTAGAGTGCCCGGAGAAAGCCCACGCAGGCACGGAGAGAACACAAAGAGATCATGCAAACTCCACACAGGCGGGGCTGGGATTTTTTTTTTTTTAAATTAATGTAGTAACAATATGTTTAGCATCTTGGGTAAAAAGACAAGTGTGGTTAACATTCTTTCTAAAGTTGATCCTTGATTATTTGTGCATACACATAGTCAAAGGGGGTTCTAAACTTATTTGTAGAGTAAGAACAAAAAAAAAAAGGTAGTACTACAGTAGTACATAGTAAGATATTTATGAGTCACATGTTTTGTGTGAAACTGTCGAAACACGAGTTAAATAAATTTGTGCAAATGAACTGTGTATACTGTAAATGAGGACTGATGCTTCTGTAGAGCCTTATCAAAATGACACTGGTATATTAAGAATGTTATTAAACTGTTCTGAGGACACAATGCACTAAAAACATGTCTATAATAAAAGCATTGTGCACCCCTGCCAAAACCCTTTCTATTAAATATATTTTATTGATTGTCTGTCTCTTGTAAAATTGGGCATATCTGAATTGTGTTTCCCTGAAAGGTCGGCCGAGACATTACCTCATTGTTACTATGAAAACTGAGTGGCCGAGCTTTATGCAAATGACAAAAATTGCAAAATATAAATATCACAGCCATGTTTCATCCCCCCACCTCCTGATGGTCCCCTACCAAGGCATAATATATATTTTTTTAAAATGCGGGGAAAAAACAGACCCCGTACTTCTGACTTAAAAAAGATGCCAGGATTTTAATGGGTCATATAACTGAGCCGCTGGCAGTGGACCAGAGCTTAAAAAGAAGTACGGGTGACTTAAGACACAACTGTTTGATGGAGTTTGGTTTGTGTCAAGGTCAGAGCAGCACTATATCAAACTTAAAACCATTATGTACTGTAAATTGTGAGGGAAATGTTCGTTGATACCATTTGGGATGTTTTACATTCCTACTTTTGAAAAGCGTTTAGTAATGTTCTGGACACCAAATTAAAAAGCAGAAAACGCAACGCCAATGCAGAGGCTGACCTCAGATGACCGTCTGTTGATCTCCACCTTTACAAGGGTTCACGTCCATGTTTGGGTTGCGGAGCAATGGAAAATGCTCAGTGCGCTGAATTGAGCCGTTATCAAATAGAGTTGAAAAATAAATGTGAAAACTATCCTGCCAAAGAGTTATAACCCGCCGTGTCGTAAATACACCTGCTGTGGTCGGACATAACAGGAGCCAAGCTCTTTTTAGAAACCCCTTTTGTATTTTTAGAGGTAATAAATGTAGGTTAGAGGGAAGCCGCTACCGCCGCAGCAGACTGGTTCATGTTTCACTCCCGTACTCCGTGGCTACCGTTGGGACACCATAGGACATTAAACTGGCCTGAGACATGAATGAGAGCATAGTCCAAATTGAGGCACCCAACCGAGCGTCCAGTTTCTATGGAGGAGCTTTCTTCTCCCTTGTGAAATAACTGCAGCACATCAGGGTTGTCACAAGGTCACGTACTGTGGTCTACATTTGTTTTTATTATGTTGTGAATGTTCACTTTGATAGTAGCGTTTCTGTTTCTAAAATAGCCCCTTAAAGGAAGCACCTGGGTGGGTGCTTCAATATGCCAACTTGTGAAAAATGCATTTTTCATGACCATATGCGCGTTCGTAATTATATAATTTTAATCAAACACACCTGTTAAGTTCACTAAATAAACTGGAATGAATATTCGCGACTAAAAACTGCACAGAAATAAGACCTTAAATAAGTTACTGGAAAATAAATATTAAAATAAAATACCAATCACTGAAATGTAACAGACTTTTAAATTGTTTTATTAGCTTGATTTAATAACTGGAAACGGTTTGAACTGATCCACCAATAAATGATTCCAATAGACAACTCTGGTGCTAGTAAAATAAATAAATGAATAAATAAATAAATTTTCTGGGTCACTTATCCTCACAAGGGTCGTGGGAGTGCTGGAGCCTATCCCAGCAATCTTCAGGCATGAGGTGGGGTCCACCCTGAACAAGCTGCCAGCCAATCCCAGGGCACAAACAAACAAACAAACAACCATTCAGACTCAGAATCACATCTAAGGGAAATTTAGAGTCTCCAATCAATGCATGTCTTTGGGTCGTGAGAGGAAACCGGGGTGCCCGAGGGCTGGGATTTGAACGCCGGTCCCCAGAACTGTGAGACTAACACTCTAATCGTAACTAACACTCTAGTCATCCCACTGTTCCACCAAATAAATAAATCAATTCATTCATTCATAAATAAATAGTTAGGTAGATAAATAAATATACAAATAAATGACTGCTCAAGTGTTTGACGATGAAATATGTAGATTACACAACAGGTCATATGCTGAAAATATTTGCACTTGATAGTCCTAAAGTATGTAAACTCGATTTTACACCAATCTTGATTGGATTGGCTGATAATTTGCATTTTCATGCAAATTTTGAGATCAGCTGTAATGTCTAAATTCACAAACCGATCAATGATGTACTTAATCAGATCCACTAATTAATATATCACTGACATAATCTTGTTTTCTCCGGGGACGTTCCTTGCTGCAGTCTTGTATGTTTGAATTTGAAATCTAGTTTATTTATTTTAGAACTGTCACGTGGTTAGTGACTAAGTCATGCAGGCAGTTTGGGCATTCCCAAGGCTATGGCTACCACTCTAGTGTGGTCACACATGTTGCAGAGCTGCTACTATAATGTTAAAAACATCCCCATGAGACGAGCCATGAGAAGGTATCTTCAAGTGCAATAATAGCAGAAGTCAAATAGCAACAATGAAACAGAAATGCATAGTTGTATGCAGGTAAATTATGTTTAAATTTGGATATTTGACCACTTCATATAATTATACGTAATACAAGATGAGCTTGACAGACTTAAATATGTATTCATTGTGGTAACGAGGGGAAAGCTTTGCGTGGTTTCACTGGCTACTTGCAAAGAAATAAGTGGGTGACTTGGAAACAGTCGACTGTAGGAAATCATCCAATTTCACTTATTAATAACATAATATTAACAACAAATAATGTATTTGATCATATATATATATATATATATATATATATATATAATAAATACCACAGCAACGTATTGTTTTTGTTTGATGGTATGCAATGAGATTTTCCACATGTAAAATATCACTGCCATTGAGCCCAAATCTCCCATGTTCATATTTTTTCACACACCACTACTATTGTTCAATTGTAATGTGCGTGTTGTTTTTTTTTTTTTATTATTGACCAATATAAAGTTAGGGAAATGGCTTGCACTCTTTGACGATGCCATGTTTAAAAGCTCTACAAATGCCTTTTTGGTTTGTTAAAAAGTGATGGTTTTGTATACACAAGGTTTCCGCCAGCAATATATGCTTTGGCCTGATAAAGGTTGTGAAACATTGCTCTCGAGGAGTTATCTTGCAAAGAACAGGATGGAAGGGGGAAGGAAGACATGCAAGATACCAGGGCCTGCGAATCATCTCCACAAACAGTCGGACATGAGACACGGACTGGCAAGCAAGCCGTTTGTTATATTTCCAGACGACATGTCGGGACAACACTTGTGTGGAGGGTTCACTTCTGACCTTTGAAAATGACAGTCCTTTATATGGGGCTCCATCCTGACATAGGAGGGGCGCTAAGAGATTACTATGTGCACAGTCACAACATAGCCCTGCAAAACCAGCAAAAAGAGAGCAGAGGCAGGCAGGAGAATGCCCAGTCAGGGAAGGAAGACTGGTAGGCAGGGAAGGCAGGGGGATATACTGGGAGGTAGAGATGGGGGTTGGATGGAGGGGTACATTCATTCATCCCCATTCATCTTCTCCCCCCCTTCAGTTGTTGTTGTTATTTGCTGCTTTGAAGTTGGATGGGAGGCTGCACAGTGGGATCCAGTGTGGTTCAGTACAGTGAGGGGAGGAAGAGGGTGCAATGGGGCGTCCTGCATGCCATTCCCATTAAGGGCAGAGAGACATGCGAGACACCCAAAGCTGCACACTGGACTCTTCCCATGCTTAATTGATGCTGTGTCAATGTTTGTGTCCCTGCCACACAACGCCTAAAATCTCTCACCTCTGTTTTATTGTACTCTGTGTTGACACAAATATAAATTTAAGGAACCGAGGTGTAAAAGGCATGTATAAAGTCTCTCTCAGCATTTGTTCGCTGTACACTTGGGGCCGTTTCACACCCCACAATGCAGCTGCTCCCAACTGAGACCTGACCAACGCGAGAAAATGATAGTCGCCGACTCACGTCCTGAGAAATTTGCTGTATGAACCCTGGTTCCCCCTGAACCGTAAGGCTTTTGAGGTTGCACATACCGTATATTTTACTTTATCACTTTTACTAATCATAAGGAAAATGTGAAAATTAAGGAAGAAGTGGCTCACTACAATGAGATGAGATTAGCGAGAAAAAAAAAAGAACGGGGATAATATTAAAAAGTTCAGCTCACTCCTACTTACTGGAATGTATCTGGGACAGTGCGTACAAAACTGAAAGATTTGCTAATTCATCCACAGTTACATAGGGAATTATAAACCTAGTTGGGTTTTGTTGTAAAAACATAATGTAATGCATAATATAAGTATTGTTGTAAAAACATGTATAATCAGTGTTCCACAGGCTTTAGCTTTCACACTGATACAATATTAACATTGGGCCACAAAGGTGTCCAGTAATGTGCACGAGTCACAACTTCAAGACAACTCAAACAAGCAAACCAAAAACAGTTTCCAAAGATGATAAAACTTCACAATAAATGATGGTGTTCTATAATCCCACTGAAATAAATATGAAATACAAAAAAATAAGTCCTCTTAAGTTACATACACTCGTATTAAAGGGACACTATATACTTTTCAAAATGCCAACAATAATGGCCCCCTGACGCCATTGCGAATCTGCCCAAAGAAGCGCCTCGGGCTGAATTAACTTGGACAACAAAATGTCCAAAATGTTTACCCAATCAATGCCAAGCCACATTCTACGTGTTACAACAGTATAACAACAGAATATTTTTTCTCCCAAAAAATTGTTGAAAGTCAATAGTGTGCATTATACATAGGTATAAGGGAAAATGGGAATGAAGATTCACATTTTATAAATGTATGCCACCATCTAGAGGTTGTGAAAAAGGTGTAGCCTACACTTTCATTCCAATATGACAGGGGTGTGTATGACTACTAAAATTAAATATGTCTTGCCTGGCTCTTCATGTTTCTGCTCAATTGTACCAATTTTATCAAATAAGGCTGGTTGGTCAAACATATGATAATTTTCTTATTTACCAAATAACGGTAGGGCTGTAAATTTCAAAATAACAGCAAGTAAATAAAAACATTGCGTTCAAATGAAGTGCTGAACTTCAGAAGAATTATTTGAAGAAACTAACAACATACAGATAATACTTCATGTTTTGATCCTATGTGTCGACTCAAACTCATGCATTGTAAAAATGCTCTACACATAGGTGGAAGGGCCTCGTCAATGCCTGTATTAGCCTGCCATGGAGTCTTCAGAAATTACGTGTGTGTGGATGTGTGGAAAGGCTCAAACTGCCAGCGTTGCCACCTTTAACCAGGCAGCAAGGGTGAGCTGATGCTACAGGGACACACAGGTGTGAGTGACCCCTGTGCAAAAACAAATTCAACATAAAATAGACAAAGCATGCATTTGGTGGCAAGTATCTTAACACACTTGTTTATAGGCGCAGGCGATGAAATTTAAGATTATGCTTAAAAAATTATGGCTAACTAAGGATACTAAAACAGGTGCCACTCCTTAACCCCCCCCCCCCCCAACATCAGAAATAGATCCCTGTGCAAACAGACACACACATCCACACTCGCAACCACCCACCCTTCCACACACACACACACACGAGTAAACGAGAACCTGTGGGGGAATTGAGACACACCGTGCCTGAACAATGCGCTTCGAGTAGTGTGGAAGGATGCAGTCATTGTGGAATATGTCCAATGTTTACTTGGATGGCTGAAAAGGTGATATCTCAGAAACGGAGTGGATTGAAACAACAGACGTAGAGCAATAATAAGATGACCCTGTCTGCACCAGCTCAATATCCCGTCTGGGGAAGTAGACCGTGTCTTACTTGAGTGGACAAAACAACCCACAAACTATTATGCCCACATGCAGCCCCCACCCCCTATCCTTTTTTAAAGCTGATTTTCTTGTCACTGTTTTGCAGGCACATTATCCCCTTATACAGCAGCCACATCTCCGCTCTCCCCTTCTCTCTGTCTCTCTCTTTCACTCTCTCCTATCACCCCTGCTGCCCAATCCATTCACCCCACTTCTGTCTGTCTGGCCTTCATTTCAGAGCTTCGACACTACTGCCCTAATGCTAAGGTCTCTGGGCAAGGAGACAGGATGGAACACACACACTCACGCACACAGATACAGACACACACACACACACACACACACACACACACACACACACACACACGGCACAGAATTACGGTGAAGTTAGAGCGCCCCCTGGCTTTCCCCGGGAGCACCTTGTACAGTCAAGAACCACGCAGTACCCAACCCAACTTAATTGGTTTGATAAACAAAGTCTGGCATTTGAACTCAAATTAATGTGAAAGACAAGACTTTCCAAATTTCTATTTGAGATATGGAGATTAGTGAAACAGACACGTGGCAGGTTCATTGTAGGTTCCCGATCTATTATTCTATGAGGGACAATGCAAATTCATGGAGAGTTACCCAAAATATACTATCTCAATTCCAATGATGTGTTAAATAAAAACACAATACAATGATTTGCAAACGATCTTCAACCCATATTTACTTGAATACACTACAAAGACAGGATATTTAATCTTCAAACTTATAAACTTTGTCTTTAATAATCATTAACTGAGAATTTTATGGTGGCAATACATTCAAAAAAAAGATGGGACAGTGTCATATTTACCAGTGTTACATCATTGTTTCTTTTAACAACATTCAATAAACGTTTGGAAGTTGAGGACACTAATTGTTTAGGCTTTGTCATTGGAATTCTTTCCCATTTTTGCTTTATGTAGAGCTTCAAGTGTTCAACAGTCCAGGGTCTCCAGTGTATTTTTTGCTTCATAATGCGCCACACGCAGGCAAGGCAGTCTAGCACCATCATTCTACATACTAGAAAGCCACACTGTTGTAACACGTGCACAAAGTGGTTTGGCACTGTTTTGTTGCAATAAGCAAGGGCGTCTATGAAAAAGAAATTGCCTAGATGGCAACATGTGTTTTTCTAAAACCTTAATGTACCTTTCAGCTGCACTGGTGACTTCAGAGATCTGTAAGTTACCCATGTCATTGGCACACAGCCCCATACAGTCACATGTGCTGGATTTTGAACTTTGCGTCCATAACAGTCCGGATGGTTCTTTTCCTCTTTGGCCCGGAGGACGACGTCCACAATTTCCAAAAACTCTTTGAAATGTGGACTTGTTGGAACACAGAACATTTTTACACTTTTCATTAGTCCAGTTGACGCTTATGTGCAATAATTTCTCCAAATTCTCTGAACCTTTTGATGATATTATGGACCGTAGATAATGAAATCCTTAAATTCCTTCCAATTGTATGTTGAGGAACATTGTCCTTAAACTGTTTGACTATATTCTCATGCACTTGTTCACAAAGAGATGAACCTTCCCCTACCTTTGCTTGTGAATGACTGAGCAATTCGGGGAAGGTCCTTTTATACCCAATCATGGCACCCTCACCTGTTCCCAGTTAGCCTGTTCAGCTGTAGGATGTTTTAAACAGTGCTACCTCGCCGGACATCCTAATCACAAGGTGACAAGGCAAGAAGCGTCCCCCAGAACGTTGCGCAAAACCATCCGAGATATCGAGTCATCGATCGAGCAGTACATTTATTGGCCGTCCGTCGATGCAGAGGACTACAGGCTTGGCCTCTCGGCGATACATCAAACCGCCATAGCTGACGGGATCGCTGGCTACAAACCCAACATCGTGTCCACTAGCCGAATCCGAAAGACAACTCTCGTGGTCTGTGAGATCGACGCTATCGCAACTCCGTTTAGGCTGGTGTCACAAGGACAACAACTATCAGCATCGACTCGACAACAACATCGTCGAAAGATGCCTATTGTGTGACGTCGCCCCCCACAATACGCATCATCTCTTCAACTGTGATCAAAAACCGACCAAAAACCGACCACACTAACGGTGGAACACCTGTGGAGCCCCCCGGCCGATGTGGCTCACTTTCTGGACCTTGATACGGAATAACAACCGTCGTACTTGGCTACAACAACAACATGTTCTAAACAGGTGTTTGATGAGCATTCCTCAACTTTCTTTTTTACCACCTATTCTACCAGCTTTTTTGGAACATTGCAGCCATAAAATAATCTAATGATTATTTGCTTAAAACAAAGTTTAACAGTTTGAACATTAAATATTTTGTCTTTGTAGCGTATCCAATTCAATATAGGTTGAAGGTGATTTTCAAATCATCCCATTCTGTTTTTATTTGTTTAACACAGCATCACAACTTCATTGGAATTAGGGTTGTAATTAAAGTTGTCTCTATCAAATCATGAGCTTGCCCGATTGACAAATTTTTAGCTATTCGGTATCGGGTGAAAAACTTTTTTCCTCTCAATTTCAAAAGGTTATATATAAAAATAACTCAGAGCTACAAGGATACAGAGGTGCCTTAAGATACAAGTACAGTTCATTCCGTAACCAAGGTCGTCACTTTATACACTCGTATGTCAAGTCGACTTTCTCAATTGCAATCAATGTAAATGCATCCATCTAATTAGCAGGCATCCTCATCAAGCGGCCCCCTATACAAAGGCGATGCATAATGACATTGCTTCTTGGCGACACAGTACGAAAGCTATATTACCCAGTAAGAAAGCTATTATTCTCAAAACAACTGTTACAACAATGCTGGCACTCTAGGTTTACTTCTACAGTGCAATGTTGCACTGTGTGAAATGGATTAATTAACCATTTACAAAGATCTTTATTCAGGTGCTGCACTAAATGGAACTTATTATTTTATATTTTAGATTTGTGGTTTGTTGCTTATTGCTGTGTATTGAAATTAAATTTCTCTGCATCATTTTGTGCCGCACTACTCATATACCGTAAAAAGATATTTTTGTTAACTTGATTTGAGCTACTGCTTTATTAAACTCATAGCTATTTAAAAATGTACAGAATACCTTCATACGAATACATTTTAGAGAAATGAGAGAATTTGGATAAGCTCTTTTTCTTTTAGAATGCATTAGGAATGGGGCTGGATATACAGCAAACATGTCTCTCAAGTGCAAAAATCCGTCAAGAATACCGTTTTGGCACTTGTCTAAACGTTCAGCCTAACTGTCTTTCGAGATTCCCGTCTTTATGTTCCTTTTTTTTAGCAAGAATCACCAGCACCGTTTTTCCTGGTCTGACATAATGGCTTGCGACCCTTGCATGGTTTTGGGGGGAAGGTGAGATCAAAGGCAGAGAGGCAGCCTTGGAAAAACATTTGGGCTGAGAAAGGACGAGACAACAGTCAGGAGAGGCCTTTCCCACCGAGCCTGGATGTCAGCTATCGAGTGTAGAGCAACACTAATCCGCGTACATTTGGCTAACTCTGGGACACTGTCCACCATCAATAACATGTCTACACTTGCTGTAGAACCTTGTCCTTCTGAGACACCACCAACCTCGCACCCCTTACACCCCCAAGCTGCACGACAGCATCACCTCACCCCCCAGCAGCCCAACCCTTCACCCCAAAAAACACTCAAGCTTCATCACAGGGGATTAACCGGAAACCTTGACACCAGCCATTGTTACGGAGGCAGAAGGGGGCTTGTGTGCTTTTGCCACCCTGTGTGGGTCTTCTTTTTTTTTTTTTTTTGCCCCCACTTAAGATTGTGAGACCGGGGTACACGCAGCCCTCTCACTAACCTCCCTGAAGCACACATACATACACACAGCAGCAACTTTGCAAATACAGAGTGCAATAAATGTTCAGAAGCGAAGATGTTGGTGTGTGAAAAGAAAGTGAAATGGAGGCAATGCATATGGGGGGGGCAGCAAAAGTGCTGAGAATAAGGATAGTGTGCGTGTGTCTGCGTCCGTGCTAGGGGGTGGAGGGTGCTGTAAATCTTGATGTCACTGACAGGAAGACTGTTGCAGGCCATTACCATAAATCTGACAAACGCTAATTTGATGGGAGGCTGTATCTGTCTGCTAAAGGACCAGTCTAGACGCTCCTATTGAGGAGTCCTACAGCGTAGCCCTGTTTGTTTCCAGCACCATCTGGATGTGGCAGTAAGTGTCTGCTGTTATGGTTCACATACACACAGTGACACACACAAAACACAAGCGTACAAAGCATGGCACTCCAACAGCCGCTGCAAAGGCTTTGACATGTATACTGCTGAACAATACTGGGAAATTTGAGTAATTTGGTCAGTCTTATTCAATGTGTCATTGCAGGCAAAAATTATCACAACAGGTAATCTACCTGTATGCACACCCGCTTATCATAGTAAAGATATTCTGAAATTTACAGTAGCGTGTAGTACAAATTAAACCTGCAATTTCTAAGAAGAAATTGTCCGAATGTTCTTGACGCAAAACAGCAGATTGCATCAAAGATCAACACATAGTTTTATCTTAGTAGTGTAAATTTGTAATGTTAATGCTAAATATATGTTGTGCTTTTTTTTTATTTCATCTGCTTGTTTGGCGTGCACAAATGTTTACTTTTCACTAAAAAGCACTGAACAATTTGGGAGATAATACAGGCAATTACAAATTGACTAAATTGTCTTGGCAAAATTGATAATTGTTGAATCTCTAAGATTTTTTTTCTTCTAAAATGTTTGAACACCCGCTTTGATGTCAGTTTGTATTGAACAATGCTCCCCGAAAGAGTTTGGAGGTAGGTCTACCTCCTTTGGTTGGACATGATTTATCCTAAATCAATTTCACACAATTGACCAAATTTTAACCATCACCAAATCAATGGTTTAAATGTCCAACTCTACTTACTGTCAACCCTGTAAAAAGTATTAATTTAACATAATGAAGGAACTTTACATTTTTCTAATAGATGGAAAAGATGAAACTTTAAAGTCCCTGTGGTGTTACTAAATGTCTTCTATTGTAAACATCCTGTCAAATTTGAACGATTAAAAATAAACAAATATAAATATTTAAAATGGGGTTTCAAAATCATGAACTTCCCCACTTTGTCCCAAACGCTGTGGGCGAGTCCGCTGAATGCTTAAAACTTACACCCTACTGAAATATGAGTGCTACTTCACCTAACAATTTAGTATGCCTTCACATCCCTACAAGTTTTGCGTTGCCAGAATGTATCCTGTTGTTGGAATGTATGCCACCAAGCCGTTGCGGTGCTTTCCACACCATGAAGAGCGGTGCTAGCCAACAGCTAGCTGGCAAGGAAACAGAATTCAGGGGCTCTTCTAGACCAGAGGACAGAAGGCGGCCTAATCCGGGGCATCACCTCCTCACATGAGAATTTAACTAATGACACCAGACTGTTCTGTAAATTGCAGCATTGAGGAAAGTTTTTTTTTCGGGGGCTATGCAAAAGCTAGCTGGTTCACTGCAGGCTGTATCGGTGGAAAAGGGTCAAGTAAAAATAACCCAAAAACTCGCAGTGGAGTCTGATGACTACTTTTGTAAAGAAAGGTGCTTACATTTTTCTACAGTGTAGAAGAAAGTGATTCATGGACATGCCTAAGTCTGGGGGGCGTTTTACCCATGCCCCAAATTTCAATTTTCAATTCAGTACTGTATAGTTCTCATTACTCTCATGTTTACAGGGTCTTTTAAAATGCAGCTTCCAACACCCACCTTGCCCGAGAGGTTTATCTGTCGTGACCCTACCTGGCAGCCACTGTGTGTTTCTGCAAAAGTACATTAGGTGAAGAATGTCAGAAGGGGGGCGCATTAAGGAGCCCACCCAAGGTCTGTTTTTATGCTGCCCCCCACCCTTTTTGTGTGGGATTGGGGGGGGGGGGCAGGAGGCTGAGGTGGTGGTATGGCAGCTGCATTCAAAGACAGAAGACACCTTTGCTCTGTGGGACATCCGGAGGGTAGATAAGTGGGGAACAGAATGGACGGGCGCCACGGGGTGCTATTATGGTATATAAATCTTGTAATTGGGAAGGGTGATTAGCCCAGCTGCATTAGCATATGGCGGCAAAAACTTTGGTTTCCTGGGCAAACAGTAGGGCAAAAAGATGTTTTTCCATACCCATATAGAGGATCAAAGCTGGAGGGGCCCCCTTTTGAACGCCCAGAAACCAGTGTGCAAGAACCAAGGGGGGTGCTGGGAGCCCCATCTCATAGACATTAAAAGGGTGGACGGGGTGGCTACTTGTCCCATTTTCACCGGTTCATATGGCATCTTGAGATGACAAACTAAATTTTAGATAAAAACAAATCTTCGGGCCCCCATTCTAACTGAATCAAGTGTGGGAAAGTTTCGGGCTCGAGGACATTGTCATTAAATATGAAAGAGCTTGCCCCATCAACTATTTCTAGGCCCCTCTGAGACAAAAAAAGACCTGATGGGGATCAAGTGAACAATAAATCTGTTTTTATACATAGAGAATAGCGTTGGATGAGTGGAACCAGCCACCTAGGAAAGCCTTTTCAATGACAAAATGATCCTTGCAGGATCGGGCTCATGTTTGATTCTTAAAATAGAGGAAACTAATCCTTATATAATGTGGAATCACAGAAACAAGGCCACCCCATAACAATCATTCTCCAAGTGACCTTGTGTAACAAAGGACGAGCAAAGAAGATGCAATGAAAATGTATTTATTAAATTAATTTATTCATAACTACGACCTATTATGATGGCTTTACAAGAGGCAATACTAACTACTATTACTGCTACCATGACCATCCATCACAGTCAATATACTTCAGTTACAAACTGAATGTATGTTTCCATATGGCTGCACGGTGGCTCTCAGTTCTGAGGATCGGGATTGAAATCGAGGCCCCGCCTGCGTGGAGTTTGCATATTTACCCCGTGACTGCGTGAGTTTTCTATGGGTACGACAATTTCCTCCTAATCTTCAAAAAACATGCATTGTAATTTGATTGAAGACTCTCGATTGGCCATAGGTGTGAATGCGAGTGTGAGCAGTTGTTTGTTTATAGGTGTGCTAGGATTGGCCGGCGACAAATTCAGGGTGTACCTGGCCTCTTGCCCAAAGATAGCTGGGATACCATGCTTCAACATGCTCATGACCCTAGGGAGGATAAGCGGAACACGAGATTAATGAATTAATGTTTCCATATAAGTCACTCACTAATGGTGTAGTGGTGCATTTGCCCGATGGGTGGAGGAATGGGTTCAGTTCCCACTTGGTGAATGTGTGAATTTGACTGCGTTTACTTCTCTGCGTCTACATGGGCCCTGTGATAGACTGACGACCAGTTCAGAGTTTATTCTGCCTTTCGCCTGAAGTCAGCTGGGATAAGCTCCAGAACCCTGCGACCCTGAACAGGCTAAGTGATATTGAGAATGGATGGATGTTTCCAAATGTACTGATCATTACATTGTTAGTTTAAAACCATAGACAAGTTGTCCGAGTTAGTGGTTCTTAACTGGGATCTCACCCTTGGCATCTCTGTACTGCATTAGCCTAATTGCATAATTGGCTCGGAAAATTTCAATTTACTGTCAGAATGTCAATAAAATGCCAATGTGCTTTTAAAAATATTATGTTTCTATAGATTCGCAGTCATCCGGGTTATGTAAAACCACAAAAATTGAATTTACTTTTTCCCCATTTCCAATTAATAAGCATGTTTGTGGTGTTCACGATGGCGGACCAGAATGTCATTGGCTCATCTTTTAATTGTGTGGGAAACCCTGCTTGTGATTTGTACTGTGGACAAACCACACAAAGTTATTTGAGTGTATGAATAACATGACTAGATGATTCTGTTAGAGGTTTGGATGAAACCTAGTTGTTAAGTGAAGACAAAAGCAGTTATTGATTCATCTGTACTGTGGGCAATTAGAGACAAACAGAAATAATATGGAACATAAAGAGCTATTTTGACTTTAAATAGGATGATAGCCATCGCTTGCATTTTCCTCTCACAACACAAAGTCCAGTGTACAATGTTGTCATGACTTGATTTCTGGTTTTAATAGCCAAAAAAATAGCTGCTCTCACACTTGGCTCATATTTGATGCCCATTCCCCAACAAGTACACATTACAGTAAAAGACGAAAATCCAACAGTAATCCCACAGGCTTTGTTTTGCATTGTTACATACTTTATTTATGCAGGGGAACTAGCCTATATGCACTCCATAAATGTCCATCTGGTAGCTTTGCTATAGTTTTAGCATCTTGTATAACTGATTTTTCACTTAGTCAACAATTTTGTGGTCAAAAAAAAAAACATGACGGAAATGATGGGAAGTTGAGCAACATCCATGAAGACCTCAACCATTCAACTCATTTTATCATGATAAATTCAAGGCTCACAACAGAACAGGAATTCAGAATATTCTGAGAATAATTATCCCATCTCAGGGAAAACAATACTTAAAAAAATAAATGGGTTAATATCGCATCAATCTTTCACATGGTCTACCATAAAATATCAAGAGCCAATCCCTAAACGCAAGAGTAGCAAATGTTGGTAGAGTTCAAATTTCATATAAATGAGCTCCAATTGTCAATTTAATTTCACATTCATTCATTGTTATCCTACTAGAAATGCATTTTGGTCAAGCTTTTTTTTTTTTAAAAAATATATTAACTGCAAACAGAATATTTACATGCAAACAACAAAATATGTGAGCTTGCTGACAGAGCGGACAATGACATGATGGACATTTTTACCAAACTTTAATCTACTGACAGTCTTTACTTAGCAACATGTTTCACTTAGCAACCTGCCAGTTACAATATACATGATCAAAATGACTCATTTTGTCAAACAAACATTTGTGTAAAAGCATGTTATAGCATAATTACACAAATCTAATTAAAAAAAATAATAATATATATATATACAGGAAACTCATTTTAAAAGACTTAGCATTGTACTGTGATGTGTGCAAATGTTTGACCACTAACAGTATAAAACATCAGTTTCATGACTTGACATTGATTCTGATAACGACACCAAAGGTGCTCGATAGTGATACTGACCCAACAAACATCTTTACTGAATTTGTTCACTTGCAATAACGTTTTCAAAAGCTAAAACCCTCATAACGAGTCACAGAACTCTGCCGATTGCCAATGATAATCATAATAGATGTGGCAGTATGTGGGAAGCGGGGGGTCGTTTTGGATGAAACATGATTCTTTGTCAGAAACTACGCAGACACATTGTATAACCTTTGCTGGAGGAGCCTGTGTCTCATTCCCAGGGGCTGGCTGTGTAGAAGGGTCAATGACTTCAATAGGCCTTCATTAAGCACAGTTAGTGTCAACAGTTAATTATGCAAATTTGGAGACCCAGTATGATTCCATGGCCTCACCCTTTCATGGCCGCCTCACATACACAAAATGTACCACCCTGGAGATGCACACCCGCCATATCCCACATATGCCCTGTAACGGCTTTCATAGATTACTTTTTCTCCTCACTCACTTCTTGTCAAGAAGAATCAAAAATATGTTATGGTGCAGATATATAAATGGAGGTCAACTAGGCCCCTGAGATCTCCAGTGGCTTTTCTTGCCATCAAAGAATCTCTGGAAAATTCTTGCTGGTTCCTCTCATCAAGATCTGCCATGTGGGGGACCATGGGCGCCTCCTCAAAAACAAAAATGAGGTCGGAAAAGTGCACCAAAATAGTCAATCGAGCACATAAAATGCCTGACAGCCAAATTTGGGCATTGTTTTGGGGTGACGGTAATGACAGGCCTTTTGCTCTCCATGCTCCTCCGCACATGTGATGTCAAGTGGCCCCATGACTTTCTGAGACTGGGAAGCCATCAGTAATTAATAATGGCACGCCTCGGGCCCCTCAATCGGGACACCCAAACCCCTGAAGCATGTCACATCTTCTCACTGCATCTCAACTAGTTTGGATGCATAACCAGGCCGGAGTTTGGATCAGGTTCATTGTTATTCAACTATAAGACGGGTTTCTCCTCATTGTGTAGAGAGCTGTTATGGGGACTTCATTTATCCAGAGCGCTCCATCTAAACCAAAATCCAAATAAGTATTATGGCTCTTGGCGAGGCTTAAGGACTTTTTACACACCACAATTGTTTTTGGAATTGCTCTGTTGCTGACTTGATTTTCCCAAACAACACACCAAAAGCACTTGTGTAACAATAAATGAGAACCAGACCGACACCTTCCAGATGTCCACATCACATGAGAATAGGTGATCGCTGCAAAGCTACGTTCTGCTCAAGCCGTGGCACTGGTGTCACCATTTTCATGATACATGGCGAGCATCAATCATCCACGTTGCATGCCATTGAAAGGGATGTTTGACATAACTTTGACACAAACAGATTCAATTGCACTTCTAATAGTCTGCAAAAATGTATGCGAGTTTCATTTTTTAAAAGGTGTTTGTGTTGTGAATCACTCAATAACTAAACTCAGTGTACTTTGTACAAGTAATGACATATTTTGTACAAAGGAAATCTGCACTGGGTCAAGTTATAGTGGAACTCAAAAGTCTAGAAAAATTGTTCATAGGCCAATAATCTCACATTTGCATGTAAGTTGTTTTTTAAGCTAGCATTTGGGCCACACCTAAATGTTATGCTGAATTGTTATTAATAACTAATCTTTATTGAACTACTTAGTTGTAAGAAGGAAACCCTTGGATCAAAGTAGAAGATTGACTTATTGAGTTCACTTCATGCCATTTAAAAACGTAATACTGTTTAATGACACTCTTGCCAGAATCAGGAGTACTGCTGTCTGTGCTGTCCGGGTATAGCTATAAAGTGGAGAGTGACAAGAGTGATGCTTTTCCTTAGCAAGAAGCGAATATAAAAGCAGTTGAAAGGGTAAACTATCGATTAGCTTGAAACCAGTTCAGTCCTCCCACCACCCCTATGAATATTAAATGTTGATTAATGTTCTTATGATTGATTCATTCCTTTTCTGAACCACTTATGTGCACTAGGGTCACGGGCGTGCTGGTGCCTATCCCAGCCTATCTTCAAGCAAGATGTGGGGTACGCCCTGAACTGGTCCCCAGCCAATTGCACGGCATATAGAATAAAAAAAACAACCATTCTCAATCAAATTCACACCCACAGGCAATTTAGAGTTTTCAACCTACCTACAATGCAGGTTTTGGGGTGCAAGAGAAAACCAGACTACACGGAGAAAGCCCACGCAATCACAGGGAGAACATGCTAACTCCACACAGGTGGGGAGGGAATTGAAACCCAGTCCTCAAAACGCTGAGGCAAAAGCGCTAACCAGTCACAACCACACCGCCCAAGTTCTTACCAGTAAAAGTGTTGCATTGATACACTTACATGAAGGCACCTCAAGAAAGTTATTAAGGACTAGATGTAAAATTTTCTCAAATTCAATTTTTTTGGTTAAAAAAAAAACAAATATTCAAAATGCTTCATGGTCAATATTAGAGGCTAATTTTAGCTGTCAGATAATTGGAACAGATTGCAAAAAGCAACAAAATTACATAGAGAGAGAGAGGGGCTTATGTTTACCATGGTCCTTCAAATGACTAGCGAGCTGCATACGACCTGATTCTAGGCATTGCTGCTGCCGCCACTTGGCGTAACAGCCAAAATTGGATTAGCAGCTCATACATTGATGAAGAAGCCAGCTAAATACCTCTGTGAAGTAATGTTAACTGCAGAACACATTGGCCATGACATTTCAAACATACGTCGCAGTAATAAATGTGCATGCTTCAATACGGTGCCAAGCGGCATCGAGTCTCGTCTTCCCCGATGTGCCACTCTAAAGTTTCCAACAGTACACTTAAGCAGTTTGGAGTCTCCTCCAAACATCTCTGCTCACGCACATAAAAACACTTGACCTTGGCTCTATATTCTTATTTACGCAGTTAATGTGGCTGGGTAATATTAGCTAAAACACTGACCTATGATTTGATTTGTTTTTATTTATTTAGCTAATGGAGCAAACTAACATTAGCTAATCTCTACATTTAAAGATACACTTAATAATGCGACGTAGCTGTGATTTGTCCATATTATTGGAAAATTACAATTTTGCTGCATGCTACCTATGCGAGGTATAAATGTGACAGCATGCTGCATGTCCACCAGTCTTCCGCAGCTGGGAAAGCCCATGAGGGCGACTGCATAGCCAGCAGCAGCTGAACAGCGGACTGACGCATTTTACGAAGCGGTGAAAAAAAACATTAACACCGTTTACACACCACAGAATGAGCACGTGTACTTTAACTTTTATCAGGAAGAGGTTTTGAGTTTTGACGCTGGTAGTTGTGGTTCGCCAGCGTGGGAAACATGGGCAATATCCTGTTTCAATTGGCGAGGTAGCGAACGGGCAGAGCGAAGCTTGCTATTAGTAATCTAACAAACCAAGGAACCCTGTAATTTTTTACAACCTGGCTGTGATCCACCCATAATGAATCACCAGTTTAAAATCACTATATGGGCATACCAAAATTACACGAAGTTATGCTCACTCACTACTCAGAAGTAAAACCTGGTGAGTGGACAGGGTGGTTTCTCCAGAACACATTTATTTAGGTTAAGTTGTGAAAACATGCATGCTTTTTCCTTCCTTTAGCCTTAATGAACTGGATCTTCACAATGGTATTACATGTACATGTGTTCCTCCCCTCCTCCCCTCTTCTGCCTTGGATCATATCTGAATGGTAATGGCAGGAATCAATAAATATTAAAATACGGTTTTAATATGATAAGAATGGTTATGATAATAATACTTGCCACAGTCCTTTGTATAATCTGCAGAGAAAATGAAACAAACAACAAGCCCTGAATTTAGACCGCTTCAGAACATGTCTGGCTCATCATAAATTGGAACATCAACAGTGCTTTATTAACTATGACCAGTATTTTCTATCTAAGCCTACGTTGATCTTTCTTTCAACACACGCAAAATCCCCTTTTATGTAATTATTTCCAGTGATAGGAATCAGGGTGTATTAAAAACATGCGTCAGCAGCGCAAATACTTCGTCCATGTAGCGAACACATGAGAGAAGACGTCGCAGCAGTGACAGACTGTACCAGGAAAACATGTGTTACCGCAACTAAACAATAACACAACAATCCCTCAGTGTTTGACTCATGGCGATGGTGTTTTACTTCTCCAAAATGGGAATTAAGATAATTTGTTTTTACATCCTACCAGCCTGGCTTCCTTCTATGTACACAGTAAGCATAACACAAAGTAAACCAAAACAAGCAAGAAAGAATAATTAAGCAATTGTCTTTTTACACAATAAAGCTAACTCAGCAATTATCCATGTTTTAAACGATTCTGTACGATTAGGATTTGTGGTGTGTCTGTTACTGCATTGCTATTTGACTATAATTGATGCTTTCTCTGCATTAGGATGCCACCTACTGGTTGTTCTAAAATCCTTACCAAGTACAGTAGTTTCTGACATTTATAATATTTTGATGTTCTGATAAACATCTATCTAATTTGAATTTTCAACATTTATCCTTCATGTACATTATTTTGCTATATTGGCAATACATCATGTATTTAAAATTTTCTGGAAGAGGAACAATAATCATACGGTTTAAAAACATGGCATATGCCTGCATTGTTCTAGGGCTGTGTAGCCAAACCAGAAAAATCTCATGTCACACCGCCGTACAAAAATGTCACAAAGGGATGAATACTAAAATAATAACCTCGTCCCAATTAACTCACAAAATGTATTTATTTATTCATTACTATTCATTCATTTATTCATCACTAGGGTCGCGGGCATGCTGGAGCCTAGCCCCGCTATGTTTGTGGAAGAGGCAGCGTAGACCATGAAATGGTTGCCATCCAATTGCAGGGCACATATAGACAATTAATTCGCACTCACATTCACACGTGCGGGCAATGCAGTCTTCAATTACCTAGAGAAAACCCACACAGGCACAGGGACAACATGCAAACTCCACACAGGGGAGACTGAATGTGAACATAGGTCCTCAGAACTGTAAGGGAGGCGTGTTAACTAGTTTGCCGCAATGCCGTAAATGTAAATATGAATACAGTACATTTATTAGTTAATAAATTAACATTTAAAATGTTCAACGATTTGCACCATAAAATGAGCTATCACGATACAGTGCTCGACAGTTACTCCAATGTCTCTTTTTTGCACAGGTGTGGCAAGGCGACCTCAGTAAAATATTTGTGGCTTAGACGATATCTTGGTTGAAGTTTTCAAAAATGTTGATAAATCATTGCTTTTGCAACATATAAATTGGCTTGCCTTCTAGTCCACATGTGCATTTGTAAACTAGCTCCTCTTTGTTCACAGTCATGTTATAATTTAAGCAGTGCACGTCTGAAGGCAGGCGCTTTGAAAACAGAAGTTAAATTTTTTTTTTTTTGATCATCCTGATTCAAACACGATTATAATCGCCCAACCTTAAGTATGAATAATTTGGGAAAAGTTTTTACTTTTTCCAAATGTAAAACTAATTTTCACCAGCAACATGTGAATATTTCAAAACTAAACTCTTTTTAACACCATATGAGACTGAATAACATAATAACAGTCTGCGTTGATGAAGAAAGAACATGAAACAAGAGACGCAAGAGAAATAACAAAAACCTGCTTTCGCAGAAGGGGAGTTGGATGCCAGAAAAAAGAAAGGCACATATGCGCGCACAGTGTAAAGCGTCAAGGCTGATGGACACAGACGTCTGGAAATAGCGCAACCACGGATAACTCATCAACGAAAGAACACCGGGGGAAACATTTAGTGTGTCAAAAGACAGGAAAGGAAAGAGGCCACAACTGTGCCATGATCCAACACAGGGCTACCTGTCATGTGGGTAAAGTTCAACTTCTGCGGCAATGCGTCCCGAGATACAGCCTACAGATAGAAAGATAGAAAAACTATGATTGACATGCACCCGAATCCCTCTTGTTTGAAAAAAAAAAAAAAAAAAAAGCCTTGTCCTCATGCTAACCTTCCAATCAATCACATCATGTTTACATCAGTAAAGATTAGATTAAATGATCCCTGCAAAGCTTTGAGGCACAAACTTTGCGTCAACTTTTTTGTAATAGAGTTACATGAGTTATTCAAACATCTCAGGTGATTAATTGATATTATCAATCTGCTTTTACTGAGCAGTTTTGCAGTGCTGCTTGCACTAAAAACATGGGCGCAAACAGAAAGGACTCAGTGATATATCCAAACCCCCGTGTAACTTTTTTTTTTTTCATAACGAATCATGCTTTGAAATGGACAGCATGAGCAGAATCATTTGTCAAATGTGTTCCGTATGACTCTGATTGACGATTGGATGGCAATCACATTCAGTCGTGCCAATCATTGTCAAAGCAATGCAAAGAAAAAAACATTTTCTTATTATTCCTGTGAAAGTTAATGCTGGGAAAAACTTGGAGGAAAAGAAAGTTTCACAGTTGTTTGGATGAATAAATGTTTTTTTTTTCCCTATTTAAAGCTTGTATTCCCCAGCGTTACCAGAATCTTTTGAAGCACGCAGGCCGTCTTGGTCATACACTCTCCAATAATCTTAGTGCAGATCATTAGACATATTTGGAAGAAAAGCATTTTCTTACTCAGTCTAAAATATCACACAGACGCTTGACAAGCGATGTGAAATGTAAAAGGCCATTTAGCTGATTGTCCATATCACTGAAAAGACTCTGAGAGAACCAACTGTTAATGTCTTTTCCAACTCATATCATGGACTTCATAAAAATATCAATTTGGTTGCAAGAATGGAGCCAGGTTTGGGGGGGTAAAGCACAATAAAATGACCTCTAATGTGGGAAAAAGTAAATGGAATCACGGCAAAAAAGTGCTTATAATAAATGCTCCAAATGTTCCAACATGTTTTGGCCGCCGTTCACAGAATCCTTTTTTGAAGAGGTGCAAACGGCTGCGTACAATAAAATCAAACTGTGATTTCATTGAAACTGTGTGCGTCTTTGATCTGCAGGTTGCCACAAATTATGACTGAAATACCATAAAAGCACATTAAAATATCTCATTAACTGCACACAGTTTTCATACTTCCATTTAGAATCAATGTTGTCAATGCTCAAGAAAACAAACTACAGTCACATGTGTCTGTGAAGGCAAAAAACAAAATATTGCAACAATATATGATATTATGGATGCTTGGGCTTTGGAGTAATGCTGGATGAAGGTGGTGCTGCTGTAAACACTTAATAACCGTTTGGCATCACTCTATCCTAAGGTCACTTGCAGCTGATCTGAGACCTGATCAGTTATTATATGGCTCCACCCACAGGACGTAAGAAGAAATTTCACCCTTTACACGTAAGGGACATATTCTGGACAATTGGCTTTTAAATTGCTTGGACACAAATACTTGAGTCTCTAAAGTGCCTGCCCACCCAAAAGTGAAATTAAAACAAGTCCATTTGTTGTAATCTTCCACATTTCTGAAAATGTGTCTGGGAGTCCCATTACGTGGTTAGCTATGCGGGGACAAGATCCAGAGCCTCTCCCAAAGACAGCTAGAGTCTGGCTGCCACATTACTGTGTTTGAAACATTGTTATGGTGAGGGCCTATTGTGGAGAAACACAGACCTCGCATGTGTGCCATAAGCCTGCTAACTAAACCCAAAAGGTAAGTACAGCTGCATTAAGTTATTGGATGCCCAGATAAGAGTTAGCTAACAATATTAGCTTCAAACAAAGAGCATATGACATAATTGATTAGTCGGGGACATCAGCATGAAGCAATCGGTCAGAGTTGAACAATTAAAGATTTCTGAAAGTAGACTATAATGCGATAAGTGGAGTCGTGGTTGATTGATCTTATTCATATTTTTTGTAATGTACATGACTGATCTTTTTGGCACCATTGACTAGTAAAGACATCTCAAATGACTGGCATGGAAACAAATGAGAAAATGATTACAACTTAGTATTAAATTGTGAAGCGGCTTAAAAAAATGAATGGATGGATGGAAACTTAAATTTAAAAAAGAATTAAAAAACATAAATACAATGCTTGGCCTTTTTTGTGCGTTAAAATGGTTTTTTGGGGGTTTTTTTTTTTAAATGTGAAGCTGTTTCAGATGTGTCTCAGTGCTAATCAGTTAAAAAAAAATACAATATTTGACTTTTTATTGGTGTGGGAGAGGAGTTAGTTTTGTTTTTGTTTTTTTCAAACAAATCAAGCAGTTGTTTCAGACTTTTCTTAGTCCTCATCAGGTGAGTAAGAAGGCTAATACTCAATTGTGTTGCCCTTTTTGTGTTGTCCTGTCCCCGTAATGTGGTGTGTGAATCAAAAGGTCAAAACGACAACATGATCGGACTGGTCAAATAATGGAAATTTAAATATAGAAAAGTTCATTTAATGGCAAATTTCAATATACAGATTTCTGGTAGGATACTTATCATCAATTCTCAACTAATTTCCATATTAGATATCACCTTCTGATGTAATGTTTTTTCCTTAAATGAATTTTGCATTTTCGTTAGTTCTAACTCATCATTAATGCAAAAGAAAAATTCACTTTGTGAAGTGAATCTATAAAAGATACTATATTACAAGTTTCACTTAATTGAACTACAAAACTATGCATCCAGCCATTTTCTGGATCACTTATCCTCACGAGGGTTGCGGTATCTCACCTATATTTGGGTAAGAGGCAAGGTACACCCTGAACTTGTCGCCAGCTAATTGCAGGGCACACATATAAAAAAAAAAGCATTCGCATTCACGTTCATACATAAATGGCCATTTGCCAATTAACCTACTATGTATGTTTTCAGGATGTGGGAGGACCAAATACATTCAATTTATTGAAAAGTACCTGTATGCAAAGAACAGTTTTAAATGTACTCTATATTTTCAGACAAAACAAATAGCAAGGCAAACGGCAATTAGATCAGAACTGTTGATGGAGTGATAAATGACTGTTTAATACCAACAGAGGACGCCATTTCCCTTTCTGCGAAAGCGGTCTATGGAAAGTAGAGCTGTCAAAAATAGTAATTGGAGCATGATTTCCAAATTGAAGTCTGTTTGGATATCGACTGCTTCAGCTGGAGAGCCCAGATACTTAAATAAATGTGTAATGACTGCAATTCCATATTTCCTACTTTTAGTATTTGGAAATACAACTTCCATGAGTGGATTCCGTTTTGTTTTTGTTGTGTGCTGGATTAGAAGTGCTCAACAGCACCAAAATGTAATCCATTTTGTTATATCGGCCATGCATGAACATTAATCCATGAATCTCTTCTCCCACTCCCAAAATAAAGCAGGCAATCACTTTTTGACTTGACCATAAGAGGGTGAGAAAGTGGGATTTACTGTCTATTTTAGGGGGTTTTGATAGTGTGCATGTTTCCTGAACTATAAACAATTTCACAAAATTATTACCGACTCAGGCGGCACGGTACCGCAACTGGTTAGAGTGTCTGCCTCATAGTTCTGAAGACTGAGAGACCAATATTTTGCATGTCAACACAATGTTCACATGACTACTGGAACTGACTGGCAGCCAAAAACAACAACAATATAAAGGGGCACAAAGACTTGGAAGACTAACAAACTTTCGAGCCTGCTCGCTCATCACAATGATCTCTGGTTAAGCATTTCACCAGGTGCTTCAGGCCCAGAGATCCATGTGAAGACGCCTCTTTTTGATGCAATTTTCATCACGCCAACAAAGAAAGGCGCCTCTTTGGCACAGCACAATATATGCCTAGGAGCGAGAGAGACATTATTGTATTACAGAGGCTTAAAACTGCGACAATGGTTTGTTTAAAACAACTGCATAGCTTCTCCTTAGGAAAGCTAAAAAATGAAAACAGCAAAACGGGTAACGATGCCACTAATGTTGCGGCAACAGATATTTGAACATAAACGGTGAAGCAACAGTTAGACAGATTATATAACGGTCCCTACATGCATATTTTTTTTTAATCCTCAACATAGAATAACTGCTGTTACTGTAGCCCACTGAGAAGCTGTGCCCGTCTCCATGTGTATATACCTGTATGCCAATTTTATATTGCCCCCAAAAGGTCTTGGTTCGCACAGCAAAAGTATCATAATTCAACATTGAAAATTTGTAGGGAAATACAAAAACAACAAATTCCACAAGCAAGAAGAGTTTAATTGCCTCAATTAAACCTTTGAAGATTACCATGATGTGGAAAACTGATAATGTATGTAGAAATACTGCAGGGTTTTGTTGTTTTTTTAAACACCAAGTTAAAAATGTTTACCAATGAATCCAGGTTGCTTTGATTTTGTGCTTTGTTTTGGGTTCTTTTGGGAGGCACGGTGGAACAGCTGTAGAGTGTTGGCCTCACAGTTCTGAGGACTGGGGTTCAATTCCGGCCCCACCTGTGTGGAGTTTGCATGTTCTCCCCGTGCATACATGGGTTTTCGCCGGGCAGTCCGGTTTTCCTTCCACATCCCAGAAACATGGATTAATTGGAGATTCTAAATTGCCCCTAGGTTTGATTGTGTGTGCGACTGTTGTCTGTCTCCATGTGCCCTGCGATTGGGTGGCAACCAGTTCAGGGTATACCCTGCCTCCTGCCCGTTGACAGCTGGGGTTGGCTCCAGCACTCTGCAACCCTCATGAGGATAAGCGGCTGGTGGTCTGCAAAGGTTTAATCGAGGTAACTGAACTTTTCTTGTTTGTTGAAATTTTTTTTCTTTTTCTTGTTTTCCAAAAACATTCAATTATAAATTAGACAACAACTGTATGCTATCGGGGTAATGTTATTGTATAAGCCTTTTAATTCACTGTAGGGCGTGCACAACCACAACTGTGATGCATGATACACGAGTTCAATTACGTCTGTATATTATTTTGGTAGACAAAACCCAACCAAAGTAATCCCTGCTTTCTCTCTGACTCGTAACTTTTTTGTTTTAACAATTTTCCGCAAAACATCCCATTATGGATTTACATTCAGACGTGTGGACAATTTAGAGTCACTTATGACTAACACACGTTTGTTAGCAGGGCAACCGACAAAGCCGACACTGTTACACCAGTTCTGTCAGAAGGAATGGGCCAGGATTCTAAAAGAGTACAATCAGAAGCTTGTGGAAGGTTACCCAAAATGTTTGACCAAGTGATGGAGGACAAAGGAAATACAGGGTGACCCAAAAAGATGCGTACCCATATTTTATTCGATAAAAAAAATCAATTTTTTAACGAATGTCTTTTCTGTTGCAGGACGTGAAAGGTGAACCTATGGATGATCATTTGCAGCTATAGTTGCCCCGAAAATGTCTTGGACAAATCAGCAGAAGATATTCTCCCTGGAGACCTATTTTGCGACAAAATTATACCAGAGTGTACAGATTCAGTTTCGAAAGCGTTTCCATTGTCGCAAATTTCCATCAAAATCAACGATTGTTAGTTGCGAAAGAGGAGTGTATAAAAGTGATTCAAAACTTTGTCAGACAAGTACAGGTTTGCTTGCAACGAAATGGTGGACATTTGGAACACATCGTGGGAAAGCCATAAATTGACTAAAAATTGGCAGAAATAGCTGAAACTCTGGTGAATGGTCTTCCATAAACTGAATAAAAGTGTGGTTGTAATTTGAAATAAATAGCTTTTTAATCAAAAGCCACAATTGAAATTTTCATGGGTACGTATCTTTTTGGGTCACCCTGTATATATAATATACTCGATACTACGGAAATGTATGTAAACTTTGGACCTTGAAGAAAATAATATGAAATTACCTCTCTCTTTATTGCGGCATTTAACAATACTAAATAATTTTGGTGATCCAGACTGACCTGAAACAGGAGTTTTAGTCTGATTTGACTTCAGACAGTGAGACAAAAAGATGAAATGTGTTTTTGCACACTGTCTATAACCTTCTGGCTTCGACTGTAAATGATTTTAGCAAACGGTTGCAATAAAATAAAGTGAAAAATTGAAGAGGTCGGAATACTTTCCATACCCACTTTATAGAGTAGGACACGCTTCACTACACCCCAGTTCCTGGAAAATAAAGTTCACAAAATCTTTGATTAGCCAACAAACCTCAAACAGGAAGTTCTCCTTTGTTTTGACCCCAAACGAGCACGCCATAATTCCTTCCCAAAAATGACCTTGACGCAACTAAAACTGGTAAACCTAAAATGCTTTCTGGTTTAAGGAAAGCGGCGGAAGATAGTGTAACCTTGCAATCTTCCTCCGACCAAGCATTTTCAAGCGTGGGACATTTACGGTCCCGGCTGGCCCGATACCTGCTCCCATCCTGCTTTAGAAAAGGACGGAAGCAGGTTGACAATATTAGTTGGCCTCACACTGTGAGAGCATAGCTCTGTTTACAGTGCAAAAAAAACACCTTCCTATGACATAACTATCCTAACTTAAACAATGCAACTTTCCAGATTTACGACTCCTGCTGCTTTTATCGCCATCTTTCCCACCCTAAGGTACAATTTGAAAAAAGGCGCAAGAATATTCTATGTAAACATCTAATATGTAAACAATGAGGTGTCACCAAATAACTAAATATAACGAGATAAGGCACCACTTTCTGAAGGGTGCTTCAAAAATACTGAGCAGGTGGACGTTGTTAACCCAGGCCATGACCGATCTGGTATGGGATTCTTTAGATGAATGAATACAACAGAGTCACTGATGGTGTAGTGGTTCACACGCCTGACTTTAGCGTGGGCAGCGTGGGATCGATTCATGCTTAGTTATGGTGTTGATATCGCCCCTGCGACTGCCAGTTCAGGGTGTACCCCACCTCTTGCCGGTAGATAACAGGGACAGGCTTCAACAATACGCTGAGCCTTGTGAGGATAAGAGGCTCAGTGGATGGATAGCTGGATTAAAAAAAAAAATGACTATTACCAGTTTTGGTCTCGTTGTGTAATGTGTTCCAATAAGCAAGGAACATCACTCATGAAAGATTCTGTTACGTCACCAAAGACGGGAAGACATATCCTGGTATGCATCGATCCTTGTAGAGTGTTGCAGAAGGGAATGAAGGTTCAAGTAGTGTAGATAAATAAAAAGTATTCCTTTATAAAATATATTTTGCCTTCTGGGGAGCCTACATTTATACAAAACTGCAAAAAACATCAGGTAAGACATGTTTGTTTTTCCATGTTTATAAGTCTAGGACACTTTGATTAGATACGTTGTGGTCCACGTGGACCTTTCCAACCTGTCAATCACTCGTACAATAATAGTCAATCAGATAGCCGCATTGTCTTCACCCCTGGCTTGACACGCCCCTCTCGCCACATTGTCCCACAAGCAATGTTGGTTATCGGTCACGTGTGCTTGGAAAAGTTAATGTTACAAACAAAATGGTCCTCAGATGCGCTTGGGGAACGTGCAATTCTGATTAAAGATATCCTGCTACGTTACAAGGGGCCCGGTTGTTTCATTTTCCAAAGCCTAAAACACAGTTGAGGTAGTGTCTACGATGGATTAAGGCTTGTGGAAGAGCACACGTACAACTAAATGTGAACAATATCAACAAACACAAGGCCCTATGTTGGAGGGTAAGTGAGGGAGAAGTATCTGCTCTGAGTTTGATTTCATTATTAGTGCTTTATACATTGCAGGAGAACAACTTTCACTTTGTTAGTGTATCACTGACCTGCTAAATGAAGTGTGTCATGTTTTATCCCGAAGAGTCGGGTTAGTGATATACATAAACACGTCACGTCATGCAAGACAAACATCTATTTGCCTTTTTGTATCACATCGGACTTTTAAGACAGAGCACTGGGTTCCATTATGAGCCGAGTCAAATGAATACACCCACTCACTTATAAAGACTACAATGATATTACTCATGATCTTTCCAAGTAAAAAGTACTCACCCTGCTTTACATGCGCAGTACGATTCCACAATTTTATCCTGTTGGATTTCAATATGAAATTTGTGAGGCGTCAAACTTTTTTGCATCAATCGCCAACGTTTCGCTCTAACTCTGACTTTGTGTCCTGCTCCTTCCAAAATCTTAATTCCATGTACATATCCTTGCATGAAATAGTTAAGACCTCTATGTGGAACTCTCTTGGACAAGTCTGACGCATTTAGCAAAAAACATACCCCAATATTATCTGGAATACGCGATAGAGGATCCAGTTCAAACATGTTCTGTTCAATCGCCATTTTGGAAGATTGTGAGGCATGGCAACTGTAGCTAAGAGGGGTTGGGGGGGCAGCTGAACGCCAGTCGGAAAGGTCCAATCATAGTCATGATTTGGTAAACATCGGCTTCCCTTACAAATGAAGATTTTTTTTATTCTTCTTGTAAATATTAAGGTTGTCACCCTGACCAATTTCTTGCCCTATAATCAAAACACTCACTTTATAATCACTTGATATACGACGAAGACTCAACAACTGTTTTTTTCCCCACAATTGTTCACTTCACCTGGTATCGGCTGCATCGCTCAGTGTGCAACTGCGTGGCGGGCCGAATTGTCTGACTGTGGAATGCCGTGTTGCAGAAAAATCCTGCTTTGTTGTATTGTGCAAAGCGAACGTAAAAAGGATGAAATATCTGTTGTCGCTCTGATAAAGTGAAATTTGCAGGATATCTGTGTAAAAGAGGCCTCATTTCTGGTTTCAAATGATCAGAAAGGGATTTTAAGCAGATGTGAAAACCAATTAATTTTAATCTTATGTAAAAGCAATCCAACTTATAGTAGTAATAGTAACGTGTACAAATAACCATCACTGTACGAAATATTTAGAAACTGCATATTCTTCTACAGCTATCTTGTCTTACTGATGTCAGTGATTGAACAGACACAATTTTTTTATCTTGTTAATTTTATTGCCGTTACAAAAGTAAAATAGTAAGATGCTACATACATACATGGAACAAAACTCACTATTACAACTTTGAAAAGTTAAGGCAGCATATCTGCGATATGGTTTTGCAACGTTCCCAGCTACATTTGTTTCATTTGGGCCATTCTGGCATGCACTCTCCGCTGGGTTTGTTTTCCAAAGAAGCACGAACCAGCCTTGAGACTGTCGATCTGAAGGATTGGGGGAGGAGGTCATTTTCCAGCCCATTAATGACATAATGAAGTGACCACAGCGTGCCTAATGAGCACCGTTTAACCCCTAAAGAATTACCCAAAATTTGAGTTCAGCTCCCATTTTGAGCTTTCGGTCTGAAAAATAAAAAGTGAGAAAAACAAAAGTAGTATTGGAGTGAATTGAACAGAGGACAATTGCCATCGAGTGCTTTTTGTTAAATATGTGGACATCTCACTGTAGCAGGGCCTCTTACACGTCATCATCCCTGAAGCAAAAACATCTTAAATTCATTATAAAAATACACACATTAATTCCAGTATTTAAAAAAAAAAACACTCCAGCCTCTGCTGTGGTGATGGTAAATTCTGCAGGGCACAATATTAACATAAGTTACACAATAGTTACAGAATTAGTTTGACAGTTACACAAGGAGGCGTAAAATGTTTTGATCAGTTCAATGTACCAAGTTTAGAATAAACATTGTGACTGAACTGCATTCCTGATCAAGTGAAAAAGGAAAATGCAGATGTCAAAAAGCACCAGCGTGATTCAGTGACAGTTGAGTGCCCAAGGGAATCAAAAGGCATCATGGGTAACATGTCCCTCCTAGCCAAAGGGATGCCCACAAGATGCTACGGCGATAGCCAATTGGAGAGCTCTATCGCACCACAAAACCCAAGATACAGGAAATGCATCATGGGTAAATACTTATGTCCCTCCTAACCAATGGGATGCCAGGAAGATGCTAAAGCGATAGTCAATAGGAGAGCAGCTCTATCACACTACACAAACCAAGATACAGGACGTTTATGTTCAGTGGAATTTGGCGAATCCACCGCCTATTGTTTCCTTTCATACCCCAACAGGGATAGCGTCAGGAAGGGCATCCGGCGTGAAAACTATGCCAAACAAATATGAGCATTCATCTGAGATGACACGCTGTGGTGAACCCTAACAGGACAAGCCGAAAGAAAGTTTATCCTGAATTTTCTTTGTAACTAGAGACAATATTTTTCCGAGGAGGCCTTTTGTAACCTAAATTTTTTGTTACTAGAGACGTTCATAAGTACAAGTACCACTATATATATAATGTAGACATACGTTTGCACGACAGCCAGGGCAACACTCCAAAAATACAGCTTGCCCAAAGTTTTAAATTATTTCACTTATTAAAAAAAGATGACAAAATGCAATTTGTGTTCTTCAAAGTATATGAGGTATACACAACAGCATGTCTTCGATCGCCAACGCAAGGTGAGGTAAATACTGTCACCTAATTTAATACAGCCTGTGTAAGCTGTAATTCGAATGTATGGTCAAGGTTAGATATTAAAAAGGTGCACCGGTGGCTATATCACAAAATCAATCTTATCTAATAACTCGAAAAAAAAAAAATCAATGCTAATAATATTAAATAGCCACAGCCGTACTGAAAAGATATTTAAAATCATACAGCCCAAATTTATTTGATCGATTATGTTGTCATTATTGTCTGGTGAATATCCAGCATTATGGGCAGTCAGATGACGTTCACGTCACCTAATTAGCAGGTTTTTTTTGCCTCGACAATATTCAGTACATGTTCATAACACAATCTGACATTTAACCTCATTCAAATCTTAAACCCAATCAAAGCAACAAGCAACTCTACTATAGGTCAAGGTCTCCTATGGCTGGCATTCAAGGTGTCAAGTACATCTGCCAGCATGATATACAGAGGGATCCACAGAACCGCTTTACAGGATACCTAATATTCATCTGTGGTGTTCCCACACATTTGATTCAAGTGCGACTGAGAGGATGAGTCATGTGTGAGACACAGTATTAATAGGTGCATACAGGCTCACTATTCATCAGATAATGCTGCATTCAAAATGATACAATAATGTAGAATTTTCTTAAACGCTTATTGGTTTAGGTCAGTGGTAGTGAAGTCATAGACACTGGGCTACATATCATCCATGAGAGCATTTTGCCCCTGAACAATGGTTTCTTATCCGAGGGAATAAGAGGTAAACAGGAGTGACCAGCTGCAGTTAAAATAAAAGTGACAGATGTTTTTCTTAAGTGTCGTGATGATAAGGATAAATGGCACCGAAAAAAAGGATACCTCAAAAATATCTTCTCATTGTGAACACCACATTCAAATAACCAAAATAAAACAAACAGCAATCATCCCCTAGTTCCTGCTGAGTGTTTCGCTGTGACTGACAACCATGAAACACAGCAAACGCTCCATTCAGTGACCAGGCAACAGCCACAGTTGGTCAGCGGCAGCTTCAAAACACAAAGACAAATACACCTTGCTGAAACTCACATTCCAAATCCAAACACATACAACACAACACAACATCTCTGGCACTACGACTGCAGCATTTTGTGGAATATTTCTTACCCTGTAAAGCCCAATCCTGCAAATTGCAAGGGAGAGCTGCATGTGCTCTGACATTGCACTCAGCAACAGGCATATCACACGGCACACGCAAGTCACTCAGCTTCCCTGAGTGAGTGAATGCATGGCGGCGGATCAGGGAGTAGCTGAGCTAAACAGCGTTGGGGCAGCAACCCGAGTCCTGTGTGTGTGATGTGCTTAACTGGAGGGGTGCGAGTAAAGCTTGCCTTGTGTTTACTCGCCATATTCATTCATGAAAATTACAAAATAAATATTGCATTGATTAAGTGAGGAAAAAGTGTGGACCTCTTGCCACAGAGATTAAGGGATCAGTGACAACTACAGATCCAGAAAAAGACCACAAATTGGATTAGTCGCCATTACACACCCACACATTGTATACTGTCCATACTGTATGTAGTCCGAAAAAAAAAAAAAAAATCACTGCATTTGTGTGGGGTTCGTGCATGTGTGACGCAGATGAAGGAAATTATGGAGATTGAAGCCATCGTGTGCGGAGTCATGAGAGTCAACATGGTGCTGATTCAGCTCAGATGTCAAGTGACAGTCGTCACTATTGCCTACTGAATCGCCACTAGCATCCCTGTGGACATTCACTTTGGAAAATAAAGCAAAATCTTTTCACAAAAATTAAAGGTGATGAAATGCCACCTGAGTATATTTTCACGCAAACACCCTTCAGTATGTATCCTGACTTAATAAGAGACAATTTTCACAACCGTAATGTACAAGTACAAATTGTCCAACAAAATAATTCAATTAGAAAAATGGGTAAATGAAATAGTCTCCCTTGAAGCTTCACAGTGATCGTTTTGACCCCTTGTATAATAAATTGGTCCGTCACACAAGCACAAACGTATTAGCAATTATTAGCAATTGCTTAGTGGATTTCTGATGATGATGATAGCTTGAACAATTTAATATTTTCATTTCCAATTGGAAAAAGAGGTTGACCAGGGGTCCAGGAACAGATTGTGTTCAACCTTTAAGTTGCACCGTGGTTTCATGTGTAGTGGATATTTATGATGCGCAATTCTCTTATTTATGCTTTAATTTGTGAAATCCTATGAAGCATATTTAATGTAAATTATTCATTCTGTTGAGCTAGATAGAAGTGGCATTTTAAAATCTTGGTAATGGCGCACAGTTTGTATAGCAGGGGTTAGCAGGTTAGTTTTTATCTGACAAGGCAGTTGAGTGAAGTTAAAAGATTCCCGTGAACCTGTTGTCTGTAAGAAAAATTGTAAAAAAAAAAAAAAAAGGATTGACATGCTGCATTTGTTCAGGGATGTAAAGGATGTATGAGGTTTCAATTTTTTAAAAATTGCAAAAAAATTATCACTGACAAAATTCATCAATCAAATTTACCCAGCAGTAGTCACAAAAAAATGTTTTACTTCATCTCAATTGAAATGCTCTTATCAATATTTTTGATATCAGTATGAAAGGAAATCGAAGGGTCCACTCTCAATTGTGATAGCATTATGAAACACTATAAATAGTCTATTGTCAGGCCAAGACTTGAGGGGAACCTCTTTTTGGGATGTGGGAGGAAACCAGAGTGCCTGTAGAAAACCCACGCAGGCACGGGGAGAACATGCAAATTCCATACAGGTGGGGCCAGGATTCGAACTCCGGTCCTCAGAACTGTGAGGCCAACGCTTTCAAGCTTCTCCGCCGTGCCGCCAATAAAGAAAATGTATTGTTAAAAAATATCCTTTAAAATGAGAACATCATATTTTTAAACATAACATGCCTTTCAGAGCACCTTAGTAAGAAACTGAAGATGGACATAACTCCATGTACAAAATTCTATTTTGGTAATGATCTATTTTTTTTTAGCAAAGAAAAATCATTGTTGTCTCTATAGGAAATAATGGCTGTAGTAATATTCGTAATTTTTTTTAATGAGGATGAATAATTTATGTTTGGAAGTATTGTTCTATGTTCTGTCTGCATGTGTTGCTACCACTTGTGGTCAATATAAGTTGTTTAAATATTTATTAATGCAGCGATATCAGTGCTAGTTTCGCTAGACTGTTTGGTGTATCCCAGTAAGTGTTTGCGTTACGCTAGTAGACTTTTCATAAGACAAAGAACATGTTTTCTGTGACTTTTTCGTTTGTTTTTTGCAAATTTATTCATATTTCTTCATCAAGAAACTTTAGTGTCATTAAGTTGTGTGGGTGCATACGTTCGTACGTATGTTTTCTCTCTCGGCTGTGAAATGTTTGCCTCCCCCTCCGTCCCCGCGATGCCTTTTGCTCGTCACTCACCCTTCTCTTCGCATAGTCACTCAACGCCAAAGGTAAACCAACATAATTTATGAATGCTAAGCTACACATCAGAAATCAGATGGTGTGCAGTTTTTTTTTCATTTGTTTTATTAATAGAGCAGTTACTTTATCTTTACACATGGATGACAATGAAGAAATCTATTTTCCTTGACTATCAAACTGATTATTTCTACTTCCTTTATTTTCTATGGGAATGATTGTCTGGGAAAATAAACAAATTGGAGGCTGAAATGACTGTTCAATCTTAAGAGGTTCGTTCCACTGTGTTGTGGAGCAAAGCATTATTGGATGTTATGTGCCGAGCATGGCATTCTACTTTAAAATGGAGGGAGCACTCATGTGGCAAAAATATAACAACTGGGGAGCGTTTAACTATCCTGCCATGTTTCCTTTTCATTGTTCATAGTTAAACAGTTATCCATTTACTCAAGTGTGCCTCAAACAGAGGATGGATGGATTACTAAAGTTTGTGATTTAACTCTCATGCCAGAAGTATTTCAATTTTGCACTTCATAAACACCAAAATGGATCCTGTACAAGTACTATCGAAAATTGCTGTTTTTTTTTTTTTTAAGAAAGTGAAAAGGATATTGCATAGATAAAAAAAAAATGTGATCTCTTTTTAAAAGCACACTCGCCTCAAGGTTGTGAACGGTCCTCCAGCCAGACGTGAGCACAAATGATGCAATGAAACGGCTACCGCATGAAACGCATGCAAACATTCCGGAGCAGTGTCATAGGATGGTTCTCTCACAAACTGGACAAGCGCAATTTGTCCAGTTTGCTGCCAGGTCATGTCTGGCCACTCGCTGGACTTGTAATTTAGGGAGGCTGTATCATGGCAACAGTTAGCAGCAAATTCCTCTCTCAGCACTGATGTGTTGTGTGGTCCCTTTTGACAGTTTCCTTTCCATGTAAATCAAAATTCTCCAAATATACATACATGGGACACAAGCCCATCATACGACCATGGCAGAAATGAAAGTATTGCGCATGCGAACTGCTTTTTCTGTCTTATATGTCTTTTCAAGAAGTCAGCAGGATCTAGAGTATTCTCTATTCAAGATCCACTACTCTTGGATATCCTACCCAGGGAATTTAGAGTGGCTGTCTCTGTACATTTGCTTAAATCTCAATTTATTTCTACACTCTTCCACTCCAACTAGTCTCTAGCCCTCCCTCATCCCATGAAATCTGAATTTTGGCCTGTTTACCTGCCAATTCTCCTCCTCTGTGATTGTGAGTGCGGCTGTTAGTCTCTTTGTGCCCTGCGATTGGCTGGCAACCAGTTCAGGGTGTACCCCGTCTCCTGCCCGTTGGCAGCCGGGATGGGCTCCAGCATTTCTGCGACTTTCGTGAGGATAAGCGTCTAGAGGAAATGGATGGATGGATGGATGGATGGATGGATGGATGGATGGATGGATGGATGGATGGATGGATGGATGGATGGATGGATGGATGGATGGATGGATGGATGGATAACATCCTATTATGTGATTTATATTGGGCACCAATCTGAAAGGTGGATCCCTCCATCTGTGATCCCTTCCCAAATTTTCTCCATTTATGATTAGCATGTCTTCCTCACAGGGAAGGTTGAGGGTTCAACTCTCAGCTACAGCTTTTCTGTGCAGTTTACATGATCCCCCTGTGGTTTTGTGGGGTTTTGCTGGATTTTCTTCCTAGTCATGTGGAAAAGCGCGATAGAAAATGGATGGCTGTTTATCAGCCTATTTATCTCAATATTAGTTGCATCTACATCTTGTTATAAACAATAGGACAATACTGAGTTACTAACTTCCCCTGCATTTCCTCTCCGTAAAGGATGACAACGAAAATGTCTGTGCTATCATTTTCCTCTGCTTCCTGTCTATTGTTGCACTGTTTCAGCACAGCAGCACCCAACCCATCAGAGGAAAAAGGCCCAAACAGCACACCCTAATCCCACCACCATCAAACCAGCCACCCCTCAGGCTAAAAGCGACTACAGCACTGTAGTAACAATTTGTTTTGGTCACTGGTATTCATCACAAACAGACATGTGATTGATACAAGTGGAATAAAGTGGCCCAATTAGCTGTAGCCGAGTCAAGGAAGCTTTACAAATAATGGAAATACAGCATTCCAAATAGTAAACTTACAATGGAAAATATGGGAATTTATGGGAATTGGGGGTATTTTCATTAAAAGGAATTATTCAGTCATCTTCCGTTCCACTTATCCTTACGAGGCTCAAGGGGGTGGTGGAGCCTATCCCAGCTGACTCTGGGCAAGAGGCAGGGTACACGCTGAACTGGTTGCCAGCCAATCGCAGGGCACATATAAACAAACAAATATTTGCACTCACATTCAAAACTACGGGCAATTTAGTCTTCAATCAACCTCGCATGCATGTTTTGGGGATGTGGGAGGAAACCGGAGTACACGGAATGAATGAATGAATGAATGAATGAATGAAATTCAAGGTATGGCCCCGAACAAAAAATAATAATAATAATAATAAATGGGGTCGCTCATCAATCTACGACTGTAGTTGCATAATATCTAGTTGTCTTAGACACTCGGGGCTATACTGATATACACTATACAACATTGCCGAAAGTAATCACTTAACTGCCTTGACTCACATGTGAACTTTTAACTGACATCATATTACTAATTTATAGGGTTCAATACAGTATTGATTCACCCTCTGGAGCTGTAAAAGCTTCAACGCTTGTGAGAAGGCTGTCAACAAGGTTTAGGAGTGTCTCAATAGGAATTATTTTTACCATTCTTCCAGATGCACATTTGCAAGGTCACACACTGATGTAGGACGACAAGATCTGGGTCTGGAGTTATGATCTAATTCAGGGGTGCCCAGACTTTTTTACCCCATGATCTACTTTTCAAGCAGCCAGCCTCTCGCGAGCTACCGACGACAACGGGGGGATGATAATGATGATGCTCCCAATGTTATGTTATTAATGTTATGTAATATACTCCTGTATTGAAAATACAGAATTAGCTTTTGGTGCACTGTATTATCTGTGCTTTCATCCTGGATCAGGTTGTGCCAAGGTGGAATTTGAAAATTACACACAATCTCATCCTGCACTTTCTACTTTGGCTTCAGACCAGACCTTTCCCACTCGAAAAGAGAAAATCACATCCAGTTTAACCACTTTTTCTTCAATTATTCACATACTCTGACAGTTCATTGCATCTTAAAACAACTGCATATCTTCTTTAACTTTCTCCATTAATATTAAAACCAAACATAAGCAGCATTTCTAGCTCCTCTTTGCTCTATGTTGCCCAGACAGTGTTCCGAATTAGAGCAGTGGTGGTGGAGGCTGTCATTATAAAACACATTGATGGGCTGCGTAAGTACTGTAACATTTGTAATTATGAGTCTAATGTCTTCATGAGCGGGGGCGGGTGTAAGGTAAACTAGGAAAAAGAGAGTGTGGCGGCGCAGCGGTCGTTGATAGAGAAAGTTCCGTGTGCTGCCTAAAAGAAACCAGTGGATTATTTTCATTTTTTACAGTACGTATGTGAATTGTGCCATTGGATGTAACAACCAGCCATCCCTCATTCATTGAATCGCATTGCAAAATGTCAGAGACTGAATAGCTGTATGTTGTACTTTAAATTTGCATTGGATTTTTTTTTTTGCGCGCAACGCAGAATATTGTGCAAAGAGACTGCATCAGCGGTGCACAATTGTCCACGCGCGCAGTTTAGGGGGAACATTGGCTTTTTTTTGGGGCACGCCGTCCTGCGACCGACAAAGACTGCCCAGATCGCGATCGACGCATTGAGCACTCCTGATATAATTTATCAAAAAGGCGTCCTATCGGGTTGAGGTCAGGACTCTGTGAAGTCCAGTCAAGATCATCCACACAAGATTCATGTCCTTATGGACCTTTGTGTACTGATGGTTATGGTGACATTTTCGCATTATGTGCCTCAGTGTCTGCTGACCATACGTTTATGTGGCCCAACACTTTGTGTCTGAGTTCTTGTCATTCCCTAATGCTTCAACATTCTTATAATAGAGCTTACAGTTGACTGTGGAATATTTAGGTGCAAGGAAGTTTCCCGATTGGACTTATTGCATAGGTGGGATCCCATCACAGTTCCATGCTGGAATTCCCCAAGTTCCTGAAAGCGACCCATTCTTTTACAAATGTAGATACACCTGTGATTGGAACACCTCATTCCGTTTACTTGAATGGGTGAGCGAATACTTTTGGCAATATAGTGTATATTTTCCCCAACTGTATTTAAGTCCCTATTGTGAGCCAGCCTTCAATTATGTAAAATCCATACATCCATTTTCTACACTGCTTATTCTTACTAGGGTTGCGGGTATCCTGGAGCTTATCCCAGTTGACTCTGGGTGAGAGGCTGGCTAAACACTGACCAGCAAATCACAGGGCACATATATAAACAAACACTCACATTCAAACCTATGGAAACTTTAGAGTCTTCAATTAACATACCATGCATGTTTTGGGGTTGTGGGAGGAAACCAGACTACCTGAAAAAAAAATGTATGCAACTACGAACAGGTGAGGCTGGATTTAAAACCAGGTCCTCAGAACTGTGAGGCAGACGTGACGCCAATTTTTTAAATTTCCACTGATAATTTAGAAATTCCCATCCCCATATAATAAACCCTGTAATGAGTCGGTAGCACATATCAGTTTTCAAATGTAATGACTAAATATAAAAACTTGACAGAAAATATAAAAAAAGAAATATAGCGGGAAATACATTTCTTTTAACTTTGACTCACTAGAGAAGAGAGTTGTTAACAAGACAGCCAAATCTTCCCCCTATAAAGTGTACACACTCACGGCCAACAACAAGGCGCTCTAAAGCACCCACCCCAACACAAAAGCCCCAGTTCACACTCCACAATGGACTACTACATAGCTCTCAGTCTGCTTTATTCACCATACAACGCCTTACAAACAACAATAATCAGGTAATAAACCCCAAACAGAAAGAAAAACATTCTCCAATAAGTTAATGTAACATTTATAGCCAATTACTTGAATAATCGGTTGAATTATTAATAGAATAATAGCTATTCAATAGGCGGCACGGTGGATCAGCTGGTAAAGTGTTGGCCTCACACTTCTGAGGACCCGGGTTCGATCCCAGCCCCGCCTGTGTGGAGTTTGCATGTTTTCCAAGTCTGCGTGGGTTTTCTCCAGGCACTCCGCTTTCCTCCCACATCCCAAAATACATGCAACATTAATTGGACACTCTAAATTGCCCTTAGATGTGATTGCGAGTTCAACTGTTTGTCTCCATGTGTCCTGCGATTGGCTGCCAACCAGTTCAGGGTGTACCCCGCCTCCTGCCCGTTGACAGCTGGGATAGGCTCCAGCACTCCCCACGACCCTCGTGAGGATAAGCAGAGAAAGCAAAGAAAATGGATGGCTGGATATTCAATAGTGAAAACCGTACATTTAACAGATACAGGAGTTAGGTCATTAGCATCCAACAAATGTTGGCAGTAAATATAAAAAGCGGTCACAAAAACATAGCCCTGAAAAAGCAATTTAACTACAGTAATGTTAACATGTGAAGTGCAAGAGTGGCAGATTGAAGAGTGAGTAGCCCATTAGCATTAGGCTACCCCAAATCTTGTTTACATGTAAAAAGTCGTGAAAAAACAAAGTACTGTGGAGACACATGTAACACGTAAACATTACAGTACAAGAACTGCAAGAGTTTGTTAGCTCATTAGCATGAGGATCTCCCCGCACCCCACCCCCTTCCCGAAATGTAAGGCGTAAATGTAAAAAGTCGTCAGAAATCATAAATACTCAAGTACGGATTCTTGAAAAGATTGAAGTACTCTTAAAACGTAAACAGTCCAAGAAAGGTTGGCTCATGCTTTAGTTAGCTCCCGAGCAAAGAGGATTCCCCTTCCCTGAGTTGAAAAATACCTGGGCGACCCCTCGCACGAACAACAGCAACGTCAAAAGGCGTCTCACTGACTGGAGGGGAGTAACAGCAACGCCACTCCATTTTGACACATTTACTCACCAGATAATCCATGTACGAGCGTTCTCCAGTCCCAGCGACAGCGACACACTCGGGAAAGAAATCGCCCTTTAAGCTCAAGCGAGTCCAAAATGTTCGAAAAAGGGCGTCCGGGCAACACGTCGCTTTGTATTCCCCGCCTTTCGACAAGCCACGGCGGAGTGTTAAAAAACAGCCTTTCAGTGGGCTAACACTCGGGGCTCGTCTTCGCCGTCTCCTGCGCCTGAAAGCACACCGAAACGAGCCAACGACGTCCCGGCTCGACGCAAGCTGGGGGAGCCTGGTCGGGTTGAGGGCTGGAACACACTCTGGTTCGCTCGCAGTTTTTTTTTTTTGTTTGTTTGTTTGTTATTTTTTTTGTGTGTGCCCCCCCCCCTCACACACACACACTGCATACAGTTTGAGAGTCGCTTTGGTTGGTTGGCTCGTTGAGGAAGCCGACGAAGCCTCCGCCATGACGTCAGGCAAGTCAGCGTATGCACGTAACGTAGTCATGTGACCAAACACATGGCGACCGTATTGTGATTTGGGGGGGACAAAAAACAAGAAAAAAAATGGGCTTGTTTTGAACTGTATTAATTTCCCGGTCATCTATTTACAGTTTATTTTACCAACCGATTTTCATGGATTTTAAATTTTGGATTCAAAATAGCAACACTATTGTTGATCATGTCATATTTTTATATAACAGAAATATGATTATGATGCATGTAAAAATGCATACAGTAGGTCAGGGGTCATCAACCTTTTTGAGGCTGAGGCCTACTTCGTGAGAACTGATTGTACGAAGGGCTACATGACTTGTTTGCAGCAAACTTCAGTCATAGTTAATTATACTGTAGATGCATAAAGTATTTTCGTTTAAATGTTTTGTATTATGGTACATTACAGGTATTTTAAAAATGTAACTAACATAAGCAAGTCAGATTCAAAATTGAAAGCTGTGGTATTTTTAGAACATGCCTTAAATTATCCTCTCGGGCTACCATAGGCCCACGGGCACGGCGTTGGTGACCCCTGCAATAGGTAATAAAAATATCGTACGTATTGAAATTCATATTGAAGAATATACTGAAAAATTACTATAACAATACTAAATAAACAATACTATTAATAACTTTCACTCTATTATATACATTCATCCATTTTCTGAGCCGCTTATCCTCACAAGGGTTGCGGGAGTGCTGGAGCCTATCCCAGCTAACTTTGGGCAGGAGGCAGGGTACACTGGTTGCCAGCCAATCACAGGGCAAACAAACAGTCAAACATAAATAAACACAAATGATTCTAGAATTACACCGAAGTCAAAGCTGATAAAATATGTAGCGCAGGCAATATTAGATAAATAAGAATAGTGAGCAGTTTGTCGATTATTGGAAAGGAGTAAAGGAATCGATTCTACTTCACATAAATACTCAAGTAAAGGTAAAAAGTATGGTTAATTCAAACTACTCTCACGCACACAGTTTATCCAAAATGTTAATTGAGTAAATATAAAGTGTCACGACTCACCTCTGTATAGAACATCCTAAAACTGGAAGTTGCTTTGGTAAAATATGGGACTTTTGAAAAAATATATATATTTTTTAATCAGACATAAGGACAGGGGTAATACACAGCTAGTACAAGAGTGTAGCGTGAGGATGAGGTGAAGAATTGAAACATATCAAGGCATTTGATCTGCTGTGAACTTTGACATAACCCATTACGCAACACGTGCGTGAAAGAAGATGACATCGAAGGTACTTTGAGAGACAGTTTGAATTCCATGTCCAGTTCCTTGTTAATATGTAGCCCTTGGCAGTAAAGTCCACATACACAAACACAAAAGATGGGCTAAGCAAAATACAAATTTGTCATATTACAGGAAAAAAAATGAGTTTTTACTGAAAGTGTTTTCACGAGGCCATGTTTTGTCATTTCATCACTTTGTCCCGTTTAGTGTTTTATTTTTTTAGCTTCATAACAAAAGTTAAAAAAGGGCCTTATATTTGTGCGTACAAATGTATGAACAGCAAGAGACTGAAAAAAGAATGAACCTGCAAATGCTCAAAATGTATATTAATAAGAATCAATGATTTGAACATTGCTTCAGAGCAATTTGTTCTCTTACTTTCACACTTCACACAAAAACCTGGAGTAAATTATCTTGACAAAAGGAGCACAATCAGCACAAGATTTTCCTTATTATAAAATGTTTTTTCTTGATTGTGTTGTTATGAGGATCTTTTTTTCCCCCCGCCCCAATATTTTATGTGGTGAGGGACGGGGAAAATATCCATGAATCGCTCTTGTAGAGTGTAAAAAGAGGGGATACTTCTGTGCAGTTCGTTCAGGTATGAATGAGGTGGAACTTATATAAACAGTATGCATTGAACCAATTTAGAGTCACACAACACCAAGCAAAAAGTAGTCCCACTGTTTAGTTTGGAAAAACAAACAAACAAACAAACATCAGTTGTATATTACATCTGTCTTCTCATCTGGGAACATTAAACTACAAATAGTAAAATTACAATTCACCGCAAGATGGCGGTGTTTACCTGAGCTCAACCACTACTCGAGGCCTGTAAACCCTTTTGTGTCGTCATGAGTATTATTAATGTCGTAATTTTTTAGTTCACCTTTAATATGAATCGAAAAGTCTTTCATATAGTCACGCAATGGATGACACCATGTTAGCGTTTTATAACGTCAACAAAATGTAAAAGGGTAGTTCACGCCACTGTAAACATCCATTCATCCATTTTCTGAGCTGCTTATCCTCACAAGGGTCGCGGGGACATCGAGACAAACAGCCACACTCACAATCACACCTAAGGGCAATGTAGAGTGTCCAATTACTGTTGTCCACACCACTGTAAAGCGTGAAAAGGTAAATCAAATGAATATTGTTGTTTTGGAAAAGGTTGGGCGGCACAGCTGGAACAGCTGCTAAAGCATTGGCATCACAGTTCTGAGATCCTGGGTTCGATCCCGGACCCGCCTGTGTGGAGTTGGCATGTTCTCCCCGTGCCTCCGTGGGTTTTCTCCAGGCACTCCGGGTTCCTCCCACATCCCCAAAACATGCGACATTAATGAGACACTCGAAATTGACCAAAGGTGTGATTGTCTCGATGTGATTGGCTGGCAACCATTTCAGGGTGTACCCCGCCTCCTGCCCGTTGACAGTCGGGATAGGCCCGCAACGCTCGTGAGGATAAGTGGCAAAGAAAGTGGATGGATGGATGTAAAATGTTAGTTGATTGCATATTTCAAAAATATATAAAACCTTAGAAAAACGTATATGTTGATCCAATTACTAAGCTACTGATTGATAGCAAACGTAATATGAAGATTTGTTCCAAAGGTCTTTGATGTGAGAGAAACTCCTTGGATGTGGCAAGGTTAGATTGATTGTTGCTGTCTCGTGAGTTGGGGGGAGGTTGTTGTTGGGGGGGGAGGGGGGACGTCACAGCTCCGCCTTCGACTAGCCATCCTGCCGACTTGCTGTTGCTGAGCAGCGGCAGCAGGCGGAAAGCAGCAGGCGGTGCCGAGGAGGAGTGGAGACGGTCCGGAGGTGAGAAGCAGCCCGCTCGCGGGAGACAAAAACAAAAACAAAAACAAAAAAACGTCTTTAAGGCAGCCTCAAGGGGAATACAGGTCGATTTTGGGAAGCGTGAATACGGGCTTGTTGGTAGTTAGTGGATGGCTGCGACGGGGAGCTAGCTGGGACTGTCCGCCGCGCTGCTCTCTTCACCCCCACTCCCCACGGGGCCCCCGACCAGCCGCTCGGATCCCAGCCCGACGCCCCCTCTCGCTCGTCGCCCCTCTTCATTCCGAGCATGGCGGCGCTCCTCCGGGCTAGGGCCATTTACGACTTCAACTCGGAGAACCCCGGCGAGGTGTCTGTGCGCGAGAACGAAATCATAAGTTTGCACAGTGAGCAAGACATCGAGGGGTGGCTGGAGGGCACCAACAGCAAAGGCGAGAGGGGCCTCTTCCCCGCGTCCTACGTGGAGGTCCTGCGGGGGGACAGCAACGACGCGCATCCGGAGTCCCGCTACGCCAACGTGCCATCCACAGGGAGGGCGGACAATGCATTCCCACCCCCTGCACAGCTGCAACACACCTACCCGCAAGCCAGTGACGACGACTGGGATGACGACTGGGATGACAGTTCCACAGCCGCGGACGAGCCAGGCACCGTGGGAAGCCGGTATGGGGACTTTGAGGGCAACGGGTCGTCCACCTACACGCTGTCGACATCGTCAATGGCGAGGGGACAGCATCCCAAGAGCTCGGCGACAGTCAGCCGGAACCTGAACCGGTTCTCCACTTTCGTCAAGTCCGGAGGTGAGGCCTTCGTGCTGGGCGAGGCGGCAGGTTTCGTGAAGGACGGGGATAAGATTTGCGTGGTGATGGGCCAGCACGGTCCCGAGTGGCAGGAGAACCCGTACCCGTTCACCTGCACCATAGACGACCCCACCAAACAGACTAAATTCAAAGGCATGAAGAGCTACATGTCGTATAAGCTGACGCCCACGCACACCCAGGAGCAGGTGAACCGGCGCTACAAGCACTTCGACTGGCTGTACACACGCCTGGTGGAAAAGTTCCCTGTCATCTCGGTGCCCCACATCCCCGAGAAGCAGGCCACGGGCCGCTTCGAGGAGGACTTCATCTCCAAGAGGCGCAAGGGCCTCATTTGGTGGATGAACCACATGACCAGCCACCCGGTCTTGGCCCGCTGCGATGTCTTCCAGCACTTCCTCACGTGCAGCACCACAGACGAGAAGGCCTGGAAAATGGGGAAGAGGAAGGCGGAGAAGGACGAGATGGTTGGCGCCAACTTCTTCCTCACCATCAGCACGCCGCCAGCCCCGCTCGACTTCCAGGAGGTGGAGAGCAAGATCGACGGTTTCAAGGCCTTCACCAAGAGGATGGACGACGGCACCCTGCAGCTCAACGCCACCGCCGGCGAGTTTGCGCGCAAGCAAATGAGCGGCTTCCGGAAGGAGTACCACAAGATGGGCGTCTCCTTCAAAGTCCTCGGCCAGGCTTTCGAAATGGACCAGCAGGTCTACTCGGCCGGACTCAACCAGGCCATCTCCTTCACGGGCGACGCATTTCAATCCATTGGGGACTATTTCGCAGAGCAGCCCAACAAGGATCTGGACCCCATCATGGACCTGTTAGCGCTATATCAGGGACACCTGGCCAACTACCCGGACATCATCCATGTCCAGAAAGGTAATCCGTGGGCGAACGACACGGTCCGTGCCAAATGTTCATTTTAGTAGGCCGAAAAAAAAAAACAGAAGGCAGGCCGCAAATATGCAGCACGCCTTAGAACAAAAACTTTTGTTTTCATATCCTTGACAGCAACATAACAATAGAGGAATAGAATAGAGTTTTCCTTGATAAAGAATAGAAATGCTCACTTTTGAGTTTGGATGCAGAGGTGCTAAATTTACGACAATGATCCATGGGAAGTTGGTGAATTTGGGAAATATTAAGGGTCGTTAAGAGGATAAGCAAAAATATCGTTTTGTTTTGCCCAAAACTGTAAAAATAGATCCATTTTATACATTTCTGATTTAATCCCCATGGAAGGTTTATGAGTTTACCCAGAATTTTCCAATCCTACCTTTGAGGGATATTTCATGACAAGTACAGTACTGTAATTTCCAGGCTATACGCCGCAACTTTTTTCACATGCTTTTATCCCTGCGGTTTATGTGGTGATGCGGCTAATTTGTGCATTTTTTTTTTTAATGGCCGCAGGGGGCACTCGAGGTAAGAGTGAGACCGGTGGAATATATGTGCCGAGGAAGTGACTTTTACAGGTCCGTCCCTGTTAGCGCTGCACTAGTGTCTTACTGCTGTAATTTTTTTCCGGTATGTTTTATTTTTAACCGGCCCTATTAGCGATAGCGCGGCGGCGCTAGCGTTAAACTCTCTGTGCCCCGTCTTTCTTTGTAAATATCTCATATTTCAATGTGGGTTTCAATGTGGGCATTTGCGACTTTTCCACAGCTGCTGCCTATGTATGTACCGAATGGCATTTCCTTTACAAATGTACTGGGTGAGGCTTATAACAAGGTGCGCTCTGTAGGCCGGGAATTACGGTATTTGCGTTTTGGGGTTCAGCTCCCAAGAACCCTGAACAAGATATGTAGTACAGTAAACGTGGCTATGATCGTTGGTTTGGTTTCTTAAACATGGTACTGTACACACATACTGATAATCAGGCCGAGTTTGCACCTGATAGCCCTACCTCTTGGGTTTTGAGCTGAATGACGGACGAGTCTCCGCTAGGATGAAGGGCAAAGTCTATAAAACAGTGGTGAGGCCGGCCAAGATGTACGGATTAGAGACGGTGGCACTGAAGAGACAACAGGAAGCAGAACTGGAGGTATCAGAAATGAAGATGTTGAGGTTCTCGCTCGGAGTGAGCAGGTTGGACAGGACTAGAAATTAGATCATTAGAGGGACAGCCAAAGTTGGATGTTTTGGAGACAAGGATCGAAAGAGCAGACTTTGATGGTTTGGACATGTCCAGAGGCGAGAGAGCGAGTGCATTGGTAGAAAGGTGCTGAGGATGGAGCTGCCAGGCAAAAGACCGAGAGGAAGTCCAAAGAAAAGGTTGATGGATGTTGTGAGGGAGGACATGAAGACAGTGGGTGTTAGAGAGGAAGATGCACGAGATAGGCTTAGATGGAAAAAGATGATACGCTGTGGCGACCCCTAACTGGACAAGCTTCACTGCATTTTGACTCTGAAGTCAGATTAATTGACAACCAATTTATCACAAGATTTTCGGCCAACTGCACATGCAAGGAGGAAGTTGATAGCATTTTTGTAGCACACCAACAGAGAGATTCTGCGGCATTGGTTTCATTTGGCAAATGCAAGAGTTGTGGTCGGACAACTCATGGCTGCATTCGAAGTTGGTCGAGGTCACATCCCAAATGAACCCGACCCCCCCCCGATTTTTCTCACTATGTGGTCGTGTCGTGAAAACCAACATTGTTCGGCAGTGACATACAATCGTTGCATTTGCCGCGGAGGAAGTACACGGTGCAGCTTGTACTGGCCACATTGTGTCTTCTTTCTTAGAGACAAGGAGGCCTTATTAACAAAAAAAAAAAAAACCAAATACCTCGACCTTATTAAGTACGCGGCTACTTGTTTTTGCCACATGGTTATCGTGCTGCAACGTATTTACTTGGTGTCGCCGTCGCTGAGCCCCATGGAGAAAGTGCCATGTCGAACACGAGCCGAAGACAAGATAAGAGGATAATGCGAATTAATCCTTTTGATGCCGTGTTCCATCCGTGCCTCACTCAATATAAATACCACGGTTGCATGGAATATGAATAAATTCTTTAGTAACTTTCATTTATACAGCATACAGATCTCATTTTCCTTGACAAACAATGAAAAATGATTGATGAATCTACATTAATTTCCACAAATTGGTGATGTATATTTTTTTTAACTGGAGATAGCATAGATGTCTGTCTTGCAGGAAGGCTGTTTTTGCCTTTGAAAAAAATGTAAACTATATTGGTGGTATATTTATGTCAAGTAAAACTGGAGTTCAGGAAGAACAGAGGTACACTGAAAGGAAATAATACAAATAAGGACACCCACAACAATACTGTGCAAGATACTTGTTTACAAGACACGCAGGAAGACTTGACACATGAAATCATCTGTGACAGTTTACGGGCTTCAGTTCTCTTGTTTTGGTTGCAACAGATTTCAAACAGTCCCAGCTGGTAACTATTTAATGCGAACAATTGGGTCTATGAAATGAGGTAATAACGCAATACTGTAGTTACGACCCATTTTTATTTGCTTAGTGGTGAGCACAACTCACGTCGCGGGTTGGAATTTTAGCTCCAGTCTTCCTGAGTGGGGCTTTAACGTTCTACCTGTGTTGGTTTGGGTTTACATAGGATACTCAGCTTGCACGGAATTTAAAAAAAAAAAAAAGAACATAATTGATGACGCCGCATTTTTTGTAGGCATGAATGTGAGTGTGAATGGCTGTGATGGGCTTTGACCTCTCTTACCAAAAATGGTCATGCGTGATGCTAACAGGTAGTTAGTGTGAACACGAACATTCCAAAGTAATGTTGTTGACTGTCCCGTTTGACACTGGGCCCATTGAGCCCATAATAAATAAGTAGCTCTGAGTGCCACCATTGATATGGTCAGCTGACCTCACACAGGTGACTCAGTCCTCCATGCTGACTGCTGCAACCTCATGGCTAATATCGCCGGGATCGTCATCGTCATGACAAGATGAATAGATGAATAAAAGTGACAGCCAGAGGGCTTTTTCAAATCTAACCCAAATTATGTTTGCCGATTCTTGGTCATAAGCTTCTAGCGTGTTTTTTTTTCCTCCCATTTATGTGCTATTTACTCTAGGACCACATGTGCTTCCTGGCCGTGTTCCCCGCAGTCTTTTTTTTCTCTTCTCGTGAAAGAACATTGACATTTTCACCAACACATTGTCAGAAACGGAAATTAAAGCCACAACCGACAATGTGTTGCAACTTTTGTGGCTTTTTAATCTTGAGCAAGAAAAAAAAGGAGGCCCAGTGGACATCACAATTGATCTCGACCTCTGCAGCGACTCCATTAGCCGTTAGCCTTAGGGTCGGCTAGCTTACACGTGACGTGTTGTTGGGCCTATTCATCCTGCCATAGCCTGATGAGTGTTGTAATATTTATTTTAGACAACCCGGACAATGCCGAAACCCCAAAATAGTCTGTGTTACTTGGAACCATCTCTCTGAGAACTTTCATCTTTGAATACGGAAAGCATCACACAAGAATTGAGATGTTCACTTGGCCATTAACTAAGAATTGGTTACTTGGAACAATAGTGTAAATCCAGCCCAAGTTTGAATGTTGTTTCTGAGTGCATCAATTAATCAACTGATTGATTATCAAATAAATTGGCATCTATTTTGATCATTGAGAATCATGAGTAGCCAGTATTGGTCAATAATAGATAAGCAAATCGTGAAGCGTGGCGAAACCACAGCCGTGAATGCATGGCTAATGTAAAAGTGGCCCGACAGAAACGTGACAACAAATTCAAGACAAAAATAAATCCACCCATCCGTTTTCTGACCCGCTTATCCTCACGAGGGTGGCGGGAGTGCTGGAGCCGATCCCAGCTGTTATCAGGCAGGAGGCGTTGTACACCCTGAACTGGTTGCCAGCCAAGCGCAGGCCACATAGAGGCAGATAAAATGTGTCGCGGTGCGCTAATAATGGTTGAGTGTGGTGATGAGATGGGGATTGTTGGTCAGGTTGCACGCTCGCCCGGTTGAGTGTTATGTAAACAGGGATTACGTCAAATCGCTTTGCGCTCACCACCCTGGAAAAGATCTCGTAGGAGGCATTTAGCCGACCAGAGAGTACCATACAGTACAACAGCTGTCAATGAACGAATGTCAGCGCCCAAGGAACTCTGCAAGTATAGCTTTGTATACATTGTGAGCACATCATATTCAAAATTGGAAAATGATAACATGTTTTAAAATATATGAACTACTTTGACAGGACACTTGGGAATGAAATGACAATTCTGTGGTTCTTTCCGTGTTCTATGCCAGTGGTACACAACAGCTTGAGAAAAAAAATAAAAGACACATTCGACGAGATAACCTCGTCTATGTTAAAAGGCAAAAACATTTCGGGATTTGATTTCAACAAATTCCGAAAATAAAATGCAGAGTGGCGGCACGGTGGATCAGATAGAAAGCGTTGGCTTCACAGTTCTGAGGTCCCGGGTTCAAAGCTGGACCTGCTTGTGTGGAGTTTGCATGTTCTCCCCGTGCCTGCGTGGGTTTTCTCCAGGCACTCTGGTGTTCTCCCACATACCAAAAAGATGTAACATTAATCGGATGCTCTAAATTGCCCCTAGGTGTGATTTTGAGTGCGACTGTTTGTCTCTATGTGCCCTGCGATTGGCTGGCAGCCAGTTCAGGGTGTACCCCGCCTCCTGCCTGATGACAGCTGGGATAGGCTCCAGCACTCCTGCCACACCTATGAGCATAAGCGGCTAGAAAATGGATGGATGGATGGATGGATGAAAATGCAGAGTGGTTAATAAATCTGCATCACAGTTCTGAAGTCGGTTCGGAGTTTGAATCTTTGTAGCTGCTATGCTTTGTTTTTTTTCCCCCCAGACTTATACCATTAGGAGCATTCACTGGATTACTCACAGATATCGAGTACCAATACCACTAGTATTTTTGATATTTCAACAGCGTTTTATAAAATCTAGTCATAGTAACGTTTTTTCCTGTTACAGTAGGTGCAGTGAACACCTTTGAAGTATGTCAGACTTTGGACACAGCTGTGTTTACGCTCATTGTTTCTCATGTCTGACTTCAATTCACTTCAGTCGAGTGTGCATCGGTTCAATAGGACGGGGGGCAGCTGTCAGCAGCTGTCTTTTCAGCTGTGGGTGCTCAGAGTTCTTTTGCTTTTTGTTATATTTGAGGTTGGGTTTGTATATTTTGCAGGTGTCCACGGTACTTTGCGGGTCAGAAGTACCACTTTGTACTTTTCAGTCAGGCGTCCATGTTGTTTGTTGATTGCGCTTGTTTTTCAATTTCATTGTTTTCACACAGTCTTGAGAATTATGACTGTGATTAGCTGTCACGTTTTGATTGACAACGTTTTTCATTGAATTAAGAAAAGTGGTTTATAGTTTAAACTGAATTTTGGGGGAACATTTGAAGACTTTAGTGAGTTTGAAAATTATATCTCTTTTATTGTTGACTGCTTCGTTTGGGCAACCGGATGGCCTACACACAAGTACCTTGATATGTGCGTGCGAGCGTCTCTCACTGCGTTTTAAAGGAAGTGTCTCCACTTTGGTTGTAGTGTGAAAATGCGGCGTTGCGGCATCATGTCGCAATCTGCTCACGCCGCAGGGTCTCGTCACTCACACGCGCATAGCTTCCCACTGCTGTGGAAAAAGATCTTGATGAGTTTGATGTGGCACGTGGACGGCAACCGTCTGCCGGATGACATCCCGATTCAAATTGGGTCCATGTTGATGTTTTGTCCTTGAAATAGCCACGGATCTTTGGCGGTTGGAGAAAATTTCCTTAAATGGTGCTTTCAAAGGCCTTTGTGTGTTGAGCCCAAGGCGCACACATGTGTGTTCTCTTTTCGTTAACGCTGTGTGTTGGAAATTAACTTTCAGACTTTAGTAGCAAAAAACAAGTGTGTCAATGTAGTTTGGTTAAAGTTAGGAACTTTTGTTAAAAATTAAGAACTGTCGGCACTTTTTTGCCTCATGACTTCATCTCTCAGACCACCCAGCTAGTTGAAAAAAAAATGCATTTGGCCACGGCATGCCTCTAACAGACACCTTGCATTAATTAGTCATCCATTTAAGACAAATAAATGTCAAACCCATTTTAGAGGCCAAGTAATATGTTAAAAAAAAATACTGCTTTTCAATTTGGAACCTGTTGCTACCCAAAAGAGCAGCAACTGAAGCAGTCACTTCGATTCATTAAAAGCCTCTTATAAACACATCGATCTATTTTTTATAGCAGCCATAATAAATGCCGTTTTTTTTTTAAACACTAAGACCTCAGCATCTACAATTGGTCAACCATTTTTTTCTCGACAGCTAAATCTGTCACTTAAACAAATATTAAACACTTAACGTGGATATAAAACGTCATTAACCTACTAAAGAGGCCAAAGAGATGTATTTTAAACTTAACACAGCACAGCGAAATGTTTTTAAAACGCCTGCTCCTAGCTGAATGCCGTGTGCTGCTGCAGTTATGGTTAATAAAAGGTTAACTACCATGCATTATGTCAGAGGTGTCAAACTCATTTTTATCATGGGCCACATTGTAGTTATGGTTTCTGTCAGAGGGCCATTATGAGTGAAACCATGAAAATCTTAAATTGACCCATCATATTTACACATTACATTACAATTTACCAACTAGTTTTGGAATCAGAATTTAAGGGTAATGGGTTTTTCAACTATTGTTGATGTTTGGTAACACAAAAATGCTTGCAATATACCAACGTCATCACTCATGATATGACAGTTTGAAATTTTGTTTCAAATTTGAATAAAAATCATGGAAGTCGATACACATGATTTGCCATAAAATCATGTGGCAGGGCGCATCTGGCCCCCGGACCTTGAGTTTGACACCTATGCATTATGTGATAATTAACACACACAGCAACTTTGAGGAAGGTGCTGATGTTTTTAAGAACATCGCCGCAGTTGAGCGAGCTGTCTGTCTTTAGCTCCTTAGCTCATTAACTCAAGGGTTAGTGGATGTGATAAACGGTTAACTTTCCCTAAATGTTTTGGTTGCGTGGATCGAGCGGCGAATGGAGCTTGGCTGTGGAGTACTGGACGAAGCCAATGTTGGTCCGCTGGTGATCCAGGAGCCCACTAGCAACTCATAAGTGTTAGCCTCACATTTTATTTGTCAAACGATCATTTGTGACAGGCTTGTCGTCAGCAATGTGATGTTTTTTGTGCGCAGGCGCTCTGACCAAAGTGAAGGAGAGCCAGCGTCACGTGGAGGAGGGCAAGATGGAGGCGGCGCAGGCGGAGGGCATCACGGAGCGCTGCAACATCATCTCCTGCGCCACGCTGGCCGAGATCCAGCACTTCCACCAAATCCGCGTGCGCGACTTCCGGGCGCAGATGCAGCACTTCCTGACGCAGCAGATGGAGTTCTTCCGCAAGATCACTGGCACGCTGGAGGAGGCGCTGCACAAGTACGACAACGCGTAGCCAGAAACCAGGCTCCGTGTGATACTATTAACTGTAAAGGCCAGACGGTCGCACTACTGACCATCTCAGAGGGACTTCCAAGAGGGAATTCCGAGGCTGGGAGGAGCAATGAGTTCAGGAAAAACAGGGGTGTCCAAAATACGGCCCGTGGGGCAAATGGGCCATCCATTTTTTACACGCCCGCCGCATATTTGACATGGCTAAAAAAGTTCTTTTGAAAAAACGTGAGGATGCCCCTTACAACTTATCTGACCACGACTATAGTATTATTATTGATGGGAAGAAACACATCTTTTCAAGATACACAAAGCAACTGCAGTGGTATCTTGACCTACAAGTTGAAATCATTACGCGGCCACATTCATAAATCAAATCCCTCATATCTTAAATGAACACAATGAAATGATTCAAAATGCCACAAATCCATTTCAGCCCCAAAAAATAAATCACCATTATAACATACTTAAATAGAATGTAAAGATTTAAACAATTATTGACTCATAATTTTATGTCTTCATTCAATAGACATTGTGCTGAGCCTTCTAATGTGTGCACATTGGCCATCAGTGGGCGGTATGAAACATAGATTAGTAGAAACGCAGAAAGAAGACTGTCACATCTAAACTGCATTTTTCACACGTATGCATCTCGAGAGACGTGCATCACTTGCTTTTCAGGATCCCCCCCCCCCCAAAAAAAAAAATTGACCACAAAATCCTTGTATTACTTATATAAAGTGTGATGCAGGAGTTTTCAAAATAACAGAATGGAACATTAGAGTGAAAAGCACGTCAAAGTGGCTTTTGCATGCTTGAAGGGTTTTTTTCCCCCTTTCAGCAGCCTCAGAGGAAATAGTTTGGACACCCCTGACTTGATGCAACTTTTCGGCCTTCCGTTTCAGCAATCGCCATCAGTTTGGCAGCCGGGAAGTGATCGCGATTGATTTTGACTTTGTTTTCCAGCCTTATGTCATTTTTAAAACAGACTATTAACTCTCGCTGTGCCTTCTCCTTTTGTTATGGAAGCTTTATATACTGTAAATGTTGAAATTTCATTTGTTTGTACAACGCAAATTTGTGGAAACGCCCCAGTTTGAATGGATATCCGGATGTTTTATTTACTGCATGTGCAAGGACATCCCAATAAATTATATTACTGCCTTTTTAATTGATTTCAGGAGTTCAGTTCAAAAAATAAAACTCAAAGATTCACTTGCAACACTGAAATAATTTTCATCACCTTAAAGATTTTATTCTGATGATTAGTGTTTAAAAGTAACAAAAACACCATATTACCATCTAACAAGTATGGGTATTACATATAGTATTATAAATGTGATATAGAAGATAGGGACAAATTGGCCTGAATGAACTTTTCTGCATTAAATCTGACATTTTGCAGTTTCAAAAATTAATGCAGTTGAAGGATTTTTTTTTTTTTCATGGAAGGCTCCTTGACTGATAGTCGCATTTTTGGTGCAGTTTTTACACACTCATTGCTGGTTGTGTCAGAAAAGAAGTCGAAAAATAAATCCCTCTTCAACGGAAAAGTTCCTTTAAGAAAAATCCATCCAACTTTCCATTTTTGTATTGTGATAAATGAATGTGTGCTAAGCAAAAAAAAATTCGCCAATTGAAACGCAAGCCTCAATTGGCAGTGGGGTTACTGACAGAAATTGTTCGCAATCAAATTTCAACCTGCCACTTTTGGTAGTGGGAGTTGGGATGTGGAACCCCCCCCCCCCCCCCCACTGAAATTCACCTGCAGTTCCCGGCTATTAATAAAGCTTTGACCAAAAACATTATTGCAGTATTGCAAACTTGGCTAGCAGGATTCACCCGCATTTATCAGCAATGCTGACATCCAGCCATTTTCTTGGTTGCTTATCCTCACAAGGGTCACGGGAATGCTGGAGCTCATCACAGCCGTCATCAGGAAGGAGGCGTGGTACACCCTGAATTGGTTGGCAGCCAATCACCAGCCATGTGGAGACAGATAACAATCACACTCATAATCACACCTTGGGGCAATTTAGAGTCTCCAATTCACGTTGCATGTTTTTGGGATGTGGGAGGAAACAGGAGTGCCCGGAGAAAACCCACGCAGGCACGGGGAGAACATGCAAACTCCACACAGGGAGGGCTAGGATTGAACCCAGGACCTTAAAGCTGTGAGGCCAATACTTTCCAGCTGCTCCACCGTGCCACCCAAAGCGTACATATGTTCCATTAATCTAAAATAATGAGAGTTGTATACCAATTTAGTAGTCACAAAACTTTGCTTCCGTGTGTAGTCATGTGACTGCCTGCTTCTGATTGGTTAAAAAAAAAAGTCCAATTTCACTGGTGGTTACATTTGAATGGTTAAACATTCATGTGAGAGCGCCTGAGGCAAAAATTCTCAGGAAAAACCAAAACAAATAGATTGCGACAGTAAATAAAACTGAAAGAATGTAAGAGAGCTCAAATAGTATATCTTAACAAAAACACTCAAAAGTGAAAAACTATGTTGAATTAAAACTACACTGACAAAATGTGTTCCAAAAATGACTTAAGTTGATGTAACAGTAAATTATAATTATATATTATAGCAAATTATTACCAACTTCTGGAGGGAGGACATCGGTGTCAAATAGGGAGATCATGCAAAACTCCAGTCCACCATGCCGCTTGATAGTTATACCTAAAAGTGAATAATTCAAAAGAATAATAAATTCTTTGCTCATTAAACTATTCAACCTACACTTTTTAAACCTCATTTACAAATGGCCTAGCCAATTCGTTTTAAAAGTCAAATGTGCTGATCGAGCACCAATTTGCTCCCACCCTCTACTGGGTTACAGGGTTGTTAAAGACTAGCGTGAAAAGCAAAAGTGCTGCGGGAGTTGGGGGGGGGGGGGGCGCTAACCTCCATGCCGCGTCAGTGTTTTCCACCCCAGCCCTCAGATGTGCTGATGTTGCCCGGGTGGACTGTGGGATGTGGGCCACCATGTAGTTAAGAGGAAGAGGTCACCAACAGCTTGTACTACGTTAATACTAGAGGGGAAAAAACAAACAACTAATAATAACAATGTCTTTTACTATGTACAAGAGACTAATTTGTTTGATTTTCCACCAGGCAAATGTTGTGGGCGCACTTTTTATGGGTCCTGCAGAGCTTCAATGATGTTTTGGTCAAGCGTGTGGGAGGGGGGGGGGGGGAACAGATGGGCCCCATCATAGGGTTGAGCGTTTTTCTTTGATAATTTAGAAGATGGAACGCTGTCTTCCCATTCCAGCCATCTTTTTCTCCGCAAGTCCCTCCATTGTGTGTGTTGAAAGCAAACGACGATGCACACATGCCGATCCCGCAGGCTTCTTGTTCCTCCTCAGTGCGATGCCAACACCTTAGGAAATGGGTGTTCTTATTTTGCGGCTTCTTCAGCTCCCGCAGGGCCTGGAAGCATTTGCTTGAGGATCGCAATGCATCCTGGGACGTTTGCTCCCATCTGCATGTTCCGTAAGCAAACCGTCTTACTTAGGAGACACAAGACTTACCGAGGGGACGTGGAGTTGCGAGACTGACAGAATATGTGGGCCGAGGTCATGGATGACAGGTGCTGCGAACAGTGAGGGGAGGGGGGAGACAGAGAGGACGCAGGTGCGCCCTCCAGGAACCAAACGTGGAACTGCATGGCAGAACATGAGAGTTCCAAGGGAATTTATGCCTATAAACGTTCTAAAATAGATATTGTAATGAAAAATACATATAACATTAATCACTTCAATGTCCACACGAAAAAATAAATATGAGCGGAGAGCGCGTCATCCATGCGCAAAGTTGCAGAAGTCTCGTTCGACATTCAAGTGGTAGCCATATTGGCTGCATCTTCTGTCCGTGATGTCACACTGGGACATTCGCCTTTGAGAAGATGCTGTGCCACTTGCTACGGGAGACGAACAACTGAGATATTCGGATTTTTCTGACGCCCCTGCTGAGATGGACGATCACAACCGAGTGAAGTGACCGGGGCAATATTGCCCGATCATTTCGAGCCATATTTAGATGATATGCAAATCACGCCCAAACTGCATGCGTCCAAACCACCTCCCCGCCCGATTCACCTCTGCAACGGCGCCCGTGGCCGCGAGTGACGACGATGCTGGCCACGAGTGATGACGTCGGCTCGGCCAAACCGCCTCCCCGTCCCATCCACCTACGCGGCGGTGATGAGCCACCACGGCCCGGCGCCGCGACGAGCCACCTCGGTGGCGCCGCATCTGCCGATCGCGGCTTCGGCCGGGGTGGCACGTCGATACATTTAGCACCCCTGACTTACGGATTACGTCGCCCCCCCCCAACTACTGTTTTTTTTTAGTTGCGTATACACACCGACCTGTCATTTGGAAGCCGCGAAGCTCTCAACCTTTGCACCTGCGCAATCCATTTTTCACAACGAACTGGGTCTTTTGAAAAAGTATGAAGAGCGAATCCATCCTCCCGAGCATTCGAACAATATCCAGCGATAGAAACAAATGAGCCCGCCTGAGTGCGCTACTGCCCTGTACGTCACTTCCTGTTTCTTCACGAAAACAAATCCTTTGAGAGGATTTTCATGGCAGGAGTTACAAAAAGCCATAAACGTCAAAATCATGTTTTGCGGTGAAAAAATGGATGGGTCCATAGCGGCTGCTGTTTTTTCATTAATAACATACTAAAACTCGTGCATTTCATGACAGTGGACCTTAAAATTAACTGTCTCAGAACTGAACGGCAAGAAGTTGAGGTCTGGTAGTGCCAGGAAATTTTGCTGCTCTGCACACACTTGTTGGCGAGAGCAATCCCCCACCTCACTGTTATAAACTACCAGCAACATATAAATCCCCCAGAATATTAAATCTTTCCTGACAAAAATCGAGTTTTCCCCATTTGAGTTCTCAGTGCTCGTCTGTGCCTTGCAATTGGCTGACGACCAGTCCAGGGCGTACCCCACCTCTCGCCAAAAGCTACTTGGGATAATCTCCAGATCAACCGCAAGGCTCATGTGGGCCGGCGCTATAGGAAATGTGCATGGATGGATTTTTCAAACATTGGCTGGCTGGCACCGAAAAGCAGAACAGTAGCTAACCAGCGTCTCCACATCACTTCCTGTTTCACCCGCACGCTTTCCCCAAGAAAATCCCCCGTGGTTTCTTCTCAGAGCTTCATTCAATCACAGCTCACTTCTCCTGTCGCACAGGCAAGATGTCAGCGTTCCGGCTTTATTGACTTCCCTCGGTGGATCCAAATCCTACATAATACCGCTAGGAAATTCCCTTGAGGGCCACCGCAAAATACTTCATCCCGCTTATCCCTCCGTGTCAGACGGCGGAAGTGACAAAACTTTCTCTTGTGACGGGAAATGGTTTGTTTGGGATGGCCGTGCCTCATTTCAAGTGGACGTGGGATTATGGGAAATCACCGAGATGTCTTCAGCAAACTTGGGAAAATGGTTTTCCTTTATTTTTGGAAAGTGCCCACAGACAAAATACTTCACGTCAGAATACATAAGTGTGGGTAAAGTATGGCTTGTGGGTCACTTATGGCCCCCTGCATTCTTGAAACTGGCCCACCATACATCACATTATGAAAAGTCCTATAATATTTGCTTATACAGTATGTTTAGTCATTTATCACGTTCAGGCTATCTTCTCTTGTCATGGTGGAGAAATTCTGTAAACTGGCAAATGCGCAAGTCTAATGTGCATCCCGTTTTGCCCAAGATGAGCTAAAACGTGGTTGCCGTGGGCGCCGAGAACACAACGTCGCATTAAAGGGAGGTTTTATTTGCCCGTTTGCTTGCTCTTGTAGCGTGTGAAGAAATTTATTTTTGACCTATTCAATATGTAAAAGTGCCCTGTGATACAGAAAATTTGTAAATTGGGGCTACAGGTCACACCCCAAGTAAAATTGACTCAACATGGCATCTTTTTCACATCCTCTTTCAAAGCAGATTCTTCAATTTAAAAAAAAAAAAAAACACCTTTCTTCTGTTTTCCCCTTTTAGTCCTTTCCAGGCGTCAGTGACCTTTCTGCTTTCCCTCGGTGACCTCACACGAGGAGGAAGTGAGATTAGACAAAGACGCGGGGCCTGGCCATGAGATCATCGACTAACAACGGCGCTGCCGCATGATGCGACGCCGACGCCCTGCTCTCAAAGCGGCGCTATTTAGCGCCGACTCTCGAACTCGAGCGTCATTGTGAGACTTGTTGTTGATGGGTGCCCCCCCCAAAAAAGAGCATAAACTGGCACACACTCTATCTATCTATCTATCTATCTATCTATCTATCTATCTATCTATCTATCTATCTATCTATCTATCTATCTATCTATCTATCTATCTATCTATCTATCTATCTATCTATCTATCTATCTATCTATCTATCTATCTATCTATCTACTCTAGATACATCGACATCTCGTGAAATAACATCTCACCTACCTCAGTATAGAGCCAGAACAGCATAACGGGAAGTTTCGGGCTGCAAGTTTTGGATTTACCAACCTACCTAAAACGTGCCTACAGGACATAGCGAACGGCTCTTCATTAAAGGGGAAATCCACCAGTTTGCACTAAGAATGTATCCAATAGGTCACGTAGTGTGTACTTTATCTTGACAATGTGATGTTAAATCCTCTCTAATTTAATAGAGTCTTGAGAAGATTTTTATCGCCAATTACGACTTTGCAGGGGCCCGGTCATTTTCGCGAGTCACATGACCTTACGTGCGCGGATGTGACGTGCCCCGTGCCGCGACAGAGGCTCGAATACACGGGACACCATAAATGCCCAGCGCTGATTTCTCGCATTTATCCTCATCCGATGAAGAAATAGCAGGATGGGTTGATCGGGAAGACGGAGGAATTGTTCCATACACAGCCGTGAGCAGCTCGGCCGCTTGGTTGATCAGGAAGACGGAGGAATACCGCTCACATCGCCGCGGGCTGCATAACTAGTCACCATGCCGGTTATCGGAATCAACCGGGACCCGGCGTTGCGGCGGCGGCTCACGCAGAGCCTTTACGCTGCATCGCTCTTCCTCCACAATGCCGAGGAAAAAGGAGTGAGTGGCACGTGTCGTGCGGGGGACAGACACCCCCCGAGCTGGCTTGCTGGCTCCAGTAGTAGTCCTCCGTCTTCCCGATCAACCGATCCTGCCATTTCTTCATCAGATGAGGATAAATCGGCGCTGGGCATAAACGGTGTCCCATGTAATCGAGCCTTTGTTGCGGCACGGCACACGTCGCATCTGCGCAAGTCGGTCATGTGACTGGCGAAAGTGGCTCGGGCCCTGAAAATTTGTAATTGTCCATAAAAATCTTCTCAAATTACTATTAAATGAGAGATGATTTAACATCACGTTGTCAAAATAGGGTACACATTACATGACTTATTGGATACATTGTTAGTGCAAATCAGTGGATTCCCCCTTTAAAATGGCACCAGCTCATGTTGTTGACATTTTGGACTATTTATGTGATGAACGAAGCGACATTTTGAATAATTCCTCCATTATCTAGCCTTCTTTTTCTTTCTTTTTGTCTTTGCGCAGCGTTTCGTGTTTGCATTCCTGCATGTTGTTGTTGTTTCTTTTGTTTTTTTTTAAATTTGCATCACATGCTCAGCGCCTTTGGACGGTCATCCCGCCCTGTACCTGACAGAAGCTTCTGGAATGTGGGAGGACAGAGCGCTCGAAAGTCCTGCTTTTGTTTTTCCAGCCCTCACACAGGAAACTCTCTCTCTCCCTCTCACTCTCTGGTGGGGGGCCTGATTCATGTCTGACAAAACGCTGTCTGACCCCCCCCAAAATACACACAACAGGTTGTTTGCTTTCTTTAGTTTTGGTCTTTGTGAGCCGCTGTAAATCCCCCCCAGACTCCATCAAGGAGTTACATTTAACAAACTAATTAAAATAAACGACCAAGAACCAGACAGGGGGTGGGATGGCGGGGGGGGGGGGGGGCGCTTGAGTCACGCTTGGAATTATTTTATGTCTCATAGAATTGTGCGGTGTCAGCGTAATAAAACTGAAATAAAGTTAAAAAAAATACTCCTTCTTTGACGACAAAACACGTTAGGAAAACAAAATAATTGTACGTTAAACATTTGTGAACACATTCAATTGACCCCTCCGTACAGGGCACCTAACCACGCCCCCTGAAGCGACGTCACGCCACGTGCGCTGACGTAAGACAAACAGTAAAAATGGCAAATACAATACATTCTGAACTGAGACAGACTCCATGCTTCTGATTTCATTCAAATCAACGATATATTATCGATTCTAAATACAATACATTCTTAACTGAGAGAGACGCCATGCTTCTGATTTCATTCAATCATTCACACGTAGCAATGTTACGCTAGCGGAGAACGTCTCATTCATTTATACGAGACGTGCATTAAAAATCAAATTTAGGGCATATCTTCGTGCAAACACAGTCTGGTTAAGCTTCTGGCCGCGAGCCGGCAAGAAATCAATACGTTTGTGCTAAATATCGCTCAACAAAGAATAAGTGTGTCAATCGTTCACACGCAGCAGTGTTATGCTAGCGAAGAACTTCGAATTCATTTATAGGAGACGTGTATTAAAAATCAAATTTAGGGCATACCTCAGTGCAAACATATCTGTTCCGGTTGATATTAGATGGCTTTAGTCGATGATGCGGTCTTCCACAAAGTTTGACCCATCGAAGGCATTTTTCGTACTGGGTCTTCGGTTTTGGAAACGGTACGAATCGAACTCCACCAACGAGCCTTTCAGGATACCTGTCGTCACTATTACAAAGTCCGTGACTACACCTCTTAACCATATTTTTTGTTAAATAACCCAAATACGCGATAAAACGCTAACTAAACCTATACTGGACCATTCAATGTTGTCAGAGAAAATGGCGGGAGCAAAAACGGGCTTTGGTCTATGCAGATCTCTGGCCCCTGATTGGTCAGTGACGCGGATTGCGCAATATCCACAGCGGGGTCAATTCAATTCAATTATGAATTACAGGAAAAAAAACGAGCAGAAATGATGACTATTTTATTGTGAAAAAACACTAACGCTGTGGTTTGAGATGAAAGGTTAAACCGGCAATACAACAAATGTTTGAAAGGCATTTCTTGATTTAAATGATCATTTGTAAAATTGTGCTTCATTCAATCATACAGTAAAGTCATAATTGAATAGAGTATAAATGAAACAGTTTTGTTACATTTTTTTTTCTTCAATTCAATGATCATTGTGTTGTTCATTCTGGGATTCACTCCTTGGTCCCAAGGAATGAGTATAATACAATAATAAACCCTTCGGTAAACTGCAATAATATTTTTTGTTCTCCACAATGTAGTCATGTGAATATTATTTCAACCATCAACGTGTTGCGCCACCATTTGTGTTCAAATGGCCGTTGCTTAAAGGGTTATAACACAGACGTTAGCCCTTCTGTGGCATTTCCAACAACATGTTACCATTAAGATGGAGGACTTGTGTTTGTGGGCGGCACTGGAAAAGCATTGGCCTCACAGTTCTGAGGTCCCAGGTTCAATCCCGAACCGGCCTGTGTGGAGTTTGCAGTTTCTCCTCGTGCCTGCGTGGGTTTTCTCCGGGCACTCCTACAACATCCCAAAAACATGCAACATTAATTGGACACTCTAAATTGCCACTAGGTGTGATTTTGAGTGCCCTCCGATTGGCTGGCAACCAGTTCAGGGTCTACCCTGTCTCCTGACAGCCGGGACAGGCTCCACCAATCCTCGCGGCCCTCGTGAGGATAAGCGGCAAAGAAAATGGATGGATGGAACTTGTGGCTGCTTTGAACACACATGATTTTCTTTATTTTATGTTTAGTTTGACAGTAACCTTCAACAATAAACAGCTTGAATCATTCTACAGAGTTGAAGAGGGCAAATTTGGAATACATCCGACGCCAATTTGCGCACCAAGGGCATCTGTTTTTAATGCTTGTAATCAAAACCAAAACCTCACGGGAGAGCAGTCCAAAGACAACACGGCGAGTTGGAGCAATGGTGGACTAAATAGTGAAGCTGATCCGAATGAAGCCACTTCGTGCTCATGCGGTTCCCGCCGTGTTTTCGTCCTACATTGACTGCGCCCCCTTCGGCACGGACATGTTAGATTCTGTACACCTCTGCGGTATTTTACATGCCTTGATTGGCTCTGAGGAACAAACTAAACGGGCTTCTAATGGTGTATTTAAGAGTCTGTTGAGGGAGAGTGTGTGGTGTCTCTCTTAAGTACTGAAATGAAGTGAGCATGCAAGGTTGGAGAGGTTCAAACGCATCGGTGTGAAACCTCATTAAAGTGAGTAGGCCAAAAGCACTTTAGTCCCGTTTTGTCTTGGGGGCGCGCTTGCAATTAACAGCCCTTAAATTACAGTCATCACTTCAGACGTATCGTACAAGAGGTTTTTCCACGCTGAGCGCTTTCAAATACTGTACAATACTGCATTGTGGCTCTTCTGTGTGGGTGAAAAAGCAAACCATGGACGTTCAAGAAATTTCCACGCTCGCAGTGAATGTGTGGAAAGGAGGGAGTTGAAAAATGCGCGTTTCGATTCAACTCGCCTAAATTTGTGTTATTTTTACTTCAAACTAGTACAGCAGAATGTAGGGGTTGAAAGACCAGGTTTTTTTTAAATGCTAATCAAACCCGTTAAGTGACCCCCCCCCACCCAGCTCAGTACGGCCACACTAACCCTTTTTCACATAAAAACACATTTCAAGATGATTACATATACAACTGCCGGCACGGTGGATCACAGTTCTGAGGTCCCGGGTTCAAACGCGGACCGGCCTGTGTGGAGTTTGCATGTTCTCCTCGTCCCTGCGTGGGTTTTCTCTGGGCTCTATGGGTTCCTCCCACATTGCAAAAACACGCAACATTAATTGGACACTCTAATTTGCCCCTAGGTGTGATTGTGAGTGCGGCTGTTTGTCTCGATGTGCCCTGCGATTGGCTGGCGACCAGTTCAGGGTGTACCCCCGCCTCCTGCCCGTTGACATCTGGGATAGATATAAGCAAGTACTCCTTGTAAAAAGAATCAGAGACAAAAAAAATTCAAATTTGTGCAGGGGAGACTCAAAGGAATGTACAATACAATTTAAAGTGGTTTAATAAAAATATGGTATAAATAAAATATGGCATTTGACATCAGAATACAGCAGGTAAATGACTTTAATCAGTCCTGTGTAAAAAATAAAAAAAAAAATCTTTCCAGTGCTTTTTCAGTACCTTGCATTCACAGCAGCTTTTTCTTTACATCCAAAATGATAAAATATTATAATACACATTTCAGTCCAGCATCATTTTCCTCACTTAAATGGATTCTCAGAGTCGACGACAATAAATGTTAATGATGCATTTGAATCAGAAAAAGGAGAGCAAGCATTATACAGTGTTCACTTTTTCAGTTGCATTTGTTCTTCACGCATGCTAGTGGGAATAATATTATGCAGTAAAATATGCATATTAAATGAACAGTCTTGATTTTTTAAAATCATTGACCGTGCTGATAAACATGGCATTTAATGGCAGTCCCATCCCACATACACACGAACAAAAAAATAAAACGTCAATTTCGTACTGTAATCTGTAACTAATTAAAAATATGTGATGATATGATTGGACAGCACCAACATCAATGTCATAAAATCCGATCATTCAAGCACCGAACATACGTGCTTATTATTTGCCATAGTAATAGCTAAGCGGCTGGAGAAATTGGGATTAAGAACAAAATAATAACGCTTGAAACGATTTAGCCAACAACGGCACCCCCTGGTGGTCAAAGCATGAAGCAGCAGGACAGACGGATGTTGGATTTTCACCGGTGACGGTTTCCAAGTTGCCGAGAGGCAGCCAAGACTTTCTCATGCTCGCACCACAGACACGCTGCCACGGACTGGACTGCGAGAAATATTTTGCAAAGGTCAGATTTGGACTCACGTGTGGGATATCAGCATGCAGTTAGCAGATATTTGCATGGAGAAAATGATCATCTCATCCATCGTCTATTTGATTTGGATCTACGTTACAGATATAACGCCTATAAAAAGTCTACACACCCCGGTTTTTGACCACGGATACATCACTTTAAAAAAAAAAAAAAAAAAAAAAAAAAAATCGACCTGCAGCCTGTAAAACTCAATTGAATAAGTAATGAAGTCTTTTTGAAAGCAAAAATAACAAACAATGTAGTTGCAGAATTATGCACACCCTATGATAATAAGAGAAAATCTTCTTCTTTTCCTTTTGGCTTGTCCCGTTAGGCGTCGCCACAGCATGTCATCTGAGCTGACTGCATATTTGTTTGGCAGTTTTAACGCCGGATGCCCTTCCTGAGGCAACCCCTCTTCATTTAGCTGGAGAGAGAGAGAGAATATAATATAATATAATAGCTGATGTAGAGGCACTTAGAATTAACCAGTCACTCATTTAGTGGGAGTCAACATTAAGCACACGGTTGCAACTAGTTAAAGTAACTGTGTTTAACCCCAAATAAAGTTCAAATGTTCCAGTAGGCTTTTCCTGACATGTTTTTGCTATCGAGTAGAAGGCTGAAGGTGTTGCGCTAAAAATGATTGCTATTTGGAACTGTTTCAGCTTGACTTGACCAAGTGGAACTGCTGGTGCTGAAAAAAGGAAAGTGGTGCGTAAAACTGTTGACTTCAAGAAGGATTTGATAGCTGTGCACGAATCTGGTGTGGGTGTTTCTGAGCTATCGAAGAAGCACGGCATGACGAAAACGACGATCAGCACCATCCTGAAACAAAAGGTTGCCATCAAAGCAAGTCATGTTGTTAAAGAAGCAACCGTGTTGACCAAGCAGAGGCCACAGATCGTGGAGGAAGTCAAAAGTTGCTGGATTTGCGCCAACGCTAGAAATCGGTATACAGATTTAAAAAGAAAAGACCCTAGTCTAGTTCCTGAGGGCTTTGAATTCAAAGCAAGTCGAGGATGGCTTGAAAATTTCCGCGAAAGAAGTGGGATACACCCCGTTGTTCGCCATGGGGAGGCTGCAAGTTGGGACCAAGCCGCTGCGGAAAAGTTCAAAGCAGAGTTTGCCCGTTTCGTCAAGGCCGAGGACGACCTTCCCCAGCAGGTCTTCAACTGTGACAAAACAGGGCTATTCTGGAAGAAAATGCCACGAAGAACCTCCATCAAGCAGGAGGAAAAATCGATGCCAGGTCACAAGCCTATGAAGGACAGGTTTATGCTTCTTTTATGTGGTAATGCTAGCGGTGATTGCAAGATTCCCAACACGACGCCCTTGATTCAGCCCACGGACCAGCAGGTAATCGCTAATTTCAAGAAGCTCTTTACAAAATTTTTGTTCTTAAGATGCTTTGAGGTGACGAGTGACACTAAGCTAACCCTTTGTGATTATTGGGGAAAGAAAAAAAAAAAAAGAAAAAAATCACTTCAACATTTACCACTGCGTCACCATCGTCCACAAAGCTTGGAGGCAGATGACATATCGGACCACGAACTCTGCATGGAAGAAACTGTGGCCCGAATGTTTTACTGAGCACGACTTAGAAGGTCTGCTGGTGGCGACATGGGGTCTCCACAGGTTTGTCAAATCATTCATGAAATCGTGACAATGGGCCAAAATCTCGGTTTGGAGATGGATGCCGATGATGTTGAGGACCTGCATCGTGCTGAGCTCGCAACTGAGGAACTCCTGCACCGTCAGGAGGAGCAGAAGAAGAGGTTGGAGGAGATGTCGTCTGATGAGGCTGAAGGCAGGAAGGACGTCTCAAGTGCCGATATTAAAGCTATCTCCGCTAAATGGAACGACATCCAAACTTTTTTGTAGAACTTCTGTCATGTTCCTGTCGGTCCACCCCTGGCTTGGCGGGTCCCAGCACACCAGCGCTGATTAGCAGGCGCACACCGGCTGATTAACCCCGGTATTTTTAGGACCCAGGGGACGACTGGTCTTCGCCAGATCGTCGCAACTCATGGCCCGTTCCTGCACTCCCGTACTCTTGATCGTCAACCCCGGTGTACCGACCTCGCCTGTCGTCCGACCAATCCCGTAAGCTTGTCGTCTTTGACACTCCTGCCTTCTCTGATCAATCTTCCGTGTAGTGACCCCTGCCTCCCCGCGGACCTGCTCTCGATGCCCGACATCCTGATTACCGCTGCCCCACTTGACCGTCTGCCTGATCCCCGACTTTGGACCAAATAAACACTTTTCCCGAACTACCTTTGCGTCTCCGGAGTCCTGCATTTGGGTCCTCCCTCACTACCGATGGGTCGTGACAACTTCACCCGAATGAAGCTGAATGTTGCAGAGCACTGCAAAATTTTAATGATGCTGTTATGAGCCACTTCAGAAAAGTGCTTAAAAGACGGCAGAAACAAATGGCATTAGATTTGTTCTTTGTGAAAACGGGGGGAGTCACCCCCACCGAAGTCATCTGAAACTGTTGTTTTGCATTGCTTATATCTTTTTTTCCCTACCTCTAGTTGCAAGTTACATTTTTCCCCCTTCATTATTGCTTATTTAAAGTTATGCTGCACTTTTGTTAATAAAGGTTTACAAGGCTGGGGGCCGAGTCGCTCCATATACGACAATGCACTCCAACCCTAGCATACTCTACTAGGCTAAAGCATTCATTTTAAGCAAAAATATATTTCTTAAATGATTTAATTTTATAAAGCATTTAAACTATACATGCATTTCTAATATGCAGTTTATTATTAGGAAAAGCTAAAACAAATCACTTAAAAAAAAAACAAACATTTTTTAGGCTTGGAACGCATTATTTTATTTTCCATTCACTGTAATGGGAAAATGTGCTTCGGCTTTCGAACGTTTTGGTTTTCAACCACCCCTCTTGAACGGATTGTTTGAGAACCAAGGCACCACTGTATAATATAATACAATATAAAATAAAATATAATAGCTGATATAGCGGCGCTCAGAATTAACCAGTCACTCATTTAGTGGGAGTATAAATTTAGGACACGGTTGCAACTAGTTAAAGTAACTGATTAACCCCAAATAAAGTCCAAATGTTCTAGTTGGCTTTTCCTGACATGTTTTTGCTTTCGAGTAGAAGGTTGAAGCTGCTGTGCTAAAACTGAATGCTCTTTGGAACTGTTCATAATTCATTCACATTGACTTGACCTTTTTATACCACAAAACCTGGCATCTGGACAGGGGTGTGTAGACTTTTTTTTATCTCCACTTTAGGAATCGTTGGATAACTTGCCTTGATGAGCGTTAAACGAATGCGCGACTGCCGACGAATGATCGAGGTCCTTTCACAAACAAGCTCAAAGTAGATCTTGTTGCATCAGTTTTTAGTCCGTAACGCTCAAAACAATTTCCCGTTAAGCATTTGTGCGCAAACCTTTGCTTTTGTGTGTCGTTGGGGTGTCGGCGCAAATGCGGAGTTTATTGAGAACGGTTGAGGCTTACGGCCTACCCTGAGAACGCCCGATCTCGTCAGAACTCGGAAGCTAAGCGGGTTTGGCCCTGGGTAGTACTTGGCTGGGAGACCGCCTGAGAATACCAGGAACTGTAAGCTTCTCTCCCCGGCTAAAATGCAGAGGGGTTGCGTCAGGAAGGATATCCGGCGGAAAACTGTGCCAAACAAATATGCGTTCATCTGAGATGACACGCTTTGGCGACCCCTAACGGGACAAGCTGGAAGGAAAAGAAGAATGAGAACGGCTGACATGGGCGACGGATGCCGAGAATCTTACAGTGTTGAAGAGTCTTTAGCGCTTAGTACCAGTGTCACTACCTTGACATACTTGATTGATATAGTTGAAGTCTTGGGCTATATCTGTTAATCCTCTTCCCAAATAATAATAATTTAAAAAAAAAAAACAAAAAAAAACATGTTGCTCTACAAATGTGTTCAAACCCAATACTGATTCCGCTGAAGGGAGGGAGTGGCAGTCTGGATCATCTGCGACAACGCAGAGGGAGAATCACTACTCCAGGAACTGACTAGAATCTTTGAATCAACGGGGTTACAGTTGTCCAGTCGCTGGTTCCGTAGCAGCAAGTGACTGAGCGCCGGACTAGCTGTGCTGGTGGGGTTTAGCGGGGTGACTGTGACCGTGGGAACGGCGGCGCTCCTCTGGGTTTGGCCACTTGGAAGGGCAGTGGCTGGGGCCTCCTTTGGCGTCTCGGTCCTCTGCTTCCGGCGCCGGTGGTGTCGGAGGAAAACAACCAGTACCACGAAGATGATCACGAGGAGCAGCAGAGCCAGCAGCGGCAAGATCACCAGGAGAGGGTTGGAGCTTTTTTGCGGGTAGGATTCCACACGAACGGGAGTGTTTATGAAGGGGAAATAATCGCTTCCTGTGGTGGGTTTGCCAAGAGTCGTGATGAAGTGGCTCGTTCTATTGGACTTCCCCCAGCGGTGACGTCCTTTGAACCTTTGCTGGTTTTTGCCTGCCTGCTGGGTATATGCCACAGCTGTGGAACGCGTTGGCAAGGCATTTCCATTTCTTGGAGGCTGGATTGTTGTCTGAGAGGGAAAAGATGTCGTTTCCGCGGGATTTTGTGTGCTCTGGACCTCGGCAGGATCGTACGGCACGATGGTAAAATGGAACGCTCCTTTAGCGGGTTGGATGTTCTCAGCTTTCAGTAAAAACACCAGCGAGTCGTTTAATTCTCGGACGTCTGTCATGTTGGGATTCACCTCCAAGGTTACTTTCTCTTGTGTGATATCCTTGAAAGTGAATGACTGAACCGCTTCCGATTTCTGCCACTTTTTAGTCTTTGTCCGGACCACTTTGCCGTAATTGGGCTGCGACAAAATTTCAAACAGCGGGTCACAACTGCAAATATCCGCCAGTTTAGAAACGTCGAGCGTGGCCGAGCTGAGTTTTAAGCCAATTCCGCTGGGAGCCCTCACACCTTTGCCTAGGTGGATCAGAGGAGTGACAGTGATGTTGAGCACTTGCGCGCTCAGATTGGCCTCGGAAGTGAACGCTGTGAACTCCAAGCTGTCCTCCGCACATGAAAGATTGGTCATGTGGTACGCTAGACGTCCAGCCTGGAGATCATCTTCATCAAAATGTGACACCTCCCGGGTGTCCAGCAGAAGTTTGCCGAACTTTGGAGGCCTCGTAATTTGGTAGTGAATGGTGGCGTTCCTGCCACTGGTCCTGGCCGCGAGGTTGTCTCCAATCAGCCGGACTTCAGTGCTGCCTTGCTCGAGCGTCAGGCCCGTGTGGTTGACCAGTGAGATTCTGATTTTTGTCACATCCAAGTTGAATAGCTTATAAATTGGCTTATGGTGGCCATCCGTGACGCTGAAGTAGAAAACCCCTGAGTTAGGGCTACCATCATGGATGAAATAAACACTTCCGTTATTAATCTGCGCTTGGGTGAAGCCTCCAATCGACTCGTTCAATCTTCCCTCAAGGGCGAGGTAACCGTTGTTTGGCTTGCTAATCACAGAGAACAAAATATCATCAGGAGGATTGTCCAAGTCTTCCACTTCGAGGTTTTCAGACTTAACGGCTATTGTATCTCCCTGTACCACGGTCAGACTCGGTGCTTTGGTCTTCAGCACGGGGGGCTGATCATTCACAGCAATGATGGTAATGTTGAAAGACTCCTCGATAACGTCGATGCCATCCGAAGGCCTTTGGGCAGACTTGCCCTTTGGGTTGACCCATGCGCTGAAAGCGAACGAATCGTGCGTTGTCTCAGAGCTGTCATGCTTGTACGTAATCCCGTATTTGTTGAGGATGAACTGAGAGAAGTTGGGTTTCTCCTTCGTGAGGTTTCTTTCGCCGACGACGATGACGCCGTGCTGCGGCAAAGACGTCACCTGGAACCAGACCTCATTGGCGCTCCGCTGAGGCCTCGGCAGCTTAGACATCAGGTTAGTGGCATCCAGCTTGGATTCGTCAATAATCACACTTTCTCCTTCTGTCACTTCAGCACCTGACACAAAGAAAACACACATTAAAAAATTGGAAGCTTTAAGTACATTACTGTAATTCCCGGCCTACAGAGCCCACCTGATTATAACCCTCACCCAGTATATTTGCAAAGGAAATACCATTTGGTACATACATAAGCCGCAGCTGGGTAAAAGCCGCAAGTGCCCACATTGAAAGCTACATTGAAACACGATATTTACAAAGAAAGACAGTACAAAGAGAGTGTAACGGTAACACTAGCGTCACGCTAACAGGACCGGTTTAAAAAAAAAAAAAAAAAAAAAACCAAACAAACAAAAAAAAAACATACCGGTAAAAATCAGACAGCAGTAACACACTAGCACAGCACTAACAGGGTCGGACCGATAAAAGTCAGTTCCTCGGCACATATATTCCACCGGTTTCACTCTCACCTTTTCCGCTCAAGCGCCCCCTTGTGGGCGTTAGCCGGAGCTGTGTAAAAGCCGCAAGTGCCCACATTGAAAGCTACATTGAAACACGATATTTACAAAGAAAGACAGTACAAAGAGAGTGTAACGGTAATACTAGCGCCACGGTAACAGGACCGGTTTAAAATAAATAAATAAATAAAATAAATAAAACATACCGGTAAAAATCAGACAGCAGTAACACACTAGCACAGCACTAACAGGGCCGGACCGATAAAAGTCACTTCCTCGGCACATATATTCCACCGGTTTCACTCTCACTTTTTCCGCTCAAGTGCCCCCTAGTGGGCGTTAGAAAAAACGCACAAATTAGCCACATCACCGCATAAACCGCAGGGTTGAAAGCGTTTGAAAAAAGTCGCAGCTTCTAGGCTGGAAATTAGGGTACATTTCTTGTAAATTTGGCAGTGTTCAAATGAAATTAGTAAGTCACAAATTGGTGGTGAAAGAATTGAATGCAGGATCAGAATTTTCAGATTTGAATCGCAACAAATCAACAGAATGATATACTGTACGACTTGCTTTATTCTGACAGGACTGCAAAGCTGTCACACCGCATTCATTTCTTTGTTTACGACAGACTTACTGCACATAGTTTCTGCAAATGTATGCAGTTGTAGCTACAATATAGCCCTGTCAAGCCCTGAGGACATGCACGGATATTCATGGCAGCGCCACAGCTGGAGCCGAAAAAGGAGCCATTGCTGAAATGGACAGCAAGCGCGGCAGAATGAAGCAAACGACGTTTATCTGACACAATTTGGCAGATAGCCAGCCGACAAGCTAGAAAGGAAACAGTTGGTCCGATGCGGTAAGGTTTACCCAAGGCCAAGGTACAGTCAGGGTTCCCGGTTAAAATAAGTCAATTCAAGAGGGAGAGCCCACAGCCAAAACTTGCCAGTGTACTCTCTTTTTGGTTCAAAAAATAACTTTCAAATTATCTAAATGGGACCACACGCTGAATGAGCCGGTAAAGCGTCTGCCTCACAGTTCTGATGACCCGGGTTCGATACCAGCCCCGCCTGTGTGGAGTTTGCATGTTCTCCCCGTGCCTGCGTGGGTTTTCTCTGGGCACTCCGGTTTCCTCCCATATCCCAAAAAAATCATGCCACATTAACTGGACACTAAATTGCCCCTAGGTGCGATTGTGAGTGTGACTGTTGTCCGTCTCCGTGTGCCCAGTTCAGGGTGTACCCTGCCTCCTGCCCGTTGACAGCTGGGATAGCACTCCCCGTGATTCTTGTGAGGATAAGTGCAAAGAAAATGGATAGATGATCTAAATGGACTGTGTACACATAAGAGGTTTAAATTACCAGACTTTTTCATGCTGCGCGAAGCCTGTCACGTCTGACGTTCAAAAAAAAAAAAAAAAAAAAAAAAAAAAAATTTCCACCACCCCACCCCTCCCTCGCTTGCTCTTCCGCCTTCTTTCCATGACGCGTGCACACTCGTGGCCCACAATGAGGCACTCCCAAGCGGTCACGCCAGCCCGAAGCCATCTGACTGCCAAGTCGAGCTTTAAAGTGTTTATGTCTGGACTGTGCAGTTGTTACCCGTGTTTGCCAAAAGGACTGTGTTACGTCCAGGTCTTGTATTCTCATAGGAGATCTCAATCTTGAAGGTCTGACTCTCCAGAGACGAAGGTGGTGATGCCACGGAGAAGGTCAGTGAGTCCGTGGCCTCCCAGGCCACCGACTCTATGGGGGTTTGGATGTACACGACCTCTTTCTGATCCACCTGACGACAAAGGCAAGGTCACAAACTCCACCTTTGACTTCCCCAGAAGCGATTCGACTGGTCTCTACTCACCATATCTTGCGTGAAGGTAGAGATGTCAACTGGATCATTTTCAGCCTGCTTCCTCACCAGGCGCCCCAGTTTAGGATGTCGAATCACACTGAATGTAATTGTGCGGTTAGAAGTACCGGTGACGTCGTTGGTCATGACTTGCAATTCCTCGTTCGAAATTGCTGTTGAGGACCCTGAACAAAGAAAATATATTTAGACTTTGTGCATATTTTTTCCTGAAAAACAGCCTGACAAATAACATGTTTTGTAATTGTATGGTGCAAATGCAATGTGACGACCCTTCCACTCAGGAGGCAGCTGATAAGACGTGCTAATAATAGATGAAGGCAAGTGAATAGATCACTTTTCACGAGCACTCGTCTATCTTGGTGATGGTCCACACACTTCATGGACGTATTGCGAAGTCATTATGATTCCAGGGATAATCCCAAGGCACGATTCTGCAATAATCACGCATTAAAATTCAGAAAGTCGGATAAAAATTTGACTAACGCGATAAATTACCGCATTGACATATCGCATTTAATCTTTTCTTCTTTCCTTTTGGCTTGTCCCGTTAGGGGTCACCCCAGCGTGTCATCTTTTTCCATCTAAGCCGATCTCGTGCATCCTCCTCTCGAACACCCACTGTCCTCATGTCTTACTTCACAACATCCATCAACCTTTTCTTTGGTCTTCCTCTCGCTCTTTTGCCTGGCAGCTCCATCCTCAGGACCCTTCTCCCAATATACTCACGCTCTCACCTCTGGACATGTCCAAACCATCAAAGTCTGCTCTCTCAAATCTTGTCTCCAAAACATCCAACTTTGGCTGTCCCTCTAATGAGCTCATTTCTAATCCTAGCCAACCTGCTCACACCAAGCGAGAACCTCAGCAACTTAATTTCTGCCACCTCCAGTTCTGCTTCCTGTTGTTTCTTCAGTGCCACCGTCTCTAATCCGTACATCATGGCCGGCCCCACCACTGTTTTATAAACTTTCCCCTTCATCCTAGCAGAGACTCTTCTGTCACATAGAAGAGGAATGTTTGCTTGTCCAGGCACTCGGAAATCCCGCCCAGGAAGTGATTTATGACTCAATGTCATAGACTCACAGATGGACCTACTTTTGACAGCGAGGTATGTTGTGATTCGTGCATGTGGTCTGCTAGGCCATCCATAAAAATATTTAGGTTTCCCGTAACCCGACGGACCGTAAATATTGAAAAGCAAATAGAAGTCTGCATTTTTTTATTATTATTATTATTTTTTTTTTTTTTTTACACGAAGGGGACGTAAGTCAGGAGAAATACTCAAATATTAACCAATCAAGAAGTGATTTTCGTCTGCTCCACGCTATCGGCTAAAATTTTGTTTTCGTAAATGGATGCGAATCTGAAATAACTAGCATAAAAAAATGATATAAAATAAAGACTACATAGGCAGTGAAGCAATCAACAGTCTTTTAATCCATATGATGACTGATCTTGATAAAAATAAATATTTTATCCTGTATAATTGTATCTTATGTCCCATTTGATACCTTTGGTGAACTTCTCCGCATTTTAGAGTTGGCTCATCTTTTTCACATGAATTAAAACTACTGCAACATGAAAAAGTGTGGCGGCACAGTGAATCAGCTGGTAAAGTGTTGGCCTCACAGTTCTGAGTACCCGGGTCGATCCAGGCCCCGCCCGTGTGAAGTATGCATGTTCTCCCCGTGCTTGCGTGGGTTTTCTCCGGGCACTCCGGTTTCGCCCCACATCCCAAAAAACATGCAACATTAATTGGACACTCTAAATTGCCCCTAGGTGCGATTGTGAGGGCGAATGTTGTCTGTCTCCGTGTGCCCAGAACAGGGTGTACCCTGCCTCCTGCCCGTTGACAGCTGGAATAGGCTGCAGCACTCCCCGCGACCCTCGTGAGGATAAGCGGCAAAGAAAATGGATGGATGGATAAATAAGTGTAATAAAAAGTAAAATATGAAAAATAATCGCATTGTTGTCTATGAAAAATAAGTGTAATAAAAAGTAAAATATGAAAAATAATCGCATTGTTGTCTATGAAAAATATCTCATCAGTTTTGGGAAAATCCCATTGGTTTCTCTCATTTGTAAACTGCTCCAGGATTATCCCTGTGAGTCTTTCATGAGGCATATGCAACTATTTGGTGACGCGGGGATTTACCCAAACCCGAAGCAAGACATTGAGCGGTGTGAGAATGGTGAAAACACATTCATCAGCTCTTTGGATTATAAGAGTGATTCACTGAACTCCTCAAGCCCCTCTGTCTTTTTATTTCAAATAAATCACAGATCCTGCTTGTAAAAACTTGCCGAGACAAGACAGTGTAAAGCTCTTCAAGTACCCACTCTGTAAAACTCAGTAGAGCGAGCCAACTGGCTGTTTGCTAACCCTCATAAATGTCCTTTTCCCTCCAGACTCGCAACCCAGATGGCTGGAAATCCCAAGAAAGCTTGCAGACAGTCAGCAGCTTATTTTTAGCCCAGCTGTATGAAAATAGCATTCCTACCATGAAACATAATTACTGACAGCACTGATTAATTGGCTTTGGACTTCACAATAGTTGGCAATGAATTAATTAGAGAGATAAATCAGTATGAGTGGATGAGTGCGCAGAATGTAGAATACAGCAAGAAAGACTTAAAAATCAGACCGATAAAATAAGCACTGAGGGATGAAGACGAATCAGAACCTTACTTCAAGGTTTGATCTACCTGGAAAGACCTTAAGGGGGCGATTCTGCACCACATGGAGGATCAGCGTTCTCGCAGTGATGCTGAAGATCTGCCTGGGAGTAAAGTTCACACCGTCGTTGACTTGGAAATTGAACCCTCCAGACATGGCGCCTGGAAGAAAACAGATCCAGAGCGCCTTTTAGTGGATCCTGGAGGCAAAACAGCAACCGCCCGCTGCGATACGGCTTTACCTTTGTGCACAAACAGCAGGTGTCCCTGGTCTATGTGGGCCTGGGTGAAGTTGAGTACTGCGGTCATGGGGGCACGCTTAAGGGCCAGATGTCCGTTGCTGGGTGGGGTCACCACAAAGTGGAGTTCTCCAGGGCCCGTGTCGAGGTCCTGTGCCCTTAAGTCCTCCAGGCCGATCTCTGTGACTGAGGACACCCAAACCTCCACACGGAGCAGACAGACACAAAATGCGTCAACAGAAAATTCCACCTTTGAAAATTAACTGACATTTATTATTTTCTAGTTTACAAGTAGCTATAGCTACAGTATAGCTTTACAAGAAGTCTATTGCAGAAAAGTACCGTAATTTCCACACTATAAACCGAGACTTTGTTCATGCGCTTTCAGCCCTGTGGTTTATGCGCGTGATGCAGCTAATTTGTGTATTTTTGTAACAGTTGCAAGGGGGCACTCAAGCGGAAAAGTCAAGAGTGAGACCGGTGGAATATATGTGCTGAGGAAGTGACTTTTACCGATATGTTTTTTTTTTCTTCTTTTAAATCAGCCCTGTTAGCGCTGTGTTAGCGTGTTGCTGTTGTGTTACTGCCCCATTTAAGTGATTTTTACCAGTATGTTTTTTTTTTTAAAAACTGGTCCTGTTAGCACTGCGCTAGCGTTAGCGCTATGCTAGCACGTTGCTGCTGTGTTACTGCCACGTCACGGCCACTGTTTGGAAAGAAAAGCTAAGGTATATTATTAAAACAAACTCTCTCTGTACAGTCTCTTATTAAATGTCTTATGTTTCAATGTGGATACATGCGGCTTTTAATCAGGTGCGGCTTGTGTATGAACAATAAGCTTTTCCCTTTAAAAATGTACTCTGTGAGGCTTATAATCAATTGCGCTCTATCGTCCGGAAATTACGGTATATATGATAAGTACCGACTAACTGTATCACAAAATGACGAAACAGCCACAACAATAGACACTATATGAATATCACACAGCTGAAGGCCAGTGGAGGCAGCTGTGTCCTTTCCTCCACCCAATGGACGCAGATTGCTGCGGATGTTCAGTTCTCAGGCTATTTTCCCATGACACCCTTTTTATCTCCGTTAGCCTTTTTCCATTGCACATCATCCAATGAAGCATAACAACCACAAAAAAGTAATCTGACTAAAGCAAGAAAGATCCGCATGAATGACCTGTACAAATGTGTCACTTTGACCATTCCAAATGCATTTAGCAGGCATATTTTAAACTGAGACGTGGGTATGAAGTTTGAGAGACACGAGATTTTAATCTTTGTACAGCAAATAGCAGCCCTTTAGCTTTATAGATGTCATTTAGGCTGTTTAGGTCAGTGTTGTAATATTCATGTCTAGTGTCATTCAGTTGGAAATATACAGTAAGAAGCAGTACAATGTACATTGAATTAAAACACAAGAGTGGCATCGCTTTCATTTTTTGCATTCTAACTAAGTCATTACTGTATGTACATTTTATTATTAAGTACAATATTAGACAGCATCTCATAAAATGGAGGCCAGTCAATGAGGTAATGGGGTATACTGTACTGTATAAATTCAGAGTGTAACAATGCATTCAATGATTTAAGGACAAAGAAAATCTAAAAGGCTCATGGTAATTGGAAGGTACAATTCCAGGGCAAAACTAGTGAGCCGTGCAAAAAGTTGACAACAAAGGATATGCATCGAGTCGCCGTGCCGGAGCAGCTATTGTGTAAACGCCGCCACGAACACAGGTCGTAATTCCCACAGACAGTTCTGCACTGAAGATCCAAACTATGACAGTACATCGCCTTTGTTGTTGCCAGTGTCAGTTATGGCTCGCTAGAGTTTACGTGGAGTGATGTACAATGTTAGAAATGGATGTCACCTTGTTCCAAAATGAAGGTGAACTTGAAGACTCATTTTGTCGTTCGAGCAAATTGTAATGGAACTAAAACTGATTTACCTACCATCGTCTCTTTTCCAGGGATTCATGACTCAGTGGAGATAAAATAAATGGATTCGAAATTACAAGCTTTGAGCCAATGTGTTGCTTGCTCTGCGAATAAACGGCACTTACTGGAAACAAAAGCACGGGGTCCTTTTTCCATTAGCACCTGTGACCCACCCACGTGGGACCCTCACACTTCACATCAGCACCATCACAGAACGCCTCAACATGTGATATGCATGCTAGTTAGCGTCCCTCCCGAGGGAATGGCAAGTAGCTCCAGCACCCCACCCCCACCCCCGCTTAGCAGCAAGTCACAGCGGGGATCAGTCTGATGAGCGATATCAGCACTGACTCACCGGATTCAAAGACACATGAGATCAATTTGTCGTTTTCTGGAACCAAATCCCGCGACCTCGGCGGCGTTTCAACAGATTATCAAGCTTTAGCGGAGGAGCTGTGACAACCGTGACAAGATGAGTCGTGTTAAGGTGTTTATAAAGTGCACTGTACATTTTATGTCAGTCTAAATTGCAATTATTTTCCCCACAGTGTTTGTCTCTATGTGCCTTGCAATTGCCTGGCAACCAGTTCAGGGTGTACCCTGCCTCCTGCCCGTTGACAGCTGGGATAGGCTGCAGCACGCCCCACGACCCTCGTGAGGATAAGCGGCTAAGAAAATAGATGGAAGAATGTTCAGATGATGTCATAAATGCTGTTTGCGGGTTAACCCCTTGACTTCGAAGGAGAAAAATGATATATACACCGTAATTTCCGGCCTACAAGCCGCGAGTTTTTTCACACGCTTTCAACCCTGCGGTTAATGTGGTGATGCGGCTAATTTGTGCATTTTTTCTAACGGGCGCAAAGGGGTACTCGAGCGGAAAAGTTAAGAGTGAGACCGGTGGAATATATGTGCCGAGGAAGTGACTTTTACCGGCCCTGTTAGCGCTGTGGTAGCGTGATGCTGCTTTGTTATTGGCGTGTCTCAGTGATATTTAACAGTAAGGTTTATATTAACCGGCCCTGTTATCATTAGTACTAGGGCGGCGCTTGCGTAGGGGGGCACTTGCGGCTTTTACACAGCTGCGCCGTATCTATGTACCAAATGGTATTTCCTTTACAAATGTACTCAGTGAGGCTGGTAACCAGGTGCACTCTGTAGGCAGGGAATTACTGTATATAAAAAACATAGAAGGTAAATCTCAATAATACTAAAAAATAATTTATTAAAATAAAAAATGAAGATGACTTCAATTTCTTTTTTGTTTTAATGCCTGGTATACACACACACACACACACACACACACACACACACACACACACACACATTACCTGAACAATACAGTCCAGATGACAAAATATAGCTGATCCATATATGTACTATTGTACATAAGATTAAACTATAAGCAAAACCATGAAAAACAGCAAGATTTCAGCTCTTAAATTACCGGTTAACTATTTCGAGTTATTTTATTTTTGCCATTATTCTTCCTTTTGTCATTACAAATGTACTTTTAGTTGCACCAGACATTTAAAAAATGAACAAAGCACTGAAGAAAGAAGGATGGTCAAATCATGTTTTTCCATGACTGCTGATTTATGAGCTACAAAGGAAAATACATTTCAGGAGGCCAATTTCGACCTAATTTCCATAGCAAAAATCAGTTTGTTTGGAATTAACCATTCCAACTTCTTTTGGTGAATTTCTCTTTTCAAGTGGTTCCAAATCAACTGGTTATTTTCAGTTTGCACAAATATATGGATTGTAATATGAAAACACCCCTCTCTTTTGTCTCAGACATTGAGTTTCTACAACAGTGTAAGAAATTCACATTGAGTGCTGATGTGACGTGAAGTAGAAGAGAGCCACCTTGTGGACAGCAAGCTATTAAGCACATCTGTTCTAAAGTTGTAAACCCATAGAGGGCCTCTGTGCCTTCTACTGCACTCGCCCTCATTGAGGCCGAAGGTGAGCTCATGCCAAACCATCTGACACACCTACGTACAACTCCCAATATTTCGTGAACCTGAGAAGTGCGCTTTGGGGATGTGGGAGGAAGCCGGAGTGGACGGAGAAAACCCAAGCAAGCACGTGTAGAACAGACTCACCCTGAGGACCCGATTGGCGGTAATCACAGGGGGCTCGTCGTTGATGGCTGTCACTTGGACGAACACACTGCGGGTCTCACTCTGCTTCCTTAGGCTCGTGTCGTTTGCAATCACTGTGAAGTTGTCCGCTAATGATTCGCTGCTGTCGTGGACGTAGTAGATGAAGTCATGCTCCACCTGGTTAAAGTTGGGATATCATTAGGACAAACTTTAAGTGGGTACGCAAAAGATGTGTTAAAATGATTTTAGGATTGATTTCATTCCATACAGAAAGTAAACTGCTTGCTTCTTATAAAGTCAAATTTCTTACGTGTAACACTTTGTGTGTAATGCACTTTGGGATCTTAGTCGGCCTCTAATTTGTACAGATTTAAGGTCCCATTACATCAATTTATTTATTATTTTTAAAATAATCTTTGATGTTTTTTGGCGCGTAGGAGGTCTTCCGAAAACGACGCAGGACGCGTTGGCCCGGCGGACTTGGGAACCCCTCTGCTGGACGAAGTGGCTGGGGATAGGGAAGTCTGGGCTTCCATGCTTGAGCGACTGCCCCCACGGCTCGACCCATAGAAGCGGAAGAAAATGGATGGCGGGAAGATCATTATTTCTGGTTTGCACAATAATTTGGGTAAAAAAAGCCCTTTTTCAAGTCTTCTCCGCCTGCCAATAGAGGCGACCATATTTGTCATTCAATATTCAATATGTAAATTAGCTTTGCTGATGTTTCTACTTTAAATATGGAAAACAACATTTCTCTGATTGGTCCTTGGTGGTCTGACTGCTCCTTATGGTGGCGGAGTTTATAGTGACGTGTCAGTTACATTATGAATATAGTTAAGACCTGTTGTAAAACACAACATGTATGCTTTTATAAATTATATCTCAATGCCTTGGGGGCAACCACTCAGCGGGGGTTGCTCACTCAAAAATCAAAATTTTTTTACGAAGTCACAATCCATGAAACGGGCCAAAACACAGCACAATTCTGGTTCCAAAATGCTTGGGAATTTCTCCAAAACTTAATTCCAGCCATTTATTCCTCATCTCCTCTGACTTTGCCAGGTGATGTAAAATTTAAGATTGGCACAAGGAGCTGTAACAGCACCTCAGCCATTTTTCCTGAGATGAATGGGTATGTAGCTGCGACAAAGTAGCCTGGTACTTCAATAAATAGTAACTTTCTACAGTGCAAACATACTGAACTGCGATCTGTTTTGCATATACCATACACCCATCCGTTTTCTGAGCTGCTTATCCTTACAAGGGTCACGGGGAGTGCTGGAGCCTACCCCAGCTGTCAACGGGCAGGAGGTGGGGTACACCTGAACTGGTTGCCACCCAATCAAAGGGCACATGAAGACAGCCACACTCACAACCACACCTATGGGTAATTTAGAGTTTCCAATTAATGTTGCATGTTTTTGGGATGTGGGAGGAACCCGGAGTGCCCGTAAAAAATCCACACAGGAACGTGGAGAACATGCAAACTCCACGTAGATGGGGCCGGGATCGAACTCGGGACCTCAGAACTGTGAGGCCAATGATGATCCACCGTTCCAATGTTTTGAAAGCCTTATATCAGTTTTCATCTTTTGGAGTTAATTGACAAAACTACATAGAAGTCAGACATAAACCAGGTCAGATACATTTCGACCTAATGTATGTTATGCATAAAATAGTGGGGGAAAAATTTATTTTGATGCAAGGGAACCTTGAAATCATTTTTCCCCCATTAGAAACAATGGTAAGTGAATTAATATGTTCATGGTCAGATTGTGATTTGTGAGGGTAGTTAATTCATTCTTATGCTGGGTCTGCATTGAGCATTCCATTGTTTTATTATGAGAGATGTTGACTTATTGTTGCTACATTGCACTGAGCAGAAACAACAGTTGTGTGTACCATTACTGAACAAAAAGGGGAAAAAAAAAACCAACAGAATAGGCACATTCATACCCAAGCGGCTGCAGCCACAACAAACACCAAGGCATTTAACATCCACATTAAGGCTAATATTTGGTCAGATGCTAACTTGAGCTTGCAACTCTCCACACTCATTTGCTGGCTCCAATGTCACTCACTGGGCCAGGCCCCACCTTTTAGAGCCACACACACTAAAAGTCATTGACATAGTGTGGAACGTGAGAATGCCAACCCCAAGTCAATAATAATAATAATAATAATAATACCAATAAGACCTGCTCCTTTCCTCCACACTTTGTTGAACAATACATATTCCCTTTCCTCAAATTACTGCATTAATTGATGGGATAATTGGTACACAAATCGACTTTAAAAATATTGAATCGATGGCACACTATTAAAAATATATATGTAGTTAATCCTTTCCATGCTGACTGAGCTTACGTCTCCCCAGTTTTTGTGTGACATCAACACTGCATTTTTACACTTGAGCAACAGTCAAATGTAGAAGTAACACTATATAAAATACATATTCCAATACATTGAAATGTTGCAGTAGTTCTCTCATTATCTGTGGAGGATCGTACCTGCCTCCTGGTGAAAGATGTCAAGGGTACACCGGGATGTCGGGAGTGCTCGATGCGGCCATGATGCGGGGGCTTTGTCACATTAAAGAGGAAGTTGATTCCGGCAAAGTGTCGGTTGGTGACTTCAAGTATTTCCCTTGTCAAGGCCTTGTAGCCGCCCTCCTCCACTGTGAAATTGGAAACCCGTAGCGGGATGTGCCGGGGTACGATATCGACCGACATCTTTATGTCAGTGACGTCGGTGACGCCGTTTGTGGCAGCCAGGGTGAAGGTGTCATTGAATTTGTTGCGCTCCACCTGCACGTATTGGACGTTTCCGCCGTTAACATCCTTTTGGGTAAACGTCTTGACAGGAGACTCCTTGCTTCCGATGTAGCGCCCGTCTGCTTCCACAAAAAGTCGTAGAAAGCCATGGTGGGGGCCAGCTTTGACTTTGAACACGATCTCGGATGGCATGTTGTCCTCATGTGTGACCTGTGTGTTAGTCGAAAACATTTTAGACAACAAGACGAGAGAAAAAGAAGAAAACTGAAGATGTCTCACACGTACCTCGAGTTTAGTCTCATCGATCTTGACTGGTTTTCCTTCCTCTACCAGTAGATTGTTGTGATGCTGCACAATGGGTGGCCTCTGATGACTTTCCAGGTAAACCTTTACATGGATCTTCGCCGCAAGGTGGATGTCTTTAGCTGTTATCGTCAGGTTGAAATGGTCAGACAGATGTTTGCTGTCATCATGTTGATAATAGATGAATCCGTTCTTGAGGTCGGACAGTGTGAATGACTCTACGACTATTTCGTTTCGATAAAGCCTTCCGTGCTTAGGCGTGTCAGTCAACTTGAATGTGATTTGCTGGTCATCTCGGACATCCAAATTGGTCCTGACAGCAAAATTGGTTGTGGAAAAGATAACGGACTGTCCCTTCTGCACCAGCAAACCAGTATTATTTACAACTTTCAAGAAAGGGTCCTGTGCATTGATATCTAAAAGACTTGATACAAAGTTTTTGCCATCAGAGACAAAGAGCACAAATCTACCGATGCTTGCGCCTTTATGAATGAACATTACTTTCTTTTCTTCTAAATCCTTTTGCCGAAACTCAAATAGGCGATGACTGGTGTCATTGGCCAGCACCAAATCTCCCACGGGGATTCCACGTCGAATGTAAATCAACTGGCTGTCGTCAAAATCTGAGTCTGGATCATGATAACGCAAATCTTCATCTGTGAGCAGCCTTTGTCCCTCTCTTACTACGTGGAAAACTTTATCAATCACACGTACTGGTTTTTGATCATTTACAAGTTGAATGGAAATTTTGAACGTTCCTTCTTTGGATCCAATTTCATCATTTGCAATGAAAGATTTGAACCCTTTGGTGGTAGAGACGATGAAAGTGAATTCATCCTGATTTGTTTCACTGTCATCGTGGACATACAGGATCCGGTCTCCTAAGAGATCTTGATTGCTGAAAGTTAAGATGTTGTTATAGCTTGAATTTGAATTTGAGTGAGTAATACGAGCAAGCTTCCCATGTTTGGGACTACTTATTACAGTGTAATGCATATCATGCGTAAGCAAAGTTTCTGCAAACAGTTCATTTCTTGTGATCAACTTACTTTCTCCCTCTTGAAGAAAGAGCCCGGCATTCCTGATGAAAACACTGTTAGCGTCGGCTTTGATTGAGAACTGAAAATCGTAGTTTTGGGACTGAGCATGTTTGGAAAGCAAGTGAAACTTGAATCTGTCATGTGTGTCTTCATGAGGCCGGTCAACTAGTTCATAGTGTACTTTTGAATCTGTGATATCTTTTTGACTAAAGGTTGAGTTCTTCATCAAGACTGTCGTGCCAAGCAGCAGTTTTCCTCTCTTTGGTGTGGTCAGAACCCTAAAATAAAGATCCTCTTCAGAGACAATCACACCCTTGGCTGCAGCAAACAGGTACTCTGAGTCAAGTGTCACTTTTCTAACTTTATCCAAGGTCATCATTATATTCCTCACCAAGTTGTACCTCACCCATTTCACAGTGATCGGGAAAAGTATTTCTGTAGTTGCCCTTGCGGCCACGTGGACTTTAGATTTAAAGTGATCTGTGACATTGGACGTCTGGATCTCATGGCACGTGCTCACATACCTTAGACGTCCTTTTTCTAGAAGCCTTTGAGAAAACGACTCAGCGGGCCTCCATTCACCACTTGAGTGAAGTCTCTGGAGTTCTCCATATTGTGGTTGTTCAATTACATCGTAACGGATCTCAACAACTTGTCTCACCGCGTTGGTTTCCACAGACAATTGTTGTGAACTAATTGTAGCCGTCTCTCCTTGATTGATATTAAGACCTGTGTTGTTGGCAATTTTATACTCAAGCGCTATTGCCATCACTCTTAATACAACTGTGTTGCTCACCTTCTCCCCATCACTGACTCGAAGCACAATCCTTGAGTTTCTAACCCCTGTGTGAACATAATACACTCTCAGTTCTTGCAAGTCTGAGAGAGAAAATGATGTCACTGCTGTTCCTTGGTTATCCTCAATTTCCAAATAGCCTGCATCTGCATTCAGGTTCCCAAGCACAGTAAAAACAAGACTGTTATCATTGCTGTCTATGTCTGTGGCCCTCAAAACATCCGGGGTGAGGCGTTTTTTAGAGTTTTCCAACAAGACAAAAAGATTTCCTTCGGGGAGACTTAATTCAGGTGCATCATTGGTCGGTGTTACCGTAATGTTAAAACGGTATAATGTGTTCGCCCTGAGATAATCCGGGACTTCTTTACGACTGCTGGAAGATATTGAAAACATGAAGAAGTCATCTGGATCTTCAGAGCCTCCATGGATATACATTACTCGCTCATGCCAAAGGTCCAACATGCTGAAGGTGTTCTGAGGTTGATCTTGATCCACATCAAGCCTGACCTGGCCATGAAGTGGGTGATCTTGAATTTGAAATAAGATCTGAGACTGACGGATACCAAGCGTCTTGAAATCCAAGAGTACCTTGATGTGTTTGGCCTCAAGAGATGCTCGACCACCTTCTTCAACGATGAGGGGTTTTAACTGCACAAAATCAGTGCCGTACCTCCTGTCCAAACCTCTTGCAAGTGTTAACGTGTACAATGACGGTGTTGGGGTCACCAAGAAAAACAGGGATTCCGGGGCACTTGTTGGACTCATAGTTGTTGACCATACTGGTTCTTTCTCAGGTTCACAGCCAACTGAGATATCCTTTGTAACAACTGCATTGGCAAGTCCCATCTTCACTCTGTTCACTTCAATATTCTTCATACATCCTTTGAAGGAGCCTCCGTGCATCCGTTTTCCTGACACAGACATCAATTTCACCTTTCTGACTTCTGATCTGGAGCTGTCATCGACACCTCCAATAAAGACAGAGCCTTTAAACTGCAGCCCTTTCGAGCGAGAGACAATATTGCTTTTTACCATTTCTCCATCAACCATTAACTCAAGTGTTCTAGAATATAATCGCATTTTGATAGCATGCCATTTCCTGTCATTGATAAATGAAAGAGAACGAAGCTCTGTTATGCTACCACCTTTCCGAATGATAGCCACAAGCAAGCCTTCTTGAATTTCTAATGCCACAAAGTCTCCCTCTTTGGCAGAACTGTACAAGAGTATACCCTCTCTGGCTGAAGTATGCACAGCACACTCAAACACCGCTTCTTGCTGACCATTCCAGTGGGGAAGAGAAATGTAAGCTCTTGAGCTAAAGAAGCTAATGGGGTCCTCTTCGGTGGCAAAAAATTGGGGACTACAACCGAGAGACACCTCATGGACAGTCTTGAAACCAGTGTATGGCCTCAGCGATGACAGCAAGTTATGTTCATTGAATATGACGTCCTCCATGCAACCTCGATAGCCAATCGGTTCTCTGGGGAGGTAAAGTCTGTCAAGGCCAACTGAACCTCCCACATAGACACCATCAAAGATGGTGAGAACATGATGCGGCCCAGGGATCTTTACACTTGTGTGGAAGTTCTTGTCTACCGTTAGAGTGACATTCCGCTTGATGTGGGTGACCTCCACCGAATGCCAGGCAAGGTCATTGAGCTGCGTTCCTCTCTCAGATTGTAATAGTTGCTCCCCAGATCCCAAGTCCAGTTTCAGCTGAGGAAACAAAGACATAGCGTGTAACAAGACAGCCACACACTGTATTCAAGGACTCATTTTAAAGAATATCACCTGTTATAATGGTCAAATTTGTCTACGATTCCATGCAGGAAACAAATGATTATCTCTTTGCCTTAAGCCAAACCCTGATTGCATCATGTCACCTTCTCAGACTAATTTGGATGACGTGCTTGTCAAGGCTTGCTGTTCAGTCCCTGCTAATCGTGCGAGGGCTTCCAGGGAAAGACGCTCAAGCCTGACTGAATTGTTCACTTGTGCCAGTGAACACAACAATTATTTGGTGGCCTGAGCCTGTTGAAGGATTGGGGGGGGGGGAGATGAACGCCCCTCATCATGCTCGCTGAAGAAAGGCAATGAAAAACTGACTCACTGCGTGCTCCATCGTCACAATTGGAAGTTTGGTCACAATGATTATTCAAGTTAAGACAGCAAACCACAAATTGCATTCCAAAGGACTTTTGTTTTGCAACATGTAGATTAAGTACATTCTCGGGAAGCACCATTAATTTATGGTGAATTGACAACACTGTGTACCAGTATTTCATAACCATTCATTAATCACCAACTGTTTGATAGTGGATGAGTGGGCCTACCAACTGACCCAGTTACTCCGCCTTGTATTTTAGTCAAACTTATCACCACAACTCAGTTTTTGATTGAGAAGACATTATTCGACAGGACAGTATGACCTTCTTGTCATACCAAGCATTTTTAATATTAAAGGACTGTCATAATTAACATGTATTGGTTGGGTCCAGGTTTATGTGCAAGTCAGTCTTGAATAAGAAACCCTGTAAACGTTTGACTTGTGGGATTTATAGGAATTTAAAACAAAAACACCAGCTTTAATGGATACTGGCTACTTCCCGCAAAAACTAATTTCCAGCCAGACCAACGTGACAAGTGCACTGTATCACCGAATCATTTATTCCTATGTTTTGCGACTGCCTGTAACAATAGCTTATTGATTAGCATGGCTTTCAAATTGTCTTAGCATATCAACCCCCCCGTGATCCCTTCGTGACACTTGTAGGAAGCATCGTAAGAAATGTATCTTATTCGCTACCATCGAGAAGATGATTAGTGACTTACAATGGGTTGACAGCGGACGGAAAGAGAACATTCGGCTCCGCGGCTTGGCACACGTGGAACGTAATAGAAAAGTGTGCACCACGTAGCTGTTCAAATGTGGACGTGACCGTTTTGTCGGGTTTTGGATTTTTTTCCCCCATCCAAGATTCAGAACAATCAGTGTTACAGCTGTAAGATTCAGTGATTTTCATAACAAATGCATGCAAGGTGCATGTGTTCAAGACAAAAAAAAAAAAAGATGATTCTTTTCTGTAAAATTATCATTAACCATTTATCCTATATATCATGTACTGTATTTCCAATTACAGTAATATACTGGTGAAATAAATTACTCACTGTTAAATTCTGGTAACCCTGTAATCCAAAACACTAATAATATGATAATATTTTGAAATACATTTGCATCAGTTGATGTACCATTTAATTACAATGACATACTTCAATCTATCGTATACTGGTGAAAATAAATTAAGCTTTAATCACTTTATGGCGAAAGTGCTGTGATCCCAAAATATGGTACGATACTGTTAAAATAAAATCCCAGTAAATACACATACACATCCCTGCTGCCAGTAATCTACAGATATTTGTTTTTACAGTGAAATAATTTAGAGTACATCTTGTCTCCAGCACATTGTGCATGTTCACAGTGTACAAAGATTTAGCTTGGCAGATCTGCTTACGGAGCACTTTGGAACAGTCAGAAAGGTACAAATGTATTTCACTGCTAAATCCTTCCTGCAGTTCGCACAGGGCTAAAAATAGTCCGTCCTGGTATGTCATATTTCACATTAATCTAAAATGGAATTAAATTCTTTCCAAATGCCATTGAGGTGGTAAAAATTGGAATATGACCAATATTTCTACGAGAAATACGCATGCAAAGTCAGACGAAAGTCAAATTTGAAAAAAAGGCTGCATGAAATAGTTTTCTATTGTGTAACGGATGATGACATTGGCGTGTGTCTGGACCGAAGTGGGTTCTCACACAGGGTGGCATTCAAGCTAGAATCATAAACGCGTGAAGCCCATCCGTGAAATAAATCTCTTGCGCCATTCCAATTAAGACATCAATAGTGGTGAACTTCATTTTAGCTTATATGACTGTCATAACAACTAAAAAAAAAACTCGAAACATTGCTCATAACATTTTATAAAGGCCATAGTTTAGTAGACAGTAGAATGGATTATTCAGTTTTCCAATATTTACTACAGTGACAAAAATCCTCACAAAAATGAATTGAAAATGTTAATTGTGACAATAAACACGATGGGTAGACAGATCAGAGGGCCTTGAGAATGTGCAGCTGTGACAAAGAGGAACTGGTATGGCGCTGGCACTGAGCTCGCGTCACGCAGACTTGTCTGCTTACGTTACCGCGTCAAGAGACTGACACTGTCAGTGGCGCCGGAGTCATCGCTTCGGGTCGGTCAGCGGATGGTGTCAGCACGACTTTTCGTAGGCATGTGTACGCTCGTGCTATGTATGCTTGAGTACATATGCTCATGCGTGGGGGGCCACGGATGTACCCACCTGCAGGCGACCGCCGTTGAGCTCTAACAGAAAGTAGACGCTCTGGCCGGCGGCAAGAAACAGCAGGCCGTTGGTACTAGAAGTTCGGAAACGAATGCGGACTTTGTTATGGTCGGACGACTCTCTTGCCTTCAGCTGTACAAATCCATCGCCATAAAAGGACACTGGAGAAAAACATGGCAGAAAGCCCAGAGTGGCACATTTGTGTTAAAAAAAATGACTCCATACATACTTCTCACCTTTGACTTTCATTATTTTTGCCACAATCTATTATGCTCATTGTGTGTCAATGAGAAGGAAAGAACGAGAGTGTAAATACAGAAACCCAAGAGCAAGTAAAATATTGTGGTCTTTATATAGCACACAGCTGACATTTAGATATAAAAGCAGCGCTCTAATTAGCATTCTGCTTGTTCTTACGAGAACAGCATGGACATATACACAGACACACACACACATTTCTGAGAACATTCCATTTTTTCCCCCCGAGGGTATTATAATAACCTTAACCTAAACTTTCCTTGACCTTCAGCAAGTTTTTGCCTGGAAGTCTTTAACATTATGAGGAGCACAAAAGGAAAAGCATGTTGGCAGTGTACATCATAAATTATCTTCACTTCATATCTTTGTTGGACAAAATTGTATATATTTTTGGGGTGGGCATAATAATTAGGTCTACATTCATAAACTAAAACGAGTCCTTGCTTTTTTAAAGAAAAAAACTCCAGGTTGTCTCTGTATGAAATACTACATTTGGAAGAAAAGCGTTTTTCCAATTTCAGCATGACGTATGAATTTAGCAGGCGTCGGATTTGAACTTCACAGGAGCAGGGTACAAACGTAGGGTCCGGGCGAGTCAAGCAAGTTCAGACCCGTCCCTCCCTGGCGGCAACCTTCAAGCAGAAAACTTCAAAGGTTCCGACATCCTCACATTTTGTAAGGTTGCATGTTCCTTTAAAGGCGTACAAACTAGGACAGATCCATCTGTTTCTTCTAGCTCACCTCCCTGCCATTTCGCATCAGCCTGTAATCTGAACTAACGTGCGCTGAAGCTGTCCTGTCCAAGCCTTCATGCCCAGGCACCAGCAACATGGCTTTCAATCACCCAACACACACATAGTTCAAAAATCAACAAATATGTTTGCCTCTGTTCTCTAATACAGATCCTTCTTCTTAAAATGAAATTGACGACAGTCAATAGGTTCTTTATTTTTTTCTTCAATCCAAATTCACAAAACTGTGTCAATTAACCAGACAGCTATCATGGTATAGAGCTCGTGCACCTACGTCATTAAAATAACGTGACTTTTGTTTACGTCTCCATATTGCCGGCCTAACAAAGCATTGTTCAATGCTAAGTCGGTTGGAGACAACTTATAGCACGACGCCCATAGTCTTGTCCGATACCGTTAGACATTTAGAAGGTAAAAATAAATGAAGGTACGTGGCAAAATCAGATAAACTCAGCATAGAGGACCTGTATTTAATGCCGAAGTTGATGTTTTCCCCGATAAGAAAGTGGACTGTTAATTCGCTTCCGCTTCTCTTGGACAACTGGATCTACACATGTACCTGGTGAGTAAATCGTCGAGATTTACAGGGAAGAGTTTGAAAGCGTAGAAAACTCTGGACACAAACAAATACTTCATTGCTGGATCTGTTCTCAATAAGGAATAAATCCCACATAGTGACAGGTTGACGGCTCGTGAATGCAAAAGCGTGTTCGGCCACACATTAACCTTTGCCGGAATAAATCGATCTTTTCAGTAAGTATTCAATACAAATACCAATATTTAAATAAATGACCCCTGGTTTTACACAAACTCGTATTTATTATCTATGATTGAAGAAAAAAAAAAAAAAAAAAAAAAAAGAGGACCGAGTCTCCAATAACGTACACTGAAGCGATCACAGCCACACTTAACCTCCGTAAACCTCTGTGACAGAGTTTTTTTTCTAATACACATTGTTCTCAAATGAGCCAACTTGGCATTATAAATACTTTTTGGTAATTTGAGATTGAGAAGAATAATTCCTACCTGAAATTAAGTGATCACTACACAGGCGTGTGTGTATTTTGGTTGGGCACCATCTATCACGTTTAATTTATATATTTACAGATATTTTCTATTTTCTGCTGGTATTCCATAGAATAATCTCTTTGAATATCTGTCTCGTCTGTTGTGACAACCAACAGCACAACAAGTCTCGGGTATTGCAAATATTCTCCTCCGATTCAACATCTCCCACGTCGGGCAGCTCTGTTTGACCGGCAATATGGCACCGTGAAAATTGTGACGTCACATGCATGAGCTCTATATAGTAATCCACAATGGATGATACTCGGATTTACAATGGGGCCACTGCTTACCACTGAGGAAAATAATAAGTACCACCATCATGACCAACATTGGCATAGCAAAAACGAGAAATGCTTTATTCCTAAAAACTGGCATATTCAATATAATTGTAAACTACGGTGCTATTTTACAGTCTGAACATTACCACTCTTTAAATGGAGGAAAAAGAAAAAGAAAAACTCTCCATTTTAAAACCTTTAACTGTCAAACTCATTGTTTAAAGCAGGGGTCTCAAACTGCCGGCCTGTGGGTCATTTGCGGTCCACAAGATAATATTTTGTGGCCCCCACCTCAATATGAAAGTGTAATGGTAGTTCGGGCCTCAGGTTTTATATGGATGGCACTTTTACAGTGTTGTGTTCAGAGCAGACCAATCACGGTGGGGTAGATGGCTATCGGGCGTGTGACATCGGCCGGGTTTGATGGAAGCAGAGAAAGTAAAGGAGTTTTTATTTTTTTTTAAGTTTTGCACACAACTTGTAAACACAAGCGTCCTTCATCTTATTTTATGTTTTAAAAAAAGATGTTTGGGAAGATTTTAGATTTTTTTTTTTCTATTTCTAATTGAAATTCTACATAGGTCTATGTGTGCTTAGGGTGCAGCAATGCCTCAGCCAGACTCCCCCTTCAGTGGCCCCAAGGTAAGTTGAGTTTGAGACCCCTGGATTAAAGTAAATCTTTAGCATTCTACGCTGTCAGTTTCGAAAGGCAACAATGCTCAGGAAACAAACTCTCGCTTTCTTTTTTTTAAATTATCAAACATACCACTTACCGTAATTTTCGGCCTATAAGCCGTGACTTTTTTCACACGCTTTCAACGCTGCAGATAATATGTGCATTTTTTCTAACGGCCGCAAGGGGGCACCCGAGCAGAAAACATAAGAGTGAGAACGGTGGAATATATGTGCCAAGGTGTGTCACTTTTACCGGTCTGGCCCTGTTAGCGCTGCGCTACCGTTAGGACTGTGTTAGCGTGTTGCTGCTGTGTTACTGGTGTGTCTCAGTGATATTTACCAGTATGTTTTTTTTTTTTTTTTAAACTGGCCCTGTTTGCTTGGCGGTGCTAGCGTTAAACTCTGTGTACCTTCGTTCTTTGTAAGAGGCCCCGTAGCTCAGTGGTTAGAGCACTGGTTTGGTAAACCAGGGGTTGTGGGTTCGTACCCCACTGGGGCCTCCACTACCTGAGAAGGGTTGCGTCAGGAAGGGCATCCGGCGTAAAAATTGTGCCAAACATATATACGCGATCATCTGAGATGAAACGCTGTGGCGACGCCGAAAGGAAAACAACAACCTTCGTTCTTTGTAAATATCTCGTGTTTCAATGTGGGCACTTGCGGCTTTTACACAGCTGCGGCGTATGTATGTACCAAATGATGTTTCCTTTACAAATGTACAAGGTGAGGCTTATAACCAGGCGTGCTCTGAAGGCCAGGAATTACAGTAATTTATTACTTTTTCCAATAATCAATTTTTTTTGAGAAAGTAAAAAAAATAAGTGAAATAATAAGTAACATCCATGAATCTGTGTGGAGTCTATGCAACTTAGTTATAGATCCTGAATAAAGGTGAAGAATGCTTTGTACAACATTGTGAAATGTGCAATTTTCAAGCATTTATCTTAATTTCTCAGTAAAAAGTAGGCCACAGGTAGGAGATAAGTAGCTGTAAAGTCAACAATTCGACAAACTAGGTTGTATATTGTTCAGCCTCGGTGAAATTGGTTCCTCCACTGAGTGCATTCCAGATTATTCTGTATTGTTCCTATTTGTGCTGACATTTAATTTTACCTTTCATCTCTCAGTCAGTCAGATGCAAGGATATTGCATCCATTAGGGAGTTGTTCAATTAGGCCAAATACAGTATCAACAGAATTCTTATGTGCAAAGACACAGAGTGTATTGAATGTGCATCTCCTTCAGAGGGTAGAAGGAAAATCTGTAACATTTGCCCTTTTACTGCATCGACAAGGATGGACGTGCACACTCGGGCGCATTTTGCTACGACCGCGATGACGTTTAATATGTCTGACTGAATGTCACGCTTGCTTAAAAACACAAGTTTCCACTCAAAACGTACTCGGTTATGCAGAGTTTCATTCTTACAGAATGCCAGCAAGACACTAATAATGGGTATTTTTTGTGAGAGGAGAGTGTCGTCAGCCGTTTTGCGACAAACACTTGAAACCGGGACATTTTGGGAACGACCGCAACGAGAGAGAAGACAATGGCTACAAGTAAAAAGAAAAGCATGTTCTGTCAGCTCTGCGCACAACAAAGCAGGTCTTTATTGTTAATTAGAGAGGCAAGACCAGGGCTTGTCACTGCTTGTGTGCCAAAGTTTATCCAACAAATCGGAGATTCAACTTGACTCAAGTGTCTCTTTTTGTTTGTCAAAGCCCTACATGGGGAACCGGCTTCTCACGGAATACGAGAGTAATCTGTATGGGCACAAAGGAAAGCAAAGGGATACAAGTGTAATGAAAAGTATGCACGCTTTGAAGATTGCTCAAAATTGTCGATATTTTTGGGATACTCTAATGTATGACGTCAGCACATTTGATCAAATGTCATTCCTGCCAGCTCTCGTGACCCTTGTGCGGATTAGTGCCTTGGAAAATTGATATATGGACATTCTAGCCAGCATCAAAGTTTTAATGATGTGTGTGCGTGTTTTGCAAAACATTTTCTGATAGACTACATTACTAATTAATTATGGTGCGCAACCAAATTACACACACGCTTGTGTAGCGATCGCTTCATTTCAGGTCGGAATTATTCTTCTCCATCTCAAATTTCCAAGAAGTATTTATAATGCCAAATTGGCTCATTTGAGAACAATGCGTATTAGAAAAAAAACTGTCTGCAGAGGATTATGGAGGTTAAGTGTGGCCGCAATCGCTTCAGTGTAACTTCCGTGGAGCCGATTCTGTCTTCTTTTTATATTTTTTTCCCAATCATAGTTAAGGAATGCAAGTTTGTGTAAAACCATTTAGGTATTCGTATTTGTATTGCATACTATCTGAAAAGCTCGATGGATTCCGGCAAAGGTTAACGTGTGGCCGAACGCTTCCGCGTTCATGAGCCGTCAACCCCTCACTATACGGGATTTATTCCCGATTGAGAACTGATCCAGCGACCAAGTATTTGTATGCGTCCAGACTTTCATATGCTTTCAAACTTTTCCGTGTAAATCTTGACAACTTACTCACCGGATACATGTGTAGTTCCAGTTGTCCAAGACAAGCGGAAGGAAGCGAATTAACAGTCCAATTTCTTATCGGCGAAAACATCGACTTCAGCATTAAATACGGGTCCTCTATGCCGAGTTTATCTAATTTTTTCACGGACCTTCATTTATTTTCACCATCTAAATGTCTAACGGTATCGGACAAGACTGAGCGTCGTGCTGTTAGACGTATTTTCATGTCGTCTCTAACTGACTTAGCATTGAAAGATGCTTTGTTAGACCGACAATATGGCGAGGTAAACAGAAGTCACATGATTTTATGACGCAGGTGCACGACCTCTATAGACTTCCATAATTCATTTACTGTAGTAAGTCCCTCCCACACTTCTGTTGTATAGCAAGGTTCACGACCCTTCTTCTGCATGTTTCTTCTCCTGTCCCATCTTGTCCTGTCTTTCCCTAACAGGGTGTACAACATCCATATTTAATGTTTCCTTGTTGAAGATATACAGTATATAATGATTTACTTCTCATTCTGGTGATACAGTAATTAACACTTTGCTGAACAGAACCAAATAAGTACATAATCATGACAGTTACATTTTTACATTGTATTTAATTGGAATTACTGTCATAATTATTTATTTTTTGATAAAGTAAAATACTGTAATACTATTTTCTACACTATAAAAACATGTTGCAAACATTTTGGTGCTTTTTTAGGCCATCTGGAATGGATTAACTGCATTTCCTTTAATTTCAAAGGGGAAAGATGATTTGAGAAACCACTGTTTTGAGTTAGAAATGTGGTCACGGGACAAATTAAACTTAAATCAAGGCACCACTGTACAGGGATTTCTAACATTATATCATATTTCAAGGTTATGAACGGCACTGAAAACAATTTTGTGCAGCAACTTGGGAATATGTTGTTCCGCTCCATTTATAAATCAGTCCATATTGTTTTTCATCGATCCATCCATCCATTTTCTGAGCCACTTATCATTGTTTTATAGTAATGCCATAGAAGTGCTTTATAGTCACATATCACAAAAATTCTGATTTAGGTACTGCGTTAGAATCAGCTATTAATAGACTACTTGCGCAATTCAACTTGCATACAAATTTGAGTTATGTCATCACAACAGGAGACAGGACTCCTGTATTGAAATTGAAATGTTGTTTCAACAAATTCTAGGCTGACCGTTGTCACGGGCCGAATCGTGTCCACTACTGTTGCTATTTCCAAATCCCGACGGAGTGAAGTCACAGTGAAGTGATTCCTGACTATCCCCACCGGCACAGCCCGGATGAGTGAAGCACAGTGAATTTATGTGACACGGGCCCTGGATGAAATCGAGCAGACGAGGCTAATGAATACATATACGAGTGTAAACAACGTATACCGCCATCAATATAACTTACATGCACAGCCTCATCCCTATAGGAAAGCCGTCTGAAGTCACTTGAGTGTCTTACTGTCGTCACCAAATGCTTCTTTGTGTAACGAGTGAGCTTTGCTGCACATCCTGCATGCGCGTAAATGTTTCTTACAAACCATTTCATCCACACATGCTGCTGATAAAAAGTAGAAAAATTAGAATTCTGGTGAACCTGCAGGTTAAATTCACATCCAATATTAGAGCGGTAAATATCGTTGGGACCTTTATCCATCCACCACCCAACCACACATTTTCTATATCACTTGCACCTATGGTGGATTTAACCTTCGATGAACCGAACATTGTTTTGTTTTGTTTTTTTGCAACAAAGGAGGAAGCCAGAGTGCCCAAAGAAAACCCATGCAAGCACGGAACTGAGATTCAAACACCCGACCTTAAAATTGGGAAGCTGATGTGCTAACAACTAGTCACAACGCTGCCCCTCCAAAAGAAAAGATTTCAGATTCCAATTACATAGTGTTTGTAAATCATATATATATATATATATATATATATATATATATATATACACACACATACAATAAAGTCTCGTTTGGGAAATTACAGGTAGTACAGGTGTGTCTAATTAAGTGATCAGTGGGTGGGCATTTTTGATTATGTATTCTTTAACACATTTCACCGTAATATCGTCGACTTAATAATACGGTACTTTCATCAAATGATTTTCCGCATTTTTCCCATCAACAGGTTACTCTAAATGACAGCTTGCCACAGCAATCGTCACTTTTGACCTTTTTAGGTATTTGCTGGGAGTGGTAGCCTTTGACCCCTCAACAACAACAAATTAATGAATGTAAATTCTGACCTAAAAAAAAATACATTGCGCAGCAACAATCTAGAAGAAGCAGAAAGTATATGTTGCCTTTTGTGGCGTATAATAGTTTTTAAAAATTCACGCATACCTCCGGACGCTAGCTCGAGCAGGAGCGACCACCAGAGCAGCCCACAAACGTGCCATAGCAACTTCTCCGGCGCTCTTTTCCCAAAGGAGAACATCTTCCTTCGCTAAGTCGACATTTCACATGCTCGCACACGTCTTTGGGGTCCAGCCCGACGCAGCGTTGCAGTTTGGTTGGGTTCTTTAAGAGAAAACAGCGAACGGCGGACCACCGAGCTCCCGACAACGAAGGCTCCACACAGACAACTCCAGAAACTCCGCCTCGTGAGCGCGCCGGCGATGCGGTGAACGCGCGTACCAAAATAACAGCACAGAGAAACGTCGTGGGTGATTTATTTTTGCAATTTATTTACATCTTGGCTATTTTTAATATAATACAAAAGTGATTGTAATAGTACAGTAAATTTCGCCATTGTATTAATTCTATGTTATTTTTTTGCTAACTTGTCACTTGTTGCCCAGCAGAGTTCATTGGGCTCGATCATTTCTGACCTGCAGCCAATGAAATAAAATGTAATTTGATAACCACGCCCACTCAACTGTTTGAACGGAAAGGAATAATAATCCAAAGAAACGGGAAGTCAGACGATCTCTAATTAAAGTTCATGTCGATGAAGAACTTTATCATACAAGGCTGGGCATCCACGTAAATTAAAAATGCTAACGAGATTTAGGTCCAGCCACATTTCCTGGCCCTGCTACCGCATTCCGTCTGCACAGAGAAATGCCACCAGCTGATACAACGAAAAAGAATCCTAATTTTTTTTTGTAACAAACTACAAAAAATAAAATGAGAGGTGATTATTACCTCATGATCCGGTGATGTCACTGTTCGTTCCTACGCCGGTAGTTTTCCAAGCCCAGCAATATTGCAGCTTTCCACGTATAGCACACGACTGTTACATTAATTTACCATTGATTTGAAGTAGAGACAACAAGTCCCTATTTTTAACTTTTGTTGCAAACTGGAGTTAATCTGCGCAAAAAAAACCTTCTGTGTCGTCTCCATTAGCGCAAGGCTGACCTGTTCCATTAAAAGTATAAGGATTGCATGAAGAAATTAATAAAATATTCACTTACATCACTGGCTGATGGGATATTCTTATCCTGCTTTGATCAGCTGTAAAATAATTAAAATCAAATTTGCTGCATTATGAGGTGCCAATAGACAGGTGATTTTTCAAAAGATGATTTACAAAATATTCTGCTGTCAGGGCATAAAGACAATTTTAACAAATATGATTAACCGAAAATACCAGCTTTAATAAATTAAAATGGGTTAAGCGCAAGCTCCCTACAACTAAGATAATGAATAAAATACATTACAATTATAAGGCCTTATTGGTGCACATTAATGTGCAATAGTTTCAACCTGTAAAACAAAATAATAAAATGTAGCACTGGTCAATGATCAAAGATTCATGGATCAATGATTCATTTATTAGGTCTAAAAACATAACGACCCTTATTAGAATGTCAAATTTTAGTCCAGCTTTACACAACTTTGCACTTTAGGTACATTTGTTATTCATAGCCAATCACAGGGCACATACAAACTATTCATAATTCAGGACCACCACTATGTTATTGCTATTGATTGCACTTTTTTCTCATCAGTATTGGAGTCGAACTAATAACAGACTTATAATTTAACATAAATAATGTAAAATTTAACAGAATACTGATAATATAATACAAAAACCACATATAAAATGTAATATAAAAATGTGAAAAATGACAGAAATATGCCTTCCCATCCGCAGATGTGACATCATCTGACTTTCACAAGTTTCCTGTATTGGTGTTTAATGCAGCTGTAGATGGCGTGGTAGAACCGTCGCTCGGGCGCCATGAGGTCGACGATCATCTCCCTGTGGTCGACCTCGGGCAACACGTACAGAAAAGACTTCACGGACAGCGACGTGAGGAGCTCAGAGAACTTGGCGGAAGCTTCTGCCGGAACCATGATGTCTCTGGCCCCGTGGATCAATGTGAATGGAGGCAACCTGGAAGGAGCAGAAAGAAGGAATTATTGTCGCCTTAATAAAATATTACCGTAATTTACGGCCTACAGAGCGCACCGGATTGTAAGCCTCACCCAATACATTTGTGAAGGAAATACCATTTGGTACATACATAAGCTGCACCTGTCTAAAAGCAGCAAGTGCCCGCATTTTAACACAACATATTTACCAAGAAAGACGGTACACAGAAAGAGTTTTCAAAGTTTTAATACCTTAACTTACTTACTTAACGGCTGGTTAAAAAAAACAAAAAAACAGTCAGGGCAGCTTAGCACTAAAAGAGACGGTTAAAAAAAACATACCTAAATCACTGAGAAACGGTAGTAACACAACAGAAACATGCTAGCGCGGCGCTAACGCAACCCAAATAGGGCCGGTTTAAAAAAAAAAAAAAAACGTGCCGGTAAAAATCACTGAGAGACAGCAGTAACACAGCAGCAACACGCTAGCGCAGCACTAAGAAGGCTGGTTAAAAAAAAACTGGTAAAAGTCACTTCCTTGGCACATATATTCCACTGGTCTCACTCTTACCTTTTCCGCTCGAGTGCCCCCTTGCGGCCGTTATAGGCCGGAAATAACGTAAAGTATTAGCCACTCGCCTGCTCAGTTTGTCCTGGTCGAACGTCTCCAGCCAGTGCGTGGGTGAGTAGTACGCAAAGTTCTCCACTCCATTCATGGCTTTATGCATGGCCGAGACGTATTCCACACCTCTTTTCTGCTCATACTCGTAATGCTCCACGATGTTATACACACCGCTGAGCCCTGCTCAAAAAAAGTCAGCCATAAAGAATTTGAATCAATTGATTCAATAGCGATTGACATTTTTCCACATTTGTAATAATAGTCAACACATGTCCCGGCATTCTCCATTTTCCTAACTACACATGAAAACACTTTAATTGCTGTTAATATTAACACCTAACCAAGTTTTTTTTTTCCTTTCTAAGATCATTTTACACTTGAGACTATGTGAGCCCCTGGAGGCACGTCATGAAAACAATGAGACCCAGCCCTAGAAGAACGAGTCCCCCGTAACTTAACATCATGGAATACGCAATCCTCCGTCCGCTACATCGCAGTTCTTGCTTCATGATCTATTCTCATTGCAGATTGCGGCTCATTAGGTAGGGCCAGTAATCCGGCGACTAAAGAATTGCTGGTTCGAACCTCGGCTTCCACTGTCCTAATGTTGAAGTGTCCTTGGCAAGACACTCAACCCTAATTTGCGCCCAGTGGGCTTGGCAGCGGCTTGCATGGCAGCAGTCGCCCGTTGGTGTATGAATGTTTGTCTCAGTGGGTGAATGGGAGGCTTTGTAAAGCACTTTGGGCACCGTGAGGGCGCAGGTAAGCTTCAGCCCATCTAACAGTTTATTACAGTTGTTACTATTAAATACATCCATTCATTTTCTTTGCTGCTTATCCTCACGAGGGTCGTGGGGAGTGCTGGAGCCTATCCCAGCTGTCAACGTGCAGGAGGTGGGGTACACCCTGAACTGGTTGCCAGCCAAACGCAGGGCACATGAATACAAACACCCAGACTCACAATCACACCTAGGGCCAATTTAGAGTGTCCTATTAATGTTGCATGTTTTTGGGATGTAGGAGGAATCCGGAGTGCCCGGAGAAAACCCACACATGCACGGGGAGAACATGCAAACTCCACACAGGCAGGACAGGGATCAAACCTGGGTCCTCAGAACTGTGAGGCCAACACTTTAGAGCTGCTTCTCCGTTGCGCCATACGATTAAATATTTTATTGTTTACTGACTATGGTGTATTTTTGACCTGATAACGATAGCACATTTTTTAGGACATATTCTCAAAACCTTTCAAGATAGACGATAGGATGGGTGTTTATTTTATATCACTCGTAAAATATTAGAGAATAACAAAGAACTGTACACATTTTACAAATTCAGATTGTAATTTTTGATTTTCATTGTGTCTTTGCTGCGCAAAATGAGCATTTTGACCCGATAAACTAGAATGCGAGACCACTTAATTCGAGCCTTGCGAGCAATGCTGCGCATCAGTGGTCACAGATTCATCCCACTCTATGCTTCCTTGGTCACTTTTATGCGTCTAGGACGCGGGACGCACCTCAAATGTCCCTGTACAGTATCAACTTGTCTGGAACAATGCAGATTCTCACCGATGACTCCTTTGATCACCGACGCCAGGTCTTGCTGCTTGCTCGCCTCAATAAAAAGCTCTTCCCTTGCATCGAGGAGAAACAGCGTGGTCAGTGCGCACAAGTGCGCACCTGCCGAATGGCCAATTAAAATGATATTGTCCTGCAAATGACAGAAATAAAAGGTGTTACCGTAAATCCAGCCTATGAGCCGCGACTTTTTTCACACGCTTTCACCCCTGCGGCTTATGTAGTGATGCGGCTAGTTTGTGCATTTTTTTCCCTAACGGCCGCAACGGGGCACTCGAGCAGAAATGGTAAGCGTGAGACTGGAGGAATATATGTGCCAAGGAAGTGACTTTTACCGGTACGTTTTTTTTAACTGGCCTATTAGCGCTGAACTAGCATTAGTGCTGTGCTAGCATGTTGCTCTTTCTCAGTGATTTTTACCAGTGTTTTTTTTTTTTTTTAAACCGGCCCTGTTCACCACGCGCTAGTGTTAGCACCGCCTAGCGTTAGCACCGCGCTAGCGTGTTGCTGCCATGTCTCAGTGATTTAGGTATGTTTTTTTTAACTGGCCCTGTTAGTTCTGTGCTACAGTGTTGCTTTTTTTTTTTTTCAACAATCTTGTTCGTGCTACCGTGTTGTTCCTATGTTAAGCTAAGCTAAGGTACTAAAACTTTGAAAACTCTTTGTTTACCCTCTTTCTTTGTAAATATCTCGTGTTTCAATGTGGGTTTCAATGTGGGCACTTGCGGCTTTTACACAGGTGCGGCTTATGTATGTACCAAATAATATTTCCTTTACAAATGTACTGGGTAAGGCTTATAAGCAGGTGCGCTCCGCTGGCCAGGAATTACGGTAATTTTCCCCAACAAGTGAATGTTGAAGATAAGAAAAAAGTTAAAGAAAGATGTTCATCTTTGATCATCAGTCTAGTTCTGAAAAGGTTTCTGTGAGCGAGTCATTGTGCACTTCAGCGCCACTATTACGTAACAGTGGGGTTAAAATGCGTAATAACTCCAACCACATGGAAATTCTTCGACCAAGACATGAACAACTGGGCGAGGGCAAAGAAATAGAGCCACTTTCAAACGATGGGCGCATGTCGGAAATACCATCACATCCACCATGGTGGTGACACTCCTGCTATCGTGCCAAAGCGAAAAGGTAAGCAGAGCTGCATCAAGTGGTGAGTGCATAGATTAGTTTAAAACGCAAAAATGATGTAATCCTGTAATCAAAAATAAGAAAACAAAAAAAAAACGAAAAGCATCGTCTCATTTAAAATAATGGGTTATACAGTTTAAACACGTTTGAATTAATTCGAGTTTGACCTTTGATTATTTATATTTGCAGTTTTTTGTAATAGGAAAAATTGTTACGACAATGTTTCACTTTTTTTTTTTTTTTTTTTTTAAAATCAAAAAGGTTGATTAGACTGTAATTTACCAACTTCTACACTGGGTGGCGGAACAGTGCTTAGTGTGCTTTTATCCATTGCCATAGAATAACATCCAATAAGTGTCAGTTTGATAGATTATGACTGGTTATGACTATTATTGAAAAAGTGGGGGGAAAAACCCCTAATAGCTGAAGAATTTATTGAGGAAAAATGAGTCAACTTGTTCTGTCGAGTAATGTCAATATTTGAATTTTCTCACTTTGTCAAAGTTAAACTGAGGTCCACTCTCTTGAGCCCAAATCAGGCAGTCTGCAATATCTTGCACCATTCCTAAAACGTTCATCTGTCAATCAAAAGAAATTTGTGCTTAGTAACCGAGGAATATAAAGGCATATATATTTTTAAAGTCACTTAACGATTCATATTTCAGTCTTAGAGAACAAGGGAACATTTGGGGATCTAACCTTTGGGTAGGTAGTGTAGTCAGGACAAATGACAGCCGCATTGAGTTCTTCAGTAAGGTGTCTGGCCACCAGACAGTAAACGAATCGTTCTCCAGAGGACCAAGCGCCGCCGTAGACAAATACCACCAGTGGCGGCGGCGCTGCCTTGTCTCCAGACTTTGCCAACCCGGGAGGGTGGTACAAGTCAAGCTTGTTCCCACGGCGACCAAATGCGATGCCCTTCAAAGTGAGACAATGGCAGAAGTGATTCTCAGAGACCAAAAAGGTAAAGATTATATTCTTCAGTGACCCAACTTTGTTGTTTTTTTTTTTTTTAAAGAGCAGTAATTTATTATAGAGTGATGCCTCGGTTGTCGAACACAATCCGTTCCAGAAAACGGTTTGAAAAGTGCATTGTTCGAAAACCAAATTGATGTTTCCCATTACAATGAATGGAAAAAGAAATAATGCGTTCCAAGCCTAAAAATTGGGCTTTTTAAAGCATTTTTTTCAACTTTTCCTGATAATAAACTGCATAGTAGAAATACACATATATTTATTTTTTGCTTAAAATGTATGCTTTAGTAGCAGAGTATGCTAGGCCGGGAGTGCAAGCATTTTTCATTGATAAAAGTGCAGAATAACTTTAAACAAATAATAATGAGGAGGAAAAAAGCATTTCTTTGGAGCCATGATTGGGCGTTAATACGAGATAATGAAAATGAGATGAGAAGAAAAGCAATAGTCACTATCGGGACACATCTGTGTACAGAGGCTGCGTTATACAGAATAACAAAACTGCGTTGACTGGGCTGCACGCGTTATGTCATTTCCGGTGTTTTTTCGGGGGGGGGGGGTGGTTGTGTTCGAATAGATAATAACTAAACGCGTTGTGGGTGGATCATCTGCTTGTGCCGCGCGCGATGTTATTCAAGGGTTTTTTCAGGGGGCGTTTGAATAGACAATAACAAAGCTTGTCGTAGGTGCCTCAGCTGCTTGCTTCACACGCATTATGTTGTTTCCGCGTTTTTTTTCAGCGGCGTGGGAATTTACAACAAAGCGCGTCGTGGGTCAGCTCGTCTGGCCGCGCGCAATATGTTATTTCCGGGTTTTGTCGGGGGCGTTCCAGTACCGATTTTCATTCGAAAAGAGAAACAAAAGAATCTCAAAATTTTCATTCAAAAACTGATTTGTTAGAAAATGGGGACGTTCGAAAACCGAAGCTTTACTGTATATATTTTTTTCCCAAACACTTCTGTTCATTCGGTCTAACATCAGTACCACGTTGCTGCTCTTTGCAGATGATCTGGGAATGATGAGAGACCTGAGCTGAAAGGCAACGCTCTCAATTTACCGGTCGTTCTGTTTTACTACCTTTATCTATGGTCACAGGTTATGGGCCGTGACCAAAACAACAACATCATGGATACAGGTGGCCAACAGAAAAGGTGAGGAGCTTTGTCACCCGGGAGGGGCTCAGAGTTGAGCCGTTGCGAGGGATGCCAAATGATGTGGCTTGAGTGTCTGGTTAGGATAACCACAGGACGGCTCTCTGGTGAGGTTTTCAGGTCACTTCCCAATGGGTGGAGACCCCAGGGACGACTTGCTACACTGGAACGACTACGCCGCTCGCCCGGCTTCCTCCCGGAAGAACTTGATGAAGTGGCTGTGGAAATGTAAGTGTGGGCTTCCCTGCTTAAGTTGCTGACCCCGCGACCCTACTTTGGATAAGGAGAGGAAAATGGACGAATGGATTGATGGGTTTTTTTAGGGGTGTGGGAGGAAACCTAAATACCCAGAGAAAACCCAAAATGGCGCACGGAGAAGGTGCTAAGCGACACACAGGCGAGGCCGGATTCGAATCCAGCTTCCAAGAACCGTGAATCGGCATTCGTGCCACCATTTGCAAGTCTAAGCAAAATAACAGCCTTGTAGTTTCCCTAACGGGCTAATCTTGATGCATTATCCCTTCTTCACTTGCACCAAAAAAAAAGAGCAAACAAAAGTAATCCATGACGCAGTTGGGTTACTCGAATTCAAACTGTAAGAATAAAGTAAATAAAACTGTTTCCACATCACCTGGGCACAGGAAATCCAGGTCAATGAATAAAAACACAAAGAAAATGATGAGGATTGCGGATGATGATGAATGTTAATGATGCGAATAATGATGATGATCGTCAAAAAACTATTTCACCCCACCGTCCATATTTCCACTGTCACTTTTTTTCATCTAACTTTTGTTCTTCTTCCGGTTCATTACGTCATCACAACGTATCAACTATGTAGCAAACCTCAAATCCTCATTTTAAACATTACAGAATGCAATACACTCACCATCCACATCATACATATAATGAACAATTTGTGAATACACAATATCACATAATTATAATTTAGCTGAAATTATTTGACTAATTATTCTGACTGAAAATATTTGAATAACAGAAATTATATTTAGGCTCTTACAAGCCTATCTCACATAACTCATAAATTGGTTCAATAGTAACTCAAGGCACAGCTATATTTGTTTTTCTTTCCACAAACAAGTGTATGTCTGCTTCACAATTGAAAGGCGCCGAGGTGACGATTTATTTCTATTTCTCATGAATGTTTTTTAAAAAAAAAAAAAAAAATCAAAGATTGAAAACACACCTTTTCATAATGCATTCTGTTCTTGTCATTTTCATACCATGACTTCAGCTGGAGGTAAAGTCTCCCATATTGCAGGCATTTCAGTGACTCCAACACGGCTCTTGTGATGCGGTAAATCCGTCTGGTTGAGATGGAAAGTGTCACGTCAGATGGAATCAAACTTTTGCTTTTGCTGATCAAGTTACCTTGGTTTTACAGCCTCTAAGTACTTTTTATATCCGGGTTTGCTGGGCCAGCCGAGCATTAACTGGGCGGCCAGAGAGATGGAGTACGGGAGACCCACAAACAGGACACCCACAGTCACTGGCAACCACAAGTGGTACTTGAACCCTGACCTTGAAAAGGAAAATTAGAAAATTGGTAATCAGCTACTGGAAATGTTAGTCATGTCATCAGTAATATTTTCCAAAATCATAAAAAGGTTGCTTTAAAAGGCTCTTTTTTTTTTCTTACATGAACAGGAACAAAACACGAACTAAAATTTCAAACCCCAGATACCGAACGTTATTAAGAGTGATTTTATTAGCGTACACACATACCGATATTTGGGGCTAATTTGATCGCCCCCCCCCCTTTTCCAATCATCCATCCATTTTCCTTTGCCGCTTATCCTCACGAGGGTCACAGAGAGTGCTGGAGTCTATCTCAGCTGTCAAGGGCAGGAGGCGGGGTGCACCCTGAACTGGTTGCTAGCCAATCGCAGGGCACATTGAGACAAACGGTCACACTCACAATCACAATTTCGAGTGTCCAATTAATGTTGCATGTTTTTGGGATGTGGGAAGACCCCGGAGTGCCTGGAGAAAACCCACGCAGGCACGGGGAGAACATGCAGACTCCACACAGGTGTCCGAGACTTTACTGTATATATATTTTTTTCCCCTAACACTTCTGTTCTGGGATAAAACCCGGGTCCTCAGAACTGTGAGGCCAACGGTTTACCACCGTGTCACCCCTTTTCCAATCAAAATCAGCAAAAGTCTTGTTGCCAGAGGTCTCTAAAAGAGTGCTGTAGTTATTAAATTATTCTGTAGTGTGTTAGGGTGTGTTAGGAATGAGTTGCACCGTAATTCATAGTTGTGAATGTACCGGTCACTGACAGTGGCATTAAAACAGGTTTTGATATTGTTGAAACTGTGCATAATATATTTTACCGTCTGACAATTTTTTTTTATTTTTTTTTTTGATGAACAGTTGGGCCTACTACACAACTCGTTTTTAATTAAAAAAAAACGTATAGATTAACAAGAAGGCAAAATATGATTGAGTCTTAACATTATCGCAATCAAACTCTTGCTAAAAATTGTGAACCGACTACCCACGGAATATATACATGTTAAGCATCACATTCTCTTAAAACGAGTTCCTGTACTATGTTCCTAAACTAAGTAAACAATCCTGTCGTTCCCGTTTCGAGATGGAGCGTTGGTAGTTTCCCCTTATTTTGACAGGGAAGAGGTCGAAAACAAAGTGAAAGAAAAAACAAGAACATACATTGCTGCAGTAGTGATTTAGAGTCTCTGTCGATCTCCGAATGGACGTGGAAGTGCCGAACAAAGTTAAGAGATCGCGCTCATTGTCCTCCAGAAGCCATTCACCACCGCGCTGTCAAACGAAGATGAACTGTGAGGAAGGAGGGAACTCACTTCCGGGTTTAACGTCAAACCCTAAATCTAATTCATAATGACCTGGCAAGGAAGAGTTGGTATTGTTGTTCAATTTTTTTAAACTCTTCATCAATTAATTTAGATTTATGAAAAAAATACTAAACAGATCGTTGTCATTTTCAATATAATACCAGATTTTGGCGAATTGAGGGTTTTCGTCAACTACTCATTTTTGTGTGAGAGGATTGATCTGGTTCCTAATGTATAGGCTTTGGCAATAACCCGGAAGTACAATACTTCACAAGTTGTTGAGTTAATTGTATATCAAGGGTTACGTGTTCGTATTGCACTCAAATAAATGTGCTTCATCACATAAAAAAAATGCAAATTAACGTCTGAATATTTTGTAAACAAAAAGGATGTAGGGGAGAACTTTGCCCACCAGAGGGAGAGAGAAAACCGTATTTACAGTGCCCGCCACATGTATAGTCTTACCCCGACACCCCACATGGGCATTAAAAATAAGAAAAATAATTCGTTCTTCAAGGTGTGAAGATAAACAACGCAGAGTTTAGAATAAGTTGTAAATTTTGTTTCATGTTGTTGAGAACATGCTAACAAGTTGTCATTCAAAAGTCACTGTATGGCTTGGTCACATTTCTTTGACCCTTCATATTAGAATGAACAAATTACGAGCTTTATGGTCCAGCATTCATAATATAGTTCAGGTCTGCTTTCATTGGCCTTGTAACATGGAACCTCTCCGTGCAAAATCACAAAAAAAAAAAAAGCAGTATAAATTCGAAGGTTATTGTTATGTTTGGCCCCTTGGAGCGTAGCTTCCAAACCTGAGCGAATGTGTGGTTGCTCCTCCATCTGTTACGATGTGGGGAGTCCCAGGTGTTTTTTTTTTTTTTTTTTTCAAATGCCACAATAGAAATTAAGCCGCTATGTATATATACTGTACGGTGCAAAGTCAGGCTTTCGGCTGACAGCCTGAAGCCGAGTCAGCCCGTTTTCAATTCGGCTGTATGAATTCACAATAGCTACCCCGCGCTTGTTTGGGAATTATATGATCCTGAGCGGAATAATTGTATTCACAGCGGTGCTAAGATAATAACTGTGAACAATCCTACATTGTGTGTCAGTACACTGGGAGCCCTTGAAACGTGTAATGGTGGAAAAAGTGGGCTCCATTAAACAACACTTCACTGTGAAGTTAGTGACGTGAGGAATAATAATAATGGAGGTGCCGGTGGTGTAAATTAGACACTGACGGGAACTCTTGGCCTCCTTCCTCAAGGTATCCAAGAACTCCATTTGCAATTACTTGAAAGACTGGTGGTTCTGGTTCTCAACTTCTCACTGTAGAAATACAGTATGCCGTCAAATTGTAATGTGAAGGAACCATTCATCCACCCATCCATTTTCTTAGCCGCTTATCCTCACAAGGGTCACAGGAGTGCTGGAGCCTATCCCAGCTGTCATCGGGCAGGAAGCAGGGTACACCCTGAACTGGTTGCCAGCCAGTCGCAGGGCACATGGAGACAGCCAACAATCACTCATAATTACACCTAGGGGCAATTTGGAGTGTCCAATTACTGTTGTATGCTTTTGGTATGGCGGCACTTTGCATCAGCTGGTGAAGTGCTGGCCTCACAGTTCTGAGGACCCGGATTCGATCCAGGCCCCACCTTTGTGGAGTTTGCATGCTCTCCCGTGCCTGCGTGGGTTTTCTCCGGGCACTCCGGTTTCCTCCCACATCCCAAAAAAATGCAACATTAATTGGACCCTCTAAATTGCCCCAAGGTGTGATTGCGAGTGTGACTGTTGTCTGTCTCCATGTGCCCTGCGATTGGCTGGCAACCAGTTCAGGGTGTACCCTGCCTTCTGCCCGCTGACAGCTGGGATAGGCTCCGGCACTCCCCGCGACCCTCGTGAGGATAAGCGGCAAAGAAAATGGATGGATGGATTAATTGGACACTCTAAATGGCCCCTAGGTGTGATTGTGAGTGCGAATGGTTGTTCGTCTGTATGTTCCCTGCAATTGGCTAGCAACCAGTTCAGGGTGTACCCCGCCTCCTGCCAGCTGACAGCTGGGATAGGCTCCAGTACTCTCCGCGACCCTCTTGAGGATAAGCAGCAAAGAAATGGATGGATGGATGTTTTTGGTATGTAGGACGAGACCGGAGTGCCCGGAGGAAACCCATAAGGTATGGGGAAAACATGCAAACTCCACTCACGGAGGGGTGAGGTTGACCCCGGGTCCTCAGAACTGTGAGGCCAACACTTTACAGCTGCGCCACCGTGCCGGCAAGTGGAAAATCTGAAGACAAAACCATTTTAAAATGTGATATAGATTTTTTTTTTATTGTCTTTTTTTCTTCTTTTGGTTATTCTTTTTTTTTTTTTTTTTTTAAATAATTCTTCTTGATACATTGCCTTATTGTGTTGGAGGGGTTCGTGTGTCAAACAGATCCCAGGCAAAGGACTCCCAAAAGCACTTCTCAGAACCTGCCTATGATAAAAACTGACCAGGACCACGTGTCTGGTGCCAACTGTGGGGGTGGAGCTCGATTGCAAGCACCTGGTTGCTGGGCCTGTACCCAAACAAGCATTGTGGCTCCACTTTCCAATGGGCTCACCACCTGCGGTCCAATCCCCGGCAACAGAAGCTGGTGTGCAAGGCCAAGAGGCTCCGGCTTAATCGTGTTGGACTCACCACAACACATGGCTTGGGTTTTGGAACGAGTTCCCCAGAGAGGGTTTGGCCTATTGTACACTCTGTGGTGTGAAGTGCTGAGCTTGTGTGGACATGCTTATTGGGCCGTGGCTCTGTGCCTATACAATGGGGTTCACCCTGGTGATTTCGAGAGTAGCCTCTCTCTGCCTGGGTCCTGACCGTTAGAGTAGCCTCGCTTTTGGATTCCTTGGAGGGAATGCTAGCGATCACTCTGCTTGGGGACCGCAACGTTAATGAGGGGAGGACTGGCCTCCTTCCAACTTCAACCTGTAAACTTCACAGTTCATTGTAAGATTCTGCTATTTGTTTTTGAATCTCAAAATGCTCTCCTTCTACCTCTTTGATTCTCAGTCCAAGTAAGAGCAAGCTAAATGCGGCAATCGGTGGTCACTGAGGCAAAAACCTGCGGATGGGAGAAACTTCGAGAGACCATGAGTGGTGTTTGTATGTCCTTGCTATGTTTGCGTGGGTTTCGTCATGGTATCTCTGCTTCTTCCCACATTCCAAAAACATACATGAGCAATCCGAACGTAAATTTGAACAGCTTTTTGTCGTTGACCTACGACTAGTCCATGGCGTACCCCACCTCAGACCCAAAGTCACCTGTGTCCATAATGAGGACGAATGACATCGAAAGTGGATGCATGGGTTTTGGTTCGGTTGAACTGTACCTCGTCGAAATCATGACGTCCTCCTCTCGCGCTGGTGAGTCAGCATGGGCGTTGAACAGAAGCTTCTTAAAAGGTGTGTGTAAGATCCTTTAGATCCGGACAAAGAAATCATAAGGAGTGCCAATAGCAAAGAGATGAGTCATATGTAAATATTAGCGCTTGTGTTGTCCAGCGTCCCAGAATGTGAGTGTCAGTGGTTGTTGGAATGTGTGTCAGTCATATTGATTGATAGAATCAGAATTCTAGCTGATAGACAGGTGTTCAAATACTTATTTGCAGATGTATCACAAAAATAAAACGTTAAAAAAAAAATCATACATTCCGATTTCTGGATTTTTCTTTTTAGATTATCTCTTTCACAGTGGACATGCACCTACGATGAAAATTTCAGACCCTTCCATGATTTCTAAGTGGGAGAATTTGCAATATAGCAGGGTGTTCAAATACTTCACTGTAATTCTAACAATCTTAAAGGATCAAAAGTGACTTCATAGCTGGCTGCAGTCATGACCCAGAACTGCATAAGTGGTACAGAAAATTGAATAGAAAAATGCAAGAATTCTTGAATGCACATGTACACGCAGGCCCGCTCGTATCAGTGAAGTTAAATTACAATGCGTGTACACTGTTGTGTTTACTTCCTCCTTTAAAGCCCTTTTGTGACTTTCTTGCCCAATCATGGCACCTCGCCAGCCCTGAGAAGTTTCACCTCTGTGATTCCTCTTCCACATCGCACAAATCGAGCACAGTCGCAATGTAAAGCAGGCTGTCAGTCGGGCTGAGACCGCCGGGATACACAGCCATCTTTTCACGGGAGCTTCACAAAAACACACACCGGTCTGAGAGAGGAGGTCTCTTTGATTCTGGGGGGGGGGATACCATGGAAACTGGTAATGACCGTAAGGCCCAGTTTCTAGGCATCCCAGTGCCCGGAATCACACCCAGACGGACGAGTTCTGAAGGTAATGCGGAGTCTCTGTGATTTATTTGAGCAAGACAGATATGCCTTTGAGATCTAGAGCGTGAATACCAACAAGCCGGTGAGGGTGTTCAAGAGTGCGGGAGAGAGAGGAAAGAACTCAGATAAGAGAGTTGGTGGGAAAAGGAAGCGAGGAAATGAATGCTGGCTATCAAATTGTACATGGTGGCTCACAGGTCCCGCAGGTTTGGCTGGAGAGGCGTCTTTCAGTGGCAGTTGGTGGAGGATTTTTAGAGGGAAGGGAAGGGTCCATCGTTGTATTTATTTTAATCACACTTTACACAACGTCTCAACTTCACGTCAATGTCCGCAGGGACGTATGGAAGTCGAAGCTGGGAGAAACAACTTTTCCCGGTCTGCGTTTCTCCACACCATGACATGTGGTCAATATAGCAACAGTGTATTTACACAAAAAAATTTAATGAAGTTGGGAAAAATTCTCAAAGCACATCACTGGCTCACTAGAAGTTTCTTAAATGAAATTAGATAAGGATCGGTGAAAGCAATTAAAAGAGAAAAGTAAGGTCGAAGTCACACACCTGCCAGAGGACTGGGCTTAAAATCTGTGTGGAGTTTGCATCTTCTCCCCGTGCCTGCATGGGTTTTATCTGGGCACTCCAATTTCCTCTCACATCCCAATAAACATGCATAAATTGGATACTCTAAATTGCCCATAGGTGAGATTGTTGTCTGTCTCTGTGTGCCCTGCGATTGGCTGGCATTCAGTTCAGGGTGTACCCCGCCTCCTGCCCGTTGACAGCTGGGACAGGCTCCAGCACTCTCGCGACCCTCCTGAGGATAAGCGGCAAAGAAAATGGATGGATGGATATATGGAAGAAACATGGAAGAGGCTGATGTGACCTTGTATTAATAGGATCAAAGTGAGCGAAGATCATGACTTTTTACCCAAGGAGAACACGTTTCTCAGCACTTTCTTTGTGTGCTCGTTCATGCTGACGTCTAGGAACAAGTCCGTATTCTGCCTCTTAGGACAAGTATGAATATTCAGCACAAGGGGCCACCCTGTTGGAGAGCCACGCTGGAAATATCCTTGAATAACGCAATGTTTCAAGTGTGTTCATTAAACCAACACAAAAGGACATTCTGTGACTTTTGGTATTTTTTCATTTACTTTGGGGCCTAGGCTGACCACGACCACGCATTGTAAATTGACAGGATGGCGCAAGTTTTATGGACACTAGATAATTTGCAAATATTTTTGCCCCACAGCACGACTCCGTGCAGGTGCTGCAAATCATTCAACAACAAACGCTCTGCCTCAACTTGTTTCTCTGTTTATGCAGTTAAATATGTCTGAAAATCATGCCCATACTCATGAAATGGACCATTACCATCTAAATAATTGCAGAAAATTTGAACATCTGCCTTTGTCACGATTCCCTGAAGCAACAGATTTCGTAATTTCATAAAGCCATCAAAGTGATCAGAAACTTATTGGAGTTGATTGCCGTCCCTTGAGCTTGAACACCTGCTTTCAATGTAGGAAAATGGAATGTTTAAACTCCCTCATTATTATCATACAGTGACGAAAATAAGTATTTGAACACCTTGCTATATTGCAAGTTCTCACACTTGGAAATCCTGGAGGGGTTGGAAATTTTCATCATAGGTGCATGTCGACTGTGAGAGAGAGCATCTAAAAAGAAAAATCCAGAAATCACAATATATGATTTTTTTAAACGATTTATTTGTGTGATACAGCTACAAATAAGTATTTGAACGCCTGTCTATCAGCTAGAATTCTGACCGTCAAAGACCTGTTAGTCTGCCTTTAAAAGTCCACCACCCCTCCATGTATCATCCTGAATCAGATACACCCGTGTGAGGTCGTTAGCTGCATAAAGACACCTGTCCACCCCATACAATCAGTAAGACCCAAACTTGTAACATGGCCAAGACTGAAGAGTGGGTTTGGAACATATGATATACCTCTTTCCCTCGGTCAGAGCATTGAAGTTGGGTCATGGCTGGGTCTTTCAACATGACAATGCACACAGCCAGGAAAACCAAGGAGTGGCTCCGTAAGAAGCATATCAAGGTTCTGTCGTGGCCTAGCCATTCCCCAGACCTAAACCCAATAGAAAATCTTTGGAGGGAGCTGAAACTCTGTGTTTCTCAGCGACAGCCCAGAAACCTGTCTGATCTAGAGAAGATCTGTGCGGAGGAGTGGGCCAAAATCCCTCCTGCAGTGTGTGCAACCCTGGTGAACAACTACAGGAAACGTTTGACCTCTGTAATTGCAAACAAATGCTACTGTACCAAATTTTAACATTGGTTTTCTCAGGTGTTCAAGTAATTATTTGCAGCTTCATCACACAAATAAATCGTTAAAGAAATCACTTTGTCTCTTTGGACACGCACCTACGATGAAAATTTCAGACCCCTCCATGATTTCTAATACTTAATTTCTTCACGGTATTAGAAATCTAACATGATAGCGAACATGCAGTGATGTAGACTTTGTATCGGTCCATTGTGGTAAAGAAGGATGTTTACAAAGTGCACATCTGTCCGTCACATGGCTCTGTAAAACGAACTGAATATATTTTTTTAAGGCATGGCACAGTCCAAACCACCGCTACGGTAAAATGGCCTACGCATACCCCTGGTATTTTTAAATTCACCACCTTTTGTTTGCTTTGCAGTTCTGAGCGCGCCGTGCCCACAGCTCCCATTCTTTCCACAGTTTAGCAGTATCAAATGCTGTACGTCTAGCGTAGGTAAACGCACTTTTATTTTTTTGAAATTGTGGTAAGCTAACGTATTTTGTACATTTTCATGGGAAAATGTGTTTTTAATTCCAGCACAAATAATGGCTCAACCTTCACTTAACTATTCTGGCTCAGCCCGTGTGCTGAATCAGGCTGGAGCGGGCTCTGCCTTTGTCCACTGCCGAGATTCTTCACGACACTCCAGGGCAACAAACACCTTTGTGAAGAAAACAGGACGGGGGTGATATTGACTCCCGTACTGTACACTTTGATATACACCGTGAAAGCAAACAATGAGAGACACTTCGGTTGGGGCACCGATGACATTTAAGTGCGCGATGCAGGTTTTTCATTAAAAGGAGCTGGCGGAACACGTCCACGTGCAGGAGGGGTTGCGGTTTGGGGAAGGGCGTGGCCTCCTGTGGGAACAGGTGCGCCATTGGCTTGGAGAGCTCAGGTGACATGCGGGAAATCTACCGGCATCTTGGTGATGTAAAGCAATAAAGGAAATACATTAGCGGCTATTATGTCAGAATTTGACTCGATGTAAAGCCAACATACTGGAGGTGAGAAAACGATCCTACAGATGGCGTTGTTTTTATTATTTCCGATATGTATTTTGATTTTGCATACATTGGATTTATAATGTATATGAATAAACTACAGTATGAAGAAATCCAACTCAAACAGGCTCGCATACACCGTTTTATTCATGACCCAATTGGGAACGCATGATTCAGCCCCATCATTTCTGCACAATTTTAAATGGAATTATTGTTGGAGTGGAGTTAGCATGACCTCCTCGTGCCTGTGTGGGTTTTCTCCGGGCACTCCGGTTTTCTCCCACATCCCAAAACACGCAACATTAATTGGACACTCTGAATTACAGGTGTCAAACTCAAAGCCCGTGGGCCAGATCTGGCCCGCTGGATGATTTTATGTGGCCTGCGGAGGCAAATCATGTGATTTACCTTTCATGATTTTGTGTTCAAATTTCAAATTGTCATATCATAAATGATAACGCTGAGCTATTACAAGCATATTTGTGTTACCAAACAACAATCGTTGGAGAAACCCATCACCCTTGATTTCTGATTCCAAAACTAGTTCATAAATTTCATGTGTAAATATGATGAGGCGGTTAAAGATTTTTATCGTTTCACAACCATAATGGCCCTTTGAGGGGAATTCCAAGTACAATGTGGCCAACAACAAATGTGAATTTGACACCCCTACTCTAAATTGGCCCTAGGTGTGATTGTGAATGCGACTGTCTGTATGTGCCATGCGATTGGTTGGCAACCAGTTCAGGGTGTACCCCGCCTCTTGCCCGTTGACAGCTGGGATAGGCTACAGCACTCCCTGCAACCCTCGTGAGGATAAGCGGGAAAGAAAATGGATGGATGCACTACTGTTGGAGTGCAAATGTACTTTTTTTTTACCTTTTAATACCTTGGCAACCTCAGTGTTTATCGATAGTGCAATCTTTCAACCACGACACATGCCCCCGTTTATCTGTCTGCATCTGAACGGAGATTAACGCAATCCTGTACAAGAATGTTACAGAACTTCAAAAAAACAGGTAGCTATTGGATCCGACTCATTATGACACATGTTCGGGATTCTTTCTCACGACTTTGGAATGTCTTCCAGGGAAACAAACACGTTTGCACAAGACCACACAGAGGACTATTGTACAGTATTATTATAATCCCACCACACCTCGTCCAACTGTACGCTAATCTTCCTTGTATATTTTCGATACCACGTGATGAGCTCAAAAATCAATGGTCTCAAACCCATTTTTTTACGGGCCACATTGTGGTAACACTTTCCCTCAGGGGTGTTAGCACTTTGAAAACCATATCTCGATAAATGTTTATTAGCATCTTTATATTATTACATATATACAGCAAGTTGATGGATAATTAATTTTGAAGTCAGAACTCAAGAAAAATAGTTTGTTAAACTCTTGTTCAAGTTCCTGTAAAAAGGAATTTTGTTTTAAAAAAAAAGTAAAGAAGGAAAAAAATATGACATTTTAAAATTTTGGTACAGAGTTTAGGTAGAACCAGAAGTTGACAAACTTGTTTTGCTTTTGCGGGCCAGAAAAAAAAAGGTGTGGCTGGCGTCTTCCGGTCCCTGGGCCTTGGGTTTGGTACGTATGATATAAATAATAGAAATAAACTAGAAATTCATCACTTAAATCCATCCACCCGGCAATGCACTCCCAGCCTACTGTACTCTACTACTAAAGCATACATTTTAAGATTTTTTTAAATATATTTCTCAAATTATTTAATTATATAAAGTATTTAAACTATACATGTATTTCTACTATACAGTTTATTATCAGGAAAAGCTAAAAAAATTGTTTTAAAAAGCCGATTTTTTTCGGCTTGGAATGTATTATTTCTTTTTCCATTCGTTGTAATAGGAAACATCGATTTGGTTTTCGAACAAATCACTTTAACCATTTTCTGCAATGGATTGTGGTCGAGAATGAAGGCATTACTGTGTTTTTTTAGCCGCTTATCCTCACAAGGGTCGCGGGGAGTGCTGAAGCCTATCCCAGCTGTCAACGGGCAGGATGCGGGTGACACCCTGAACTGGTTGCCAAGGCAATCGCAGGGCAGATGGAGACAAACAGCCGCACTCACAATCACACCTAGAGGCAATTTAGTGTGTCCAATTAATGTTGCATGTTTTTGGGATGTGGGAGGAAACCGGAGTGCCCGGAGAAAACCCACACAGGCATGGGGAGAACATGCAAACTCCACACAGGCGGGTCCGGGATTGAACCTGGGACCTCAGAACTGTGAGGCCAATGCTTTCCAGCTGATCACCATGCCGCCTCGTCACTTATATCACTGGTGAAAAACTCAAGGCCCGGGGGCCACATCCGGCCCACCGCATGATTTTATGTGGCTGGCGAAGGCAAATTGTGAGTATGATTTTTCAGGATTTTTGTTCACATCTGTACCAACATATCAAATTGATATACAACCATTATTGTGTACCCAACCATCAGCAGTACTTTAAAAATACTAACCTTAATTTCTAATTCCAAAACTAGTTCATAAATTTCACATGTAAATATAATGAGCCGAAAGATTTTCATGGTTTCACAGTCATAACAGCCCCCTGAGGTAACCCGTAAGTACAACGTGGCCCGCGACAAAAATGAGTTTGACACCCCTGACTTACATAATGGAGAAAACTCCGGATAATACTGTGAAACTCTGAAATAACGTCTTCTGAAATTTGTTTGGCCATTTAAATTGTGTTGTGCATCAATAAAACCAAACTTAGACTTTCTGCCTAGAATTACAAAATGTCCTGAATGTTTGCTGCAATCAGGTCATGGTAATTACCACAAGAACACCATCCCTACAGTGAAGCACAATGGTGGGAGTTTCATTCTTTGAGGCTACTTTTCGTCAGCTCATACACAAGACAGGATAGTCACGGTGCAGACAATTATAAATAGCTCAAAATACCATCCAGTGTTAGTGCAAAGCCTCTCGGCTTCTGCAAAAAAGCAAAAATAATTATAATAAATGTCAGGAAGTCCTACAAAAACATCTGAACTTTATTTGGGTTTAATCAGAGGCATTTTCAATGGTGGAAGGTGTGTGCGCTTGACTCCCTTTTAACATGACTTTGAATGTAGTCCGTGCATTCTGAACCCAGTCAGAACCTTGGTTATGAAAGGGTAGGCAACGCTACGGGACCCACATTATTTGTTTTTTTCCCTTCGTTAATAGTGGGAACAAATTTGAAATTATTGCTCCTGGCCTCATGTATTTGCATCACAAAAAATGTTTCAAAAGGGGTGTGGAGCGTTTTTATATCTCCTGTGTGTATAATACAGTATGTCTGTATATATATGTATGTCCCATTTTTAAAAAATATTTGTATTATATTTAGGGATTTTAAAGTGTTACCTAATAACATTTTATTCAAATGAACCAGGATCATTTTGTTCAAAGGAATCGGAAGTCGAGCGGCGTCCCTGCACGAATTGTGTTTGACCGTCGCGATTCCGCTGTATCGTCATTCATTCCTTTGAAATCTTTGCACCGCGGACAAGCCTCACTTCCCAAAGGAGCTGAAATACAAGCGTGAAAAGAATGGAGACAGAGTGAGTATTTAAAAAAAAAAAAAAGGAGAATAAATGGCTCAATCAGTCATGTGCGTCGTCAAGTGGTCATTTCATGTGTGACGGAGAAAGAGCAGTCACAGTTTAATTCACATTTAATGGCTGTGAGAACAAATGCTGCTAATCACCTGGCAGGCGACCAACTCAGGGTGGCCCCCTTCCCCTCATCTCATCCATCTCCTGTCCCCTTCGTCTTTCCCCTTCCTTTCATCCCTTCTAACTCAGCGGCATAAAAACAAAATGCTCGGTGTCCTCTTTTTGCCAGGTTCTGCCTGGACCTGGACATGTGTGATGGAGCCCAGAAAGTTCTGCGGTAATGAGGGAAGAACCTTTTGGAAAGAATGTGAGTGCCGTGGTCAGTTCCGTTCACAGATGCCTCTGTTACAATTTAAGTCAAACTTCCAACAGAAAGCCAATAACAAGCTAGAAAAAAAGACTACATACTGTAAGGGTTCTGTTCCAAGGACCCACTCATAATTCTAATAACAGTTGTTTATTACTACCCGACTACCCCTTAATGCCATAGGAATGAAAAAGCAGAGAACTGTCCAGACCCCCCCCAAAAAATGATATTACAATCACAAATGTACAGAATCTCATGGCACAGGCGAGGTGTTCCAGGGGTCCAGTTTAGTGGCCTCAGTATTTCATCTCTGCTCTTTGCAGATGATGTGGTTCTGTTGGCTTCATCAAGCCGTGATCTTCAAGGCTCACTGGAGCAATTGGCAGGAGAGTCTCAAGCGGCTGGGATCTGAATCAGCACCTCCAAATTTGAGACCGCGGTCTTCAGTCGGAAAAGGGTGGCGTCCCCTCTCCGGGTCGGGGATGCGATCCTGCCCCAAGTGGAGGAGTTCTAGTACCTTGGGGGTTTTGTTCATGAGTGAAGGAAGACTGGAACGCGACTTCTGCAGTGATGCAGACTTTGTATCGATCCGTTGTGGTAAAGAGGGAGCAAATTTGAAAGGCAAAGCTCTTAATTTACCAGTAGATCAATGTTCCTACCATCAACTATAGTCACGAGCTGTGAATTATGACCCAAAGAACAAATTCCCGGATACAAGCCGGCCAAAATGAATTTCCTCCGCACGGTGTCCGGGCTCTCTGTTAGAGATAGGATGAGAAGGGACAATTATTGCCATAACAAGTTTCAGTCACCGTTAAATGAGTTTTTTTTTTTTTTAATCAGTTCTGGAAAATACTGTAGCTCTTGAAAGTGGACGCAGAGTTGCAGAGTTTTAATTATCACAAACTGATGATGTGGTATTTTTGTCTTAAAACATCAACAGTTAGAATTTTGCTGACTTAAAAAGCATTGTGGTGCGTTCGATTACTAGGTGTGGATCGGGAAAATAGAGTTTTGCTTTGGGCCTGATCGTACTTTTTGAGAATGAGACAGCCTTTGACACAAATTCTTCAAAACGACAGAGGCCAAAAATGCGGTGCTATATTTGCAATTCATGATAAATGTGCTTTTTTTCCCCCATCAATACAACACACCGTATGCTGCTATCCTGACTGTACTCAAGGACAAAAAAACTACGTATTAAATCTTGGTTGCCACTGAAAATAATCCCTTATGGTGCATTTTATTTCCTCACTTGGGAGTACTCTCTTCGGTGGTTTCCGTGTTTCTTGTCCAGCTTGTTCTACCCTGCACACCTGTCTCTTTTTGGGAAGACACACCTGTTTCTCCAGCGTATCCCCTCATTACAGGAACACCCCCAGGACACGCGTCACATACTTTGTAATACAATACATGAGAAGAGGAGCCATACTTTTCTGTAGTGAGATGCTGTTTATTTTTACTTTAATACTGTAGTATCAAAGAATAATGTTCAACATTTACTCCTTCAGACATAGTAGGTTGTGTTTTTTTTTTTTTTTTTTTTTATCAAATTGGTTTGTTAGTTTGCATGCGTGCACAAAAACTATGAAACTGATTTCAACACAAATCTCAGGATGAAAGTGATCTAGATAAAAATGGATTCTGTTTTGCACTTTTCTCAAAATTACTGTAGGAGACATTTTCTTAAATTTTTCAGCAACTAATGCATTTTTATAAAATACTTCTTCTTTTCCTTTCAGCTTGTCCCGTCAGGGGTCGCCACAGCGTGTCATCTTAGATGAACACATATTTGCTTGGCACAGTTTTACGCCAGATGCCCTTCCTGACGCAATACCCTCTGCACTTAGCCGGGGAGAGAAGCTTACAGCACCTGGTATTCCCAAGCGGTCTCCCATCCAAGTACTAACCAGGGCCAAACCCGCATAGCTTCCGAGATCGGGCGCTCTCAGGGTAGCATGGCCGTAAGCCAATTTTATAAACTGCAATCATACATCAATTTTTTACCACATTCATGCATGCATCAGAGGTCGTCTAGATTGGACTCTCTCCTGGGTGCCATCCTAACCTCCGGTGGTTTTACGTCCATAGCATTACGGCCAATGTAGTGAGACAACAGTCATGCCTAATATACGATAATCCAATCTCGTTGTTCTAGTGACCTGCAATTTTTAACATGTTATGTTCACAAGTTATTTCTTGTGAAAGAACAACTCATATTACTGCAGATTACTGAGGAGCAGTAACCATCTTGGTGGATAGGGAACAGATTCATGGCATTTGGATTCATTTCAATAGGGAAAGATGATGTGAGCGTTTTGAGTTACGAGAGGGGTCACGGAACAAGACAGCTTCATATAGCCTGTATTCATGATATGATTCCAGCACAGTGGAATTGTGTTTAGTGTCATGACCAGAACATGAGGCTCAATCCAAAATCCACAACTCACGAGACCAGGTGCATTTCGGGAAGCCTATTTATTCGGTCCAAGGTTGGTACACAGGCAGGCAGTCTTAAGCAAGCATCAGTGTCAGAATCAATAGGCAGAGACGCAGGGTCATCAACGAGGCAGCGTTCGGGAAACAGAGCCTCAAAACGAGGCCACGGAGTTGCGGGAACGTGACATGGAAGTACAACGATCTGGCAAGGACCAGACCACACGCGTGCCAATACATCCGGATTGTAATTAACGAGAGGAGAAGCAGGTGGGCGCAGGTCTGCTCGGCGGAGCAGGTGCGTACCTGGTCGAGGAAAGACACTCCCGTGACAGTTTTTAGCATTTGTAGTACATAACTCACAGTTGACCCATCACTATATAGAAATGTAAGTGTGGATGGTTGATCGTCAATACGTGACCGATGATCGGCATGTCAAAAGGGCGTCCGGGCGAGGCTCCAGCTCACCCGAAACAAATTCTATTGAAAAGGGATGGATGGCATTTTCATACATGTAGTTTCTTAAAAGAGAATTTTTTTTCATTTGACACCAGTCTTTCACCAAAGTCTACAAGTAAGCAATAAACTAAAACCTGGATTGGTTTAGAGAAATATCGCAAATATGTGTAATCGTATACTGAAGGTACAGAAGGATTTTCGCCCCCACACGTGTTAAATAAGTCAAAAACTGATCTAGTTTCTTTCAATAAAACAGTGTGGGTTCAGTTAAATATATTTCACGACCTTACATTATATTTACCCTGGCCACTCACTGTTAATCATATGTCCACTGTAAGCATAAAGGTTTTCCTTAGAGTGTCGACCTCATATCATTGCAGCATTTTTTTTTTTTTTAAATGACGTAGGCATCACATATCACATTTCAGCATCCCCTTTCTGTCACGCTGCCAACGTTAGACTCAGTCGCTTGTGTGTGTGTCCAACATTGACTCAAGCAATGTAAACGTTAGCTCGAAAAGTTGATATTTGTGGACGAGATCCGTTGAGTTCTGCTGACACGAATGAGATTCAAACTGTGCCGCAGACCCAAGTCAGTCCATTAATTTGATTTAAAATACTGCAGTACTACTATTTGGAACCTTTTTCTCATTAATATTAAATATTATATATATATATATATATATATATATATATATATATATATATATTAGTAAAATCTATTGGTTTGGGATTTAGTGGGTTTTGATATATTTCTTAAATGCTCTAAAGGTCACTAACCCTCGAAACCAAGAGTTTGTTTACCAAACAGAATCTAATCTCCTGGTTACACATTGTGGTAAAGAAGAGTCCATTTGGCTGAGGTGCTATCTATCTATCTATCTATCTATCTATCTATCTATCTATCTATCTATCTATCTATCTATCTATCTATCTATCTATCTATCTATCTATCTATCTATCTATCTATCTATCTATATCTATCTATCTATCTATCTATCTATCTATCTATCTATCTATCTATCTATCTATCTATCTATCTATCTATCTATCTATCTATCTATCTATCTATCTATCTATCTATCTATCCCAGGTCCTCAGCAGTGCGAAGCCTAACGCTTTACAGCTGCGCCACCGTTCCGCCTTTAATTCTTACGTAATAGTGTAATTTCTTGAGATGGTGAGTTTTTGGTTTTCATGAGCTGTAAACTATAATTGCTAAAAATGTTATAAAAGTAGAAACAATATCACGAAATCAATACTTTCTTCACCCTTGTCGTGTGTTCCTTTGCCCTTAATCCTTTTTTTTTTTTGAAATGATGTACATTATGTGATTGGACAAGGACTCAAACTCGTTTTATTTTAATTTTGAGAGAAAGCAGGAAGGATAGTAGCCCAAAAAGATCAAATTGGCAACTTAAAAAGGAAAAAAAAAATCATAATACAGTGATTGTTTCAGCGTTTGTAGTGAACAACAATGTGCACTTTCTCAGCCGGCATCGTCTTTCATGAACAAGACCTAAATGTGTGCGCTTGGGGGTCTTCCAGAATGACGTGACGCCCACATGAAGCGAATGATGCGAGTGTGTCTTGCAGATGGCTGAACACGTTAACAAGTGATGGGAACTTCCTTCTGCAGCCAAACCTTTTTGGTCCCGCCGCAAATTCTGTGCCGTGTGACGTGAACATTCCCTTCCGCTGCACATGTTTTCTTTTATTATCTCTGCACGAAAATAATGACACGCGTGTTGGGGCGGCCAACGCGGCTTGTTACTGCTGCACTCAGCACAATTAAGTTAATGGAGGACTCAAACTGAACTGGCACTGGTCATATCGATCCTTATTATCGTTTTGTTTTTAAACCGCTAAATGAAACAGTACACTAGATAAGGACCCAAAGCTTTACAATCTTTTCTTTGTGAGAAATTACAGTGCTAGTGCAGGAGGGATCTGATGTCCATTTTAAACCACCAAACATGATCTCTGGCGGCACAGTGGGACAGCTGGAAAGCGTTGGCCTCACAGTTCTGAGGACCCGGGTTCAATGCCGACCCCGCCGAAAACACGCAACATTAACTGGACCCTCTAAATTGCCCCTAGGTGTGATTGTGAGTGCGGCTGTTTGTCTCCATGTGCCCTGCGATTGGCTGGCGACCAGTTCAGGGTGTACCCCGCCTCCTGCCCGTTGACAGCTGGGATAGGCAGCGGCACTCCCACAACCCTTGTGAGGATAAGCGGCGAAGAAAATGGATGGATGGAACATGATCTTTTACACTTTGTACTTATGAAGGTGACCAACAAAATGAGTCCAAAATCTGTTTGGAAGTCAATTGCTTTTCTCTTCTTATACGTTGTTTATCCTACGTCTCAGCAGGAAAAAGAAAAGGAAATTGGATGTCTGAGCTGCGTTTAACCCCAAAGGGTTGTTTTGTGCGTGCGCATTTCTTCCATCTAACACTCTCAGTCCAGCGCCGTTGAGGTCGCTCCTTTACAAGAGTAAGGTTAGTTGCTATGTAATTACTGTTAAATGCCTTCTGACTCATTACGGCGCCCCTGTGCAGTGTCCAAGCGCACGTCGCACGAGTCCGAATCAGATTTGCGCTCTGCGCCTTCGCATGGTCGTGTGAATGTGAATGCACGTAATTGTGCGGGGCAGGGGGGGTGACCTGGCTGCTGTAAGAATCACATTTCTATCACCAGCACGAGCACTATTCTACAGTATTTCTATGCATGGAATTTAAGTGGTTGTTGTTCAGACCACTCATATCTCAAATGATCTTTTCCTTTTTAAAGTAATGGAAATGTCATTAATTGGTTCCATATGCATGGACACGCTCACAGTTCCTCAGTAAGCTGTAAAAAAATTAGTCTTTTAATTTTTCAAGAGAAAATGGGACTTTCAGTTTTTCAAACACCATAGAGTAATAGCGTACTTAAAGGTCAAGTGTCATCCCTATAAACCTTCTAAAATAGATATTGAAATGAAAAATACATATAACATTATTCACTTCAATGTCCATACGAAAAAATAAATATGGGCGAAGAGCGCGTCATCCATGTGCAAAGTTGCGGAAGTGTCATTTGACATGCAAGTGGTCCCAATATTGGCTGCATCTACTGTCCGTGATGTCACACTGGCACATTCGCCATTGAAAAAACGTTGTGCCACCTACAATGGGAGAGGAGACGAACACGCCACTTCTGACACGGAAGCTCTTTTTGAAGAAGAGAACATCTCACAATCAAGTGAAGTATCCAGGGCAATATTACCCTATTGTTTCGAGCCATATTTAGATGATATGCGTGTTACTTCTAACTAACAACAGACTCCCAGACTATGTATGAGCCAGCCCGGCCGAAGCCGTGCTCGTCCGCAAGGCACGACGCAGAAGCCTTCGCTGGGGAGCCCGATGTGGAAGCCGTCCGACGCGCACATCCACACATTTAGCACCTCGTCATACGTACGCAGATCTTTTTTTACGTTAAGAGAGACGGATTACCAAACGATTATTTTTTTTTAGTAGCTGTATACACACCTACATGTCATTTGGAACCCACGAAGCTCTCGTCCATTGCACCCGTGCAATCCATTTTTCATGATGAACCAGGTCTCTTGGAAACTTATGAACGGTAACTCCATCCTCCCGAGTTGTTCGAGCAATATCTCGTAATGCAACGAGCCAGCATTTTGGCTAACACGAAGGAACAACGAGCTATCTTCGCGCAGGTAAAACTGATAGAAACAAACGAGTCCGCTTGAGCGCACTACTGCTTCCAACGTCACTTCCTGCTTCTTGTCAAAAACAAATCCTTCGAGAGGATTTTCATGGCGGGAGTTACAAAAAGCTGTATACGTTAAAATCACGTTTTGTGGTGAAAAAAAAAAGATGGGTTCCATACCGGTTGCCATTTTTTCATACTAAAAATCATCCATTTCATGACAGTGGCACTTTAAATAGGATATAGAAAGTTAAACAGTGTCATTATGACTTTATGCATTTTTCTGGCTTGGTTATTAGAATCAGAAGCAAACTAAGCACACCATTAACTAATAGTAGACATTTGAATTAAACCAGGCAGATTATGAGTAACAAATTCAAACAAGCTAACAAAAATGAAAACGTGGTCCATAAAAAAATATGCAAAGTGAGCAGCAAAAGAGAAGGTTGTGGATGAAGCCAAGGAGGAAAAGAGATGGCAGAAAACAAAAATGCGTGACACCAAATCGGCCGTATAAAAGATACAAAACAAAAATCGCAGATCTACTCTCCGTAGTGCTGCTCAATGAATGGCGATAAGCAACAGGAATAATCCGACTTCTCCTTTCAACCACAGCTGCACTGATGAATAAGCTAATTGGCAAATGGAAAACAGATGTGCAACAAGGAAACTCCACCCACAATTGCTCACCAATCCAAGTGGAATACGAAACACAGACTCCAAAATGTATATGAGACATTCCACTGTCCGGCTCACTCTAGTGGGCGAGGCCTTGGCCATCAGGGGGCAGTATAATTCTTACATAATCGATGCATAAAGAAGACAGTCTCCTCTGAGTTCAGTAAGCTCCGATAATATTAGTAGTTTTTCTGTGAGCGTTATGATATTGTCTGTCTACCTGTGATGCTGCATCGCTTGTGTGCTGAGTGGGAATAACTGGTTGAAGCAAGCATTTGTCTTGATTCTTTGAAGAATTGTTCACTACGTGCCAAGCTGCTGCTGCTGCTGCTTGTATGGCTCTTGTAACGCTAATTTTTGCTCACAACTCATGACAAATAAAACAAAGAATCTCCCCAGCGGTATAAATGGATATGTTTAGCTTGAGTTTTGACAAATAATATGAATGTTTCAAATGAAATTCTGTGAGATATTTAGATGTTTGAGTCTTTTATGTTCACTACAAGTAACCAAGCATCATGACCTTTATTTGACATTGTTGCCATGGTGCCAGCACATCGTTTGGACCCACGGTGCTGGTGATAACACCACATGGCGTACAAGAGCTTGTGCTTATTTTGACAACAGACTAAGTTGGATCAAAGCGTTTCTCAGTTAATGCATGTCAACAATTTCAAATGCTCCCTCATAGGCACGTACTGTAGGGTGCTATTTTTAGGATATCAGTTCTGTTTAACATTTCTATTTCATTACCTCCTTTATTACAAATTAATACACTGACGTTATGATTTAAATGTGATTTAGGGGGAACACCAAAAGTCGTTATTTTAACAGCTAGTGGATAAACCAGCAGTCTCGATGAGTTTCACTCTCGCAACAGTCACGCAGTTCTGAAGTTACTGATTTCTTATTCTTTTTCAATTTTTTATATGAATCAGGACACACTGCAGGAACAGGCCACCTACAGATAAAATTCACCCAAAAAAGAAATGTCACAATTTTATGACAATGCACTCATATTTTGAAGGGATTTAGCTCAGGCTTTTAAAAAAATAAAGTTATGTACAATATGTAATAATGTGAGAAAAAGCATATGGGAAAATGAAGCCATATTTCATGTCATAGAACTCTTGAGTCATGATTTTGAGAGACTTTTGTTTTAAGAGAATAGTCAAAATATTGAGGGAGAGAAAAACTAATATTTTCACAAGAGGAGAATAAAGTTATAACTTTCGGAAAATAAAGTTGTAATCGGGGCTATGAAAATTAAGTAGTAATTTTTTTTAGCAAAGAATCTTTTTTAGAGAAATCAGCACATCGTTTTACAAGAATAAACTGAGTATTACACAATGTGGTTGAAAGAGCATAAGGAAAAACTACAATTTTAGAAGAATAACGTAATACCTCGAGAAAAACTCCTACATTTATTTGAATACAATGTTGTATTGCAAGAAAAAAATTATGAAAAAAAATCACAATATTTTTAAAAATATCATTCGTTTTGTTGGAATGAATCCATCCATCATCAACTACAGTATTTGCTGGTCACTTGATGTTGCCTTCAAGTTCGTGTCAGAATTCTGACATTCACTCATTTTAATCCAGACTTCATTCTTGTTACAACAGCTGCACAATTTCACGTCTCATATCCATAAATCACTGATAAAGTCCGATAGAATAAGGCCTAGAATAAGCCACTTGATCTGTGCCAACCATCTAAAATCTCTGTAGTACGTTTGTAATCTAGTATGTGGTAATCTAGTCCGTAGTATGATTGTGCTGCGTTGGCTTCCCATACAGCAGCTGCAGGCAGGCTCCCCCCACCCCACCACCCCACTAACTGTCCTTTCACAGGCTTGCAGCCCAGAGTGTACATAACGTGCACCCCCATGCCAAGCTCTCCCCCCCCCCCCCCCCGCTCTGTCAGGCCTCATCTTCACACTGGGGTGCGTTTGATGTGTCAGTCCATTAGAAAATAGACACTGTACATGCCACTTTATTAGGCACACCTGTCCAACCTAATGAGATCTTTATCTCATTAAGTCGAAAATTAAACGTTGACTTCAAAAGATGGTGAAGTAATTTAATCTCTCTGCAGGGAGTTGTGGTGTTGTGGCAACACTCGCACTATGCTGGGATCTTGTTTTCTTGCAGGTTTAGTTCACAACAATACGCTGCCGGAGTCAAATTCCTTGTGTGTTGTTACTGTCTGGTCATCTATCCGTGGGACAAGTCAGGATTTTTCGCTATCGTGGATGTCTTGTGTCATCCGAGGCTGGATTTTCACTGCAGTTACAAGTGTCCAATTTTGAAAGTACCGAGACTGACGGGTTTTATTTGTTACTTGTAATTCAGATTGTTTGTATCTCAAATCACCTTTGCTGATTGAACTGAATGGAAATGCCGATAATCCATTCCACCCCCCACCGTAAAAAATCCAGTGCTTTATAATTGGAAAAATAGCACAGCACTGTACAGTATTGAACTTTACAAAACATATGTTTGTCCATCATAATTAATTCAATTGAAATTGTGCTGAGAATTTTTAAAAAACCAAAACAAATGAAGTGCTCCATTTTTTATTTTCATTTGTTCCTCTGCTTTACTTAATCTTCCTCAACCGCAGATTTCTATTCATAACGCTTCGAGATACTACATATGACAAATGTTTTGAATGAAGTATAGCTTGTAAATTTAGTACTGACCGCTCCTGGTTTGGTTCTGGGTGTGGAGATGTGATTGTGCTGCTGCTGCTGCTGCTGCTGCTGCCTAGCGTAGGGACGGATTTATTGTAATGTAATACGGGGACATGGGCCACCCCAAAATTTTGAAAAATCCTGAACAATTGGCCTATTCACTTTCAACAGAGTGGACGTGACAAAGCAATTTTTCAAAATAGATACAATTGCTTGGCATGTCTTTACATACACTGATGAATTAGTTTCAGCGTGTTTGATAAATTAAAGGTGAGGAAACTCCAAGTGGGCGCTGCAGTCTTTTTTTTTTTTTCCTCAGAGAAGCAAAGTTTGAACTGTAAGTCTCCGTGTGATGTGTTGACCAACATGGATGACATTTGGCAGCTCACGTCAATCAACCAGTCAGTCAGACTTAGCGATAGTGTGCGTGTGGTCAATCGGAAGCCCGCTCAGGATTGAGCCCGTCGTGAGTACTTTCCCACCGACGCGACACAAAGTTTCTTTTGTTTGGCTCTGTGCCACACATTCACTGACTAATTTTCAAACAGAGTACGGGGTCACGGCACAGGAATTAGGGTCACCCCTAAAGGCGTGTTGTGGGGAATGAAGGTGGTGGTGGTGGTGGTGGTGGTGGTGGTGGCGGGGGGCGTCAGGGTTAAGGTTGGGCTGTGGTTGACAAACGTGCCAAAAATTAATCTTCCAATCTTGTTTAAATGTTGATTTGATGCTACCTTGCGGTGCTCTCCAAGCAATTATTTTTAACCATTGCATTTTAGCAATATTCGAGGACAAGTGTGCCTGACACAGATGATGCTGAATGTCAGTACAGTCGTGTAGTAATACTTCCGCTGAGAGTTTGGTGTTTTCATCAGAAGTGGTAATAGGTTTGCCAAGAATCTATCCTGTTACGAGAGACTTGCCAAACTGTATTACGCTTTTGAGCGGGGTGACGGCCATGAAGCTCCTCATACCGGTGCTGAACTGGAGTTTGGGGCACCAAAAAAATCCTTACTATGCAGGAATTCTGCAACGCTGCTCCAATGTCAACTGACGAGTCTTGAGCAAAGGAATGAAATATAGGGAGTCCTCGATCTGCGACTGAGATCCGTTCCTACAGTAGCGACATAACTCGAATTTTGACTTAAGTCGAATTCCACCATTAAAGTCAGAATTGACACCAAAATACTTTGTATAAAAAACAAATACTTTGAAATAAACAAGATGATGTACTTAGCATTACTGCTGAGATGTGGATGGAGAAGAAGAAGGGGAGGCCGTGCTTAGCTATTGCGAAGGAACCTGGTCCTCAATCTTCTCCATCTCAACTAGTATCAAAGAACCTTGTTATGCGATCATTTGATCCGACATCGGAACGGAACCCTTCACATGCACTAAAATACGGGTCTTTGTCTTTGTCCAATCTATTTATGATCTTGAGCTTTGTTTCCATGGTAATGGATTTTCTTTTGACTGCAGAAGCATTTCTAAAAGACACAGCTTTCTTCTTTGGGGCCATAATGTCAAAAAAGGAGGGCGAAAAATGCCAAGATACTCCTGGCGCACAAACATGGAAAAGCATTAGACAGGCAAAATGGCAGTCGTAAAATGGAAATGTCTTAGATCATGACCGTCTTAACCCGAGGACTGCCTGTATACAATAACTGCAAAGTCTGAGCTGTCCAACGCTTCTGGCTTCACGTCATCATCACGTCAAAATTAAATAGAAAAAGGAAGTTTAAGTGACTTTTATGGAATTCTGTACAGTACTTTCAAGTCTTGGTTTTGGTTCTGCTTTTTGATTAAAAAAAAAAAAAATCTACTTCTGCATAGTGTTGCAAATATATCAATGTGACGTATAAACTCAGCAACTGTAGCCATCGCGTGTTGAATATCGGTCAAAACCAGCGGTGTCCATACTTTCAGATGTGAGTCAATATTCCTGGAAGTTCCATGAATATTCCATGCAACTTTCTAGAGAGCAGTGACAGAAAACCTTGCGGCGGAGGTCATGGACAACAGAGACGTTTCATATTTTCCTTTCACACTCAGAAAATCTGTTGTTCGTAATCCCGGCCGAATCCGGAGATTCTTGTCAATGGCGAAGATGTGACACGTAGACAAATCTATCGTAGTGATGCGAGTGTGAGGGAAGTGAGTGAGCGATGTGGAATGTGCAGAATGTCCGTACATGCTGACATGACTGTCGCTAATTTGAAGAGCACACATGAGTAGCCGACCCACGCCACAAGGAAATCTCCGTGTCATTGAACCGGAGTAACCCTCAGTTAAGGTGAGGCCATGTTTTTCAGCCAATCACAATGAACCAAGAATCAGGCAGCACGGTCTGAGCCAATCATGTCTGTGATTTACACCCTCACCCCACCCCCGTCCTCCTCTGCGCTCTTTCAGTTTTTGCGGTTGCCATTCATTGCTTGTGAAATGCGCTTTCACAAGCCCCACGGGCGGAAGTTGGGTTACCGTTTGTGGGCGTCCCACCCGCTCACCTTTTGTCTTTGTAAATGTATTTCTTCTAAGCTGCTCTGCCACGCCATTATGTGGCGCTCATTGATTCACGTGGCGCGGAATAGCCGGGGCAAATCCCAACATCAACAAGCCCGCATGCCTGAGAGTCTATCATTGCCGCGCCAGAGCCATTTATGATCGCCTCTGAACTTAAAAAAAAACCAAAAAGCTGGATGTATACTTAGATGGCGCATGACCGCTGTGTAATTTGAGGTGGGAACGCCGACATGTGGACCGCGGTTACATAATCTGCGCGTCAAACTAAGACAGGAGTGTGTCTGTTTCGTCGTCCGCTGGCATTCCCACAGAACCCCAGAACGCGGCCGACTTCGAGACTCAGGTGGTCTGTTCCCATACGTGAGCGAGATGGAAAGGTTGAGAGATCAACTCCTCAAAACATTCCCTGTTTTGATTTGGAGGCCATCTTGAGCGGGGAAAGTAACAGAAAACGCTCGATGGAGTGTCTATTTTTCATCCAAAACAAAGGTGGCGATGGGAAAGGAAACTTGACTGAAGTTTGTTTGAGTTGACAGCACTTTGGATTAGTGATTAGCACGTCTGCCTCACAGTTAAGAGGTTCCGGGTTTGTGTATCCCTTGTCTTGCTTGGATTTCACCAGGCGGGTGCTTTGGCTTCGTTTCGCATTCTAAAAACAGGCATGCTATGTTCATTAAATAATCTAAATTGTGGCAGTCGTGTGGCATACGTACAGTACTGTGAAGAAGTATTAGCCGTCTTCTCATATTCATATATTGTTTAATAGTCGTCTCGCTTTAATGTTTAAGATCATCAAACAAATTTTGATAATAATGAAATTCACTGGGAATACAATTAAGCTTAAAGGTCACGTGTCATCCCTATAAACATTGTAAAATAGACAGTGAAATGAATAATACATAAGATTATTCACTTCGATGTCAATACGAAAAAATAAATATGAGCGGAGAGCACGTCATCCACGCGCAAAGTTGCGGAAGTCTCATTCGACATCCAAGTGGTCGCCATATTGGCTGTATCTCCTGTCCGTGACGTCACCCCGGACATTCGCCATTGAGAACACGCTGTGGCCCCTACTGTAGGACACGCACCTTCAAACACGGAAGCTCTTTTCGAAGAAAACATCTCACAACAAAGTGAAGTGTCTGGGGCAATATTACCCTATTGTTTCGAGCCATATTTAGAAACAAAATCCTTCGAGAGGATTTCATGGCGGAGTTACAAAAAGGTGTATACGTCAAAATGATGTTTTGTGGTGAAAAAACGCGTGAGTCCATGTCGGCTGCCGTTTTTTCATTAATAACATACTAAAAGTCATCCATTTCATGACAGTGGCACTTTAAGCATGTGAAATTGGACCTACAGTACTATACTATGGAATGAGGCGCATTGTTGTCGTGTTCAATGTACTGTTACTGCTACCAGATATTAAAACGAACAAGAAATTGAACAGACAAGGGTGGTATCATCATTATCCAAGCTGCTTATCCTCACAAGGTTTTGTGGAAAGCTGGACCGTATCCCATCTAGCTTCGGGCAAAAGTCAGATTCCACGCTTAATTGGTCGCCAGCCAGTCGCAGGGTAGATATCGAAACGATCACTAAGCGGGAATCGATCCCACGCTGCCCGCACCAAAGGCAGGCGTGTGTACTGCTACACCAGGGGTGTCAAACTCATTTTGCTTGCGGGCCACATTGTTGTTCCGGTTTCCCTCGGAGGGCAACTATGACTGTGGAGGATAAATGGATGGATTTTCTAAGTTACCTGTCAGTCACAGTCTCTGAGAAATACTCACCCCACCCTTTATTCTCGTCTGTACTGTGCAGTGAGTACTTTTTTTTTTTTTATGGTGATGGGGTTTCCATTATTTCTTTCTTTCCAAATATGAACACGTCGGTCGTCGGTCATGACTGCTGTCCCTGTAAAAGTCATCATGAGTCGTTCACGGAACTCGGTGCCCTCAGCCGCCGCCGTCCCGCTCTCGCCCAACCGCCGAACATGTGTTGGCATTAAAAGATTAACAGAAAATCCTCCACTGTAGTCCTGATGAGGGATGAAGTTTGCTTTGAGGTGGGATCTGTCCTCCGCTCACACGCCACCGTGTTTTTTTGATCTTCGCATCTTATGAATCGGCCCATGTGACTGCGCCGCTCAAATCCCTTCTCGCAGTATAGACCTGACAGAAAAGCCAGACGGCGTTAAAATGCCGCTTGGTCCGGTTTACAAAAGCGAGCATGCGGGGATTAGTTAAGAAATGGTGTAATGTGCATTTGCCATAAAGCAGATTATTGCATTATGCAGATGGCGTACGTGCCGTAAAGAGTGCAAATGAGCATTTTTCGGAAACACGAGTGCGAGGTGTATTCAAAAAGCCTTCATCTCAACAACATCTGGCAAATGTATTTAAAAACGAATCCCTATTAATTTAATCCAATCAATTTTGAAAAAAGGGGGTTTTATAATGCAATTCTAATCACTATTTACATCATTTTAGAGCTTCCACTTGATAACCCAACATTTCAATCTTAGCATTATATGTAGGGTAGACTCATTTTAATGTCTACTATTCATAGTTATATATTTACCTAGGGTGGCACGGTGGATCAGCTGGAAAGCGTCGGCCTCACACTTCTGAGGTACCGGGTCCGATCCCGGACCCGCCTGTGTGGAGTGTGCATGTTCTCCCCGTGCCTGTGTGGGGTTTTTTCTGGGCATTCCGGCTTCCCCCCACATCCCAAAAACATGCAACATTAATTGGACACACTAAATTGCCCCTCGGTGTGATCGTGAGTGCGGCTGTTTGTCTCCATGTGCCCTGCGTTTGGCTGGCGACCAGTTGAGGGTGTACCCTGCTTAATGCCCGTTGAATAGCTGAGATAGGCTTCAGCACTCCCCACGACCCTCGTGAGGATAAGTGGCTAAAAAAATGGATGGATGGATGGATGATTTATTATTCCATTGTCATGGTTTTTCTCCATTCATTGGGAGGAAACACCATTTATGGCGTATGATTTCCATTTTAAACAGGTTATCAAATATTGTTCCACTTTTAGGGTTGAAATTTGCAACTGTCAATTTGCATTTCAATTCATTCATGAAGTAAAAACAAATTTATTGCTCCACGCAAACCTCCCCATTTGCAATCGTGCCTTTAATATGATTTCAAATCGCGTGAGCGACGAAATAAACCCATTTCAAGTCATTTCCGTTTCCAATGGAATTGGGAATGACTGTAGATGAAAGACGGACGCACGTTTTGTTGCCCCACTTCCCAGCTTTCTTTGCATTCCTCATATTTGTTCCCATGAGAAAGTCTCGGCCTTTTCTTCACAGACCCAAAAAGAGCAAAATGATAATGCTGCAACCAGCGTCTTGTGTGTGTGTGTGCCTTGTTGAATAAAGCATTGTTTCATTCGCCGTGGTGGTCACATTTCTTGCTTTGGGGGGGATTTTTTTTTCCTCTGCAAACACCATGTCTCAGGTTTCCATCCTTATTCAGAAGTGTTAAAATACAGCACAGTTTTAGATATTGAAATGGAAATATATGATGAGCTAAACAATCTTTTCTAGAGGTAAAGTAAAAATAATGATAATGTAATTGCAGTAGTGCACACCCTCACATTCACTTTGAGTCTCATGTTAAATAGGAGAGAGCACACACCTGCCACCATTTGAACCGCCTCATACTAATCCACAAAAATGTCCTGTTGCGGGAGGCTTTTTCTGTCATCCATCCATCTTCATAGCCACTTATCCTCACAAGCGTCATGGGGAGTGCTGGAGCCTATCCCAGCTATCAACGGGCAGGAGGTCCGGGTACACCCTCAACTGGTTGCCAGCCAATCGCAGGGCACATGAAGACAGACAACAACAGTCGCACTCACAATCACACCTAGGGGCAATTTAGAGTGTCCAATTAATGTTGCATGTTTTTGGGATGTGGGAGGAAACTGGAGTGCCCCGAGAAGACGCACCCAGGCACGCGGAGAACATGCAAACTCCACACAGGCGGGGACGGGATTAAACCCGGGACCTCAGAACTGTGAGGCCGACGCTTTCCAGCTGTACCAATGTGCCGCCTGCTTTTTGGAGAAAGCGCTCATCAGGACTACAGTCAAGCATTTGTTGTTTTTTATCCCAAGTTGAGTTTTATACTCCTCCTTGAGCCGTCACTTTATCGTGGTGGAACAGGTTTGTGTGTCCGTCCCAATAATCCTAGGGGGTAGGTTATGTTGGGTCACCCACAGAAAAAAGGTCCCAGGTGAGGGACCAGATAAAGTACTGCTCCAAAAAACCCTAAAATGAATAAAAATAATGGACCTGGGTTTCCCTTGCCTGAACCCAGGCCACCGGGGTCCACCTTTGGAGCTCGGCCTGGAGGTGGGGTTCAAAGGCGACCGCACGGTAGACCTACGTGGCTCAGCCGTGCACAGCTCGAAAGGGTAATGTGGGTCCCCCTTCCCATGGACTCGCCACCTGTGAGAGAGTACCAGACAGGGTTGGGGTCTATTCAGGGGTGCTGGATTCAGGAGCAGCAATCTGGTTTTCATCCTGGGCGTGGAAGAATGGACCATCTCTTCACCCTTGGCAGGGTCCTCAAGTTTGCAAACAGTCTATATGTGTTTTGTAGACTTGGACACGGCATTTGACTGTGTTCCTCAGGGAGTCCTGTAGGGGGTTCTTCAGGAGTATGGGGTACTGAACCCCCTGATACGTCCTGTCCCTCTACAACTGGTGTCAGAGTTTAGTCCTCAGCTAAACGGAAGAAAATGGATGGATGGATGGATGGATGGATGGATGGATGGATGGATGGATGGATGGATGGATGATGGATGGATGGATGGATGGATGGATGGATGGATGGATAGATGGAATTTTACAAAGGAAAAAAGTGAAATTCAAACCATTTATATTTGGTCTCATTTTTTCACATCACAAATGTGCTATTTGAACAGGGGTGGGAACATTTGTTATATTTTTTATTTTGGACAAAATAACATCTACAATCACATTCACAAATATGAAAAATCCAGCCTTAAGTGCACTTTTTTCAAATATGGGAGAAAGCCAAACTACCACCGCCCCCACCAAAAACAAACAAACAAAACAAAACCCCCGACTGCTTGTTTGTTATGAACATGTTTGGATTGCAGAGCAAACATATATTTTTCTTATTTACCTTGTTCAATCTTTGACAACATTAAACAAAATGAAAAAAAATCTATGTCATGCCATGCTGAGGTTTAATTTGCCACGTAAAGTGACAAAAGAAAAAAAACTTTATCTTTCACAATGGACATATTTTGGAACGTCAACGAGAGGTGACGCCGCAGTTGAAGCCTTTGCACTATGGAGTATTTTGGGTAATCATTTTTATAGTATTTGGGTGAGAGTTCAGGATTTTTTTTCTTTCACCTCTGCCAAGGCCAAACTGTTCTGAGCAGTGTTAGACTGCTGTTTGTTATTTACTGTACCGGGCTATTTCCTGGTTTACAGAGGTGAACTCTGTGATATAGTAATATAGCATAAATCCTGCAAACTGTATGTCTGTGGAGTTCTTTTTTCCTACAATACTGTATGCTTGCTATTATGAATGCAGCATTACAATTATCTCAACATAAATCCTGCATACCACTCGACAAAACCTGGTGCAATGTTCAGGATCAGGAGGGTGTTAGGAGCACATACTGTGCATATACAGCAAATATATTATAGTTCAGGGACCAATTATAAAAAGTTTGCTTTTAATGACGAGGAATATATAATTTAATACCATACCTTTCAGGAGTAACTTACCCAAGACTTTTTTTTTTTTCCATGAAGGTGCTTCAGTGCTACACGTGGTTGCCATCCCCCTTTAGAGGAACTGTTTTGTTTTGGTTTGCGTCCAATATGACTTCCACTGGTCGTCATAAAATGATAGGAAACCAACGTGACACCTGACGTCAATGTTGTGTATGAATGTCACCTGCTGTCGCTCGTGTAACATGAGGCCCGTGTAAACAAACAGGACTTAAACATAAGCCGGGCCGCCTGGCGTGCGCTCCGCGATTGGACGTTGCCTTGTTATGATAGTCGCACTCTGCTCTCATGTCGTCACGGCGTTGCCGGTAGATGTTCCAGGTCTAGGTGGGCAAGGACATTTCCTTTAATATGACGGTGAGATGTCAGAAAACAGTGAACAGCATGACTGAAAGGGGATTTGAGATGTGGAGATTATGGCCCAAATTGTCCCTTGTGTATATCGTTGCAGACAGTATTCGTTATTATTATTCTTCAAACACCAACGTTAACATAAACTAAGCAATTAAGAGTCAAACTTTTATCGAAAAAGTCTTTCAAATAAGTTTCTTTATTTTGGGGGGCTAATATTGACTAACAACCAGTTCAGGGTGCACTCGCCTCCTGCGCGTTGACAGCTGGGATAGGCTTCAGCAACCCTCGCAACCCTTGTGAGGATAAGCGGTTAAGAAAACACAGTGATGCCTTCATTCTCGACCACAATCCATTGCAGAAAATGGTTGAAGTGATTTGTTCGAAAACCAAATTGATGTTTCCTATTACAACGAATGGAAAAAGAAATAATACATTCCAAGCCGAAAAAAATCGGCTTTTTAAAACAATTTTTTTAGCTTTTCCTGATAATAAACTGTATAGTAGAAATACATGTATAGTTTAAATACTTTATATAATTAAATAATTTGAGAAATATATTAAAACAAATTCTTAAAATAAATGCTTTAGTAGTAGAGTACAGTAGGCTGGGAGTGCATTGCCGCATCTGTAGTGACTCGGCTCACAGCCTTGTAAACTTTTTTTTATCGACAAAAGTGCAGAATAACTTTAAACAAGCAACTTGCCTTCTTTGGAGCTATGACTGGGGTTAATACGGTAGGCCTCCATAAGAAGAAAAACAACAGTCACTACCGGGACACATCTGTGTACAGAGCCTGCATTATACAGAATGAGAAAAGTGCGCTGGTTGACCCGCGCGCGTTATGTCATTTCTGGTTTTTTTTGGGGGGGGGGGGCGTTCGAATTGACAATAAGAAAACATGTCGTGGGTGGGTCAGCTGCTGGTGCCGCGCACATTATGTTATTGCTGTTTTTTTTCAGCACCGTGGGAAATCACAACAAAGCGCGTCGTGGGTCAGCTGGTCTGGCTGCGCGCAATATGATATTTCCGGGTTTTGTCGGGGGCAATTTTCGTTCGAAAACGGAAGCAAAATAATCCAGAAATTTTCTTTCGAAGAACGATTTGTTCGAAAATGGGGACATTCAAGAACCAAAGCTTTACTGTAGATGGATGGATGGATAATTTTGGGGGGTTTGCCCCACCCTTAAAAAAAAGAAAAAAAAACTGAAAAAATATCATATCCAATTTCCCGCAAACCTTGTGAAGATAAGTGGCTCAGATAATGGATGAATGGATAATGTGAAAGGGAAAAATGCAAAATTTGGTGAATACATGGGTGACCTGCAAGTATGCAGGAGCGTGGGGCAGGGGGTGTATTTGAAACCAATCCCAGGTATGTAGATAATTAGTTTCCTCGCAATTTCACCTGAAACCACAAGAACAAAGCCAACCAAAAAAGGCATCGGCTCAAGCCACATCTTACCACACCTACAAAACAAAACAGCAAGGAAACCTTCAAATCCTCAAAACTGATAAATGTTAACATTTTAAGGTGTGAAATAAAATTGGTTAAGAATTAAATTCTATTTAAAAAAAAGTGAGTGCATGTGTGTGTGTGGGGGGGGGGGGGCATGGTGTTCGACTGGTTAGCACATGTGCATCACAGTTCTTAGGACTGCATTTTAAATCCCGGCTCCCCCCATGTGGAGTTTGCATGTTCTCCCCATGCCTGTGTGGGATTTCTCCAGGTACAACACCCATATCCCAGAAACATGCATGCAAGATTGAGTGAAGACTAAATTGCCCATAGGAGTGTATGTACGCACGCACGTGTGTTTGTTTATATGTCCCCTGAAATTGGCTGGCGACCAGTTCAGGGTGTACCCTGTGTCTCGCCCCGAGATAACTGGGACGGGCTGGAGCATGCCCACGACCCTCGTGAGGATAAAAGGGTACAGAAAATTGAATGATGGGTGTGTCTGTGGAGGACGTTGCACACGTGCGAAAGTCAGAGTACACCTTGGACTGGTCGACAGCCGATCTCAGGAACATTTCCAATTATGGACAATTTAGACTCTCCAATGAACCTTACTTGCATGTTTTTAAAATGCGGGAGGAAGCCGCAGTACCCAAAGAAGCAACAAAATCCACACTACAAAGCTAATGCCGAAATTTAATGTCCCGGAATTCACACAGACTTGAAATGTTGTTGAGTGCCAATTTGCCTTTAGGCACGCAATAATTATTCGAATGAATAATAACTCGTTCGGCTATTATTATTGAGGTGTGGCTTTGCGGTTGACAATATAAATAAATGTATTTGTAATCACAAAACTCTCTATACAGCTTACTGTCGCCTCATAACTAATCGTGACACGGCGCTGAGGCACTGCAGCGGTGCAGGCCTTTCAAAAAATAAATACTAAATAAACAATTTTAGGGTGGCATGGTGGAACAGCTGTAAAGCCTTGGTCTCACACTTCTGGGGTCCAAGGTTCGATCCCGGCCCTCCCTGTGTGGAGTTTGCATGTTCTCCCCGTGCCTGCGTGGATTTTCTCTGGGCGCTCCGGTTTCCTCCCACATCCCAAAAACATGCGACATTAGTTGGACACTCTAAATTGCCCCCCATGTGTGATTGTGAGTGCGACTGTTGTCTGTCTCCATGTGCCCTGCGATTGGCTGGCGACCAGTTCAGTGTGTACCACGCCTCCTTCCTGATGACAGCTGTGATAAGCTCCAGCACACCCGTGTCCCTTGTGAGGATAAGCGGCTACGAAAATGAACGGATGGATGTTTTCTATATCACCGCCGAAAATGTTTTTTCACATATTCATACTGACACATTTGATTTACAGTATGTCGACTTTGGAACGGAACTGTTGTTAGTCGTTAACTTGATTTTTTTTTTTTAAATGTCAGACTGACATTTTAGGATTGTTTCGCCTTTAAGGAGGCCTGCACACAACTGAGTAGATATTACTTTTAATATGTTGTTAACTGCCAAACTCCCTTCATTAAATTATCAGCATCAAGGACTGACTGGTATATCAAAGAAGTCAAGCCCATGCATCAAAAAAAAAAAACTTTATTTTCTTGCAAAAACTTGATTTCTTCAGAATCATTGCGCTCAGGTGGACTGTATAGTGTAACCGTATACTTGTCCAACAAAAAGCTTCCTCCTGGCTCACCTTAAGTTTCCTAGTACATCTGCGGGACCGCTTACTTGGAAAACCAGACAATCCATGTGACCCGAGCGCTTTCAACTCCGGCCAAGATCGGACCGGCATACCAGAACCGCTCAGGTGGGTGCTCTGAGGTTATTGCGACGGCCCAGATTTTCCACTGCAACTGCAGTCGCGTCATGAACTATTTGTAGGAACTGATCCAAGTGGCTCCTCAACAACGCGGAGGACTTCCATCAGTGTGTGCATTGGCGTCATGTGTTCTCGGGCGGCACCAGCCGGTGTGACGCTTGAGCCGACGTTCCAATATTTCCCGGGCACGTGCGGCTACTTGGCAACAGCTGATGCAGGATGACCATTGAAAGAACATTATAACATACTGTACCTGATTGTTTATAGTATGAGATCATAAACAAGAGCTTGATCAAAATGTATGCTTTGACAAAAGATCTGTTTTGATTGGCAGTCCCTTTCCATGCCATGATAGCCGATAGGCTTATCAAAGGCAAAGGGCGTTGCCAAAACCGAAGTTTCTGTTTTTTAGGTTACCTCGTTCCAAATGTTCCATTCTTCGTGTCTCGTTTTTTGGCAGTAAACCCTGGAACTGTTTTAACCCATTCGTGGGCATCGTCCCATTTTTGGGACGTCATGATTTCCACGCATTACATCCTTCAGTAGATCAAAATATTTAAGTCTTTTAATCTGAAGCCATAATTTGGTATCAGGAGAGGATAACTCATCGTTCATAGTTAGCACGGAGTTATTTCCCTTTCCTTCCTGACCCAACATGGCTGCCTCAAGTAATCATATAACTTAACCATATATGAAAAACAAGTGTTATTTCCTTGATTGTGGCCTGTTAGGAGACTTTCATCTCAATGAGCCAAAAAATTGCCTCACAATCCCACCTATGGGCAATTGGGAATGTCCAATTCATTTTTCATGTTTTTGGAATGTGGGAGGAAACCGGAGTGCCTGGAGAAAACCCACACAGGCACGCGGAGAACATGCAAACTTGTAATAATCATTCTGCTTGTTTACCAAAATGTAAAAGTGTATCTAGTTTTGTTAATTTGTTTTCTGAAATGTAAAAGTCTTTCCCAAATTGTTATATTGTTTTGCACTTCCAGGCCAACGTAAATATTTGCCCCATGGCCGCAAGAGACAGAAAATGACGCATTTTATTTTGCTTGTCGCGTGTATGCACAGAAGTGCCGTTTGCACCTGCCTTTCTTTTTCCAGTGACGTTTTTTTTCCTAAAGACACAAAATCAGCCGCCAAATTTTGTCTTGTGCTTGACAAATGACATTGTCACACCTCTTTGCACACGCTCCTCCCAGAATGTCCAAAATGATTTACATGACAGTTTTGCACATTTAGCAAACACAACACTGGGTGAGGCTGGCAAGTAGATCAACTTCCACATCTGTTTAAGTGGCTAATCCAGTTTATGCCCACAAACTTTGAGTATACCAGGTCCCATGTGAATTTGTGAGTAAATTAGAAATACTTATTGAAATATTTTTGTACAGTAAGGTGGTGTGCCACAATTTTTTGTAAATTATATGTTTTTTTTTTTTTTTCTAGTCGGCACGATGGATCAGCTGGAAAGCGTTGGCCTCACAGTTCAATCCCAGCCTTGCCTGTATGGAATTTGCATGTTCTCCCTATGCCTGTGTGGGTTTTTCCCTCCCACACCCCAAAAATATGCAATATTAATTGGATACTCTAAATTGCACCTAGGTGTGATTGTGAGTGCAGCTTTTTGTCTTTATGTGCCCTGCGATTGGCTGGCAACTAGTTGAGGGTGTACTCCGCCTCCTGCCTGTTGACAGTTGGGATAGGGTGCAGCACTCCTGGGACCCTCGTGAGGATAAGGGTCTTCATGTCTGCCCGAAGTGACTAAACGTAGTCAAATTTTCTGTTCAGTACACTTTGGCCTACATCAACCTCGACATTGACGTGCGCACGATTGCAAATGTCCCAAGTCTAGTTGGCAACTACTAAAAGTCAAACCAAATAGATTACATCTGTTGTCCGCAGTTTTTGGAGTTTTGGAGCAGACGAGTACATGTTGAACATGAGAAAATCACACAAACCTCCAGCACGTTCTAACGAACTTGCATCCAAGTGGGTCAACCCAGTACTGTACTGGTGTATAAAAAAAAAAATGCCCCCCCCACCAAAAAAAAAGTGTAACGCATGTGAAAATTCCATTTAAGATCGGAGTCAGTGACTAAAGAGTCTGTGTGGTGTGGCACATGCGAGAAGCAGATGGACTACGAAGTCACCTAAGCAACGAGGCACAACATCAAACTTCCGTGTCCTCCTTACATGGTTTGAGGTTGCTCCAGCTTGTCCCGCTTTCTGAAAATGGGTCACATGCTGCAGTGACTGAAGTTAAAAGCAGCCTTAATAACAGAGATTGTATTTATCCCACATACATCTATGAACTCTGGAACGATCGAGTTTGTGGGAGTCTTGCAAAGTCTATCAAAGTCTATTAACAATACATTTGAATGTTGTTGTTGTTGTTTTCCTTTCGGCTTGTCCCTTTCGGGGTCGCCACAGCGTATCATCTCAGATGAACGCATATATATGTTTGGCACAATTTTTACGCCGGATGCCCTTCCTGACGCAACCCTTCTCGGGAAGTGGAGGCCCCAGTGGGATACGAACCCACAACCCCTGGTTTACCAAACGGCATTTCTTGAAAATAGCGGTACCATGAGGGCTTATTAAATCATTAAAAAATGAATATAAAGTGAGAAATAAACTGGTTATATAAAGTGTAATGAAGTGGCTTTAAGCGGCATGGCTTAGTACTGTAATTCTCGGCCCACAGAGTGCACCTGGTTATAGACCTCACCCAGTACATTTGTAAAGGAAATACCATTTGGTACATACATTGGCCACAGCCGTGTAAAAGCCGAAAGTCCCCAAAGTGAAACCGACATTGAAACATGAGATATTTACAAAGAAAGACGGTACACAGAGTTTAATGCTAATGCTAGCGCCACGCTAGCGCTAGCACCGCGCTAACAGGGCTGGTTAAAAAAAAATACATACTGGTAAAAATCGCTGAGACATGGCAGTAACACGGTAGCGCAGCACTAGCAGGGCCAGACCGGTAAAAGTTGCTTCCTCGGCACATATATAGGTCACTTGCGCAACTTCAGAGCAAGTGCATTGTGGGTAAGAATTTTTTGTTTGTCGGCCGTTTTGGGAGGTTGTAAACAGTTCTTAAAGTTTGTCTAAATACCAGCATCGCATTCATTGTATCTGCACTTTCTGTGGTGTTTTCCAAGTATTTCGAGGATCTGTCGGCTGATCTGAAACCCTCCTTCAGGCAGAAAATCAGTTTATGTGAGGATCTGGACCCGTATAGTCTATCGAAGGCTGATTTTGCGACTGAAAAATGTTGGCCGAGGGTGGAATACCCCGACATTGTGAACTACTTGGTGCTTACAACCAACAGCCTTACTAACCAACAGATGAAGGCCTACAAGTCCTTGGAAGCTTACAATTACTTTGTAAGCGGGTGGATTCAGAGTGAAGGAAAGGGAAATAACTCAGTGCAAAACGTTGTCTGAAGAAAAGGTTTTAATTGTTGCCCGAGTAAGTAAACTTGTAATCACCCGGCACAGAGTGCGTAACTAACTGTTGTTGTTGTTGTTGTTGTTGTTTCTGCTTAGCCATTATGGCCTTTTCAGGTCCGACAAATTGGACCGATTAGGGAAAAAGATCTATGAAAAATAAATATTACACCATCTTTAAAATTTATTTGATGGAGCATTAAGTAATGTGACAATAATTAAAATGTACAAGGTGTAAATTACTAAGTACTAACAAATTATAGCGTGAATGTCTGAATGTAGCCCTAATAGTAATACTAGCCCTAATACAACAGTAGCGGCTTTCTATTTGTTCACATTTGCCTTACTCAAATGTCAGCATATAGAAAGCCGCTACTGTTGTATTAGGGCTAGCGTGAATGATGCCCTGGTAGGTGGTAGGTGATACATGCATACTCGTGTTGTTTTTAATATATATACGGTATATTTCCTTCTTAAAAATAATTAGACGTTTACAGACAGTAAACAGACAGCAAATGCACAACACACATTCATACTTTTGTATCCTAAACTGTAGATGAAAAGCCTGTCACTGGCGGCAGAGTTGGATGTACGTGTACATGTAGACCTATCAAACACCGTTAGTCTTGTAATATAAAACACAGCAAACAACACATGTAAAAATAGCGGTAGGAGGATATGGTCAAAGTGCAATACTAGGCTTAAACTTCCCACTTATGAAGTGATCGCTGCACACACGACTTGAAACTGTGGGACGAGTGAGATCTGCACGCGAGATATTACTGAGCCACTTCGCTTCCCGTTTCCTCAATATTTCTTCTGTTTGGGGTTATTGGTGTGTAATTATTTTCAGAAATCGGAAAAAAGTGTCTGTTCCCTTCTTTGCTGAATTTGTTATAGCAGCCAATAACACAACACGTGTGCACCATCATCTCAGAAGTTAAAAAGCGTCTTATGTAATCTAATGTAACCAGCGAAATGAGACCTCCCAATATGGCGGCCAGAAAAAATTCAAAATGGATGTGACGTCACCTGCAAGTCACCTATTCAGTCTCACTCTTACCTTTTCCACTCGAGTGCCCCTTTGCAGTCATTAGAAAAATGCACAAATTAGCCAGATGACCATATAAACCGCAGGTTTGAAAGCGTGTGAAAAAAGTCACGGCTTATAGGCTGGAATTTACATTAAGTCACATCTGAGGCATGGTCAGTCTGGACGTGAGTTTTGGTCTAATATCCAATATTTTTAGTCAAATTTAGAATTTTGCAGTCTTCTATAAATAATTGCAATTAAAAATGCTCCTTAAGTCTTATGAGACTTCACGTCTGTTGTGCTCACAGCTCACTGGATGGATCATTTCACACTCCCACTCATTTTTTTTTTTTCTTTTGCAGTGTTACCACAAGGCTACCAATGATTTTTAAAAAATGAATTGGGCTTTTTATTGACAACTCTGTTGTAGGTGCTGGTTGACAACTTTAAAAAGCTGTTTTGGTGACAGTATCTTACACATGGCAAAAAACAAAAGCAGGAATGGACACCAGTTCACACACACCAAGCAAATCATCCTCCCATTCTCTCAGGTTATGTCAATACTATTTGAAAGGTCAAAGGATAGCGAAGGGAAAAAAAAAATAATAATTTCACTGGAAAAGCTGTGTGGGAATGTCAATTACCATGCAAAGTCTGACAAGTTCATCTCAGCACATGTACAGTACATTACGTGTATAGATGTGGGCGTGTGCTGGATGAGCACCGCTACACATGATGTACAGTAGTACAAGAGCAAACTTGCAAGGCACCAAAAAATGTGTACAAAGAACGATGGGAGTGAGTTTGTATCTGCAAAGTTACTTCCAAGTCAGGATTCTGCTAAAACTGCTTTTCCAACAATTTAACTTCCCCTTAATCATCCACGTTTCACCTTTGTAGATTCTTGCCAATTTCCATCGCTTAAATTTTGCAAACAATCACACATGCAAAGAAGTTCTGAATTCATTTTATTCCCAAAAAAAGGTTATTTACATTATGTACATTAACACAACCCAAAGAACATACAGTAACACTGCACAAAACCGCTGTGTGCAATGAGATTGGGGATCTCTTCCAAATATACAGTGTATCAGTAATCTCACTCAGCAGCAGAAAGGCACACTTATCGGTCACAATCAACTCACACACAAAATTACTGCATCGAGGGAGCCATTCAATACTAGCATGGGATGTGCTGTGATAAATAACATTGGTCTCGCAGTGCTTCAGTTTTGTTTTCCATAAATTAAAAAAAAAAAAAAGACATTTAAAAAATGTACAGTACAGCAACTACAACAGCTGGCATACGTTTGCTGACAGATATTCTTATTCAAAAGGAACATTCCGTAACTCATGTGATCTTTTAAAGACCGCTTTGACCTCAGTCCCAACGCCTTGGCCTCTCTCAAGGTTGGCGCTAGCCCTCTCCCCAAATTCGCAGGAACCAACCGTTCAGGTGCACTTTAAAATGTCCGACACCTCAAAACCCCCACTCCTCCCCGTCCGCGCTGGTCCATCCTCCTCCTCTGAAAAAGTGCTGATAAAGCAAAGAAGGTGCTTCTCGCTTTAGCCATGTTGGGTCCCCGTGGTCATGGTGCATCAAGTTGTCACAAGTGGGAAGGCTTTACATGCTTAGCCTGTGAATAAAAAAAAAATGGAGTTCAGTTTTTTTTTTTTTACTATAAAAGCAACAATGTGATGACATCCAAAAATAAACATTTTGCACAATAAATGCGGTAAAAGTGGGATGCTTTCAAAATAAGTGAAAGTAGAATCATTCTGGCAATAGAAATTGAGATGAGATTAAAACTAAACCTAACAATGAATTGAAAACAAAACTGACAAGAGTGATGCGGTATGATGGCAAAACTACAAGAAAAGCTGGGGGGGGGGGGGCAAGCAATGTTGGCAAAAAGGTGGAAGCAAAGCAAATTTATTTGTATAGCGCACTTCATACGAGGTAACGCAATGTGCTTTACATGATTAAAGGCATTTCCAAAAGGATAAAACTGGGATAAAAAAAAAAAAAAAAAAAAAAAAAAAAAAAAAATCAAAAACTGGCTATAGTCTAAAAAGCAATTAAAAAAAAATGAATAAAAAGTTTTCAACCTGGATTTATAAACATTCACACTTGGGGCTGACCTCACTTCTGTTGGCAACTTATTCCATTTGTGTGCAGCATAATAGCTAAATGCTGCTTCACCTTGTTTGCTTCGGACTCTGTCAATCTTAGAGCTCTACTGGGTTTGTATTCTGTAAGCATTTCTTTCAAGTATTCAGGACCTAAATTATTTTGTGATTTATAGACCAGTAGCAGAACTTCAAAAATCGATTCTAAAGCTGACTGGAAGCCAGTGCAAGGATTTATATGCTCTGACTGCCTTGTTTTGGTCAGAACGTGAGCTGCAGCATTCTGAATGAACGGCAGCTGTTTAATACTTTTTTTTGAGAATCAAGTCAGAAGACAATTACAGTAGTCAAGTCTACTCGAGATAAAAGCATGGATGAGCTTTTTTCATGGAAGACAAAGAGGTAGCTAAGGCAATGTTGGCAAAATAAATACTAGTGTAAGCTCGCTGGCAAAAGAAGCAGCAAAAGAATTGGTGGTAGCAAAATAAGGGGATGTAGCGCTAGTATAGAAGTAGAGCGTACCAACTTTGCCATGAAGCCTGGCCTAAAAACATTTGGGAAAAGCAGTTCATTTAATTTTCTTACCGTTTTCTTGGTTTCACTTCCCAGCCATCACGACACTTGACAAACGTTATCGATTCACCGGGAGAAATTTCCGTTTTGGACGGGTCTTGGGCACAGAAGGTAAACCTGCAAAACATGAGAACCCATGAGCAAATATCCTAACAAACTGCAGCTTTACCAATCATCTACCGCCACTCACTTCTTCTGCGTTTCGCCAGCTTTCACGCGAATCCGTCGGACCTCCAGCACGGGTTTGGGTGGCTTGCTGTTCCAGGCCCACAAGGTCTTTCTGATGTTCTTCCACAGGGAGTGGAAAGATTCCGCCTCACCTTCCCAACTCAGGTTTATCTTCAGCAGGTCGCCCAGGTCCTGCTCGGTGAACACCAAGAAGGTGTTGGTCAGGTTCAGCCCGACTGAGTCCTCCTGACTACCAGAGAGAAACACGGGGAAGAGAGTTGGACAGAGTCCGCTAAGGAGTTTTTTTTTTTTTTTTTTTTTCTTTAGAAGAAATTTGTAGGTACTCGAAACATTTTGCTTACACATCAACAAAAATGTCCTCCGTATCGTTATGCGCGCCAATCAACTTGACGTAGAATGTCGGGTCCGCGTTGTCCGCCTGCTTCCTGTTGAACACGTGCATCTTCATCTGGTAGTGGTAACCTTCAAGATAATGCAACTCTGTTAATGATTCATCTACGAGTTGTTCACATGCAATCACAAGAGGCAATAAAGGGGGTGTTCCGTTTAGGTCGGGGTGGTGAAGGAAGTGAGTTTAAACTTTGAAGGTACTTTTTGACAAAGAGTAAAAGTAGTAAAAGAAAAAGCTAAGATGGCAAAAATACAAAAGTTATGGGAATTGTGTCAAAATTGGGATGAATAAACAAGATGGAGCTAAGATGGCCATTAAAGAATTGGGAGCAAAAAGGCATAGGAAGAGAAAAATGAGTCTCGTCTGGGGAGTACTTGCAAAATGAGAGTGGTATGGAAGTAAATATGTGCCACCAGGATTTGAATTTGAAATGTAGTGCAACTTTTCAATGTTAACAATTCAACTGGCTACAATTCGCTGTCCGAAATTCACCGTCTGTGCCACCAGGCAGGGTTACTTCAGGTCAGAATCAAAGAGCCGGCCAATCCGGTTATGCTTTCTTAGTATGTGACGTCACATGCTTAAGAAAGCGCAACTGGATTGGCTGGGTGTTCGGTTCTGATCTGAAGTAACCCTGCATGGTGGCACACACTGAATTTCAGACATGCGAATTGTTAACATTGAAGTTACACTGAAATACAACTATTGAAAATGTGATCCTTAACATTTCAAATTCAAATTAAAAACCTGGCGGCACATATTTACTTCCATAGAGGGGCTACAAGTACCGATATACTGAAAGACAAATGGGATTAGAAGCAATGTTGGCAAAAGAAGTTGCATAAAGAGGCAGAAGCATAATTGCACTTTATTTTGCTCACTCTTATATTGTATAAGTAGATGCTAGGTATGCTTCGACTTTCTGGCATCGCTTCCAATTTTCTACTTTATCTTGCCAGCATTGTTCCTTGTTTGCACAAGATGCAATAAAGTTAAGAGTTGCTCAGCACAACATCAGAAGACGTTGACTCACCTCCAAAGGGCGTGTCCGCACGAGTCTTCAGGTACATTTTGCTGTTGCGTCTCTTGCGCATCTTGCGAGCCTCGTAGCCGATGTTGTTGCAGCGGTTCTTGCGGCAGCTCAGGCAGATCCCCTTCTTGAAACGGAGAGAGTCGGTGCACTGGTACGCGAAGCTCACGTGGTCTCGGTTCATCAGCGAGTCAACAAAAAGGTGCACTGCTCGCTCGTGCTCACATTCCACCACTTCGATGAAGTCTGGAGTCGGAGGACCGTGGTGTCATTTAAAGCGGCTTCACAAATGACTTCAGGTCACTTAGTGGGACTGCTTACTTTTAGCTACGGACAGCACGTCACCCAGCGAGCAACCGGGTTGGACGTCGCCTCCGTTGGGATAGATGTCCACGTCCCCGATCGGCTGTTGGATTCCAATGCTCACCCCCAGGGCTTCCCGAGTGTACGTGTGGAGGACGTCCACAAAGTCGGCATCGTCTGGAGAGAGGCGCTTCTCCTTCTCCACACCCTCAAACATCGGCCCTGCTGGGTCCAGACCTAAAATCGGAATAACCACACATTCAAACAGTTAGTTGAAAGTAAAGTCAAGTGGTATACAAGCATGCCGACAAATCAGGCTTTCGTCTCTTCTGATCTAAGTCAAAGGGCCAATTGATATACGATCAAGATCCCCCCTGAGCAATTGTGTAATGTGGGGTGTTTTTCCTCAGAACATGGTTGTCCATATGGCCTACAGAATATTAGCCAGAGCAAATCCTGGGTCAACACAGACTAATATTTACGATTAGAAATGCTTATGTAAGAAAAACACTTGAGCGATCTTAAGTTCACCAGACCTGAGGACTGATTTTGATTTTCAAGTGTCACTGAACAGATTAGTTTGTCCTGTGACGGGGGTTTGGAGTAATTTTTCCTCCATGAGCTGCTTGGAAACTGTCGGGGCCAAAAATTGAATGTTAAAGTTGTTTAATATTAACCTCAGATAATGTGTGTTATCAAGATAGTTCGGCGGAACCACAGACCGATTGCAGATGTGCTGTGTTAGTCATCTGGAGTGCACCAAAAACTTAAAGTATTAAGCACACTTGCTAATTTTAAATAATGCGTTAAAATTCAAAGGGATAACCCTTTAGAATGGGACCAATAGTCGGGGCATACCAGTGATTCTCCCGAGGGATCCTCGCACATGTGTTCCCGCGTAGCCCGCTACGTGAGCGCCTAAGCTGTAGCCAATCAGATGCACCTTCTCCAGAGGCAAATGCAGCTCATCCTGTTCAGGAAACAAAAATGACGACATCAGCAGCTGCTACAAAGAACAAATGATGGTCGCTGGCCGGCCACGCTCAGTTAATTTGGACAAGGCCTTCTTCCACGCTACGCCGCTTCTGCCATCTGTCTCAGCGGAACTCTTTGTGGGCCTTTATGCCGTGGAAGCCGCCCAGAACCTCTTTCTGGCTTGGCATTTTGTGAACCTATCCAATTTTAATCTAGGACGAATGCAGCATTTTGCTGTGCCAGCATGAGATGTCGTTTCAGGATAATGACGGACGCTGTCCCAGTTGACTTTGGGTAAGGGCCTGGGTACACCCTGGGCTGCTCACATGTATACAAACAATCAGACGCTTACATTCACGCGTGTGAAAAATTTAGAGTCTTCGATGAACTGTTTGTAGAATGGAGATGGAAGTATCAATACCCAGAGAAAATCCCCACAAACATGGAGAACATGTAAAGATGGGAAGTTTCAAACCAAAAATCTCGGAACTGAAGAGATGTGCTAAATACTAGTCCAACATGCCAGCTTGACTCTTCAAGCCACCTCAAACTGGACCTTATTGCGTCTGTCAGGGTCACGGTTCTTATCAAGTGTACTTAATTTAATCGAACATCTGACACAAGCTGGTCTAAGTGAAGCCTTTAGGGGCATTCCAATTTCAGTGCATCAGGTGACATTTTGCCAGCTTTCAGATCCACCTATTTACTGCGGCCTTTGGATACAAGTTTCACTTTTGAGCACGTCAGCGTGAAGCATTCAGTGGCATTTCGCCGCATTAAAAGGTTCAGTTTATCAGAGGACATTCTGCTAGCTTTCAGATCCGCTTTTCTAGGAGCTTTTCTTAAACCCACGTACCTGCAGCCAGTCAAGCAAAGTGGCGATGTCCCGGCCAACGGTGTGCGTGTAGTTGACGGCGTCCGGGTACACCCGTTGGGCCATGGACATCCAGTCAACCACGACCACGTTGGCCTCACTCTCGCGCCGCATGACGGCAGCCACTAGCTTCTGCATCCAGTTCTGAAACATACCACTAATCTAGATTTTTTTTTTTTTTAAAGAAAAAAATACTTTTAATTTCACACGTGTGACATATTCCAACAAGAAGCAGTAACAAGATTTTGATTTACCGTCCAGCCGTGAATGATAAAGATGGTCTTGGCTGTGGCGTTGAAGTTGCACTGCTCTAGACACCCCTTGTTTCCGATCTGCAGGTAGCAGCCTTCCTGGTCCAGATCCAAACTCTTCCTCATGTTGTACTTGACGGTGACATCCAAGGGGACGCCCTCGGTCTCAAAATCATCTTCACCTGACCGGAAGTAGGCCAAAGTCAATACCAAAGATGGATCGCAGTTGAATAATACAAAGATTTGTTTAATCTAATGGAGAGGTGTGGTGAAATTTCTCAGTTGCTAAATTTACAATGACGGAATTAAAGTTTGAGTTTTATTCTTTGAAGGAATGCCATTTCGGGTGCCGGAAGATGGATGCATTAAGTTGTAAAGGAAGTCAATCATTTTGGTTTCAAGGCACAATTTTAGTGACATTTGATTATTTGTATCCTGGATCCTTGGGAAAATGTGTGCCATTTTAGGTGGTCCGTAACACAAACCACCCAGAAACATTCAGGACAGTTTGTTTTTTGGAGGGGGGGGGGTGCTATTGACAATTACTAATCCACACAAAATTGGCTGGATGTGACCATTTAAAAAGGATATACAAAAACATCAAGGTCCCATGCCAGAAAGTGACTAGGAAGTAGACAATTTGGCCAACTCCTAAGATAATGGCCCAAATTTGACCCTCGTGTACTGGCTAAATTGTTAGATTGCTAGATTAGCCATAGTGCCATTTTCTACCAAGTGACGTGAAACTTGCTAGACATTTGTCATTTTTCATGACAGAGGGCATATAAAGGTCTCAAGCACCCACGCATGAAATTGAACAAGAAGTCGGCCATTTGTGGCAAAATTCCAGGAGTCCTACAAGGAAATTTGCCCAAATGAGGTACTCGATTGATGACAAAGTCAACTCAACGAACAAGAGATATTACCAGATGAGTGCTTTACACCATTTGCTGCTTGATATGGTCATAAAGTTTGCAGACAGCCAAGTGAAACCCACTTTCTGAACAGAGCCCAAATCTGCATGGGATGGACGAGAAAGTCGTTCGTTGATGCCGGATCAACTGTTCAAGCAGGCTGTGAATGTTCCACACTCCTTGCTCGAAAGCCACTTGGATCAAACAGCCATTTCTTGGCGTTCATGCCTTCGACACCACTGCTGCAGCCATATTTTTTGCATAACTACAAATCATTATGATGGGATAATTCCAGTGAGTGTGCATGATGGGGGCAGGGGGGACAAGCTAGAAAAATGGACTATATGCAAACATTATTTAAATGACTGTATGGCGAATAGAAACACTGCAGGGTGTCTGGCTATGAAGATGTACTTTTGGAAAAAAAAAAAAAATAAGACAATTGTACTTAAATCGAACCAATGAACTCAACAACCCAGCTGCAAATGGGCTGGAGGCCAAATGAGTTTGGGGATAGAAGGTGGCTTCAGAAGGACAGATTAAATTTTCCCCTCAACCACGAAACTGTGTCAAACGTGGAGTGTCTCTTGCACTTGAGTAGTTCCCCCCCATAAAAAAAAAAAGGACACGTCACTTTCTTTGCATAGGAATGAAACCATTCCCCTCCCTTTTTTTATTTTTATTTTTATTTTTTTTAACAGTTTCACTCAGCCCGCCGCACTTGCTCAGTTTCTAATTGACTGATACCCCCTTTGAGTAACAAAGACGGGAACAGGTTGTTTAATAAACCCACAAGAAATGCATACAATCCACGCACAAATGCTTAAATGAATTGACGCGCGCGCAAAAGAAAAATTAAAAGAAATAGTAGGCTTATTTCTTACCGTTTTGTCCGTACGTAAATGCAACAGCGTACAGCAACAGAGTCCACAGCAAACGTGCTGAATGATTCATTGCAAGTATTTTTTTTTTTTTTTTTTAATGGAAAAAAAAAATTCTTTGTGTATCTGTGGCTGCGTCCCGGCGTGACAAAAGAGCACGCAAAGCCGGCCGAGGTGCGTCTTGGTCTCGGTCTCGGTCTCGGTGGAGCGGTCGGCTGGTCGGCTGGTCGGGTCGGTGCGATGCGATGCGCCCTCACGCCAGCGGCCAACAAAACAAAAACGTATGAAGTGGCATGAAGGCGCTCATTAGTTTTAAATACTTTCCCCCAGGGTTCGGTCATATGATCATCGGCTGATCTGCCGCGCTTCTGATTGGTCCAACCCCCATTTTTTACGTGGAGGGGCGTGGCCCAATTTTGAATCAAGTCGTAGTAGTAAAGACGTGCTCACACCCCAGTGACTTGAATTCCACCGTAAAGCACACAAAATAAATGTGCTGCACTACAATGAAGGTCGTGCATTTGTCACTTGATTCGAACAATGTGTAGAATGAACACATGGTTGGGCCGGGGGTGAAGGGTGGGGCACGGTAATAAGCTTTTAACTAGAAACCCTATTGGTGATTACAATAGCAGCAACCATGAAAGAAAGCATCAACACCCCCGTCCGCCATCCTCCTCCTCCTCCACCTCCTCTTCCTTCCTTTGCTTGGCTCTCATCCAAACCATCGGCTTAGTTCACTTTCAATTGATGAGGGTGAGAATGCGTGCTGGAACAACAATGGCGTGTGTGTGTGTGTGTGTGTGTGTGTGTGTGTGTGTGTGTGTGTGTGTGTGTGTGTGTGTGTGTGCGTGCAAGCATTACCGATTGTCAGTGGAGAAGTGTCACCTGTCACCACGGTGGTCCATCATTCTTAATACGACCTAATTGTAAATCCAATTTGTAGTGTGCCAAGCGCGATTCTCGGCATGACTTGGCACAAAACCATATCTCTGCCATAGGAGAGGCGGGGGCGATGGCTCATGAACTTGACTTTTGGGCTGTAAACACGGGATCGATCCCCATCGAGTCCATCTGTTTATTTAAAATAACAATAAGTCGTGAAGTTCACTGCGGTTGCAAAATCCTGCGCGTTATCTGACTATTTTGACACATATCGCGGTGACCTCTGCCCCAGATGTGTTTCATAAAATGTATTTGAGGTTACGTGCGTGTGTTTCGGGGTTAAATTGAGATATGGTTTTCTCGAAATCCGAGAGAAAATAGTGTCACTTGCTGACAAAAGAAGTATGAATAGAAGGTGCTTGTATGCTGGAAGCTGTGATGGCAAAATGAAGAGAGGAAGCGATGCTGTTAAAAGGAGTAGTAGATGTGCTAGCAAATTTAAAAAAAAAAAAATCTTAACGGTGAAAATTAATGGAGAAGCCCATATTTGGTGACATTATAATAATACCGGTAACATCCTCTTTCTCTTCTATTGTGTTACATCTTGGGAAGGGTTTCACATCTTCCAACAGAATCCCCACTTGCGGTCTGATGATCTGATGTCAGATGTTCGTTTGCGTCAAGTTCAAATGCCTTTGTTGTTTTTTCCATCCAGCTATTCTGAGTCAGAATTTTTAACTGTACGTTGCTGACTGAATGTTTCGGACCCCACAATGAGGCGCCACACAGAGGGAAAAAGTATAGCGAAGCACAATGATTTTATTGTTCGGGGCTTTTCAACATTTTGGTTTATGCATCCATCCATTTTCTTCACTGCTTATCCTCACAATGGGCGCGGGGAGTGCTGGAGCCTATCCCAGCTGTAAAGGGGCAGGAGGCGAGGTAGACCCTGAACTGGTTGCCAGGCAGTTAATCGCAGGGCACATAGACACAAACAGCCGCACTCACAATCACACCGAGGGGCAATTTGGAGTGTCCAATTAAAGTTGCATGTTTTTGGGATGTGGGAGGAAACCGAAGTGCCCGGAGGAAACCCACGCAGGGACAGGGAGAGCATGCAAACACCACACAGGCTGGTCCGGGATTGAACCTGGGACCTCAGAACTGTGAGGCCAACATTTTACCAGCTGATCCATCTTGCAGCCTGCTAACTCTCTCTCTCTCTCTCTCTCTCTCTCTCTCTCTCTCTCTCTCTCTCTCTCTCTCGATATATATATATATATATTATATATATATATATATTCTATCTTCTATATATTTTTTAATTTTATATAAATCCTATTTTACAAAATAAAATAAAATACTGTATCTAGATGTGATGATAATTTAGTGCTAATATACAGTATCTAGATCTGTATATATTTTTACCCAATTGAAAAGATACATTTTGGACTGAACCGTTATTGTAGCTACAATAAATTCATTTGATTTGATTCGTGTTCATTTTCCACACACTTATCATTATGTTTCATCTAGCTCAGTGAGTCTTACGTGTGGTACACAGGCCCCCTTTAGTGTGTAGTATACAAACGAACTACTGCTCAAATACAACTCAGTTGTATGTCACTTTTAAGTTCAAGACATTTGCATTCCACCTGTAACTGTTTGTTTCCAAACATTTATCAACCCATCCATTTAGCACATAATGTATGAGTCTTCTATCTTAATGCTAAAATACAATGTGAAACGCCATAGACAGGCAAACAAAACTACTGTCTGATACTGCGGTAGTTTAGAATCACTTGTAAAATGTACAGACGGCCCTACAATAGATGTACAAAGACAATTAAAATAAGCACAGAGGCACGTATGTAGTTATCCTCTGGGAAAAAGGTACTGCTGGGTACTACCAGTACTGCTTGCTGCATTACTTTGGAGGTTCTTCATTGTGCTTCTTCTTCTAAATCTAAATGTAAATGTCTTTGTAATACTGTATACTATCTCCAGTTTGGACACACAAGAAGGAGCACCCCCGTTCTAATTCAAAGCATGAAATCATGATGCACAAAATGCTTAACTCTATACTTCACGTCATGTCACTATCCAAGCCGCTTATCCACACAAGGGTTGCGGAAAGCTGGAGCCTATCCCATCTAGCTTCGAGTGAAAGGCGGACTACACCCTGAACTGGTCGCCAGTCAGTCCCACGGTGCCCGCACTAAAGGCAGGGGTGTGTACCACTACACCATCAGTGACACCCTCTATTTTATTTCATTTTGTTAATGTATTTGTATTATAAAGTAGTGTTGTAGAGTGGCATTTTTCATATTAAAGTGTTGCATTTTTCGGGGTGAGAGTGGGTTGGGGACACAACAAATTAATGTCATTACAAATTTCTCTCAAGAGGGAAAAAATTATGTATACTAATGTGATGTGATATGATATAACGTGATATGATATACAGTATGACGGGAATTGTCCACGCAGTCGTTCCACAGCTATGACAACACCGCCATCCTGCGTCCGGATGAGCGATGAGGCGAGCGGTGACACAGCAGGAGGCGGACGGAGGGAGGTGCAGACGGCAGCACACCGGATCCTTCATGAGGGAAGAAGAGGCCAGGGACAGCCAAGCCTGCCAGCCCCGGCTTCTCCTCCTCTTCTCTAATTTATCCCTCGTTTCGCTTTTGCAAGTCAGCCCCGAGCGAGGGGCCGCTGTGGGCTTCGTAGGATGTCCCGTCATGAAGGTAAGAAAGGCGACGGCGACTGAGCGAGCAAGGTCGGCGTTTATCGTGAACGTTGACGGCTGGGGAAGCACCACGGCGGCTAACCGAAGCTAACCGAGAATGTCTCACTAGGAGGGCTCGTGGGGCTAATGTTAGCAACGCGGACGCGTGACGGTTGGGCAATAAACGTGCCTGTCGACACGTGAAATGGTCAAACTGTGGCTGTCGCGCCTGTTTTAATTTTAACTCGAGCCGGAGACGACGCTGTCAATCAGGCGGAAGAAGCCCGGAGAACGTCTGCTAACGGCGGCTAACGCGCTAGAGTTAGCATGGCGGCTAACAGAAACCAGGCTCCGGGTTGGTTATGGTTACCAGGCTGGGCAGCGGTTGGGCGGGGTAAGAGTCCCGACAGTAGGCAGCTGCGAGTTGGGGGCGAGGCTGCTCACGCACGTTGCTCTATTACTTTATTCAAATTTCTTTTCTTTTTTTAGTTTTTTTTTTTTTTGCCCAAAATGTGACCATTATAATAGCTTCAATTTCGGGAGTTAACGTGTGGGAAATATTCACCAAGAAGCACGTCCTTACGGCCAACCTTGCCAGGGCTTCAAAAAGTTACTTGTTCATGTTTAGACAAGGCCACCTAAATACGGCGTGGGGAGTCGTTTTAGAACATTAAAAAGTTGGTTAACGTGGTTGACAGCTGCCCTTTTAGTCGTTTGAAGGTCGCTTCATCAGGCCCGAGAGTGTTCTCACCAAAAGTGGACGCCGTATTAATTTATTTAGAAGCCTCAGGGCATGGACAGTAAAGTTACAAATACAGTACTGTGCATTATTTGGAATATTAAACCTAAACGTATCTTGTGTGCTACACAAAGCCCATATGACAGTCATCATTGGAACTGCACACTGTCAAATATGTTCCCTTTTGAACTATGCGTTATTTAATGTTTAAATTACTACTTATCTGTTTGGTTTATACTGTTCTCACATTCAATAAAAGTATGAAAAGTGTGTCAGTGACTGTGGTCCTCTAATCCCCTGTGCAAGGGAATTACTTTAGGAACCCCTCCACTTACCCAAAGTCTGCTGGGATAGCCTCCAGTTCCCCCACGCCCATAACGACGGCTTATAAAATCATGAATGGACTATATATACGTTTATGACTACACTTGTGGATAAAAATAAGGCAGCCTTTACTTCTTTAATTTCTTGTTCTTTTTAATGGCTGATTTTGCAACTGTTACCCGAGGAATACAATGAACACGACAAAAATGCAGCTAATTATTAATACTTTATCCTCTTTGAAATGGTTGATTTTGGTTATTATTAAGAAAACCATGCAAAATGGGTATATATCAGCTCATAAATCAAATCCCCTAGCTTTTTTTTTGGTCATTCTGTTCATCCCAACAAATTCACCTCTCGTTGTGCCAAACATAAATTAAACAAAGGGTGGTCTAATAACATTTTCCATGACTGCATGTATCGTGAGAATTTGTGGGTTAACTTTTTCTCCCCCCCCGCCCCCCCCCTTTAACAGTTTTTCTAAGGTTTCACGTCTTTAAAATATCATGCCGGGTCATCGGTTCTGCACCCTTGATTTAATGCATGACTGTTTCATCTTCTTCAGTTAATTTTTTTTGTCCGCAATGTCCATAAATCAACAATGAAAGAATATGAGTAGAAAGCAGTCCTTTGTCTGATGTTTACCATGTCGTCTGTCAATGTTTTTCTTGAAATAAGCCTCAAGTTCTTTTTGGCGGGAAAAAAAAAAAACCTCCGTTTGTGTCCTCAGGCGTGAGCTGTGACGCGTGTTTGAAAGGCAACTTCCGAGGCCGGCGCTACAAATGTTTAATCTGCTACGACTACGACCTGTGCGCGTCGTGCTACGAGAGCGGCGCCACCACCACCAGACACACCACGGAGCACCCCATGCAATGTATATTGACACGAGTCGACTTTGGTGAGTACAAGTGACATTCCACGGCAAACCGAGCTTCAACATCCATCTAATTAGACCAGTGGTGACAAACTCAATTCTGTCGCGGGCCACATTCTTGTTTCGGTTTCACTCAGAGGGCTGTTATGACTGTGAAACCATAAAAACATTTAATTGCCTTCTCATATTTACACGCGAAATGTATTAACTAATTTTGGAATCAGTAATCAAGGGTCATGGATTTTTCAACAACTGTCCATGTCTGTACATTTATGATATATGACAAGATTTGAAATTTTGGTACAGATTTTCACAAGAATCATGGAAATTGACAGACTAGATTTGCCTTCGCAGGCCACGTAAAATCACGTGGCGGGCCGGTAATGGCCTCAGGGCCTTGAGTTTGACACCTGGGAATTAGACTGACAGGATGTCATGTGGTTGTTATTTCACAACTTTATGAATCAACTGTGCCTGGAGTGCGGTGGATCAGCTAGTAAAGCGTTGGCCTCACAGTTCTGAGGATCCGGGTTCAACCCCGGACCCGCCTGTGTGGAGTTTGCATGTTCTCCCCGTCCCTGTGTGGGGTTTCTCCGGGCACTCTGGGTTCCTCCCACATCCCAAAAACATGCAACATTAATTGGACATTCTAAATTGCCCCGAGGTGTGATCGTGAGTGCGGTTGTTTGTCTCGATGTGCCCTGCGATTGGCTGGCGACCAGTTCAGGGTGTACCCCGTCTCCTGCCCGTTGACAGCTGGGATAGGCTCCAGCACTCCCCGCAACCCTCGTGAGGATAAGTGGCAAAGAAAATGGATGGATGGGATGTGCCTGGAGTGTATCGTGCACTACATTTCCCTATTAACAGAATATCCCATTTCCATGGAACACACATCTGTGGGGATAAGATGCACAACTGTGCATTGTCCCAAATGTGAACTTCCAATGCCAAGCGTCTTTGTCTGCAGATGCTATTGAATCCTCAGGCATATGCCACATTAGTCTGAGTTATATTCGGCGTCTTTGATCTGGAGACTTCGAGATGGTTTTACCATCTTAATCCACCAAACAAGTGTCAGTAGCGACAGCAAAAGACAATTTTTGTACGCATAAACTGTGTGGATATTGCACATTTCCACCAGTGTAAGGGATATACTGTCTTGTGTTGCTCATCCCACCACCGTATGTCTTAATTTACGAGGCATCATTTGACTGGAAATAATTTTTCCAGAAGAGGAACAAACTGCCACAAAGCAACCATTTCTCAATACTTCCGGAAAGTTTTCTCTGAAATCCATTGTGGTTTGGATCTACAATTCAAAACAACTTTATGAAAAGCTTTTGCGTGGAGCGATCTTTTATGTATTTCATTTTTGTACTCATGAATGAGAGATATGACGTATTCACAGTGAATTAGAAAATTAGAACAGTACTCTAAAGGCTCCTGCCTTGTCGTTGGTGGATCAGTTTTGTCCTTTTGGCTAAACCCCCTGAACTGATGAAAGGTTGTGGAACACATTTTGGTCTGGACCACGGGTGTCAAATTCATTTTTCTCGCGGGCCACATTGTGGTACCGGTTTCCCTCAGAGGGCCGTTATGAATGTGGAACAAGAATTTTTAATTATGTCCTCTTATTTACATCATCAATTTATAAACTAGTTATGGAATCAGATATCAAGGGTAATGTGTTTTTCAACTATTCTCGTTTGTAAACACAGAAATGCTTGTCATATCGCAACTTTATGATTTATGATAGATGACAATTTGAAATTTTGGTGCAGTTTTTTACAGGAATCATGGAAATCGAAACCCTAAAGTTGGCTTCGCGGGCCGCATAAAATCATGTGCCAGGGCTGGGCCTTGAGTTTGACACCTGTGGTCTAGACTTTTGACTTGTCTTCCTTTCCGCCTTGCAGACCTGTATTACGGTGGAGAAGCATTCTCGGTGGAGCAGCCCCAGGCCTTCACGTGTCCCTACTGTGGCAGGATGGGCTACACCGAGATGTCCCTGCAGGAGCACGTGGCCGCCGAGCACACAGAGACCTCCACAGAAGTGGTACGTCACTCTCAAGACATAGTTCACCTCGTATAATGCAATCTTTCCAATCGGAGTAACCACATTAGTCTGGGAATGTGGATTTGATTTAGACTGTATGTTTTCAATCTACATCATGCTGAGAGGTCAGGCTCTTTCTTGAATTCAGGAAAAGCATCAGCGGCAGCTGGACTGTGGCGCACGTGTCGAAACGTTCACTGCTCTCTTTCAATGCCTTTTGAGGAAATGTATTTACCATCGCATGGTTGTTGTTTTACTTGAGATTATGGATGACCACCGTTCACATTTGAACGGGTATGAAACAGATTACCGGTATCTGGGAGTCTATAGTGGGAAGCGTACGGTAAGTAAGTAACACCCAACTTCATCTGCAGTTGAGTGAATTAATAAGGTAGTTCAAATCCAGTTGTCCATATATTAGTAGTAAATATCATAAATGTACTTTGTCACTTTTTTTTCTCAGAGACACCGTTTTTTTTTTACTGGTCCACATGCCTGACTTTGGTGCAGGTGGCGTGGGATCGATTCCCGCTCATTGATGGTGTCTATGTGCGACTGACTGCCAAGCTTTTCAGGGTGTAGTTTGCCTTCGCCCAATGCTCGCTGGGATAGGCTCCGGCACTCCCATAACCTTTGTGAGGATAGCGGCTTGGACAATGGACTTAGTTGTCAGTCCATACTTAGTTTACACATTATTTAGCCTCACTAGTGACACCTTGTAAATGACCTTCTCCAAGGTATTGCTGATCTCTTTATATAAGATTAAATCAACATTGCAAGGCATGGTGGACCAGCCGGTAAAGCATGGGCCTCACAGTTCTGAGGACCCGGGTTTGATCCCGGCCCCCGACTGTCTGGAGTTTGCATGTTCACCCTGTTTCTGCATGGGTTTTCTCCCAGATCCCAAAAACATGCAAAATTAATTAGACACTCCAAATTGCCCCTAGGTGTGATTGTGAGTGCAGCTGTTTGTCTCCATGTGCCCTGCGATTGGCTGGCAACCAGTCCAGGATGTATCCTGCCTCCTGCCCGTTGACAGCTGGGATAGGCTCCAGCACTCCCCGTGACCCTTGTGAGGATAAGCGGCAAAGAAAATGGATGGATGGATGGATGGATAAATCAACATTGCATGAAGGCAAGCAGCCTGGTTTACATAATCATAAAACGTACAATTTGCTCATCCCTTTTCTACTCCGCATTTGTAGCATTTTGGTTAAGGGTGGACCTTTGCCAATGAACTGGAAATTAACAAATCAATTTTTTTTTTGTACTCACTTAAAATCCGAGAGGAAATGTAGCACCAAGCTAAATGTCCCGGGTTTCAAATGCACTTGCCACCTGTCACCGAATAAATTAACAGCAGGCTCCTCGACATGTTTCATAAATGCGGTTTGGTGCCAGACAAGCCAGCACTTTAAAAGCCCTTGATAAGATCAGAGGGATGCACAATTATTAATGAAATTTCTAACTTGATCATCTTGGGGAATTTTACACAGTTGACTTGACTTCCTTCTATTTTGCTGTGGTGCAGATCTGCCCCATATGTGCAGCGCTGCCCGGCGGGGAACCTAATCACGTGACAGACGACTTTGCTGCTCACCTAACACTTGAACACAGAGCACCCAGAGACCTGATATCCTTTTTTTTTTGTGTGTGTGTGTGTGTGTGTGTGTGTGAAACTGTTTGTACGAAAATGACATCTGTTGCTCATAATTTAAATCTTGTGTTGGTAGTTTTCTCATTAGCTGCCGCTCATTATGAAGAATTGAAATGACAGCTGTGAACGTGGCGCATCGCGTTCTCTGTATGATTTTTTTGAGAGCTTCACTGCTCTCCATCTGCATCTGCTTTGCGTGTGGCGTTGCTCTAATTTGAGGACAGCATTGTGACGGTCTGTTTATAGAAGCACTTTGAATTAGACGCGGCGGAGGGAAAAATGGGAACCATCAAAAAGACAAGCCTTGCTACTGTGTTGTTTTGTGCAAATGAATTTGGAACGTCTGAGTGTACATTCTTTTTAAAGGACTCCAATATTCCAGTTAAACATGTAGCTGATGTATACTAAATAGTGGATTTGGATTAGCTTTTTCGTGGTTCAAGTGGCAAATTTAGATTTTTGTATTCATTTTTGCTCTGAAGTGGCCCTATTTAGATATCCGTCCTGGCTAAGGGGAAAAAAGACCTCGATACTAATTGAAAAGATCCAGAAAAAAAGATTTACAAATCCTTTTAAACCTGTCATCAATTGAATACACTACACAAAAATCATACTGATTTCAACTTTCTACTTTTTACTTATCTATTTATTTATTTATTTATTTATTTTTAGGGTCGGGGAGGAGGGGGTAAATATTCACTTATTTAGAATTTGGCTTGCAACACTTTTCAAAATATTGTTGGGACAGGGGCATGGTTACCACTGTGTTTGTTAGATCACCTTTCCTTTTAACAAAAAACTCAAAAAGTGTTTGGGAACTGAGGACACTCATTAAATGAAGCGTTGTAGGTTGAAGTCTTTCCCATTCTTGCCTGATGTACAACTTCAATAGCTAAGCAGTCCACGGTCTCGGCATTGTCGTATTTTGCCCTTTATAATGCTCCACACATTTTAAATGGGAGACAGGTCTGGACTGCTGGCAGGCCAGTCTAGTATGCTCACTGCTTTACTGCAAAAGCCACGCTGTTGTAAAATGTACAGAATGTGGCTTGCCATTGTCTTGGTGAAATAAGCCGGGACAACTGAGAACAAGATGTTGCTTGGATGACAGCATTTGTTGCTCCAAAACCACTATGTACTGTCATATCTTATGTATAATAAGCACCCATGAATAATACACACCCCCAAAGTTCAGTTGAAAATTCTGGCAAGCCCTTTTACCTATGTATATAATGCATTATTGCGATGCATGATTTTGTTTCTACCCATGTGATCAAAACGATCAGTACTCTTGGCATTTGTTGTTGTTTTTTTTGTTTTTTTTTTTTTTTTTTTTTTTTTTTATTCTGAAGTTAGGCACTTTATTTGAGCATGTAATACTTTTTATTTTCTTGCTCGTATTCGCATCCCTGTTTTTATGTATTAAATTGAAAACACAATTGTTTTATTACCCAGGCAGAATTTGGAAGATGGATACAATTCTTTAAAAAAAAACATGAAGGTCCAGGTGAAACACATTGAATTTAAATTTAATCATCTAAATTAAACGGTCAAGCATTTAAAAAAAGCCTTATCATTAAACAAAATGTAAAAAAATTAATGATGGATGTTGTTCAGTCATCCGTCATATTTATAAAAAAAAAAATTGCCAATGTATGTAGATTTATGAACACAACTGTATGCATATGCAGTCACATGTTCCTTTGTCATGTTAGAATTAAATTGAAGACTACACGGCATGGTGGATCAGCTGGTAAAGCGTTGGCCTCACAGTTCTGAGGTCCCGGGTTCAATCCTGGACCCACTTGTGTGGAGGTTGCATGTTCTCCCCGTGCCTGCGTGGGTTTTCGTCCGGGCACATCCCAAAAACATGCGGCATTAATTGGACACTCCAAATTGCACCCAGGTGTGATTGTGAGTGCGGCTCTTTGTCTCCGTGTGCCCTGTGATTGGCTGGCAACCAGTTCAGGGTGTACCCCGCCTCCTGTCCGTTGATAGCTGGGATAGGCTCCAGCACTCCCCACGACCCTCGTGAGGATAAGCGGCAAAGAAAATGGGATGGATGGTGAAGATGACACCTTTTTCATGACCACTAGGTGGTGGTGGCATATAAGAATGAAAGTGTACAGCTTTTTTTTTGGTCACCTCTAGATGGCGACATACATTTATAAAATGTTATTTTTTTCCCCCTCTACCTATGTATATTGCACACTGTTGACTTTTGAGATTTGTTTTTTTGGAGGTGGGGGCAATGCACATTATACAGAAGAAATTACAGTATTATTTCTGCCTTGATAGCAGTTATTTGATTATTTTTGCATATTTATATGGATGGGCTGAGGAACTTCTAAATTTGTTTGCAGATTGTGGGCAAAAACAAGTACAAATATATATTGACACACAGTCCAAGCACAAATCTGCATATGCACAGTTAGCGACAGGTACATTGTGCTTTGAAGCAGCCATTTTGGGCAAATTCTACAGGGCTCCTATTTTCAATTCTCTTAAGTGAATTTGATGAACCCCATTCAGGAGCAGTTCTCCTAGAATGGGCGACAATGAAATGCAAATATTTTTAGACTACCTCACATAATGTTGTGATCTGCGTTGCCCTTTTGCAACATTTTCCTTTACAGCTTCCACGGAACAAAAAACTGATTACATGCTTCCTTAACGATGTCGCTCACGACGAGTCAAGCGGCGTGCGGCACGTGAGGAGGATGTTTCACCCCGGGCGCGGACTGGGCGGCCCCCGCGCCCGCAGGTCCAACATGCACTTCACCAGCAACTCCACCGGGGGGCTCTCGACCAGCCAGAACTCCTCTCAGAGCTCCGGCTACAGCCGGGAGGCCATGGACCCCATCGCAGGTGCGGCGCAAACCACAATGCGATGTTGTGATCGGTACAGTAGCCGGAGCCCATTCTGGTGCGGATGAATGGCTTGAATTTGCCCCGTTGGCTCCAGCTGTGCCATAATGAGGCTGACGGGGCTTTTTGTTGTGAAGCTGTCACTTCACCTCATTTAAGTGCGCTACCGAAAAAAGAGTCAAGTTCAGGGGAGTGACGATAGCAACACGCAGAATATTATGACAATATAACCACCAAACTTGTCAAAAAGTATTTTTTTTTCTTTAGCATTCAACGCTAGAACATGTCTTTATTTCCTCATTAAGAGTACAGTTGTGACCGAAAAAAACAAGATTCCGGATACAAGCGGCCGAAATGAGTTTCCTCCTCATCGTGTCCGGGTTTCTCCCTTAGAGATAGGGTGAGAAGCGCGGTCATCCGGGGGGGGCTCAGTGTCGAGCCGCCGCTCCTCCGCATTGAGAGGAGCCAGATGAGGTGGCTGGGGCCTCTGATCCGGATGCCTCCTTGGTGAGGTGTTCTGGGCATGCCCCACCGGAAAGAGACCCCGCGGACGCTGGCTTGGGAACGCCTTGGGATCCCTCCGGAAGAGCTGGAAGAAGTGGCTGGGGAAAGGGTAGTCTGGGTATCCCTGCTGAAGCTACTTCCCCCTCGACCCGACCCGGAAAAGTGGCAGATGGATGAACGGATGAATAAGAGTACAGTCTTACTGCTGTCTTAAAAGTGCAATGCATCGTAGTTTAATTATTCATAGTGTGTGTGATCATCAATTAATCACGGAGGGTAAGTGCTCAATCACTGCAAGACTTAAAATACTTATCTTAAATATTTACAAGGAAAAGTGAGAACGCTTAACTTTAATCTGTGAGCTTGTTGAATGTGCTGCACACGCGTTGTCATTCTTCTCCCTCATAAACTTCGTGAGGAGCTGAGATTCCCCACCTAATTTTTATCTAGTACGCGAAGGCTCTGCTAAACTCAAATCCAAAGCGACGCTACGCCGGTGTTGAGTTGATATTCAACCTTCAAATGTGTTAATTCCAGTTCCTTCCGACAAAGTTTCTAACTTTGAAACCTTTTGCAACCCGGCCGCTCGCCGCAATCCTCCTCCGCTTTGTCCCCCGCAGAGCTTTTATCGCAGCTTTCGGGCGTGCGGCGCTCGGCGGGAGGGCAGCTCAGCTCGGGCCCGTCGGCGTCGCAGCTGCAGCAGCTCCAGATGCAGCTCCAGCTCGAGCGGCAGCAGGCTCAGGCGGCGCGCCAGCAGCTGGAAACGGCGCGCAACGCCACGCGCGTCGGCCGCGCCAACGCCATCCTCAACGCCAACTCGGCCGCCGCCAACAACTCCAACCTGAGCGCCAACCACAACAGCAACGCCGGAGGCAATGCGGGCCCTTCGGAAAGCCACCCCCAACACACGTCGCACAGCTCCCACTTTCTACTCAGCAGGTTGGGACAAAACTTCACAACCGCTTTGCGCTTGATCTGTGTTGTAGTTTTTGGAGTTCCAGAGGGTATCTCGGCTTGTGCACCTCTTGGTCCTTTAGTTGAGGCTACTGGCAGTAATTAGCTTAGTTTAGAAGACAGGCACATGTGTCAATTGTCTCAAGATTGTAACACCCCACATCACATCATTCTCAAAGCCATACAAGTTTATTCTCATATTTCAGCTTCGATCTTGAAAATACACCTACCGTAATTCCTGGCCGATAGAGCACACCTGGTTACAAGCATCACAGAGTACATTTGTAAAGGAAATACCATTTGGTACATACATACGCCGCAGCTGTGTCAAAGCCACTAGTGCCTACATTGAAACACGAAATATTTACAAGGAAAGACGGTACACTAATGCTAACAGGGCCGGTTAAAATAAAACTTAACGGTAAATATTTGTGAGACACGCCAGTAACACAGCAGCAACACGCTAGCACAGCGGTAACGCAAGCGTAGCTAACAAAGCTGGTAAACGTCATTTCCTTGGCACATATATTCCACCGGTCTCATTCTTACCTTATCTGCTCGAGTGCCCCCTTGTGACCATTAGAAAAAAATGCACAAATTAGCCGGACCACCGCATAAACCGCAGGGTTGAAAGCATATGAAAAAAGTCGTGGTTTGTAGGCTGTAAATTACGGTACTTGAATCGCAAAATACAACTTTTTTTCTTGAAAGTATGCCTTAGTTTGAAATGGTTTTTTTTTTGTTTTTTTTTTTTCAAAATTCTGAATTTAATTGCAAAAATATAACTTTCACCTCAAATGATTATTAACCTTCAAAATGACTTTATTTCTCTCCAAACTACAACTTTGCTTAAAAAAAAAAGATTTATGAGTGCAAGATAAATGACTACAATTTTGGAATGTGCATGCAAATATATCTCAAATCAATTTTTCTCAGTAAAATGAATGGAAATACCATGAATCTGTTCCACACCCCCACTAAAAAAATTGTAACTTTTTTTTAAAGACGAAAAATACATTACAAATACAGTATTGGAGTTACAAAAACATACATCCTATTGGTATTTCTGTAAAAACGCAGTTTGTGCATCATGATATAATGCTTTAATTCAACGGATATTGTGTCTGCAACTAAGCTACACAGTCGTTTAACGCAGTACGAAAACATATGGGTGTGGGTATTGTTATATTCTTTTTCCATTTGTGCTCAAATATTTTTCCTACAAGTGCTAGATTGATTCTATTGTTATCACGGCGAAAGTGTGTTAGCATTAAGCTAGCTGACTTTTTTCAAACAAAGTGGTGCGGTTTGGTGATTTGACATGCAATTATCTTTCATTTTATGTTTAGTTTGACAGTCATCTTGAAGTACTTGTGATTGAATGTATCAAAAGGGGGGGGGATTTATTCATCGTTTCTTGAAAAAATCGTCTGCAGGCTGAGCGAAGCACGCTTTTCCGAAGCGGAGCGCCAGGCGTGCGAAGCGCAGTGGGCGGACCGGAGCTTGTTTGTGACGGAGCTGCTACTGTCCACGCTGCTGGCGGACCACCACCACCAGCAGCACCGCGACGGCAACACCGACGACGACCTCTCCGCCGAGCGCCGCTGCTCCGGGTCGCCGCGCAACTTCGCCGACTTCCAGTCCATGGGCTGCGTGGAGGTGATGACGCTGGACGTGGCGCTGGAGAACCTCAACCTCAAGGAGAGCGGCGCCGCGCCCCCGCCTGCTAAGAAAGAGCCCCCCGCCCCATCCCTTTGATGGAGCAAAGAGACTGCGCTTCTTTCCCACCCTCCCTCTTTTTTGTTTCTTTTTACTCTTCACTGATTTTGTCATTTCAACCTCCAACCCCCCCCCCCTCCCCATGTCTGTGTGAACGTGGAATACGAGTTAGACGAATGAATGTGAGAAAGAACTATATAAATCTATTATTAAAAAAAAGAGAGACAAAACAAATCTATATGAAAGCTGATAATCACTTAACTCACTCTGGCCATTAGAGGAGGCTTTTAAAAAAAATGAACTGCTGTTACAAGCTAATAAGCATGACGGAGCTTCATGTACACGCTCTGATTGACAGCCGCACCCGTGTCACCCGGCTTTTCTCAAAACTCTGGACACACTACAAGACTTTCTATCAGACACGACCATTCACTCGTACTTTTTTGTTTGTGCGTGCGTGCGCGTGTGTGTGTGTGTGTGCAGTCTCCGCACTTCGTGAACGCAAAGAGGACTCGGAAGGGGGGGAAATCTGTACGCCCCCCCCCATCCCCCCCGCCCCCTTCCACACTTAACTTCTGTCCCTGTTCTGATGGATCTGTGTTAGGCCTCATGAAGAAGACGTGCAATGTGTGAACTTTCGGGCTCAGTTGACTTTTCAGTGTGGACCACAATAAAACGTTTTGGATGGAAATCAACAAACAATTTTTTTATTGCAATGTCAATCTGTGTGTGTACAGTGCATAGTTTCATACTTTTGGGGAACATGAATTTTTATCCCACTCATATGGTGGGAACCATAAATCAAGTGATAAGACTTGAGGGGTTTGTATGGTGTGGGAGAGAAAACATACGTATGAGAGAAAGTGATCACCTGTGAGTTGTGTGACTGCAGTCTAAAGAGGACTGCATTTCCCAGATGCCTTTGCGTTTTAACGGCCCACTTACGGTGCAAAATGGATCTTACGTATTCACAGCGGAGGTGGTCGCAAAGTCGATTAACTCACAAAAGTTTAGACAACATAAGAAAAACAAGCAAAATAGTGATGTATTTTAAACATGACGATTTCCTCATATCACTAATTTTATCATAAAATCAACTCGTAACATTTCTCCAACTTTTTCAAGCCATAACTTTGTTCATTTTAAATAGTTTTCATTTGGTATAGGGTGATCCCCAGATTTTTTCCTCATACAATTAGGACTAAAATTGCCATTTAAAAAAAAATCAAATCTCAATTTTATTCCCCCTAATTTCATGACTATTTTTGCAGAATGGTACACTTTTTTTTCCTCATAAAGCATCTCATAATATTATCTCATAATATTATCACATAATTTCTTTTATTACAATGTCATAAAATCAGCTGAAGCAAAGTTAGACTTTATGTCACCAAAATTTGACGGTAAAATTCAAAATGTTATTGTTTTAAAATCCCGATTTCATATTTCAACTTTCACTAGTAAGTGTTTATGATGGTAAAAGAACACATACACTTAACTCATAAAAATGTTTCGGCTCTACAAAGAACAATACTACTATAAAATGAGTCTGGTAATATTAATATTAATATGATTTGCTTCCCATATTACAAGTTGTTGTGTCATAACCTTTCCTAATAATAATAATACAGTTTTATTAATGTAACTATTTTTCTTCATTTAGTATGTCAGCTTTATTCCTATATCACACCAAATTAAAATTTAAAATAAAGTTAAAATGTTAGAAGGGAACATAAACATTTGTCATAAAAAACATTTAAATTTGGACAAAAAAAAATCTAAATTGTAACAAAAATTGTAACAAAATATCACTTCAAATCTGAATGGTTGTTTGTATCCTGTGTCAGGTGATTGTCTGGCAAACAGAATGTATGGATGGATGGATGAGTAATATTAATAATGTCCCAAAATGTAAGACGTTATGAAGGAGAAAGAGACAACACAATCAAAAGTCTTCTTTGTAATTTTAATTCCCATAATTTAGTTTAAATGCAGACATGGTTTTTCTTCACTAAAATCTTAAATTAAAAAAAAAAACCATTACAGTACGATAGAAGCAAATCAGACTAAGATTTTGTTGTTGAAGCAGGCTACAGTTATTTTTTTGTTTGTTAAATTCATACATGAGACGTGATGCGGCGAGCAGACAGGAAGTAGCTCTAAACACTTAAAAGACGACACGGAACTGGGAAAAAGCCGCGGGTGCCCGGACGTGGAACCGGAAACCCAGACCTTGTACTACGACACGGCTCACACTCGGGCGACTCCACGCACGCACGAAAGGGGGGGGGGGGGCTACGCGGCCATGCGCGACACTGACGTCTTTTGATCAGGCAGAAGAAGACGAAGAAGAAAAAAAAATGGCACATTCCGACCCGCCGGTTACGTGACTGCGAGTGTACGGTGCGGCGCGAGGTCCACAAAAGCCCTCTGTGATCACACCGCTCGTATTGGCGTCTCCTACGTACACGACATCGCAGGCAATGAATGCTAATTTGCACTAGCGCAGTTAGCACTTTCGCTGATGACCATTAGAAGCTGCTTATTTGCTAGTACAGTGAACATTTGATGGTTAGTATTTGAGTTTTTTGTTTTAACTGTGGAAAGTAAGAATCAACAATAGAACAAAAAACTTACTGAAAACTGAACTTTTCATGTATGAGGCCCGCTTTACATTCATGAAGCTCGAAGAGAACTGCAAAAATTTTTGTTTCTCTAGATTTTTTTTCAAGTGTATGCTTGAGTAAAATCAAGTGAGTTCATTACAGATTACAACACAACTTCCGTTGTCAAAAACTGATTAGCAGAAAATGAAAAATAGTCAAGACACCCCCCCCCAAAAAAAAGACCAAGTATTCATAACTGCATCATCATTTTGCCCTTAAACATTATTTTAAACATGTGCTTTACAGTACTTAGTTTTACAAAAGCGAATGTTCAACCCCAGGCGTTTCTTCACGGTAAGTGCGTGGGAAAATCTAAAATTCGTTGCAAATTGTCTTGCGATCGGAGTGTTCACTGTACTCGTTTTTTCCGCAAATAGTCATAGCTCGGACACGTTTCCTCTAACACACGGCGCCGCAAGATGTCGACGTTTGTTGACGCTTTTACAGTGTTTGGACAGCCACAAAAAGATGGTGGTGGGAGTTACAAACAAAAAAAAAAGGGGGGGGGGGGTTAGCATGTTACACACAACCCACGCTAGTTGTTAGCTAACAATCGGCCTTTTACTGCATCCACGCTTACCGATGCTAACTAATTCCGACCACGCGTCTCTGAGTTTATTGTTCTATTATTGCTGTCATTTGAGCCTCCCCAGTAAAATGTGTCCTCAAACACACTGTGCGCTTAAAAATTTTTACCCACATTGTGTAAATTTAACACCTGCCTCCCCATTTTGTCACATTATTGCTGTAATTTGAGCCCCCCCCCTCCAAACACACGCACACAATATTACATCCTCACACACACTGCCCAGTTTATTTTATTTTTTACCATCATGTAACTTTCACACGTTCAAACTCGCCATTTCTAGCCCACCGGCTACACAGCTAATCCTAGCAGGCCAGGTGCGGGGCTTCGTTTTTTTTCTCTCTTTTTCCCCAAGATGGAGGGAAACAAAATTACAAAGTATGCCGTTGTCCACAAATCCAAACACAAACACGGGCGTTTCAGATTTAAACTATCGGCAGCCAACCCACGTCCCCGGTTAAAATATTGTAGAAAAATATATAGTTTTAATGAAAGCTCTCTAGTTCAACTCTTTGACGTGTGGCGTTCGAGCGGCGTGGGGATGGTTAGCGCTGCTGCAGCTAGAAAAATAACGGACACATTTCTTCTCTCTCGCTCTCTCTTTCTAGACACTTCTGGTTAGTGGGAAAACTGTCATTGGCATCATGAGGCAAGTTGACCTTTCATTTTTTTTAAACCAGGTCATCGTGATATGATTACTACCAGGGAGATTAGGCCACACAGATAAGGAAAAAAAAAGTCAAATAAAATTGGATATAATTTTGGGGAGGATAAAAGTTAGATGACTAGAATAAGGTTGTATATCTTCAAGACAAAAAGTCATTACCGAAAAAGTTGCTCTATTCTGAAAATAATGTCATTTTCAAGACGGAATACTAGAAAAACAAAGTCAGATATTTTTTTAAAGTCATACTATGAAAATAAAGTGATATTTGAGGTAAAATGTCACCACAATATTTTTGAAAAAAAAAAGGTCATTTTCGAGGTCAAATTACAAGAATACATTTCAAGATTAAAATTTGTAAATTTGTTTTTAAATAAATGTATGAATTCAACAAAGTCAGAGAGCTTCAATTAAAAGTCCTACAGCTTCAAAAAAGTGAGATATATATATTTTTTAGATTAAAGATTTCGTATCACCACAAGAGTCGTATATTTCAGGGGAAAAAAAAAAATTCAAAAAAAATCTGATTTTTTTGGGAGAAACTTGAGTAAAGTCGCAAAATTCCAAGAATGAAGTTCTATATGTTTTGAGAAAATTCTATATTTTGAGATTAAACACTTCTTTAGATTAAAACAATAAAATTATATTTTTAAGTAAAATAATCCGATAAATTATGACAAATTCACAATGGTCATATAACTTTCAAAGAAAAAAAAAGAATACTTTCTATACCAGAGTGTATTCTTTTGATAATTATTTTTTTCATTTACATTTTTAATAACATTGTAGGCTTTTTTTCCACACCAAAGATATTCGACTTTATTCCTGTAAAATTCAGTCTTTAATCTCATGGTGTACAGCGTACATTTTTTTTTTCATCAAAAAACAAGATTTTACTCTTGTAAAATTCCGACTTTAATCTCGCGGTTTGATTATATATATTATATTTTTTTTCTTTTCAGTGTTGCCCTAACACTCCTTGGTAGTTTACAATGTAAACACCACGGTACAGAATTTATCTCGAGCACAAAGGAAACACATCGTGTTCACGAAAGGCAAGTGGCTACCACGTTAGCATAGATTTGTTCATGAATTAAAATAGGAAAAGAGAAGGGGGGGGGGACACCACAAGCAACTTAATATTGTTCAGATAAATTAAAATAAAAATAATAATGAGATTTTGTTCATCTACAGGTCACATGACCCAGTTGAAAAACCGGTGATGTCGTTGAACTTTCGAGGAGTCCAAACAGCAGGCTTGGCAGAGAGCAACACAAGTGAGTACACACAGTAAGCTCTGCATATTAATACTCAGATCCATATTAATACTGTACTATCGTTTTGATATGACCCATTGAGGCATCTCGTTAGAGCACATTCGTCACGTGACACTCAAGAAAGGAAGAAAATAAAAAAATAAAATGAGAAAAAGGCAGATATGACCACTTTTTTTGTAGCGTTTTGGCTTCTCGCTGCACCCTAAAAATTTTTTTAAAAGTTGTCACGGTGAATAAAATATGTAACTTTGGCACGGTGAATCACTTGAAAGACTCACCTTTTTTTAATATATATATATGTTTCATTTCAAATATAGCCACTTGAAACTGAGGTACCAATAGGTCCGCTTCTTTAGACTTGGCAACCATCTTAGCGGTGCACTATCGCCACCTATCGGACCACCTTGACATTACACCAAGGAGCAAAATATTTTTCTTGAGAAGTGACATTCGCTAATAGATGTATTTCTCATAAAAATAGCGCAATGCAACGCACTCTGAATATGATGTGGTAATGAAAAGGTGCAGGGAATAACCCACTTCCCACAGTTTTAAAAAAATACGACAAAACATGATCCACCATCCCGCCCCCCTCCACTCTTGAAGGTCAGTATTTACAGTACAGATTTACGGTAAAGTACATCATTTAAAAATCCATACAAACAGAAAAAAAAATCAACTCTGTAGTGAATCATGTTTTTTTTTTGTTTTTTGTATGTTATTGTGATAAAAAATAAAGGAGCCGACAGTGTGATCAGCCTTCCTTCATCCTTCCATCCTCTTTTTTTCTTTTTGCAGCCGGCTGAAGTGAGATGGGTTGGTTGAGCCCACTCAATCCCGGACAATGATATGGATAATATGTACAGTATTTCTGTTAAGAGTTATAATTGCTTCCGCCACATTTGTAGTGTTTTGGATGCGCGTACATGGATTTGCGCAGTTATGTACAAAAGATCGAATGGTGCGTGTGAATTAACCCTCCTCACAGCCTTTTCCCCTCCACTCCCCCCCCCACCTCCCAATCCTTTCTTTTGCTTGCTTTACCTCCAGCAAGCGAGCGAGCGACTCTCCGGCCTTCCCGTCGGACCCTCGGGTCGTCCACGCTGGCCCCTCCCTCACACGTAGGGGAGGATGCCGTACACGAACACGGCCATGACGGCGGCGCTGAACAGGCCGGCCACGGGCACGGTGACGAACCACGCCAGGAAGATGTTCCTGAAGAGGCGCCAGTCCACCGCCTTCCTGGAGCGGATCCAGCCCACGGCCACCACCGAGCCGACCTGAGAGGCGGAAGAAGGGCGGGACGGAAAATGGCGTCAGGCGTCGCGGTGTGGAGAGCGCGAGTACTACGCACGGCAACGACAAAGGCTGCAGGCTGATTTGTATTCTATTGCTCAATGAACTGTTACAATAATAAAGTATTTTAACAAGTTATGTGTAATTTAAATGTTTACTAACCCAGATTTCCAGGTAATTTTTAAAAAATTATGTTCATTATTTGAATTTAATCAAAAGCACATAGCCCTTTTAGGATTAAAATACGGTATATCGCCACAATTCAATGAGAATTGTCCTTATGTATATGCATTACACATTAGATACTAAAATCCATAAATACTGCATCAGAATTTATTTGAATTATTATATTACTAATAATTTAGTTCCTGTAATTTTATTTATTATATCTGTGCAATTCTAGGAAACTTTTTTTTATTTCTATACTTTAGATACAAATTTATTAAAAAATAAAACTAACCTTGATCTCCCTTTTACGTTTAAGTCCATTGATGCATTTATGACATTAAGCTACACACACAACCATGAGATGATTTTACTTAATATCGATGCAAAAAATTCATTCATGATTAAAAAAGTTGAATTTGTAACTGTTCTCTTGAAATTAATAAACCCTTGTTTCTCTATCTGAGAATAAAAAGTAAGTAAGTTTCTTTCGATTTGTCCCTTTCGGGGTCGCCACAGCGTGTCACCTCAGATGAACGCACATATATGTTTGGCACAATTTTTACGCCGGATGCCCTTCCTGACGCAACCCTTCTCAGGGAGTGGAGGCCCCAGTGGGATGCGAACCCACAACCCCTGGTTTATCAAACCAGTGCTCTAACCACTGAGCTACAGGGCCTCGTTTCTCTATCTGAGAATACAGCTACATTATTACATTTATCTATCAAATAAAGATATGCAAACATTTTTTAAACAATTTTTTTTTAACAAAAACAGTCTGCAGACTGCATAAAAAGTGCAGTTTCATCCATGTTGGTTAGTTTGAGGAAGCTGGTTAAATCATTTGCAACATGATTAAAAAAATGTAACACGGAAGTCTGAAATCAGCACTTTTGCATCAAATTCAATGATTTTATTATGACGATCACTACCATCATATTATTATTATGATAAGTTGCATTTAAAAAACTAGTCAAGCTGCTCATTTCAGACTTCCATCAAAGACGATTTTCACTCACCTTTTTTTTTTTTCAAACAATCAGAAGAGTCTGATTTACATTTGCGATAGATCGTGTTACCAGAACGTGCAATGACCGCCAGTGCAATTGCGACTCGAGGACGACGTGCCCGATTGTATTTCGGATCAGTGCCCCGACGCAATCACAGAGGCTGAACGGCGTGGGTTACGTGACCTCGGTGCCGCCGACAGCCTGCCAGCGGTCATTGCACGTCCGTCGCAGCACGAGGCCTCGCATCAATCTCGAGGTCGCCCGCCGGAGTTGTCGGCGCTCGCGTGAAACAATTCTTTCATCACGTTTATGACAGAGAAACTTACGTTCCTCTTTCGGGCCGACGACTTCGCCGGGTTCCCCAGACGCAATCATCAAATCAATCAAATGAAATCACAGTTATATAACTCTAAAGATCAGAAGAGCGGAGCAAATTGCCGTGAGACGGGAATGTTAATGTGAGTTGGGTGATGACGTTGAGGGATCGACATATTAGTGCTCAATTAAGTACCAGTTTTGACGTTTGTGCAGTTCCCCCTCGCTCATCCCGTCTTATCGTTCTAAATTGTCTGGAATAAGCAACGACTTCAAAATATGTGTGCTTCAAACACTATTAAATGTGTATTTTATCCAGATGACCATTGGAAGGGGGTCACTGACAAATGAAAATCCCCCAAAATGCGTTTTTATCTACTACGAGTATGTGTGTGTGTGTGTGTGTGTGTGTGCACAGTAAAGTAGTCCTTTCATTATATATTCATGTCTATATGTGACTTTAATGCATATTTCATCCTCGACTGCTTAATAAAGGCTATTTATTGATACATGTACCGTAATTACCGGCCTACAGAGCACACCCGGTTACAAGCCTCACCAAGAACATTTGTAAAGGAAATACTATTTGGTACATACATACGCCACAGGTGTGCAAAAGCCGCAAGTGCCCACATTGAAACACAAAATATTTACTAAGAAAGACGGTACACAGGGAGAGTTTAACGCTAGCGCAATGCTAGCATTAACACTAATGCTAACAGGGCCGGTTAAAATAACACTGAGACACGCCAGTAACACAGCAGCAACACGCTAGCACAGCGGTAACGCTAGCGTAGCGCTAACAGGGCCGGTAAAAGTCCCTTTCTCGCCACATATATTCCACCGGTCTCATTCTTAGCTTTTTCCGCTCGAGTGCCCCCTTGCGGCCGTTAAAAAAAAATTGCACAAATTAGCCGCATCACCGCATAAACCGCAGGGTTGAAAGCGTGTGGAGAAAAAGTCGAGGCTCGTAGGTCGGAAATTACCGTATATACTTGTATTTGTTACATACAGTGCTGCTGACCATTCTTGCCGCTTTTGTTCATACCACAGTTTTTATAGTAGTATTCTGTTTATACATTATTTTTTAATGTATAATGGTTAATTGGCTGATGATAGTTTTGACATTTGTTGTGGAATTTATTGATGCAACTATAAGATGGGTATTTTTGTTCTGCTTATACTGTACTGTAAATTTTTCATGTACAGTTCTTCGTCTACCGCGGACGGTATTGCTGGTGAATTTATTGATGCACGTATTTTTTTTGTACATACTCAACAATAATGTATAATATTATTATTGCTTCTGTATATTTATGCCGTATATTCACGTCTGCATACAGTGTACAGTATCTCTTTATCTGTGTCAATCGGTCAATTGTCCGCCTTCTTGGGAAAACTGCACAAAGGAGTAAAACCGCAACTGCGGAGTTGTGATTGGCGACTGTCATCTACAGATGGAGCTGGCGGCGCCGAGCTCCGCTTGAGCCGGGATACCTTGCAGTGGGTGGAGCTTATTGGGATGCCCACATTTGATGCAACAAGCACTGTTAGCGCACTCATTACTTCAATGCAAAATCCGCTGTGAAGACAGATGAGGAGAAAGAGAGAGATGGGAGAGGTAAAAAAAAAAGTGGAAAACAAGTTGTGACAGGTGGGCAGGGAGAGGTATGCGGAGGGGAGGGGGGTCTTGTGGCGGTTGGGGGGGAGGAGGGTCTGCTTCGCGACCAAGCACAGGAGGGTGGAGGGCCCACACGCCAAACCATGCGAGTGCTGACGAGGAGAAATGGAAAAGAGGAGGAATGAGACAGGATGAGGCACCATGCTGTTTGGGAAGGGGGCAGAGGTCACCGAGGATGACCCGGGGCGTCCCGGACGGCCCGGCCTGGATCCGACATTCCTGTAAAAAGTTCGGAGGAGAGGGGCCGCACGCACCCCACTGAGGGGCTGCCACAATCCAGCTGCGCACAATCTTTTGGCGGATTGTCTTCTCATGAATTTTGGATTAAAAAAAAAAACAATTGTCAGCGTCCCTCCAGAGAACAGTTTATCTTGTTATCACGATACAGAATCCAACCTGGAGCAAATGATTCAAAATCGTAGCTGTAAATTCAGATTTTCTTTTAAAGACTCATCCTCTTGCAAAATGTGGCTCACTGTCAGATGTGATTAAAGAGTAGTAGTGTACCTCACTACACAAACTACATCTTACTTTTATTTTTTTCCAGACCTGTCACCATTGAAAATGTGTGGCCCATCATGAAGCGTAAAATACGACAACGGAGACCCCGGACTGTTGAACACTTGAAGCTCTACATCAAAGGAGAATGAGAAAGAATTCCAACTACAAAGTTTCAAGAATTTCCCAAACATTTAATGAGTGTTCTTAAAAGAATCAATGATGTAACAGTGGTAAATATGACCCTGTCCCAGCTTTTTTAGAACGTGCTCCAGCCATAAAATTCAATCAAATAGCTTGTTTTAGTAGTGTATTCAATTAAATATTGGTTGAACGTCATTTGCAAACGTGATTATTAGTTTTGTTTTACAGTGCTTAACTATTGAAGTGGAAGAATGTTGAAAAAGTTCAATATTTTGCACTTACCATTAAAGTTGTGAATTTTTAGTGGTGTAATAACATTCCTACACTTGTACGACATTTCAAAATGTGGAAGTGTTAAGTGAAAATATTTCCGGTACGGTTAAGGTTTTACAATAGTGACAGTCTGACCCTGACTCAAACTATTCATATCATCACCAATGTAAAATTTGATTTGGAATGGATTGTTTTTAATGAGTCAAATCCGAACAAACCATAACGACCTCGGGCTACTTTGCCCTTAATTTTCGGTGCTTACGAGCGTAATGACTGGTGGCCCGGGAAGAAGTGCGTGCGTGCCCTCTCCCCCCGGACAAATTCTGCAGAAGGACAAAACGGGTGAGTTGAGGGCCCAGCGAGGTGAGGTGGGTGGGGGGGGCCCACTTGGTTGTCATACCTTGCAGTGTGTGGTACTGACAGGGATTCCGATATTGGAAGCCAACACGACTGTGAGTGCGGACGCCAGTTCAATAGTGAATCCACTGTGGAGGGGGGGAGAGAGGAGGAGGAGGAGCAAAGAAACATTTTACATTTAAATGTGTCGACAGGGTGTGTGTGTATGTGTGTGTGTGGAGGGGTTGGGGGGGTGTTAACGGTGGTGGTGTTGAGGGGGGCTGCCGTTGGCACCGTCTGACCACATTCCAAACAAGCACGTTTAACACAGCAAGTCACGCACTAACTATTTAAAATATGCTGAACATACACACGCACATAATAACAGAAAATATGGTTTGCCTCCCCCATGCACACCAACATGTTTCCATTAGCTCTCAAAAGTGAGATGATGTGAAATATGAACAAACAGACTAATAATGACCTTGACAGCTACAGTACGTGCGATTCTCAAGCATCACGTTGCACCACATACGTTCGCTATGAGAAATGAATGAATGGATGAATGATCTTGCAGCACTTTTATTCATAAACCCTTTAATTCCACAGATCGTAGGGGCCATCAGGACTATGAAACCATTGTCTGACTTTGTTGTGGCTCATTTATCAAGGTCCATAGAAGAGCACGCTTTGCGAATAGTATTTCTGAAAGATTGAGAATCCTTCGTTGGTGGGTGGCATCGGCAGCACTGAACAATACAGTATCTGACTGGACCGTTGGAGTTCTTTGAACTGTAGAACTTGTGCACGTACGTCATAAAATCACGTGACTTTTGTTTACTTCACCATATTGCCGTTCTAGCAAAGCATTCTTCAATGCTAAGTCGGTTGGAGACGACACAAAAATACATCCAATAGCAGGACGCCCAGAGTCTTGTCCGATACCGTCAGACATTTGGTAGGTGAAAATAAACGAAGGTACGTGGAAAAATTAGGGTTAGGGTTAGAGGACCCGTATTTAATGTCGAAGTCGACGTTTTTGCCAATAAAAAATTGGACTGTTAATTCGCTTCCGCTTGTCTTGGACTACTGGATCTACACACGTATCTGGTGAGTAAGTCGTCGAGATTTACACGGAAAAGTTTGAAAGCGTAGAAAATCTATCTTTTCAGCTAGTATTCAATACACATACCAATATTTAAATAAATGACGTCTGGTTTTACAGAAACTTGCATTCATTAACTAAGATTGGGAAAAAAAAAAAGAGGACGGAGTCATCTCCACGGAAGCGATTTACGGACACACTTAACCTCCCTAAACTGCTGCGACAGACTTTTTTTTAAATATGCATTGTTCTCAAATGAGCCAACTTGGCATTATGAATACTTCTTGGTAATTTGAGATTGAGAAGAATAATTCCTACGTGAAATAAAGCGATCACAACACGGGCGTGTGTGTATTTTGGGTTGGTAGTGTGTTTATATGTGCTATGCGATTGGCTGCCGACCAGTTCAGGGTGCACCCCGCCTCTCGCCCAGAGTCTGCTGGGATAAACTCCAGCACGCCTGGACTCCAGTGAGGATAAGCAGTATGGAAATTGGGTGGTATTTAGAGCGGGACATCAAATAGACCGTTTTCAATGGAGGAAGACGACCATGACAGATCACCAAACATCATCCTTAGTTATGAATCTTCAAGTCTCTTTGATCCTTACAGCAAAGAATGTATTGACCAAAAACACTAACAGCTAATATTGAGTCTGCTGCAAAAGCAAAGCAACTCGTGGGGCTGTAGCTAGCCTTTCCCCAGATGGTTCACCGCTGCGAGGCATTGACTCACTGACCTTCTGAAGTGAAAGCCGCAGTTTGCTGTGCAAAAATAAACAAAATAAAGGCGTTCCGTGTTTTTTTTCCATTGCCCAGCAACATGGTTTTAGAATGAATACAGCACTTCTGAGGCTTGTCGGTGAACTGCAAGAGTGTGGCTGTTGCGCATTTGTTCTCCCCAGCGCCTCGCTGGCAAAGCCACGTGGGACCGGCAACAGTTGCCGACAACGGAGAAAATAAACGTTTCCGTCTATAAAACCCTTTATGAAGCTGCAATGTGCATCTCCACTGTCTACGCTAACAAATGTAAAACCGCATAATAGAAGCACAACCAGTCAAGCACATTAACACACTGGCCTACCCTGGCTCCCACACAGCGAGGCATGGAAACCGAGGAAGAAGGAGCTCCTTTACAACGCCGGACCAAAGCAAATTTGTCTTTGGGCTCTGGCAACGGGCTGTGACGGTGATGGAAAGGGAGAGATTAGGAGAGAAAAGGAAAGAAGGAAAGAAGGTGCCAAAGAAAGAGGAGATATGAAGAAAGAGGGGAAAACGATGAGATGGCGAGGCTGTGAGAATGACAAGGAGAGGATGTGGGAAGGAACGAGATTTCGAGGTGAGACAAGAGGAAAACAAAACAGGATGAACTGATGAGGAAAGGACAAAGAACAGGGATGAGGGGGATAGGAAAGGAAAAACATCAAGCACGCATTTAAGGAGTTCACTGGAAGGGGCATGAAACAAAAGGACTGGTCGGGCTGGCGTCCCTCATCTGGTTCACGGATTAAAGCCAGCGTTCCCACCGTGGAAGCCCCCTCCACCTATACCAGTACACTTCACTTCACCACCCAGAGGGCCAAACTACTTCCTGAAGCCCCGAGCGATGCGCCAACAGACACAAGCAAGCACAAGCCAAAAAATAATCCTTCAACATTCATGACTAATACACATAAAGGGCTGGCCATTCAAAGAAATGCCCTTGATCAATGGAGAGGAAAATGAGATTTTAATATGACTTTAAGATGTCAGAATTATATTGCAGGGAGCATTTTCTAAAGTCCAAGATGAAATCCTGTCACGGAAAAAAAACAGCTCACAGTTTTTGTTTTAAAAAAAGGGACACAAATTCTCCTTAGTGATTTGAGATGTGAAAATGTGATCAGGCAAGCATGGTCAGGTAATCATTAACTTGAAAAAACACCCGAGCAGAACATTGCAAAGTAGCCAAAAACAGGCATATTAATGTTGACTTCCCAAGTCTTCCCAACACCTCACCTCAATTACTTTCCCCTCACTCAGCATTATAGGTAAACACCAATCAATAAACAGTAATGACTCTGAACATGGGAGCCCCTCAAGGTTGTGTGTTGAGCCCCGTCCTCCTCACCCTGCTGACCTCTGACTGCACACCAACATGCAGCTCCAATCTCTTTATCATGTTTGCAGACGACAACTGTGATGGTTTTCAGAGGCAAAAGTGACGAGACAGACTACAGGAGTGAGGGGAGCCGACTGGCTGGGTGCCGCATGGACAACAATCTCTCCTTGAACGTGGGGAAAAAACAAGATCGTTGTGGACTTCAGGAGAGCGAACTCCCAGCACGCTCCCCTAATCATCAACAGCACTGCGGAGAAGAGCGTGTGTAGCACCAAGTTGCTGGGAGTGCACATCACTGATGACCTCTCCTGGGTCAACAACACCTCATCACATCATCAAAGGTCACTGACGTCTTTACTTCTTGCGCAACCTGAGAAAAGCCAGAGCCCTGACCCCCATCATGTGCTCATTCTACAGATGGGCCATAAAGAGCATCTTGACCAACTGGATTACTGTGTGCTGCGGAGCCTGCACTGCATCGTGGTGCAAGACTCTCCATCTGTCATGATCCTGCCGCTCCAGCCCGGGCTGTGCGGGTGTCCGCGGTTGCTCTGATCGGGAGGTGCACACCTGCGCCTCATGCAGCCTGATTATGCTATGTATTTATATGACCCCGATGACAATTGGCCGGCGCCAGTTCGTTGAGCTTCATGTCCCGTTCCAGCACCCTCGTATCCCTGATCGACAACCCGTGTGTACCGACCTTCGTCCGTTCTCCGACCAACCTTGTAAGCCTGACTCCTTTGATACTTCTGCCTGCCTTGATCGTTCTCCTGTGTACCGACTCCTGCCTGCCCGCTCACCTGCTTTCTTCGCCCGACGTCCCAACTACCGCTGCTGCACCTAACTGCCTGCTCGATCCTCGACCTCGGCACATAATAAACATTTCTCCCTGAACTACCTTGCATCGTCCGAGTCTGGCATTTGGGTCCTACTCTTGTTCCGATGGGACGTGACAACATCGTATAGTAAGGGCAGATTAGAAGATCATCGAAACCTCTTTTCCCTGCCTTCAGTACATTTATAGCACCCACCTCACCTGTAAAGCCATCCGCATAGCGGGGGATGCCACCCATCCGTCACACAGCCTGTTCGGCCTGTTACCATCAGGGAGGAGACTGCGGAGTCTGTGGGTCAGGACTGGCCGACTCAAAGACACTTTTATTCATCAGGTTGTCAGGAATCTGGACTCTCTGCCCAGTCAGATCCCTCAACCTCTTCTGTCCTCTACCCACTTGAACTTTGAACTCTTATGCCCCGCAAACATGTAGCTCCACGCAGAGACACACACACACACACACACACACACAAACACAAAACTCAGGATCGTACCATCCACTTTGGAAGGATTGGGGTTTTATCATCTAATTTAAAAATGTTTTTATGATTAATACTTTTTGTACTGTCGATACTACGCCTCATTTAGCATCACTGTGGACCTTGAGTACAATAAAAGTTCCTAGTACATTTTCACATTTACTTTTTCGTTCAAAACGGCCTTCCACAAACCTTGCCCTCTTCTAGTTTGTAATCGTGACAAGTTTAAGGCCTGAATTACCTTCGCCCCAGGCTGGTTGCTGGCAAGTAGTGAAATCTATCCATCCATCCATTTTCATAGCGCTTGCTTGTCAGCATTAGGATTGCGGGTGAGCTAAAGCTTAGCCCTGCTGACTTTGGCCAAGAGGCTGAGTACATCACGGACTCGTAGGGCACACCCAGTCAAACCTTTCAAACGCACACTCACACATATGGATAATTTAGAATTATAGCATGTTTTGGGAATAAAGAAGAAAGAAAACTGCAAACTCCACAAGTCTGGATTCAAACCCCCATCTTGAGAACTGGGATGCAAACATGCAAACCACAAGGCCGCTATGAACGATGCTTAACAGAGAGTTCGCAACTGACTAAACAATCTAATTACAAAACATTTTACTCAAATCTCACCAATAAAATCAATTTTACATCAATTTGTCAAGATTTACAACACTAACTCAACCAAGGTAAACTAATATGCTCTCAACATTTCGGACAAATAAAGACTACTTTTACCACACGAGGGAGAAAAGTACTAGACAAGAATGTTCCAGAGGCAGGCACACGTAATTTACGTACCCAACAAACAAAGAAATAATGGCCAGGGAAAAAGCCAACGCAGGCATCGATCAAGAGCTCGCGGGAACACGCGGTCAAGCATGTGTCCCGAGCGCTGTTTGGATCTCAGGACACAGCGAGGCCTTGGGCTTTATGTGCTTTCTGATTTATTCATGATTGTTATGTAACATATAGAAGCACCGGGGGAAAGCAAGAGGAAGAGGAACTCCCACTTCATTGTTTGACTGAAGGCCAAACTAATATTATGGACATTAGCCTCCATTCATAAGTCACCGCAGCTTCATTACTAAACATTAGGAAATGCACTCAGTAAAAATGAATCACCCTATTTTAAAAAAGCTAAGGTGGTTTTTAATTCTAATCTAAAACGTTAAATTAAAAAAACGTCCTTTTCAGCCACAGCGCACAGTGTGCATTTATGTAAGTGCAGCTTCAAGTCTTGCATCGAATCATAAAAAGTTCTACTGGCAGCAGAGTCCGACTGAACATTGATTGTCTGTACACCATGGGAACACTTACCAGCCAAGGATGAATTTGGGAATCTCCGAGCCTGGGAATCATGCCAGCCACGATCGAGTTTCCACAAATAATACAAAAAAAGTGGCCTCGTTTTATCACAGTCTTGTTCCTACTACGGAAATTCAACCGGGTCTGTGTGTTGAAATCCATAAGTAATGTATGCTAACGCATGACATGGAGGAAAAAGAATGCAATGAATAGAAATGGTGGTCAATCGGTGTGGCTCTTGTGCTTCGGGATGAGAAACTTATGCTGCGTCACGAATATACTCTCAGGGAGTCACAAAAATCTAAAATAAATATTTATGGGAAAAATATTTCTGCCCCATAAGCAAAACAATCAAACAAACAAGGTGAAAGTAACCAAGTGTGTCGACTCCTCACAAGGGACGAGGTACCGTAATTCTCGGCCTCCAGAGTGCACCTGGTAATAAGCCTCACCCAGTTCATTTGTAAAGGAAGTCCCATTTGGTACATACTGTACATACAGCGCAGCTGCGTAAAAGCCGCAAGTGCCCACATTGAAACACGAGATATTTACAAAGACGGTACACAGAGAGTTTAACGCTAGCGCCACGCGCACTAACGCTAACACTCGCACCGCGCTAAAAGGGCCAGTTAAAAAAAAAAAAAACATAATGGTAAAAATCACTTCGTATGTTTCTTTCGGCTTGTCCCTTTTCAGGGTTGCCACAGCGTGTCATCCCAGATGAACGCACATATATGTTTGGCACAATTTTTTACGCCGGATGCCCTTCCTGACGCAACCCTTCTCAGGGAGTGGAGGCCCCAGTGGGATACGAACCCACAACTCCTGGCTTACCAAACCATTGCTCTAACCACTGAGCAACGGGGCCTCCGGTAAAAATCAATTAGACACGGGAGTAACACGCTAGTGCAGCGCTAACAGGGCCGGACCAGTAAAAATCACTTCCTCGGCACATATATTCCACCTGTGGCACTCTTAGGTTTTACGCTCGAGTGCCCCCTTGCGGCCGTTAGAAAAAAATGCCCAAAAATAGCCCCATCACCGCATAAAGCGCTGGGTTGAAATTGTGTGAAAAAAGTCGTGGCTTATAGGCCGGAAATTAAGGTACTTTCATGTATTTTAATCGTAAGCGAGAAACGTCATAAATGGGGATTCTTTTGGAAAGCATGGGCACCAACATGTCGTCTCCAGACACGCACACACTCTCAATCTGGCCCACCTCCCCCCGTGCGTCCTCTCTCACCTTGAGGGTGTGATGGGAGTCAAGTCCTTCCCCATGGTCTGGATGACCCGGCGGCCCCACACCCACAAGCCGGCGCAGATGCCCACGCCGCCGTAAAACAGCAGCCAGATGGGAGTTGCGGCGTCCTGCATCACACCACCCTGGTCGTAGATCATCCACAGCGCTACCAAAGGTCCGATGGCATTACTGTGGAGGAGGAGGGTTTGAAATTAGTCATTTTACCGCAGTATTCACCGGTGCAGTCATTCCCAACCACTTTGCAGCTGCATATTTGTGTTCCACGAGACATCAGCAGGGCTGTCATGAGAGATGCGTCCAATTTCCCTTTATATTGGTCTTAAAATGATCAGTAAGTAAAGTGCGACGAGATGATCATTATTTCAGTTTACCGTAATTTCCGGCCTGTAAGGCGCGACTTTTTTCACACGCTTTCAACCCTGCGGTTTATGCGGTGATCAGGCTAATTTGTGCATTTTTCCTGACGGCTGCAAGGGGGCACTCGAGTGGAAAAGTTAAGAGTGAGACCGGTGGAATATGTGTGTTGAGGAAGTGACTTTTACCAGCCCTGTTAGTGCTGCGCTAGTGTTAGCGCTGTGCTAGCGTGTTTCTGCTGTGTTATTGGCGTGTCTCAGTCACATTTACCAGTAAGTTTTATTTTAACCGGCCGTGTTAGTGTTAGCGCGGCACTAGCGTTAAACTCTTTCTGTGTACCGTCTTTCTTTGTAAATATTTCGTGCTTCAATGTGGGAACGTTCGGCTTTTACACAGGTGCGGCGTATGTATGTACCAAGTGGTATTTCCTTTACAAATGTACTCAGTGAGGCTTGTAACCAGGTGCGCTCTGAAGGCTGGGAATTACAGTAGTCAAGATCAAAATTGGAATATGAGAATAAACTTGTATAGCTCTGAGAATGAAGTTGAATATTTGGGGGTGCGGGGTTACAATCTTGAGACAATTGACAAATGTGATTATTGCATTCTAAACTAAGCCAATTACTGCTAGTAGCCTCAACTAAAGAACAAAGAGGTGCACAAACCGAGATACCCTCTGGGTGAGACCGGTGGAATATATGTGCCGAGGAATTGACTTTTACTGGTCCGGCCCTCTTGGCGTTGCGCTAGTGTGTTACTGCCGTGTCTCAGTGATTTTCAACGGTATGTTTTTTTCGTTTTTTTTTTTAAACGGCCCTGTTTGTGTGGCGGGGCTAGCGTTAAACTCTCTGTGTACCGTCTTAGTAAATATCTCGTGTTTCAATGTGGGCACTTGTGGCTTTTACACAGCTGTGGCGTATGCATGTACCAAATGCTATTTCCTTTACAAATGTACTGCGTGAGGCTTATAACCAGGTGTGCTCTGTAGGCCGGGAATTACGGTATATATTTTTTGTTTGGTGGTGTGCTGTAAGCTTTTTCTAATGATTTCTGTGAAAGACAGGTGGATGCAGGCCCCCCCCCCCCAAAAAAAGAAAATCTGCATTGGAGCAGTTCCCCCAGCAATGTAGCAGAGTAACACTGCATGTGCCTTGGCTCTATTTGGTTGGGAAGTACTGCACGAGTCACTTGTTACACTACTCGCAGCTACAATATTGGCACCTGACGTCGTTGCCTCCATGAGCGAAGGAGCCAAAACAGGCGGTGAGAATCTGCAGGAAGTGGAAAAGCAGAAACACCTCCGACTTATCCTTCTCCTCGTGATCCTCCTCAGCCATGTCGTCCAGAGGCACCGGTGCGGACCCCCCTTCTTCCTCGACCCCCTCAAGCTCGGTAGCCAGTTTCATCTCCACGCCGCCCTCCTCCGCCTCGATCTCCGCCTCGGCCACGGCGTTGCAGTAGGACGAGTAGCTGTCGTAGCGTATGCGCTTCTTGGAGTAGGACACGCTGTTGCTGCGCCCGCCGCCGCCCTCCCCGACCAGCTTCTCGCTGTCGTCGCGAGACTCCGTGCGCATTAGAGGCTGCACGGGCATTCCGCAGATGGCCGCCGTGTAGCAGGTGTAGCTGTTGTTGCGACGCAGCAATCGGTAGTTGTTGTCGGGCGGGCCGGCGCCGGGGCGCTCGTTGTCGTCCATTCGGCCCAGGTGGATTTTGTGCAGCAGGTCTTTATACAGGCCCGAGTCCTTGTGCACCGTGTGGTACACCTGGCCGTCGCTGCGCATGTGACCGTCGAAGCTAAAGCTGCCGTTAGAGACGGGCGACTTGAGGCAGCCGTTGGTCATCGAATGCGTGCGGGCTGCAAAATAAAACAGCAAGTGTGCAAAAAGGGAAAATAATTAGTCTATAAAAGAAAATTAGAAGATAATCAAATCAGTAACCAGATGTTAAAGGTATTGACAAGTAAGTCTGAATGACTAAATTAAGACTTTAGAAATGACACCATGTATTGAGTAACAGAGCAAAGTATTTGGAACACAACAGTTTTACCATAAACTCGTCCGTTTGGCATGACGGTGCCGCCGTTGGTCAGATTGGTGAGTTCACTGTTGGACGTGCGCGCGTTCCTCTCGCTGCTGCCCCCAGTTAGCGGCAGCACGGCCTCATCTGTGCCCTTGGCCCCAGGCAGCTCTTTAAAGACGGGGCTCTCCTCCTCCTCCTCGGGGATCTTGTCCAGGCTCTCGTCGGAGATCCTGGACAAAGCCTGCTCCTTCTTTAGTCGGCCTGGGGAAAAAGAGATGACGGACGAGTCGGAGGAAGATGAGGACATTTGAAATACAACTGCAACAGTTCCGAAGTGAAAAAATTCTAGCACTTGGCCGGTCAAATTTTACCGAAACATTATCAGTTCTGGAATAAAACTCGAGTGACTAAAGAGGAATTGGAGAGCTATGAAGTGCTATTCCTGTTGAAAAAAAAAAAAAGTTCAGACATCATACAGTTCAAAGACAACTAAGCCCATTGCGGCACTCCCCCAATCACCCCGTGGAGTTCAAAACTAGCCCTCAATCCAAACACAACGTCCAGCCATTCACCACCTCATTTTAGGCGGATGGAGTAATGACCCCATTAACGTCACATATAATCCTTACAAGCATCCAGGTCACAATGTGTTCGGATACAGTACTTGGCTTCGGAAATTCTTACTTGTTCCGCTCTTTTAGCCCAATTACAGATACAGCTTAATACTGTAAATTATAATACTGCAGAAAAGTGAATTACTTTCAGTAGCTCAATCACACAAACACAAACTGCACAGATAACATACTTTTATATATTAAAAACACTTTTTTAAAAAATATAATATACATATTTATTCTCATGTGTTGGAAATGAAAAACCCAAATCCATAAACTTAATCATCAAAAAAAAAATCAAATACTTCACTGTGTGTGAATCTATATACTTAGTTTGCTTCTTAACTCAAACTCCTACAATCTATTTACTGTATTTTTCGCACTAAAAGGCGCACCACATTATAAGGCGCATAGAATAGACGACACAGTAGAGGTTACGTTATGCATCCATTAGATGGAGCTGCACTTAACGCTCAACATTGATCCATATATAAGGCGCACTGGATTATAAGGCGCACCGTCGGCTTTTGAGAAAATTAAAGGCTTTTAGGTACGCCTTATAGTGCGGAAAATACAGTAGCTTTTCACTGTATTGTAATTTATTGAGAGCCAGTAATCGTCATATAGAAGTACTGGAATCAATCAAAACACAACAGTGTTTAGGGCCTTTTGGCAGGAAGCCATCAGTGGCTGTTGGATACCTACTTGCTATTTTCCTTTTCATCCAAGGGCAGACGAAGATCCAGACTACAGCTGCGCACACCAGCGATCCGGCCAAGGTGATGAGAAAGATGGCCCACACCGGCAGCATCTCTAACCCCAGCACTGCAACCGAAAGAACACGGAGTCAATATACGACGATCGCCAGCCAGCCACTTTCTGAGCCGCTTATCCTCACGAGGGTCGCGGGGAGAGCTGGAGCCAATCCCAGCTGTCATTGGGCAGGAGGTCGGGTACACTCTGAAGTGGTCGCCAGCCAATCGCAGGGCACATAGAGACAAACAGCCGCAGTCACAATCACACCTGGGGGCAATTTAGAGTGTCCAATTAATGTTGCATGTTTTGGGGATGTGGGAGGAAACTGAAGTACCCGGACAAAACCAACGCAGGCACGGGGAGAACATGTAAACTCACACAGCTGGGCTGGGATTCGAACCCCTGTCCTCAGACCTGTGAGGCCAACACTCTAACTCCAGTTGTACCGCCCACAACAATCTCCATCAATCAATAATTTTGTCTCACCTATGTATGGAATTTTGAGTATGGAATTGCCTTCTTTGACTGACATGATACTTTTTCGGGTAAATTGCTGTCAGACGATTTGCGGCTCTTACGTGGAGCGCCAGTGTACATGATGGAGAAGGTGTTAATTCCAATGGTTGTGGCGTAGAAGAGCGGCAGTGCTCGCAGGCCATTGGGAACAGAATCTTCCTGTAGAGAGAAAGACAGGAAGACATGCTTTCTGTTATGTAATTATAGTAATATACACTTATTATAGAGTTGAGACAAATAAAGTGGAAGGAACTTGAGCAAACACAAATAATAATAAAAAGTCATTGTAGATTTTTTGCTTTGATTGGGAAGCAAAATTTTATATACGAGTGCTAGACAATGGCAGCGAACCCGATGAACTACACAACAAGCAGCAGTCTGGCAGATAAGTGAACAGTGCTTCAAAGAAGACGCTTCAAGTAGTTTATTGCCACAAAAAGTTGAAGCTTACTGTCAAGCTAAATATAAACCAAAGAGAAAGTACACAGCGTGTATTTAAAACAAGCATATCATTTGGCCTTGGGAAAGATCGAGATTCATGCTAACAGATTCCAAATGCACATTCACAATTTAAAATCCCACAGACGGCGAAAGGCATCGACGTACACACTCTTTGCAATCCATGTAAACTCAAATCAACTGCAAATCAATTATATCATCTCACATGATATCAAAAAAACCTAAAAAAAGATCAGTTAGGAAAAATTAGGAATGCTTTAAATACTCATCAGCTCACTGTTAAATATTCCAGTAAAATTCGACAAAGTAAATAAGAGCTATGTCGTACAGTCATTCCTACAGCGGCCATGTAATTTGAATTTACTTTATATGTCTTAAGACAGTCGCTAACCTCCGATAAAGCACCAGTAAAATATGACTTTTTTTTATTAAAAAGAAACAACACTTATGGGCCATAAATAAAATAAAGGCAGTGAATTAAGCACACCTTCTTGTTAAAATGTATTCTTAAGCCATTCCACAAACTTGTTAATTGTGCGCGGTTTGTAACCTCAAAAATCAGAAAAGGAGGAAACGCACTACAAAAAGGAAAAGCATGAAGGACATCATGTTTTTGTGCTTTCCTCTTGGAATCTGGCTGTTTAAGAACAAAATACAGTACTATGTTTTATGTTCACCTATTGTCCCTCCCAAGTGACAATTGTGTCTACTTCTACCCTTTAGGTACCACATGCTACAGTATAGTTCAATGCCCCCCCTAAAAATGGATATGCTAAACTTGGATTTTCTTCTCCGCCAATGTGCTGACACAAAATAAAGATTTGAAATCACTCACGACCACCAAACTGGTGGCGAGTACCATAATTTCCGCGACATTTCACATGCTTTCAACCCTACGTTTTTTGCGGTGATGCGGCTAATTTGTGCATTTTTTCTAACAGCCGCAACGGGGCACTCGAGCGGAAAAGGTAAGAGAGACCGGTGGAATATATGTGCCGAGGAAGTGACTTTTATGGCCCTGTTAGCGCTGCACTACCGTCAGTGCTGTGGCAGCGTCTTCCTGCTGTGTTACTGGCGTGTCTCAGTGATATGTACCAGTAAGTTTTATTTTAACCAGCCCTATTAGCGTTAGCGCGGCGCTAGCGTTAGCACTAGCATTAGCGCCACGCTAGCGTTACACTCTTTCTGTGTACCGTCTTTCTTTGTAAATATATCGTGTTTCAATGTGGGCACTTTTGGCTTTTACACAGCTGCGGTGTATGTATGTACCAAATGGTATTTCTTTTACAAATGTACTTGGTGAGGCTTATAACCGGCCAGGAATTACAGTACTTCATTTTCAGGTTGTGAAATTGGGATAAAGAGTCACAACGGCAAAGCGGCACTGCTGACTTGTGCAAAACATAAAGTCTGATACGTGACCCTCAACAAGTCAAATATAAACATGAAATAACACTCAAATATTCCCTTTGTGTGTGCAGAGACGGCCAAAACACAGACGAGCTCATCCCGAGTTTGACCTCCTGACGCCGTCAGTCTGATTGAAGCGATCGTCCTGTGAGTCATTCAACCCGCGATCACGTCGTCGTGACCTTATGCTGAGCCGCCACACATTTTCCTTCCTCATCTGCCAGAGATTGCCTGTTATGTAACGCGAGATGCGCTGGTGTTGCCAAATCAAATGGATTTTATCAGCGCTGAAGCCAGTTTGTGTGTACCCTTGTGCACGTGCGTGCCTGTATGTCTATTTTTTTTTGTTTTAAATCCAGATAAAAAGTACAGTACAACCAGGGTTCTTGACCACAATCCGTTCCAGAAGGCAGATCGAGAAGTGATTTGTTCAAAAACTGAATCGATATTTCCCATTACAATTAATTGAAAAAGAAATAATGCGTTCTGAGCCTAAAAAATTAGGCTTTTTAAAGCCTTTTTTTTTTTTTTGGTTTTCCTGATAATAAAGTGCATAGTAGAAATACATGTATAATTTAAATACTTAATATAATAAAATGATTTAAGAAATATATTTATTTTTTGCTTTAAATGTATGCTTTAGTAGTAGAGTAGATGAGGCTGGGAGTGCATTGCCGGATCTGTTGCGATTAGGCCCCCAGGTATGTCAACTTTTTTGTATTAACAAAAGTGTAGAATAACTTTAAACAACAAAAATCTGGGGAAAAAAGGCAAAACATTTTTTTTCATTTTTACAAAAAGTAACATACAAAAACATTAACTCGTAACTCGAGTTAACGAATTTTTTGAAACAAAACAAAAATGCAGAAATGCTAATGGAACAGAGCATTTTCACAAGAAAAAAAAGCAATGTAAAACTATCAACTACTGTATCAAATCTCTTCGGTGAGGGTGACTCGTCCCCTGGAAGTTATTTTCTTTTCCCAAAGAACTTGTCGAGTGTCACTTCTTTGGAGACATGATTGGGGGTTAATAGATTTTCGTTTGAAAACAGAAACAAAAAAATCTTGAAATTTTCATTCGAAAACCGGTTTGTTCCAGAATGGAGACGTTCGAGAATAGAGTATTCACTGTACTTCTAAAAGTTTAAGTAAGGATCTTAAAGCCACACACACTACAATTTGATTGACCACATTTTTACTGAAAAAAACAGCCTTTTTAAAATACAATCTCACTTAACTATTAAAACCAATCCCTCAAATTGCCAGCGCAAACCTGTTTTAACACTTAATATGTTGAAATCAGTTTTGTTGAAAGCCTGTTTCTCATCTTTAATTTGGTGTTTTAACACACTAGAAAAATATATTGTATCCGGCCCATTGTTTATGACACTCTGTGTAAGTACCATAAAAGTTGTAAACATGACAACAAGGTTTAATGATTAATTTTGAGGGGAGGGTTATGTTATTGTTGTGTTTTCTCTAAGCAGTACAAAGGAAAGTGTTGAGGGATTTTGAATTCTTGTTATTCAAAGGGAGACTTGAGAATTAGAAAGGATTTCAGAAAGGGATCCATACCAACCAAGCCCCTGATGGATTCTCGACTTGATGAGGAAGTGTGTACCAATTCCAACCACCCACCTTGTTGAGAATGGTATTCCTGATGAGAAGGAAGAGGACGCCAGACATGAGTCCAGATAGCAAGGGGGAGATGAACCACGACGACACTGCACACAAAGAAAAGTGATCAGAACAGTAATGCACTCAAAAGTACCAATTGTAGCACACGCTTTCTATAGCACATAGAATTGCATTTGTCTTTCTGTTCAGCCCACGTAACCTCGGGTCAACTCCTTACGCATGTTCCCCGCGCCTCTGAAAAGCCACGTGGGGGAGGTACAGTAACTCTTGCAACTCTCTCGGTGGATCGTCAGTCAAGAGAGAGAGAAAAAAAAACCATTCCCCGCAGAGAGTTTCACAATACCTAAGTTCACAACTTCAAGAGGATTCATGTTACCGATCTTAACCAGCTGCATCCACTGGACGCCCTTCGTGCCAATGGCGATCATGGAGAAGCCGATAGTGGCGCCCACGATGCAGTGGGTTCCGGAAATGGGCAGTTTGAGGAAGGAGGCGATGAGCTGCCACACTGCCGAGCCTGGAAACAGGACGCAGACGTTAACCAGATGGTGTATGGAAGGCGTTCAAAGTAAAAGGGGGATGGGTGGAGGTGAAAAGATGAGATTCACCCACACCTCGCGCTGACTAAGCTGAGGAAAAAATTTGGGGGTTGATTATTCACCATAAGAACATGGGTTGGTTTCACCAAAAAAGGTTTCTGATTAAAATTCAAAAAAAAAAAAAAGAAAAAAAGCATCATGCAAAGCAAAGGCTGATGCTAATATTTTTCCTTTTTGTGAGTGAGCGATGCTGACTCATGTCACGGCTCATGTTAAGTGTCTGTAGATTTTTTTCTTTTATGTATTGTTCATCCTTCCCTCTATGAACTACATCATCTTTTCCCGACACATACTCCGCTTACACCATTTCCTGTGTATAATGCGCGCCCATGTATAACATGCATCCCCAAAGTTGACCTTAAAATTCTGGAAATCCTTTCTACCTATGTATAATATTTTTTTTTCATGCATGGTTTGTGTTCTGCCCATATAAAAAAACCTGAATTATTATCTGTATTTTGTTGGGGTTTTTTTTCAAATACATTAATTATATTGCAGCCCTTTATTTGAACTAGTAATATGTTTTATTTCTTTGCTGTTATTTGGAAAATCACAACCCAGCTTTTATTTTGTAAATGAGAAAACACACAGCTGTGCTCATATGGTTGATTACCCTATTTATAATTTGACACTTTTCTGGGGGGGGGGGGGGGGTGAATCACAGAAGAGAAATTAAACTTGTCCAACTTCCAAGATGTTACAAATTTTCTCTCATAAACAATTAAAAAAGTTGAACTTGAGTGATTTGATTTTGACTTCTGCGTGACCCAAAAATTTTTGAATGGTAGTGAATGTTAAAAACAAATGTGTCAGAACAATAATTTACGAATATGTTTGATTGAAGACCACCATATTTGTAGTAATTTTCCCTTGTCCCACAGCAACCTTATTTAAAAATGAATAGGGTTCTGTATGATATGTAAAACCCATCAACCAGCCATTGGCCTCTTAATATTTTGGTGACTATAAATACCATAATTTCCGGTCTATAAACCACAATTTTTTTCACACGCTTTCAACCCTGTGGCTTACGCGGTGATGCGACAAATTTGTGCATTTTTTTCCAACAGCCACAAGGGGGCACTCGAGCGGAAAAGGTAAGAGCAAGACCGGTGGAATATATGTGCTGAGGAAGTGACTTTTACCTGTATGTTTTTTTTTTTTTTTAAATCAGCCCTGTTAACATTGCGCTAGTGTTGCTGCTGTGTTACTGCCGTGTCTCAGTGATTTTTACCGGTATGTTTTTTTTTTTTTAACCGGCCATGTTAGCGCTGCGCTACCGTGTTGCTACTGTGTAGCTGTTGCGGCTGTTTTATTTACCGGTATGTTTTTTTTTTTTTTTTACCAGCCTTCTTTGTGCTACTGAGTTGTTGCTATGTTAAGCCAAACTTTGAAAGCTCTTTCTGTGTACCGTCTTTCTCTGTAAATATCTCGTGTTTCAATGTGGGTTTCAATGTGGGCACTTGTGGCTTTTACACAGGTGCGGCTTATGTATGTACCAAATGGTATTTCCTTTACAAATGTACTGGGTGAGGTTTATAATCCGGTGCGCTCTGTAGGCCAGAAATTACGGTAGTTAAGTAAAAGAGTGGGGAAAAAAAGGAACAGCTCAGAATATAATACAGCAATGTGCTGCTACAAACGACTGTACGACCACAACAATAAACACCTCTGTGTCAGTATCATAAAAATAGAAGGTTATTGTCTTCGTAAAGGCAGAATATTTGATACAGCACTTGCATATGATTAAATTGTGGAAGTCAACATTGCGGCTGGTCAATGCAATGCCTGAATGTTTGGATTAGATTGGTTGGGAAATGCTGCACACAGATCCAAAAAAATAAATTTACAGACCCAGCAAGCAAATGACGTCTATGATCCCATCGTTTCATGGATGATAAAATACTTGATTGTTAAATATCTGCATGCCTGCTACATTTGTGGTAACTTACCGACCATAGCGCTGACCTCGCCCGCCATAAGCACGGGCACGGTGTCGTTGTACAAGTTGACGTCGATGATGCCTTTGCGGATGGTCTCGCCCACTTTCGCCCCCAGCAGCATCGAGCCCAGCGTCTCAAAGATGGACGCCAGGATGCAGGCCTGCTTCAGCGTGACCACGCCGGAGCCCACTGCCGTGCCAAACGAGTTGGCCACGTCGTTGGCGCCAACCGAAAAGGCCAAGATGAAGGCAATGATGAAGCCAAAAATCACCATCCACAGATACGAATCCAGATCCATCTTGAGGTGCGTTCAATCCACAAGCAGTAGAATCAAATCTTAAATACTCTAAAAAGGGAAAGAACTGCTTGGGGCTTGAGGCGTTGCTAGGCCCGCTCCTTTTCTTCGTCCCCTGGTCAGAAAGAGCTGGAGGGGTGGAGCACAGCTGTTAACTACGCTTTTGGAGTTGAGTCCGAAGATTAGAGACTAGTGATGGTGGGTGCAGAGAGCATTCCATATTTTAATGTGAGACAGCTTGGCCGCACGTTCCCTCACCTGCAAGACAAAGGAGAGGCGGATTAGCCCAATGAAGCGCGACTTACTTTTTAACAGGATCAGACCCGATTCGACAACAACCCCCTTGTGACTTTCCAGAAAAGCTAAAAGCGTGGCAATAATGGAGAAGTGCACATTTTAAAGCAATCTGTCTTGACAATGATGTAAATGACAAGGCCACTCTCTGCTTTGGCTCACAATTATAATGAGAAGATCTTTAAAAAAGATCTGGAACCACACCAGAATTGCATTCTTCCTTGGCACTCATGCCGCTGATAACAACTTTAAGATGTGTCCAAGCTGGTCCACTTCAATTATAGACCACTTAAGTATTGTAGATGAGTGTTTCTCAGCCTTGATTGAGCCAAGGCACATATTTTAGATCTAAATAACGACGACCTTGTCTCGATTTACCCACTAATGAAATGACGGAAAGATGAGGTACTGCCAGGTGCCGTGATATTTTTTCCTGCAGTACGGATGGCAACAAATTGATGAAAGGGTTTATTAGACCATCTGCCATCGAGTGGGAGAACATTTCATTGTTCTTCCTGTCACTAAACATTGCCGGCATACATAATGAACAAACATTACCCATTCATTATTTGTGGTAAACGAATAATGAAGGGATAAGTCACTGATGGTGTAGTGGTACATACGCCTGCCTTTGGTGCGGGTAGTATGCGATCAATTCCCGCTCAGTCATGGTATCGATATCTGCCCTGGAACTGACTGGCGAGCAGTTCAGAGTGTAGTCCAACTTTAGCGCGAAGCTAGCTGCGATAGGCTCCTGCTTTCCTGCAACCCATGTGAGGATAAACGGCTTGGATAATGACATGACATAATGGAGGGTTTTCGGACCGTTTAGGTGACGCTGGATAAATTCCCACACTATTGCACATTCAATCTGCTGACTTACTGTACGCATTACCGAGTCAATGGGGAAAACCAAACACCACCCATCCATCCACTTTCCAGACTGCTTATCCTCACAGGGGTGCGAGAGTGGTGGAGCCTATCCCAGCTAATTTCAGGTGAAAGGGAGACTACACCCTGAACTGGTCATAATCAATTAATTATAATTTTTATACATTTTGAAAATATTTAAAAGTACAATTTTTTTCTCACTGTTATGAACTGTTTTAATCAGTGTCATATTGCGCATAATACTACTGACTAGAGTAGTATTATGTAGTAGTAGTAGTAGTAGATATAACCCAACTTCCCATAATTCATTGGTTTTCAAATGGGGGGGGTCCCCATTGACTACCATGAACACTTCATCATTAAGTTACACGTAGCTGTTATTCATGTTTTTGTTGATTCCTAAGAAAGCGGCGGGTGGGGGGTGGTCGGCGCTGAAAATCTGCATTGCAAGCGGGATGGGGGCTGCAAAAAAGTTTGGGAACCATTGCCATTGCTGAAGTGGGTCTTTGGACCAGTGGTGCTCAACTGGTGTGGCTTTAGCAACCAACATCACTCCTCACAAACAAGCAGCGACTCAAATCAAGAAAAGTTTTCTCAAATTTTAAAACATGTTACAGTCTGTCTGAAGCCAAGACATATTGCAAAATATGTGCTAATAGCCACAAAATTCAAGTTTAATAAGTACAAACCAAACAAAAGGTTCCCAAGGTACTTAGTCGTTTACATTTATGCTTTATATTTACAGCCTCAGTGTTTTTCCCCTAAACGTTCAATGTATTTATGCATTTACTCTTGCGCTACTGCTGTTCGCGATGGACTAAGGTAAATTAAGACTAAATTTAAAATCTGAGTACTTTGCCACAGTAGGACTAGAACTCCATCCAAACCAAGCACCCCCTGTAATGTACTTCATTTTGCATCACCAGCCAATTGTACACAACGATACTGCATTTGAAGTTATCCGTGCATCAACTAATCAGTTACAATGTAAGAATTGTGAGGCTGACAAATGATGTTAAATTAGTAACAAACATAATACTGGTTTAATCTATAAATCACAAAATGATTTAGGTCCGGAATACATGAAAGAAATGCTGACGGAATACAAACCCAGTAGAGTTCTGAGATTGACTGACTCAGGTCAAATAGTGGAGCGCAGAGTCCAAAGCAAACATGGTGAAGCAGCATTTAGCTATTATGCTGCACACAAATGGAATAAATTGCCAACAGAGGTGAGGTCAGACTCAAGGGTGAAAGTTTTTAAATCCAGGTTGAAAACACTTCTTTTTTTATGCTTTTTAGAATATATCCACTTTTTTTATTACTTGCACTGTATGAGGTTTTGATTGTCTGTTTTTAATATTTTGTTTGTCATTTTTATAGTATTTTTTTGCCGTTTTAAATGTTTTATCTCTTTGTTTTCAAATGCCTTTAATCATGTAAAGCACATTGTGTTACCAAGTGTATGAAATGCGCTATACAAATAAATTTGCTTTGCTTTGCTTAATGACGAGCGGAACGCACCATTGCCTTGTACGGTTGTGTCAATTGCTCACAGGGAGCGTTCCATGTAAACAAGTCGATTAGCTCAGCTTGAGCTGTGCTCGTTGCGAGTGGGGGCACAGGCAGTTACCCTCTTCCTCACAGGAGAGCTCCTTCTGGAAATACTGAGGTCACACACTATTCTTTATCCCCAATTGGACCAGAGCACACGTAAAAACTTAAGTGGCTTTGATTGGGAAACCACACTGGATCGGAATCTGCACTCTTGACGGACGGACAGGATTCCAAAATCCGAAGCGTTTAATTTTCCCTGCTGCAGTGAGGATTGTCAGGAGTGCTCGGGGCTTCCTGTCAAACGTTTAAAAAGGCTGTATATTAAACTGACAAAGAACAACTATTATTATGTTTCCCGCAGAGAGGGACCAGCAAAACGAAGACTGCGCTGTAAGATGCTGTAAATAACAATCTCGTACGTCAAAATGATTGCCACTAAACTACATCACGTTAATAATTTACCGCTCGGTGATACGGCTCCCTTGAGAAGGTTTCAACACATCCTGTTAAATTATAATGAGGGACAGAATGCCGTTGTTCCCACAGGGCAAGAAATACCGGTCTTCAACAACATTGCGATCTTTATTGGATCATGCCGACCTGCGCATCCTGACTACTCCTCACCACTCGTACATCACTGCTCTTTGCATTTCCTGCCTCCGCGTGTCCAAAGCTCCTCGGGCACGTTTATTCTCGTCTATCTATTCAACCTTGTTTTCCACGCTAGCAGCTGTCCTGCAGCTACACAAGATTACGGAATTTCAACGACATTTATAGTCATGCAATACCAAACACCGAATCGGATGGAAATTGCATTCGCTTGGCGCAAAGGCTCCCGCTGTCGATATCGTTGCTTTTAGGGAATTGTGCCGTTTCTGTCACTCTGATGGAGATCTGTACTTGACCAATGGATTGTGACAATTTCAAAGAACAGAGATACAGCACAATCAATCAGCAAATGTTAGGACAGATTAGTGAAAATAGAATTCCAGGAAATTTCACTAATGGAATTGGCGAGGATAAAAGTACTATGGAACCCCCAAAAACATAACGGCATTCCCCATACATTCTCCAGTCTCTATAAATAAAATATCCAGCTAACTTACCAAAAGATGGGCATAAATTGACATATATATGCGAAAAACTAAAAATAACAATAAAAAAATAAAAATAACCAAGTGCCACTTGATTAGGGTTCTCCTCCAATCAACCAAGAAACTATGGATGACTTTCAACTTCTCCTTGCTTCTGCATAATTAGAGCAAAGTAGTGTGAGAACCAATGTACTCCCGGCCTGTGTCAGCGTTCAAATCAATAAAGACGGAGAAATTCCAAAATGAGCGCAGTTAGCAACACACTTGCCAACCTAATAATTTGTGGGGTGATCTTAAAAACGGGTTTTATGCTTTTAAACATCGGAAACATTTAGCTAAATGGCATCATGTGGTCCTCATTTGCTTTAAAAGCCATTAGAATGAGCACATTTTGCTCAAGTAAGTTCATCCAAGAAGGAAAAACGTTTCTCTCATCATGCCAACATCGTGATAATGTTGCTGTAGGTTAAGAGTCCTTGAAAATGGGTGTTAAACATCCACATTTTCTGTGGTGAACAAATGACAACCAGCGAAAAACATGCGAAGGTCACAGAGAAAGGTTTTAGTTGGTCATGGCAGAGGTTCAAAATTCCCATCATAATTTGTTGCTTTCTCTTTAATTTAATGCTTTACAGCTTTTTTGTGGATAATCTCCATAATTTAATACTTTTAATGTTCACCACCTCCTCAAAACAACCTCGACTGCTCTCTGAGACCCAGACATGGACGTTACCTGCAGTATATAAATAAAAACAAATACACCCTTGCTAAATTCAGATGACGATGAATGAAAATTTTTAAAACCATAATTGAACTTTTTCCCCATACTTCCCAAACATAGGTTTGATGCAATACTTAAATTCTACATTAAAAATAGTTTTGACTGGTTTTTATGTGGGTGGCACGGAGGCTCTGCTGGAAAGCGGTGTCCTCACAATTCTGGGTTCAATCCCGGACTCGCCTGTGTAATGTTTGCATGTTCTCCCCGTCCCAAAAACATGCAACATAAATGGGACACTCTAATTCAACACAGTGTCCCGGGGTACATTAGTGTACCATGAGCACTCTTCAGGTGTGCTGTGGGAAGTTATCCAATTTTATTCCAAGAAATATTACATCTTTATTGATTTATCTATGCCAGTGAGGCACAATGACAGACAGAACAAAAAAAATCCTCTTCTATTAGATGGCAGGAAGTACATACAGTAATTAATCAATCCATTTTTGGTGACATTTACTTTTGTTGGTGTGCCTTGGAATTTTTCAATTCTAAAATATGTGCCGAGGCTATATAAAGGTTGGATATCACTGGTCTAAATTGCCCCTAGGTGTGATTGTGAGTGCGGCTCTTGTCCGTCTCTATGTGCCCTGCGATTGGCTGGCGACCAGCTCAGGATGTACCCCACCTCCTGCCCATTGACAGCTGGCATAGCCTCCAGCACCCCCCCCCCAATCCTTGTGAGGATAAGTGGCTAAGAAAATGGATGAATAGATGGTTTTTATGTACTATTAAAAAATGTCTAGATAAATTTGGGTTTTGTCAACTGTCAGCCCACATAATTATATAAATAAAAACATATTTCACACTGTATGTAGTAAGTTGATATATGAGTTTCACTTTGTCAAGTAGTGAATTAAAGTCTTCCAGGATATCTATTAAGAAACACATTTATAAAGCGATTTGCGACCTTCAGGATGTTCAAAGAAAATTCTGAAAAGTCAAGGTCAAGTACAGTCAGTGTTTTGATGAGTCATTGGAAACTCATGCAGGTGTTTCAAAAAAACACATTTTTTAAAATGAATAAAACCTTATGCAACCTGCATCAATGCCTTTGCCTGCGTAAATGCTAGCAGGTACCTTATATGGAGAATCTGGTCATTAAAAAAAAATGTGTTAAATATCGTCAGCCTCAGCAAAAAAAGAGAAACAGGAATTCAGAGAACTTGTTTAAGAACGCAGTGTCGCAGTTCTAGTTGCATTGAAGCAGAAAATTAAACATCATGAAGCGACTCAATTGGAAAACACAAAACCTTGAGGTCGGTAAATTGTAATAATATGCACTCACCGGCCAAACCATAAGGCACAAATTCATAACAGATATAGATTTTAACACCAGTGGTGCATCAAGAAATCCAGTTGTATTTAAACAGCATTCTGAATGATGCAGTACAGTGAGTTGGACACCACTGCAAACTATAACCACAATAAGAATATAATAATAATAGCGCTCCAATAGTGTCAGTCAACGCCAAACATTATTATCCTGTACGACATTCCTGCACAACCACTGTCCGAGGTGCTGATGCTGACAAAATCCGTGTTTACACAACACAAACTTCTGTATTTGGGTGCGGCAGCTGTTCAAAAAGGCAAAGCTGATTATCCCGCAATCATTGGCGGTGGCCCGGTGTCACTTAGATGTTCGCGATGCAGAATTGTGTACTGTAAATGCAGAGTACGTAGTTAGTTCGTGCTCACGGACTCCTCTGTGTTGGTATGTTTGTGAGCCAATGTTTTCGCATTGCAGGCTATAGGAAGTATGAACCAAAGGTGCTGTTGGTGAGGTGACATGCCGCCGTCCTGTCCTGTCCTGAAAACATGAATAAAGAGGCACTTGAAAGTGACAACAAGCACTTGAGAATTATTTTTCGCAGAGGCAGTTTCTTTCTGGAGGTCAAAGAAGGAAACACAGGCACATAAATACACCCGTCAGAACATGATTTGAGCTATCTGTTCATCCACTTTGTACAGACGCAGTGACGGAAAAAGGCTCAGACTTTCAATTCAAGTTGCAACTGTGCCTCATCACTGTTGCCTCTGACAGCCAGTCAGAGACTGCCAATCGCTCCTTGTTCCAGCTATTACGCCGTTCAGCAATATTTTGAAGCTTGCAACGGGCTTAATTTGCTCAGTGTGTGCGTAGCTTCACAAAATAAAACGTCCCGACTCCAGACTCGTGTGTTAAGCTAAAACGCCAGCCCCTGCGAGCACACGCCGTGCAAACAATGCGATCCCTCCTCTCTCTGTTTGCAGCACAATGCTCATTAATCTGTCCGAGATGCCACTGCAGCAGCACCGCCACTACAGCTGGCGCGAAACACCGTGTCACGAGCTCGGCCCTGCATTGACGTGCGGCGGCACCCTCAACCCCGGCCCCGCCTCCCCTCGTTCATCTGTGGCTGAACGCTGAAAGGACCAGAAGCGTAAGTCGCATGCAGCACAGGGTAAATGACTCACGGCCCGGTTGTGATACACCTGACGTCCAAGGACACTGCAACAGATGGTTGACTGAGTTGTGACGGCGACGTGGTGAAAATAGAGCGAGAGGGAGAAATCCTGAAAGTCAACTCCACTCACCTTCACGTGTCCCCACATCTCTGAGAAAGTAATGCGGGTGAAGACAATAAAGCAGCGTTTGGAGGGAAAAGAGCCACAAGGGGGTGGACGTAGTGGTTGACGGGGGGGATAAGCTGGAAAGGCAAAACCCTAAATGAGGCCGAGTGTGAGACTGACAGGAAAGATGATGAGGAGAGAGAGAGAGAGAGGCTGATGACAGGAATAGTGAAGGGAGGCAGGATTGAGCAGGAGAGGCAGAGTGACACTTCAGCAGGTTGTGGCGTTGTTGCAGCAGAGGCCGAGCAACAGAAAGCAAGAGAGAGAGCGAGAGAGAGAGAAAGAAAATCAGAACCGAAGCGAGAGTCTAGACAGCCTTTCCGAAGGATAAAATCCATGTTGAGAACACACGCCAACCAATGAGTGGCTGTTGGTGTGCAGAGAGGATGGACGAGAGAGGGGGTGGGAGCCAATGACGGCGGAGTCGTGTAAACATGCCAGGTGATTGTCTGTGCGGAGTGCGAGAAAGTGTTTGCTGGATCAAGGGCACTGGAAGCCGCAACTTTTCATTCTAAAAATAATAGTCTTTAGCTCTTTGAGGATAGTAACGTTGTGGATCGGTTCGATTCTACAAATGTACTGGGTATGGGTACTTGGTGTGTAGACAACTGGTTGTTCATAAATTCCATCTTGAAACAGTGGAGGTAAATCTGAAGGCAGTACCCGGCTGCCACCTGCAAAGGCACTGTTGTTTCACTCAATTCAGCAAATTGCGGGGCACAAATAAGCAAACAACCATTCCCACTCACATCCACACCTACGAGCAATTTAGAGTCTTCAATCTACCGACAAGGCATGTTTTTTGGAGATGTGGGAGGAAACTGAAGTACCCGGAGAAAACCAAAGGAGGCACAGGGAGGACATGCAAATTCCACACAGGCGGCGCCGTCATTTCAACTCGGATCCTCACAACTGTGAGACAGATGCGCGAACCAGTCGTCCACCGTTACGCCACGCCAAAACTAAACAATGCCAAATTATTGATCTTCTTAGACAGCTATCCCTTCCGTTTGGTATGCCTCTGTTATGTTATTAACCTTCATGCATTATTCAGCTAGAAATGAAAGAAACTGTTGAAATCCAAAGTTAAATAAAACTGAATCTGCACCAGAATTTGAAACCATCTACAGTTTGGTGGGGCCGAAACAATTAATTGAATAGTTTGAATAATTCAGTTGCAAATAAATCAGAAAGATCTCCGTTTAGAAGTTTCACCATTTTTCAAGACGGACTAATCTTACTGTAGAAACACGCACTACCCTGTAAAAATCAGCTTGCAAGATTCCGGCAAGCCATGAAGAAGGTCTAAAGTTTTGGGTTCATTATATTTAAAGACAAAGGCTTCACCTTAGTGTGAAACTTGAGGTGGAGGAGTCCAAATGGACAATACTTCAAATGTTCATTTTATTTTGCAATAATTCAAAATAATCTTGAATTCAATTATTACATAATGGGGAGGATAATTTCCATGCATCCTTTTACCATACGCCTTATCGTCACTAGGGTTACAGGAGTGCCTGAGCCTATCCCAGCTATCTTCAGGGGTGTGGGGGAGTTAAACAGTAGAATAACTGATTAAAAAAAACAACTTGATATTTGCAGCCATACAATTTAGTCGTTTTTCTGTTATCATGCCAACAAACACTCATTAAAACCAAAGCCCCTTGGAGGAAATAATAATGCTGATGTTGCGGCATGTGGTGACATTGTCTTGGTTTCCCAGCCTCGTTGCACACCATCACACACACCGTCTCGGCTACAATTGTTCCTTTCACTCATATTGAGAACAGTGTGCCTCTATGTCGCTTGTTTCGTCGACCTGGCAAGCCCCGAGTTACAGCAGGGTCGTCGTTCTCCAGACAAAAAGCAGAGTCTGCCTTGCTAATGCTTAATAATGTGAGAGGAATACTTCACTCCCTCTGCAAGACACCGCCATGATTAACTAACCAGTAAGAGGTGTTTTTCCTCTACAGCCCACAACTCTGTAGTATTTTACAATCTATGACAAATATGAATCCATGTAATCCAACGATTTATGCCTTGCTTATTCCTTCCCGACTTCCACACAAAAGTGGCTCCAATTCAACCATGTGATCAAAGCCAAATGTTACTTACATACGCGACAGAAGCAAAGGTATTTGTATGAGGTCCAGTCTCCGCTTGCTCCTCTCAGCCTCGTAAACGGTCATTGATTTGTCTGAGAGTTGTTCGCCGGTGCTCCCATGGCTCCTCTCCCTCTCGGTGCCCCAACTGGCCCTGCCTGCTCGAAAGCCTTTCTGCGTCAGCTGCACCTGCTGACTCTGACTCCGTGCTCCACAGCGGGAGGGCGCTGTCGCCTATGAGCTAAGTGCACGGACATGGACACACACAGACACACACATACACTTTGTGCTGTGTTATGATCAGTCAGGCTCCATGTGCACGACGAGGAGGAGGAGGAGGAGGAGGAAGGGTGGTATTCAAGAATGACAACAACAGCATGCATGACTGCAATGACCATATCTGTTTCAACATCACCTCCAAAGCTTCCACGCAAACAACCACGCTGCCTCTCACTTGGTCTCACTGAAGCCTCTTGACTTTGCTCAAACACTTCATGGAGAACTCCTGTTGCTTTCTCTGTATAGCAGACATTTTGAGCCGGGTAGAGTGCTAACATAAACCTTCTGATGCAACTGACCTTGTCTTGAAGAACAACATGACGTAATATGCGACGCTTGATATTCAGTACTTTTCACCGTTGTAGATGTGATCTAAGGTTTATGAGGACTTTGGCAATTTATGTGATAGATACTATAATGGTGTATGTGCAGTTTGCTGGACGTGCAAATGCAGCCCGAGAGGGGGGACAAACCTGTACAAATGCAAATGGGGAGTGTTACGTCAGGAAGGGCATGCTGCATATAACTTTGCATAGCAAATCTGAACGAGAAATGAGACATGGAGTAGGGGTTATTTTAAAGGAAGTGATAGCGGAGAATATCTTGGATGTGAAAAGAGTATCAGAATGGGTGATGAGCCTGACTTGAAATTGACAGTGATATGTATTGTGTGATTAGTACCGATGCCCCAAAGGTAGGGTGTTAATTACCGGTGAAAGGGAAATTTAGTGGAGGGTAGATTCAGGACCGATGAAAGTATTTGCAAGATTCAGATTTGTTTGATGCCTTGAAAGAGTGCGACCAACGCATTATTTGCCTTGAGGGAGTTGCTGGAGAAGTACAGAGGTCAGAAGGGGGATCCATTGTGTCTTTGTGAATCTAGAGAAAACCTATGACAGAGTACCAACAGAGGAACCGTGGTAATGCAGGAGGAGTTCTAAAGAAGTATGCGCCAAATAATACAGGACAGTCGGGCAGCAGAACAGTGGTGAGGTGTGATGAAGTTATGACAGAAGAATTTAAGGTGGAGTTGGGACTGCATCAGGGATCAGCTCTAAGCCCCTTCCTGTTTGGAGTGGTGATGGATAGGGTGACAGATGAGGTTAGACTGGAATGCCCAAGGACCATGATGTCATTCTGATCTGCAGTGAAAGCAGGGAGCAGGTGGAAGATGGGGGCATTATCTGAAGTAAGACATAATATATGTACATGAAGAAGAGGGGCGTACAGGGAAAAGTGAGGCTCCAGGGATAAGCGATAGCAGGGTGCAAGACTTTAAATACTTGGGGTCAACAATACATAGCAATGGAGAGTGTGGTCAGGAAGTGAAGAAACAGGTCCAAGCAGGTTGGAATGGGTGGCGGAAGGTGTCAGGTGTGTTATGTGACAGAAGAGTCTCTGTTAAGATGAAGGGCAAAGTTTAACAGACAGTGGTGAGGCCAGCCGTGACTGATGGATTAGAGAATGTGACACTGAAGAGAAAACGGGAAGTAGAGCTAGAGGTGTTGGAAATGGGAGATATTGAGGTTCTCTCAAGGAGTGACCAGGTTGCTTGGATAGGATGAGAAATGAGGATTCAATGACGGAAAGAACCGATTCAATTTTAGTTTGGCTCATGGCAAGAAACCAGACCATTTTCTCACTGTCACTTTGTGATCACTCTGCAGCTTAACTCCTCATTTTAAAATGGAATCCAAACTTCTTACCTGATAGAAACCTTGATTACATCGGTATTTCACAGCCTTTTTCCATTTTATATACAAAATGGCAGCGTTTTCAGGAACGTCTATTTCAAGAAAAAGTCTTAAGGTTGCATCACTTTCAAACACAAAGAGAAACAAAAATCTGGAGTGATTGAAACCAGTTACAGTGTCACAATGGACCAATGCCGACAGCCTTAGCAACAAACAGGAACGGCAGCCACGTTACAACAGCAAACAATCAACTCTGCTCCACAGTGCTGACTAAGTACTGTTAAAATAGTGTTTTAAGGTCAACTCTCTTTGGTTTCACTTGCCCACTCTGAAGTGGCAAAGTGACTTCACACTTTCGACTTTTTTAAGTAACACCACGGTCCAGACACTTTATGTATGTGTTTGTTTGAGAGGGAGTTTGAAAGAGCATCAATTTAAAGTTTATTTCTTACTGACAATAACGGGAAGAGAAATAACCTTTGGGTCAAACTGTCAGCATTATAAAACATTTACTAAGGGTAGGTGCAATGTTTAAAGCCCAAGTGTCATCCCTATAAACATTCTAAAATAGATTTTGTAATGAAAAATACGTACATTATTCACTTCAATGTCTATACAAAAAAATAAATATGAGCGGAGAGCGCGTCATCCATGAGCAAAGTTGCGGAAGTCTCATTCGATATCCAAGTGGTCACCATATTGGCTGCATCTTTTGGCCGTGGCGTCACCCCCGGACATTTGCCATTGAAAACACGCGGTGGACCCTACTATGGGAGATGAACATGCCCCTTCTGACACGGAAGCTCTTTGCGAAGAAAAGAACATCTCACAACTGAGTGAAGTGACTGGGGCAATATTACCCTATCGTTTCGAGCCATATTTAGATGATATGCGGATCACACCCAAACTACCTCCCCGGCGTAGTAAAATCGCCGCCGGGGAGCGACAACGCCGCTGCGGCCAAACCGCTTCCCCGTCCGATCCACGGTGGAGATGAGCCACGACGAGCTATCCCGGCAAAGCAGTGTTGACAAGGACAGCGGTCGGCTCGGCCCTGTCGAGAAGGCTGATGGTGATCCACAAGGCCTGCGGAGGCCATCCTTCAGCGGCTGCTACACGGAAGCCTTCTGATGCACATATCGACACATTTAGCACCCCGGAGTTAGGGATCACGTCCCCCTCAACTAATATTTTTTTTAGTCGCTCTATACACACCTACCTGTCATTTGGAACCCACAAAGCTCTCGTCCTTTGCACCTGTGAAATTCATCTTTCACGACGAACCGGGTCTTATGGAAAAGTATGAAGAGCGAATCCGTCCTCCCGAGTGTTGAAGTAATATCCAGCAATACAACGAGCCGGTATTTTGGCTAACACGAAGGAACAACGAGCTACCTTCCCGGAGGTAAAACTAATGGAAACAAACGAGTCCACTTGGGGGTACCGCTGTCCTTTACATCACTTCCTACTTCTTCTCGAAAACAAATCCCTCGAGAGGATTTTCATGCCGGGAGTTATAAAAAGCCATATGTCAAAATCATGTTGTGTGGTGAAAAAACATCTGGGTCCATACCGGCTGCCGTTTTTTCATTAATAACAGACTAAAAATCATGCATTTCATGACAGTGGACCTTTAAAAACAACTTTAATATTCTTAATTGTCAAACAAATACAAAAATAAGGTTATTCCCTGTAAACTACTCCCTACAACAAATGATGAAGACAGTGGCTACAAATCACAAGGGTAATCAGTGTTCGGGAAAGGAAGTCACCAATCACAACACGGATAACCCACAAAGTAAATGTATAAACACGGGGAAGTTGATTTTTTTTAGGTGCTTGACAAACTGATATGAATATAAATATGCGGAGGTCTTGTGACATTTTCTTGCCCGGTATAGTGTACAGGACACACCATGCATAAGGCTTTAGTGAAATGTCTGGATTTTTTTTTTTTTTTTTGGCATTTTATCTGAATACTTAGTTCGGTTTTGGGTCTGAATTGTGAAACCAGTGCGTCTTTTGACTTGGCTTAGTTATTGACCAACACTGCAGGGAAGGCCCCATTCTTTTCACAAGACAACCGGCACAATTTCTGCCTATCAATAATTGCGCTTTCTTGGAAAAAGGTGGGTGTCTGATATTCATCTTGTTTTATTCGCTACTTGCATGTTCCTGCATGTCGGCAGCATCTTACCCTGAAAGCTTTTTTTCTGCTTTGTCCCAGGAGTCTAGAGGAACTTCTCTTCCAAGAATCGTCAGCAGTACGAACTGGAAAATTTCACACCTTCACCCCCGGTCCTTTTTGCTACCCCCTCATGTGTGCACCAGAGAAATGTTAATCTGGCTCTGGGCTCATAAATACAGCAGCACCGGGAAGTTCAACATACCAACCTGGTTCTCCAGAGCCGAGACTGGTAATCTAGGATTGGCGAGGCTCCGTATGAACATGGTTGAGTGGGGCCAAGTGGCTTTTTGAGAGACTGAAGACTTTGAGCATCATTGATTTCATAGCAATTCCCTTTTGTGCGATGAGTAAATCTCAATGTCTCCGTCCACAAATCCACACATCGCTGTCAAATTACTTCTTCATGACCAGGGACTCCTCAATGTCTTTATCAAATGTTAACGCATGGCTGTCATGTTACATAACCCGGGCAACAGAAACGTAAGCCTCATAAGAAGAGAGTCTTGCTTTAAAAAGACCACCGTATTGACACCGTTGACAAAGTTAAAGCATAAACATTCATGAAATATAGCATTACGACGCTATTATTATTTGTCTTGCTTCTAATGTCTCTCAGAATGTCAACCACAATTTTGGTACATTGAACTATGCATCCAAGTCATCCATTGAAACAAAAACTCAAATGCTTGGTGGAGTGGATGCCTGTGATCTGTCAACACTAAAAATGTCAACCATCAACTATAAAACATTCCATAAAAATCATCCTTCTGCTATTGTTAATAACATAACAGCTGATGTTATCTTAAGGAGTCTTTAAAAGATAAGAGTGACTGACAGGCAACTACAGGATATTTTGAAAGCGCTATGCTTATAATAAAACATAACAAATGAAAAATGTTCTGAGATATCTGAATAAAACATACCAAGTATCAAGAATTCAAATATGCTTTTTTTTCTTGTATCCAAATAAGCCACTTCTCAACCCTTCTACTGGAGGTTGTGGGAATATGAAAAACATCTTTGCGTTACCATAATAACCTCTGACACTAGAACTTTTAAAGGAAAAAACAAAAAGCAAAGCACACCTGACAACCACTAAGAGCTGCATTTTCACTTATGGAGGCAGCACTTCACTGCGAAGTTTCCAAATTGTACAACAACTAGCAGATCAATAGTGCATGCAGTGGATCAAGACACTAATAGCCAAACACAAATACGGTGAGGCCGCAGTTTGGCAAAATTAAAACCACAGACATATTTTTGGAAATAGGAATCTCACAAAAGATGTATTTACTTTAGTGAGCTGGCACCCTGGAGACAAAAATATGTGTACACAAAGAGTTGGATTTACACGACATGTCCCCTTTTATGACTTTCACGTAGTTACCATTTTTATTGTAACGTTTTGTACGAAAGTGTGTATGCCTTGCCAGATATGATGAGGAACGCATACAGTGTGTACATATAGTATAAACCCACAAGTAAGATATTCTTATCTCGGAGAAGCATTCGTGACATCCGACGTCTGCATGTACAGTACATAGAAATGTAAGAGTAAGAGAGAGAAAGAAGGTTCCCCGCTAAGCTGGATCTATTGGCCTGTGCCCTCCTGCTCCTAATCCTGGCTTTTCAGCACATGACCCAGCTAACGGTATTAGGGAGTGCTTTGATTAGGTCTGCTGCTGTGAGCACATCGTGGAAGACGAGGCGGGGAGGGGACAGGCAGGGTCCTCCACGCCGCAGCAACGGCTTCCTTCTGTTCGGACGTGGACACACTTCCCGTATTAACTATACATTTAACCTCGGTGCACAAGGGTTCCTCACGGTCATTTCGGCGCAAGCCCAGACGGATTAGGTCCGGCAGTCAGTGAGTCGGCGGATTAGCGGCACGCTGTTATTTTAAGGTAAAAACTAAGTGTAATGCAGGGAAACGTGCTGCTAGCATTAGCCAGGTTGAACTTGTGGCGATTACAATGAAGAGAGGAATTTCACAACTTCAGCTGAGGACTTTCAACACATGGAGGGGTCCTCAAAGGGAGCAAGTGAGGATATGTTCACACTTAAGGTTCAAAACGCTGGTCAGAACCAGACCACTGAATGCATTTTGAAAAACATTTGATCCTGGTTCAGGGGGCACTCTGGCATTTTTATTATTGGAACAAATGTTTCCCAGTAAAGAAACACACACAAACAAACATCCGTCCACCTATCCATTTTCTTAGCCGCTTATCCTCACACGGGAAGGAAGTGCTGGAGCCTATCCCAGCTGTCAATGGGCAAGAGGCGGGGTTAGGAGACAACATTGAGACAAACATCCACACTCACAATCATACCTAGGGGCAATTTAGAGTGTTCAATTAATGTTGCATGTTTTTGGGATGTGGGAGGAAACCGGAGTGCCTGGGGGAAACACACGCAGGCACGGGGAGAACATGCAAACTCCACACAGGCGGGTCCAGGATTGAACCTGGGACCTCAGAACTGTGAGGCCAACGCTTTACCACCCGAGCCACCGTGCTGCCACCACACACAAACAAACAAACAAAAAACATTTGAACAAGGTTAAAACCCAATTGGAATTGGGAAGATCTACACAATCCTGTTCAAATGAAAGAATACTCTCATACAAAAACATTTGACCAAGGTCAGTAATTTCATCACATTCAAATTTATTTTATATACATTATCACACACCTGCCACCATTCTCTGATTTACTCCCCCCCCCCAAAAAAAAAACAAAACATTTGGTTGTGCTATGTTACTCATAGACTTTTCCTGACATTTTTTGCTTTCTTTCAGAACCCTTGAGGTTTTGTTCTAACACTGAATGGCATTTGTACAGAGCTGTGTACTTTTTATATCCGCTGCACTTTGAACCACACCAGAGACCATTTGCTCTTGGACAGAGACTGCGTGAAGAGGTGGTCTCAGTCCAATTGCCTGGTGTGCACTAATACTCACGCCAGCTCACATGTGACTGCTACAAAGGCCAGAGACACGGTGTTAAAATAACAGCAGGGTCGGGATTACAAAACGAGACCAGTTCTTCTAGTTTTAATGAGATTCTACAGTTTACGAGCATTATAAATTAAAAATGAAATGTGTTCAAATCAGTGGTAAAATCCAAGTTTGTTTTTAAACCTGGATGAGCTCATGATGAAACGTGGCTTTACAGTACTACAACAAATCAAGGTATATTCTTCAGACAGATCTAAGAGGATTATTTCATTATTGTTCACTCATTATGAAACGGGGCTCTTTTAAAAGAAGTCATCAATGTATAATATATGGTCTGGATTCAAATTGGAGACTTTCTCCCTCCTTAGTTGAGCGTTAAAAACTGTGGGGAGGAAGTTCCCCATGAATCTTAACAATTGCAGTCCTTCATAGGAACAGTATCAGTGCAGCACAATCACTCACAAGAAATCTCAAAGGAATCTGTCCGTAAGCCTCACAGGAAAGAAAACAAACATTGAGCAACCCGATCCTTGGTCGTTGCCATCTCAACGCATCCGAATATTGACAGGAAAATAACCGTATTACATTTCTTCTAGTGCTAATGTGTAAACATTATGACAGTTGACAGCCTTGAAGCAGAACCCTCCACAGCATTAGCAGTTGTGGCCGTTTCTCGTAGAGCCGTGGCACCAGAACAACGTGTGAAACATTATGAAGATGTCATTCACTGTTCAGCTTGTGGGGAATACTGGTGAACTCGCACAGCATTCATTCCTGCTCCTCCATTTCACTGGGCTGACTTTGCCCCAGAATAGCACTTTCACATTTGGAGAAAGCGTGTTTGCACTCGCATGCTCTCTGTGTTTCTACTGAGTTTCTTGCAGAACACGAGTATTTTGGGTGTCGGTGTATTTTCCGGGCTGCGTTCCAAACAAACTGATTCCGAAGTATGATCCATTAACAAGGTCAACTTATGTAAGTTAACTCTATTACTTGAACACAGTGAACGCGACAAAGTGTATGCATCTACTAATTATTTTGTTAGCTGAGTATGAATACCCTTATTAATTCTTCAGAATAAGAGAATTGGCCAATAATAGACTCACCTCATTAGGGCTTAACCACATGATTCAGTGTTGGCATACGATCACAATAGTGTTCTCAGCATGGTACCGGTAAGCAGACAAAAACCTTGACTTAGAAGCTGGGTGCTTTTCTAACTGTATTTTCTCATGACAACAATATTAACCCAAAGAATTGCTGGGAAAAGCAAGACAGACAGAGAGAAATATAAGGACAAAAATGTCTCTGTTATGTTGTAAAACAATATCTTTCTTAAATTCGAATACATCTTTATGTCACTATTACGTCTTATCTTGTTGCAGAATTGTGTAATAAAATGGAACCACTGCTTGGCAGCGACTGTTCTTCTGTTGAACAACAGCACAAAAGAAAAATGACTTCTAGCGCTTCGGTTATGGCCTTATAGAGTTTAGGAGAAAACAACTTGTAATCCATGTCTTGTGAGAACTGGACATGATTTAGTTGGGTCGTAATAGGGGAATGACCCCATACACCACAGAGGTTCTGTTACGTGTTTAACGGTTTAAAATGAGGGGATGGCTGATGGATCTCTGCTGTCGGTTAGTATGACAGATTTGTGATCTGATTTGTGTTTTGGACTTAAGTTGAAATTCAACAATACTCTTCGGTGCATTGTGCATATCTTCTATCCTACCTTATCTTCAGTCATGTGCAATAAATTGACTAGCGTGCCATTGTCCACCATGCTAATCCCGGGTCTCCAAGGTTGCCTCTTGCTGGATTTCACCAGACAAACTGCCCCATCTTCCAATCCCGCTGCTGCCTGAGGTGTTGCATGTCTGTCGCTTGGGTTCGTTGCTAAAGACGTCTGCGAGCAAGAATTATTTGGCTGGAAATAGCAACGTGACACAAACACTGACCAGCGAGCCAGCTGCTCATCCATACATGGACCCCTGCCCTAGCCCTACAGTCAAATTCAGCCTGGACCAGTCTGACATGACAGTGTGAGCCAAAGTAGACAGGCAACATAACACAAAACAACACCATACTTGTGCCACACGTGGTCGGCGAGTTAAAAATGGACTGGAAAGAAACCGGACTTACCAACTCAAGAGTAATGGATTGAACAGGTCCACTTAAGAGACAACGAATAGAAAAGAAAGCTTTTAGACCCCTGAAGTAAAACTGGTCCACAATGAGAATGACGAATTAATAATTTATTTTACTCCCTGATCGGGAACCAGTTTTTCTTCTCTTGCATTGTTTGTTTTGTGGTATACCGGGAAGAGCAAGGAGCAATTGGCGGCTCACAACAGGTGGTACGACCTTTGAATGAACTTCTACCACGTCACGAATTTCTTGGATGGATGGAACAGCGATCTTGTGAGAGTGGGCACGAACAGTGAGTTAAAAAAAAAAACATCCAAACACATGATGAAACAATGTGTGTATTTAAGTGACTTGTGCATTTACTGCATATTGCTTTTGTCTACTGTACACTGAGCATCTTCACAAGTATTTTGTAGCAATTTAGACAAAGGATTGGCCATTGAACTGAGTTTAGTTTGTCAGTCATGTCAAAACAACATTACATGACAGAAATATGTGCTAAGTTAGTGAAATTAAATTGCTTTATAGTAATTAAATTAAATACTGGCATCACGAAGATCTTCAGCAGGTTTCTAGAACTTTGCGAAGTACCAACCTGCTTCAAATTTTACACCATCATTCCGTTCCCGAAGAAACCTCCCATCTTGGGTCTAAATGACTACAGGCCCGTTGCCTTGACACATGTGGTCATCAAATCCCTTGAACGCCTCATGTTGGATCACCTCAAGCACAAGCACAAGCCTCCAGCTGGAAGCACTGCAAGCTAACAGGTCTAGTCGACATGGTTCTGCACTTCATCCTTAGACACCTCAACAGTGTGGAAACCTATGCGAGGATCCTGTTTGTTGATTTCCCCTCCGCGTTCAACACCATCATCCCCAAACACCTCTTCTCCAAGCTTCTCCAGCTCAGTGTCTCGCCTGCCATCGGGCCAATAGATCTACAACTTCCTGACGGGCAGGACACAGCAGGTGAGGCTGTGGGACACCACTTCATTAATCGACTGCACCTCCATGCACCTGACTGTCAAACTCCTGAAGTTCGCAGATGACACCACAGTCATCAAAGATGGCAAAGAGTGCGTATCAACAGGAAGTGGAGCGGTTGGAGTTTTGGTGTGCCCAACAGAACCTGGAGCTGAACGCACTAAAGATTGTGGAGATGATTGTGGACTTCAGGAGGAAGAGACCTGCCCCTCACACTGTCCAACTGTCTCTCTCTCATCCGTTGAGACCTTCAAGTTCCAACTACCAGAGACAAATTCCTTGTGTGTTGTTTACATACATCCTCTCCCGAGCACTAGTGCTGACCATCACATTTTTTGTTACAGTATTTTATTATTGACCCCCCCCCCCAACACACACACATACACATACACAATTAATTTGCGGGATCCATTGTTGCTGTCATCGCCATGGTAGCAACAACTGTATTCGGTCTCGTTTGAGTTGACAAGATGATGCCCAGTGAGTACACGAGACATGGAAAACATTGAACAAAACCAACCCAACCAAAACATAGACTATGACATGTATTAGTCTACTGACAACAGTTGTGCTACTTCTTATTTATCAGAGTTGGCAAAAGGGTGAAAATGTACGACAGGCACCAACAGGACAATCTGAACATAGAAAGTGTGAGTCAGTCAGCACACTGCCAACTCAGTCTTTAGACTTTCCGTTGGTGATCGACTCGTAAAATGGAATTTAAATTCCTTTTTTTCCAGGGACAAAGATCTGATAAGGCAAATACGAAAGATTTTTAAAAATCTGCATCATTTAAGACTGTAGACCAAAAATAATATTTCCCATGTTCCACTTGGTTTTTCCAACAATGATTTGCAATTTTTCTTTTTCCTCCAAACGCTCAACATGATCCTGGGCTGAGCAGCGAAATCATGACTCATCTGAGTCAACCGAGCCCTGAGCGCTCCCGAAAAAAACACTGCTTCAGAAGGAAGAGGTAATAAATAAATAAACAGCATCCCCCACTGTGTTCCATGCGTGAAACAGGACTGGCTTTAGCTGCGAGCCTCATCATTAGCATGGGTAACACCACATCGGCAGATGAACAAAAGACGCTCTATGTGAGCACGCTTTGATAGGGACCATGCAACTCCCACAAGGCCAACAGTAAACACTGTGACACAGCCCTCCGGGCCCGAGTCAAGGGGCTGAAATTGAGCCAAAGACACACAACAAGATGTAACAAGGGGAAAAAAATGATCTAAAGAAAAAAAAAAACATTTTCCGTGTATTACTGATTAAAAAAAAAAATGTCTGTCTAGATATATAGAGTAACTGGATAAGAACACAATCGGGAAGCCAACTCACCAGCATTACTACATCACTGACTTCCATCCATCCATTTTCTTAGCCGCTTATCCTCACAAGCGTCGGGGGAGTCCTGGAGCCTATTCTAGATGTCTACGGGCAGGAGGCAGGGTACACCCTGAACTGGTTGCCAGCCAATCGCAAGGCACATAGAGACAAACAGCCGCACTCACAATCAATGTTTTTTGGGATGTGGGAGGAAATCGGAGTGCCCGGAGAAAACCCACCCAGGCATGAGGACAACACGCAAACTCCACACAGGCGGGGTCGGGATTGAACGCGGGTCCTCAGAACTGTGAGGCCAACGCTTTCCAGCTGTTGCACCGTTTCGCCTATCAAATTAATTGATTACCATAATTTATTGTATTATTCAGACATGCAAACACCAAAGCTATGAAAAAGGTGACAAAGGAAAAACATTTTATGTGGAGTCTGGGGGGGGGGGGTAGAATTTTTATTTTAACATAAATTAAGCAATCTGGATGTATATAAAGAGCACAATAAGGCAAAAAAAACTTTTTCTTCACCAAGAAAAACATTCAATAACAGCACTCAATGCACAAATTTAAGATTAAATTTGCCTTCTTTCTTTCTTTTTTTGTTTTGACCTGCAACCAGAGCCAGGCCCATCTCCACCTGCACCTGATGCCTGCTACAAACTGCACCACATAAATCACATCTTCCTCTTAAACCGCCCTCATTCTGGAAACCAACTGACTGAAATAATTCTGTTCCACTTTATTTTTCCCTGCAGTATTTCCAACTTCAAAGGCTAATCCCAAATACATCCTCGAAGATAATATTAAGTATAGTATTTTTCTGCTCTTATTGGAGAATTCTGAATTTGAAGTTAGTTCATTCCGTGTCGTGACATAATCCCTAACACTGCCCCGTCGTTAATACATTCAACATTAACATCCATTTTCTGAGCCGCTTATCCTCACACGGTCACGGGAGTGCTGGAGCTTATCCCTGCGGTCATCGGGCAAAAGGTAAATTGCAGGGCACATGGAGACAGACAACAGTTGCACTCAGAATCACACCTAAGGGCAATTTAGAGTCTCCAATTAATGCATGTTTTGGGGATGTGCGAAGAAACCGGAGTCCCCGAAAAAAAAAAAAAAAAAAAAAAAAAAACGAGACAGCCACTGTGAGAACATGCAAACTCCACAAAGGCGGGGTCGGGATTTGAACGCCGGACCTCAGAAGTGTGAGGCCAACGCTCTAACCACCATGCCGCTATACTACAAATATTTATTTAAATAATACACTTTTAACTTGTTTGAAGTGACGTGTGCAGTGATGTAGTAATTACTTTTTGGTTCAAACGCATCATCTCCTTCTGATGTATTTGTAGCTCTAAACGTGTTTATTTGCTCGTTACAGTAAAACCTCGGTTCTCAAACATCCCTGTTTTCGAACAAATCGGTTTTGTAACGAAAATTTAGAGATTTTTTTTGCCTCTGTTTTTGAACGAAAATCGGTACTCAAACCCCCCCGACAAAACCCGGAAATAACATATTGTGCGCGGTCAGAGCAGCTGACCCACGCTTTGTTGTGAATTCCCGAGCCGCTGAAAAAACCCGGAAATAACATAATGCGCGCAGCGCAAGCAGTTGACCCACCCACGACGCGTTTTGTCATTGTCTATTCGAACGCCCCCCGAAAAAAAACGGAAATGACATAACGCGCAAGCTTTTGTTATCGTGTATAACGCAGCCTCTGTACACACGTGTCCAGGTAGTGACTGTTGTTTTTCTTCTTATCGAGGACTAGCATATTAACCCCCAATCATGGCTCCAGAGAAGGAAAGTTGCTTGTTTAAAGTTATTCTGCACTTTTGTTAATAAAAAAGTTTACAAGGCTGGGGGCCGAGTCGCTACTGATACGGCAATGCACTCCCAGCCTAGCGTACTCTACTACTAAAGCATACATTTTAAGCAAAAAATAAATATATTTCTTAAATTATTTCATTATATAAGTATTAAAACTATCCATGTATTATTGCTATGCAGTTTATTATCAGGAAAAGCTTAAAAAATGCTTTAAAAAGCCTATTTTTTTAGACTTGGAACACATTATTTCTTTTTCCATTCATTGTAATGGGAAACATCAATTCGGTTTTCAAACAAATCACTTCTCGAACCGTTTTCTAGAACGGATTGTGGTCGGGAACCGAGGCATCACTGTATTTTGTCGTTCAGTGTTGGTTACTCCCTGCGAAAATGCTTTTCCCGCCAGACATATGTGACAAGTGTACTACATCGCCACATCACATACATACTTCGATGTTTTGCAACTGAATGGCACAATAGCGTAGCAAATAGCGTGGCTTGGATATCGGATTTGCCCATCAACTCCTCCTCCTCCCTTCGTGACACTTTTGTACGAAGCATGGTAAGAAATCTTGCTTACTCGCGACCTTGGAGGCGATGATCAGTGAAATAAATAAAATAGCGCGCACCAAGCAGCTGTTCAATGTGAACACTGGATTGGTTTTTTTTTGTTTCCAAAATTCAAAACAATCACTGTAACAATCCAACGAATCAACATTCAATGATTTCAGTAACAAAATACAGACATTCTGTAACATTAGGCAGCTGTGCCACTGAAAAATGTCCCTCGAAGCAACATCACGAGCAAAACCGCGATTCAACTGTCTAAAAACCCCTTGGATCTAATTTTATACTGAGGCAAAGATGAAACGGCACTTTTAAACGACCGATTTGCTGAAATGGTTTCGATTAATTTTCATGGCGTCCTGACCCTGAAGTCTCCCTGAAATGAAAATCGCCAGAGCTGGGAGTTCACACTATTTGTTTTCAGCTTCCTTCCGTCGCCGCTCACAGCTCGGCGCATCTCAAGATGGTCTGCCATATGAAAACTTGACGACAGTATTTCCAAATGTGACCTTTCTAAAAGTCTGCAGAGTTTGGCAAAAGCTTTCTCACTCAAACACTGTAGTTGTAGCAAGGGTCAACAAGGCTGACGATAAAAAGTCTTATCTATGTACTTGCTCTGTGAGGCTTGGTCCACACAAGAACAATATTTTGTTATGAAGTACTTATTTTTTATTTTTGTTTGAGCAGCATTTTCTGTCTGTTGGCTCGCTCTCACCTTTCCATTTCATGCTTTAGTTTCTTTACAATTCCACATTTTGCATTTGCATTGTTTTCCGTACTTTTTGTAGTATTTATTATTATTTATTTATTACATATTTAAGCATTATTTTAAGAGATGATTGTCTTATCCAATTCATCATTGTTATCGTGCCTTTTTGAGAAGGGGAATTTTACCAATTAAAAGTGGGGTTTTCTTACATTTAAATGAAACTGAAGTGTGTATGTGTGACCCTTAAATTTGCCTGAATAATTAAAAAAAAAAAAGATGCATCTTAACAGGATTGTATTAGAGCTAAATGAGCAGTGACAACACAACCAAAAGAATGCTGTCCTGCTGACCCGCACAATATACTGTACACAGCATGATGATTTTCCTCCCTGCCTACACTGTCATGTGATATTGTCATCGCCGTGACATGCAAAGACATAACGGCGTGATTGTGCTCCGAGGATGAGGTGGGACGCGCAGAGAGACAGACTGTTCCGTGACACTGCCAGACACGAGCAACTAGAACACCGCCAGCATCCCGCCGCATTGTCATGGAAACCAGAAGAGAAAAGCACAGCCTTTTTCCGGACATCTCTTTTTCTTTCCTCTTCTAAATGTGTCAGGCCGCAAGGGGAAGGTCAGCCATCTTTTTCCTTGCTGGAAGATAACAAAGCACAGCATGTACCGAGTGGCGTAAAACAAAATCTCGTTGATGGTGTCATCAAAATCACTTGGTCATCATGAAAATGTGGCACCATTGGAGGTTGAGGGGGGGACCTATGATGTCTTATTATAAGTGACTAAAGATTTGCACACATACTAGTGCAGTCTGTAAAAATGTGTTTCATACCTTTTGTACAATTTTTGGGCTGGAAGCTATTTTGTCATTTCTTACACATTGTGAAGCTAATTACAGTGTGTATAGTGATTAATTTATACAGTATACATACGCATCCATCCATTTTCTTAGCCGCTTATCCTCACAAGGGTCGCGGGCTGTGCTGGAGCCTATCGCAGCTGTCATCGGCCAGGAGGAGGGATAAAACCTGAACTGGTTGCCAGCCAATCGCAGGGCACATAGAGACAAACAACAGTTGGACTCACATTCACACAAAGGGGCAATTTAGAGTCTCTAATTAATGTTGCATGTTTTTGGGATGTGGGAGGAAACCGGGGCGCCCGGAGAAGACTCACGCAGGCACGGGGAGAACATGCAAACTCCACAGGTGGGGCCGGGATTTGAAGACTGGACCTCTGAACTGTGAGGCCAACGTTCTCACCAGTTGCACCACTATGCTGCCACGAATAAATCAAGTTATTCTTTTCATCACGTTGAACATTTTAACGGCACAGTGACCAAGTGGTTAGCACATCCGCCTCACAGTTCTGAGGCCAAGGGTTCAAATCTAACCTCGCATGTGTGGAGTTTCCATCTTCTCCCTGTGCCTGCGTAGGTTTTCTCTGGGAACTCCAGGTTCCTCCAACATCCAAAAAACATCCGTGGAAGGTTTATTGAAGACTAAATTGCCCGTAGATGTGAACGTGACTGTTAATGTTGTTTGTTTGTATGTATGTGCCCTGCGATTGGCTGGAGACAAGTTTAGGGTGTACCCTTCCTCTCGCCCACAGATGGGTATAAGCTCCAGCATACCCATGACCCTGATGAGGATAAGCAGTACAGACAAAGGATGGATGGATGGAATTTTTAATGTGCCCCTGAAATTGCTGTCAACCCTGTCATTACAGGGTAACCGTGCCATGAAAAAAAAAACCTCTGATGTTATCAGTGACATTATGACCAGTCTTTTATACTTCTTCAAATGAGGCTGACATAGTGGCATAATCCATTTTTACACTTGTTTCCGAAGTTTCGTCATCTCATAGGTAGAATTAGATGTTGTCAATTAATTAAAAAAAAAAAGGATGCTAACTGGATCATGTTGCGATGTGAAGGTCCATCTTGTGGTCAGAAAATGCGAACATTCCCCAAAAATATTCAGTCTGCCATTTTCCACTCTATTAGCAACTCACATACTGGATTTGGTTTGCATATACTGTACATTGTCTGCTTGCAGTTTTTTAAATGCTTGTACTTTATCAATTTTCAACAAGGAAAAGATCAACGTAATGCAATGATTATGAAGTTCAATGGAAAATGTCAAAATTTTTCACTGAAATTGGAAAGTCTTAAAATCGCTCCAGTTGATAATATTTATTTCAAAGAGGTCAGAGAGCAAAAATGTGACCAAGGGAGGAGATTTGTATCGTAACAGTTGCACTATCAACATCCCATTGTGATGTACTGATGGCACTATCAGAGGAAAAGAGCTGCAGGTCTGACAAGACCGGCAAGACTTGCCAGAGCAAGAAATTAACAAAAGACAAGCGTTCTCTAGCCCAGAAGACTGTGTTCACACTTGTTGGGTATTGTTGGACTGAAATGAACTCTGGTCCGGTTTTCTTGTTGACGTGTGAAAGCCATCATCTCTCCACATCAAACAAGACGTGGGTTTTAGTCCACTTTAGCAAAGCTCAAGGGTGACCACTGCAAAGATATCATTATTATTATGGCATTTGGAATGCTTCAATACCATCACACCCGTGTATAACATTTTACGTCTACCTTTTATTGTGATCAAGTTATTCAAGTTTAATCGATTATTCATTTCAGCCCTATATCTTAATCAAAAATAGCACAATATTATATATGATTACGGACATGTGAAATCCAGCAATTATGTTTGTAAAATTTCCTTTGAAAACTTTGCATGCAGGTGGTGACTTTACTGGGAAAAATTTTAGTCCCAATGACAAAAACAATCCAGTCTGCCCACTGATTGGACCAGATCAAATGTATGCACCACTATTTTTTTTTTAACCACAATTGTGAAAATAGCCTGAGGCTAGGTTTGAGTCCAATATTTTTGCACCAAAACACGCTTCATACCGCTGCTAACAAATATACAAGCAAGTCTGCTCTCAGGTTAAAATCAAGCTATGTTAAGTACTACTTTCTGGACTTTTTTTTTCAGGATTTTCTCAAGTGAGCAGACAAAGTGTCGCCACGGCGAAAAGTTCCACAAACGTGTGAACACAGGTAACTGAGAACACTCACCTCCATGAAAACTGGTCTGACTCTGCATTCTCAGTGTTCCATTGAACATGGAAACATACACAATGTACTCTCAGCACCTGACTCCTCACCCCCATAAAAAATGACTTTTTGTCAACACTCTGCTGACACCTCTAACACTTAACTATCAAATATGATATTACTGCTTTTCATTCTCAGGTATGAAGTAATTGGGTCCACAGGTGGTGCTGAAGTGGTCTCAGCTGAGAATGAATGAATGTTCCATCTTTTTTTTTTCATCTTTACAAAAAGGTCACAGAACAGTCACATATAACACAAATCTAACTCTAATGCCTCAGTAAACCAAATTTGTTCCCACTGGATGGGAATTGTGACTAAGGCTCGGTGAAAAGGAGGGCAACGTTCACTTTTACTCCATTTTAAGTCAATGGGTTCGCAGAGAGAGCGGCACTGTGACACTTACTCAAATTTAGACTGACACTTTTGCTTAAATTTAGACTGACAACTTTACTTTTGCCACAGACAAAAAAAAATGATTGCTGCTACCTTACTTCAGGTACATATACGTATGCTAGGACCAAGTGTAATATACATCCATCCATCCATTTTCTTCACGAGGGTTGCGGGGAGTGCTGGAGCCTATCCCAACTGTCAACGGGCAGGAGGCAGGGTACACCCTGAACTGATTGCCAGCCAATCGCAGGGCACATCGAGACAAACAGCCGCACTCACAATCACAGCTAGGGGCAATTTAGAGTTTCCAATTAAAGGTCTAGTGTCATCCCTATAAACATTCTAAAATAGATATTAAAATGAAAAATACATATAACATTATTCACTTCAATGTCTATACGAAAAAATACATATGAGCAGAGAGCGCGTCATCCATGCGCAAAGTTGCAGAAGTGTCATTCGACGACATCCAAGTGGTCGCCTTATTGGCTAAATCCCTTTTCCGTGACGTCACCCGGACATTTGCCATTGAAAACACACGGTGGACCCTACTATGGGAGACGAATACGTCCCTTCTGATGCAGAAGCTCTTTTCGAAGAAAAGGACATCACAGAACCGAGTGAAGTTACCGGGTTAATATTACCCTGTTGTTTCGAGCCATATTTAAATGACATGCGATCACAGCCAAACCACCTCCCCGCCCTATCCACCTCCGCGCAGCGGTGATAATCGCCCACTTCCACGGGGGACATGAGCCACCGAGGCGACGAGCCACCCCGGCCGACAATGTTCGGCCTTGTCAACAAATCCATCCTCCCAAGTGTTCCAGCAATGTCCAGCAATGCAATTAGCCGGCATTTTGGCTAACACGAAGGAACAACGAGCTACCTTCCCGGAGGTAAAACTAATGGAAACAAACGAGTCCACTTGGGGGCGCTGCTGTCCTTTACGTCACTTCCTGCTTCTCGAAAACAAATCCCTCGGGAGGATTTTCATGGCGGGAGTTACATAAAGGTGTATACGTCAAAATCATGTTTTTTGGTGAAAAAATGCATGGGTCCATGTCGGCTGCCGTTTTTTCATTAATAACATACTAAAAATCATGCATTTCATTACAGTGGCCCTTTAATGTTGCATGTTTTTGGAATGTCGGAGGAAACCCACGCAGGCACGGGGCAGAACAAGCAAACTCCACACAGGCGGGTTCGGGATTGAACCTGGGACCTCAGAACTGTGAGGAATATGAATTTAATTTTAATCAAACTGCCTCTAAAACTAGTTCTGAATACACTAATACATTCAAGATTCCAAGAAAGTACCCCATGCAAAGTACAGCTGTAGAACCCCCCGTAACAAATACTTCTGTTCTTTACTCTCTCAGACATAAAAATGACCACATATATATTTGTTACAGAATTGTAAAGAACTAGACCACATCAACATGTTTGTCTTTGTGTGTATTTTCACTTGGAAACACCCCTCCATATTGGGCAAAGGCAACATAACGTCTCCAGGACCATCTTATGTCATTGCCATCAGGCCAGCTGAAAAGTTGAAGTCAAGGCAGCCGTGACAATGACTCTTAATAGTGTCTTAACGTGACACCCCGCCTCTCCGCCATTGTGTTGAGAGGCTTAAATTCAAAATAAAAGCTTCAGCTGTGACCACATCAGATATCAACACCATTTTACCCTTTTACTTTGAAGTTTGCCACAGACACCAGTGCAGGCCTTTAATGAAGCTTTAACCACATCTTCAAACCCTGGGCATTGATGCAAAAAACTAAATAAATAAAAATCACCAGCAATCAGATTGTTTTCAGAGGAAGTGGCCGTATGTAGAGATGTCCACATAAATTTTGGTGATGATTAGGAAATATTGAAACATCCATCCATTCATTTTTTTTAGCCGCTTATCCTCACGAGGGTTCCGGGAGTGCTGGAGCTTCTCCGAGCTGTCCTCAGGCAGGAGGCGGGGTACACGCTGAACTGGTTGCTAGCCAATCAGGGGCACATCGGGACAAACAACAGTCGCACTCACATTCACACTTAAGGGCAATTTAGTGTCTTGAATTAATGCATGGAAACCGGAGTGCCTGGGGAAAACACACACAGGCACGGGGAGAACATGCAAACTCCACACAGGCGGGGCCAGGATTTGAATCCCGGTCCTCAGAACTGTGAGGCCAACGATCTAACCAGTTGCTTCACCCTGCCGCCCATTGGTAGAATTGTCCATATAAATTTTACAGACAACTGCTCGAGCTTTTGTGACCTCTACCATCGTTGAGGTTTTACGATAGAAAAGGAAAACGCAAAACAGCTGTAAAATCCAAAATATTGCAGCAATCGTTCTGATACTTATTTAAATATTTTATGGATATGAATGTGAGGGAGTGGTTGTTTCTTTATATGGGATGGGCTGACAAGCAGTTCAGGGTGTACCCTGTCTCCCGCCCAAAGTCAACTGGGATAAGTTCCAGCACGCCCGTGACGCTCGTGAGCATAAGCGGTGCAGAAAATGAAAAGGGATGGCATCAAAATGAGACAAGAGGCCATGTTTACTTCCCTAGATCCCATTTCTACGCATGCGTGTCACTTCACGGACCCATTCAAGCCATACTAGAAGTCGCATTTATTTTTGTAATTTGAACGACTACATTAAAAAGATCAGATTTAAGAAAAAAAAAAAATAAATATGAATGGGGCGTCATGCCCTGCAGTGTGAACGTACCCTGAGGCTTAGCTTAATTCATACTCTATGCATCAACACTTGTTATCAAAGTTCGGGCAGGAAAATACTCGTAATGCGTCATATTGTGATTAAAGATTCAGTGTTTTGTTTACATCAGATGGTTAACTCCATAGTTACACATGCTAAACACATACTTTACAAATGGTCTGTACTGTTAACAACCATTAAAGTGCGCACAAAGACAACATCTACTAAGCAAACATGCCTGAAAGAATGTGTGGAAATGCAAATACCTCTTCCTCCATAATGATGTACTGCTGTTGGAGAGATGGATAGTTTTGCAGTATATTGAAAGGAAGGCGCAATGTCATGTTCCTATCACCATATCACACTCAAGTCCCACCGCTTTGTGCACGCCATCCCATAAAGCAAGTGTGTTTATCCATCCCATAAGGGAACTGTGTTTGTGCATGTGTGCCTATTAAGACAGAAGTCATTCATCTTGCTATCTTATCTGAATGCGCTTTAAAATCTGCTTTAAAACATTTATGGCTTCACAAGACTCAAGAACCTGCCATTTAGTGCCCTTTAAAGTTTCCGATTTGCTGAAAATATTTGTTTCTTCTTTGACACACCTTCTTCTTCGGGGGCAAACAACAGGAAAAACCAATCGGTGCCCCTTCTTTTGCTCTCTTATCATTAGATAATGATTAATTATTAACTGAGAAACTTCATTTTCACCACCACTTCCCCCTGCTTTTGTGCGATGTTTCTTCTTGGTGTGCATAGAGTAAATAATGAGATTTCACTCCAATTTAATTTTTTATCCAAACATCACTATGCAGATATGAATGAATAAAAATGACATTATTTTGAATATATTAAATGTTAAAACTACCAAATGGCTTGAAACCAACACTGGGTGTACCTGAAACTGTTCAAGTTTGTTTCAGCCAACAGGGAGTCGAGTCGCTTTCGGCTTTGTTTATTACAATAAAATCCAACACAATATAATCGTTTTGCTATAAATACACAGTGATATTTCTGCTTTTTTGGTTTTGCATGCTGCCGTTGGATGGATGTGATAAAGGGTGTTTTCCTGCTTTTCTTTCCACCTCTTGCATACTCACGCTTTGTTGTGTGGTGGAAAATCTATCATGTTGACAATGGGGTTGGCTCCCTCTTTGGTGGGTGGAACATAATGAGTGTCTGGCCGGCCACATTCAGCCAACTGGCTGGTTGCCCCACAGCAACAGGGAGTCAATTAAATGATTGGGCGCAAGCTAGCAGAGGTCGAAAGAAAATAAGTTACCTGAAGACCCACAAAAAAAGATTAGCCTAATGTCACAGTAATCTCACAGCCCTGCCACTAATAAAAAGAAGTGCACATTTCACACTGTTGTTGTTGTGAAAGTTTACTATTCCCAATGTTAACAGTTTATACAGTAAATACGCCACAAACCATGGTACGAAATATAAGATGTTTAATATCTTTGGCTTACAAATTACATTATTTATTGATTTTTTTAATGCACCACTAGTGTACATGTACATGCGGTGACGACTCTTCCACTAACAATCCAGGATAAACTCGTTTCCTATACAGCAACAAAAAAGCTAATTCTCCGTCAAGATGCATCACTTTAAAACACTTTCTTGACACTGAACTACTTTTCTTTGGAGGAAGGGCACAAAAAAATGCAAATAAGTGAATTTTTCTGTGAAGAGCTGGGGACAAGCTCCACCTGTGGCAGACTGTGCTTTGGTACCTGCCCCTTTAGTATGGACTAACATGGCTTAATCCCCTTTAATACCGCCACTATCTGATCACAATCATAGAAATACTATAACACCGCACAGCTGTGCCAGATACATAATGGGGGGGGGCAGTTTAGAATCAAAATGATCATATAAAATGCCAAAAGATTAAAAAAATCCATCATTCTTACTGGAGATTGTGATTACTGCATTTAATGTGTGATCAAATGGACGTTTATTACTCATCAAACTTCATTATAACAAGTACGCACTATGACCAACTGAAGAGAACAGAAAAATGCTGACATTACTGTGACACAAAGAAAATTTGAAATTGGATTGGTTAAATAAACCCTCCCATTGCTAATATAATTAATAACTGATTTTGAAGGCTCTGGACAACGTAAAGAGAAGCTAGATGCAGAATAAATTGTTGGGAACAAATTATTACACATTTATGGATACAAATATTGGAATTTAAGTCAGCAGAGAAACAACAAGGGCGGGGGGGACGCGAATACGTGAATTCGCGAATGTACGGGGGATGTACAATATTGGGCTGCTATTGAGTGCATAGTGCGCATGCGCAAACATCTCTCGGCTCGCCTCGTCACCGAACACTCTTGCTGCTAAACTGAGTGAAATGAACTCGCGTGATTAACAGTGAACCAAACGGGTGGTCACAAAAAAGAACAACAACAAAAAAACACCTTAACAGACTTTGGCGCGTTTCACTTTTCACCATTAATTCCGACAGGTCCCCGCAGTCGCCGTTTTTGTCCAAATTGTGCGCGCACTCGGCTTTGGGAAGTCCCGCACGTGCCAGCGTCGGCGTGCTTTTGCGTGCCACGGGACAAGCGCACATATACTCCAAAGAAAGTCGCCAAATATAACACGAACGTGTCATTGAGCGGTGGAAATGCCGATTTAGAAGCAGGGTGGCTGATTTGTAATACATGCGGACAACACTCGGCTCAGGGCCCCATTCCTCCTTGAACGCGGAGCGGACACACAACAAGCTAGCTCCTAATAAAACAAACAGCCTGCCCCCCCCCCCCCCTCCGAGCAACAATGGCGAGTCAAAGGTAACATCGGACAAGATACTTACCAACCAAAATAGGACAAGACCTCGAAGCGGAGTAAATATGACGTCGCGCCTCGCCTCCCTCGCCGTCCGTACGTTCCCCTAACAGAGGTTCCGGTGGTGGGGGGAAAAAAATGTCACAGATTCCAGCGGTTGGCCTATGTCGATCGGTCGCCCCCCTCCACCCCACCGTCGCACTCCTGTCTCGGGTGACTGATATGTGTTTGCCCCTTTCCTTCGCTCGGAGCCTCTCTCACGGCACCATGTTGCCAACGCCGCGTACGTCTTCTGTCTGTGCGGTTCGACTCTCTCTCGTCTGGGCGTTCGAGGCGAGCACTCGGGATGACAGCTTTGGGATGGATAGAGGAGGGGGGGGGGCGTGAGAGGTGGACAACGAGTGAGTGGTCGTTCAGTGGATAGTTACTAACAAAATGAATGTTATACGGGTTTTTTTTTTTTTCAAACGCACAGTGGTGAGTTGAATTGGATTCAGTGGTGGTAAAAAAAAAATCACAGCTGTTCATTTGTAGTACTGCATATGCCGCAAGTAGCACTGTCGCCCAGATGGTCGATAACGATCTTAACTAATAATGATGATGACGTTTAATAGTGCTGAATGTGGCGTGCATCCATTGTAGTAGCAGCCATGTGCACGGGAGCTTCACGTGTTACATAACCAGCCCAACCGGCCAACAGCAGTGCGTGTGTGTGTGTGTGTGTGTGTTGGGGGGGGGGGTCTCGGTTCGGAGGCAATTAAAGCAAACGTGAAATATGGTGACAAGGCAGCTTAATCATATGTACAGTATATGAAATGTAAAACGAGGGGGCAAATAAAAAAAAAAGTGTGGAACCAGGATTGCATTGTGAATCCGTTACAAAAATTGATCAAAACCACATGATAAGAAAACCAAAGCAATGTCTTGAATAGAAAATCATGTAGGTTCAATTAATCTGTTCCACATGTACAAAAATATTAACCAAAATACAATTTCTAGAGAATAACTATAATTTGACAACATATAAACATGTACAGCAATGACTAATGAAGTGAATAAATGAACATTAAACAGCTTTATAGAAGACGCTCGATGGTGTATGGAAAACAATGACAGGGAGTTGTTGTTTGGGAGAGAAATGTTGTTTGTTAAAAATTCTTTCATGAATTCAAAGGCACAGGTGCGCGAAACGTTTGTCAATGTCCATTATTCTTGCTAAAATCTGTACCCAAATTTCAAATTTTCATTGGCAGTAATAATATATCTCAAGCAAATTTTTAATGTTCAAAATGTTTTTCTTATAGTCACTTCACCAGCAGTCATAATGCTCCTCTGAGGGAAACCATAACTTCAATGTGACCCACGACAAAAATTTGTTCCAAAGCACAACGAAAAGACATCGATCCATCCATTTTGTTTGTCGCTTATCCTCACGAGGGTCGCGGGGAGTGCTGGATCCTATTCCAGGTGTCAACGGGCAGGAGGCGGGGTACACCCTGAACTGGTTGCCAGCCAATCACAGGGCACGTGGAGACAGACAATAGTCGCAGTCACAATCACACCTAGGGGCAATTTAGAGTGTCCAATTAATGTTGCATGTTTTCGGGAAGTGGGAGGAAACCGTAGTACCCAGAGAAAACCCACGCAGGCACAGGGAGAACATGCAAACTCCACACAGGCGGGGCCGGGATCAAACCCGGGTCCTCAGAACTATACAGAAATACTTGTTTTAATGTATTAGTGTATGTAAATGGTAGTAGATGAATACAAGATATTATTATGCATAAGAGGATGATAAAATCCAAAGTATTTAAACGCACAATAACATCTAATTCTGAATGCAAAACTGTAAAAAAAATAGCTAATTTTACACTTGATAAATAAATGCCCCTTTCGACTATAAGGCCGGGTCTTGTTGAGACATGAACCTCGTTGCATTCAGAAGTTTGAGTGGAACAAGTTACTCGCTGAGAGGAATTTAACCCACGTCTGTTGAACCGCCATCCTCCACACGTGATTTAGAGAGACGTCTAATTTGTTCAACGTGCGGTTGCTGCTTCCAAAACACCAAAACAGATCCTAATTCCAAATAACAGATCCGAATTCCACATAATTTTCAATACATTTTGTCCCCGTTGGAAGGGTCAAACGGTCACCATTGTAAAACTGTTTATTATCCCAGTTGTTGTTGTTTTCATTAAAATTTTTATTTTTAAAAATAAACCTGTTCAATATTTATAGTTTGATATTCCTTTGATTTATTAATACGTCCCAAAAATATTTTTATTTTATTTTAAATTCATGCTGTGATTATGAAAAAAAAAGCCAATGTTACCAGTTGCTCAGTACTTGAATACATTTTTCACTCAATACTTAATTATTTAGAGGACTACAGTACTTTATTTGTTTGAGTCTTATTGTAAATTACCAATACTCGAGTAGAATTTTTGGCTACTCTTGCCACCTCTGGCCACTGAAGACACAAAACAGCATGCAGGAGAGAAAAAAAAGCAGGGATACTATAATAATTGCCATAACCACACTACATTATTATGACATGTTCTTTGTTGTTGTTGTTGTTGTTGTTCTTTCTTCTCAGGACTTCAAGTTACTTTGAGATGAGCGTCACCGCAAGCGACTTCACTGATTAATTCAATCTGGTTGTAAATAAAAAAACGGCGACAAGTCGAGTTCATACAGCCTACTGCATGTAATAGTATCAACGTGGTGCTGAAATAGTAGCAGTGCAATGTGCCATGATGTCACGTTCCTCCCAACTTTAAAAAACAAGCTTGCACTGGTCTGCACCAATCTTGTCAAAAGGCAAACGTGAGTCATGCTTTGAGTGAATAAAGCGCTTGTCAAACATATAAAGAAAGGGTTTTTTTTTTCCTCTTCAGGCAAACCTCAGCTTTCCCTGTTAACTTGAATTGTTTAAAGCAGTGGTCCCCAACCACCGGGCCGCGGTACACTTGAGCGCCAAATTCCCCACCACGAACTAGAAAAAAACACGTCTTTGGAAAATTACTTTTTCCTGGGGAAAAGGCCCAGTGAAGAGATCGAAGACTTCCGAGAAAAAGAAAGTTATTAGCCACATCAAAACACTCCTTTAACTCGTGCCTTTTAAGGGGCTTTGTGAAGAGATGGACGTAGATGTTTAAATTACGAGCACAGATTTTTCTCATTTCCGACATATCTGTGAACCGGGTTTTCTGGAGTGACAGCAACCAAAACAAAACAATGTAATAGGCTGGATATACCATCTCGTTGCAGAGAAACAAGCTCACGGTGAGTTACAATTTTCATGTACTTTATGATCATTTTCTTGGCGTAGCTGTGTCTTATTTTGAAGGCTTGTTTAAACGTTACTCTTGTGACCAGTAAGGGAGTCCTAGGGCTGTGATCGCCAACGGAGAGAAATGGTTCAAACTGACAAATTTATTTCAGCTGTCATGGAGTGTTAATAATAAAAAAAAAAAAGTTCAACTGTTGTGTCGGTATATTTAGATAAAAGAGAAAGTAATTTAGAATGGGTGGTTCTTGTTCTTTATTTTTCCATGTGTATTTTTTATGTTTATTTTATTTATTTCATTATTATATTCGACATTTATTATTCATTATCATGTGTGTTGTATTCAATATTCACTACAAACGATCAATTCAAACAAGCTACGTAACCCCCCAGTCCGCGGTAAAAATTGTCAAGCACTGACCGGTCCGCAGTGATAAAAAGGTTGGGGACTACCGCTTTAAAGGGAACTGTTTCCACTTTCCAATGTGACCTGACAACATACAGTTTTACCGCAAGACCCTATGGTGAGGTCAGTGCAATGTCCAAAAAAATAAAATAAATAAATCATTTGGAATGTCATCAGTCTCTTCCAAAGTACCACAAACTTTTAATTCACCAGAGAAGTTCGGATATCTCACCAGACCTCAGTTTAGTGAGCATCAAAGAATGAATGAACTGTGTGACTTCTGCTTTTTCTGCAAATCTGAAAGAAGGGGAAACCTCAACACAGAGGGCTCAATATTTGGAAAATACGCAATGTGCCGGAGCAGAAACCTATCTGGCCACTTGGGTGAGGGGGTGCTGAGCGATATTTTCCATCGTGCAAAGGGACACATCGCACACATAGAGGTAAAAATTGCGGGTGGGGACACACATCCACCCGGTGCTCCCTCCGTTCCGCTCCCTCTAAACTGGGTGATGTTGGTGCAGCGAAAGTGTGTCCCTTGTTTTTGCTCGGAGCATGTGACAATTTAGCGATGGCAGGCTCTCCATCCATCCATTTTCTTAGCCGCTTATCCTCACAAGGGTCGTGGGAGTGGCGGAGCTTCTCCCAGCTATTTTCAGGCCGGAGGCGGAGTACACCGTGAACTGGTTGCCAGCCAATCACAAGGCACATATAAACAAACAAGTGTTCACACCTACGGGCAATTTAGAGTCTTCAATTAACCTATCATGCATGTTTTTGGATGTGGGAGGCAGGTAGGACTGGGATTTGAACCCTGGTCCTCAGAACAGTCATCTCTACTTGTGTCTACTTCAGTCTCTGAAAATATCAAAATGATTGGCCCATGACTTTGAATTTTTGGAACGTTAAGCCTTTTCTGTATATGGCAACTGCTTCATGTCCACGTTATGTATGTTACATGCCTTTTCTATGTAACTTTCAGACTTCAGATCTGTATGAGGTGCATCCAATGTTTTTATCTTCACATTAATGTTTCATTAAAGTGGTTTAGTCGGCAGAAAAAGAAGAGGCATGCACAGACCCTACAACTGTTTGTAGGAACTTTGAATGTTGGGACTGTGACAAGAAAAGATCGGGAGTTAGTTGACATGATGATTAGGAGAAAGGTCGATATATTGTGCATCCATGAGAGCAAGTGGAAAGGGAGTTAGGCTAGAAGTTTATGAGCAGGGTTTAAATTATATTTCCATTGAATAGATGGGAAGAGAAATGGAGTAGGGGTGATTTTAAAGGAAGAGCTGGCTAAGAATGTCTTGGAGGTGAAAAGAATATCAGATTGAGTGATGATGATGAAAATTGAAATTGAGGGGATTATGTATCATGTGATTAGCGGCTATGCCCCACAGGTAGGATGTGACCTCAAGTTGAAAGAGAAATTCTGGAAGGAACTAAACGAAGTAGTCCTGAGCATCCCAGAGAGAGCGAGAGTTGTGATTGGTGCAGATTTCAGTGGACATGTTGGTGAAGGAAACAGGGGCGATGAAGATGTGATGGGTAAGTACGGCATTCAGCAAAGGAACTTTGAGGGTCAGATAGTGGTGGACTTTCCAAAAAGGATGGAATTGGCAGTGGTGAACACTTATTTCCAGAAGAGACAGGAACATAGATTGACCTACAAGAGCAGAGGTAGAAGCACGGAGGTGGATTATATTTTGTGCAGACGGTGTAATCTGAAGGAGGTTACTGATTCTAAGTACTACTGCAAACAGGAAGGGGCTCAGCGCGGATCCCTCATGCAGTCCCACATCCACCTTAAATTGAAGAGTTTGTTTTCAAAACGAGACACAGGCATTTTTTTCAGATTTACGAAACTCGCGCCAAAATTATCCATTCGGAGCTGGATAATTTTGGCGCGAGTTTCGTAAATCTGAAAAAAATGCCTATGTCTCGTTTTGAAAACAAACTCTTCAATTTTTCTGACACACCTACGGCACATCTCACCGCTGTTCTGGAGACGGTGGCACTGAAGGAACAACAGGAAACAGAACTGGACGTAGCAGAAATGAAGATGTTGAGGTTGTCGCTCGGAGTGAACAGGTTGGATAGGATTGGAAATGAGCACATTAGAGCAGTGATTTTCAACCACTGTGCCGCGAGAGATCGTCAGGTGTGCCGTGAGAAATTATCCAATATCACTTTTTTTTTTTAATTAACATTTATTAATAATTTTATGCAAATATTATGTCATTGTCCAGTGTCCGTGCTGTAAAGGCTGGCAGAGTAATGTAATATTTGTCCGTGTGGCAACACGTAGCTGATTGCCTCGTTCCTCCAAGAGAATTAGTGATGCACCTGAGAGGCCGTGGTGACAGTCATGGAGAAGTTTTTAAAAAGGACAACTGCAAACTCCGAACTGCGCCCTGGACAAGATTCTGACCCGGATGAAGGCCCGAGTATGAGTGGTGGGAAAAAGAAAGCAAAGACGGTGAGCTCAAGGCAATATAGTGAAAGCTATCTTTCGTTTGGATTTACTTTCACCGGGGATGAGACGACACCTATTCCGTTATCCCTGGTGTGTGGCGAGAAGCTATCCAACAGCGCCATGGTGCCAAGCAAGCTGAAACGCCATCTCCAAACGACACACCCGTCGCTTCAAAACAAGCCGATAGACTATTTTGTTCGCCTGCGTGTAAACACAGAGAAACAGGCAACGTTTATGAGAAAAACCACAAAGGTAAATGAGAAAGCGCTCAAAGCTAGTTACCTAGTCACCGAACACTGCGAAATCAAAAAAGCCGCACACTATGGCAGAGACATTAATACTACCTGCCTGTAAAGCCATTGTCAACGAGATGCTCGGCCCTGATGCAGTTAAAGACATCGCTAAAGTCCCGCTCTCTGATAACACAATTGCCAGGCGTATTGATGACATGTCTACAGACATCGAAAGCCATGTTTTGGAAAAGATACGCATCAGTAGTAAATTTGGGTTGCAAGTTGACGAGTCTACGGATATTAGTGGACATTCTCAGCTCTTGGCCAATGTGCGTTTTGTGGATGGAGATGCTATTAGAGAAAACTTCCTATTTTGCAAGGCAATGCCAGAAAAAAACAACCGGAGAGGAAATTTTTCAGGTCACATCGGAATATCTTGACCAGGGAGGACTTACGTGGGAAAAGTGGACAAGTGTGTGCACTGATGGAGCTGCAGCCATGGTCGGGCGAACCAAAGGCTTCGTGAGTAGAGTGAAGGAAAGAAACCCAGATCTGATTGTTACGCACTGTTTTTTGCACCGTGAGGCCCTCGTTGCGAAGACTTTACCTTTGGTTCAGGGTTGGCTTTGTGTTCATCTAAACAGGCCCATGTTTCACACTGACTCAGTATAAATAAATTGAGAAATTATATTGTAACTAAATATACTATACAGAGTTTTGTATCATTTTTGGTTAGTGGTGTGCCACAAAATTTTTGCAATGTAAAAAATGTGCCATGGCTCAAAAAAGGTTGAAAAACACTGCATTAGAGGGACAGCCAAGTTGAATGTTTTGGAGACAAGGTTCGAGAGAGCAGACTTAGATGGTTTGGACATGTCCAGAGGCAAGAGAGTGAGTATGTTGGTAGAAGGGTGCTGAAGTTGGAGTTGCCAGGCAAAAGAGAGAGAAGAAGACCAAAGAAAAGGTTGATGGATGTTGTGAGGAAGGACATGAGGACTGTGGGTGTGAGAGAGGAAGATGCAGGAATAGACTTGGATGGAAAAAGATGACACGCTGCCGCTACCCCTAACGGGACAAGCCAAAAGGAAAAGAAGAACATTAATGTTTCATTATTAACACTGACCTAGTTTACACGAATGTTTCGTGACAGGGACAGTTTTACCCTGGAAGTAATTATTTCTATCGCCATAATTTCCCGTGGGAAAAATATCCCAATTTCCTCACAGCTACAGGACATTGACTTTGTTCTTGTCATTTTCAGGCATATTGAGCTCTTCCTGGCTGATGTTATAATGAATATCTTCGTTGGCGTGTATCAACATGTCAATGTTTTTGGACTCATGACCCGGTTTGTGTATTTGAACACACTAGGACAAACGCCGCCAGCTTCTTTTATCGAGACTCGTCAAGGCAGGCCTGGTGGGGTGTGGTGTTTACCATGTTATCAAAACAAACTCAAGCCTTAAAAACAAACCTTACAAAATGGACCAGAGTCTTTAAACCTTGCTTTCACTATCAAGTCCAAGAGCATTTTAAGTTCAGGATTTTGTGGTTGTCTGGTTACCACGTCTACCTCTCAGACTGAAGTGAGGTTCAAACCTGTATGAAGCTTGCATGTTCTCCAAGCACGTGGGTGGGTTTTCTCCAGGGTCTCTGGTTTCCGCCAACATTCCAAAAACATGAATTTCAGATTCAGTGAAGACTCAAATGGTCCACTGTTCTCAATTTCTGTGGATAGTTGTTTGTGTACATAATTATGTCTGGTGATTGACAGGCAACCTGACTATGGTCTACTGTGCCTCTCACTTAAAGTCATTTGGGATAGACTCCATCTCACCTGTTAGCAAAGACGGTGAAGACAAGTACTCAAGAAAAAGGATGGCTGGTTATTATAATATAATGTATTTGTATATTGTTAAAAATGTCCTCGGGGCCATTCAAACTTATAGTGTTGACAAAATTGTGTTAAGAGGGAACAGCTGAAGCTCCAGGGTGAGGGCTTGACTCCAGCACTCCTTAGAGGGAACATATTTGTTGCCATCTAGTGGGGGGAAATGGCTCACCCAATATTAGAACTCATTGTCCAGCCATCCATTTTCTGAGCCGCTTATCCTCACAAGGGTCGTAGGAGTGCTGGAGCCATTTCCACCTGTCATCGGGTAGGAGCTGGGGTACACCCTGAACTGGTTGCCAGCCAGTTGCAGGGCACATGGCGACAACTAGTCGCACTCACAATCACACCTAAGGGCAATTTAGAGTCTCCAACGAATGCATGTTTTTGGGATGTGGGAAGAAACCAGAGTGCCCAGAGAAAACCCACGCGAAGTCGGGGAGAGCACAGTTGGGGTTGGGATTTGAACCCTGGTCCTCAGAATTGTCAGGCCAATGCTAATCCAACTAGTTGCTCCACCATGCCGCCACAAATAAATCAAGTTGTGAAAAGGATCTCAAAAATACGTTTTATATTGTTTCAAATTTTATCTAGCGTCATTGCATAGCGATGACATTGCACTATATGGTCTGAAATGAGTTTTAAAAAATCATCAGAAAACCAAAACACAGAGGGTGAAAAAAAAAATCATTCTTTTAAGAGGTGAACTAACTGTTGGAAAAGTAATTTTAATGTAACAAGAATGTAAACTGGAGTGATAAATCATTTTTAGCCCCTATGTTGAGCCACGGCACTTACAATCCTGTCTCAATTTACAAATTTAGTAAGTTAAATGTGTTCCATGATTTATTTTGCAGTAAGAATGACAACAAGTCGATAATTGGCAATTTTTTTTTAATCCTATAGACTGTCACTAGAGTACATTATTTGTAGTAAATCTATAATCATTCTCGGACCAATTCTTCAGTTTAGCGATAATGCACTTGACGATACTTTGTAGGACATAACTGATTGAGAATAATTGCCATTTTCAATAGAAAATAAACAATACACAGTATAGCTCTAGGAAAAAAATTACAGACCAAAAAATACTGAACCCGTGTTGGTATTTTGATCATTTTTAATTTTCTTTGACTAAATGCCCTCAAACGTGTTTCTGTCAATAGGACAATAGGAGAAAAAGATCATCTTACATTTTGTAGCATTTTTACTCTGTAACTTGCTTAAGTCAATGCCGTATTTTATTTGAAATTGTTCCATGTACTCCTCATTTTTACCAACACTATTATAATACTTCTAATAATATTCTGGTCTGGCTATAATGAGACGAATGTGTGTGATGACTGTACATGAACGTTGTTTTTTTTTTTTTTGGGGGGGGGGGGGGGGTCTGCTAGCATGTAGCATTGTTAGCATCCCGGTAGTTATCGTATGTCGCCATGACAACGCTCACGCGCACACTCGCGCTCGCGCAAACATGGCGGCCTCTGTTTCACCGCTCCGCTCCTACTGGACGCTTTGTAGCAGGTTGGCGGACCCCCACCGGTCATGCCGGGCCAAGCCGCGGACGCACAGGAAATGCGACAGTCAACGGAGACACCTGCACCAGTCGGCGACGAGGTAAAACGACTCCCAAGTGTCAGCGGTATCCGGACGGGTTTTTGACTAGCAAGCGGTTTTTTACTTTGTGTGACGACAGGGGGGAGGGTTGGGGGATGGACCCGCGCTGTCAACGGCAGGCGGCTTCACCGCAGGTGCTGCGTTTGCTCGCCAATCTTCAGATAATCACACATGACGGCAAAACATTACATAAGAGCGGCGAGTATGACCGCTTGACGCCCTGAGAGAACACACCGACCGCGTTCACGCCGCCGAATGGACGCAAACACTGTCAGAAATGAGAGATGATTACTGGGGGGGGGGGTGTATGAAGGAGAAGAAACCATTAACCAACCAGTGCAGGCTAACCTATGCTAGGTCAAATCCTCACGCTACTGTAATCCTGGCATTGCTAAACATTATGTTGTTTTTTCTCGAACACAATTAATATTTAATCACCTACTTCAACAATATTTTAGTGCAGAAACATTACGGACAGAAAAAGGTGCAGTGATGATATATGTCAATAGTGGAAGATCACATAGCACTTAGAAAAGGGTAAGCAGGTTGTTTTGTCATTTCCTATGATGTTGGTTAGCCGGTCCCCTTATAATAATCATAATAATAATAATTGTCTGTAATTATGGTTTACTTGCTTTTTACGCCAAAATATCGCCTCAGAAAATCTTTGGTTCAATGGTTATTATACCAACTTAATGACCAACAGTATGATCAGAATCAGCTTTAAATAAAATGAGGCAAAGGTTCTTTTCCTAAAATCAGAAATGAGAACCTCCACGCAATTGCTTTCGATAAATTAAGGTGTAAAAGAATGAATTAAATATCGCCTCCATTGTCTGAGCCGCTTATCCGCACAAGGGTCACGGGAGTGCCGGAGCCCATCACAGCTACCATTGGGCGAAAGGCGGACTGCGCCCTGAACTGGTTGCCAGTCAGTCGTAGGGCACATCGCTGACACAATCACTGAGCGGGAATTGGTCCCACGTTGCCCGCACCAAAGTCACGGTGTGTTTGGTGCTTTTCTAGTTCCACCTTTTGAATGGAACCACGTGATTCTTCTTCACCGGCTCCGTCCTCTTCCTTCCTAACCCTCTAAAGCGGTGATTCCCACTGGTCTAAAAAAAAAAAAAAAAAAAAGACTGGATGGCTAATTGGCCACCAAAACTCAAGTCGCCATCCGCCATCTTGATACTCCCAAAACAACCATGGCGACCTGCGCAGCGACAGCGATTAACTGCGTTAATTGCCAGTTTTGTTGGTGTGAGAAAACATTTCACAGGTAAGTTAGAAAAATTTACTCTGACACTGTTAACGTTTGTAAAGGTTTTTTTTAAATTTTCTGATGCTCTTAATTCACTTGAACAAGGTTTTGTTTACGGTTGTTGTTGTTCACTGTTTACTCTCTGCTTCACCTTAATAGGCCGATAGTTTTTCGCAAAAAAGCAATGTAAATATTTTATTAAATAATAAATATTATTTTGTAATATGCAAAGTTTCTTGGTAGTCACGGTGTTATGTGTCTTTTCTTTTGCACTTAGCCTTTTTTGGCTTACCGAGTCGAATAAAAAAAATCCTTCATGTTACTAGAACTTAAGAAATGTCAAGCTCACATGACCAATTTTAATTCTACATGCCAATTGTTCTTACTAAGAAACACAACTTCAGAGCGTTTTTCAGTGGTCTTTTGTCATTTGTTTTTCAATGTGGAAGCTTCATGAGCATGGTCCCGAAACAACAGGTACGTACGGCTGTATTCATAATAGTGCTGACCTATGTACATGTGACTTATGTCCAGGCACGCAGCCGTGGTGATTTCGGGTGCGGCGTTGGCTCGTCAGCTCCACAGGGAGATCCAACGTGACGTGGAAGAGCTCGTCGCTCAGGGCAACATGAGACCTCACCTGGGAGTGGTCTTCGTGGGGGACGACCCGGCCAGCAGGACCTACGTTCGGAACAAAACGCGCGCCGCCAGCACTTTGGGTCAGATGTCACGCCTCTCTTAACGGTGGATGACTAACGTACAACACGGAAAAGTAACTCACGCAACTGTTGGCGTGCTTGGACACGGCAGATACTCCCAGATAAATAAATAAACGTGGCATTGAGCAACAAAGGTAATCAACGAGAAAACAAAAGGGTGATGCGTTTTTTTTTTTTCCAATCCAGGTATTTCCAGTGACACCGTGTTACGCCCGAGCTCCGTCTCTCAGGAGGAGTTGCTGGATCTAATAGACAAGATGAACCGAGACTGGCGGGTCAGCGGACTGTTGGTGCAGCTGCCGCTTCCTGGTAAACACGGATTGCAAACATGTGCTCACTCTGAAAAGTCCGATTTAATATGCGAATACTGTTAAAAAGTGGGAGGCATGGTGGATCAGCTGGTAAAGCGTTGACCTCACAGTTCTGAGTACCCGGGTTCAATCCCGGCCTACCTATGTGGAGTTTGCATGCTCTCCCCATGCCTGCGTGGGTTTTCTGCGGGCACTCCGGTTTCCTCCCAAATCCCCAAAACATGCAACATTAATCGGAGAGTCTAAATTGCCCCCTAGGTGTGATTGTGAGTGCGACTTGTTGTTGTCTGTCTCCATGTGCCCTGCGATTGGCTGGCGACCAGTTCAGGGTGTACCCTGCCTCCTGCCCGTTGACAGCTGGGATAGGCTTCAGCACTCCTGTGACCCTCGTGAGGATAAGCGGCAAAGGAAATAGATGGATGGATATTTGTGGTTGTTTTTAGTTGGAGTTAACTCGCGGAAGTTTCACTAGTTTCCACTAGATGGCAGAAGGTTTTAACCTTTGTGTTCACCTGTTGCCAGTCATGATTCCTTGCTTGTATCAGTTTTCAAGGTAACTAAATTAGTGACTAAATTGAGACAAGATCATAATTATTTCAGGACACCTAACGGCGTAAAATGTGTTTTTGCCTTAATAAAGGTTGGGAAACAGTGCTTTATAGCATCCAAGATCTATGTTACCTACTAGGTTTGCCGAAGAGTGCAAGACAGTTCTTGACTTGTCCTAAAATTAAAAAAAAAAAAATCAAGACCAGGCGATTGTAGAAATGCCTCTTTCACTCTTTTTTTTTAGAGCACATCAATGAAAGAGCTGTCTGTAATGCCATCGCTCCAGAAAAGGACGTGGACGGCTTCCATATTGTGAATATTGGCAAGCTGTGTCTTGACCAGCGATCCATGGTGCCTGCCACGCCTGCAGCTGTCTGGGAGATCATTAAAAGATCAGGTGAATGCACATCTCTAACTCTATTTTCAATTATTTGATAATTTCATGCTATGTTTGTATAGGACACTGATTAAATGTTGCCACCAATAAGTTTCTTTCGATTTGTCCCTTTCGGGGTCGCCACAGCGTGTCACCTCAGATGAACGCACATATATGTTTGGCACAATTTTTACACCGGATGCCCTTCCTGACGCAACCCTTCTCAGGGAGTGGAGGCCCCAGTGGGATACGAACTCACAACCCCTGGTTTACCAAACCATTGCTCTAACCACTGAGCTATGGGGCCTCCTCCACTGGCACCGATAAGTCATTTGTCAATTTACAACATAAAGTCCACTCGATGGCGCCAAACAATAATTGTTCAACCTGCAATCACCGGCAGTAGAGTTGCATTACTCATCATTAAATTTCCCCCAGTTATTTCTAATTTCTCTTTGAAAATTATTGATCACATCCTAAAACTCTTTCAGGCAATATATGTTGTTATTTTTAAAAAAACCTTTGTTTTATTGTGGACTTTGAGGTTTTTTTTTTAAAAGCTGCTTTTAAAACTGCTTCCCAATAAATGCATGGTAATACTTATGACCATTACTAATAACTTGACATGTGTTTGTGGTCTTGATAAGAACTGTAAATGGGTAAAAAAAATAAAATAAAATTCCAACATTCCCGCCAAGATACACATTTGCAAGATTTGCTGAGGTTTTGGGGATAGTTTAAAAAAACAAACTGTAAATTGTGATTTAGTTGCTCAAGTAAATGAAAATACTCATTAAATCTTCAGGCAAAGCATGCCACACCCACCTCCATTTTAATATTTTAACATGCTAATCATCAGCATTGGTTTAGGCAAAAAAGCTTTACAATTTAATCACCCCTGTTTAAATTTCTGTTTCGTGTGATATTAAAAAATTGAGAAATATATATGAATGAATATAAATAATGTAAAAACTTTTTTCCCACCACTAATTTCACCTCTCATCTGAACAACTCAATTAAAAAAAAAAAAACATCCTGAATTCCTTTTTGATAAGGGGAAGTAAAAATGAAAATAAGTAGTAGTTCATCAGATGTACTTTAGACGATGGCAGGTCTGCTCTCCCATTTAACGTTTAAATGCAATTGGTTAATTCTCACCACTACCACATTCCATGATAAACTGTCTGTGGGTGTGCATACCTGTTCATACGCCTCATCTAAGTTCTTTATTTTTACTTCCCCTCTGGAAAATTGAGATGAACTGTTCAACGGTCGCATTAATGGTGGAAAAAGTTTTTTAATGAGTTAATTTGGTCTTGTTTTACATCACAATCTGCATTTGAATGGGGGGGTGTAGACTTTTTATACCCACTGTACATTTTCATCAAGTGTTGGCTTGCAAAAAGTTTTCATTTTTCAACATCTTTTTGTAAAAATCAAGTTATGTGTAATATATGTGTGAATAGACTTCAAAATATTAGTCAGCATTGTTTTGTTTTGTTTGCTGCAGTCATTGAATTCTTTTCATTTCCCTCCTTTTTCAGCCTTGAGAGGAAGGACAAACGAAGTCAAAATCACATGAAAAATGTATTACTCTATCCACATGCCAGTTGAGTTATTTTCTCCCTGAGGTGCCGAACATAATTCACTCCCAACTATTTTCCCTTGAAAATACGCCGCGCAGGTATTGAAACGGTGGGAAAGAATGTCCTGGTTGCCGGACGCTCCAAAAACGTCGGTATGCCCATCGCCATGTTGCTGCACACCGATCGGAGCCACGAGCGCCCTGGCGGTGAGTGCGTGTGATTGCGTTTGTGTCATCTGCGTAATTATGTTTTGTAGGCATAAACCAACGTGAAATTTGAATCAAGGGTGAACGGCGTTGCAATGTTCCAGTTGTTTAACAGTATAAACAGTGTATATTCTGCTACAGAACCCAAGTGCGCTTCAGCTTGAGGTCACAAACTGACGACTGAACATTGTCCTTCATTATTGGCTCTCACTGTGATTCTCTGGATTCCTAAAGCTTCACTGAAATGGCTTTTGTGAGCCTTTCTCGGCCAATACATGTCAATTACTTTGTCTCAACTATTCTGGAATTTTTTGGGGGGGAATCGTGTCATCTTGTATCTTGTTTCATAGGCATAACCCAACGTGAAATTTGAATCAAAGGTGAACGGCGTTGCAATGTTGCAGTTGTTTAACGGCCAATCAAAAAATGTATCACGTGAGTTATCGCTGCAAAAATCGAGATTTCTGGGTATGACGCGAGATCCAATCAGCCGCTACCAAGCTGTACCAGATCAGAATATACACTGTGAATACTGTTTTTTTTAATAATGCAAGATTTAGAATTTCGTATTCGCGTGGCTAAAAAGCAAGCCGTGGAGAACCCATGTTGCTGGAATTCTCCAGTGCACTCAGTAAGTGGGTCGATCATTGCCAACAGCCTCTTAAAATATCCACACTCTCAATTTATTTTCCCCCTGTTTTATATTTTTGTATTATTATAATACAGTGACAAGGGCCAGGGCAATCTTCTTCTTCCTGGGAAGTGGCCCTATGTTGTTTGTGGTTTCGGCATGCTATACAAATGATATGGTTCAGGACGTGGGACTCGTGCTGGTCTCCCAACTACGTGACGGGGAAACTAAAGTTCTTAAATAGTCGGGGAGCGGCGAGTCATGCAAAAGGGCGCCCAAGTACTTAACTTTTAGCCGTGCCCAAAAGGATGAAATGGTAAAAAACACGACATCTCCACTGTTCAGTACTACAAACTGGTTTGGACTCTTGATGGGAAGGAAAAATCAGGATTTCGGCAATGTCAGTAGTACCTCTAATAGGACTATAATGAGAGGTTGTGTGTTGTAGAATATAACAACAATAATAATCAAGACATTTAGCTCATAATATGAGGCTTTAACCCACAACCTTGAGCTTAACAGACTTCTGTTCAATCTCATAATGATACATCTTGCTGATTTTGTAGCACCTGATGAAGCCATTTTTGGTAATAACCATAAATTAAACCCCCCACCTTTGGTTTAGCTTCATCTTGGGTGTCCAGGCTACTTGATCCTCAGCATATCCTTCTTCCTTCGATGCTAAATAATCATATTTGCCCACTTTGAGGTTAAGATCTCGAGAGGCTACCCGGTGACGCAACATTATGTGTTAAATGTGAAATTCAGGCACGTTCAACATTTCAACATTGCACATTGGACATATTTCATAACTGTACACTTGCATTTGTCGTACCGGATGTTTACCGGGAAAAAAAGCAGGGAGTGTTTGTGTGTGAGGGGGGGCTCAAACGGATAAGGCGACCTTATAAGGTTGCAGGAAGTTCTAAGGGATTTGGAGAGGCATTCACCGGATGAAGCAACAACAAGATGTGATTTCAAGGTATTCCTCTTGCAGTATTACCTTAATCACGATACATACGTACCTGCCAAACTCTGAAGGAAGAGCACATTCCAGCTGCCAGGGACCACGTTTGGATGTTTATGATGATCAATGGAATGAAGTGTAAGAGCGAAAGAAGGTTCCTTCCTAAAGGTCTCCCCGTGAACAAGCTGCTCCACAGGTGTCAAATTCAAGGCCCGGGGGGCCAGATCCGGCCTGCCGCATGATTTTATGTGGACCCGCGGAGGCAAATCATGTGTATCAAGTTCCATGATTTTTTTTTTGTTCAAATATGTGCCAAAATTTCAAATTGTCCTATCAAAAATGATAACATTGAGAAATTACAGGTATTTTTGTGTTACCAAACAACAATATTTGGAAAAACCCATTACCCTTGATGTCTGATTCCAAAACTAGTTCATAAATTTCATGCGTTAATATGATGAGGCGGTTAAAGATTTTTAGCGTTTCAGAGCCTTTGAGGGAAACCGCAAGTGTAATGTGGCCCACGACAAAAATGAGTTTGACACCCCTGGTCTACACTAACCACTAGGCAACAGGTAGATGGGATTCACAAAGTGGCCTAGAGGAGTTTTTCCCGGATTTATTCAGTGATATTTCCTCACTTGACGAGGCAACCAAAACTCTGTTCGATTGTGGTTGTAAGAAATTGGAATTTGGGTTGGATTTTGATGTTAAAGCTGACCCAAAAATGAAACTGGACACAGACCCAGTGGAACCCTGAAGCTGAAAGCTCCTGAAGTGGGGAAAAAAACGGTTTAGTGATTTAAAAAAAAAAAAAAAAAAAATCAATTCAGTGATTTAAAAAAAACTCTAGCATCATCATGGCCATTGTCACTTGCTGTTAAAACCAAGTAGGCCTGAAACCATTCATCGAATGAAGCGAGTAATTCCATTCCTAAAAGCAATATCTGTCTTTCAAAGTGCTGAAGCCATAATTTTTTACCACTCAATAACAACAGTTAGTGGATGCGGGATGAAATAAGTTGGTGTGATGATGGTGAGCCAGGAGTAAAGGCCTTCTAATCTTTTTTTTAATTTTTTTTTTTATACTTGACTCCCACTCCACTAAAATATTTTCCTTTTATCAGTTCCTTTATGCAAATGGACACCAGTTTCTTTCATTTCTGTATCTCAACCACCACTCCTCCAAAAAATCAATAGTGCTATTTTTCCTGTTTATATTTTAAAATAAATGTGATGGAACATACTTCTACACTGCGTGTATAATATACAATTGTTCTTTGTTTGCATGTCTTTCTGGCGCGTCCACGCAGGTATGTGATCTGGTGGCGGTGATGTGCTCTGACTCGCCTTCCCTTCCACCACAGTCTTATCGCTCTTGAATCTTGGACTGTGCGGTCGGGTTTCAATCCAATGGCTGCAGGCCTGAACTCCCGGTCCCGGCTCAGCTATGACTGAAGGACGCATACCATCGAGTGGTGGGGGGGTTGTTTAAATGTTTCTTAAGGGATGTCATTAGGACGGATCAGTGCTTTGAGGATAATGACAACAATGACAGACATGAATTTGTTTTTATTTGCAGATACTGTTAGAGAGATTTCCTTCACTACTTTCCCCACTGCTGGTACTGACTCAATTATGAGTGCCCGAGGTCGCGCCATTGCGGAATATCAATGCCAATCTTTTGAAGTTCCTGAGAATACTGGAATTTCTCATTTTGGATTAGTAAAATAGTCAGAGTGAATAACGTTTTTTTCTCTTGGTTTTGAAAATATGATGCGATAATTAATTACTTGTTATCAAAATCTTCAAGTACCTGTGCTGTACATAAGTACATAAGTTATTTTTCTGGTATTGTGGACTTAAAGTTCAAGTGTCATCCCTATAAACATTCTAAAAAAGATAGTCAAATGGAAAATACACATAACATTATTCACTAAAATGTCTACACCAAAAAATAAATATGAGCGGAGAGCGCGTCATCCATGCGCAAAGTTGCAGAAGGGTCATTCTACGACATCCAAGTGGTCGTGCGGAAGCTGTCCGATGCGCACATCGACACATTTAGTACCCCTGTCATACGTACGCAGATCTTTTGTTACGTTATGAGAGACGGATTACGTGGTCTGCCCCAAACTATTATTTTTTTTTTAGTAGCTGTATACACACCTACCCGTCATTTGGAACCCAGGAAACTCTCTTCCTTTGCACCCGTGCAATCCATTTTTCACGACGAACCGGGTCCCTTGCGATCTTATGAAGGGTAAATCTATCCTCCCGAGTGTTCAAGCAATGTAGCAATGCAATGAGCCGGCATTTTGGCTAACACGATGGAGCAACGAGCTACCTTCCCGGAGGTGAAACTAATAGAAACAAACGAGTCCACTTGAGGGCGGTCCTGCCATGTACGTCACTTCCTGCTTCTTCTCGAAAACAAATCCCTTGAGAGCTTTTTCATGGCGGGAGTTACAAAAAGCTGTATACGTCTAAATCATGTTTTGTGGTGAAAAAAATGCATGGGTCCATGTTGGCTGCCGTTTTTTCATTAATAACATACTAAATATCATGCATTTCATGACAGTGGCCCTTTAAGAATTGGAAGTAGCCATCCGTTCTCTGTACCGCTAACCCTCACTAAGGTCGTGGGTGTGCTGTGTACAACCTAGACTGGTCAAGTATTGGAAGTAAAAATATTCCAAAAAGCGGGTATTGAAAGTTAGATTAGATTTTACTTGTAATTATTTTTCTGTATTTTTCATTTTCATGACTTCCTCTTATCGGTATCCCTACCACAATGATCTGTTCTCAAGCTTTGTGCTCTGTGAATCAGGCATTACATCAATGAACATTTTCTTCAGATTTTGTTTTGCAGTAATGAAGATACTTAGGGGGAAATGTACATTGTGTCTTCTCAAATTCTTATGTTTTTGCAGTGCTTCCCCACTTTAATGTTCAAGCTCATAAAAAATGCAAATATCAGACAAATATAAACCAAGTGATCTTAAAATGGTGTTTTAAAAATGATTTCTTCTATCAAAGCAAAACAAACGAATTCAGAAAAAATAGAGGGCTTTTGAGCGTCAATGGTCTTTTTAAGGTCATGCCACTGCATTTCTATTAGATTCAAGTCTGGACTTTGACTAGGCCACTTCAAAACCTTTTTTAATGTAGCCATTCTGAAGTTGACTTGCTTGTGTGTTTTGGATCATTATCCTGCTTCAGAACCCAGGTGTTCTTCAGTTTAAGGTCACAAACTGACGGCTGAACGTTCTCCTTTAGGATTGGCTCTCACTGTGATTCGCTGGATTCCTAAAGTTTCACTGAAATGGCTTTTGTAGCGCTTTCCAGACTGATAGATGTCAATTACTTTGTCTCAACAATTGTGGATGTTTTTGGGATCGTGTCATCTTGTTACAGCTTTTTAAAAAACATATTTTTTCTGACTTGATTTTGTCTGGACAGATTGTGTAAAGTGATTTCTTGATTGAACAGTTCTGGAGGTAAAAAATTGTGATTAGACAATTAATTTATGATTTCACAAAGGAGGTAATTTTTCACACAGGGCCTGGTAACTGGATTTTTTCCCCTTCATAAACGGCATTTCAAGTGCACTTCGGCTATATCTGTTTGATGTTTGAATTGATTTGATTATTTGATTTGTCTGATCTGAAACATTAAACTCGGGAAATTGTGTAAAAGGGGGCAAATTTTTTATGGTCCCATAATGTAATTATAAATGTGCATTTTATTTAAGAAATGGATTGGAATAAAAGTGAAAGTTGCCAGGTATATAAAATAATGACATGCAGACACTTCATCAGTCCACCTAATGTGACAAAGTATTTGTATTCCATTAAATTACAATACTGTCTGACAATTTTACTTTCTGGTATGGATTTAACTGCCACAATGTGTAGAATGTAATTTATAAACTGCAAACAACTTCACTGTCCAAAAGTTAGTTTTTATGCAGATAAGTCATGTTGTTATTGTTGGCGCAGAACTAATTTTAAAATGTCTATAATAGACTGTGTTGGCACAGTGGTGCAACTGGTTAGCGTGTTGGCTCTTACAGTTCTGAGGTCCGGGGTTCAAATCTCAGCCCTGGCTGTCTGGAGTTTGCATGTTCTCCCGGTGCCTGCGTGGGGTTTCTCAGGGAACTCCGGTTGCCTCCCACATCCCAAAAACATACGACATTAATTAGACACTCTAAATTGCCCTGAGGTGGTACGTGAGCACGTGTGGTTGTTTGTTTTATGTGCCGTGCGATTGGCTGGCAACCAGTTCAGGGTGTACGCTGCCTCCTGCACGATGACAGCTGGGATAGGCCCCATGCATGGATGGAAATTTGTACAACAACACAGACAGAAAGTAAACCTTTTGTGGTATTATATTTCTTCAAACTAGATATTTGAACTCAGAGGAGACACGCATGTAGACAATATAATACTCAGACCCATATATTTTTATCCTTTGCAAAAAAATGACAATGACAGTTGTGAAATTCTTTGTGCCTCTTGGTATTATAGTGCCCTCGGTGGCCAATGTGCACACAGCAGAATAAGCAGCGCAATGTCCAATGAGTTGAAGCAAAAATGGTCAAAAAGGGTTTCGTTCTTTACATTCTATTTAATTACATCTGTACGGTACGTTTTTAAAAAGTGCATTTCATACAGCGTGCTATTTTTCAATCACTTTTGAAAAATGTGATTTCAGGCGACGCCACGGTGACCATCGCTCACAGATGTACGCCGAGGGAGCGGCTGAAGCAGCTAACCAGCCTGGCCGACATCATCATTGCTGCTGCAGGTTATTTGACGACCGTGGCGTTTAGTTAGCTTGATTGAAATTCAACTTTTGTGATGGCGCTTAATATGAGTTGCAGTGAAATCAACCATCTGGTCTTTCGTCACATTATGATATTTTACTGTTGTCTGTGTGTTTAGGTGTTCCCGGTCTGATCACAGCAGATATGGTGAAAGAGAGTGCGGCGGTCATTGACGTGGGCATCAACCGCATCGTGGACCCCGAAACGGGGAAACTGAGGCTCATCGGCGATGTGGACTTTGAGGGTAAACACCTGGTTTGAGTTTTTACTCAAGAGCACACGTTCTTGTTAAAGCATGAATGAAAGTGAAAATTAACGAGGCATGTAATTACTACTGGGAGTGATGATTTAAATGTTCCTTTTAAAGTCATTGCAAAGTCATTTTGATTGTGCATAGTGACTTTTAAAAGCGTTTAATGATTCTTGTTTTTTCCATTTCAACCCAGGACATTGCTTTTTCACTAATGTACGGATACACATCGATATACCGTAATTCTCGGACTAAAGAGGGCACCTGTTTACAAGCCTCATCGAGTACATTTGTAAAGGAAGTACCCTTTGGTACATACATACGCTGCAGCTGTGTAAAAGCCTCAAGTGCCCACATTGAAACACGAGATATTTACAAAGAAAGAATGGTAAACAGAGTGTAAGGCTAACGTGGCGCTAATGCTACTTCTAATGCTAGCGCATCGCTAGTTAAAATGAAACTTATCTGTAAATATCAGTGAGACATGCCAGTAACATAGCAGCAACACGCTAGCACAGCGGTAAGACTAGCGCAGTGCTAACAAGGGCCGGTAAAAGTCACTTCCTCGGCACATATATTCCACTGGTCTCATTCTCACCTTTTCCGCTCGAGTGTCTCCTTGCGGCCGAAAGAAAAAATGCACAAATTAGTCGCATCACCGCATAAACCGCAGGGTTGCAAGCATGTGAAAAAAGTCGCGGGTTGTAGGCTGGAAATTACGGTACTAAGAAGATGAATAATTTAGCATCGTTCAGTTTTGGCGGAGTGCTCATTTGTCTCACGGTTCTGAAGATCGGGTTTCAAATCCGGCCTCGCCTGAGTGGGGTTTGCATGTTCTCCCCGTGCCCCCGTGGGTTTTCTCTGGGCACTCCGTTTTCCTCCCACATCATAAAAACATGCACCCTGGGTCAATTGGTGTCTCTAAATTGCCCGTAGGTGTAAATGTGAATGGTTGTTTTTTACAATTGAATGCCGACCAGTTCACGCTGTACCCACCCTCTTGGCCAGACTCAGCTGGGATAGGCTACAGCGTGGCCGCGACCCTAGTGAGGATAAGCGTTACGGAAGATGAATGACTGAATTAAACAGTGGCTGAACATACGTTTGAAGAATCCCATATCGACTTCAACGTTAAACTTGGGATTCTTATCACTGTTGTACAGAAGATCAAAGAGAACTGATGGTCTGATAAGGCCCATGGGTGAAAAAAGTGTTTATACATTTTTTGGTGGGAGGGGTCGCCTGCATAATCTTTAGTGACTGATTTTGAACTGCTGTAAAATCCATAATATGTGTCCTTTGTTTTAGTGCCAAGTAATGAGAGGGGAAAGATGGCTGCCAAGTGTTTCTAAACTCCCGTGTCGTTTGTCACTTGTCGCAGGTGTGAAACAGAAGGCCAGCTTCATCACTCCCGTTCCTGGAGGTGTGGGCCCCATGACGGTGGCCATGCTGATGAAGAACACTGTGACGGCCGCCAGAAACGCGCTGACGCATTAACACGACGCACCTCGTGACACACACACACGTACACTTTTCAGCAGACCTTTTCACCATGATGTCGCATGTACTTCCGGGTGGCAGAAACTCAAGCGATCTCGAAGAAAACCTTACTTTGTTGACAATGGTAGAAGGATTGAGAAAGCAGAGGAGAGGGCGTGAGTAATGATTTCACCATTGAAGGAATGTTTGCGATGTCAGGAGAAAAGAAAATGCGTATGTGACGCAAAGTCGTAGTTGATTCAAATGATCGGAATAATGTCACAGGCGTGCTCTTTTGAAAACATGACCAAACATTTTTTACGAACCTGTGAGAAAATGCCTTCCACAAACCCAATAATAGTTTGGTTCCCAGTCTCTTCCTTGAGAAATAACCTTTGTGCCATATTATGATTTTTTTTTTTTTTTTCCCCCTGTACAACTATTTACAACATCCACTTGATTTATTACTCTTCTCACCCACGAGATTAAAAACACTGCAAAATAAATGTAAATTTGACAAACCACACATAAGAGGTTCACATATGGAAGTAAATTAGTGCCACAGAAAACAGGATTTGAATTTGAAAAGTAAAGTGATCACATTTTCAATAGTTGTCTTTCAGTGTAACTTTTCAATGTTAACAATTCAACTGGCTTCAATTGACTGTCTGAAATTCACTGTCTGTGCCACTCGGCAGGGTTACTTCAGGTCACAACCAAACAGCCAGCCAATCGCGGTTACGCTTTCTTAGTCACTTGACATCACGGAGTAAGAAAGCGTAACTGGATTGGCTGGCTGTTTGGTTCTGACCTGAAGTAACCCTCCCTGGTGGCACAGACAGTGAATTGGAGCAACTATTGAAAATGTGATCACTTAACATTTCAAATTCAAACCCTGTTTTCTTTGGCATTTCAAATTCAAATCCTGGTGGCACTAATTTACTTCCATATGCACAACAATGATTAGGGAAAAAAATTGTTGCAAGAATATAAAATGAATCTTCAAAATCGTGAAAACAAAGCCCTTTGTTGGCTCTTTTAACCTATTCATGGGCGGGGTGGCAATTTTTTGCCTTATTGAGATAAGTCTCCTAACAGGCCACAATTGAGGAAATAAAACTTCTTTTTTGTTTTAACACATAAAACAAAGGGCAAAAAAGATGTACCCTCTCACGGGCAGCGTCCCAAAATTGGGACGGACGGTTATGTTATCAGTTCTGTGAAGTGGTACATACTAGAGATATGTTTATTAATTAATTCTCATTCTAGAACGACATTTACGCATTAGTAATACTGACGGATTAGCATTTTGAAGATTAACTTGGTTTCTCTCTTTCTTCTCTTGGAAAGCACTCCATGTGTGCTTGAGGCAGCCATGTTGGGTCAGGAAGGAAAGGGAAATAACTCTGTGCTAACTTTGACCGATGAGTTATCCTCTCCTGATGCCAAATTATGGCTTCAGATTAAAACACTTAAATATTTTGATATACTGAAGGATATGATGCGTGAAAATCATGATGTGCCAAAAATGGGACGCTGCCCACGAATGGGTTTTAAAATGCCGCGGGCTTGGGCTGCTGAATGTGCTGAAGCTACGCCCTGCTGAAGTGTCAGCTGTCACTCAAAAACCACAAATATGAATTATGACTATACATGGCACCGCAAAAAGAGATCTGCGTAAAGCTTCCAGTAGCTGAAATATATCCCACTTGGTCGTCATGGCAACGTGGTGTACTAAAGCGGCCTTGCCAGTACAAAGCCTTTCTTCGTTTTCCCGCATTTCACTGCAAGACGTGCCTGCACTTATGGCTGACGATGAGGCGCTCTAAAGCTGCCACACTAGTCGAAGGGAACTTGAATTTTTGGGGTGTAACCACAGCTAGCTAGCTAGATGAGTGCTGATGTGAACGAAGGCGCCCCAACTTCTCATGCCTGCGTCAATGCACTTCCCCCCAAAAATCATCTTCACAGTTGACCTCTACATAATTCTCACTCTCGCTTCAATGATCTTCAAACCAAAAATGTCTTCATCATTTAGAAATATTATATTATTTATTTTACATTTATTTTAAAATGCCTAAAAAAAATGTCTGTATCCGGCAATGCCAATACAAGTTTTTGAAGTCAACGGTCGTCATATCATTTTGTGCCACCCGGAAGTACTCTGGTGCCTATCGTTTACAAACATTATAAAAAGCTGTGGACAAGAATCGAGACTCCATACCTGCTTACTTGAGATGTTTATACCATGTTCCTTTTTGTTCCTTTTTTTTTTTTTTTGTATTTATTTCTTCTTACAAGAGTTCATATTTTTTCTACCGAGGACATTTTTAGTTACTTGTGGAACAATCCCAGGTTGCACGGGAAAGCGAATATGAAATAAACGGCTTCGAAGGTATTTTGGAAAAGGAGTGTCCTTTATGTTTTCACGTGCCTAACTGCGGTCATTACGTGGACTCGGCGTTGAAAAGAGCCTGAGGGTGGTTCCGTTATTGTTACCATCACTCAGTTTCAGCAGCCCCAGATGGACCTGTATGAGCATGCACCAAGAATGTGAGAAGAAAGGAAGTGTGACGTGAATTTTTTCTTTTTTTTTTATCTGGCGGGGTGGGGGAGTGTAAAGGAAGTTCCCTGGGATTCGTTAGAACTTTTTGTTTCATTGATCAGAGGTTATCGAGAGAAAAAAAAATAATCCCGGCGGTTGGGTGCTTGCTCTATATAAAGTCCAGAGAATGATAAGCAGCACTGTGTCGAAACTGATTTTGAGCCAGACGAAATGTTTGCACAGAGTCTCAAACAGGGTGAGTTGTTCATTTATCTTTTTTTCAAATGTAAATATAAAAACTGAAATATAGCCGATTTATTCCGGTGGCGTTAAGATGAAAGATGATGATTTTGTTTTTTCTTTTCAGGTGTGCTCTCAGCCTTTCTTCTTCTCCTGGCAGCGTCGGGACACTCGGCAGAAACCACAAATATGACTCGGCTTGAAAACGGTAACTTATCAGTTGCTTTTGTTTCCTGTACAATAACAATGAGCATTTTTTTTCAGTCCACCTCTGACTGTGCCAATTAAGTCTGACATCTGAATCATATTTAATACAATAAACACTAACTCATGAAGAAAAACGAGATAACTTTTAAATACAGTCACTGAATGTTATAAGTGCAGCTCAAAACAGACCATATTTGATGCCATTCATGTATCAGAATGAAGGTGCATCTCATTTCTGTGAATGTACTTCACTGTCAGTAAATATTCATATTTTTAGAACTGAAGCAAAAGTGGGGATATAATGCTTCTCTTGTCATAGATTTTTATCTATCTATCTATCTATATCTATCTATCTATCTATCTATCTATCTATCTATCTATCTATCTATCTATCTATCTATCTATCTATCTATCTATCTATCTATCTATCTATCTATCTATCTATCTATCTATCTATCTATCTATCTATCTATCTATCTATCTATCTATCTATCTATCTATCTATCTATCTATCTATCTATCTATCTATCTATCTATCTTATAATGTACAGCTGCTAACGCTATTCGCTCCGCGCAGGCAGCTCGTCGGACCCGCTACTCCTGAGTTCGCATAGACCGTGCGGGAGCCGAGACCAGCACTTCTGTTTAAACGGCGGCACGTGCGTCTATCCTCAGGACAACACGGAACCCTTTTGCATGTGAGATGTCAAAACGCGAGCTTGAAGAAGCACGCCAGCGCCCGTCGTGTCGATTCTCGTTCTCTCTCTTTCTTTGGAACGCTAACCCGTCTTCCGTTTGCAGCTGCGCGGCCGGCTTCAGCGGGAATCGCTGCCACTACGACGGCGAGGTGGACTCCATGTTCTGTCAAACTCCCCTAATCATGGAGCACCTCATCTCCATCATCTGCGGGACGGCCGTCGTCGCGTTTGTCCTAGTCTTCATCGGTTTTTGCGTCGTCCGCAAGAGGTGAGCGCCTTCGTTTTGCGTGCGAATCGCATCTTGACACGTTCTCGATTCGACGATCGATAAATGGGACCACTTGTTTTGTTTTCAGGTGTGTAAAATCAGCGAAGCAAATCGAATCTGTGCCATCTGAGGTGACGGTGTGAAACCCTCCGCACTTCCCTAATCTTCATGATCCTCTCCCGTGCCGCATTCAAGAGTACACAACAGACACAAACAGAACAAAAGTTCTTTCTTTTGCACTGAGTTTACCACCTGTGATGTTTTCCGCCAAGGCCAAAACATCCAAGAGCAACAAAACCCTGTGCGATGGTCCTTTAAAAAAAAAACAAAAAATCATGAAAATGTGACTATTTATTGTTGTAACTTATTTTCTGTTCAATTTATTTAAGTGTGTTTAATAAATGAATGCAATTTTAAATGTGTGCATTGTCTTTAACCCCACCCAATTATTAGTGAAAATTAAATTTCACAATCTGGAATACTTTGACTGGGTCACACATTGGGAGGGAGGGAGTATTTTGTAGCCTTCTGTATGCCGTACACTTTTTTTTTAGGTTGCACATGTTTATGTTGTAAAAATTAACAAACATGATCGCAAATCGGTCACAAAAATGTTGCCAATGTCCCGATCGATAATGGCATCACTCTTGATTCAAAGAAATTACAATATTCTAATATTGAACAATGACAGGGTTTGCCCAGCAAGGGAACCTCTTTCATTTTCATATTTATATTCTGCCGGTCATGAAGCACTTTTTTGTGATGTTTGGGGCCTAAGGCAATTTCCGTTGTTTGCCTAATTGCCTGTCATCAAAATTTGTAAGGTTTGTGTCTTTGAACAAAAGAAGCTCTGTCCCAAGTTGTTTAAGTCATCCAGATGTAAATCACATGCCATAAAAGTTGTAATTTTCATTTTATTTTGAAACCACTTGAGAGTTTCCTTGGCAGTATGTTTTGGATCGTTATCCCACTGACATGTCCACCCATGTTTCATTTTCATCATCCTTGTCCATGGCAGCAGATTTTTCTCAAGAATGTCTTTTTTTTTATTTTTTACCAGTACCATTTGTTGAAAAGCAGCCCCACACCATCATGTTTCCACCTCTGAACTTGACTGGAGGGAAGGTTTTCAGGATGATGTGCAGTGCAATTTCTTTTCCAAATATAGTGTGCACTATGGCATCTGCTCATCCGCACAAGTGTCACGGAAGTGCTGGAGCCTATCAAAGCTCAGGCAGGAGGCGGGGTACACCCTGAACTCGTTGCCAGCCAATCACAGGGCACATCGAGGCAAACAGCTGTACTCACAATCAAACCTAGGGGAAATTTAGTCTCCAAATAATGTTGCATGTTTTTGGGATGTGGGAGGAAACCGGAGTGCCTGGAGAAAACCCACACAGGCACAGGGAGAACATGCAAACTCCACACAGGTGGGGCAGGGATCGAACCTGGATCCTCAAAACTGTGAGCCCAAGGCTTTCACCAGCTGATCCACCGTACCGCCTCCAAAGAGTTCAGTTTTGCGCTTTTCCGACGATCGCAGTACATTTTCGCAGTATTTAACGGACTTGTTTAAATGTTGGTGAGCAAACTTTAAACGAGCTTTGATATGCCCCCCCAGCAATGGTCTTGCGTGGTGCATACACACCGTGGCCTCGCCGTACGCTACTCACTGTTTTCTTTGCGACAACAGTACCTCCTAAATCCAGTTGTTTTTTCAAGGTCTCAGGTGGTCCTTGACTCCTGGACAAATCTCGTACAGCTTTTTCTTTGCGCTCCTCTGTCAGAAATCTTTCGAGGAGCACCTGATTGAGGGAAAGTTATGGTAGTATGATAAGCATTTTACTGACATATTACACCCACAACAGTGCTCACTGGAACATTCTGGAGCTTAAATATGCGCCCGTAACCAATGCCGTGGTTATGTTTTGCAACAATTAGTTTGCCATGGTCTTGAGACAGCTCTCTGCTCTAACTAATCTAAAGATTTTGTGTGTTGTCTTGCCTTTCCATGCCTTTTTGCTACCTCCCTTTCTTGTTCAAAACTTTTCCCATGTGTCATTTCATACTTTTACACACAATTTATGATTTTATTTATTTCTTTGTAGGAATCACTTAGATGGAAATATATATGAGAAAAATTATTGTAAATATAATTTCAGGTCATCAATTGAAGACTCTAAATTGCCCCTAGGTGTGATTGTGAGTGTGACAGTTGTCTGTCTCCATGTGCCCTCCGATTGGCTGGCAACCAGTTCAGTGTGTACCCCGCCTCCTGCCCGAGCTGGGATAGGCTCCAGCACTCCCGTGACGCTTGTGAGGATAAGCGGCTCAGAAAATGGATGGATGAATTCAACTAATAAATGGCTTTCCACAATATTCTATTTATTGACTTGCAAAATGTGATAAAAAAAACAGGGAAACAAGAAAAATAGATTATATAATCTCTGAAACATTGATGAAGGCTAAATCTTCATTTTCAATGTTAATATGCTACATTTTGCAAAGATCTATGGTTCATTATTCGAGTAAGGAAAATTAACCATGAAGGTAGTGTGTGTTCAATTGTGCATATAGAACATGAACATTATGTAAGGTTTAGTATATTTATTGTAGTTGAGAGGAGTATGATGCAGTACAGTCCTACGCAAATTTTCCAAAATTCTACATTGTTAAATCAATACCTTCTCGTGCGGTGACAATCAAAAGTAAATTGTTACCTTGGTAACATTTAAAAGGGGGCAAACACAGCGAGTTTCTGTGGGTTGTGTCCGCCACGATATTTAAAGACTCATAATAGAAACGGGAAAAAAAAAAAAATAATAATGGTGATGACGACACAACGATGCCTTCAGGGCCCGTCTCTCAAGTGGGATCTTTGAAAGTAATTCCCCAAACGCATGACCGCGTGCCTGCCTTTCGACCGCACCCACTCCTCCACACGAGCACACCTCAGCTCACCGTTATTAGTTCGTTAGTGACACAATCCCGACAGCGTTTTTGCACTCCCGTCCGTCCTCGTCCCAAATGGCTAAAGTGACAGCTCTTCTCTCCATTTTCGGTAAGTTGGAGTTTCTTTGGGATGCTTTTTGGGGGAGTTTTTTTTTTTTTTCCAATTCAAGAGTCGAATGATTTTAATGTGTGATTTTAAATCATGATATGAGTGCATGACATTTGGAGTAAGGCTATAGATAAAGGGAATATGTTGGATCAAGTGGGATTACCAAATGTGACCCAGATCTGTCATTATTTATTATAGGAGTTCGCTAAAAAAAAAATTCCCCTCACATGTTATAGCTTGTTTTTCTTCAACTGCAAACCAACCATTCTTTTACTTACATTTGTAAACAATTTTCTTGTAATGAACTAAACAGAAAAGATCAGTCTGTTCAATTCAAAAAGGGAAGCACAGATTTATTGAACAGGTTAGAAAATACTTTTTACACGGGCGAGTCAGAGCTATTTTCTGTATTGAAAATCGTCTTGATTGTTTGTGTGATATCAATATTACTTTGAATTTTAATTTTTTTAATTCATGAAATAATGTATTTTGCCGTTTTGCAGTTTTTGAAGTGAACCTTCCGAAATACAGTTATACGCCGTACTGTATTTCGATTTCATACGATGCATGTCAGCCAAAGAAGATCAATTAATCTTTATAAAATTAAATTAAATTAAATAAGCAGCAAATCTTAGCTCCGCCGATGCTAAAACGAGGCAACCCTTGATCCTTGAACGTTTTTCACATCCTTTATAATGTTGAACTTTTTTTTAATCGACAAGAGAAGGAAAACAGGCACATTCTCATCTCTTTTTTTTTTTAACAATACTACAAGGTTAACATCCACCAGCCTCATTTTATATACGTGGCCATTTTTTCCCACATTATTCAAATTTGGCTGGGTTGTCAACCACTCTTCTCTGCTAACAATCAACATTCGAGACTCTTTTTCATTTTGCAGTGGCTTAAATTAACTTTTGAAGGTTCACCGAGTGTCATCCTAACCGTGAGAAGGCCGGTGAAAGTGTCTGCGTCATGTACGTGTACATTATACACAATAGACGGGTTTAAACCAGAATGATCTGGTTACGTTTAGTGTTAGCTAACATTTTCTGGTTGCACAAATGAGACTCCTGCAGCGTTGTCGTCAAACAAGTAAAAACATGAAGAAGAGGCAACGGAGCAGCAGAATAGGGGAAGCAGATTTTGTCCTCGTTGGAGGTAATTACGGAAGCGTATTGCACACAAAAAAAAATTCCTGATTTTTGGGCTAATTTTTTCTGTTTTCAGGCTATTTTTTTCTGTTTTTATGACTAATATTTTCCCCCGTTTTTCGGACAGTTTTTTTCTGTTTTTCAGATTATTTTCTTCTCCCTGTTTTTCGGGGTAATTCTGTATTATGAATAAACCCGAAAACAGAAAAAAATTGCCCAAAAACAGGATTTTTTTTTGTGTGTGTCACAGCAATACACTTTTCGGGCTATTTTTTTGTTTTTATTATTAGGACTGATATTTTTCCCCTTGTTTTTCTGACTATTTTTTTTGTTTTTGGGACAATTTTTTTTCTCGTTGTTTCGGGCTAATTCCATATTATAAATAAGACCGAAAAAACTTGCCCAAAAAACAGGATTTTTGTGTGTGTGTGTGTGTGTGACAGCAATACGCTTTCCGGACTATTTTTTTTCTCTTGTTTTTAGAACTAATATTTTCCCCCCTGTTTTTCCGACTATTTTCTTTCTGTTTTTCGGACTAATATTTTTCCCTCTGTTTTTTGGGCTAATTCTGAATTATAAATAAGACCGAAAAACAGGAAAAAAAAAATGCCCGAAAAACAGAATTTTTGTGTGTGTGACAGCAATATGCTTCCGTAGGTAATTGATACAGAGAATATATTTTTTTTTGTAGGGGAGGGGGCGCAATTCCGTTGTGGTTTGCTCATTTTGTCACTAAAGGGCGCTAAAAGACAGAAATTGTGTCTGCAAGGAGCGCCGATAGACTGGTGTTGAGAGACAAATGTAGTACCAGTGGAAGTAGTAGTAGTGTAGTAGTACTGTAGTCGTAATGGCGGTGGATGAGAAAACGAGGAAAAAAAGAGAAAGAGACATGAGAAAGTAGAAAATGAGGATAAGTGCTAGGTGTAATCATTCCAGCAGTAGTCACAGTAGTGGTTGTAATTGTACTAGTAAAACTGGTAGTAGTGTAATTACCGGTGGAAGCGGTAATAGTTGCGATATTAGTTGTAGTCTAAGCAGTAGTGTTATAGGTGCCGTCATAAATAGAAACAGTCTTTGTAGTAGGAGTAGAAATAGTAGTTATAGTGACAGTAGTAGTGGTTGGAATGGTAGGAGTTAAAACAGCAGTAGTAGCATATAGTAGTAGGAGTACTAATAATAGAACCTGCAACAGAAGTTGTTCTGTAAGTGGTTGTAGAAGTCATATAAAAAGTAGTAGGAAAAGTAGTTACAGTGGCAGTAGTACTGGTCGTACTGTAGTTATGTTAATGGTAATACTAGTAACAACAGTAGTTGCAATGTAACTGGTTGTAGTAGTATTATGAGAGATAGTTATAGTTGCAGTAGTAGCGGTTACACTTGTAGTACTTCTAGTAGTATAGTGACAGTAATACTAGTAGCAATAGTAGTTGTATGAGTTATAGGAGTAGTAATACGATATGTAGTCATAATAAAATCTGTGGACGTAGTAGTCGTAGTAGTGCTACCACTATCACTAGTAGTCATACTGGCAGTAGTAGCTGAAGTACAGTACGATTGGTATTTAGTCATAGTAGTAGTAGAAGTGTTGGTAATAATAGTTGTAGTGATAGTAGTATTAGTTTTCGTAGGATCAGCAATACAGTAGTTGTGGTGTTGTTAGCAGAAATGATTTTATTTCTGAATGCCTGAGAAACAACTCTCGTCACGTAATTTGTCAATTTTCATTTTTTTTTTAGGATTGTGCAAATCATTTCGACTTTTATGGTAGAATAATACATAACGCATGTGGTGTTTGTGTTCAACAGGCGTCATGCTGCTGTGGCCTTTTGTGCTGACAAAGAGCATCTCGGCCATACTTCAGACTACGCACACTGACTCCTCCATGTCTGCAGGTATACCCGACAGACAGATACAGTAGTTATAAAAAGTCTACACACCCCTCTTGAAATGCCAGGTTTATGTATTATACAATATATATATATATATATATATATATATTATTCTACCATTAATTTAACCTGTAATTTGAACACCTCAGTTTAATTTTAGGGCAAAACAAACAAGTGAAATGATGTAGTTGCACAAGTGTGCACACCCCCCTCCTATTCCGTGTTCAGACGTTCTAGTAGGCTTTTCCTACATGGGTTGTTTGAACGGAAAACCAACACGTATATCTCTGCTTCCACCTCAGGCCAGGGAGAAAGGCTCTCCCACTTGGTGAAACGCACCACGCACAACTGCGACGCCGCTTACGCCAACTACTGCATGAACGGAGGTCAGTGCATGCTGCTGGTGGACATCAAGGAGCACCACTGCAAGTAAGCACGTACTATACACGGAGGATTGCTCATACACCGTGTATACCGCACGGCGCGTTCTGAACGAAGTGAATCCACGCCGCAGGTGCCTCAGTGGTTTCTACGGGCCCCGCTGTAGCAACCTAGAACTGGTCTTCAAGCCGGTAGGAGAGGAGCAGATCATCTTCATCATCTTCTGCGTGATTCTGCTGTCCGTGGGCCTGGCTGGACTGCTCTACTTGTGCTGCAAGTGGTACGTGTGCGCCATTCGGAAAAGATTAGCGTGCGTCTTCTCCGGATTATGATTCCTGGAAATAATCAGCATCAAAATTATAATGATAAGGTGGTTTTGTCGGTCAATGTCAAAAGTCTTATTTCTTGTTATTAATTCTCAGATCACTTTTGATTTAATTAATTAATTAAAATCACGTTTAATTGAAGTAATTTTATTTAAATTTTATTTTATTTATTCTATTTAACCTTTTTTTTTTCAATCATCATTTGGAAACTCAACCTGGAAATACAATTAGGATTAATGCATAGTTGCCCATGTCATATTTGTGCGGTTTTGGAAAACAAGAAAAAAAAATCCCACATTTAAAAAATCTTGTGTGTTGCTAAATTGGTTCCGGTGCTTGTGTTTGAAATGTTTCATAGCAACTTTTTGTGTTTTTTTTTGTGCTGCAGGTATAAGAAGAATAACCGCAGCCCCCAGCAGAAGCAGCAAGGCTACTGAGTCCAGTCAATGTAGTCTCCCTGCTACAAATGACTAAATGAACCCCTTTTATAACTTTTTTTTAATGTTAGTTTTTTTAATATAAATCTTGCACTTTAGCGTTTGCCGTGGTTTTTGGCTTGTATTTATTTATACCTTTCTGCATTTTCTATGCCCCGAAAAAATTGCCACATGTGTAGTCAGAAAGGATGTTGCTAATTTATTGCTATAAAGATTCTGTGTGTCCAATGGAAGTTGTCCAACAAACAAATAAAAATAATAAACCTTGCACTGGTTTATTTTTTAAGCATAAAACTCATGTTTGTTGTTGTTGTTTTTTTACCTTTAACCAAGAATCTACAAATACACAAAGAAATAAAACCCCACAATGTTTAGCAAGCACACTGGTATTTTTTATTTATTTAATTTGTGTGTGTGTGTGTGTGTGTGTCATATTGTGACAATTAAAAATAACTTTGGTAAATATACTCATGGGTTAAATTATGCATTACCCCCATGATTTAAAATAATACTTAGGTGTCTTAAAACATCCCTGACATGCTTTTGGAAAGCCCTCAAGGGTCAAAACACTATTTAAAATCAGTTTCCGCTATTAAAAATGAATAAAAATGCCATTAATCCCTCCCATGCGCTCATAAAACCCCAACAAACAACTTTGTGACATATTTCTTTAAATCAAGAAAAATATCATTCCACCTTTATGGAATTAACTAAACATTTGCAATAAAAGCAGGTTAAATGTAAAGAATGAAATCAAATGCGTGTCAAGATATCATGCATTCAATGTGAGTTTTCTTCCAGTGGAGGCACGGTGGGTCAACTGGTAAAGCGTTGGCCTCACAGTTCTGAGGTCCCGGGTTCAACCTGTGTGGAGTTTGCATGTTCTCCCCAAACCTCCGTATTTCCTCCGGGCACTCCGGTTTCCTCCCACATCCTAAAAACATGCAACATTAATTGGACATTCAATTGCCCCTAGGTGTGATTGTGAGTGCGGCTGTTTGTAGTATCGATGCGCCCTGCGATTGGCAGCAACCAGTTCAGGGTGTGCCCCCCCCCCCAGCCCGTTGACAGCTGGGATAGGCTCCAGTACTCCCCGCGACCCTCGTAAGGATAAGCGGCAAAGAAAATGGTGTATGTGTTCTGGCCACCGGGTGGCGGTATAACACAGACGCATCAACACGAAGAAGACGTCAAAACTGCTCAGTGGGCTGCAGTAAATTCATCATTTCTCACAGAGGATCAAGAATATATGCCTGTGAGTAGAGGTGCCATTATTTATCCTAAAGAAATAATAATTTAGATACAAAATTGGTAAAGTTTGTTTATTCAACACTTTGATTAGGGTCTTACAGGAAAACCAATAAATGTCACATTAACATTTTCCACATGAATGCGTAATGCAAAACAATGCGTCCCGACACTTGCGTGTCGGGTTAATGTACAAACGCCATCGTACTCCGCACACGTTATTTAGTATTCATTAGCTACTAAAATGGAACTAGTGAGCTGTTTCGGACTACTGAATTGTTCATGTCAGTGTACTCTCTATCCTAATGAGAGCAATAACCCAAGGTAAACATTAACCCGACATTTGCAGCGTCGTCACCCACCCCAAACGATTCTAGAGAATATTTTGCTGTCGTCAGAGGCGTGTTGTGGTTATGATCTCATGGTTGCGTGTCAGTATGTCAGTGAGCAGAAGATTTGCACTCATCCGCATCTTTGCATGCACTTTGGTACATTTTCAAAAATCAACGTACACGTGCTACAGACGCACATTTTATATTAAGATTCTGACATGTCACGATAACAATCGGATTTCTAATTGCGGAGAAGCTCCGCTTTCATTGGTACACGTTGTCCCGGATCATTTTTATATTTTGCCTTGGGATACGCGGCGCGTGGATGCGGATTTGTTTGTGCGCTTCCCTTCGGGCTTCTTTTTCAGACTTTCCGCCCACGTTCCTACGCGACACCCCAAACAAAACGTGCCGAGAACTCCCGACATTCCACGCGAGGACAAACCGAGGATGTGCAGACACAACAACAGCAGCTCATCCACCGTCGCGCCCTCCCCGCCCAAAGATCTACAGGAATAGTAACACTCACCGTCGATTCATCCCATAAAAACACAAAGCCACGCCCAATTGCAGGGCGCCACACTCTTCAATGTGCCACCTGAGCTCATTCTGTTAAACATAAAAAAAAAAAAAATCCATTAAATCATTTCAAATGGCCTTAGATACTATATTGATTAGTCATGAAATAAGTGATGATGAACTTTGTTCACGACAACGAGGAAATATCATTGGAATTCTTACATGTTAATTCCTTCAAAAGCCAGCAAGTGTTTCGACTAAAGGCGCCGAAGCGCTGCCCCGCTCCACGGTCAAAAATGTGCGTCAAATACTTCTGCTACAACCTGGAAAAGTGGAAGTTACTTAGCCAAGCATCTTTTTCATGAATAAACAGAACTGGCATGGTTTAGCTGAGAAAATATATCTGCTTAAAGTTTCCGGTGGCGGATATTTATCCCATTGGGCTGTCATGGGGATATTCCACACAAAGACAACGAGGCACTCGCATGCTGACATGCAAGTGCAAAGCCACGGTCCACGTGCTGCCTAACAAGTTGGACTTTTTATCTTTTTTTTTTTTCAGACTCTTTTCACTGTTCCTGTGTCTCTGCTTGACAGAGGCGCTTTTGCGACCAACAACGAGGATCTAAGCCGCCACAGTATGTATCTGATCTGTTTTGTTGGCGTTTGGCATAACCAGCTAGCTAACGACCTGTCGCAACCGCTCCAGATAAGTGCTGATGTGGACAAAGGCACTTACAGTTAGTTCTTATATTGTGAGGAGGGAACACACACGCCCAAGCCGGAGTGCGTAACCTGACATTGTCTTAAAATCAGGAAAACTGAAATGGGAGCGCCAAAACTGGGTACAACATAGTTCTCTGTCTTTTCACATTCCTAGCATCTGAAGTATCTACAGTATCTAGTATGAAAAGAAATATCACAAGTTACCTTCCATGCGCTTCAAAGCCACAATTTGTACCTCGTTTGTTCAGAGCTTGAGACCTCTTTTGTGGTCTGGTGTCAAACTCAGGCCCCCAGGGCCAGACCCGGTCCTCCACATCACTTTATTTGGCCCGTGAAAACAAATCATCATTATCATCATCATCATCATCACCAGCATCATCAACAACACCAACAACTTCCTGTTTCTTACTCAAATACCAAAATGGCAAATTTCCTCTATGTAAAATTTGCCTCTCCAGTATTTTATATATCTTAAGCATTATTTTGTTACCAATAAAAAACATTTGCCCAAACAAATTTTTACTGACCATTGATTTCAAAACTACTTAATCAATTAGTGATGTCCATATAATAAAAAAAAAGTGATGCTATCATAGCTAAATATTGAGTCACAATAATTATGCCCTTCCCCTGAAGGAAACCGCAACTACAACGTTGCCAATATTTGAGTAATATTTGTCCAAATTTGAAAACTTGTCCATTTTTTTTATTACCCAACTGCGCGTGTGCGTGTTTTCCAGACAAAGGCGCAAGTCTCGCTACGTGACCATATAAGGAACGCGGAAGTCGTAACAATTAAGGCAGGTTGGACAAAATGCGGCCGGCGGGTCTTTTAATGGACACGAGGGCCCGGATGGAATAAATGAATTGAATATAAACTGCTTTGGATTCATTCTTCCCCCGCGCAGTGGGCTTTTCGTCTGTAAAAAGGGCCTGGGGGATGCAAAACGTGTTGCCCCGAGTTAGTTAATCATTGTACATACACACACACAGTCACACATAGTCCCACGCGTCCTTCTGTGGAGCTCAAAGGCAGGCGCACGCCTATAAAGGGTGCGGGGTGGGCCCAACCCCAGCAGAGGTTGAGCGAGCACGGCACGGTCTCCTTCATCCACGCACTCCCCACTTGTCAGGCGAGCTGACTTCCAGGCACACACTCTTTCCTCCTGGGATATGAACACCTTCGTCCTCACCTGCCTCCTCTGCTTCGGTAAGTCCCGTTTCGAACTGACCCGGTCGTGTTGATAACGAAAAAAAGGGGGGATGAAAAGGAAGAGACAGAGAGAGCTTAAGGAAATAGGGAATGTTAGTAAGGACTCATTTTGGTAAAAGAAGGAGTGTCACACTTGTAATACACCCGGAATCGAACGGCGGTTTGTCTCCTGCGGACCACGTGTGTTCCACGATGTGCTATAAGACCTAGCCTAATTAAATCAATGAATTTATCTGTGTTCTATACTGGCTCTACTACTTGTACTAAAATGCAAGAAAAAATTCAACCTATATTTGAAATGGATGGATGGACATTTTATTGAAATTAATTTATTGAAAAAAAAAAATATATATATATATATTGGCTCAATTTAAATGAGAGAAATCCTGTGCCCCGGGCAGTATTAGAGCTTTTTTACACGCCCCTGGTAGTATAAAGTCAAGTCATTGGACGGAATTGTCAACAATGTTCTGTGTTTCAGTACTTTTCAGTGATCTGGCCCCTCAGGGATCTGAGGCGTCGTCCTCCGGCGAGTTCGGCATCGTGACCGTGGTGGGCTCGGCCTCAGGGGAAGGCCTCCGGGTTGTGCAGGGTCATGTGGACGACGACGTGGACTTTGAGGAACTCGCAAGTACGCTTCCTTCCGTTCACGCAAAAAACACAGACTACTGTACCATTTATTTAAATGACAATCACTGGATAAACACTTACATGAATAAACATTATCTTTTTGAAATATTATTTATTGCATAAACGTTAATTTGACAGTTGGCTTGCTGTTCTGTAAGAAAACAGCAGTGGTTTTACATCTCACGCATGGATTATGCCGCATATAATCCCCGTCCAAAAAATATAAAATCAAAATATATTGTGTGATAGAAAAAGTAAAAACAAAAACAAAATTTCCACTTTTAATTGGATAGCGATTATTTTGTTTATAATGACTTAAAGATTTTCCAAATGAATCCATTAATCTATGCACTGTGTGACTTTCTCATAAAATAAACTAAATAGTTGCATATTTAGATTAATTAGTGTCTAAATCTTTTTTTCACAAAAAATTAACTGTTTCATCCAAGTTTTATGAAACATTTTCTGTCCCCAAAAACAAACAATTGTGTCATCCTAGTTTGATTAAATAAATACAGACACCGCAACAAATATTTTTCATTTGAGTTGCGAGCAAAAAACAAAAAAAGAGTTGTAGCTAGGCTGCTAGTGATTAAAAAAAAGCAAAATATTGTTTGTGTATTTAACAAAGCAGATTAACTTTTTTTGAACGTAAATCCGCTAGTTTCGTGCTAAAACACAACGCCAAACGCCATAGATATGCTACTAAAACCAGCATTGACGTGATTTTTTTTAAACCTTTGAGCAACTCATACAAGAACACCAGCTGTCGCAACACATGCAGACAGAACGTTACAAAAACACTCACAGGCATCTGGTTTTTATGAAATATAGTGTTATTGTAGTGACAAGTTTTTTTTCTGAGTTCTCATCTGGTGTCCTGAATATCATCCAATCGTGACTGCTTCCAGGTGACTTCCTGAGAGATGACGGGAAGAAAAAGAAAGGCAAAGGCAAGAAGAAGAGCAAACAGAAGAGTGCAAGTACCACTGCGTTCAACCCAGAGCACTCGCACTCCAGTCAAGGGCGCACCTCCGGCATGGAGACCACCCAGAACCCCTGCAACTCCACCCACCTGGACTACTGCATCCACGGCAGCTGCCAGCGCATGGAAGGCGTGCAGGACCCCGTGTGCATGTGAGTCCGAAGACCAGGTCTTTGTGTGTGTGTGTAAATGCCAGTGGTTGAAAGTAACAAAATCCAAATATCCAAATATTTAAAAAAAAGCTTTCATTATTAATCAATGATTAATCAATTGAGTCTTTTTTCTTTTGTATCTATACTTGAGTGCCTTATAATTTGGCGCCGCTTCCTGAAATTTGTGCTTTGGCTAAAATTTTAATCAAGAGTACACATCAGACGCTCCGCCACTAGATATCGGAGCATGTTAGTAAAATGGGATTCATTTCCGCTTCTGTTCAAAATCAGAACAGGAATCAACTTTATTGGCTAAGTATGCCACAAGACACACGAGGAATTCTAGCCACTCTAGTTTTGTGAGCTGCTGCATTGTTCACCTTTCGAAAACATTTTTGGAAGATAACACAACACAGGCGTTATTAGTGTTTATATTTTTTTTTTTTTTTTTTTTGATGATCAGTGGCAGATGTTAATCCGGACTTTGATGGACACTTCTTCTTTTTCTGTCGGCTTGTCCCGTTAGGGGTCGCCCGCAGCGTGTCATCTTTTTCCATCTAAGCCTATTAAGGGCTTTTTGGTTGACCGCAACTTTGAGGTGCAAGGGTTGGGGACCTTTTTTTCAGTAGAAAAACTGCACAGATCTATTTAACCTTACTAATAATATCATCGGGCGTGTTTTTGGTCAAATTAATAGCAACTTGAAATCTGCTATACGTGTCGCTGCTGTGTTCAAGTGGGAGCAAACAATGTGAATGCTTGGCTCTAGCAAGATATGTTTCGGTTGCCACCTTGTTTACCATTGTAATGACGACACCCTAATAAATTATATCCATCCATTTTCTTAGCCGCTTATCCTCACAAGGAGCCTATCCCAGCTGGCAACGGGCAGGAGGCGGGGTTACACCCTGAACTGGTTGCCTCCCAATCGCAGGGCACATGGAGACAAACAGTCGCACTCACAATTACACCTCGGGGCAATTTAGAGTGTCCAATCAATGTTGCATGCTTTTGGGATGTGGGAGGAAACCAAAGTGCCCGAGAAAACCAACGCAGGCACGGGGAGAACATGCAAACTCCACACAGGTGGATCCGGGATTGAACCTGGGACCTCAGAACTGTGAGGCCAACGCTTTACCATCTGAAAAAAATTATACCATAAATCATTTTTCAGCATGTAACATTAGCAATAAGTCGAGGCCCCGTAGCCCAGTGGTTAGAGCAGTGGTTTGGTAAACCAGGGGTTGTGGGTTCGTATCTAGGGGGCCTCCACTCCCCTTGTGGTACCTTGGGATCGACTCCAGCTCGGTGATGGTGTCGATATCTGCCCTGTGACTGACTAGCGAGCAGTTCAGGATGTTGTCCGCCTTTCGCCCGAAGCTAGCTGGGGTAGGCTCCAGCTTTCCACCAACGCTTGAGGTTAAGCGGCTTGGATAATGACATGGCATTAGCGATAGAACATCATGCTATGTGCTAGCTGTTCTGTTCATTCAAGAGCGCTATGATGTTTGAAAGCGTTATAAGTCAACATCCTTCGTTCGGTAAGATTGTCCATTTGTGCAATTTTTGCAGCTGCATGAAGGGTTACGACGGCGAGCGCTGCGGGATCCAAACTTTGGGGACCACCGGGACCGAGTCGGAGCACAGCAGCGATACCGAGCGGGTCCAGATGGGCTTGGTCATCACCGCCGTGGTTCTGTCCTTAATCAGCTGCACCGCCGTCATGCTCATGGCCTGCGCACAGTGAGTAGGCCGGAACGCCGTCCGTTGGAGTTTCGGGTTTTGAAACTGCTATCAAAATTCGACTGTAGCCTCACTTCACTAACCTGTTCACCGCTAACGTATCCACTGCTGGTTTTAGCAACACTTGATGACAGTTGATAACAACTGATGACTATAGTTGTCAGCAAACAAAAAGTATCAACCATCTAAGAAATTAAATTATGACAGAAGAAACAAATCAGTATATAGAAGTTAGGGAGGAATTGACCTTGGTAAAATTTACCCCCGCGCCCCGCTCAAAAAAAAAAAAAAAAATCCCAATAACAAAAATAAAATTAAATGCAAATATTTTAGAATGTTGGATGATTATGTAGAATAATATTTAAAAAACAAAATCAAACGGTGAAAATGTGTCATCTTGTCTGTGAGGAAATTTGGAAGTTTCACTGTGTGACCTATAAAAAATTGAGCAATGTTGGTAACAGGAAAATATGAAGTAACTGTGTGCAGGTAAAAGTGTAAAAAAAATATATATCAATGTCAACGCCAAACCTCTGAAATGAGCAAGCACATCCTGTGAGTTGGCATCGAAACACGCTGACACATCAGAAAGCACACAACGCGCCCCAAGCGCACCCTCGCAGGAAGGACGTCATATACTTTTACTTTTTTTTTTCACCCAGCAACTAGCCAATCCCGTTAAGCTCTCGTTAGGCCTGATACACTTATTGGGATAACTCGTCGTGACCATATGTGTTCAAGCCCGTCCAAAGTCCACACTGTTCGGATTTTATGACTCAGTGGTGCGCCGGTTAAGGTGGCACTAAATTGATTAGAAGTGGAATTTATTACACATCACGAGCTGGGCGCCGCGCCACTAAAGAAGATGAAGATCATAAAAAAATGAGTGCAATACTCCTTAGTCATGCATACATCCATGCATATCATGCATTAGCAAAAGCCAAATGACCTCAAATAATATTTCATAATTTCAAAAGTATTCACATTTGCGTTTTTATTTCTCAATAGTGAAATCGAATTGATACTTTTTAGAGTAATGAGTCAATTTAACAGGAAAAAGACTACCTTACAATAAAAATTGAGTAAAATTATGAAAAAGAATTTGGAATTTGGCAAAAATGAGGTCATGTTCTTGTGATTAAAAAGCTGTAAATTTACAAATATTTAAAAATATTTACAACAGTAAAAAAATGTTTAGTGACAATCTAGTTATAATATTACTTGAAAATAAAGTTTGCTGTTATTAGAACAATGGAGTAATTATATTGAAACGTTTTTACAAGAAATAATGCATAAATAATACATGTAACAATGTGTCATGATGAGACCTTTTGTGCATACCTGTGACATGATTTGTTTGTATTAGCCAATAAATAGATCAGATAATAACCACATCCTGTGTGGTCTCCAGCTACAAGTCCCAAAAACACTTTCTGGCATCCCACCTGGGGAGCTGGTCGGAGCAGGAGAAACTGCAGAAACCTGCCCGCGATGTCGTGGTGTGAGACCGAGCCCACCGGCCGGGGCCCGGGAGGAGGTAAATTCTGACTCGTGCGCTCCCGACTCACTCACAGGAAATGACAAACACGTACAAGCCCGCCTGATGTTATTCCTCTAAATTCCATCCGAGAACCAACCCAAAACAAGCCCGCATCCCATTTCTTGTTAATGTGAAGCCAACCTTTTCAAAATCTCAGACATACTCATAGATTGCATCACGAGGAAAATGATGTCATGTTTCTGGATCCAGCAGGATGTCACATGACCAGAGAGGCAATCACAAGCAATGACTTTAGAAGGGGGAAGTAATATGGGGGAAAAACCGAGGATATGCAGCTGCTCTACTTTTCAAATGTAACTAAAATTGTAATTGTAGAAATTTCAAAAAACAACTACCATTCAATTAAAGTAAATATTTTCTCCCAGTTTCAGTTTTGTAAAATCTACAATTAAATTATGTAATATCGGTACATGCAATTACCGACGTCCCAATACTGATGTACTGTACTGAAAAATTAAATACAGTGCATCTGAAATGTACTTAACAAATGCACCGTAGTAGATTCAAACAAAAATGATTTCGTCATTTATGATTTTTTTTTATGAATTCTTTCTCCACAGAAAGTGTCACCTCCTCCAGATGACCAGAAGCAGAAGATCGGATAAGTGCTTCACTAGATGCAATGTAAACTGTCCAAAATTTCTCAGCTTTTAATTTATTTGATGTGATTATTTATCTGGATGAGTGTTTGGATTTTGAATTATTATTATTATTATTTTTATTATTATTACTACGACGCAGGTGTCTGTATTTGAGGATGTTGAGCATTCAGTCAACAGGCAGTGTTGCTTTTATTTATTGCACTGCTCTCGTGATAGGTCAGAGAAATTGTGCCTCAATATGGGGAACAAAAGAGATGACGTTTCAACAAAAATAAAGTGTCTCGGTGGTATTTGAGTCTGGGGTTTGTGTTTTCTCACCTCACGTTAATTCATTTCGTCACGGCCTACGTAGAGTTTTTAGAGAAACCTTGTGGGGACCAGAAAGCAGGTTCATTGTATGTATTCCTGAGCGCCCCCCACGCGTGATCCCCATGCCCCCAAGCAGGCGTTAAAGTTATTTTCATCCACTTGGCAAAATAGGTTCATATGGGTGCGGTAAGAGCGAGCCTTTAAGCTTTTGTATGTGTCGTCACGGCAACCAGGTAAACACAGTCAGCAGCTCCGGCTGGTCAATCCAAGTCGTTTCACTACAAGTTCAAACAAAGGACACCTGGAATTTCCAGGGTGGGGTTGCACTTTTATCTTTCATTCATTCACCTTTTTATGGAAGCGGAACGACATTCTTGTCAGACGTGCAGTGTCGTGATACAGGCTGCTCGCCAGTTTACAGGCCGCTTTGAACTCTGCTGATTTTGTAATACACTTAAAGGTCAAGTGTCACGCCTATAAACATTCTAAAAGAGATACTGTAACGAAAAATACATATAACATTATTCACTTCAATGTCCATATGAAAAAATAAATATGAGCGGAGAGCACGTCATCCATGCGCAAAGTTGCGGAAGTCTCATTCGACATCTAAGTGGTAGCCATATTGCTTGCATACTCTGTTCATTACGTCACATAGCGACATTCGTCATTGAAAACACGCTGTGCGACCTACTATGGGACGCGGAAGCTCTTTTCAAAGAAGAGAACAACCCACAATCGAGTGAAGTAACTGGGTCAATATTACCCTATGGTTTCGAGTCATATTTATATGATATGCGGGTCACTTCTAACTAACAACAGACTCCAAGACACTATGTATGACAGTATGTAGCATACTCGGGCGCGAGCGACGAAAATGCTGTAAAGCGGCCCGGCCAGGCCGTGCCCTGCGTCGAGCCACCACAGACTGGCGCCCCGACGAGCGAGCGCCACGATGAGGCACCCAGGTCGTCTCCGGAATAAGCCAACCCGGCCGAAACCATGATCGCGGCAGACGAGGCACGGCTTCGGCAAGGCTCTTCCAAAGCCGTGCTCGGCGCTGATGGGTACATCGACAAATTTAGAACCCCTGATTTTATTTATTCTGAGAGGATTACACCCCCCCCCCCCGCCCAAACTATTATTTTATTAGTAGCTTTATACACACCTACCTGCCGTTTGGGACCCACGAAGCTATCGTCCTTTGCATCCGTGCAATCCATTTTTCACGACGAACCGGGTCTTTTTGAAAAGTATGAAGAATGAATCCACCTTCTCAAGTGTTTGAATAATATCCAGCAATACAACAAGATGGCATTTTGGCTAACACGAAGGAACAACGCGCTACCTTCCAGCAGGTAAAACTAGTATAAACAGACGAGACCGCTTGAGTGGGCGTCTGCTACTATTGTCTGTTTGACCTGCTTCTTCTCAAAAACAAATCCCTCGAGAGGAATGTCATGGCGGGAATGACAAAAAGCCATATACATCAAAATCACGTTTTGTGGTGAAAAAAGGGATGGGTCTTACTTTTTTTTCATGAATGACGTACTAAAAATAATTGGCACTTTAACAATACACAATACAAGTCACATCTTGATTTACGTTGACCTTTCCTTTTTCCAAAGAAATGGCGGTTGTCCATTACATTTTGAGGTCATTTTAGCTCCGACTCTCACAATATATCTTTTTACATTTTTCAAGTATCAATATACGGTTTGAGGCCTAGCCCGACCATTAATATTGATTGATGGGAGTTTCTAGGTAGAAAAGAAGGTTTCCTTTTTTTTTACGTCTCATAATAATCTGCATTCAGTGCTATTGATGGCTTTAAAAGTGGCTGAAATAATTAACACATCATTGTTTTTCTCACTGAATATACTTCCAAATATGCTACTGACCTACTAGAAATTTCACCAGATGTTGGGAACAACATTTTAATTTAAGAAATTTGGGCAAGCTTGCTCACCCTCAACCCTCATGAAGATAATCGCCATAGAAAATATATGGATGGAAAAAAGTTTAAAAACCTCTCAATCTAACATTCACACCACGCCATGCAAGCGGCCCGTTTTTCCCCCAAATTTATTGAAACTATCGCAAATGCGGACTGAATAGACAATTATATTTCACGTCCTTGGATGGTTTTTCTGATCCACCTGAGTTGCTCCGTTGAGAGAAAGGAGTACACTCCAGGCTTTTTACCACCACAAGACCTTGGTCCAAACGAAGTGATTCCCGTGAGAACTCGGTTGCACACCAGCGGACCGCCAGAGTCGCCCTGCAGACAACACAATGAGACCTTACTTCATGTGGAGCCGTAATGAAGTCCAGCACACAAATACGACAGGAGCTCTCACCGCGCAGGTGTCGGCCTCCTTTTGACCATCAGAACCAGCGCATATCATGCTCTGGATGATGACCGGCTTTTGTTTGTAGTACTCATTGCACTGCTTTCTGTTCATCACAGTCACATTGACAGCCATGAGGACGTTGGACATGGTCTTGACGGTGTTGCTCGTTCTGCCCCATCCGGCCACCATACATCGCCTTCTGTCAGCCGGGTCTTTGCCCTTCACGGGCAGCTTCAAAAGCTTCACAGTCTTTGTCTCCTTCACAGTTCTGTCCAGCTGCAATGTTGGTAATTGCAAATCAGTTCAAACACTTTCTTTCCCTTTTTAAATCTAAATTAGAAAGGAGAGACTCGGCCTGAGGCTGAGGGCTGTATTTTCGTGAACAGCACGTCCTCTTTTAGATTTTTGTTTGTATGGCCCAGCAACAATGTTCATTGGACAGTGAGTGAGTACATATTTTCAGTATAATGAACTAAAAAGATTTATATTCCAGAGAAGATCTTAGTGTTTCTTAAGAAATGAAGTTTGCTTGTAAAACAATTTACATTTGTGATGTGTGCAAAGAACAACCTGTGTGGAGGTGCACCTTACCTTCAGCAACATAACATCATTGCCCGTTGTCGAAGACTTGAAGCGGGGATGTGGAACATTTTTTGCTACGTTTAGTTTCTGGCACGATTTGTTCTTCATTTCATCAAGGGCGTGAACGCCAAGCACCACCCTACTTGTACTGGAAACACAGGAAGCAAATTGTGTTAACGTGAACATCAAGCCACATGAACGGGTCAGTGTTTGTATAATGACTTTTTTTGTAAAGGCACCAAACGAAAAATGTCCCAAAAAGTATGTATTTTGTCTCATTTTTCTCAGAAATGTACTTGCTCAGGGTGAAATCCGGGCTCATGTAGGTGAACATAAAACTATTATTTCCTATGAATGGCAGGTGGCTCCGCAGTTTAACTGTAGCATCTGGTATAAAGTGGAAAAGCATTTAAGTGGTCTTTCTGTCACTGGCATTGAGTACCTAGATGAACAAAGATAAATTATTTTTAGTATTTACTGTAGAATACTGTATAAGATACCAACGAAGTGAATTTGGAGGATTTGCCATCGTACACTTGATATCTTACAGAAATCAGTCCAATAGTCACGAGCGTCACAATTGTCTAATTTAAGGCGTCAAAGATGATTTTGAACTTCAAACTAATTTTAGTGAAGGAAAATTCAATTTCAAAACCCCCAAATTCATTTTCCAAGTGGTATTTGTGAAAAACTTGTTTTTTTTTTAAATCAGCAGAAATGGAGCAAGCTTTTACATGTCTAAACACAATAGCTTCTCATTTTGACTTAGTATGTTGTAATGAAACAGTATCTCACTCTCATCATGATGACTTAAGTTTTTACATTATTTTGTGGATTTATACACACACACACGCAGTGTATGACGTTAATAGCCATGCCCCTGTCAAATAAAGATCATCGATATAGATAAATAATAAAATGGACTGTTGTAAAGTACGTTTATTCTAAAAAATAAATATAAAGAATAAATATATTATATCGGACAAACATGATAAAAAAAATCATGAATTTAAACTAAAAATAAATATCCTTTTTCAGAGGAAAAAAAAAGTGTTTCTCATTTAAAAAAGCATTTGCAAAATTGAAAAATAATTTTTGAAATGTAGTACGTTATGTTAGATTTCATATCATGGCTGCATTTGATCTAGGTATATCCATGGCTTACTTTTTACAGTGGGCAGCAGTGAGAACCCATCGCGGATGGATAAAAACACCCCCACAAACCGGTCTGTCGCTCTTCAGCAGCAGAGCCATGTAAGGCAGTGAATGGGGCTTCACTTCTTCCCCACCGATAATCTTTGCTGCATCACCTAGAAGATCAAACATCATATTAAAATTTTGTCTTCAACAATTAAGAACAAACTTTTTTTTTTTTTTTTTTTACTCACTTGGGGTGAGCACAAGTAGAGCCAGGGTAGACAGAAAGCCACTCAAAAACATTTTGTCTTCTTGTAAGACCACTTTGACTCACGTCTTTTATACTCTGAGAGGTCAGGGGGGGTTGGGGGGGTTAAAAAAAATGAGTCAGAAAAACAACCACATCTCTCGCCTTGGTTTGTAACAGTCACGAAAGCCTAATTTGTTTAGCAAAAAAAAACAAAACAACACCTTGAGGCCCTAAGACATATTTGCAACTCATAAGTCGCAGATACCAAGAAAAATCCAACGTAATGTAGAATTTCCATCTTTGTCATTTACGAAAAGGCGCTGAGAAGGTTTACTCAATGCAATCCAATACAAAGAACACCTCCAATGTCATCTTGTGGATTGGATATATCCATGACAAAAAATTAATTTAAAAAATGGCTACTCTTGGAGATCTTCATATTCCAAAACAATCATGCCGACCTGTGCAGCGACAGAGATTAACTGCGTTAATCGCCAGTTTTGTGGCTGTGAGAAAACATTCCACAGGCAAGTTAGATTTACTTTGACACTGTTAAAGTCCTTTTGTAAAGGGGTTTTTATTTTCTGACAATCTTAATTCACTTGAACAAAGTTTTGTTTACGGTTGTTGTTCACTGTTCACGCTCTGCTTCACCTTAATAGGCCGATGGTTTTTTGCGAAAAAGCGATGTAAATATTTTCCCAAACTTCATCAGTGGATAAGTAAGAAAGCACATTTTCTGTGAAATTTTTAATGAATTTCATCATCTAGAAGTCTGCAAATTGAGTTTGATTGTCAAGTGTGAGGAAACAAGTTTAAAATTTTCTGTCTGAAATGGGACATCGCAGAAACAACAAATGAACAATGCATTTAGCATGTATTTTCCCAATGCGACTCCTTATTTCCAAAAATACATCAAAGTGATTGACTTAAAATGTAATGTTTTTATGACAAAAAATGCTTAGTTTTTTGCGACGCTATGATGGGAGTACTTCACAGCGTATTTTGGAAAGAGTTCACATGCCACGGAAATCGGGCTCTTGGTAAAATGCAAGGTTTCTTGCTAGTCACTGTGTTGTAATGTCTTTCCTTTGCACTTAGCCTTTTTTGCCTTGCCAAGTCGAATTAAAAATCCTTCATGTTACCAGAACTGAAAAAATGTCAAGCTCACACGCCCAGTTTGAATTCTACATGCCAAACTTTGAGGAAAAATTCCGCCATAAACCATGTCTTATACACATTTTCGGAGTACCAAAACGGCGGCAAAATGGCTTCAACCAATCGACATACATAAATTTGGTGTTCATAATAACGACACCATTCCGATTTCCGGGAGCATTTTGCCGGTATTTCATCGGTAGTTTCACTGTGATGTTAAAGTTTCATAGAGAAGCATTTCTGTTCACTATGGCATAGTTATAACATATAGACATACGTACGCATATGTTCTCGTGCGGTCTGCACGTTTTCCAGTACGGCGAAAGTCTTGGAGAGAAAAGATGAAGATCATGCCAGGGAAATGGATAAAAACCACAGGGGTAAAAAACTGTTTCAGATGGGCATGGCTTGAAAAAATGTGTAACCGTGCAGATAGGAATGAAAAATGTGTCAACATGTCCAACCGAACACTTACAAAAAGTGGACGTTCCTGGCAAAGTGCTGTGCAAAAAATATCCAGGAGCATATCCAACCCAGGAAACACAAAGGTAAGTTGGATATAAATTCCTTAAATATTATATAATTGACAACCGTAAATACAATTAGGCCTATCCGTAGCACTTGCCATGTAGATCACCCATTTTATCGCTATTTTTTATATTTCATGATCTCTCTCTCTCTCTCTCTCTCTCTTTCTTTCCCTCTCATATATATATATATATATATTATATATATATATATATATATATATATATAATATATATATATATATATATATATATATATATACAGGTGGGACATTTTATGATTACCGTAATTTCCGGCCTACAGAGCGCACCTGATTATAAGCCTCACCCAGTACATTTGTTAAGGGGATAACATTTGGCACATACATAAACTGCACCTGTATAAAAGGCGCAAGTGCCCACATTGAAACACGAGATATTTACAAAGAAAGAAGGTAAACAGAAAGCGTTTTCAAAGTTTTAATACCTGAGCTGAGTTTAACAGAGCAACAGCACAGCAGCACTAACAGGGCTGATTAAAAAAAAACCTACCTAAATCATTGAGACGCGGCAGTACCACAGCAGCAACCGCTAGCGCGGCGCTAACAGGGCCGGTTAAAAAAAAAAATACCGGCAAAAGTCACTTCCTCGACACATATATTCCACCAGTCTCACTCTGACCTTTTACGCTCGCGTACCCACTTGGGGCCGTTGGGAAAAAATGCACAAATTAGCCGCATCACCGCATAAACCGTTGTGCTACCGAGAGCAAAAAGTAGCACCTGCTGAATGCAGAAGAACTGAACCAGTGTTGCTGATAACGGTCGTGCAGGGACCAAAAAGCCCTTATTGCAGGGTTCGGTAGCTCATACTCCCGAAGCATGACCCACGGGACTCCATGAGGGACACGGTCAAACACCTTCTCAAAGTCCACAAAACACATGTAGACTGGTTGGGTGAAGTCCCATACACCCTTGAGGAGTCTTGCCAATGGTGTAGAGCTGGGTCCACTGTTCCACGGCCCGGATGAAAACCACACTGCTCCTCCTGAATCTGAAACTTAACATCTGATGGATCCTCTTCTCCAGGACCCCTTCATAGACCTTACCAGGGAAGCTGAGGGGTGTGATCCTCCTTTAGTTGTAACACACCCTCCAGTCCCCTTTTTAAAAAAGGGGGACCACCAACCCAGTCTGCCAATCCAGAGGCACTGTCCCTGATGTCCAAAATTAATTGCGACTCGACTTGACTTGCTCGTGACCTGTACATGATTAACTCACTCCCACCTGCGGTTTAATGCACCCACACCAAAACTTTATATTTTACACACTGAAACTTAAATGAGTTATTCTTTTTTTTTTTCGTCTCTCTCATCTGCTTGAAGATGTTGCTGTGCAGCGGATTGCTCTAAATTTTCCACGACGGACAGAAATGTGTTCAGCCTCATTCTTCTTACCAAGGCGTCAGGCTGTTTCTCCAATCGAGAAACGCCTCTTCTCTTCAGATGCATACAAGTGAGATCTGTCTGAAAACATCTCGTCTGTTTATTGAGCTTAGGGGACAGCTACAATACAGTTTAAGTTACTTAAAGGTCAAGTGTCATGAAATGGATGATTTCTGGTATATTATTAATGAAAAACCCACAGCCAATATGGTCCCATATTTTCACCACAAAACATGATTTTGACATATACAGCTTTTTGTAACTCCCGCCATGAAAATCCTCTCGAGGGATTTGTAAGCAGGTAGTTACGTACAGGACAGCGGCGCCCCCTAGTGGACTCATTTGTTTCCAATTGTTTTACCTCCGGGAAGGTAGCTCGCTGTTCCTTTGTGTTAGCCAAAATGCCGGCTCGTTGCATTGCTGGACATTGCTTGAACACTCGCGAGAATGGAATTACCCTTCATAAGTTTGAAAGAGACCCTGTTCGTTGTGAAAAATGGATTGCACGGGTGCAGAGGACGAGAGCTTCGTGGGTTCCAAATAACAGGTAGGTGTATACAGCTACCAAAAAAAAAAAAATTATCGTTTGGGGCGGACCACGTAATCGGTCTCTCTCAGAACGTAACAAAAGATCCGCGTATGAAATGTGTCAATGTTCGCGTCGCCCAGCCAACAATGTCTCACTCTGCCTCGTATGGATAGTGTTCATTGCGTACTGCGGTGGCTGTGAACAACCCTCTAAAAGCAGCACGCCTCGCCTCCATTATATGCCACCACGGTGCCAAAAATCAGCCACACCGGCTGAGGCGCCGCGTTCGGCGGTCACAGCTTCTGTGAAGGCTGCGCGTCGGGCTTTGCAACGGGGGCGGCTCTGAAGAACCCAGCTGAGAATGCATTACTCAGTCGCGTGCAATTTGACTGCGGTCCAATTAAGACTAATTCAAATTAAAACTACGACTGTTCTGCACGCAATAACAAATAACTATATCAAGCAGATGCTGATGAAATGATATTTTAGAAAAAATGAAAAGCACTTAAAGGACAAGTACCCTTTGTCATTTCAATATTTGTATTAAGACTGCTCTATTTTTCAAAGTAAGTCTTTACCACACGGTTTTTCATCTTAGTGTTCTCATGGTGGTTTTCTCACCCACAAATGAGACATGACTTCCTCTTGAGGTCGTTAAAATTGATGCGCAGGAGACGTTGAAGAACCATCCGCGGCTGCCGGCCCGGAGCTCCCGGGACCCTTTGCTTACGCACTTATATCGCACGGTGGCCTCTGAGTAGCCAGACTCCACGTCATTCCGCCCGAACAACCATCCGAATATTCAACATTAATTACAGCCACAGGTTCAAATCTGTATCTGTATCAAATCTTCCTGATCAACCGATACTGCTATTTCTTCATCAGATGAAGATAAATCCGAGAAATCTGCGGTAGGCATAAATGGTGTCCCACGTATTCGAGCCTTTGTTGCGGCACGGTACATGTCACATCCGAGCACGTAGGTCATGAAATTAAGTTTCTTTCAGCTTGTCCCTTTCGGGGTCGCCACACACACATATATGTTTGGCACAATTTTTACGCCGGATGCCCTTCCTGACGCAACCCTTCTCAGGGAGTGGAGGCCCCAGTGGGATACGAACCAACAACCCCTGGTTGACCAAACCAGTGCTCTAACCACTGAGGTACGGGGCCTCATGTGACTCAGGAAAACGGCAGCGCCCCTGAAAATTTGTAACTGTCGATAAAAATCTTTTCAAAACACTATTGAATGAGAGAGGATTTAGCATCACATTGTCAAAATAGGGTACATATTACATGACCTATTGGATACACTGTTCATGCAAAGCAATGGATTTCCCCTTAAAGCAAGTTTTTTTTTTTTAAGAAAGTCAAGACTGAAGAAATGACACGTCCCACATGTGAAGGCGCTGATCCCCTGGTGCAGTGAAGAGCCGGCCAGCATCGTCGTTTGAGGCCACGTGCAGGATACGACGTGAGTGACCTGCAAAAACGTGACAAACTGAATTTTCTGGATGCAAAACTTCAACTCAAGTTGATCCTCAAGGGAAATTTTGATAGCTCCAACTGGAAAACATTTAGAATATTTCGTAACTCAAATACTTCATCACAGAGGTCGAAACTCCAATCTAAAAAAATGTGGCCTTATATGAAATGCCGCCATTGGCTGCAACCTTGGTGATGTTGTGAATGGGATGAAATGATCAGCAGCAGATTTGTGGAATTATTTATTAGCCACTGGTGCTACATGGCCTCCTTCTAGTTCTACAGTGTCAAATTTATTTTTGGCGCAGGCCATAGTATAGTTATGGTTTCTCAGCAAGAGCTATTACATCCATGTGACCATATACTGTAAATGTATAATGCTGCATATTACAAATAAGGCTTTACATGATCAGGATTTTTGGGGCGGATCACCGATCAGGGAGTTAAAAAAATAACAATAACCGATTACCGATCTGATCACAAGAAGGAGCAATGAGTTTATTTAAATGACCTGTTTCTCTACTCTACATACTTGTGTACTTAATCTTAATCAAAAATATATATTTGCAGTCAATAATGTATCTTTTTTCATCTATTTCTGCCGGTGAGGTATAGTGACAGACAAAACAAGGTAATGATCTTCAATTAGATTGCAGTAAGTACGTACAGCAATTTATCATTGCAACACATTCAGCCAATAAAATACAGTGAATAAAACAAGTATTTGAACACCCTGCTATTTTGCAAGTTGTCCCACTTAAGAATCATGGAGGGCTCTGAAATTTTCATCGTAGGTGCATGTCCACTGTGACAGAGGTAATTAAAAAAGAAAAATCCAGAAATCACAATGTATGATTTTTTTTTTAATGATTTGTGTGATACAGCTGCAAATAAGTATTTGAACATCTGTCTATCAGCTAGAATTCTGACCCTCAAAGACCTGTTTGCACCTTAAGTCCACCTCCACTCCATGTATTACCCTGAATTAGATGCACCTGTGTGAGGTCGTTAGCTGCATAAAGACACCTGTCCACCCCATACAATCAGTAAGACTCAAACTTGTAACCTGGCCAAGACCAAAGAGCTGTCGAAAGACACCGGAGACAAAATTGTACAACTCCACACGGCTGGAAAGGGCTACGGAGAAACTGTCTTAGCTAGCGAGCTTGGTGAAAAAAGGTCCACTGTTGGAGCAATCATTAGAAAATGGAAGAAGCTAAACCAGGCGGTCAATCTCAATCGGGGGTGCAGCCCCATCCAAGATATCCCCTCGTGGGGTCTCAATGATCCTTAGAAAGGTGAGGAATCAGCCTGGACTACACGACAGGACTTGGTCAATGATCTGAAAACAGCTGGGACCACCGTTTCCAAGGTGACTGTTGGTAATACTCAAAGAAGTCATGGTTTGAAATCATGCATGGCACGGAAGGTTCCCCTGCTTAAACCAGCAGATGTCATGGCCCGTCTTAAGTTTCCCAATAACCATTTGGATGATACAGAGGAGTCATGGGAAAAGGTTTTGTGGTCAGATTAGACCAAAATTTAACTTTTTTGGTCATAATTACACTCGCCGTGTTTGGAGGAAGAGGACTGATGAGTTACATCCCAAGGACACCATTCCGACTGTGAAGCATGGGGGTGGTAGCATCGTGCTTTGGGGGTGTTTTTCTGCACATGGGACAGGACGACTTCACTGTATTAAGGAGAGGATAACCGCGGCCATGTATTGTGACATTTTAGGGAACAACGTCTTTCTCTCAGTCAGAGCATTGAAGATGGGTCGTGGCCGGGTCTTTCAACATGACAATGAACCGATGCACACAGGCAGGAAAACCAAGGAGTGGCTCCGTAAGGAGCATATCAAGGTTCTGGTGTGGCCTAGCCAGTCTCCAGACCTAAACCCAATAAAAAATCTTTGGAGGGAGCTGAAACTCCGTGTTTCTCAGCGACAGCCCAGAAACCTGTCTGATCTAGAGAACATCTGTGTGGAGGAGTGGACCAAAATGCCTCCTGCAGTGTGTGCAAACCTGGTGAACAAATAGGGGAAACGTTTGACCTCTGTAATTGCAAACAAAGGCTACTGTACCAAATATTAACATTGGTTTTCTCAGGTGTTCAAATACTTATTTGCACCTGTATCACACAAATAAATTGTTTAAAAAAATCATACATTGTCATTTCTGGACTTTTCTTTTTAGATTCTTTCTCTCTCACTGTGGACAAAATTTCAGACCCCTGCATGATTTCTAAGTGGGAGAACTTGCAGTATTGCAGGCTGTTCATATACTTATTTTCTTCACTATTCTTATGTTCAGGAATGCATGTGGACAATTATAATTTGACAAAACGTTTTATTATTTTTTTAATTGTAAATTTATATATTGAAATATATGAATCATAATTTGATTTTAGAAATAAAAACATTATTTTGGTTTTGCTCAAATACTGTAGCTTCTACTGCGTATAATGATCTATGAGCGGTTACAAAAGGTTCCCATCATGTTTCCAAATTAACAGAAAACTGTCCATTTATATATTGGAATATATGAATAATAATTTGATTTGATTAATAAAAACATTGTTTTGGTTTTGCTCAAATACTGTAGCTTCTACTGCGTATAATGATCTATGACCAGTTACAAAAAGTTCCCCTCATGTTACCAAATTAACAGCAAATTGCTGAACGTCACCTTCAACGTCTCCTGCTCATCAAATTTAACGACCTCAAGAGGAATTCATGTCTCATTTGTGGGTGAGAAAACCACCATGAGAACACGAATATGAAAAACAGTGTGGTGAAGACATCCTTTGAAAAATAGAGCAGTCTTACTACAAATATTGAAATGACAAAGGGTACTTGTCCTTTAAGTGCTTTTCATTTTTTCTAAAATATCATTTCATCAGCATCTGCTTGATATAGTTATTTGTTATTGTATGCAGAACAGTCATAATTTTCATTTGAATTAGTTTTAATTGGACTGCAGTCAAATGAAATGTCAAGTGTTGCAGTTCACATCTGAACACGAGCCAAAAAATGCTGTCGCTTTCTCAAACTTTGAGCGAATTGTGACATTTTTTCATTTCCTTTAAGTCACTTAAACTGTATTGTAGCTGTCCCTAATCTCAATAAACAGACAAGATGCTTTCAGATGGATCTCACTTGTATGCAGCTAAACAAAAGAGGCGCTTCTCGATTGGAGAAACAGCCTGACACCATGGCAGGAAGGATGAGGCTGAACACGCTTCTATCCGTTCTGGAGAATTTAGAGTAGTCCGCTGCACAGCAACATCTTCAAGCAGAAGTGAGAGAGAGAGAGAGAGAGAGAAAGAGAGAGAGAGAAAGAAAAAGAATATCTCATTTGGGTTTTAGTGTGTAAAATATAAAGTTTTGGTGTGGGTGCATTCAACTGGAGGTGGGAGTAAGTTAATCATGTACAGGTCACGAGCATGTCTCAAGTCTAAACCATGAAGTCTCAAGCAAGTTCCAAGTCAATTTTGAAAAAAAATAATATAAAAAAAAAATAGTGAAAAAAATCAAGCAAGTCAAGTCGAGTCGCAATTAATTTTGGACATCAAGGACAGTGCCTCTGGATTGGCAGACTGGGTTGGTGGTCCCCCTTTTTCAAACACTGGACCCAGCTCTACACTGTTGGCAAGACTCTTTATGCAGCGTGGGAATGGGTTGAAATGATCAGCAGCAGATTTTTGGAATTATTTGTCCTTATCATTGGCCACTAGTGCTACATGGCCTCCTTCTAGTTCTACAGTGTCAAGTGCTACACGGGGCTCCTTCTAATTCTAAGGTGTCAAACTTATTTTTAGCGCAGGCCCTAGCATAGTTATAGTTTCTCAGTTAGAGCTATTTCGACCGTGTAACCATATACTGTAAAAGTGTAATACCTCATATTACAAATAAGGCTTTACATGATCGTGACTTTTGGGCCGGATCACCGATCAGGTAGTTTTAAAAAAACAATAAGTGATTACCGATCTGATCTCAAGAAGGAGCAATGAGTCTATTTAAATTACCTGTTTCTTTACTCTATATACTTGTGTACTTCTTCTTTTTCTTTCGGCTTGTCCCGTTAGGGTCGTTGCAGAGTGTCATCTCAGATGTTGTTTGGCACAGTTTTACGCCGGATGCCCTTCCTGACACAACCCCTCTGCATTTTAGCCAGGGAGAGAAGCTTACAGTACCTGGTATTCCCAGGGGGTCTCCCGTCCAAGTACTAACCAGGGCCAAACCCGCTTAGCTTCCAAGATCTGACGAGATCGGGCCTTCTCAGGTTAGTGTGGCCAGAAGGCTATACTTGTGTACGTAATCTTTCAAAAATATATATTTGCAATAAATAATGTATCTTTGTTCCTTTATTTATGCCAGTGAAATATAGTGACATACAAATCAAGGTAATGATCTTCAATTAGATTGCAGTAAGTACGTACAGCAATTCATGTATCTACTTTTTATGACATTTTTGTTTGTTGGTGTACTATGAGATTTTTCAACTGTAAAGTATGTGCCTTGGGTCCAAAAAGTTTGGAATTCACTGCGCCGGTCAATGTCGTGTGTTCAAGAGAACGACAGCAACTTTACAAACAACCGTGAGGTAGCGTTAGCTTTCTAGGCTAAGTAATGCCTTGCGAGTTATATCGCATTTAAAGTACAAGCCATCATTGATCGGATTCGGTGAATTATGAGATCAAAACAGATCAGTAAAAAAAATGTATTGGCCAATCCAATCAGCCTGATCAAATCAGCGTAAAGTACTCCAAATATAAAACAAACTGATGGATAACTAACTTTGAAAGCAGAAGCTAATGAAAACTGTTTAAGTGTAATTCATTTTTATTTTAAAAGGGGAACTAATAACAAAAAAAAAGTGCTTGCAATTCTCATCATTAAAGTTGAAAACAATCTGTGATCTTTGCTTTTTAGCACAAACCATGATTTGCTTTCGCGGGCCACATTAAGTAGTGTGGTGGACCAGATTTGGCTCCGGGGCCTTGATTTTGCCAACCTGTGTTCGAGTTGTAAACAAAATGATCGCTATGTTACATGTTTAAACTGTGCATAATGCTTCAGTGGCTTAAAAATTTAGCTTTATTTTTTTTTCAATCCCAGTAAAGCTCAGTTGGATTTAATTTGAAAGAAAACTGGGTTTGTACTTAATCTTTTATAAATGTCTGTTTGGATGGATGGATGTGATCTGCAAAGCAGGCCTGAGCGAAGGGAACTCCAAGTCCTAGCAGATGGCGCTGTGATGCGGGTGGCCGTGTCCGGTGACCATTGCGCCTGGTGGCCTCCGCCCAGACCAGAGAGCAGATCTGGAGTCGGAGTGGTTCCATACACGAGTCACCGCTGGACAGTCACGGTGTCACCGCTTGTGTCATGTTCAGTACCTGTGACTTGGTCGCCGACTCAGTGTCCCAAATTCGAAGCTGCCCGTCTTTCCATCCTCCACCTGTGGCCATCACGTTGCTCCTCTAAGGGCGCCACCCCATTGCCTGAACACAAACGCGCACGTGTAAACGCGTCTAACTACAGTAATTTCCAGCCTGTAAAGTGCGACGTTTTACACACGCTTTCAACCCAGCGGCGTGGCTAATTTGTGCATTTTTCCCAGCGGCCACAAGGGGGCACTTGAGCGGAAAAGGTAAGATCGAGAAAGATGGAACATATGTGCCGAGGAAGTGACTTACTTGTATGTTTTTTTGTTTTTGTTTTTTTTAAACAGCCCTAGCTAGCGTTAGCGATCTGCTAGCATGTTGCTCCTGTGCTACTACCATGTCTCAGTGATTTAGGAATTTATTTTTTTTTTGACCGGCCCTGTTAGTCCTGTGCTACAGGGTTGCTATTGTATAGCTGCCGCGGCTGTTTTTTTTTTTTGGTTTGTTTTTTTTTTTTACCGGTATGTTTTTTTCTGTTGTTGTTTTTTTTTACTAGCCCTGTTCATGCTACCGTGTTGTTGCTATGTTAAGATGAGCTAAGATATTAAAACTTTGAAAACTCTTTCTTTGTACCGTTTTTCTTTGTAAATATCTTGTGTTTCAATGTGGCTTTCAATGTGGGCACATGCGGTTTTTAAACAGCTGCGGCTTATGTATATACCGAATGGTATTTCCTTTACAAATGTATTGGGTGAGGCTTATAATCGGGTGCGCTCTGTAGGCCGGAAATTACGATAATGCAATCTAACAAAAATACAGTGGTACCTTAATTTACAAGTTGAATTCATTCCGCAAACTAACTTTAATGGTATATCAAATAAATGTGTTCCTATTGAAATGAAATGTTGTTTGGTGTGTGGAAGAGGTATGCGAAAATATTTTGATCTGGATTATTTCCCTTCCTTGTATTATTAACTGTAAACAGTTTAGACATGATTGCCTGTGTGTATACAAACCTCCAAGCTGAACACTCACTAGAGTACATTATATCGAAGTAGTATTTTCTTTAGTGTTGTACTGAGTTGAATGTTTTTGTTCATTTTAACTACATAGGCACTTTGAGAGTTCATACAGTACTTACAGATTAAAAACTGGTTAAATTGTTAAAAATCAGGACTTGTGAACCCAATCACAAACGGCGACACACTTACACCTTGACAGCTCGAGGCTGTGTCATCGTGGCGACCGACCAGTGTGACCCTGTGACGTCACCGTCCCAGATGCAGAGGAGGCCGTCTGCGGAGCCGCTTGCCAGCCACTCCCCTCCGGGGGACCACTGAAGGCTACACAAACCCTCTTTTTGGATCAACGTGCCCACTAAAGGAAATGGAGCCCGTGCGTCATTGTGATGAAGGTGTCCCAAGGAGGACCCACTGCCAAAGAAAAAACAAGCTCCACATCCTGCTACCGGTATAATGTAACTTTTTTTTTTCCCATTCCAATTCATAACTGGTAATAATGATAGCCCAGGGGGGCAGAACCAGCCCGCCACATGATTTTATGAGGCCCGCGAAGGCAAATCATCTGTATCAACTTCCATGATTTTTGTTAAAATCTTTACCAAACTTTCAATCGACATAACTGATAACGTAGAGATATTCCGAGCATTTATGTTACCACACATCGACAACAGCTGATTTCTGATTTCAAAACTAGTTCATGAATTTCATGTGTTGATATGATGAGGCGATGACAGATTTTTGTTGTTTAACAGTCATAACGGCCTTCCGACGGAAACTGTAACTGCAATGTGTGGCCCGTGAAATAAATGAGTTGGACACCCCTGCTGTAGACGAATTAAAAACCATGCATAAGGTCCTACTTATGTTATTTTCTTTATGAAATTGCGAAACGAGAATTGGATGTGACCCTGTGGTGAAGGAAAAAAAATGTCATGACATCCTGGTGGTAAACACTTTGTGGGCTTCCGATAATGTTGAAGAAATGCTGAGACCTGTTGAGAAGTTGTTGTTTGCAGGAAAGAGCTCGAACCACAGAGGGGTGAGAAGGCACGGCCTTCACGTTGTGCCTCCGTTCAACGTCCCACAACTGAGGAGTGAACACAAATTGAGAAATTCTGATTTGACTCGGTTTTACAAGTCCATCTCACATCATCAGCCCCCCATACCTCCACCTCCCCATGCCTGGTCCCGATACTGAGAACATGACCTTCTCCGCTCCAGCGTACGCTCGAGACTGTCCAGCGCTGCTTTTGACCCGTTTCTGGACTCGGGTCCAAGCCGACTCAGCGCAAAGCGAGTTTTCTGAGTTCCAAATGTAAACAGAAGAGTCCAGAGCTAATGCGAGGATCCCATTGCAGCTGTAGTTTAGAAGATGTGTGTCTGTCAGGGTGCAGACAGGAAGTTCAGACGGGTTGGTGAGTCGGTCAGTCAATCTGTCCGTAAAAGCGTAAATACATAAGAAATCATTAGATTCTTACAGCAGTCATTTACGAGTGATGGTGCAGCCAACTTGAGTGCCGAATTTCCTAACGGACTCGCTAGAGATGCGCTCAGGACAGAAAATGGTCGTGGATCCTTGTGGTTTTCTTCTGAGTCTGCATTGAAAAAGATTGGATTCCATACAGTATGTTTAATAATATACTCAAACCTTGTTCGGTTCTGTTAGTGTGCTTCGTCTCAAGGCGAGCAAAACTCCTGTCAGCCTGTACCCGTCGATTGTGTCTCTCCGCATTTATGTTCACTTCAAATCCATCCCTGAAAATAAAGCACAAAAACAAATACATCTGTTTTCTAATTGGGTCACCGAAGGTAGTGCCCCCACTGCCCCCACTTTGCATAATCTATGAACATACCTGTTCGGGCACATCAAACAGAACTGAGTTTCTTCCAGAATTTGAGATGCATTGTCCCTTTAGTGGTTTCTGGATTTGCCCAGAAACGGTGTTGACTCTATAATTTAAAAGCACATTATATAACGGGAAATATTACACTTTCCACACGAAGTCCATGAATTGAACTGGCTTGAGGGGTTAATAGTGGGGGGTGATAATTGCATAAATAGACCATAAGGGTTGGATGAACTCATATACAAGGTTCATCTCAATGCTTGCACAAGCTTCCTTTTGTTAAACTTTGGTGTCAACTAGTGAGACTCTTGTCTTTTGTTTACTTCGTGTGGGGACTTCTGGGTGGGTCTTAGAGGAGGTGGGACGTGCCCGGTCGGGACCCTTAAAATAAATACATTTTTAACATAATCTCCACGGAAAGACCTTTAAGACTCCCTTGGTGTCCATTCTGTGCTGCAGGATGAAGTCGAGAGAGAGAATCCAGCTCCAGCCTCTGACAGGAGACCGTCCAGCTCAAACATGGGCCAAGGGCGCCACCCAGCGGACGAGAGCGTACTCACAGCCGGATTCTCGCGAGTGTGATTGCGGCTGAGCCACGACCTGTTTGTATGACGTCGCGTGGGTGCCGGATTCTCCCTGGAGTCAAATGACTCGTGTTTAAATGCAATTCAATCTCATGGTGGTGTCGTAATGGAAACAATATCCTTTGAAATAATTATGTTTTTGTCCAAACTGGTGAAACACAATGACTTATAATGTCTCAAAAACGTCACAAGCTGCAAATAAAAAAGACAGGTTTAAATTTGTGGACATTACTTAAAATTTGCTAAGTACGTTAAAACACGCGGTTAAATTATGTAAATGCATTTTTATTTTAACTCTCGCCTAGGGGTGAACAAAGGATGGCTCACGGGCCATACAGCCCTTTCCGTTCTTTAATCCAATCCATTTTCTGCTTGAGCCGCTTATCCTCATAAAGGTTTCAGGAGTGCTATCATCAGGCAGGAGGCGGGGTATACGGAGACAGTCACACTCGCAATCACACCTTGGGGCAATTTAGAGTCTCCAATGAATGCATGTATTTAGGAACGTTGGGGGAAACCGGAGTGGTTGGAGAAAACCTACGCAGGCACGGGGAGAACATGCAAACTCCACACCGGCACGACCAGGATTTGAACATCGGGTCTTTGAACTGCGAGGCCAACTCTCTAACCAGCTCCTCCACAAATAACACCGACCCAACCCACCGAGTGTTTATATCACAAAGAGTGCTACAATATGCATTAATAAAGCTATTTCCTCCTAATATTGGTTGATTAAACTGGATTCGTTATTTCGTTTTAAAAATGAAACGTGGTCTTTATGTACAAACGATTGTCCATCAATGCCCTGGCCCGATTCGTGGTTTTGTTGTTTTCTTTCCATCGCGTCTTTGTAATGATCTACTTCCGGTCTTATTTTGATAGGGCACCCTCACTTCTTCGTTCCACTGTTTCCTTCGGGTTTGCGTCTTCCCCCTCCAAGATGGAGGCCTTAGGGGGCTATCCCGTCAAGTATTCCGGGCCCAAAGTGAAAAGGTTGACGGTTCTTTTGAGCATGACAGTCGGGATTGGCTGCTTGTTCCTGCTCCAGACGCAGCTGTTGAAGCCCCGAAAGCCGGCCGACTTTTATTCGTTCGAGGTAAAAGACGCGAAAGGGAGGACGCTCTCTCTGGAGAAGTTCCGAGGAAAAGTAAGTCCACATCATCGAGGATATTTCAAGGAAAACGACCGAGAACACGTCCAAGCAGAGTTTTTTTTTTTTTTTTTTTAACACATTTTTATTTCAAGTCGTGTCTTTACTTGTTTTTTTTTTTTTTTTTTTTAAATAGAGGGCTCTTAAAAAGTTTGGACTCTTCGCAGGCTTCTCTGGTTGTCAACGTGGCGAGCCACAGCGAGCAGACCGAGGCGGCTTACCGGTCCCTCCAGGAGCTCCACAGGGAGCTGGGCACGTCTCACTTCAACGTCCTGGCCTTCCCCTGCGGGCAGTTCGGCGACACCGAGACCGGAACCAGCAGTTACATCGAGGCGTTCGCCAAGTCCACTTACGGGGTCACCTTCCCTTTCTTCGCCAAGATCAAAATAATGGGCTCCGAGGCCGAACCGGCTTTCAAATTCCTCACAGGTAGGAGCACACGAACGCACCACGCCGAGGGTTGTCTATTTTATAGAATCTAAATAAAGAATATATCGTTAAAATGAGCCCTTTCATACATATCCAGTATTAATTAAGGATATACTTGTGCAATATAGTTAGATAAATTGACTGTTTTTGAGGAAAGTTATCATTCCGGACTGTCCCTGAAGGTAAACATGCACCTCACATAGGCAAGACAACGTTCTCTGTAGTGTACTGTACATTGTAACGCAATTTATTCCGACATTCATGAAAGATAAGATGTCAAACCTGCTTAAAGTTATTTAAATGTTGAACCACAGCAAAGAGGAATGTTTTGGAAATGTAGGCTAATACTTATAAGCCCAATTTCTGGAAGACAACTTTTTTTCATACAGCAAAAAGACCTTGGGTTTATTTTTTTTAAAGACATTTATTTGAATTGCAATGAAGAACATGTAAGTAAAACAGTTATAGAAATGTCCAGTTTTGTAGATACTAATATATGAACTCCACTTTGTTCTCTGTACTGAAATGCTAATGAGCTTCCCTCTATTCAGTAGCACATTGGTTGAAATATCATCAGTACATGACACAACACCTAGTTTTTCAAAATCCAATACAAATGCTAGTAGAATTACTGTCTGGGCGCTTACAACATTTCCCGGCGATTATCAACATCAACAGTTCCGTATGATTAAAAGCAGCAAAAATGAGGACTGGTCTGGTCACGGTACTAGTATGTTGGTAATGAACGGGCAAAGTTAAGAAATGTGGCACATATCGTGGTTTCAGCTTGGAGGGTGTTTGGAAGAATTGAGTGGAAGAAAGCATTGATCAGCCAAGGCCTGGTGTATTTTTGTTATTAAAAAATATGAACTTACAGCTAAATACTGTATGTTTTTATAATTTAGTAAGCACACCTTCTTGTGCTGCATTACCATAGATGCTAACCCCAATGTACACCTTCTATAACCCTGAAGCGTATCATATGTTTGGACCGTCGTGAACCAAGGACCCCCATTAGTGTTGTTTGCACACTTCCTTTTATTTCTTTGACAAGATGATTTGTTTTTTTTTTTTTTTCAGATTCTGTGCAGAAAGTTCCCAAGTGGAACTTTTGGAAGTTTCTCGTGAATCCTGAGGGAAAAGTGGTGCGCTTCTGGCGAGCCGATGAGCCCGTGGAGAGCATTCGCCAAGAGGTGGCAGCGATGGTGCGAGAGATCATCCTGAAAAAGCGAGCTGAGCTATGATGGCCTTTTGTTGTTGTTGTTGTTGTTTTTTAGCGTTACTTATTGGACACACCCCGTTACTCTGTCCTATGCCATGAGGATCAGAACTGTCAGGAATGAAATGTTAGGCTACGTCGTGCGTGGTTGAACCATGACTCCAAATAGTGGGATGATCAAACTTTTTGTGTAGCTTGTGACAATGTGTGTGTGTGTGTGTGTGTGTGTGTGGTGTGTGTGTGTGTGTGTGTGTGTGTGTGTGGTGTGTGTGTGTTGTGTGTGTGTGTGTGTGTGTGTGTGCGTGCTAGAGGCCATTGGATTGGATGACATAAAAAAAAAAAAAATTCCTAAACCTGTTGGATCTTAAGCCACTGAAGTGTTACACTTTATGTCCCATGCTCTTAGCTGAACCATCTCACTCAGTGTTGTTGTTTTTTTTTAATTAAAATGTGTTTCTACATTGATGCAAAATCATCTGTGACTTGTATATTCTACATAGTTATATAGATGAATTTATGTGATGGAAGAAGCCCTGAGGTATGTTTTCAGTTGCAGTGTTGCAAACATTTACCACTAAAAATCCCCAACTTCAAACAGCATAATTATGATTCATCACACCAACGATTTCTTTCAGCGTCATCTATGGAATTACGTGAGGCAGTCGTGGAAACATTTAAAAGTCCTACGCTGTATTTACACTTGAAATGTTTACATTGAAATATCCAACTAAAGAATTTTAAATGTTTTCTATTGCTCAAAGATTTTTTTGTCAAAGAGAAGACGTGACAATAGATTTGTGACCGGAAGGCGCCAACGACCACTTGCAACATGAGTCACCTGCCGACACATTTTCCAAAATGAAGGCGATCTGATTTTACTCTGAACTGTCTCAGTCGAATATGAGTAATTTACTAGATATATCACCCAAAACATCCATCCATCATTTTCTTAGCTGCTTATCCTCACGAGGGTCACAGGGAGTGCTGGAGCCTATTCCAGCTGTCAACGGGCAGGAGGCAGGGGACGTGCAGAACTGGTTGCCAGGCCATCGCAGGGCACATGGAGACAGACAACAATCGCACTCACAATCACACTTAGGGGCAATTTAAAGCAGGGGTCACTAACGCAGTGCCCGCAGGCGCATGGTAGCCCGCGAGGACAATTTAAGGCGCCCGCGAAGCATGTTCTAAAAATACCACAGCTTTAAATTTTGAATCTGACTTGCTTATGTTATTTAAATTTTTAAAATACCTGTAATGTCACATCATACAAAAAATGAAAACAAAAATATTTTATGTACGTATGATGAACTATGACTGAAGTTTGCTGCAAACAAGTCATGTAGCCCTTCGTACAATCAGTTCTCCCGAAGTAGCCCTCAGCCTCAAAAAGGTTGATGATCCCTGATTTAGTGTGTCCAATTAATGTTGCATGTTTTTGGGGTGTGGGAGTAAAGCGGAGGACCCGGAGAAAACCCACACAGGCACGGGGAGAACATGCAAATTCCACACAAGCAGGGCCTCACCCAAAACAGTAGGGCCTAATTTAGCAAGGTGGTGACTAAAACCAAATCAGAAAAGGTAAGATCATACTAGATACTGTATTCTGACACCTATCTAGGAAGTTAAAATGGAAGAAGAAATAGACCATCGCTCATATTGTTGTTCATCATAAAGCTGGTTGAATTATCATGTACTTCTACACTAAACTACTCCAACTGAGCCTATATAGTCCTTGCTTTCTCAACAGGTGGCACAATTAATTGCCTTCTCCAAATAATTCCCCATGAAGCTGCAACCATTAACTGGTCTAAAAATAAGTTTCTTTCAGCTTGTCCCGTTAGGGCTTGCCACAGCGTGGCATCTCAGATGAACGCTCATATTTGTTTGGCACAGTTTTTACGCCGGATGCCCTTCCTGACACAACCTCTCTTGGGCAGTCGAGGCTCCAGTGAGATACAAACTCAGGACCCATGGTTTGCCAAACCAATGCTCTCACCACTGAGCTGTGGGGCCTCAACCATAAACGGTTTTAACTCATGGAATTCTGTAGGTCAGTAACGTTGTGTACTGTGTTTTAGAACCATGACAATCAGCGGACTAATGTAAAAATAAGTTGGGCCGATGGTGACCCAGGAGGAAATGGTCCGTCAGTGACAGAATATAATAATGTCCATAGTCGTCATGGTAACATAAAAGCATGGCTTGTTATGTGCTGCTTCTTTGCATAAAAAAACAGCCTATTTCATGAAAGAAATGGCTAATACACCTCAATGTGCTTACACCACTTCACTCTCAAAAGCTTTTTGCCATGGTTACAAAATCGCACGCTGTCTAATTGCAGTGCCGTGTGTACGTTTGCAGTTTTCTTGGACAGTCGTTGGGCAGTTGCAGGTAAGCTGGCACGCAGCAACAAAGCAGCTAACAAGACACTGCCTCACGACCATCCACAGTCGTGAAGACGGGAGCGAGTCTCAGTACTTACCACTGAAGATTTTAAGCAATTTCACAACTTTTTAGGCAGCAGTGCGGTGTGAGCTGGACGAGAAACACCAGCTAACATTGCACTGCCTCCTAACCAGTCGTAAGTCGTGTGTGTCAGCAGCAGTGACGAGTGCAACTGACAGCTGTCAATCAAAGGACAGCCTGCCACGCTGTCACCACCAGCTCAAGCGATTTAAATTTAAAAAAAAAAAGTTTTGCTTTATCTCATCGGATTTTGTCTGGTATATTACCTGGAGAAGATATTTTCTCCTCTTTCTCGCCACGTCTGCATTATTCCTCCGGTCGTACCCTGCACATGCACAGCAAGCACAGAAAATGATCAGTCTTGTATACGAGGAGAAAGAAACAAGTGGGTCAAAAATCATTGCCATTAATGTCTCCATTCTTCAAGCCAAATATTGCTTTTCTTGTGTTCTTGAGGCTACACAGGCAGAATGAACAACAAACGTGATACAAGTACAACAAGATTTGATCTATTCTAGTCTCCAGCACATGCGAAGGTTTGTTTGACAAAAACAAAAAGATAATTTCATTATCGTGTCTTATGCTGCATCTTCTCCTGCTATATATTTGAGTTGTACTTCCTGACTCCATTTTTTAAAAGAATTTTCTCTTATAATGACTCCAAATATATTGTTTATGAACATGAAGTCTATCCAGAAATGCTTTCTTTTTATCACCTCTTCCACGGGACTATACAGTAAAAGAAAATAGTCTTGCACTATTTCTTTTTTTTGTTTGTTCCGCCCACCACCACCGCCCCCCATATTTAAATGTCTCACCCATTAAAAGTGTTTGTCTGCCTTCCAGACTCGTCGTCGTCGTTGTCGTCGTTTCCTAAAAGCACATCTTGTTCGCCCGGTCGTGGAGGATGGCCGCCACCCGTTGGCTCTGCCCCTGTTGTGTGTTGTGTTACCACCTCTCCTGGACACCCGGAGCTCCTAAATATTAACACCCTCCACCCACCCATCACTCCACCCCTCTCCCAGGCGGACAATGCAGCGGGAGGTAACTCGGTGCTTTGTGATTGGCAGTTTTTTTTTTTTTTTTTTTTTTTACATTTTGAAATAAGTGCGCGGTGTCCCGCTCGGTTTCCCTCCGCGTCTTGGTTTCCACTAGTAACACACTTGGACACAACAGTTAAAGAAAAACAGTAACTGTCAGTTGAAAATTTGCACACGCACTTTTTTTTTTATTTTTCAGAAGAGGTCTGTGTTCGCTGGGAAATGCTCACAAGTGTTCGAGATGAGAATTTTTACTTACCCTAATTTCGAAAAGTATTTCTGATTAAGTTAAATATTGACAATTTATGTATAATGCATTTCATAATAATAATAATGCCACGAACTTCAATCTCCATCGGAGCACTATAGTAGCTAACTTTGATTCATATGGCCAGTTTGATCAGTAAACGTATGGTACATTTAAAAAATAAGTAAATTTTAATATTTTGTCTTTCAATTATAGGGGGGGTTGCATACATTTTGTTATTTATCTAAATAGTCATTTTTTTTTCAAATATGTATATATTTATGTATAATTACCATTGTATGCACGAGGTGAAGTAACCAACCATGAAGGTGGAACAATAGCAAGCGGCGGATTGTGGCACCAGGCCGCCTCGTGGCGCGGCTCCGTGGCGCTAAGTGTGCAGAAAGGCGCGCCCCCAAACCCCCCGCCCGCCGTCCCCACTTGCCACCTGCCACCTCCATATGTGCACGCCCGCGGCGTGCACGAGCACGCAGACACGCGTTACCGGGTGTGCGTGTGCTGTTTTTTTTTTTTATTATTATTATTATAAGTCTCCCCCCCACACCTCACCCCCAACCTCCAAGTGTGTTTCTCAAGTGCAGGATTTGTCAGGTCACAGACTGAGTACGTAACTGTTTGTCGGCCAGGTGTGGCGAAGGGTCCAACTGACTTCGAGTAATCCAACATTTGACTGTACAGTATTGTCTAATTTAAAGATCCTGACGGAAGTTTTAATCAGGCGAGGGGCTGGGAAACCCATTTGATTGTTGACGGACATATATAAAACTATCCATTTACGATTCGTTTATAACCATTTATTCAACAAATTATTCAAAATTCATGTTACGATTTCGGTTTTCAATGTGTCAATATTGTTTTTATTTACAATGAATTAATCCATAAATAAGAATGAAGTTTTTTAATGAGGCAAAATGACTGCAAACATTTTTTGTTGCGCTCTAATACTAACTTAAATATAATATTTTGTCCATTAGTCCTTTACTGATTATTGTTGGTTGTACTTGTCATTTTCAATAATCACCATATGACCTGTAGCGAAATGACATAATATAACATTTCATTCAGTTTTGAAAACCCCGTATTCATTAATATGTATTTTGGTTTTTAACACTAATAATTATCATTGCTGATCAAATTTTATGATTGTTTTAATGCATAAATGCTAATATAATAAAATACATATTTAAGAAATAAATAGCATTATTTGTATTTTTACAGCTATAATTACCCATGCAATGTTCTTTGTTGACAGATACTGCAAATCTTAAAATTCGCAATGATGATAATATTTAAAGCATTTTGATGATTTGTGTGGATGTGTTTGGATTTACCAATCATTGTTATTCATTTTAAAAAATTATACTAATTGATAAATAGTAGTACAAAATATGTGGTAGAATTGAATTGGTATTTGCATAATTGTTATTATTTTTGGGGTGGGGTATTTAATTCTAATTGTATTTTTTAAAAATCATTTCCCAGGTCTGGCGCATGGCTCGATGGCTTTCTTTTTTCCTTCCCGCGGAACTCGAGCTCCTTCGCACACCTCCTCGGACGTTTGCTTTGCGTCTCCTTGGAAACCGATTGTGTGGACTGTGAGTAGCTTTTACTTTCCCCTTCCCGCCGTTCGGGCCGAGCTTTAAGCGGACAAACGCCCCGAAACAAAGACCCGTCCCGTCTCTGGCCGCACGGCACGACCCGCAGTCTGTAGCAAACACGTTTGTTTGCTGTCAACAAAGTGGTGCCGGCCTCGAACCTTCCCACTTTTCACTGATGAGCTGCGCCAAATTCTAGTTTATCTTTCAAACCTGCGGTTCGCGGGCCAGCATTGAGCCGTGGGGTAGGGGTGTGGGGCAGTCCGGCCAGTGGAGATGGAGAACACATTCATGCTATATTTCAATAAAAGGAGCAGACAAATATAAAATGGTGTGCTCTGTTTACAGTACAATTCTGCACAAATGTTTCGTTCCTGTGGAAAAGACGTTGAATATTACAAAGTTTTAGTCAAAAGCTTTAGTTAAAAAAAAGGTAGGTCTGTTGGAATTTTTTTTTAGCACTCCCACAACTTAAATTGCTATGTATACATTTAAAACAGATGAATAACAGAATGGTGCACGCTCATGGATTCATAACACTTTTTAGTTCAAAATTCCAGACAGCTCATGATTTGAACATTTGCACAAGATAATGATGAATAAAGGTGAATATTTCCCAAAGTTATTTGAAATTGTTTGACCCAGGACAAGAGGGAAAAAAATTGTAATCGTTGTGTATGGATTTTTAAGCCACAAGCATTGTGGTGGGGACAAATTGAGATCCGATCGGGATGAATGTGGCCCACAAACTAAACTGACTTTGACACCCCAGTGTAGTTCAAAAGTAAATTACTTGTTAATCTGAACCCCCCCCCCAAAAAAAAAAGAAGGGTCTCCAACTAAACTACAATTGTATTCATCTTTCCCACTGAGGTCACGTCGTTCCCAGGGTCAAGCGTCTCATCCTCGTCGAGGCCGACGGGCGTCCCTGACGGCTGCATTGTAAAATTTGAGTTGAGCGTAGTCGAGGGGCCGCGGCGACGCCTTCGGTGACCCAAAGCAAACGATCTCAGTCAGGCGGGGGGAGTTTAAACAGGTGCCTGACCTGAGGTCCGACATTGTCCGCCTCACGTTGACTCACCGTGTCGTGTGTAAAACGCCATCGGAGGGATGCTCAGAGGTCACATTAATTAAGATGGGTTAATTTATTTAAGATTCTTGATAAGCATTTAGATAATAGAGGAACATTCACGTGATTTTGTCACCAACTTTGATACACGCAACACCACCACCACCCTCAAATGTGGCTGGATTCCATGGCCATTTGTTTTGAAATGAAAATCAAATTTGTACTCATGCATCCAGCAAATTTAGATTGTTGTAAGTTGTTTTTTTTTTTTTTAAAGAAATGTTACAACTTACCCCAGGCAAGATTTGAACAACCATTCCTGTGAGCATGACGAATATCGCTAGCTTAGCTTAAATCTAAGAGCTAAAACGTTACCACAAACAGTCTGAATGAAATATACCTAAAGAAACACATCATCAACGTGTTGGAGTAATCCAACTGTAAAGCAGGCGATGGAATCACACAAAAACTTTTTTAAATACCTAAAAATTACGTTTTCCCTCCTCATTTTGCTGCATCTGTTTCATTGGCCTACTTTTTCACATAGACTCAGGACTAAACTAAGGATATACGTATAAGGTGAAACAGGTGATTCCTAACTTGTTCCTGATAAAAACTGACCCATGTTAAAGCTGTATGTACTTCATATATTGAAATGGAATATTATGACCTAAGGGCGGCACAATGGCGCAGCTGAAAATCCTGGGCCTTACAGTTCTGAGGACCCGGGCTCACCCCTCCCTCTATGAAGTTTGCATGTTTTACCGTGCCTGCGTGGGTTTCCTCCGGGCACTCTGGTTTCCTCCTACATCCCAAAAACATGCAACATTAATTGGACACTCTAAATTGCCCCTAGGTGTGATTGTGAGTGTGGCTGTTTGTCTATATGTGCTCAGCAATTGCCTGGCAACCAGTTCAGGGTGTACCCTGTCTCCTGCCCGTTGACAGCTGTGATAGGCTCCAGCTCTCCTGCGACCCTTGTGAGGATAAGCGGCTCACAAAATGGATGGATGGATAATGAACTCAACAGTTTATGCAATATTTTTTGCTTCAAGTCAATGGAGATTGTGCCAATGCAGATAGTATAATACAGAGACAGCTAGAAATGGAGACGGTCACTCCTCAGTAAACTGTAGTAAGATTCGTCTTCACAGAATATAAAGAATATATGCCTAGAAGTATTGTTATATTTGCACTATATTTGCTTGTATGTATCCAAAGACTCAGGAGAGGCTCTCCAATTTCATTGTACAGTTGTATAAAACAATAAAAGGTATTCATTCATTCATTCATTCATTCATTCATTCATATCTTTCTATGTTTGTTGCTCAGCTGTTCATGTTCAAACGCCCATTGTTTAAAGGGTTGTAACACGGAGAAAATGGTGTTTTGGATTATCTATCCAGCCATTTTCTTTGCCACTTATCCTCATGAGGGTTGCAGGGAGTGCTGGACCCGATCGTAGCTGTCAAAGGGCAGGAGGTGGGGTACATCCTGAACTTGTTGCCAGCCAATTGCAGGGCACATAGAGACAAACAGCCACACTTACAATCACACCTCGGGGCAATTTCGAGTGTCCAATTAATGTTGTATATTTTGGGGATGTGGGAGGAAACCAGAGTGCCCATAAAAAAGCCCACACGGGCATGGGGAGAACATGCAAAACTCCACACAGGCAAGGCCATGGTTGAACCCGGGTCCTCAGGACTGTGAGGCCAATGCTTTACCAGCTGACCCACCGTGCCGCCTGTTTTGGTTTGTTTGTTTGCATAAATTTTAGCCATGTGCACGCTACACACAGTTTTGTGTTAAGTGTGACTGTAAACCTCAACTGGGAACGGCATTGAACCGCTTGTGGCTGAAAGAATTGTTCGTCTGAATGATGGGTCGCATCTCGAAGTCGAGTCACCCGTGTCTCAAGGCACCACTGTATGTTCTTTGTGGGGGGCCCGAATAATTCCCACTGCATTCTATTATCATTGTTTAATGCAAAGCTAAAATTGCGGCAAGCGTTCACGGGCCGCCTAAAACGACATGGAGGTCCAAATCTGGCCCTCGCATCTTGAGTTTGACATTCATGCTTTCCTGTTTGTGCACGAGGTTAAAATGTGGAAAAACAAGGACATAAAGAAGGATATCGACCGCAATGCATCATGCCACATGCAGTGGTCTTTCTCAGACCCCACAATCAACGTAGATGACTGAGAGACAAAAGGAAAGGAAGCAAATTCTCCTCAGAGAAGGTCACCGGGTTACATTTGTTTCACTGCTCAAACAACCAAAGTTAGCACACAAATCATTTATTTACATTTCCTAAGTCTCTCGTTTCACAATAAAATCCCGTCCGCCATTCAAGCGGATTCTCCGGACTGCAAAATAACGTTTAAAAAAAAACAAAAACAAAAGAGCAACGCAAACGTCGAGAAAATGATTCGAGATAATTACAATTGGAGGCATGTAAACAGCATCCCAATGTAAACAAATGCGAAGGCAGTGTTGTGTCCGGTGACTGATTAGCTTTCGAGCTACCTGAGGAAGACGTCATGTAATCATTTATCGACATCAGTGGACATTAAAGTTAAGCATTAACGTCATTTTGCCCACGCCAGACTTCCTTTACAGTCCCGCTTTTGTTTGTTTATGTTTTCGGCGCCTTCAGCTGTGGTTGGGAACCCAGCGGAAGCGGTATCCACCCTGTCGGGTGCCCGAGGTGAAGGCCCGGCCTTGAGGGAACACGCGTGTCCTTATTGTGCCGTGCTCTCCCAGAGACGCCCGGAAAGACGACACGTCCTCTTCCTCCTCGGTGGGGCTTTCCTTGCACACGGAGGTCTGCAGGCCAGAGAAGGACCCATACATGGGGACGTACGGGTCCGACTCCTTCGGCGGCGCACAGCCCCCGGCCGTGGCGTGCAGCACGGCGTTGCAGCGTGTGCTGACGTCTCTCAGCATCTCCTCCACACTGTCGGAGGACTCGCATCTGTCGGTCAGTCGCTGCCTCTTGCGGGGGCTCGTGGATGGACCCTCGCCAGGCCTCACCGGCTCGCTGATTTCTGGATCTCTGACTGCCATTAGTTTCTGATAAAGGACACACAAAGACCGGGATGTAAGACCTGGATGCTTCTTCCTTGAAGTATAGCAAATGTGACAAACTAAGGCCCAGGGGCCAGATCTGGACTCCTGCATTGGTCTTTGTGGACCCATTGAAGCAAATCATTGTCTACGTCATAATTCTTGAGAAATGGATCAGTTATTTATATTATTTTCCTCACAGAATTCCATCTTTTCATGAACTGAATAGTTGTGCACCTGTGCCTTGGCATTTGAGTCTAATCTATACTATCAACACAAATAATTCAAAACACTTATATCTAAAACCATCTTTGTCCAATGAAATTAATAAAAAAATGGCATTAATCTATTCTGCCATCTTCAATAAACCAACAAAACATAAAAAAGCACTCTATAATATTGTACTTTATGAAAACCTGCAGTAATGACACAATTAAACAATCTAAAAGAATTAAGTAGTTTGTAGAACATGATTACTTCACTTTTTGTGTCTCCTTTTGGTATTATTAGTATTTTTTTTACAGAGGATTAATAAAATATTCCTGTGAATATTGTTATATTCTCTGTCTGCATGTGTTGCCCAACCATTTGTGTTAAAATATCTTGTGAACAATGATGTTATTCATTCCACCTTCTTTGGCATTTTGGATTGTTTGTTTCCATTCAGGGAAACTTTCCTACAGCAAAGCTATGTGGTATGCAGTTCTCTTTCTTTGATGTTTATTTTGACAGTAACCTTCAACACGGAGTGACATCAAACAGCGTGAAGCCTCTTTTTTTTTCAACTGTGGCTCTACTTTCCCACATGTGAGGGCATTACATCAAGTACGGGTATGTATACTTGAAAAAAAACATTAAAAAAGAAGATCGCTCAAAAACAGGAAACAATGAACCGCAGTACAGCTTTATCATTAAAACCTGTAGCGCCCTCACATGTGGGGAAGGAGAGCCACAGTTGCCGATGCACCTTTCAGTCATTTAGCACATGAGAGACAACACTAAAGTACAAAACACAATGAAAGCTACATACAGTTATTAAAGGTGCATAAATGTATACTGACACTACAATACATATAGTATTTTTTATACATTTTTGGTTTCCCAAAAAAGCTGTTTCAAATGTTTACAAAACATTTAAAGTTTGCTTAAAGCATTTAAATGTGTGTGGATTTTTTATTTTTTTTATTTTTAGGTGGTCTCCATATTGTGGATTTTGACCTATTGGGGCGTACGGTGCCCCTCGTGATAAACGGGGTTTTGCTGTTGTGTACTTTCTTCCAAACATGTCTCACTGACCTCCAGCACCGACGCCAGAAGCTTTGCTCGGCATGCGAGCTGCCTCAGGTGAAGGTTTCTCTCTTCACTTGGGTCATTTTGTCTTCTGGGAAAAGTGTCAGCCGCCTGCTGGAAAACGCGATGTGGTCAAACTTTGATACAAAATGGAAATAGGTTGCACAAAGTCCACTTAAAGCTCATGCAAATGTATTTCCAAATGCCCACTTGTCACATATAGGGAGTTACAGGGATTTAGCCCCCCCAAACAAGCCTGTTGGGCCACGCTACTTTAATGGCACAAATCAAAAATATTATTTTCTCGGGCCGGTGCACGCTGATACAATCACGGTCTGCTAGGACAGCACCTATTTTTGGTGTGCTCACTTAGGTAGTAGCAATGTTAGTCATTTTTAACAGAGGATGAATAAAATATTTCTGTGACTGTTATTATATTGTCCGTCTACATGTAATGCCCAACCATTTGTGTTAAAATATCTTATGAACGACGATGTTATTTATTACTCCAGATAGCAAAGACCTGGATTCCCAACTGAAGTCCACTCACCTCCTGATGAACTTCCATAGCACATCCCATCCTGTCTTGACAGGATCTGATGTCCGTCCAAAGCGGACCATGTTGGGCATGTGCGCAGGAAGAATTGGGAAATGCGATGCCGTCGTCTGGAGAGAAGACATGCTGAGGGGTGAGTGGGGGGATGATGCAGCCCTGAAAGGGGGCCAGCGCCGCAGGGGACAGGCTGTTCTCCAGATTGGCCGACGAATCTGAGAGAACAACAGATGTTGAACGTTACTCCACCGATATTTGTCGTTCTACTCCTTCCATGTTTCTCCACTGATTCAAAGGATTCCAACTTCACTTCAACCAATTCAAACCTGAACCAGGACTTTCCACTTTCCTAAATTGACCAGTTTTCCCAGAGTTCTGCATCTTTCAACTCCAATAAACCTATGTGAGTGTATGACACATCAAAGAGAAAAAAGTTCCCAATATCTACCATTCCAAATTCCTGGACACATCATTCTGAACGTCTTGGGACCTATTCTGCACTTTAAAAAAATTCTCGCATTCCTGAAATTCTAAAATCACTACATTGCACACATTCACAGTAAAATTCCCAAATTTTCCCAACAGAATTCCCAAATTCAAAAGACCACAAATGACCTCGAATTCCAGATGTTTTGACCCATTTATCATCACTTCAGCCTTTCTTGTCTTTGCTCTTACCAGCCATAAAATCCACCGCAAAATTCCCAAAGTCTCGCTCATCTCCATCAGATTCATTCACCTGTTGGGGTGAAGAAAAAAATAAATCAATTTCCTATAAAGAACGTGCATGTGTCAAGTGTGCAACAAGAATAAGTCATGAAATCATCATTTTTCTACCTGAGGGTCCCAGCAGGACCACCAGGTAGGAGCACAACGAGCAATCATGGCTTAGAAGATGCGCGTGATGCGTTCAGGGTAGTAGGACAAAAGTCGACTTGCGGTGGCCTGATTTACACGACGCTATTTGTGCAGGATTCCGGAGCACCTTGTCAAACATTAACAGGCTGCAGATCGGACACCCGATTGTTTTTACCTCTTCTTTAGGTGCAAAACGTGTCATTAACCACGGAGGGGGGTGACGTGGTCATAAAATTGAGATTTCCCTCTTACCTGCGAGCCGAGCGAGTCGCTCTCTCTTGTGGTGCAGTCTTCTAAATCATCCCATGCAATTGTCGGAAAGACTTAGAAATAAAGAGAGATGGGGGGGGGGAGCGTAACAGCCAGTCATGAATTGTTTTATGTGCTCTCATAAAGGGCAAAGTGGTGTTTGCAAAGAGTTAGTTAACCTCGCACACCTTGCTCAATGTTGCAGGGTAGCGGCACATAAACCACGAGCGGACTGCTGCTTCTGGGCACTTTATCCTGCACGGAGTGGGAACATGGAGCGATCGTTTTAATCCGCATCGTTTACGCCACATTTGAAGCAGTGCGTTCCGTACCTTGCGGCCGGGGTGTGGGGCGTCACTGTGAGGTGCGGCACCGCCGCCGATTCTCTCGGCGCGCGTCTTCATCCCTCCCCCTGCCTTTGCAGCCACTTGCGTCTCCTATAAATGTCGCATTCTCCCGGTTCGTGGCGCCGTTTCATACTGCTCGCCCAATCAAATGGACGTATTCGCCCCGGTCTCCGGGGACCAAATTGCGCCCTCGGAGATTGAGAGGCGCAAAAGGGGGCTAACGGTCTTTCTGGGCTGCAGTGAGAAGCGGGAGCGCCAGTGCAGCCGCGGTCGAATCAGCCCGGCCCGCCTTCTCCACTTAATGCCAAACGCAAGCCCTCATAAGTATCCTTTTATTGTCATTTCTACAGCTCATCGGGGGTAACGTTCACTCGGTTCTGCTGCAAACCAAACGACCACTTTGATGAGCGAGAGAGGAGTTCAAGGCCAGTCGAAATGGAAAAGGAAAAGGGCAATTAATGGCGACAGTTCTGCAAACACGCTCGTGACAAATGCCTTTCCACGGGTAAACAAACAAAAACAAAACCAAGTCCAGTTGGAGGCCCTTCACGCTGAATGCACCTGTGTGGGCGACGCCGTGTCAAGCAGGGTCAAGCTGCCACGCGTTATGGATTAGGGAGATAAGGAGCCCCCGTGGGCGCACAGGTCAGCGTGGAAGAATTCCTTTATCGCCAAGATTGACACTTCTGGATAGGTTTCATCTCCCTTTAAATAGTATTTTAACCTAAAATTCGTGCATTTTAAAAATTGATGGTGTGTAGGTAAAAAAAAAAAAAAAAAAAGGAACATTTTAAACCACAATTATTCATTTCATGTTTCTTCAGAGGAACAATATGAAGGGTGAGTGTAGGCCTCCATTGAAATTGTTGAAGACCAAAGAGTTTAGTAGAGTTAACTTGTTAGCCACTCTTATAACACTCTTAAGTGGTTTATTTGCTGTATAGTTGATTTAGTGTAGCCCAATTAAAAAAAAGTTGAATGTTCAATTGATTCTTATTTATAGGCCAACAATTTTTTTCTGTTTAGTCCATTGTTAAAAAAAAATTTGCTTTCTGTACTTTGCTCTGCATCTTCATAGCAGACATCCCAACACGTGAATCATGATAGACATCCATCCATTTTCTTAGCCGCTTATCCTCACAAGGGTCGCGGGGATTGCTGGAGCCTATCCCAGCTGTCAATGGGCAGGAGGCGAGGTACACCCTGAACTGGTTGCCAGCCAATTGCAGGGCACATGAATACAAAAAGCCACACTCACAATTACACAGAGGGGCAATTTAGAGTATGCAATTAATTATAATATATTTTTGGGATGTGGGAGGAAACCGGAGTGCACAGAGAAAACCCACGCAGGAACAGGGAGAGCCTGCAAACTCCACACAGGCGGGGCTGGGATTGAACCCGGGTTCTCAGAACTGTGAGGCCAACACTTTACCATCTGATCCACCGTGCCACCTCATGATAGACAATTTGACTCAAATTAAATCATGTGTCAAAACTACTGAAATACTATCAAACAGTAGGGTTCTCCCAAATTTATTTAGCAAAGGCACATATTTTACATGACACCAATCTCACGGCCACACCAACAGATACAAATGTCACAAAACAACTATAAATACAGAAAATAATAATAATATCCTCTCAAATTGGTCACAGATGTATTTAGTTAGTACGAAATCTGGGCCCGATTAGTTTAGCACAAAGTTATTGTTGTCCTACGGAAGTGTACGTATTTGGAAATGTATCGCTCGGTTTATGGAACAAGCACCTGCTGTTTATTTTGGCATTCAGCTCATTGTTGTTGAACAAAAGTACTGAAACATTGAATTTTTGTACTTGCATTAAAAAGCCTAGAGAAGGTCAGATTAAGTGCCCTGCGACTGGCTGGCGACCAGTTCAGGGTGTAAATCCTCCTTTCCCCCGAAGTTGCCAGGGATAGGCTCCGGCACTCCTGCACTACTTGTAAGGATAAGCGGTTCACCCCTAAAATTTAGAGTGCATTTTAGGAGACAATTTGACACAAATATCGCGACAACATTTTTGTGAGTAAGCTACAAGGGTGGATGCGGTCAAAATTTGCTACGTAAATTCACTTTCAGTTCACATGTCGTTGAGCTGATCCAGGGTCGCCTGGTTGAGAGTAGCGAGCAGTTTCAGGTTGTCTCGGCACTCCCGAGCCAAACTGCCGCGGTTGCTCCCGTTCCGAACCTCCATTACGTCGCCCTTTGATTGGTCCTCCGACCCGCCGCTCACGTGCTCGGCCTGGAGCAGCTCGCGTGCGACGTTCAGGGCGCAGCTGGCGGTCAGAGACGGGGCGTACTTGTTGAAGGCGTAGTCGGCCAGGCTCAGCTCGCACACCTTTTGGGCAAGGCTGCCGCGGCGCCCCTGGGGCCCGGCACCGGCTCCCGTCCGGTTGGCGTGGTAATCCAGGAAAAAGGCCAGGGTGGGCGCGCCCAGGCGGAAATGGAGGCGCAGCAGGATGAGACACTCCAGGTTGCGGAGCTGCTCCTTGGTGAAAGTGTCGCAGCACAAGGACAGGAGGTTGCTGATGCTGGGGGAGCACACCTCCACCTGGGAAACACACATTTCATACATCTCTGAATATACTCTCCTAATATGTTTTTGACACCAAATGGTGTTGAAATGCAGCTCGGTGGATAAACTCATAAATCGTTGGCCTCACAGTTCCGAGGTCCGAGGTTCAATTCCGGCCCCACCTGTGTGGAGTTTCCATGTTCTCCCCGTGTCTGCGTGACTTTTGTCCGGGTACTACGGGTTTCCTCCCACATCCCAAAAACATGCAACATTAATCTGACACTCTAAATTGCTCCTAGGTGTGAGTGTGGCGGTTTGTCTCTATGTGCCCTGCGATTGGCTGGCAACCAGTTCAGAGTGTACCCCGCCTCTTGCCCGATGACAGCTGGGATAGGTTCTAGCACTCCCCGCGACCCTCGTGAGGATAAGCGGGAAATAAAATGGATGGATGGTGTTGAAATACATGGACGGTTGACCATTTAACTCAACGAGTCTTTCATCACTAGAGGGAGCCCACGGGCACCTGGTGATGCCATATTTTTCAGAATCACTGTTCTGTGCTTATCGTTATTAGGGGTTATCTCTTGCATATTTTCGATTTTTTTTTTGTGTCCATTCTTGCGACTTCCCTAAAAAAGGAGGTAAGAATGTGACAAAAAAAGCTAAGAATGTGGTCAGTGAAGTAAGCTGTGACAAAATCTTAACTTCCTTTTACATTGTATGGCAAAAATGAAGTGTAGATTCATTTTGCATTGTACTTTTGTAATTCTTCATCGCAGTTATGAGTGATTTTACATTTTATAACAGGGACGAATCGATTGGTACATTTTACAACAGTTACAAATATGAACACGATATTTCACTTTATGAAGGGGGATAATTTGAATTTCTACAATTTGCTATAGGTTCAAATTGAAGGTTCAGACTCAATAGGTGGGGATTTGCGATTGTTTTTGGTATTTTTGCAAGCATTTTCAAAATCCTTTAGTTTAAACCCACTTGTGCGTTCCTACAGTTCCTAACCTTTTTGCTGGCGAGCAGCAACGACGTGACACCCAGAAGTTGGAAGCAGTCGGCGGCCACTGGCGTGCATGCCAGGAACCTGTCCATGATGTTCACGGTCAAGCAGCAGCACTCAAAGGACAAACGGAGGTGTTTGTGCACTGGGATGAGCCAGCTGACCAGCTCACAGCGCGCCTGGGCCGTCACCTATATGGACAAGTAATCATCTTGATTTACACAACCAGGATCCAGTTCCAAACAACATATATGAACTTATTTAGTGGATAGTAGTCATTCCCAAAAAAAAAAGAGGACATTTTTCATTACCACTTTCCCCCATTTCATTTGAAATAGTCAATGCACAAAATACTGAAACATGCACTAATTCTGTACATATACTTCATCTGGATATAAAGTTATCGTAGTTGAAATAAAAGTGACTCCCACACATTATTATGAAATACCTAATAACTACTGAACAGCCTCTTACAATCTGGATTTTGGCCTGTTTTTCTGCCGCTCCCCCCCCCAACACACTTGAAATATGACAGATAAAACATTTTTATATGATTTTGATGTCTTTCTAAAAGTTTTATCAGGCATATTTTAAATAGTATCAACTTTGGACGGACTTTGTATCCCAACAAAAACACAAACCTGGTACAATAATCTTTATAGACATCTAGAGGAAGAGACTAAAAAGTGTGTAAACGTGCTCTGGCAGAAATTACATCATGAAGCCTCTTGCTGATCTGACCACGGGTAGACCTGACCAGCAGGTAAGTCCTCTTTGTGTATATCCTGCTAAAATAAATCTACAGAAATTCTATAGAAATCTATAGAAATTCTATAGAAATCTATAGAATTCTCTAAAATTTGTACAGAACAACTTGTTCTCTAGAAGTTTGGCTGTGATTTTCTAAAGAATTTATACAGAACAATAGAATTTCTGCAGAAATTCTATAGGACTTGGGTCCTAAGTTTCTCTAGTTCTTTAGAAATGTTCAATAGAAAATTTTTAACAGGGTATTTTTTTTCCCAATGTTTTCAGCTTAATGAAATGTGGCACTCAAAAGCAACACAGCCTTGTTATTCACATTATCAGATAAAGACAAATACCATTCCTCTTCCAATGTTTTTGATTTAGTTTTTGAGTTACAAAAGAAGCTGAGACGGCATCGATTTGCAATTTTGTGACTTGAGTTAGGAACAGCCCAGCCCGGCTGATTTGAGCCTACTTGGGACTGGAGAGCAAGGCTTTGGCACGGGTAAAACAGCGCCTCCCTCTCCCTCTGGATCCTGTAGCCGACGTCGCCGTACTGGAGGTACCAAGTAAAAGCGTGTCCAGCCGGGTCGACCTCCGGTTCCTCCGCACCCAGAGGCAACGGGGCTTCCCAGGTAGGAGGAGGAGGAGGAGGGGAAGCTGCAAAGTCCTCTTCGAAACCAGAGTCGCTCAATCTGGACACAAGTTTCTGCTTGCGGTACCGCTCTACCCGCACGGATCCACGGCCACATCCTCCCCGCTTCATCAGCACCATCTCCGGCGTGCGACAAACGGACCACAGCCCAGACTGAAGCCGGAGTTTACCCAGTGGAAGGTATGGTGGGGCGGGAGCTCACACTTTCCCGGGGGCTTCCCCGCTTCGCTCGCCTCGTTGCCATGCCAACGAGAGCCGGACCAAAACAGTCCAACCTGCCTCCTTGGAACTGGGAATTCTCCACACATCTGCACCATATGTCAAACACTTAACCAGTTAAGCCAGCATGCGTGGAAAAAAAAATACTGGGGGGGTTGGTTTAACTTAAAAAAAAAATCAATCGAAAGCAAATCTAAAGCAAGGGTCACGTTGATATTAATTCCGAATGTTTATGTTTTCAAATTGAAATATTGCCTCCTATCGTTTTTATCGATCTTTCAAAATCGACAGTGTTAGGGTGTTTTTATGATGTAATGTTTATGAAGAAACGAAACCGTGTGTTGTTTTTCCTTTTTTTGGCTGCGGTGGGCGGAACACGAAAGCTGCCTAGCCGCTACGAACTACACAAGCGGCGGTACACTTTCGAAACTCAATGCAAGAGTGGCGTTTAAAAAAAAAAAGATTTTAAACAAAAAAAACCGCCTGGCTGACGATGTCCTATGTCCACATTTTAAAGGTATGAAACTGTCCTTCGTACATACAAAGTAATAGCGTGTTGTATTCTACTGTCGTTGGTGTACTTACGATCGGAATTGTTGAAGAAAACAAAAACAAAAACGGGGCAAAACCTTAGCTAGCATTAGCTGCTAAGGGGCTAGGGAGGCTACACGGCTAACAGCAGTGTTAACCTTGTTCGCCGATGGAACTCTGTTTCAGTTTGCTTTATTTGTTTGTTTCCATGCACAACTAGCGAGATTGTAACCCGTCAACTCCTGAAAGAGAAGGCTAAAGTCATAAGTTGAAGCGCTGCGCACACGTTAGCGTGCTAGTCCATGCTAACGCCATGACATAACAATCTCGTAGGTAGAAGTAGGCAAAGGGAGCTTGGACTCTTGGCTGAGGCTGCATTTTTTTTTCAACGTCAACCCCTCGAACCCCTTTATTTGTAATGTTACTGTGGGAGCTCAAAATGACAGTTAAACACAAGATTTACTGAAATCCAACAAGCAGCACAGCTTGAAACACGCGTCAAACTTGTTGACAGCACAGTCGACATTGGTGCAGGTTATAATGGCGAAACCACGAATGTATAATCACTACAGATGTAAAGATAACTAGCACAACCCACGATGCGGTATTTACCTTAATTATAAGTGCACGATTCGGTTCATATTGCCTACACCAAGGGAGCAAAAAGGAAAACAGCTTTTTTTTGGTGTGTAAACAGGGGTAGATTGAATTACATTTTAACTTGAAACATCAAGAGCTTTATCAAATTATTTTTAGGAACGTGCAAACAAATAATTTGGCCTCTTTTTACGAAATGAAGGATGCAGATACCTGTAAGCAAATGTAAGGAACTTTTTGAGTGTTATGAAAATAGCACCATTTCACAACAATGAATTTCTGTCAAGGTACTGAATCCGTTTGCAATGAACTCTTCAACCTGAGTACAATGCACCAAGAAGTTTGTCAATTTACTATTGGTTCCAGAGTTCTTTTTGTGCGTATCTTTGTAGAATGGCTGCTTTAATCTAAGAACAGCATCCCACAACAATGCGTCACGATTGCAGACAGAAATGTTCGTTTCAATGTATCGCTAGCTTGTTGCCACTAACACCGATTATGTTGAACTAAACTTTCAGCATCTTCACAACATTGGGGGTATAGACCGTTCATGTTTATTTCTTGACAGACCAGTGCATTTAACTTTTCTTCAGATAAAGTTTGCCAGATCAAGAAATTTTATTGATGAAAAATTTTAAATACCGTTTTATATCATGTTCTACTAATATCAGTTGAAATTGGAAATTAACATTTCTGAGTTTAAAATTTTTGTTTTCCAGATTAGTTATGTTTTTGTGTATTTCATTTTTAATTTACAGTTATATTAATCCCTTAAGTTATTTTAAGGTCTTGAGATCTCTAATCACAACCGCAACTTTATCTGCGAGGATGACTGACCACACCCGGACATTTTTCAAATGTGAGTGACTGATATATGTGCATAAATGTGAGGGGTGGAGGAGGAAGAGTGAAGCTCCAGGGAGAAGAGATTTCGAGGGTGGATGACTTCAAATACTTGGGGTCAACAATACAGAGCAATGGAGAGTGTGGTAAGGAAGTGAAGAAACGGCTCCAAGCAGGTTGGAACTGTTGGCGGAAGGGGTCTGGTATTCTATGTGACAGAAGCGTTTCCGCCAGGATGAAGGGCAAAGTTTATAAAACAGTGGTGAGGTCGGCCATGATGTACGGATTAGAGACGGTGGCACTGAAGAGACAACAGGAAGCAGAACTGCAGGTAGCAGAAATGAAGATGCTGAGGTTCTCGCTTGGAGTGAACAGGTTGGATAGGATTAGAAATTAGCTCATTAGAGGGACAGCCAATGTTGGATGTTTTGGAGACAAGGTTAGAGAGAGCAGACTTCGATGGTTTGGACATGTTCAGAGGCGAGAGAGTGAGTACATTGGTAGCAGGGTGCTGAGGATGGACCTGCCAGGCAAAAGAGCCAGAGGAAGACCAAAGAAAAGGTTGATGGATGTTGTGAGGGAGGACATGAGGACAGTGGGTGTTAGAGAGGAAGATGCACGAGATAGGCTTAGATGGAAAAAAATGACACGCTGTGGTGACCCCTAACGGGACAAGCCGAAAGGAAAAGAAGAAGAATGACGTCAAGCTGTAACGATTAATTGAAGAACACGATCGCAAAAAAGGTCTCAGCGAAATCTTGACCTCAAAGCTTCCCAGAGTTTATTTTTTGACACCAACTAATGTTCCTGTGGTTGCACACACCACTTAGTGAAGAAAATAAACGTGATGGCGAGGCAGGAAGAAAGTTTTGTAAAAACCTGAGAATGTCCAAAGTTTGGGATCATTTCACACTAGAATAAATTAAGTTGAAGTGTGGAAGAAAATGCCTGCACTTCACATAGATACATATAATAATCCAAAAACAATTGTTGTCCGACTACTCTATTGTAAAGATATTCACTTGCTGTTGCTCTAGAAAACATACTGCCACGGAAGGGAATTACCATGTACATTTTGATTGAACCTTTCAATGCTTTGCAGTTTTAGCATTGAGCACATCATGGAGAACTCCGACAGGCCCAACCGGACAAGGCCAGGTAGCTGGGGGGCACCTGCAGACAGCTGGAGGAGCCAGGACCAGAGTAGAGGACACACCTACAGAATGGATGGAGCTCAGCAAGGCAGAAAAAGCCAGGGAGGTCCATACCGGGCCAGCCCCAAGAGGGGGGGACTCGGACCCCTGGCTTATTCCCCTGGAGCCTTCCGAGGTGGTCACAGCCCCTTGCAGCGGGAAGATCTACATCGGTTCTGGAGCCCCGAAAACTGTGGCCCGCTTCGAGACGATAACTGGAGAGAGTATATGCAACAACAATGGGGCAAGAGTATCCGTGATGGGGGACTACATGAAGACAGGGATCAGTGGAGGAGGGATACCGCTGATGGAAATGTTCCTAATGCAGGTGGGACTTTGTGCTTTGCTTAACATGCAAATTAGGCTTTGGATTTGTCACTTTTATTTCTCAGTGTGGCACCCGAACCACCAAATAAGGAAATCTGGAGGTTTCCTCTTGACCAGAGGTGGGCAAACGTTTGCACTCAACTCCCACATTTGAATTTTAGAACGGACAGATGGCCTAGCTAAATTTGTATTTGACATTCTGATGTTTTAATTTTAGAATATATACTGTATATTTTTTAATACAAAAAAACAAATCATGTATAAAATTATAGTCACTGATTTTGTTGCTTGCATTGTAGGTTCAGTTCTTATTCATTGACCGGTGACTGGCAGAGCAGCGATATATAGAAAATGAATTCATTGATAGATGGATGTAAAATAGTTTGTTTTACTTGTATTCACAAAAAAATAATAAAATAAAATCATTCAAATTTATATGTAAAATTATTTTACAAATTTTATTTAAAAAAAAAATAATTCACTAAATATTAGATGTAGTAAAACCACTTTATTTCAAAAACACATTTACAGCAACAGATATTGCAGGAATGTTGCGAATGTAAATCCTTGGTGGTACAATATGTCGCTCGGGAGCCATGCTTTGCTCACCTCTATGGTCAACAATTGTCTAAATTGGAAAAACCCCTCCCCGGACCCAAACTTCAAAAACGTAATGCACTGCCTTCATTTATTTTTTTTTCTTTTGCATCTCATTGTCCTTTTTCTTTTGTTCCCAAAGCAAGAAGACATAGGCCAAGGAACAAGGGCAGAAATTTTGCTGAAGAGGACCGGGACCTCGCAAGTGAAGAGTCCTCACTCTCAGCGAAAGATCTGCACATTCTGCGACAAGCCGAGAGGCGTCTAAGTAAAGATGACATACACGCTCTCAAAAAGGTATCTACATGCACACTTTGTACTGACTTCAGCAATCTACTGAATCTTCTTTTAAAAGTGTGGCATACTTAGTTGAATTTAATGTCCTTAATAGACAGACTACAAATTTGAGTGTTTCATTCTTGTGTACATTCAAATCAAAAAAATTATTGAGGATCCCTGAACCCTAATATTGTGCAGTATTTCTTTGTGTGTGTAAGTGAATGAATTCATTTTTTTTGTTCGTTATCCTAACTTACTAACCAAAAAACAGTGACTCTGTCTTTGATGTTTTTGCAATTCGTGGCAGCTGTTGTTTTGTTCTCACAGTTGTCAACCATCTTTGCTTGCTTCCATGAACCAGAAGTCCAACAGCAAGCCCAATGCCGTTTACACCTGCGCCCTCTGCGACGTCCTCCTAGACTCTGTGTCCGACGCCAACAGGCATATCCGAGACAAGCGTCACAAGCGAAGGCTCAGGGTGAGGGCGACTAGCCACCGTTTGCGATATCGCCCGTGTTAGCCAAGTCCCTGCCGCGGCAGTAAAAATTCGCGCATCTGCCTTTTGTCGTTTATGAACTGGATGTGGATGTTGTTTGTGTCTCTAGGAGAAGAAAGAGCACGAGATGCTGACTGAAATCCCGCCTCCTGGCCCTGAACATGTTAATGCATTGACTGTCGCTTTAGAGGCTGTCATCCGCGAGCATGGAATGGATGACAGCGATATAGAGAAGAGACGCTATGTTGTGTCCATCATGCAAGACCTGCTCCTGTCCGTCCTGCCCGGTGAGGATCCTCACAGTACTAAACATTTATTGTATTCATTATATAGTGACCCCCTGAGAAGTAGGGACACAAAGCGTGAAAAAAAGTGTGTGTAATTGATGGCCTTCTGAATTTTTTAGAATTGGCCATATTAATCATTTCAAGTGTAAATATATCAGACTATGAACGCGAAACAGTTTAAATATTTCAAATTTGCGACGTAAGATTACTCTAAAAAATAAAAAAAAAACAACCTGCACCTGATAAAGGTGTACATGCACGTTATCCTGTAGTTCTACTTAGCTGTGCATTTTACAACTTCTCTGAACTCTTCACTCTTCATTCATAATTTTTTGCTGTATGAGCTGATTTTTACCTTCTTGTAAGCACACCAAATTGTCTTGTGTACAAATGGGGTGCCCCAAAGAAAGTTATATTGCCTTCCACATGCAGTGAATAGTCTGTAACTTCTTCTGACAACCCAGACTAAACACCTTCCCAACATACAAAGCTTGTCTCTCATTTGAGATGAATCATTTGAACATACCTACTAGACATGTTCCTATTTTAAGGTAGCATTTCAGAATTATCACAAAAAGAGCGAATATCTGCAGAGAGGTTCCGCTGAAAAAATGTGAGTTCATGAATAGTGTACCACAAATACGCGATGATTACTGTAATTGTACAGTTATTCATGTGGGCTAGGCTTGAATAGCAAAAATCGAAGTATCTACCCCTCCCTCTGCTCCCAAGTTAGACTCCATAAAAGAAAAAAGCAAATTGTTGAACTGTGATTAAGCAAGGGGGCTCTTTGTAAATTATGTACAGCATATCGTTTGTCATTGACGGTTAATCGTGTTACTTGTCTGCCAAATCTATAGAGATCAGGCTGAGGTTGTATGGATCATCTTGCACAAAATTTGGATTCAAGGATTCTGATGTCAACATCGACATTCAGTATCCAGCACATGTGAGTAGCCCAGCGCCAACACTCACGTGCTCCCGAGAAAGTGGCATTTGCAGAACGCACTATATTCACATGCTCTCTTTTTATATTGTATCTATGTTGTGTAAAGGCTTTGAAATGGAATGTATTCACAGATGCATCAGCCAGATGTCTTGTTGTCAGTCAAGGAGTGCCTCGCTGTGAGCCGTGAGTCACCGTTTTCTATCTTTGACCATAAATAATGATTATGGTGTCTATTCATGGATTTTATTGGTCTGTCCTTAGCTCTTTTTGTCGATCTTGAAGCTGATTTTCATGCTCGCGTACCTGTAGTCATCTGCAAAGAAAAGAAGAGGTGTGTACCCCTGCTCGCTGCGTAGTCATCAAATGTGTGGCAGTTATAAAATTATTTATATGCAACAACTTGCACAATAGAAGCAAGCCAAATGACTCCGCATTGTCAGTAAACAAAGTGTTTTGTTTTTTTTCCACAGTGGTCTTCTCTGCAAAGTGAGTGCAGGGAATGAAAACGCATTCCAAACCACTTCTTATCTAGCATCCCTTGCCATGCAGGAGCATCTCCTTCCTCCGCTGGTTCTTGGACTGCGACATTGGGCTAAGGTACAGCTGTTTACGAATGGTCTCTTAACAAAATAAGAGGCCTAAGTAGTCCATGTCCTGCTTTTGTTTATCTTCTAGATTTGTCAAGTAGACCGTGCAGAAGAGGGTGGACTACCGCCATATGTCTTCGCCCTCATGGTCATCTACTTTTTACAGCAGCGCAAGGAGCCACTCTTGCCAACGTATCTGAACCAAGCGGTTTGTAGTTCATTTTGAGCTCGATGATCTTTTCACACCCGATTGTAATTGTCCCATATTTTATTTTTTTTTTAGATAAAGACCTTTTCCCTCAGTAAGCTTTCGGACTTCAACCTCACGTGTGTCGAGGATGGACACTTGCATTGGACTTGCAGTTCTTCAGCCAAAGACACAACACAGCCACAAGACAACATAAGGGGAAAGGTAACCATTAGAACCCAATAGGTACTTTTCACTTGATTTTGTTTACGACGCCTATTGGACGACAAAACTACAATACAACTCAAGTTTTTTAGTGATTTGTTTGTGAATATTGGCTTGCTTATAAGCGTGTTACGGCCTTTTCATCATGGTACTTCATTGTGTGGCTTATGGTTGTAAGAACGGACAGAAAAAGGGGTCTGGCACTTCAGGCATTGTTTACCTTTTGCTTGGCATTCAGCTAATTTACTGGGGTATCCTCCACACTTGTTACATATCTTTACGGAGGTCTTTGGGCTGTCAATATGCCTACTAACACCCGCAGTGAAACTTTGCTTTCCAGGTTTGCGGTGGCTAACGTGAACCTCGTGGTTGTCGCTAGCCATAGCCTTTAGCTGCACCTTTGCTAACTCGTGGGAGCGGGCTCTGCCGAAAGCTTTTTTAGAGCGTGAGCGCTGGGCCCCTGGCTGAGTAACTTTTCACGTGCACACGGTGAGTTGGTTGCGAAAAGTATACGCTCTCTGACCATCTCATCGCTTTTTATGTAGTTATAGTTTTTAAGCAACAGGTTGAGTTCTGTCACAAAGTGCTTAAATGACTCACAATTACTTTGTGCCTTCTCGTGAAACTTGTATCTCGCAAATATGGGGATTGTTTTCGGAGTGAGGTAATCAGATAATTTTTCAGAATAAGTTTTTAGCAACTAATCTTTGTCTCCGGTCAGTGTCCACATATTGCAGACATCCCGTCATTTATCTCCGATCCACAGCAGGAGGAGCTTTTGCTCTTCAGCTTTGTTTTTAAGTGGTCCTGTGAACATGAGTTCGGCCTGTTGCTTGAATCTCCGCCATGCATCTGGTAAATTGGATGAGTCCCAGTCCATCCTCGGGCTTGGAACACCGAACGTACGCCTACATCGTGGTCAATTCGTTGTCGTCGTCTTCGTTCGCCCCCCCAAACACGCCTCCCGCAAGTCCATAGTTATACTGCCGTCTGTCCAACACCATGTTATCATCTTCCTGTCGTGGTATTGAATAACGTAGATGTGAGTCCAACTGTATTTTTTAACGTGTGTGTGATATTTATTTCGCTTTTCCTCCCCACCAACCTCTCTAGCTCACTTCTTCCTTATCGTCCTGTCTCGTCTTACCCCGCTGTAACTATAGCCAAAGCATTAAGTATACACTTATCGCTTCCTAGCCATGATGTATAGACAGAATCTTGACGTCCAAAATGGCGTTGTAAACAAAAAACATGTATTCGGCGTGACGTCAATGAAAACTATCTATTGCCCTATCCAGCCATGAAAATTTAACATGACTTTCTTCTAACATTTTCACTTCTTTATGTTTCAGGTTCCACTGGTTTTCCAGAGCCCTCACCCCAATCTGGAGGTCGGCCTTCTCTGGGTTGAAATTCTCCGCTTTTATTCCCTGGAGTTTAACATGGCTGACAATGTCATCAGTGTACGAACCAGCGCCGTTCTCTCGCGGGAGTTAAAAGACTGGCCCAAGAAACGGATCGCTGTGGAGGGTAAGCAAGATGCTGGATTTTCATTATGTACGTGAGAGCGCCACTTATTTCCATTTCTGTCGCTTTTAGACCCTTTTGCTGTAAAGAGGAATGTGGCGCGCACTGTTAACAGCCAACAAATGTTTGACTACTTCCTCCATTGCCTCAAAACAACATACAAGTATTTTGCACTGCCACTCAATACGGCGGCTGCCAATCACAAGACATCAGTTCAAAGAGCAAAGGAGTCATGTGAAGGGGAGGCGGGCCTGTCGGAGTTGAGTCAACTGAGCATTCATTCGCAAAGTAAATGTAACGAAAATGGCCCTGAAGACTGTGATTGCATCATTGAGGAAGAGGAGGAAATTGAGGAAGGCAGTGAGTCTGACGGGGAGAAGGAAAAGGTGGACTTTGGGAAAAGCAGCTACTCTGAGGAAGAGGAGGACGAAGACGCTGTTGCCCATGGCAGACGTCACTTGGACAGCTTTACGACAGAGGATGAGGAGATTTTCCCTGTGGATGAAATCTCCGGGGAGGAGCTTTTGTCTGATGAAGAACCTCCGGATTTGGACACACCTAATTCAAATGAGGAAGAGGAGGAGGAATTGGCACCTTCTGTCCCATTACCTCCATCTTTAATGGACAGTGTTGAAAATGAGCTCTCAGAAAGTAAAAAACAAATGACCAAAAGGTCATATCAGTTTACCAAGCAAGCTTTCACCAGAGGAAAGGTAGGCTTTTTTTTTTTTTTTTTTTTACTTAAAAAACTTCAAGTATTAAAATTGAGGTGACAAAAAGCCAAAGACTTTTTCACTATGACGTCATATGCACAAAATGGGAGCTTTCCACTTGTAGACAAAGATCTAATGGTCATTTGATCAAGGTGTAAAACAAATGAGAAAACAGGAAATGGCCTGAATGATGATTTTCATGTAATTTGGGTAGTTTTCTTGCTTTTCAAAATAATCCACATTGGGAAGCGTTTTGACGATTAAACACAGATATATTCTTATCATAAAACAGTAAACAGTAAAACAGTTTTGGGTTAACTAAAACTAGTAACTCCAGGAAAAAAAATGGGTGTACCTATAGTTTTGTAAATCCTGGACGACCGCCAGGGATGGTACCTCAAAGAATGGATGTTCGCCCTTGGGGGTGCGCAGGTCAACATTTTAAGTTATATTTGACCGCCTTAGCATGAATAGGTGTGTGACATTGGAAACCAAGCCATGAATGTTCTTGCAAAAGCATGAGGGTTCCGAGGGAAAGAAAATCAGGCCATATGAGATTCTTCATCTTTAACTACTGGCGGTCATATGAGATTCTTCATCTTTAATTGTCATTCCATCCCTCCTGTCTGCCAGAGGAGGTGATTCAAGTCACAACAAAATTATGAGCAACCCACAGACTATTACAAAGACCCCCACTGGAAGAACAACTTTGGTGTAAAGTGCCCTCAAATGTATTAGAGACCCTGTGGAATCTAGCAAAGGTGGAGCTCACTTTTTATTTTCAGTATGACAGTGAATTTTCAATACAACCTTAGTGTGCATGAGCATCATGTCCTGCACAGTTTATGCGTCTACGACACTAGAGCGTAGAGCCCCATCAGGTTCCATGATTAGGGACGCTACAGCAGGTTTCCCTCAGGGCGTGAGAGCAGACATGTTCTGCATGGATGCAAGAAGCCTACCTCAGATGTTGGCCTGGAAATCACATTTGTGTTCGACCAGCCTGGGTGTAGTTCCACAATACATTGTTTGGAGGGAGGGACCAAAAAATTGAAGCAGTTGATCTTCAGGCCATGAAAAAATGCGTGAGACCTCATGGACTTAATCACGGGTACAGGCAACTCCAAACGAGTATGAGGCACTCCTAAGGATGTAGCTACACTGTCCTGATCATCCCTCTGAGAGCAGGTGGTGTTATAATCTGAAGCCACCAAGTGCACACCGAAGCATCTTTACAATGGTGTTCAGTGTCATGAATATGCAGATCAGAAGCTGCCACATGGAAAGGGAATCTTTCTTGTAAAAAGAAGCCACCTGGCACAGAACTTTGTCTTTGTTGCAAACCTTGGCTCTCAAGGACTCAAGGAGACATCAATCTACTTTCATTTCCAGACTGGTAGTGAATAAACGGGGCAGAACATAGGGAGTAAGGTGTAATGCTGCAGGCATCTTGCTTCAAATCTTTCTTACGGTGGTCGATTCCCTTTCATGCAAGATGTAAATCATGGCTGACACCCACCGTAAACAGCACTATACAAGCTCTGTAGCACGTCTCCATCATAATGCTAATGAAATGCTGATGGTTCAGCTCAAGCAAGAAAATGCCACAAGCTGTCTTTCCAGTTGAGGAGCAAAAAACAAAATGATCTGTAAACTCCACTGGTGGTTGAAATATCAGAAGCAAACCACCACGTCGGGCTGGAAACACAACTTGTAGTCGAAATATCAGAAGCCAACGCCCATGAAGAGCTGGGCACGGCACAGGCGGTTGAATACATCGCCAGTAAGCCATCTTTAGCTTGGCCAAACATAGGCAAAGCTGGAAAATCAAATATTGGCAGCCATTGGACAGTATAGCTCCACCCTTGAGACAGTGGCCGCTTTAAAGGTAAACGTAAATGGGCAGCTGGCACAATGCAGCAATCACAAAACGAGCCAAACAGTGTTACCTTTGTAGTGGGCCTCAGTGCTTCAGAATTCAGAATTTAAAGATGCTAACCGGCGGTAAGCGGTAACGACCGGAACAATTGTCAGACTTGACACTTCACCAACATCCGAATTGATTCGGGTAGAGGCCAAACTGAAAGTGCAGCCCAAGCAGCCCTTCAGGGATGAGACACGCTTGCTGTCCTCCGGCCGGACAACCAATCCACAGCCAGGTCCCGAAATGAAAAGATAAGTAACGGAAAAAGCAGCTAATGCATTAAGTCACAATCACACTTATTCAGCGCAGGCCCAAAAAGTTAAAATGGTTAACATTACTGTCTGCCCTTGGCAATTTCTCTTCTGGCACCTGGAAGTAGTATTTTTTGTTTACAAAAATTACAGAAAGCTTCGTCAAAGTTATTTTTGTGCACTTCCTGCTAAACTTTCCCCTTCCATCCCGCATAGTCTCACACAGTTGTGTGCAGCTTGTGCAAACGCGATGGCCACTTGAAGAAAGATTGTCCAGAGGATTTCAAGAAAGTGGAGTTGCAACCTTTGCCCCCAATGACACCGGACTTCCTCAATGTGCTTGACCAAGTCTGTGAGCAGTGTTTTGGTGAGTTGTTGTAAAAAAAAAAAAAAAAAAAAAAGAAGTTTTCATAAGTGTTCATTTTTTCGTTGTTCAAGACCTCACACATGTTATAAAAAAAAAAAAAAAAAATCAGCGTGGACGTATGTATTGAACTTATGTGGTGTACTTGATGATCAACACAGCACACTTCTGTCCTAATTTACTTCTGTTATCAGGCTCCAGTTCACAGCACAGAAAAGCGAGGGGAAATAAAATAATTCATGACAATTTGGATGCTTTATTTTTTGTTTTCACTCTTTTAAGGTTTGTGAGTTAGATGAACAAATTTAAGTGTGTCATAGATGAGATTAGCTTTCATTTGAAGCAGAGATGTGTGCGCTTCTTTCCAGCGGACTTTGCGCCAGATGACGTGGAAGTGGCGATCAGAGAGTGGATCCTGCGAGATCTGGAGACTTTCGTTAGACGACAGTTCCCAGGTGAAGTACACAACGTAATTTCTTTAAATTTCTCTGTCTTTTTAACCTGTCCATTGAGTTTAGGTAGGATGACCTCAAATTATTGATTTACTTCTGCTTTTGTGGGCAGGTGCTCGGCTGCAGCTGTTTGGATCTTCCAAAAACGGTTTTGGCTTCAGGCAGAGTGACCTCGACATCTGTATGGTGCGAGAGGGCCAGGACAGCATAGATGTACGTTATCTTACCGTCAGATTAATAGGCAGCATCTACTGTACAGTATGTGTGAGGAGGTTTATCTTTACACTTCATTAACTCTACAAATCATTTTATTTAATTTTATGTAATGGATCTTCAAGTCAAAGTGGTACCTTGGCTTACAAATTGAATTCATTCCGAAGCCAAGCTCGTAAACAAATTCACTCCAATCAGTTTTGCATGTGGAAGTGAATTGAAATGCGATTTATCTGCCCCAACGTCCTCCGAAAGTCCACAGTATTTACATGTTTTTAATAAAGAAAAATAGTGTATTGTAAAAAGGGAGAAGAAAACATTAGAAAAGTATTTAAAGAAGATAGGTTTCATAGGAGGCCCTGACCCATGTGCACACTTTACACTCGAACGGTTGTTACTCTGAAACTCGCTCCCAATAAAAAGCAAAAAATTATCCTGTTGGAACCGCACTGTTAATTTTCACATTTATCAGCATTATCATAGTATTGGTGAAATGTGAACAAAAACATATTGTACACTGCTGAAAATGTGAACGAAGACATTTTATTTTAAATATGAAATATGCAACAAATCAGCATTATTTTTTTTTTTACAATATATACAGTATAGATGGCAGCAGTTAATTTTTTTTGCACGCTAAACCCAAATGAAATGTTTAAAATGACCCAAGTGACTGTTGCTGTATGTATGTATGCTGTATTTAACAGTGAAAGACCCTTGGCAACACAAAGATGACTGATAATTCGACTTGTTACTGACATTAAAGTTGGTTTATCTCAGTGTGTAAAAATATGGCTTTGCTTCGAACTTGTGTCCCCAGGATGCCGATTGCATCAATATAATCGAACGCCTTGCAAAGCTTCTTCGGAAACACCCTGGTAAGAAGCACTTGATCCTCATCTTAGTTGTACAAGCTAATGTTTCGGATGCCTTTTAAGTGTCTCATCATCTGCTCATTCCTCAAAGATTTAAGGAACATCCTGCCAATCACCACAGCCAAAGTGCCCATTGTGAAGTTCTACCATCTCCGCACTGGCCTGGAGGGAGACATCAGCCTCTACAATAGACTGGTAGGAAATTCACGGCCGTAGTGTAAAGTACAAACGATTTGAGGTTTGGTTTCACCCGCAGGCTTTACACAACACGCGACTGCTGGCATTATACGCAGCCATTGACCGGAGAGTGAAGATCCTCTGTTATGTCATGAAGGTGTTTGCCAAGGTCTGTACGCCGCAGACCACGAGCAGTCATTGAAATGTCACCGCTTTTGTGTAATTGTCGTCACGTTCAATTCCAGATGTGTGACATTGGGGATGCATCCCGTGGCAGTCTCTCGTCTTACGCCTACACTCTCATGGTTCTCTTCTTCCTCCAGCAGAGGGATCCCCCTCTTTTACCCGTGCTGCAGGAGGTACACGTTAACATTCAGCAACTTTTGTGAAAATGTTATAGGTGTGGGGTGTTTATGGCTGTTTTATTTTTGCTCAATTTTGTTCCCAACAGCATACACTCATTTGAAAAAGTTTCAGTTTTATCTCTGTTTTTTTTTTTTTTTTTTTTTTTTTTTTCAGCTTTACGATGGTGACAAGAAACCCGAGGTGTTAGTGGATGGCTGGAACGTATATTTCTATGACGATTTAAAAACACTTGTCAGTATCTTGTGTACGCTTAATTGTGTCCACATTGTATCCATCTTAACTCTTCCGCACTGTTGCTCAACCCGCAGCCAAGTCGGTGGCCAGAGTTTGGCAAGAACACGGAGACAGTGGGGGAACTGTGGCTCGGCCTCCTCCAGTTCTACACGGAGGACTTTGACTTTAAAGAGCATGTCGTGTGCACCCGTCAAAAAGCCCGCCTCACCACTTTTAACAAGCAGTGGACTTCCAAGTACATCGTCATTGAAGGTCAGTGTGTGCTACAGTACGTAGGAGGAATCGATACAGATTCGACTTTACAGGACACCACAGTACGATGAACCCTGGTATATTTACACTTAGCCAAAAAAAAAATCTCAAATGGTAGTGGTTTTCTTGTTCTGGCCTAAACAATAAAAGTATTAATTTGATGTCATCTGATTAGAATCCTGGTGTTTGTAGGTGTAATTCCTTTAACTTTTTTATTTTAGTTTGAGAGTTCTGTTTTGTTGGCAATACTTGAAGCCACCTCTTGCACAGTCAAAAGTGAAACAGGAACTATGTGTTTGCTTCTCTCCAGTTGCAGCTATTAATAGCCTGTGGTCTGTTTCAATTTACCTTTATTCCCTAACATTTACTATTGCCTACCACTGCCACTATGTTAGTGCTTTTATGTCATTTAGGCTAGTATGCTAGCTACTTCAACTCATTAGCCTCAGCCATCTATGTTACATGGTTTTATAATTGATTATATGCTAAATGCTGGGCATTGATGCTTTGTGATTCGCGCTATTATATGAGCTGTTATACCTCCCTGAGAAGGGTTGCGTCAGGAAGGGCATCTGGTGTAAAAATTGTGCCAAACATATATATGCATTCATCTGAGATGACACGCTGTGGCGACCCGAAAGGGACAAGCCGAAAGTAACCTCCATATGAGCTGTTATACCTCCATCCTGTGGCATCTATCGGCAATTGCAGTGTCGGAGTGTCGAATATTTGCATATATTTGCAGCAGGGCTCAGTTCCTATCCTCCCTGAATAGAGCTCGGACACCTACGTCATAAAATCACGTGACTTTTGTTTACCTCGCTATATTGCCGGTCTAACAAAGCATTGTTCAATGCTAAGTCGGTTGGAGATGACACAAAAATACGTCTTATAGCACAACGCCCAGAGTCTTGTCCAATACCGTTAGACATTTGGTAGGTGAAAATAAACAAAGGTACGTGGAAAATTAGATAAACTTGGCATAGAGGGCCCGTATTTAATGCCAAAGTCGATGTTTTCGCTGATAGGAAAGTGGACTGTTAATTCGCTTCTGCTTGTCTTGGACAACTGGATATACAGTAAACATGTGTCTGGTGAGTAAGTCGTCCAGATTTACACGGAAAAGTTTGAGTGTATAAAAACTCTGGATGCATATGAATACTTTGTTGCTGGATCTGTTCTCATCTGGAATAAATCCCACATAGTGACGGTTTTGACGGCTTGGTAAAGCAGAAGTGTATTCGGCGACACGTTAACCTTTCCCGGAATCCATCGACCTTTTCAGATAGTATTCAATACAAATACCAATATCTAAATAAATGAAACCTGGTCTTACAGAAACTCATTAACTATGATTGGGGAAACGCACGTTCTCCACAGAACGTACACGGAAGCGATTGCGGCCACACTTAACCTCCATAAACCTCTGCGACGATGAGCCTATTTGGTAATTTGAGATTGAGAAAAATATTTCCTACCTGAAATGAAGCGATCGCTACACATGCGTGTGTGTATTTTGGTTGGGCACTATCCATCATGTTTAATTGCCTAAATCCATCAATATTTTCTGGTCTTACCCGCTGGTATTCCATAGAGTGATCTCTTTGAATATCTGTCTCGTCTCTTGTGACAACCAACAGCACAACAGGTCTCGGGTGTTGTAAATATTCTCCTCCGGTTCAATGTCTTCCACGATGTCGAGCAGCTCTGTTTGACCGGCAATATGGTGCCGTGAAAATGTTGACGTCACGTGCACGAGCTCTATATTGGGGGTTAACTGTAGTAAAAACGTGTCTGACAGAAATGTGCTCACTGGGATTACTCGCCATTTGCATGGTTCAGATTTCATCTTTACTCAACAAACATTTTTTGTTTGAGTAAAATCTGTTTGTACTGTACATAATACATTTACAATATAGTAGAGCATTCGGTGTTCACAAAATTTGTGTTTACAGCAGCAAGTTGATAGCAGCAGCAGACTAGAAGAAATTAATAGCAAAATGTACAACATTCTGGCAAAATTAGTCAAACCGTAGCAATTTGAGGTGTTAATAAGATAAGTTGCATAAACTACACAAAAGTGAAGCGGACCATAAAGACAAAAATATCCAGTTTGTTGAAATATGTCATTTACTTTGACTGTGAAGTACTCGGAAAACTTGCCTTCCTGATGACTCTTCTTGCACTGCAGATCCATTTGACCTCAATCATAATCTTGGTGCTGGTCTATCAAGAAAAAGTAAGGTCCCTTTTCAGATTTTCATGTCTTGTTTATATTATCTCTCAGAAATGTCTCCATCCTCACAGTTGTTTTTATTTGTGTTTATGCAGTGACCAATTTCATCATGAAGGCTTTCATCAATGGCAGAACAGTGTTTGGCACCCCGGTGAAGGTCTTTCCTCCCGAGTACCCCAGTCAGATGGTTTGTATTTGCCATTTACATCTTGTCTTCTTCATCCTAGTGTGGTGGCAGCAAATGATAAACAACAAAATCTGACAGTGATATCTAAAGCTCATCTTCATCTGTCTAAATGGAGTGTGGACTGGTTTGGGGGGGGGGGGGGGTCACTTCCCAGCTCGTTCTGTCTCATGCCCAGGGTCAGAGAGCAGCCGAGTTGTCATGGTGACTGCCTCAAAAATGGCACTTGTGTTTGAGCCAAGTCTGTTGGTTCCACAGTTATGCGAGAAAATGGAAACATGCATGATTGTGGAACTATTTCTGGTTCATTTCCGTGACTGTAAATGTGTAAGGAAAATGTTGACTGTATCGGCTTGGCCACTTGCTACCTGGAATTGGTCATGTGACTTTTTCAACTCAGGAGTACTTCTTTGACCCCCAAGTCCTCACTGAGGGAGAAGTGGCCCCCAACGACCGCTGCTGCCGCATCTGTGGCAAGATCGGTCACTTTATGAAAGACTGCCCCATGCGCAGGAAGTGAGTGTCCTCGGTCACATGCGAAAAGGCGGAAGGACTGCAACGCTCAAGTGTCTCATTTATTTTATTTGCGTCACGCAGGTCCAGGCACAGGCACGACTCAGAAAGGAGGCTCGACGGCATGCGAGAGCGAGCGGACACCGGAGAGGAGCCGGCGTCCCGACACAAAAGTGAACACTGGAGGAGGCGGGACGCCCCGGAGCCGCGCTGCTGCTTCCTGTGTGGATCCGCCACTCACATCAAGAAGGACTGTCAGCTCTTCAGAGGGCCCGCAGGTTCACTACACCTCGTCGTATTAAACAACGCGTCGTGAAGCGTTACTGCAACATTTATTTGAATACAGTATTTTCCGCACTATAAGGCGCACCTCCGATGAATGGCCTATTTTAAAATATTTTCCATATATAAGGCGCACCCGATTATAAGGCACATCGAATAGACGCTACAGTAGAGGTTGGGGTTAAGTTATGCATCCATTAAATGGAGCTGCACTAAAGGCTCAATATTGGTCCATATATATAAGGCGCACTGTAAGCTTTTATGAAAATTAAAGGCTTTTATGGACGCCTTTCGTGCGGAAAATACGGTAATTAGAATACCAGAAATGTTGAAGCAAGGTGTCTGAATTAAACTTTCTAGTATTATACGTGGGTAGTTGTGGTAATTCAAAAAAAAAAAAATATGAGATTGTGGCATGCAGCCCTGTGACCAATGGAGTGCAATAACTTTTTTTTTTTATTTTTTTTTTATCTTGTCTGACAGGAAGTATGAAAATGGAAAACTTCCCTATGTCCTCATCAGGCCTTTTGAGGAATTTCAGAGAGAAACAAGTATGAATTTAGTTTGAAGTCAACGAATGAGGGGGGACGCATTTAGGGACATCATATTTGCTGACCGCGTACATTTCCCTTCTCCAGGGTTCACCGTCAAAAGATGAGAAGAAAAGGCATCAACACGTGATGCTAAGTCCACAAGCAGGTATGAGCACTTCTCCTTCAAATTATGAACTCAACCGTTTTTTACATTTTTTTCAAGAACACGATTCCTCCAAACGTGCAGGATGACTTGTCTCGTCTCTTGCGTGGCCTCAGATTGGCAAGCACGAACGAAGCCTAAAAAGATATCGGATCTCGTCTTTTGTGGCTCTTGAGAACTTCTTATGGGAAAAGAAAATTGGAAACGTTTGAAGTACCTACGGGTGCTTTGTCCCATTCAGGTTCCGCCATTTTGCTGCGCTTCAAGTTGGTTGCACGCATAACTGTTGCGGTGTAACTCAAGCAAGATGACATGTTTTGTTTCGGTTTAATTTGCTGAAAAGTACGAAGAGTATTTGGAGAAACGTGGATTCTGACTGACGGCAACGATATGGAAAAAAATATGAAGGCGTGCATAGTTACAAAGGTGCAATCTAATATGAAATACATCTAGTAAAAATGTAAAAATTGTCTACGACAGTTTAACTGACTGCAGATCAAATTAGAGTTGGACCAATGTCCTGGGAAGGATTGTGGTCAAACCTCAAAGGTTCCGCTAAGTGTTTTTTTTCACTGTCTTGAGGCCACGGAACACAACTGAAACAAGTCATTCTATGAATTTATATATATATAAAATAGGTTCTCCGTTTTTTTTTCATTGAGCTACGTTTTGTTGTTGTTGTTTTTTTTTTCTAATGTTCTTCTGTTTGCGCTTCAGGCAGTTTGGCTGCCCGCAATTTGGGTCGCTCCAGTCATAGGAAGAGCCCGGTGGAGTGAGGAGTGGCTGCGCAGACCTTCTGAGTTCTGACTCGTTTCCAGGCAGGCAGCGCCCACCGCCACCCCCCCAACCCGGAACCCCTGTCAATCTGAACCAGGGCTGACAGGAAAGAGCCCATTTCGGAGCAAAAGCCAGGACACCTTGACTTGAAGCCATCTTGGGCCTTTTTTTAAGCGTTTTACTCCACCCCCCCCCCCCCCCGCCGCCTTTCTGAAGCGTTTTAAAATATCCATTTTAACCATTCATTTGTTTTTTCTAAATTCTATTAATCAGGGGAGAAATACCAAGGTAACTAGATCTTGGTCTGGCCAATGAAGCATGAAATATTGCTTTTTATTAGTTTTGTACTGTCCCGAGTGTGTCGGACACGTGCGTTGCTGATTTCTTTTATCTTTTAATTTATTTATCTCTACTTTTATCTGGCCACGTTTAGTTTTTATTTTTTCAGGTTTTAAACTTGTTTTCCTTTGCACTGATACCCAAAAAAGTCCATTTCAGCACGGCTTCAAAAGCTGCTAGCGAGCAGCTTTCTCTCTCGTGTGTATATATTTTAGGATCATTGTTTCATTTTAAGAGACTGCGGGTCCATCCTATTTTTCAAAGAAAACACGCAGACCCAACCCACCCCCCCTTTGGAGCAAGCTACCGAGAGCAAAATAAAATGATACAGCTAAATAGAACCACGCTAAAGGCCCAAATTTAGAATGCAATCATTGAAGAAAGTGAGCCGACTCTACGGTACAATTTAGTTGACGCGGAGCCACACTTTGGTAGCTGCACTGTGAGGGTCCAAACCCTCAATTTATGTTGCTGCTAGCTGTTTATTTAAAAAAAAAAAAAATTAAAACAATAAAAAAAAAGAAAACACTGCTTGTCACTCAATATAGACTGTCTGGCTTAATTGCTGTTGTGATCAAAGGTTGAATTTTATAAAAGACTGTGGTTGGTATTGCAAACTATTTTTGTTGTTGTTTTTGTTTTGGAAGATGGCAGCCTTTTTGTTTATCATTTGTGTCAGACACGACTCATTGATGTTCAGTGTGACGTTCTTGGGCCCCGAGATCTGCCAGGTTCCACTTTGCAGTCCATTTTTTTTTTTTGGCATTAAACACAAACCAAATCCCAGTTGTTTCCTGAAATGTTTTTCATTTCTGATGCATTGCGCACACAGAGGTTCCCTGGTCTCTCCTTAATCCAAATATTTCCCTCTATAGGATGTGTTCTGCTCTCGTTGGAACCTGCTAACCTTCCTTCGATGCTCAAAATACACAACCTCCATGTGAGGACTGTATATGTGCAGACTTTCAACGGCCTTATCAGATCTATCTCAAATTTTCTAAAGGCCATGTAGAGAAAACCTGAAGGATACAAGCAAGTACCATTTTCAAATCCTTCACTTTTTATTGAAGACATTCGCATTATGGAAGTAATTATGTGCCACCATGATTTGAATTTGAAATGCCACAGAAAACGGGATTTGAATTTGAAATGTAAAGTGATCGCATTTTCAATAGTTGTATTCCAGTGTAACTTTTCAATGTTAACAATTCACCTGGCTACAATTCACTGCCCGAAATTCATCGTCTGTGCCACCAGGCAGGGTTACCTCAGGTTGGACCCAAACAGCCAGTCAATCCGGTTACACTTTCTTAGTATGTGACGTCACGTGACTATGAAAGCGTAACTACGGTTGGCTGGGTGTTCGGTTCTAGTGTGGAGTGACCCTGCCTGGTGGCACGGACGGTGAATTTTAGACGGCGAATTGTAGCAACTATTGAAAATGTGATCACTTTACATTTCAAATTCCGGTGCCACATATTGACTTCCACATCGCATCAGTGTCACGGGTCTGCTCGCCGCGGAAGCAAATACAGGTCACAGTGGAGCTAGCCAAGGATCCTCCTCTTCAACAAGTCTGTGAAACTTCCTTTTCTTCTTTAACACTGCCTGCGACCCTAGTGAGGATAAGCGGTGAGGCAGTTGCAATGCGTTGGCCTCACAGTTCTGAGGCTCATGGTTCAAATCCCAGCCATGCCTGTGTGGAGTTTGCGTGTTCTCCCCGGAAGTGCGACTGTCTGTCTTCCATGTGCACTGTGATTGGCTGGCACCCAGTTCACGGTGTAGATATTAAAATGTTGGCCAGAAACATTTTTGTCCCAAAAACCTTAACGTTTAGACTTTGATTTCAACTAATTTGACTGTGGAAAATTAAGTCCACAAAACGGTCTACAGATACGTAAGAGCTGGATTATAGTTCATACAAACACCCTACATTCGTTCAAAGGTTTAATCCCAGTTCTACAATTTTAATCAACTTTGATATTCCATTATCTGTTTTGTATGATGATTTAGTTAGGAAATTCCCCTTTTCCAAACTCTCTACTTACGAGTTTGGCCGTCCCTCAGTGTTCTGTGACGTTTAGCCAACCTGAGACTTCCATACAGCTTTCAGGCGTCGGCCAAATTCTTCCTCGTATGCCGCTATCCTGCTTCAAACAGTCCGGAGATTTCGTCAAGAGCAGCCACGAGTCGCTCATTTACCAAATACTTCAACATTGGCGTTTGTGTAATTTGCTCAACGACCACAGTGAACGACGATTGAACTAAGCCCCCCCCCCCTCCTCGCTCTCTAAACGGTGGTCGGCAAACAACAAAATGAGCGAAATATTGTACTCTCTTTTTTTTAATTGACAACAAATACATCCAAATTTCTCATTTTGAATCTGTACATATAAAGCCACATGGTGACCTTCACAGTAGAAACACGGAGACAACAAGGGTTTAGAAAATAGAAGTCCATCGAGCAAAGAACTTCAAACCCTTTTCTTAATTTTTTACAAACGTCAAATATGTACACCAAAAGTAAAACCACGTTCCACCAACAATTTCCACGTCAAATTTTCATGCTTCCTTGGTGAAAACGAACACCACAAAAACAAGCCAATTGACCCCTCTGTAGAAATTGCGTCATCCGCGTCACTGACCAATCAGAGCCCAGAGATCTGCATAAACCACGCCCCCCTTTTTTGCACCCGCCGTTCCCTCAGACAACGTTGCATGGTCCAGTATCGCTTTTGTTAGCGTTTTATCACGTATTTGGGTTCTTTAACAATAGATATGGTTAAGAGGTGTAGTCACGGACTTTGTAACAGTGACGACAGGTATCCTGAAACGCTAGTTGGTGGCGTACGATTCGTACCCTTTCCAAAACCGAAGACCCAGTACGAAAAATGTCTTCGATGGACCAAACTTTGTGGAAGACCGCATGATCAACTGAATCCATCAACCGGAACAGATATGTTTGCACGAAGGTCAGCCCTATATTTGATTTTCAATACATGTCTCATATAAATGAATTAGCAGTTCTTCGCTTGCATAACATAGCTACGTGTGAATGATTGACACACTTGATCTGTGTTGAGCGATATTTTGCGATGATCTGACTGCACAAACGTGTCTCTTTGATGGCGGTGAGCTAAGCTAAACCGGACTAGCAGTCCTAAAAGCCTTTAACGTGCACCGAGACACCAAGACTGAAGGAAGGATGTTTGAGGACACTAAAGTGGTGATTGTCGTACTCGGTTGTGACTTGCGTAGGTTCGGCACTAATTCAAGAATAATTATTGAGGGGAGCGCGTGACGTTACACAAAGGAAACGAGAGAAACAACTCGTAAATCAAGCCTCGCCTTCTTTTCCTTCATACGGTGGTTGACAAACGGCTATACAGATACACGTACAGATTCTGCACACAAGTGTGATAGGTAACGCGAAAATAGGAAACTGTCAATGACGAATTTTTCTTTGGGTTATAATATATTATATTATGTGGCTTCTCGGTCTTCCTCTGACTCTGGAAAGATCTCGCGCTATCATCAATGGTTTCTCCGTCTATGCATGTAAATACAATTGAAATACCCCTCGCTGAAATCCTTGAAGCCCTGCTGTCTGCTTTTCAACGATATTTCACTGTTAGCTCAGAATGTGAGTGAGAAATCAGCCGGTAAATCGGACAGTTTCGCTCTATTCTTTTCTTGCTGCCCCTCCATTTTTGCTAATTGTTTGTCTGACGTCAGCGCACGTGGCGTGACGTCACTTCAGGAGGCGTGGTCAAGTGCCCTGTACGGAGGGGTCAATTATCTTTGTGTCTGTACAACAGCCTAAAAGTAGTACTTGTAGTAAAAAACAAAAAACAAAATGATTTAAAACAATTGGTCTGCTTCTAATGCCACACTATTGTGCAGAACTACAAATTTTCCTCTCCTTCATTTACATGTCCAGACATGTTGAGTTTTTCTCGCGTAGGGACTCTCGTTCATTCCCAGTAAACAACGAATACGTTTCAGCTCCGGTCCGTCGACTACAAAGTTTTCTTTGCGGCGTGCGCTTTCACGTGTCTGACCAGGGACGCCTTCTGAGAGAACGCCCTGTCGCACATCGAGCAGCTGTACATCGTGTCTCCCGCGTGCGTTCTCATGTGTGAAACAAGATGGCCGTTTTGGGAGAAGGTTTTCCGGCACGTTGGACAAGTGAAAGATTTTCCTTCTGAGTGTGTTTTCACGTGTGCGAGCTTTTCTTGCTTAAGAGTGAACTTCTTATCGCAAATCGGACAACTGAAAGGCTTTTCCCCCGCGTGAGTTTTCATGTGTAGAACCACATTGGCTTTCTTCGAGAACAGCTTCCCGCACGCGGAGCAACGGAAGCTTTTTTTGCCTATGTGCGTTCTCATGTGCTTCCTCAACATCTTCTTCGTGTTGAACGTTTTACTGCAGGTCGAGCAGCCGTAACGTTCTTTGGGAGCGTGCCGACTCCGCGGCGCCCGGGTTTTCTTGTTCGGCGCCGTCTCCCTTTCGGAGGATGCCGACCGCTTGTCGTCACTTTCGCGGTCTGTCTCGCTCTCCGACATTTCTTCGACGTCGTCGCTGTCCGACAGCGGCGCTAAAAGGTTGTCCGGCGGTGGTCCTCCGCACTGGTCTCCGCTTGGACTTTGAAGCTGAACCTCGGGTGTCTCGTTTTCCCCCTCCACGGGTAGTGTGGTAGTACCGTTCAGCGCTATTTTTATGACATCGACGTCCTCCACTTCCTCAACTTCCTCTTGGACACGCTTGGGCTGCGCAGCCTCCTTTTCCTCTTTAACGAAGAGGGGTTGTAGTGTTTCCTCTTTCACGAAGGAGGGCTGCGGATCCTGCGGCTCCGAACTGGAGCTCCCCCACTCCAACTGAGGACTAAATTCCACGTGACGGCCAATCACCTGCTGCACATCTGCAGGACACAAACACAAGTTAGTCACATACGATACGGTACAACATGGAGCTATCCGATATAGCGATTTAGCGCATCTGTTCCTCTGCTGAGTGACATTGTAAGATTTGTGCATTATGCAATTTGTTTTAGTTTGAAACGTGGAACGAGAATGACATAATGAAGTCTTGCACGTCAAGTTTGACATAACGTTGGAGGTGCCCGTTACCTGTCCTGGTTATTACATATTTTAATGCACTTCCATTCCAATATGCCACCGAGAGCTCATGAGAGATCTTTACCCTGCACTTTTAATTCCAATATAAAAGAGATATGCATGGCTGCGATAATTAAAGGTCCAGTGTCATGAAATGCATGATTCTTAGTATGTTAATGGAAAAAATGGCGGCCAGTATGGACCCACTCGGTTTTTTTTCCCCACCACAAAACATGATTTTCACATATACGGCTTTTTGTAACTCCTGCCATGAAAATCCTCTCGAGAGATTTGTTTTCGAGAAGAAGGAAGTGACGTACAGGGCAGTAGCACACACAAGCGGTCCGTTTATACTAGTTTTACTTGCTGGAAGGTAGCTCGTTGTTCCTTCGTGTTAGCCAAAATGCCGGCTCGTCGTATTGCTGGATATTGCTCAAACACTCGGGAGGATGGATTTACCCTTCATGAGTTAAGAGACCCGGTTCGTCGTGGAAAATGGATTGGACAGGTGCAAAGGACGAGAACTTTGTGGGTTCCAAATGACAGGTGTGTATACAGTTACTTTAAAAAAAAAAAAAAAACAGTAGTTGGGAGCCAGGGGGACGTAATCTGTAAATCAGGGGTGCTTCACTCTACTGATGCGCTGTGCAATGTAATGCTTTTGCATACAGATCGGAGTTACACAAATGTTCGTACGACTGTTAAAAGTGAGGCACGATGGCCAAAAAGTCTTTGGAAAGTTATCGGTGCTCTTTAGATGTTGTTTCAAGAAACCGTTACGACAAGAAGTGCGCTTTGATCGACAACATCCACCCATATGCCTTGGAGAAACCAAAAATGGAGCACACAAATGTGGGCGTTGGTAATCTATCCAGACATCATCAACTATCTCCTCTTCTCGGGAAGGGACCAACTAAAGAATTACAAAGGTCTGGAGGCCTACAACCGATTCATCAATGGCTGGGCTCGTCATGCGGCGGTATCCATTGGAAGCACACTGCTAAGGTTTGTGTACCGCACAATGCAATTTCAATATGTACCGCGTGATTATGGTCAGCGTTGTGTTAAATGATGTTGATTATACCAACGAAAGAAGAGTGGATTATTATTTTCGTTTTTGTTAGCAAGAGGGAGAGAGAGAGAGAGGTTCGGCCAGGATAAGTCCCAAGTGGAGCCCCTTCACCTTTCTATCCACTTCCACATTTTTAACTCTACTCACGAAACAGCTAGCGGTGCGGTAACTCGTTTTTGCAAACTTAGAATAAAACAGAAAATACAGATTTTGGAGACATGCATTGCATTCACAAACGAGTATTGTGCTTGGCTGCGAAATCAGCTCTGTTAATACTGTTTGGCTGCTAACTTCTCCGTTTTCTCGCACTGGTTCTTGATCACAGCTGGCAGCCGAAAAAAAGATGCTTTACAACGCCCGTTTGTGCAACCGAGAACATAGCAGTGCGCCCCCATTCATAACCCTTTCTGAAATGATTCCTGCTTAGTTACGGTTTGTTTACATGAATTCATCAAACCAAAATGGCTCCCGGGTTCTAAATCGGAAGGTGTGAGACATCACTCAAAAACAGGGGTGTCTAACTCATTTTTGTCAGGGGCCACATTGTAGTTACGATTTTACTCAGGTCGTTATGACTGAAACTATGAAACTATTTCACGTCATCATATTTACGCATGAAATTTATGAGCTAGATTTGGAATCAGAAATCAAGGGTCGTGAGTTTTTTAACTACTGCTGATGTTTGGGCACACAATAATGCTTGCAATATCTCAAATTGATCATTTAGGACATGACAATTTGGAATTTTGGGACAGATTTTAGTACAAATTACATAAATTGATACTCATAATTTGCCTTCGTTGGCCACACAGTCATATGACTGTCCAGATCTGGCCCCCGGGCCTTTAGTTTGACACCTGTGGTCTATGTCGTCATAATTTCACGATCTAATCAAAGAAGTCATTAATCGGCCCAGCAAAAAAAAAAAAAGGCTTGACGCCATCCCGTCCAGTATATTGGATTCCAAAAGTTTATTTTTTGTCTTTTGCCGCTTTTGACGTACTACTTAAACTATGTGACAACAAATAGTTACTAAAAAACAAAAAAACTGAGACAACAGGCAATGCCCGGATCAATGTATAAGACAAACTTTCTTTCACATTTGCACAATTTCAGAAAATGGCAATAAAATCTTCCATTCCGTTTCTCCATGGTGATGCCGCTGATTTCCAACCTCTATGGTGCAAAGGAATAGAATTGTAAAATCTCACGGCACAAAACACAAATGTGATGAAAAAAAAATATATACACCGTAATTACTGCCTGTAGTTCCTTGATGATAACGAATAATCGATGAGTCAATACATTTTTAGAAGGGTATTCGAATAGTAAAATGTTCAACAGTTGCAGATCTCATCGATATAGTCATGGTAGCTGCGAAACGAAGTGGCGGGGTGATGCCCCCCACGTTTAACTTTGATTTCTTTTGTTGAACCAGGTAACAACGTCGTACTGGAGGCAATTATTTATAATTTGCCGTCTTCTTCGTGGACTTCCAACAGCGGCCAGTGAGAAGATGAGAGGCATCAACCGAGTTTGCACACTCTCTGGCTAGTTACATTTTTTTTTACCTCAGGTAATATTTACATGATAAAATTTATGTAACTTTTTTTGCGGGTGAATTGAATTTTTGCATGGAGTGGTGGTTTGGGACGACTCAAATACACAGCAAATGACTTCGTGAACAAAGAATGTTTGAGAAAACGTGTTGTTCACGTGGCTTACTTCTAACATTCACCGCCTTGCGTTTTTTTTTTGTGCCAAAGGCAGCCCCGATTCATCTTAAAGGTTCCGCACCCTTGTTATATCAATAAAATGTTGCAAATCTCGAGTACAAACCTTCCATGCGTATAACAATTTGAGTCTTGCAAACAGCTTCCAGTTGTCGTCGTTGCCGCTCGGTTTCCTCCCTCGCTTGACGAAGTTGCTCTTCGTACGTCGCTATCGCTCCTTCGAACAGCCCGAAGATTTCCTCCGCGGCTGCAATGAGTCGATTCCTCACCAAATCTTTCAACATTTTGCCTCGAAGTGTTGCAAAAACGACGCTGTGCAACTCCTTTGTGTCTCTTTCCTTGAAATTAGCAGCGACTTGCTAAATGCACGCCAACTCTTCTTCTGCAGCTTCTTCGTTTTCTTCTTCCTTGGCGGGTGGCATCAAAATAAACTTTAAAGACGCATTACCGCCATCTACTGTCCTGGAGTATACAGTACTGGGGAGGGAAATAAAAGACCAAATAAATTGAGTCTAAATGTTTCATTTAAAAAAACTGGAAAAAAAAGCGTTGATCTCAATTTATTCATTGTTGAACACGTTTCTAAGATTAAATACTGGAATCCCACCATTTTTAATTCATCTGTTAGCCTCCCTCTATTTCATACGGAAGCGTATTGTTGACACCCCCCCCCCCACCACCACCACTAGTGAGAGCGACTAACTTGTCTCGGCTCTAATCATCTTCTCATATCGCCTTGACTGAACGAATCACCTTTTCTTCAGTCCCTTCCAATGACGTAAATAAAAACTTTCACCCCTCCCACATGGTAATTCGGCTACAACTTCCGGCCTTGGCAAACATTGCTTTGGGTACTATTTCACGTGAAAGTTGACGTACTTTGACATCCTTACAATTGTACATTGTGAAACATAATAACATCGAATTTAATTGGAACATGTTAGGTTTAGCTTATTTGTTACGCTTTTGGTTGTTAAAACAGTGCAGATAAGTAACTTTTCACTGGTGTATTTCATCTTAACCTTCATAATTAGTTTATATATTCATCGCATCATTTTCCATATCAATGAAGTTGACTAAACTTATTGCTCTGAACAGAAATCTGAAACTGGTGACCATGGCGGAAGCAATGATGGATGCAAAGTTTTTAATTCTACGTTATTGGTGGCTGCTCATTGGCCATTCGCCGAAGTGAGTAACAACAAATCGCAAATCACACGGCAGTACTGTTAATGACGTTCTGGTAACATGAAGGATTTTTAATCGACTTGGTAAGCCCAAAAAAGATCAGTACAAAGGAAAAACATAACACCATGACTACCAAGAAACCTTGCATATTACCTAGGGCCCGATTTCCGTGACATGTTAACTTTTACCAAAATACGCTGTGAAGCAATATCATCATAAAATAGCAAAAAAAAAAACTAAGCAATTTTTCGTCATAAATTATTAAATTTTAAGTCAATCAGTTATATATTTTTTTGAGAAATAAGGACTCACAATGGGAAAATACATGCTAAACACATTGTTCATTTGTTGTCTCTGCGACGTCCTATTTCAGACAGAAAATTTAAACTTATTTCCTTGCATTTGAAATTCAAATTCAATTTGCAGAGTTTTGTATTATGAAATTCATTAAAATTTCATGGAAAAAGTGTTTTCTTACTCATCCCCTAATGTACTTTGAGAAAATATCTACATCGCTTTTTCGCAAAAAAAAAAAAAAAAGTCGGCCTATAAAGGTGACGCAGAGAGTGAACAGTAAACAACAACAACTGTAAACAAAACTTTGTTGAAGTGAAATAAGATCATCAGAAAAAAACACTGTAAAAACTTTAACAGTGTCAATGTAAATCTTTCTAATTTACCTGTGGACTGTTTTGTCACAGCCAAGCTGCTGTCGCTGCACAGCTCGGCACGGTTGTTTTGGGAGTATCAAGATGGCGGATGGCGACTTCAGTTTTGGTGGCCAGTGAGCCATAAAGTATTTTTTTAAAGATCAGTACGGCACTATTGGCTGTAATTTTCTTCTGTAAAGTTTATTGGTCGTTGGGGAACTTCAATAACGCTGTACCACCATCAATTGGACTGGAGTGTAAATGCGCAGGGAAGAAAAGAAAAATGCAGAAAAAAAGTCTTAACTACATAATGACACACGTTATCAGACTATAATTATAGTATATATTCCAGTTTGAAAAATCTACAAGGTATCCATAATAAAGTGGAAGTACCGTATGCGACACTAAGAGACGCTCCTCTTCCAGTCCAGTAGGTGGCGATAGTGTATACTAGTTGGCCGACGACCCTTCAAATAAAACAAAACAACAACAAGAATAAAGAAAACGCGAAGGTTAGGAAAGAGACGAGGCCCAAAAGGGCAAAAAGAGGGAAAACGTTAAAATTAGAAAGGTCAAAAGAGTTGGTAAGGCCAGAATCGAGGTGTTTTTTTTTGGGGGGGGGGGGTGAATCAAACAATGGCGTCACATGAGCAGGCTGATGTCTGTGGAACGAGAGGAAAGGACGAGCAAATACGAGATGGGCGAGCTACTCTGGCGGTGTTACGCATCGGAGGTTTGTACACAAGCCGGCTTTAACGTATTCACCTTCACCATGGAGCTCTGCTTTTATCTTAGTTTGCAGGATTTGCGTGTCTTCAAAATGTAGTCGCGGCACAGTAACGTTGAACTACTTGAGCATATGACGTTGCACAGACCAGGTCCCAGGTGTCTTTATAACGTGTCTAATAAAACACTGTGTAGCATTTTAAACCACTGTATCAATAAAGTATAGAAGTGTACTATTTTAATGTAGTTACTTACTTACGTGTGCTTATGTTTTCATAACCAGTCATGTGGCTGTGTTCAGAACTGAACTGAGTTTGAAGCACTGACTTTGCACAATTGAGCATTATCATAAGGTTAAAAATCAAACTCAAATAATGAACGTTGTCATGAAGTTGGTATGATTTGGGAAATTCTCAACCAATCTCTGGCGAGCCAGGTGTGACGGTCTGAGCGCTCCCCCGTGCTGAAAAGTCTCCTTGTGATGAATGCGCATGCGTTACTAACAGGGGAACAATGGGTACGCGGCACACGCTTACTGGGAAATCCCCAGGTCTCATAGTTCCCCTTCTTCTACATAGAGGGATCGAACATACGTTATAACCTAACCATAACCCTAACCTAACCTAACCTAACCTTAAAGGGGAAATCCAGTGCCTTGTATGAACAGTGTATCCAATAGGTCATGTCAGATATACCCTATTTTGACAATATAATATTAAATCCTTAATACTGTTTGGAGAAGATTTTTATCGACAGTTACGAATTTTCAGGGGCGCTGCCATTTTCGCGAGTCGAATGTCGAAGCTAGGCTAAAGGCCTCCGCCGCCACCGAAGCTAGGCTAAAGGCCTCCGCCGCCACCGAAGCTCGGCTAAAGGCCTTCGCCGCCGGAGCTCGCTTGTCAGACTCCGTGTCATTCCCATCCGAAGAACTATCCGCGGCTGCTGGCCTGAGCTCCTGGGGGCCTTTGTTTACGCCCTTAGGTCGCACACAGGCCTCCGAGTAGTCAGACTCCGCGTCATTGCACCCGAACAACCGTCCAAATATTCAACAATAATTATAGCCACAGGTTCAAATCTGTATGGAAGTATTCCTCCATCTTCCCGATCAACCGATACTGCTATTTCTTCATCAGATGAGGATAAATATGAGAAATCGGCGCTGGGCATAAATGGTGTCCCATGTAATTGAGCCTTTGGTGCGGCACGGTACATGTCACATCCGCGCACGTAGGTCATGTGACTCGCAAAAAGGGCAGCACCCCTGAAAATTCGTAATTGTCGACAAAAATCTTCTCAAAACACTGTTAAATTAGAGAGGATTTAACGTCACATTGTCAAAATAGGTTACATATTACATGACTTATTGGATACACTGTTAATGCAACGCACTGGATTTCCCCTTTAAAACAAAAGTTGATAAAAAGGTATAGACGTATGTGTACGTTCGCTGTGTTTGTCTTTGTGAGACGTCCATCGCGAACATGAACACTCGGCCACAAGTTGTAGAATGGCACATGTTGAAGCATGGATGGGGATGTTTCAGACTGGCCGGAAGTTTACAAAATATACGCGCATGCGCGTTAATTACAAAGAGACTTTGCAGCCCGGGGGAGCGCACAGACCGTCACACCCGATTGAGAATGTCAAATGGCTGGATGTGGCCCGAGGGCTGTAGTTTGCCCACCCCAGATGAGTTAAACTGTGTTTGTGTTGCTTGTGTCCTGCAGACGTGTGGGGGGGCTCCACTTTTGCGCAGGAACAACCGGGGACATTTGACTTTGAAGAGCAAGAAGAGGGTCCGCAGGCCCCCTGTTTTAAAAGGGAAGTGCCAGAAACACAACTTTCAGGTGTTGAAGATGACAGCAGGGGTCCACATCACTGCATTAAAGAAGAAGCGGAGGATCCACAACCCTCACATATTAAAGAAGAAGACGACGGGGCACAGGTCCTTCGGATTAAAGAAGAAGAGGACGTTCCGGAGCAGTCACACATTAAGAAGGAAGAGGAGGAGACCGACATCACCAAGTTGCCACTGAAACCCGTGTCGATGAAGAGTGACAACGTTGAAGAAGAACCACTGGAGCGGTCACCACGTCAACTTCACAGTCCAAGTGGAGACCAGTGCGGAGGACCACCGCCGGAGCGCCTCTCGACCCCGCTGTTAGACACCGACGACATAGAAACTTTGAGGAGCAATACGGACCCAAGTGAAAAAGGTTTAAGGGACACCGTTTCGGCTCTTGAAGAACATACCACTGGACAAGCGACGACGCAGATGAGAGAAAAACCTCATCGCTGCTCGGTTTGTAATAAAGGATTCGTTCATGAGTCCGTTTTGCTCAGACACGCGAGAAAACACATGGGCGAAAAACCTTGTTGCTCGGTTTGCGGTAAAGGGTTCAATACCATCTCGGAAAAAAACAAACACGTGAAAAGACACACAGGAGAAAAAACCTTTAGTTGTTTAGTTTGTGGTAAAAGATTCATTAATAACGCAGGCGTGGTGTCCCACATGAGAATCCACACAGGAGAAAAGCCCTTTTGTTGCTCCGTTTGCGGCAAAAGTTTTAGTCACAGCTCGAGCATGGTGTCACACATGAGAACCCACACGGGAGAAAAACCCTTCAGTTGCCCGTCTTGCGGGAAAGCCTTCTCGCAAAGGAGCAATCTGGTGTCCCATTTGAAAACACATACAGGGGAAAAACCCCACAGTTGTTTGGTGTGTGGAAAAATGTTCTCGTTGAACACAAAGATGGCGGTACACATGAGGATACACACGGGAGAAAAACCGATCCGGTGCTCGCTGTGCGACCGAACGTTCTCTTACAGGACGTCCATGGTGGCCCACATGATGACGCACACGGGAGAAAAACCTTTCAGTTGCTCCTCGTGCGATCGCGCGTTCTCGCATAAATCGTCCCTGGTGGCGCACACGAGAACACACACAAAGGAGAAATCCGTCAGTTGCTCGGTGTGTGGGAAAAGCTACGCTCGGAGGACCCATTTGACTGCACATATGCGCAAGCACAACACTGAGAACGTGTTACAGTAATGTTTTACGTCCCAATCACGCCATATCTCGTTTTTATTGAATTGTATTCCGAAGAGATGATGAATCACGCGGTAAACGACAAATCGCCTGTAAAGATGATTCATTGGAGTCTTTCAGTGTGTTTTGGGTGTTTGTGATGTGCTTGGGGCTTTACGGAGAAACTGAAGCACTACTTTGTGTTTAGAGCACAGGTGTCAAACACAAGGCCCGGGGGCCAGATCTGGCCCGGCACATGATTTTACGTGGCCCGTGGTGGCAAATCGTCTTCCGTGATTTTTGTGACAATCTGTTCTAAATTTCTTAGTCATATATCATAAATGGGCGGCACGGTGGATCAGCTGGTAAAGCGTTAGCCTCACAGTTCTGAGGTCCCGGGTTCAATCCCGGACCCGCCCGTGTGGAGTTTGTGTGCCTGCCTGGGTTTCCTCCGCTGCACTCCGGTTTCCTCCCACATCCCAAAAACATGCAACATTAATTGGACACTCCAAATTGCCCCTAAAAGTGTGATTGGGAGTGCGACTGCTATCTGTCTCCATGTGCCCTGTGATTAGCTGGCAACCAGTTCAAGGTGTACCCCGCCTCCCGCCTATTGACAGTTGGGATAGGCTCCAGCAGTCCCCGGGACCCTTGTGAGGATAAGCGGCAAAGAAAATGGATGGATAAGTGGAAATTAGCTACCTGCTAAATCAGGTGTAAAATTCTGTTCCTGTCCTGTTCCTTCACATGTACACATTGTCCATAAACCAAAAATAATAATTAAAAAAAACTTCCATGCACAGCTATTTTTCTTTTTACATATTTTTTCCCCCTTTGCTTTAAAGACCATTTTGATTCTAATCCGTGGAGCTATCTTTCTTCCCATGCTGTTTTTGAGCTGCCGTTCATACTGTCGCAAAATGGCGGCCCTTTGAAGTCTGAAAAAGCCTTCAGTTTTAATTTTTTTGTATTTATTATGTAAAAAGAATGCATGCTGACTTTTTTCATTGTGTTATTAAATAATAAAAGAAAACTGAATTTTTAGTACAGCAACAGAACAGGGGTTTTTTTTTTAAAGAAAGAAGAGAAAAGAAAACCACGATTAAAAAAGGAAAAAGTTTCCCATGAGCATCGCGCTCAATATTGAGCAGCTAGATTTGAGAATTCATTTTTATTCAAGGTGGAAATCAAATTGTCTCACGGGGTCAGACAGAGCTGCACTCCAAGACACTAGATGGCAGTAGTTTAACCAAACACTGACTTCCACCCGCTATTGATCGAACTAAAGAAGAACAAAACTCACCACAGTCCAAACTCGAGAGGGGAAAACGCAATAAAAAAACAAAAAAAACATAAAACGAATGGGTTAGACCGAGGAACTTACTACCGCTGCCGGGGGAATCGAAGTGCTCTTTGAAAGGACGATGGCGTCGCAGGAGAAGCAAGTTTGCCGAGCCAGGGAGGAAAACGAGCGAGTGCAGGAAGCTGCTGAGACGGCGCAGTTGCTTAGCAGAGGTCCGTTCACATCAGCCGTGGCTTCCAAATGTGGTCACGGAAACGCACAGCAACCTTTCACTTCGGACAATCACAACTAAATGCACGTGAAGGGGGATTTGTCGACTAGCAGATGAGACTTGTAAAGAACAAAGCTCAGATTCGGGCAGCTTTGAAGGAGTTGCCTCCAGTATGTAATTGTAATTGGCCATTCTTTATCACCCTCTAATGGATCACAATGAAAAAAAATTGAAACGTTTATGAATCATTGTTGTAATAGATATGGCAATTGGGAGAACTGGAAATCGGCAGAAAGTACCTACCTGTACTGTAATTGAGAGCTGTATCCATTCTTTGTAGTAATTTAGCTTCTCGGTGTGTTCTGAGATTTAGTTCAAAGATCAGTTTGAAAATCATTGCATGAGATGACGCGATCTCTTGTCCAGAACTTGGAACCCCAAAGCGGAACCAGCAGAGCAAATAATTATTTATTCAACCAAGGGTGCACAAAAAACGTGAGCAAAGATAGTCATTACAAACACAACATCTACGTAAGGAGAAGAACGGCGTGAACGACATTAATCAAAACATACCAGATAAAGAGCAAAAACACTAATGCAAAGAGTTGCAACTAGAGGTGTTGCAAGAGCAGCAATTGAAAAAAAAACAGCAGTAGAGACAAATAACGAGAAGAATTACCGCAAAGAAAACCCCTAAATACTGGAAAGGAGATACATATTTTTTTTTTAAAAAAAAAGGAATCAATTACTGGACTACACAAGAACGGAGAACTGAATAGAAACATAACAACAGTCTAATCTACACAGGAAAAGACTATAGTATGACGAAGGCAAAACCAGAAATAATTATGGGGCAAAACAAGTGCGAGGCAAAACAGACGATCAAACGGGCAAATTTATCTGGCGCATAAGAACCTACTAGAACTAACCATAATGCCAAGTAGGTGTATGCCAGAGGTTCTGCACACCCACTGTGGCTACCTATCAAGCTGTCTTCTTTTTATCAGCAGTTTCTCCACATTTGGAGACCGTCTCCTGGCATTGTTTACATTTAAGGAATTACACCATTTGCAATTATATAATATTTTGCCCAGTTGAAAATTGTTTCACTGTGATGAAATCTTAATTTTCTCCTCATGTTCACATTCAATGTATTTGTGCCCACTGGTTTGATTTTTTCGAAAACAATAAAAAATCTCAGCAGTCATACCCTATCACATGGTATATTTGACCCTTGTGAGCTAAACTGTGTACGGGGCTGCTTGTGTCTTGCAGGTATCCAGCAGCTGATTGGTCGTCAATTCGATCTTGCCTCTCGGTTGCAATGTCGGGGCTCCAGTTTAGGGCAGGACAATTCACAGCCCCCTAACCAGGCTGATGTTAGCAAGTTGCCACTGACTGGCATCTCAGTGAAGAGTGAAGATGAAGAGGATCCGCAGTCCCCCCACGTTAAAGAAGAAGAGGAAGATCCAGAGCAGCTTCACTTTAAGCAGGAAGAGGAGCAGACTGATGTCAGGAATTTGCAGCTGAATGTCGTCTCTGTGAAGTTTAAAGACGATGAAGACGAACCACCTGAGTCCTCACAGATTCAGCATCACAGTCCGAGTGGAGGAGGACCACTGGGCAACCTCTTAGCCCCACTGTCAGACAGCGATGACATAGATGAACGCTCCAGGACCGATGCAGACCGTCAAGATGACGACAAGCAGTCGACATGTTCTGAAAAGGAGCCCTCGCTTAGCAAGAAAACCTCTAAAAAAAATAGATGTCTCACACAGAGCGAATATTTCAGCTGCTCCGTTTGTGGTAAAAAATTTGCACAGAACAGGCCCATGATTAGACACATGAAAATACACACAGGAGAAAAACCTTTTAGTTGCTCAACTTGCGATAAGACATTCTCTCAAAAGGAATACATGAAATCACACATGAAAAAACACACGGGTCAAACTTCCTTTCGCTGCTCATTTTGTGGTAAGGCGTTCTCTCAAAAGAAGACGCTGGAATCTCACATGAGAACGCACACTGGAGAAAAACCCTTTCGTTGCCCATCGTGCGGGAAAGATTTTGCGCTTGAACTTAACATGGTAAAACACATGAGAACGCACACGGGGGAAAAAGCCTTTCTTTGCTCGACGTGTGGTAAAACCTTCTCCGAAAGGCATCGTCTGCTATCGCACTTGAGAACACACACGGGAGAAAAACCCTTCAGTTGTTCAACTTGTGGCAAAACCTTTTCTTTAAGGCATCACATGGTATCGCACATGAAAATACACACGGGAGAAAAACCCTTCAGTTGCTCAATTTGCGGCGCAACGTCCTCTCGAAAAGGAAATCTGGAAATACACATGAGAAGGCACACGGGAGAGAAACCCTTTAGCTGTTTAACGTGTGGTAAAACGTTCTCTGCCAAATCGACCATGATCATACACATGAGAACACACACGGGAGAAAAGCCCTTCAGTTGCTCTGTGTGCGGGAAAAGATTCACTCAAAAAGTCAACATGGTCATACACACGCGGGCCCATGCGGCAGAAAAACCCTTTAGTTGATCAGTGTGTGGCGACATCTGCGCTAATAATGTTTAATGTTCAGAAACATTAAAGTGAGGGAACTATACAAAAATATAAGAATTTTAGAAGGTGGACAATACTTCTTCATAGCACTGTATCAAATACTGTACATGATTCTGTGGTTGGTCTTCAGAGTCTGTCCTGCTACGGTGTCCCTCAAGGCTCATTCTTCGGCCCCATCCTGTTTGAGCTTCCTCTCGGAGACAGACAAGGCATGACATGAATACAATATATTGTTGCTAATAAATTAATACGTTGTAAATTGTAAATGGAGGTCAGTGCTTCTGAATGTGTTTAGGTCAGCAGAACTGTCTCGCTGGTCCTGACTACACAAATGGTTGAATCCAATGCTTACTGGAAACGAATCCGACTTACCGCCAAAGTCTGACAACCAATAATGTTGATGTACTGCGTCAGGAAGGGCATCCGGCGTAAAAATTGTGCCAAACATATGTGCGTTCATCTGAGATGACACGCTGTGGCGACCCCGAAAGGGACAAGCCGAAAGAAACTTACTTTTACTGAATTCCAGTCCAGAGTCAATAAATTAATTTTTAATGCATTCAAACTTACTCTATCCTAATTCGTCTACTGTATGTTTTATTATCACGGTTGTTTTTGTTGCATTCGCAATCCGATACACTACTGTGAATACACCTAAACAGTCACTCAGAATAAAGTTTTTGTTAAAAATCATAGTTTTACAAAGCAAATGTCAGCAAAAGTCTTTTTTTGATTCAACCCAAGATTAATAATGGACTACAGAAATCTGATATTTATTGTTACTATGGGGCAAGCCGAAAGGAAAAGAAGTTATTGTACATTTATTATTTATTGAGGGGGATGCAGTAGCCCAGAGATACTCATGCCACTCAACAATCGATATCAGAATATATGCCGGTTAATATGATAATAGATTTCCAGTAGTTATTGATTAATCAACCCATTGACAGATATTAAGATTGTCACCCATTCATGATATTTTTCCCAACTCTTAAATATTCATTTCTTATCCTACACAAAGCCACGAGCTGCATTCACATTTTTTTAACAAACCGTTTCAAATATGCTCATTTCAATGTCCGTAGTTCTTAGTCATTAGTCATTCATTGTTAACATTCAGAAGTTTTGTAATGATATCGTTCAACCTGTGAAATAATTGCAGCTATTCTTCATTTGGTTAAAAAAAGGCTTTAAATATTACTAGATCAACTAGATCGTGGTCCACATTTTTAAAAATAGATGTTTTTATTTTTGCTTTTCTAAAAAAAACGTCACGTTGTAGCTAAACATGTTATATGACTTCATCTACTAACGCCATTGGTCAAAATGAGGGTGACGATCCATGACGTCACAGCAACGCGTATCTTTTTTTCACAATAGAAACTTGACCAAGTCTAACGTGTGAGAACAACGAATATTGGAAGCGGACAACTACACACACAAACATACACAAACAAAAAACAACAACACTCACACAACATGTTTCGAAGCAATACGAAATGAAGACATTCACATCATAAAGCTACCGTCATGGTTATCAAATGAGCCAGCCATATTTCACGCGCATGCGCAGTCCATTGTTATGATGTGAACTTGTCCAACATGTCTGCCTCCTTGGTTCGAGCGACCGTCCGAGCGGTCAGTAAAAGAAAGATACTTCCAACAAGAGCTCCACTTACTTTGGTAAGTTCTTAAATCTTTGCTATTAAATACATGCGGAGTGGTTCGTAATTATACGTGACTGTTTTGTGACTTACGCCGCGAAACTCTTGAGTGAGTCCTAGCTATGCTACATAAGCTTCTCGGGCTATGTTATAACACCATTCGCAGTTCACTTGTCGAACTGCCAAACTCACTAATCCACAATGCGGAAATGTCCTGTCAAGCTTTCACTTTTTAAAATGAATATAATACACGTTGTTTCCAAGGTATTCACTTCGAATTTATGTTTTTATCTCAACGTCACAGGCGTGGAAGTAATGACACGAGGTTCCAGCAAGTGGCTGTCGTCACATCGCGTAATTTGTTGCTTCATAATTTTTGTTTTAATTTGTTTGCTTTTAGTCTGTGCATAAACGCAAATTATAATCCACATTTTACAAGGAAATAAACATCGGTAATGCGAGTCTTTACGGATAACTTCATTTTTTTCGATGGATCAACAAATATGCATTTTTTCCCCCCACGAAGTGGAGATAGGATGATTGTATCTAATGCTAACAACATGTAGCCAGATAATTAAATCCCCGATGGTGACACTGAACACAAAATTGATTTGTGCTCAAGTATGAAAAACATTTGGGGACTATAAATAAAATAGTGAAATGACATTTAGAATGATGTAGTCCGGTGCAATACAGCTGTGACCAGAATAATAAACATTCTGAAATAAAGACATGCTAGCTATCTAAATGAGGAAATGATACCAAGAAAAACAATCAGAGTTTATTGACATAGGTGATGATAATGTCTAAGTGTACTTTTTTTTTTTTGGAATGGGAACTTGTTTGGTATTGTTGAGTACGAAATATTAATTTTATTGCAGACACCATCTGCAGTGAACAAGATCCGAAGTTTGTTGGAGGACAAGCCCGAATATGTGAGTACTCTAATGCGTTTATATTTTGTGAAATTTGTATGAATCTTTATAGAATTTTTAAAATTTTTTTTTGTAAATTTTTTTGTGGATTTGTTTTTTCCCAGATTGGATTGAAAGTTGGCGTGAGAACGCGTGGTTGTAACGGGCTGACGTATACGCTGGACTACACCAAACAGAAGGAAAGTTGTGATGAGGAAGTGCAGCAGGATGGTGAGCTGCTTTTTCTTTCTGATTTTCAAAAAGTTAACAGTCATAACGTAATTTACCGCTTTGCACGTTTCTTGTGGCTCAGTGAACATGTTGTGAGTCGCTGTTTTCTACTTTAAACAGCTGGATATGGGTGGGACTTTTGACTTTGTTGTAGTTCATAAAAACAATCAATTTCTTTACATTCTGTTTTGCGTTTTATATTTTCCAAGACTGTTGTATATTTACATGTTAAAGACAAGTAAATGAAGCCTGAAATGTCTTAATGTCGTGTCGCAAAATGACAGCAACTTTGTTGGTGGTGTGCATTGTCGTTTGCCGCTCATGTGATGTATTTTCATTTTAAACGTATTTCCCCTCCAATATTTTTTCAATTTACTTGTACAAGTCGTAGCAGCATGGTGGATCAGCTGGTAAAGCGTTGGCCTCACAGTTCCGAGGACCCGGGTTCGATCCCGGCCGCGCCTGTCTGGATTTTGCATGTTCTCCCCGTGCCTGGATGGGTTTTCTACAGGCACTCCGGTTTCCTTCCACATCCCAAAAAAACATGCAACATTAATTGGACACTCTAAACTGCCCCGAGGTGTGATTGTGAGTGCGGCTGGTTGTCTTCATGTGCCCTGTGATTGGCTGGCAACCAGTATAGGGTGTATCCCGCCTCCTGCCCCTTGACAGCTGGGATCGGCTCCAGCACTCCCATGACGCTCGTGAGGAAAAGCAGCTAAGAAAATGGATGGATGGATGGATGGATGGATGGATGGATTGTACAAGTCGTGGCGGTACAGTGGCTCAGGTGGTAAAGCGTTGGCCTCACAGTTTTGAGGACTCTGGTTCGATCTCGGCCCCGACTGTGTGGAGTTTGCATATTCTCCCCGTACCTGTGTGGGTTTTCTCTGGGCACTCCGGTTTCCTCCCTCGTCCCCCCAAAAAAACATGAAACATTAATTGGACACTCTAAATAGCCCCCATGTGTGATTGTGACTGCGGCTGTTTGTCTCTATGTGCCCTGCGATTGGCTGGCAACCTGTTCTGAGTGTACCCCACCTCCTACCCGTTCACAGCCTATAGGCTCCAGCACTCCTCATGACCCTCGTGAGGATAAGCGGCAAAGAAAATGGATGGATGGATTTTCAAGTCATTCAGAAAATGATGACATTTGAATTTTTTTTCAATAGTGGTATTTAAGATAATTAAATATAAATAAATTCCGTTACCAAGACATTATGGACAATTCTATTGTTTGGTAGCTGAAAAGGAATGACCAATACCATCATCCATCCATTTTCTCAGTCGCTTATCCTCACAAGGGTCAGGGGACTGCTGGACCCTATCCCAGCTGTCAACGGTTACGAGGCGGGGTACACCCTGAACTGGTTGCCAGCCAATCGCAGGGCACATAGCGACAGACAACAGTCACACTCACAATCAAACCAAGGGGCAATTTAGAGTCTCTAATTAATGTTGCATGTTTTTAGGATGTAGGAGGAAACCGGAGTGCCTGGACAAAACCCACACAGGCACGGGTTGAACATGCAAAACCCCACACAGGCGGGGCCGTAATCGAACCCTGCACCTCTGAACTGTGAGGCCAACACTTAACAGCTGGGGCCACCGTGCCGCCCAATACCGTCAGAGTTTTCAATTTTCACTTCCTGTTTTGTGTAATGGCCAGGCGTCTCAATACTTTTGTCCGCGTCGTGTCAAATTCCGAATTGCAACTCAGCACGCTGTGCTTGTGCATCACTTGTTCATCGGGGCTTCTTTTTGCACTGCGCCAGGCGTGCGGGTGTTCATCGCGAAGAAAGCCCAGCTGACTCTCCTGGGAACCGAGATGGACTTTGTGGAGTCCAAACTGTCCAGCGAATTTGTCTTCAACAACCCCAACATTAAGGGCACGTGTGGCTGCGGGGAGAGCTTCAACATCTGAGCCCAGCCCACCTGCCCAAACAATCTCCCGTCCCGATAAAAAGACTCCACACGGACCATGGAGCCAGTCTTATGACCACTGCAGACTTCATCCACACTCTAACACACACGCTTGTGAAGCCTCCGTATGTTAATCACCGCACTTGTTTTAATTTTTGTCCTACTTCTGCCGTGTGTATTTTTATTTTGGACTTTGCATCCCCGACCTTGCAAGAACCTCGCAGAATGTTTTTCTTTTTTCCTTTTCATTTATCTGCATTGTCATAGTAGCCTACTGTTTTACCGAAACGCACATTATTTGACAATGTCATATGAAGAGGATGGAATGTGTAAAAGTGTTTGTAAAAAAAAAAAAAATCCCAAACTGAACGGAATTGTCTTGAAAATTTGCTTTATCGCTTTGTATAGTCTTTTGAGAACAACATAGCATATTTATCTCTGTAAATATAGAGTGTGAATGAGCCGAGAACCACATAAGCGCACAATAAAGCAATGTAAAAACTTGCCTCGCATAGTTTTTTCTATAGATGAAGAAAAAAATGTCAATATAGTAATCAGTAAAAAAAAAAAATAATAATAAAATGGGACAAGACCTACTGAGAAAAGGGTGCATGAATAGGGGGAGATGATGGGCACATGGATGGACAAATTGATGAATGAATGGCAAGCTGTAGATAATGGAGCCAAATCATTACTTTTCTCGTCGGCATGGTATTGTGTGGTGTTTTGCATGTTCTCACTGCGTCTGTGCGGATTTTCTCCCACGTGGCAGGTAACTTTGAGTAGTTTTTTCCCCTTCTAACTAAATGCTATTACCATTTAGAAATATTTTAAGTTTACTTGGGTTGTATTTGATATTTAAGGCGGCTGGGAACTGCAAAAACAAAAGTCGAAACACAACAACAACAACAAAAAGCCTAAAAAAAACAACAAAAGCCGAAACACAGCAACATTTCATTTACAAACATCATCCACCATACTCCCATGACCCTTGTGAGCATAAGTGGCTTGAAAAATGGATTTAGGGACATTCATTACTTTTCATATTACGTACAATTACACAATCTAATCCAGCCAATGGAGGTATTATGTAATGAATCTGAATTTAATTGAAGCAGTATTTTTGGATCGTAGTTTGATTTTGAGCCATATTAGCTTTTCTAAAGAAAGTAGTCTTGAAAAAATATCCTCACGTTGTCCTGCTCGAATTTAACCGACTCCACGCCGGTGTACCTGAACGCATCGCCCGTTCGTGATATAATGGTGTTTATGTCCGAGTTCTCCTGAAGGCAACCTGTGCACGCCCCTTTGATTTGGCGTCCTCCTCCATTGGGTGGCGGAAAACTGCACAGCAGCTTTTGCCTTTGGGGATAAAACATCCACATCGCAACCACTGGCGCTCTCTATCGCTCTCTTTCTCTCTTTTGTTTTGTGGCCCTTTTTAGCAACATGGAACCTCAAGTCAACCAGAAAACTATCAATTTCGGAGCCGGGCCCGCTAAACTACCGGTGCCGGTAAGTTTTTTCTTTTTTTCCTCATTTTTTTTTTGGCTAGCGACGTGGATCCCTAGTACTATCATGATAAGAAACACTGCAATAAATTTAGTATCATTTATTTATAAACTGATTTTGAGGTCATTAAACAACCACTAAAAAATAGCAAAAAGAGTGGGGGTGGGGGGAAATGCAGGCCAGCGTGACTCGGTGAAGAAGTGCTTATCAATGAAAATGTGCCATTGTGGAACAACATTCTTTTCTGCTAGACTCTGTGTGCATGTGTTCGAATTGTGCAAATACTATAAACGTAGGTCGTCTGTACTGCCTGTGTCTTTGAAAAACAAACTTATAAATAAAAATAAAAATCTGCACGTGACTAAATGAATGAGCGGCAGGGGCACTTTGGCATCGCTCAGCAACAAGCTGAAAACATGCAGCTGAGTTGCATCAGCCTGCCTCCTTTTCATTCATGCGGAAGGTTGTGATCCATTTGTACCTGCTAACTGCACATTCAGGCGGTTTGCACTTGGCACCCACGAGTCGATTACGCATTAAAATTTCAGTCGTCTAACTCGTTGTCTAATATTTATCATTCACGTTTTACATTGAGTGTCTTCGCACAGACACGTTCGCCCTGCAAAGTAGCAGCAGTTTGACTTGCCTATGAAATGTGTATATATAATATATAAAGTGGGTATCTTCTCTCAACGTTTATTTTATTATGGGAAAAAGTCACACAATTTTGATGTGCATGTAAAACAGATGAACCCAAAGATTACCATTGTTTTTATTTTTAAATACAAATTATTACTTCTCAGATAGTGTTAGTTGTATCAAAACGGACTTTGTAACCTTTGAAAAGGAAGAGTTTTTGACACAAGGCTCGAATTAGATCTCAATATAATGTTTTCCACCAATTAAAATCAAGAATTAAGACAAGAGTGTGTCACATGTAATTTCACTCTGTCCATCACGTTATTAGCACAGACGGCAGTCTGGCGTGAGGCAGACTCCCTTGTGCAGCCTCATTATATTTGGAAATCTTCCAAGCGTCCTCATGTTTTCTTGATTTCGCAATTTTCTTCAAACACTTGTTGCAGGTGCTGATTCAAGCCCAGAAGGAGCTCCTCAACTACGGAGGCCTCGGAATCAGTGTTCTTGGTAAGAAGAAATGCACCTGCGTTGTCCAATTTTTTTTCCCGAAATGTTGTTGTTCAATTCAATAATGCTGAAATCCCTTCTTCACACCTCTAGAAATGAGCCACAGATCGTCAGATTTCATCCAAATCATAAATAAAGCAGAGAGTCTCCTCCGAGAGTTGCTGTAAGTAAAAAAACGGGAATTAGTGTCGTCCCATTGTACAACTTGAGCAAAAACTATAGAAAAGCAATTTTTTTAAATTACTTTTCATTATTTTTTTTCCCCAAGTTGATGATAGCATTAATGCATACAACTTTTTTAGAATACTTGGTCGTAACAAGGTTGAGAAATCAATTTTTTTTTTTACCCCAAAAGGTAGTTTTTGATTTTTAAAAAACGTTATTCAGGTTTGAGCGATGCAAGTATTTTTTTAATTGAAAATTTGACACTATTGACAAAGTGAAAAGGTCAAGTATTTAAAAAAAAAAGATGATTATGTTGATAAATGTAAAGAAAACAAGAACAAGGTTTGTCAGTATTGGTTTTGAAACCACCCCAAAATATTATGACAATTATTAAAATAGCAGTGATACAAAAAGAGTTGATAAATACAGAGTATCCCAATTTTTTTACACACTTTAAATAATTGTAAACTTGATGATTATTATACTGTAATTTGAATCATTTTCAACATGTAAAATCATTTACAAATATCATTATTTACAGTGTGTATACATTTTTTTGGGACATCCTGTATCATTACCAATAAAACTATTGTGTTGTCTAATAAAAATGTAGGTTCTGTTTTTAATAAAAAAAAAACAACAAAAATGTATTTTTTTTTAAATTTGTTTTTCTGTACAGTTTTATTATTGTTTATAATGTCAAAAACTATCAGAATCATCTTAATGGATGAGTATACCAAAAAACACACAAAATTGTCTCCGGTAGTTGGACAACAGACAGCCATTTGTATGGAGAGCACTGAGCAATAACATGTTGGTAATGCTGATACATAATAATAATAATAATAACATATCTATTTTGTGACAATTGTGCAAATTATGCTGTTATAAGAAACTCAAGACCCACCCCCCACACACATATAAACATACAGACAGACGTGCACACACCCCCACACAAACGTGTCGTAAATGTCCTCAACGAGCTGTTGACTTCCCCCACAGAAACATTCCAGACAACTACAAGGTGATGTTCCTGCAGGGCGGCGCATCGGGCCAGTTCAGCGGCGTTGCCCTCAATCTGATCGGCCTGAAAGAGGGCAAGTGCGCCGACTACATCGTGACGGGCACGTGGTCGGCGAAAGCTGCCAAGGAGGCGGAGAAATACGGCAAAGTCAACGTGGTTCACCCCAAGCTGAACAGTTACACGAGTGAGTGAATGCGTTTGGCTGTGTTCCGTCCTCCTCTTTTATTGTTTAACGTGCGACAAAATTGATGACTCGTAATAGAACACTCGCTCTCTTGTTTTTAACAAACTTGGCCAAGGCTGGCACGGTGGCGCACCTGCAAAATGAAAAATAAAGTTTGTGCGTTTATTCTGCCTCGCAATCAAAGGAAAGAAAAATGTGACGGCATAATGGGCTTCCCAGTCTGTTGTGCAATGGGGCCCACGACGAGGCTAACGGCCAATGATCTGCCGTCTTCCTTCCTCACAATTGAGCTAATGTCCCTCTTCATTATTCGGTTGTTGTGCAAACATTTCTTCGTGTCATTGAAGGCCTCGCTTAGTCGGAAAAAATGTACTTTATTTATTTATTTTTTAAAAAGGAATTTTGTTTGACTATTCAGCGTACAAAAGGAAGTCCTTGCATGCACCCCGGCTTCAGTTAAGCAACATTTAAGAGGAATTGCAAGTCTCAACATATAAACAATGATTGCTCCCCTTCAGGCAGAGTTAATGTTTTATTACAGGAATAAGTGGAGAAAAAAATACGGACTCTAAAATGTACCTAAGTAGTTTGGTAACATACTATCAGTTACAGTATATACATGTCTCTGTTTTGATAATGAAAAAGCGTTCCACAATACAAAGTTTCCATTTTTTGGGGAACTTGCATCACGCTTCTACTAAGTAGAAAATATGAATGAACAGACACCGCTGTCCAAGCTTCGTCATCGTCATCCCTACTTCAAGTTCTTCCGTGTCGCTGCTGTTCATTTTTTTTCTCTCAAGCTTTATTCTGTCATCATCTTCTGTGGTTTGAAAAGGTAAGCAACAAAATGTGACAAGGAGTCAAAAGTGCAAATACCTCTGTTCAAACACATGTGACAAAAATCAATAAAGAACAAACACTAGAAAAATCTCCTTAAGTACACTTGATACTTTCACCACCTCAATTTCCTGAATTGCTCTATTCGTATTAAATACCATAATTTCCAGCCTATAAGACACGGCTTTTTTCACATGCTTTCAACCCTGCGGCTTATGCGGTTAATTTGTGCATTTTTTTCTAACAACCCCAATGGGGCACTCGAGCGAAAAAGGTAAGTGAGACCAGTGGAATATAAGTGCCAAGGAAGTGATTTTTACTGGTATGTTTTTTTTTTTTTTTTTTTTTTAACCTGCTCTGTTAGCTTTTAGCATCAGCACTGTGGTAGCGTGTTGCTGCTGCATTACTGCCGTGTCTCAATGATTTTTACTGGTAGGTTTTTTTTTCTTAACCGGCCCTGTCAGCACCATGCTAGGTTGTTTCTGCTGTGTTATTGCCATGTCTCAGTGATTTAGCTATGTTTTTTTTTTTTTTTTTTTTTTTTTTTTTTTAAATTGGCTCTGTTAGTGCTGTGCTACCAGCTGCCACGGCTGTTTTTTTTTTTTTTTTTAAACCAGCATTTATTTATTTATTAACCAGTCCTGTTCGTGCTACCGTGTTGTTAATATATTAAGATAAGCTAAGATATTAAAACTTTGAAAACTCTTTCTGTGTACCGTCTTTCTTTGAAAATATCTCGTGTTTCAATGTGGGTTTCAACTTGGGCACTTGCGGCTTTTACACAGGTGCGGTTTATGTATGTACCAAATGGTAATTCCTTTACAAATGTACTGGGTGAGCCTTATAATCCGGTGCACTCTGTAGGCTGGAAATTAAGGTAATATGAAGAAATGTAAAGTGTTCTGTGTTTTTTTTTTTTTTTTCACCCCTTTTGCGTGTGACGTCTCCATCCAGAAATCCCCGAGCCCAGCAGCTGGAATCTGAACCCGGCGGCGTCCTACGTGTACTACTGCTGCAATGAGACCGTGCACGGCGTGGAGTACAACTTCACGCCCGAGACCAATGGGGTGACCCTCGTCAGCGACATGTCCTCCAACTTCCTGTCGCGGCCTGTGGACGTCTCCAAGGTGAGGAGTTCTGAATAGTATCACAATAAAGGATTCGATCTGAAAACTGTCTCACGTTGGCGACTTTGGCCTGCTTGATTTTTCTTTTCTATATGCGTGTTGTACGTAATACAGAGTAGTAATTTGATCGTGGAACCAATGTGTATAAAAAGACTGCTCGGGGATTTTATTCATCCTGATGGAAGTAATAAAAATCACAGCAGTGCAATTAACATGCAGTCCTGGGGAAAAGAAAAACGAGACCTAAAAAATGCATTTCAAGATGAATCAGAATCAGCTTTATTGGCCAAGTGTGTAAAAACACACTCCCCCCCCCCCCCCACATGGCCCCAGACCAGACCGTGATGGATGTACACAGTACAGATTGGATGACCGCTGTGTAGAACTGTCTCAGCAGCTGTTGCGACAGGCCGTGCTCCCTCAGAAGCTGCAAGAAGTACATCCTTTGCTGGGCTTTCTTGAGGATGGAGTTGATGTTCGTCTCCCAATTCGGGTCCTCTGAGACTGTAATTCCCAAGAACTTGAAGGTCTCGACGGTTAACACAAGACAGTTGGACAGCATGAGAGGCAGGTGTGGTTGAAGGATGGCCCTTGAAGTCCGCAATCATTTCTACAGTCCTTAGAGTGTTCAACGCCAGGTTGTGTTGACCGCACCAGTACGCAGACCCGTCGCCATCTTTGATGAGGCCGATGATTGTGGTGTCACCTGCGAACTTCAGGAGAGGACACAACCTTGGGGTGCCCCTTTGCCGATAGTGCGTGTGGATGAGGAGGCGTCCCCAAGCCTCACCTGCCGTGTCTTGTCTTGCCCATCAGGAAGTTTTGTTGTTGACAATCGTGTTGAACTTAAAAGTTAAACACAACTGAACTGAATTACTTAGGCAATAATTCACTTGAGCGAATCCATGTACTACTAGTGGTACTTTGACCACACTTCGAGAATCTCGTTATTTTAATGTCCAGGAATAATTAGTCTCGCACACAGTACAATGTTTGTCATTAAACTTTAGAAATTGGTTTCAATCCTTTTTTTAAAATGACTTCTGTAGCATGTTGTGCATGATTTGTATATTGTTGCTATTTGTTCCTTTTTTGTTGTTGTTGGAAGTTCTTGATCTTGTTCTCTGTTCTCATGCAAAGTGGACTGGTATTTGCCATTTTCTTTTGCAAATGCATTTTTCTTTTTTGAAAAAACTGTTTGTATCCATGGAAACCTATTCTGTTGTGCTTTTCTGTCTAGTTTGGTCTGATTTATGCGGGCGCCCAGAAGAATGTGGGCTGCGCCGGGGTGACGGTGGTCATCGTGCGTGAAGACTTGATAGGCCATGCTCAGAAAGAGTGTCCCATCATCCTGGACTACAAAGTGCAGGCCGAGATGAACTCGCTGTACAACACGCCGCCCGTTTTCAGGTTTGGTCACACCACAGTGCGCTCATCTTTATCTAACTGTTGAAGAGTACTGGTACTGTGATGTAATTTGTATTATTTTTTTTCATTTTGAGCTATTGCTTGGTTTAGCAAAAATGTAATTACGATGAAGCTTTTTTTTTTTAGGTTGTGTGCTTGTTTGAAGTTGTTTATTGCCACTCGCCTATGTACTACTACGTAAAAACGAGGATAAAAGCTGAAGAGATAAAATAATATTGTGGGATGTAAAATTATTATTGTGGGCACATAAAAATCGCAAGAGGGCGCACACAGTTAAAATGGTGGTTCGCTTTTGCAAAAGCACCTCTCGTTTTCTGATTTCCACACTGGTATCCGTTCTCTATGCTCTCACTTCTAAAATTGGTTGAAGCCGGTTGGCCGCCATCTTGGTACTCCCAAAACATGTGGCGGCCATGGTTTACAGGTTGGATTTTGGCAGGGTTTTTCTCAAAGTTTGGCATGTAGAATTAAAACTGGTCATGTGAGCTTGACATTTTTTCAGTTCTGGTAACATGAAGGATTTTTAATTCGACTTGGTAAGCCAAAAAAAAAAAAAAGGCTAAGTACAAAGGAAAGACATATAACACCGTGACTACCAAGAAAGCTTGCATATTACCTAGGGTCCAATTTACGTGACATGTGAACTTTTCCCAAAATATGCTGTAAAGGACTATCATCATAACATAGCAAAACACTAAACATTTTGTGTCATAAAAAACATTAAATTTCAAGCCAATCAGTTAGAAATAAGGACTCGCAAAATAAAGGAAAATACATACCAAACGCATTGTTCATTTGTTGTCTCTGTGAGGTCCCATTTCAGACAGAAATTGAAGCTTGTTTCCTCTCATTTGAAAATTAAACTCAATTTGCAGAGTTCTGTATCATGAAAGTCATCAAAAATTTCACAGAAAATGTGTTTTCTTGCTTATCTACTGTTGAAGTCTGGGAAAATATTTACATCGCTTTTTCGTGAAAAAACGTCGGTCTATAAAGGTAAAGCAGAGAGTGAACAGTGAACATCAACAAAACAAAAACAAAACTTTGTTCAAGTGAATTAAGATCATCAGAGAATAAAAAAGAAACCTTTCCAAACAAACTTTAACAGTGTAAAAGTGAATCTTTCTAATTTACCTGTGGAATGTTTACTCACAGCCACGAAACTGGCGATTAACGAAGTGAGTCGCTGTCACCGCACAGGTCGGCATGGTGGTTTTGCGAGTATCAAGATGGCAAATGCCGACTTAAGTTTTGGTGGCCAATGAGCCATCCAGTCATTTTTTTTTAGATCAGTGGCTACACTTGCTTCTAGTTTTACCATGGTGACGTCACCGATTAAGACTCAACTAGCCGATTTCCGATCGGTACCTTACCTGTGCGTGTGTTCCCTTTACACTTGACGCTGCGTGGAACGATGGCATCTGAAGAAAATATGAAACTTTTAGTTCACTAACTAGCAAATATTGATGCTTTTATACAGTGAATGACACAAGGTGGATATGGATCGGTGATCGTCTCGCCGAGTCTTAATCGGTGACGTCGTCCATGGTAAAACTAGAAGCAAGCGTAGCTCAGTGAAGAATCGAGAGCAAGGAGAACGGTCCATTTGAGCTCCCGTTTTATTGATAGCAACCTGACACCATACTCGCGGTTTAACTTTACTGTAGCTCGAAAGATATAAGAAAGAGACGTGTAACTTTGGCTTGCGAAAACTAACTCAATGCTAATACATAGTGTGAAAACGCCATAGATTGACTAACAAAACTAGAATCAATACTGCTTAAATCATAACTTTAAACAACTACTATTTGAACTATAGACAGGGACGCAACTCACATAGACAAATCACAATCCTCAGGGCAGTTACCATTAATTGAATAATTCAAATAATTTAATTACAAAATAATGATCACTATTGCGGTTCTTTTAAAATCTGCATTTTCATGAACAGTATCTACATCATGTGTCTGGTTCTGGAGTGGATCAAGAGCAACGGCGGCGCTGCCGCCATGGATGCACTCAACAAGCGGAAGTCAGACTTGATTTATGATATCATCAACTCTTCCGATGGCTTCTACGTGTAAGTGGCAAAGTTGTTGGTAACTAGTTCAGTCACCCTCTTCCCGTGTTTTGTTTAATATTGACGGTTTCACAAATATATGCATTAATCCAGGCTGCAATCTTTCAAATTGACTCAACTATGCTGATAAAATGCGCAACCCTCATTTAAAAAGTTACATTTACAGTTTATAAAGGTTTTATAATAACAGTTTGCTATTGGGACTTTTTTTTGTTGTTGTTTTGGTATAGCTATTGTGTCCTTTGCGGATAACTTTAAATCTAAACAAATTAGAATTTGCAAGCATGCTGTAATGGATTATTTGCATGAAGAGGTTCCACTTTAGGTCCTTCTATAGGATTGTGCAGCCCAAAAAGGCAACAAATGACACATAACTGTCTGTCAACGTTAATATTTGGTTGAATATATTTGCCATCTGGACCTACCAGGTGCCCAGTAGACGAGGGATGTCGGAGCCGCATGAATATCCCATTCCGTATTGGAAAGAAAGAGGGTGACGAGACCTTGGAAAAGGAGTTTCTGAACGGGGCATCCAAACGTGGAATGATCTCACTCAAGGGACACAGGTTCGAATTCTGCCATTTTTACCAATAAAAAGTAGTTTCTGGAAAACGCAATGTACCAGCAAACAGGAAGTGAAAAAAATATTGTACAGATAATTCCTTAGTTGTCAATTACTTTAATTTCTCTGACGACTGGACAATATGTATCAGATTGCCAGCTGCTTCATGTGTGACAGGAGTTTGTCTCCCCCTACAGGTCAGTTGGGGGAATCCGTGCCTCTCTATACAATGCTGTAACATTGGAAGACACTGAAGCTCTGGCCCAGTACATGAAGGAATTCCTAAAAGAACATCAGTAAGACGGGCCGGAATAACTTGTGCACTTTAAAAAAAAAAACAAAAAACAAAACCTCTCATTGAAAGTATAGTTATGGACCAATGGTGGCTGTAGATGGCGTTGATTTGTACTAACAATCTCTAACATGCACATGCGTGTATCTTTTGACATTGTTTTATTGTAAATACCATTGGGAATTGTTGACATGTTTAACCTCAACAATACAATCATCTCGATTCCTTCTGGTGTCATTTCTTGTCTTGATATTCTCAGTTAATGACGATAAAAAAGTGGGGAATAGAGAGATGAATTTGCTAAACATGGCCACTAGGTGGAGGTGTTCACAAAGACGTAAAGTTATCTGACTGACTAGTAATCACTGAGTTTCATGATTTTGAAAGTCAACTGTACAGTATTTGAAATCTGCACAATTTTTTTTTTTTAATTTCTCGTTTTTGACCATGACCAAGTGGAAACTTACATATAATTACCAAGCTGCACCTTGGATTAGTGGTTAATTGAACGCTCACCACTGTGATTGATTTATTTGGGATGGAGCTTCAGGGATAATAAAAATAAAAACATGAAAATACCTGTATGCGTGCATCCTCAATGAGAGTTAGTAGGTTTACTTTATGCAGTATATGTATTTTATCAATGCATTTACTATGCATTTCTATGTAGATTCAATATCATCCCAAATATTAAAAAAATATTCTCAAACTATTGGAGAATACCTAGTGGCAAATATTGAGTTCATCTGAGACCAAGCAATTTTATTTTTTCCTTTTTGTGGGTGTGGGGGAGCACTTAGATTAATTCAGAGGGGGAAGCAAAAAAACCCTTCAACCTTTACTTTGCCTAGGAACATTTTTTCCATTACAAAAATCTCACAGCACCCCCACCCCACCCAATTAAAAAAAAAAAAAAGCTTGGCAGGGTCGTTCCTGGTTAGTGCTTGGATGGGAGACCACCTAGGAGTACCTGCTCCCGTTAAAAAAAAACTACAGATTACAGAAAGGGCCATTGCGGTCTATGAGTGCTTCGTGGCTCTCAGAGCTCTAAATAACAACAAATTTGAGTTTTATGAAATTCTAAGTATTTCTAAAAGGGAATTTGTATGAAGTGTATTGGCGCGGAAACAAACAAAAATCCTGCTAAGCAAAAGTTAGGCTCGGTATCACGTCTCATTCCCAAATTTGACCATGAACTTCAATGACAAGTCAAACTAAAAATGTTCTGCCTGAAATTCACGTTTTTGTCATAAGCGTTAAAGGACCAAAAATTGAGTTACCTTATATTTTTTAAATTAATCAGCGTCAGATTTTTTTCTCTCTCTATCAATAATAAAAAATGCAATCGGCCTCAAAATACTCATAGCGGACGGCCCTCGTCATTTTCCTACCCCCCAAAATATGTTTTTCATCCTGCATCAAAAAAATAGTGTGCAAGTGTAAGATGAGAGGAGGCAGGCGGGCTTTGCAAGGCGAGTGGGGTTAGAGTGCAAGATGCGAGGCCGCGGCGGGATTGTGCGGCGATTGGCGTGGCGTCGAGCCCCGCTAATGTGGAAGCTAAAGCCGGTGTTAGGCTGCGGTAAGGCGGCGGTAATGAAAAACACCAGGGAAGACAATATCAAACGGCTCCTCTACATCCTGCGGCGGAGATTATCCGGCAGCAAAGGAGCGAGCCCCAGCCGGGGGGGAAGCGGAGGCAGGCTTTAGTGCTGCTGATTGAGTCTCTTGTCAAGAGCGCCATGCTTTCAATGTGAAAAGTTACTACCAGCGACTGACTTATACGCTCCGTTTCACAACACATACACACTTACAACTCTGCTATATAGAGATACTGTACATGCCGTCTACTCGAGGAGGAGTTTACGGAATTGTAAATTCATCCTTGAGCTACTTTTTTTTTTTTTTAAATCACAATGAATTTACGAGCATATGGGTGAACATTAGCTATGCTTTTCTCCATGTTCAAAACACTCCTCCCCTTTCCTGTTTCCTCCTTTGTGACCACAATTGTAACTCAAAACACTCATATTTAAAATAGTCTTTCCCACTGAAATGAATGGAAATGCGATTAATCTGTTCCAGCCTACCCCATAGATCCCCCCCCCAAAAAAAATCTTGTAATTTTTGATAAGAAAAGTACCACTCTATAATGTACTTCACAAACACATATAGTAATAATTTAATGAAACAAAATGTAAAGAATTAAGCACTTTATGCATCACGAGTCATTCATTACGGCTGCTGGTGTGTGAAATTTGGCCATCGGGGGCAGTATAATCCAGTCAGGAAAAAAAAATTGAAATGTTTCATAAGTACATCATTGTAATTGACTCAGTAACGTGTAGTAATGTGAATAATTTGCTTAAAGCCTGATAACACCACCCAATAGATGTTAGTAGTTAGCCTTTCGATGATGTTTCCAATGATCCTTTCCGATGGGGATCTTAAGCTCCGCCCCCTTAGCCGTGTCCCACAAGCTTACAAAATGGTGATTGAACACAACAAAGTCAAAGTCGATTCTCTATTGTGTATTCCACATAATATTGGGGTATGTTTAATGCCAAATGCGCCAGACTTGTCCAAGAGAGTTCTACAGAGAGGTCTCAACTTTTTTTAAGCAAGGATATGTACATGGAATTAAGATTTTGGACGGAGCAGGACGCAATGTCAGAGGTAGAGCGAAATGTTGGCAATCGATGCAAAAAAGTTTGGCACCTCACAAACTTCATATTGAAGTCCAACAGGATAAAATAGTGGAATCGTACTGCGCATGTAAAGCAGGGTGAGTACTTTTTACTTGGAAAGATCACGAGTAATATCGTTGTAATGCCGTCTTTATAAATGAGTGGGTGTATTTATTTGACTTGGCTCGTAATGGAAGTCCGATATTATACAAATCGGCAAATAGACATTTCGCTTGCATGACATCGCACATTTACGTATCACTAACCCGACTATTCGGCATAAAACATGACACACTTTATTCAGCAGGTCAGTGATACACTAATAAAGTGCAAGTTGTTCTCTTGCAATGTATAAAGCAATGATAATAATTCAATCAAACTCAGAGAAGATACTTCTCCCTCACTTACCTTTGAACATACAGCCTTGTGTTTGTTCATATTGTCCACATTTAGCTGTACGTGCACGTACTTCCACAAGCCTTAATCCATCTCAGACACTTCGTCAACTATGGTTTAGGCTTTGGAAAATGAATCATCCTAGCAGGGTATCTTTCATCAGAATTGCACGTTCTCCAAGCGCATCTGAGGACTATTTTCTTCGTAACATTAACTTTTCCAAGCGCACGCTACTGACATCCAGCCTTGCTTGTGGGACAATACGGCGAGAGGGCCGTGTCAGGCCAGGGGTTAAGACAATGTGGCTATCTGATTGACTATTATTGTACGAGTGATTGACAGGTCGGAAAGGTCCATTCCAGTACGTGTTAGCATTAAGATAGCAGACTTTTAGGCAAAGTTATGCGGTCGTTTCACTGCAACCTGCCGCACTCATATTTAAATTTTTTTCTCACAAGTCAAGGCATAAAAATTAACTGAAAGACGGCTTGTATCTAGAAAATCTTTTTTAACCCACGGCTCTCGAATCTAAAGGTACCACTGTTTATATTTTCCGTCTACATACATTTACATACATTTTTGATAATACGGCCCCTTTAATTTCAGTAACTACGTCTCCGACAATGTCACTGAAAACTGAGCATTGCATTCTATGTAAAGGCATCCTTTTTAATACATCTTTTGTACGGGATAGCATGAAGGCTTCTGCAGGTGCACCCAATATTGTGACCAGTGATGACATATTATGGGGCGCGGAGAGTTGCAATCACTCCTGGCATTCATCTCATCTCTGCTTTAATCCAGTCATTACTATCTGTGATGAGATAAACAGATGACTCGCGAGAAGGCAATTTTCTTCAAAGCGCACCGACTTACTGTATCTTTGCGCATGCACGCGTGCGTGTCTGCCTCTGTAATAAACCCATCGCACCATCCGGCTAATCTTGTTAGCACCCGGTGCACCCTGTTCCGCCGTAGCTCCTTTTAATTGCATGTGTGTTATTAATGAGCAGGGAGTTGGGAAATGGCTCCTAATTAGCTTGTCTCCTTGTGCAGCCATCTCAAGTGAAGCGGTGGCACAAACGCGCTTAGGATAATTAGAGCACTACTACACTTGTCCAAGTATTTATCTAAATCACAGAGCAACAATTAGCGCGTCGTCAATTAGCAGTGAAGTGTTACGATGTCATTTTGCCACTGCTGACACTCATTCGTGCCACGCCAACCACATGGGTCTCCTTAACTGCACTCTTTGCTAACATATAGGGATTTCTTTTATCTGGTGGGGAATGCAGCTTACTCAGATGGAGGTACAAACCACCCCCAACCCATCAAATTGTTCAAAATGTCAAAAAGAAAATCTCATCTGTCGTAATGCTTAGGGGGGGGGGACACAGATCTATTATATTGTATATTAAATAGGGCATTCCTCAGGGTTCTGTATTAGATCCTTTAGTTTTGGAATGCTTGGTGTCTCACTTAAGGAGAAACATGAGCTTGTTTGTTTTTTGTCCAGTTCAAAGCCATAAAGTCGTGCACCTATTTTATCTGTGGGTGTATCGCCCACATTAATAAGTAACGCACCTCAAATAGATGCCTTGTTTTTATTCCCAATGGCAGCTGTAAAGCAGATGTTGATAACAAAGCGCAACATTGATATTAACTACACAAGAACTAGAGAGAAAGAGGGAGAGAGAGAGAGAGAGAGAGAGATGCAGTGGAGCCCCCCATATTTGCAGTTCTCCATTAAAAATATAAAAAACATATCCCCCTCTATTATTATTATTATTATTTTCATGACCTGTTTTTTCCACATTTTGTTGTTGTTGTTTGTTTGTTTTACTCGAGCCGCCACTTATTTACGATGTTTCAGATTTTTTTCCCCCATGGGCATTATAGGGGATCTTAAATTAAATTAAACAGACTTTTGCTATTTGCATAAGGGGTTCACGACCTTGAATACTGTATAGTATCATTCATAATATAATTAATTATATTATTAATTATAGTTTAATACAGTAACTTTGTGACTGGAATTTTATTTTTAAAAATATAAAAATACAAAATGATTTTATAGAACTTATAGCCATTTTTTTCTGTACTTGTGATGCTTGGCTAACATGAAATTATAATAGGTCTGATTTTCACTGATAAACTAGATCTAGTTGTTTATGTGTGTGCCCATGTGTGTTACTGTGAGCATAACGCATCACATGACGAGACCTCAGTGACAGCGCGCTATGACAAATTCAATTTGCATCTACAGCTAAGTGAAATGAGTGAGGGGACTCTTACGGGCCGAGACTAATTGCTGCCAGGTGATTTGTGTGTGCATCTGTGTGTGGCGTGTGCACGCCTTTTTTTCTGCTCGTGTTTGCACGTGTGCGCGCGGCTGTCGGTCTGCCAGCGTCAATACTTGAGTGAATATTTAATGTGCGTGTTTATCTGCGTGTGTCTGTCGGTGTGTGATAACAGAATGTCAGCAAAGACGGCGGAGTTAATGAGCTGTTTTTCTCTTTTGCCACCAGGAGCGGAATGAACAAAGTGCACTCAGTTGTGCGGCTAACATGTTTGTGTGGTGTGTTGTGTTACGATACGTGTGCCTATACAAAGTGCTGTGCTAAATTTGATCTAATGACAGCGGATAGGGAGTGCATATAGAGTGAAGTGAAACAAACAAACAAAAAACCTGGATCTCATCATTCTGTCGAAATAGCAGTTTGACATTTAAATGATATTGTTAACCTAATAGCATAATTGGGTCTTTTGTAACTTACTGTTTACAAAAATCACAGTGCTTTCTAAGAGAATGCACTTTTCTTTAAGTCTGTATAGATTCTCAGTTTCAAGTGACCACGCGATCTACACGCTGGCTTGTCAAATCGGGCTGTTTTTAAAAAAAAAATCCTCCATATTTTTCTCATTCTCACACTTCCGCTTTTCTCACCCTGACGTGTAGTCACAGCTGACAACGAGGCACCTTAAAGCGGCCACACCAGTGGACTATCTTCAGAAAAGATTCATTTTCATAGTGTTAGCGTAGCTGGTTTGCTAACTGCATCCCACAATTGCGCCGGATAACCGCTGATGCTAACAAAGGCGCTCAAGTTCTTATAAATGGGTGGAGTGGTGACCCCTGTCAGGGCTGAGGCTGTGTGTCACTGGGCCCAGTGTTAGCCTTTTAATGTGACTAATGTGACTAAATACGTATGTCTACATTTGCCCTGCAATTTACCGGTTATTACTCCAGGGTGCAGTCCGCTTCTCACTGTAAGTCAGCTAGGCCAGCCTCCAGCTCATTAGCAAACTTAGCGCTAATAAATTGCATCGACTGCGGATGGATAGATAATCTCCATTTCAATATGTGTTCTTTCAATGAAAGATGTGTTTGTATCTCCGGATAAACTGATAAAGTAGAGGTGTAAAACTTTTTAAAAGGTTTTCTGTGTGCTCACATAATGTAGTGCGGCAGTGTTTCTTGTGGACGCCCGTGTCCTCAGCAGGCGCACTCCTAAATTGGAAAGCGAGCCTTTCATGAAGTTTAATAAAGCGCTGTTTTGAGGCTCGGGGGAGCTGGTATTAGTGAACGGGAGCCATTGCTGGCTGTTCCCAGCGAATCACAACATCATAATGAGGCCATGCCGTGGGAGTCAACGCCACCCTTTAACCAAACCCTGCGCCCACCTCCCCTGCACCGTTTTTGTGTTGTCTTTATCATTCCTCTGACACAATACGGACGTCTTAACTCCACTGCCTTCGCCCCGTCGGGGATTGCGGCGGAGCATTGTTTAAACGTCGTCCGCCAGCTTGGACAGACTGGGGTTATTTCTCATTTCCAAAAGATCACAGGCGTTGTAAATGGTGCGACGGCACGCCGTGAATGCCAACGGCGGCATGATTGGCAGCTTGACGGCGGCGGCAGCATTTGCATGGCATTTACCCAGCCGGGCGACGGCCACCCCCAACACCTAGGCGGGTGAATAAGGTGACTTGTCTGTTCACACAAACTCACGCGTGCAATCTTGCTCCTTAACAACCACCCAACCGTCTTGGCCTGTCAAAGACCAGCCCCGTGCTCGTAATTGTGTGGCATTTAAGCTGAGCAAAGGGACATTTTACTAGTGGTTTACATTATCTGGCAATCATTAGTTACAATTACCGCTGAGATCGGCTTCTAGCGATGCTAAATTATCTATATTTATGAAAATGTCAAACATAAGTACTGGAATTGAACAGATCTTGAGTCATTTCTGAAGTTAATGGTCTATAAATTGAAGCAATTCAGAAATAAGGAATGGGAATAACAAGGACAAAGGAGTATGTAGGCCCACTGAAGAGAAACAAAACTATAAAATTACCTTTGCAGGTTGATCTTCTCTATACATAACATTTTGACATTATGGAAACCAAGACATGTAACAATCAGCAGATTGTTGCAGGGATGCAAATTAACTGGAAGAATCACAGAAAGGCTCAGAAGTAAATGTTGGTGCTGGGTAGTTTCTTAGAACTGCTGTTTCAAAAGCAATGCTGCGCTCTTTCTGCTCTCAAACACTGAATGCGCCGAAACCACAACCTGCTCAACTGCTTTCTGTCAACCAGATACTGTACCACGACTACTACCTGGAAAAAAAAATTGATGCTACTTTGTCTAGTACAAGGGAAAAAGACTATCAGTTCTTGTTTACTGGGAGAACTCGTGTCTGACACACAAGAGTGACTGTGTCAGTCTGCACGCTTTCAGCAAAGATCTCCGAATGTGTGAGATGATTTGGAAACAAATCTTGGAATTCACTTTCATTGCACTTTAAATCAGGGAAGAAGACGTTATCAGCGTGGCCAAAATTAACAGAGAAATTGATTTATTTCCAGTTGTTTTATTTGAAATCAGTTTATTTGATTTTATCAACATGAATTGAAGAATGATCTAGAATCCTCATTTAATAATATCCATCCAGGAAGTAGCTTCAGCAGGGATACCCAGACTTCCTCTTCCCTGGCCATTTCTTCCAGCTCTTCCGGGGGATCCCGAGGTGTTCCCAAGCCAACTGAGAGACATAGTCTCTACAGCATGTCCTGGGTTGTCCCTGGGGTCTCTTTTCAGTGGGACATGCTTGGAACACCTCACGAGGAGGCATCCGGATCAGAAGCCCCAGCCACCTCATGTGGCTCCTCTCGATGCGGAGGATCAGTGGCTCGACACTGAGCCCCTCGTGGCTGACCGAGCTTCTCACTCTGTCTCTAAGGGAGAGCCCGGACACCCTGCGGAGGAAACTCATTTCAGCCGCTTGTATCTGGGATCACGACCCACAGCTCGTGCCCATACGTAAGGGTAGGAACGTAGATTGACTGGTAAAGTGAGAGCTTCGCCTTTTGACTTAGCTCCCTCTTCACCACAACGGACCATTACAAAGTCGGCATCTCTGCAGACGCTGCACCGATCCGTCTGCTGATCTCCCGGTCCATTCTTCCCTCACTCGTGAACAGGACCCCAAGATACTTGAACTTCTCAACTTGGGGCTGGGTCTCATCCCCAACCCAGAGAGGGCATGCCACCCTTTTCCGACTGAGGACTATGGTCTCAGATTTGGAGGTGCTGATTCTCACCTCAGCCGCTTCACACTTGGCTGTGAATCGCTCCAGTAAGAGTTGGAGATCGCAGCTTGATGAAGTCAACAGAACCACATCATCTACAAAAAGCAGAAATGCGATGCTGAGGTCACCAAACCGGATACCCTCTACGCCTCAGCTGCTCCTAGAAATTTTGTCCATAAAAGTTGCAATGCGGACCAAACTCTGACACCGGTTGTACTGGGACCGAAAAGCCTGTATCAGATTAATAATAATTGGACAAAAATACTTTGTGTTTTAAACTCGAAAAAGCTGTGGAAATTCTTTTTTAAGCTTCACTTTTTATTCATCCAATGAATCAATGTTTATGCTCACGTGCTTTTTCCTTCTTCATTCTTTTTTTTTTTTTTTTCAATATGTTCTACCGGGTGTCAGAATTCACATTAGACACTCTGAGACGTTTTATTTTTCTAATATTTTATCTGACTGAACACCGATTCGCAGCGCCGACACTTTTATTCACCTGGAATAATTTGGAAATGAAAGTGGCAGCAGTGACAGCGAGGCAATAAAAAAAGTCAGGAGTACACACACACACGCACACAAAAAACCTAATCAGGAAACAATAAATCAATAAGCCTCGCCAACACATGCCGACCGACTCCTTGACACCTGAAGCTCATTAAACGCAGCCTAACGTCAACTTAGAAGAAAAAGTGTACACAAAGGCTCACCATTTCACAGCCTATCACAGTAAGAGCTGCGGAGCAACCTTGATATATTGTATATACTAGAAATAAATATGATTGTCCTTTAATCTGATTTTATTATACTGGGGACTCCCGCTGGCGGGCCTTCTGAGGGCTGATGGCGTGTAATGTTATTGCAGGGAGGGGGGGGCAGTGTGTTTCATATCCCCTTCTTGACGCTGTTTTATCGTGTCAGGGCCATTATTGTTTCTGTTGCTTTCCGCATGTATATGCACCCGTGTATATAACTTCATAAATCAAGTTATTGCACTGTCTCCGTTTGCATATATGCTTGCTCTTCCCTTGCGGTCTCTCCAGCTCCGCTACGGCTGCTAATTTCTGCTCCTCGATGTGCCGGAATCGCTGGCAGGGTTAACCCAAGGTGTAAGCGAACTAAGCACCAGCTTAGCGCCTGGCGACCACGAGACCCCCCCTCCCCCCAACCACCACCACCACCATCCCACCCCAAAAGACCAGTTAACAGTCAACAGAACCTGAAATTCTTTTTTTATCGAATGAAATATTTCGACAAGGGTGTTCTATTCAATCTGTCACTTATACTTTTGCTAATTTTTACATAGTTTTAAAACCTCTATTTGTAATTTTTATTGTTGCAACGAGGCACTCTAAAGTAAAACATGAAAGAAGCCCAGGTCCACATACCAGCTATCAGGCCTGACTTCCCCTAACCCTTTTCTCTTTCGCTTTATCTGCATGCACTCATGGGAGACGACAAGGCACTCTAACTGGTGTGATGGTCTGAACGCTCCCCCATGCTGACAAGTTTCCTTGTGATGAATGCGCATGCGTTACTAACAGAGAAACTCTGGGTACGTAGCAGACGCTTACTGTGAAATCTCCCGGTCTCATAGTTCCCCTTATTCTACATAGAGGAAGCTAACTTACATTACAACCTAACCTAACCTTAAAGCAAAAGTTGATTAAAAAAAAGATACACACATATATCTATGTTTGCTGTGTTTGTCTTTCTGAGACGTCCATAGCGAACATGAACACTCGGCGACAAGTTGTGGAATGGCACATGTTGAAGCATGGATGGGATGTTTCAGAATGGCCGGAAGTTTACAAAATACACGTGCATGCCCATTAATATAGGCGCAGGCGCATTACTCAGCAAGAGACTCAGACCGACACACCGGCAACGCAAGCCGACTACGTAAAGGGACGATGCATTTTCAGGGTGTAGGCATAGCTATCTTGCTAAATAAATGCATGTCGCAACTGCGCCGGATGACTGCTGACGCTAACAAAGGCGCTGAAGTTTTCATTTGGCGGTGTTGGTGTGAATCACGCATGGATCTGTGCACCATTTTAGCCACAGCCCCCCCAAAAATCTGGAAAACTGAAATGGTGAAGAACGATTTAATGCTCCATTATCACAGTTCACTACTACTTTTGTCCATCCATCCATCCATCCATCCATCCATCCATCCATCCATCCATCCATCCATCCATCCATCCATTTCCTGAGCCTCTTTTCCTCACAAGAGTCGCGGAAGTGCTGGAGCCTATCCCAGCTATCTGGCAACCAGTTTAGGGTGCACCACCCCCCTCCCCTTGCGCAAAAATAGCCGGTACCTGCTCCAGCATTCTCGCGAGGCTTGTGAGGATAACCGGCTCCGAAAATGCATGGATGAAGAATCCCTCAAGGTAAAATTCAACAATAGATGATCAATTGTAACTAGAAACAGAAATAGAGAGCCCCCAAATCAAATTTTGCTTAGTGCCCCATGAAAGTGTGGCTGGCTCTTCTTGCACGTTCTGCTCAGTTAATGAAGCAGGCATATTGCCCCCGACCCCTTCGTGTGTGTGTGTGTGTGTGTGTGTGTGTGCCTGCCTGCTGGAGCACATTGCCAGCTTGCATGGCTGCTGTGCACTCAGACTGAACTAAATGCTCTACACATCATTGAGCAGCATTACGAACCTCCCTGCTCATCACTCTCACTGGGCGCGGCAGGTGTGTGTGTGTGTGTGTGTGTGTGTGTGTGTATGTTTACAGGACTCATTGAAGTAGAATGTCAAATAAATCAACCTATCTGTCCCCGACTGCATTACTCCCCCATCACTCGTCCCCGGTCATATTTTTTTTTACCACTTTTCTCCCTCCATCTCTCTCTCTGTCTCTGCTTTATGTCTTGTAATTCTCCCCTGGAAGCTCACGGGAGGGCGTCATGTTTCCCTCGGTACATCACCCTCATCTGCAGATCACGGTTGTGCAAAGATATTCTTGCGGCGACGACGCTATTTTTGTATCCCCCCGTGTATTTGCTCCACCTGCCTCAGGTATTACAGTATATCTGAATTCAAGCTGCATTCCAAAACCGACACTTTGTGTCCTGCACCGACCTGCTTGTCCTGCTGAATGGTGGCTGATTGAGACACATGGCCCGCCTTTGTGCGCTGATCTTGTTGCCATTGATTACCTATCAAGGTTTTTGATTGCATCCAGGAAGTAATTCTTTTAAATAGGCCATAATGGCCTCCAATCTGGGCTGATGACGCCCTCTGAGAGTCCAATTGCGGGTCCATTTAGGCCCTTTCAGACCTCTCGGTGTACATTGTGAGAACCTTCCCCATAGCTCACTCCGCGGTTCCGTGACCTGCATCGCGTCGCCTCGTTTGGATTGAGCATTACCTTCTGCTTGCATATCGCACGTATTGCATTCATCTTGCATGAGCCATGTTGGAAAAAATACATTTCTTTGCACTTATAAAATGTATTCTATTTTAGTTATATATATATATCATAGATTTTGTTTTTCCCCCAAGTGAGAATACAAATGTAGACCTTGTTCACTTCCTTCTCTGCTATTGTCATGTCACTCTGCCGTGAGTCAGAGCAAGATGTCTGTGTTGCACAAGGCAGATGATAATTGACTCTTCATGTATGAATATATGACCTCGCTTGAGGAGAAATGGAAATTTCTGAGCAGCAGACTTTGTGCTTGTCACCTGGCATGCAAAGAAAAGGGCTCCGCAAATGATTCTCAATTGTCGGAGTTTGTCTCAGTAACACGTAGACCCCCAAATGACTGGATGGCGTGTGACTAGAAATGTGGTGCGTTGTGGTACAGGCATACAGTAATTTTTATAGACCAGAGGTATTGAAAATAACATTCTGACATATAGACTGCCCAATCACTGCACTGTCACAAAAAAACTTGGCCGCTCACTAACTATATACCGTCAACCCACACATGTTGAATAACAATTTCGGTCTTGAAAGGTCCATGAAGTGAACAAAGCAATTGAGGAGGCAAAGATGAAGTGTAATCCTGCTTTTAACGGGATGTGATGAGCGCAGGTTTCTAAAATGAAAAAGGAAAAAAAAAAGGGAAATGCAAGAGGAGAGCTCTGACAAATGTGTTAAGGATGAGAGAGAGCAGGCTCGGGAAGCGGGGGGTCGCTCTATCATCAGAATGCCGGCCTGTGTTATTACAGCGTGAGTTGGACAGCGTGGGGGGGAGGTGCGAGGAGGAGGGGGGAATGGAGCAGACAGGAAGAGGGTTCGCCGTCTAATCTTCCAATTTTCTTACATTACTAAACCCCTCCTGCCCATAGCGACGGCTTCTTTCTGAGATTGACTTGCAGGAGTAAAACACACAACGACCAAGACGAAGCAACCCAGAGACCTGCTGTACCTCGAACAACATAAATTCACCCGCAAGCCCTTGGTGTGCCCCCCCCCCGCACACACACACACCCCGCACTTCACGTATGGTCCCGTGAAGGTTCCTATATGTTTTGTACAATATAGACTTGTGTCAATAGCAGTTACACAAGCAACAGAAGAAGCCCTTCAGCGATCAATAACTTCCTGCCGATAAGGAGACAAATCAGATGACGGTATATTGAATTAAGATATCGTTTTACATTCTCATTGATGGATCACACAAAAACATTTCATAGGCACTTTTGTTCTTCACTTGCTTGTTTGCCAATTGTCTTTTTTATGTTATTGTTTTCCCACTCAACCCTTGCATATAGTTTTGTCCTAATTTGACCCATTTTGAAATTTGACAGCAATATAAGTGACATTCTTTTACACTGAAATTTGATAACTGTTCTTGAGTGATATATTTTGAAATATCATTATTTTATACAGGTCAACTGTTACACGATTTGTGTACATTGCAGCTGTCCTTGGTAAAATTTCACCAGCGTCAGTTTAAAAGTATTTTAGATTTACCGGTCTGCGCTTCAGTAAAGAAAATAAGTATTTGAACATCCTGCTAAATTGCAAGTTCTCCCACTTAGAAATCATGGCGGGGTCTGAAATTTTCATGGTAGGTGCATGTCCACTGTGAGAGAGATAACCTAAAAAGAAAAATCCAGAAATCACAATGTATGATGTTTAAACAATTTATTTATGTGACACAGCTGCAAATAAGTATTTGAACACCTGAGAAAAACAATGTTAATATTTGGTACAGTAGCCTTTGTTTGCAATTACAGAGGTCAAACGTTTCCTGTAGTTGTTCACCCGGTTTGCACAGACTGCAGGAGGGATTTTGGCCCACTCCTCAACACAGATCTTCTCGAGATCAAACAGGTTTCTGGGTTGTCGCTGAGAAACACGGAGTTTCAGCTCCCTCCAAAGATTTTCTACCGGGTTAAGGTCTGGAGACTGGCTAGGCCACGCAAGAACCTTGATATGCTTCTTATGGAGCCACTCCTTGGTTTTCCTGGGTGTGTGCGTCGGCCCATTTCAATGCTCTGACTGAGGGAAGAGGTTGTTCCCCAAAATCTCACAAAACATGGCCGCGGTCATCCTCTCCTTAATACAGTGCAGTTGTCCTGTCCCATGTGCTGAAAAACACCCCCAAAGCATGATGCTACCACCCCATGCTTCACAGTAGGGACGGTGTTCTTGGGATGGAACTCATCATACGTCTTCCTCCAAACACAGCGAGTGGAATTATGACCAAAAAGCTCCATTTTGGTCTCATCTGACCACAAAACTTTCCCCCATGACTCCTCTGTATCATCCAAATGGTCATTGGCAAACTTAAGACGGGCCTTGACATCTGCTGGTTTAAGCAGGGGAACCTTCCGTGCCATCCATGATTTCAAACTATGACGTCTTCGCGTATTACCAACAGTCACCTTGGAAACAGTTGTCCCAGCTGTTTTCAAGTCAGTGATCAAGTCCTGTTGTGTAGTCCTGGGCTGATTCCCCACCTTTTCTAAGGATCATTGAAAATTTCAGACACCTCCATGATTTCTAAGTGGGAGAATTTGCAATATAGCAGGGTGTTCAAATACTTATTTTCTTCACTGTAAATCAAGGACAAGAATGGATTTAAATCAAGAAAATATTGTTCGTGGGGGAAGTACAAGGGATGGCTGTAATTGTCTCTCCTCACTACAGAATTCATAACATATCTCAAATTAAACATTGTGCATTGTCTAATGAAGCAATACATTGTACCTAACTCATTAGGGAATTCTTTTTCTGCCTCGAGGAAAGCATGTCTGTGCTCCCTTGAGCAAGGTATTTAACTCCTTCATTTGCTTCCCAGCTGGAGAGCTTGCCAATGCTTTGGGCTGTCACTATTGGTGTGTTTCTGACCATAACGAGTTCATGATTTTCTCATATCCAAACAACAATCACGCGTTTCATTTTTAGCTACATACTATAGTGAACAAAACCAAAGCAGTTTTAGCTGTGGTTCCGATGTCACTGTTTCCACAGTTGTGTGACTCCCCGGCCCGTTTGGTTTGCATTCCGGTCGCCTCTCATTGGGCGAGGGAGAATCCTGACTGAGTGGGACTAATTTGCCATGCTAATGAGATGGCACCAGCAAACACAGGCAGCTGGAGACCAGAGTAAATGATCCTGTCATCGGTCGAGAACACAAACACGGTTAACCGCTAATTAGCTCGCCTCTGCTTGTCTGGGTGACATTCTTGCAGGATTCCGAGCAAGGCGATAAAAAAGAGAGGGCTGCTGGGGGGGAATTAGGGACAAAGGCGGATTATATTTTTGCAGCATCGAGCACTGAGCCGTTTGCCTTTCCCTTTTTTTTTTGTGTGTCCTGTGAGGAGCAGAGTGTGCCGACGTGCCATAAGAATAAGGCGGGAAAATATGCTAAGCAGACAATCAAGGTGTACCCCCTGGTGCTAAACAGCCAATCATGGCGGCCCCAGCGTGTGTCACCACCCGGCAGGAGGCAGAATTAGTTCTGGTTAGCGGCCAGGGGCCTGCCGAGTGGCTGATTAGGCTTTTAGATGGAAGAGGAGACAGGACGCAAAAAGTCTTCCTGGCTCCATGAGGTGACCCAGACAAAGGACTTTTAATATAGGAGAAAAGGTAGAAGCAGGAAGTTGTTTAACCCTTTCATTGCAGCACATGGATGTGGTTTGACTTTATTTGAAATATACTGGAGTGATCCGCCCCCGTGTTAAGTGTGACACCTCAAGTGTTGAGATGGCCACTCACCCATCTATTTTTTCATCAACATGTATTATCTGTGTGTCTGCTGCTCCGAAAAAAAGAAAATGTTTAAAAAAAGGAAACCTGTTTTGCCGCAGTATTTTAATCATTTTTCATTTTCTACAAAGAAATGCTCAAAATGATCGTGTTTGTATGTGGAATTTGGAAGCTATGTTGTCAGTAGTTAACGTATTAAAACAAAAATCATCATTTTACTTGAACCTGAACTGTATCACCTTTTTTTGTTTAAAGCAACTTCAAGAGGTGATAATGCAATTTTGTACAGCGTCCCTAACATCTCGCTGTATTTTTCAGCGGTTTATCTTTCATATTTTGTCAAGCAACGATATTCCCGGGCTGCGTGCTTGTTGGGTCACCCAAAAATGACAAATTGGAAATGAGACATTTTACATCATGGTCGGCAGAGTGCAGTCCCTTTTTTCCCATTTGTATAAAGATAACTAAAAATTTCATTTTGACTTTCTCGTGCAGAATGAATACTCCAAAAATGACCTCTTCTGAAGCATCCGTGTGCCCCCCCCCAACACTCCACTGCCTAACTATACCCTTTGTTACATCAAAGTGACAACCCTATTGTTGTTATGCAACATTCAAGCCTATGGGGCGACAGAAGTTACACACTGCAGCTTTCTGTATGAATGAAAGGGAGAATGAATGCTTTCCATTCATCATGTTCACACACAATGTTCTGTAAACATTAAGAAAAAAAATAATGACTTGAATTTGGGTCCTTGAGGGCTTTAGAGTCGGCCACTACGACGACTCAGATCTCTGTCTTCTGACATCTTGATAGCTGTATGTTATTTCCATTTTTTTTAATATTCAATGAGACAATTGCAACCGTTTGTGAGCCAATAAAGAAATCGTAGTAATGGTTTGTTGCATTTGAAGGGTGGGTTGATTTTTAGCACCAGATACTGATGTTCCCCCAGGGTCATCACTGTGATCGAGCCCATCTTTAAATTCCATCCCCTCACATGCATACACGCACATACATACACACACATACACACACACACACCACACACACACACACACGTCGCTTTCACTGTGTGGAGGAAAGGAAAGATTAACCTGCCGCTGGCGGAGTCAAATCCAGTGCTGCCTCCGCCTCTCCGTCTCCGTGTCTGGTTATCCCTTCACACGAGCTACCCCGTTCAAAGGGGGCGGCCGCCGGGGATTAATGACGTGTTAAGGGGGCGACAGCGGAGGATTTAGATGCAGCTTGCAGTAAGGACAGGAGATTTGAGAACACGGGCCACCGGTTAGTGCTCACTGAAGTGTGATTAGGTACCAGCAACCACCCTACACACACATACACACAAAGCATGATGGACAGGTGATGTATTATCATTGCATGTGCCGAGAGGATAGCGTGGTGCCAAGCTTGTCCTATAGTAAATATACCTTGAGAACCCTGCTGACCTTAAACTCAATAACAGAAACCTCCAGAATCACCTAGTTGAGCCTGCATTTTTTTTTCAGATGTTGACACATGTACCATTTCTTTCTTTTTTTTTTTTTTAAATCATTATTGTTACACCTTAAAGAAGCTCTTAAACATTTGTTAACATGTGATTTCCACTGCTTCAGTCTGTACTCTGGCTGTTGTGCTCTGTTTCTGTGTCACATTCCACTACATCTACTTTGCTGGGGCACTAATCGCTTCTATTTGCATGAATATTTTTAGTTCTTTAATTCCAATACACAAGTTAGAACAAGGGGAAGTCTTAATAAATGTAGATGTTAGTAGTAATTTTTTTACATGAGCCCTATTTCAAACAGGCAACATCCTTTGCTGGAACAATAATTTACAAGTATACAAATCACACATTGGTTGCTTTTTGGTGAGAAGACAACATGATGTACTGTATATCCTTCATTGTTGTCTTATGTTAACTTTATTGTATTCGTCTTTTGGCTGAATTCTCGTTGGGTTAAACTGTGTTGCACCTACTCACCTCACAACGGAAGTACAAATTTGATTAGTGTTACAGTTTCAAAAAAGTCCAGCGATAAGCCACACTGAACTTTAAAGCTTGGTGAAAACATGACTATCGATGTACAGAAATTACTGTTCCATTCGTGTAGCATACTTGAGGTTTGCAGTTTGCGGGGCAGGTAATGTACAGAGGAAACAGTTTCCAGTGACCTTTAAAACTGCCATCAGATGTGGTTTGAATGAGTCATTGAGTTTTGACGTTATAAGGGATGCATTGTAGTGGAAAAAAAGAAGAATTGGGTCACTTTAAGCATGTAGGTGCAAATCCAGCCTGTGGTTGTTGGTTGCACATTATGTTCTATGTCACAGCCGAAATGCTTCAGGTGTGTTTAGTGCCGCATTTAAGGACATGTACGAAATATGGAACACGGCTCACCTTAGCTGAAATAAACCTCTGCACGTGGTACACTGGACAAAAGCAATATGTTCATCTCTTTTTTTGGGGGGGATTTGTTGTGCTGATGAGAAGCAGTCATAGCCTGACAAAGGCCTAGTGTTAGTCACCATGCCCACACCCCCGCCCGCTCCCTCCTTACTACCACACACATATACACGCTTATACTCATATCCAGCATGCTACCCATTTCAAAACCTGCTCCCGTGCAATCTCCTGTGCATCAGCTGCCAAATGAAGTTCCTCTTTAGAAGCCCCCCCCCCCCCCCCCCCATCACCACAAAAAAAAGACCGGTCTGTCAAATCGTCAGTGGCTCGGTGGCCGGCGGCGTAGGCAGCCCTCGTGTTGAAGCCAATAATCCGGCGTCGGGGCTTCAGGCGCGCAGAGAGCCGTGATTGACAGGGCTCGATATGAGGCCCTCGCCTCACTTGACATTTGGGTTTCATAAGGTCTGGAACAAAAGGCAGGGGCAAAATAATCAGAGACGGGTGCAGGCAAATAAATCTGTTTATTCCTCCTCACCTACCCCCCCCACACACACACACCTCCCTCCCTCCCTCACTTCTGCAACTCCCTTGTTCGCCCACATAACGGCTCGACCGCTGGAGAGGATAGAGGGAGGGCACGATATTACCTTTTCTGAGCCTTAGTGGATTCACGCACCACGACAGCAGGTCACTTTAGGCCCTGTGCTTACCTGAGATATGAGTTTGTATGTGTGCTGGATAGAGATGTGTATTTGGACAACGTGTGGGTTCGGGTGCACAGCCGAGTCGATGTACGAACCAAAAGAAAGGATGGAGAGACAGATACAGACGGAGGAAAGACATGCTGTCGAAGTGTAGTTGATTATATTGAAGAGCGGGCCACGTATCGGCACTACGTGGCCCATGTTTGGAGATTTCTGGCCCAATTGAAAACCTCAGAATCGGTAGTCTTATGCAAACATCTATGCATTGTGCAAGAACAGTGTGAAAATGGTGGGTGGAACCCGACTTCTCTTCATGGTCTTCTGCTTTGAATGACAAATTTGTACTTAGAGTTGAATGAGTAAGATATTTTGTAGTCCACAATAATATGATGACAGTCTAGCCGAATTGATAGTTTATTAAATCTGTTCTGATTAACAGTATCAGAAACAATATGATTTTATCAACTTTTTTTGCATTGTGGTGAGAGTTTACAGTAAGGCACATCACAAAAAGGACAATATTACAAACAGCTTTTAGTATAATGCAAAGTGGTTGTACAGCACTACAGAACACAATCACAGTCAGACAAATATTGACATATTGATGTCTTTCAGGATTGTTCTTGGCATACTGTAACTTTGCATTGGAACATTGTGCAGCTGTACCTAATACTGCTGTTGATAAATTCATTGCTTACTGGCTGTATTGCTTGATCACCTTCAAGCAGAACCTATTCACTTTTTGTATGCTCTAGTTAAGCAGCCCTGCCAAACATTTTTTGAGCCATTCACCAAAGGCAGTATTTTGGCTGACCCACATAGAAACCAATGATTAAAAGTACAACTCAATGACCTCACTTGTTTATCTCAAGTAATGGGAGACACGCAAAAGTGTGTTACTTGTGTCCAGTCTACTACGTAATTTTGTTTTGGTCGCCATCATTCCAAAAAAAAAAACCCCGCTTAATGAGAATGGATGTTCAAAATGGAAGCAGAAATTCAGGATTACACATTAGAACCTCAGCAATATTCCTTTCTGTAGAAGTTCTCTAATTATTATTTTTAACTCATTTTTGCTAGCTTACTGGTTTGTATTTTTTTTTTTTTTGCTACTGTAATCGTATAAGGAGATGAGCAGTTCGATGTATACAGAGGCACAGGTGGATACATCAGAATTTCAAAATAAGACTTTGTCGTTAGGGACCTGCGAATGGACGACTCAGGCAAAAGCTAGTGGCCTGAGCTGATTGGGTGGGTGGATGGGGGGTAAGAGATGGTTGATATTGCTCCATATCAGTGACACACACATTGATGTTATTTGTCTAGAAACACACGCCATTGGGGAAGAGTGATAGATGTCATGCCAATACCCAGTCAGGCACAAGGTCAGGAATGTTTATGAGGTGATAAATGTGTAAAGAAATGAAGTTATACTCTTTGGACCCAATTTGGTTCCTCCCAATTCACGATAGCCCACACACTACTATATTGAACTGTATATGGCCCACTTTTGCAGCCGAGATAATTCAGATTGCAGTACATCTACTAGTGTTAATTATTCATGTGCAATTCAAGCAGAGTTGCGTACCTGTAAAGCTAGGTGGCAATTTAATTGCAGGGCTGTAAAATGCAAAAAAAAAAAAAAAAAAAGTGGTCATAAATAAATAGAAAAACAAACAAACAGGAGAGCATGTTCGACTGGGCACGTGTTATAAAACACATAAATCGACAGATAGTTACAAACCCGTGTCATTTAGCACCGGATAGTGCCGCAGCACCCCACGTGGGGTTCTAGCTGATAGCGCGCCTTGTAGGTGGTGATTGGACAAAACGAGCATGATTGACAGGTCGCTCTCGCGCAAGCTGGACACTTCCAGCACACCATTGGCCCGCGTTAATGGGCGCCTCCCCCTCCAGCCTTCAAGCGGCAGGAGAACCATGAAGTTGTAGTTTCTTTACGAGGGACTGACACGGAAACCGGCGTGAATGAAACTACACGTCCCGGCGCTACGTCCAAGTCGCCAATGTGTAATTGCGCTCGTTCTTGACTGGCTGCTTCCTAAAATGTGGTTCGGGTGAGGAGGGAGGGGGGCGCCAAGCGAGCAGTCAGTGTCGCCGAAGTGGCCGCCGCCACCACCGCCGCCGCCGCCGCCGGGATGTGAACGTCAACCGGGGTTGGAGGGGAAAAGTAGGGGAAATTAACCGCTTGCTGCCACAGCTGGAGGACAAGTGAGGTCACGACATGGCGGAAGGCGAAGACTGAGAAGAGGGAGTTCAACAACGGATATACGCACCTGACTCAAGATTTGACCTGGCCGGCTACGAACTAACTAACTAACTAACTAACTAACAAGACTGAGTGACGGGAGAAAAGCCCGCTTCACTTTTGTTTTTGCGCGAGGAGGAACTTTTCAATGCCTTTTTAATGATTCGAGACTTGAGCAAGATGTACCCTCCGGCGCGGCATCCGGTAAGTACAAAGGGGTGCAAGTGGGGGCTACAACAATCGCAACAACAAAATGTCATAATGTGTCTTGAGAGCTGCGCGCGGATGCGTAATCACTTTGGATGGAGTTTCCGTGCCATTGCGCGCTCGCACGGACAATTGCGCTCATTGACAGACTTGAGCGAGTGTGTGTGTGTGTGTGTGTGTGTGAGGCTAAAAGACACGTTAAGGAGGCTGAGTGAGTGACAGAAGCTCATTGTGGGCTTGACACCAGAACCTCAGTTGTCTCAGTTTCCCCTCCTCTCTCCTCCTCCTCTTCTTCTCCATCTTTTGTCTTTTGGTGATTGTCGCTTTGGTTTGAGGTCACACCCCAGCCCGGACAGCCGTTTAAGTTCACCGTGTCGGAATCCTGCGATCGGATCAAGGAGGAGTTCCAGTTTCTCCAGGCCCAGTATCACAGGTTTGAGAAACGTATCCATCCATTTTCTCAATTTTTTTATTTTTCCAGTCACGGGTATCCTCGCTGAGTTTGAGAGAACCGTTCACACCCAAGGACAATTGAAACCCTTCAATGAACCTACACAGATGAAAGCCAGAGTTTTCCGAGAAAACCCACACAAGCGTGGATAACATGCAAACCACACGGGAAGCCCAAAGCCCAGATTCAAACCAGCAGCCTCACAAGCAAAGCTAACCAGTATTATCCATACACTGTTCCTCAAAGCAAAACAGTGTTCAATTCTCAATCCACCGCAAAACAAAATGAATATAAATGAAGTATAATACTGGTCTCCTGGGTATTGGTACTGACTTGGATAACATACGGGGTCCAGGCTATGTTCGGAATCATTTACTCATTCCCTACTCTCTAGGACTAGTAGACTATGTACTTCAATCAACATTCAAATTGAAAAGTTTTGAACTCGACTTGTCGCTGCTGCTGCATCAATACGTATGCATCAATACGTATCTTCCGCAATAAATATTGAACAAATCATACTTATACTTATATTATCTTAAATTGAGTGCATTTTACAAAATAATACAAACAAAGTACTTTATGTCCATCTTTGTCATGATGTTTCGCTCTGCTCTTGTGCTGAAAACCAAACAATGTTCCGGAAATAGAAAATAATTTTTCAGTATAGGCACAATTGATCATGGGATGCCTTGCTATTGTAGTCCTCACCGGGTTGTTTGCTACTTTTCTCAGATGCATTGTGCTATACGTTGAGGGCACTGTACAGGGAATAAACTACGATATACTCACTAAAGAAACTACAAATTAAAACAGTATGTGTACAACCTCTGATGGGCCAGAGGAAAGTTTAAAAAAACTTTCTAAGGCACTAACAGCCCAAGAATCATGAAAATTTTTACTTAGTTTAGTAATTAGCCCTCAGTCTGGGTGATAGTCCCCCTCATACACAGTTTTCATGTCAATAATAAAAATATAATAACCACAGAAACTAATATAATAATGAACACAAAAGACCCAATAAGAACATCTCCACAACCCATTTGGGGACATTTGGGAACAGTGTTCAAGATGGTACCTAAAGTCAACTTTTTCTCATAAATATTTACAGTTCCACCAAAAAATCCCCCCATATTTAGGCCAATTAAAAATGACTACCATGTGTACCCCTAAGTAACAGAGGTATGGCGAATTTTTTTTTTTTTCAAGCATGGAAAGGAACTTCAGCAAATTAAACTTAATTAAAATAGATTTCTAGCCATCGTTACTACGTAGAAATGCTGTGTGCATGTACTGATATAAGGGCTGGGTGACATTGAAAAAAATTGCATTACAATTTTATTTATTTATTTTTTAAACCTGCAATACACTGAATAATGCGACATGATAGAATACAAGATCAGTGTTGGTAAAGTTCATTTTTATCCACAAAGTAGTTCAAGTACCGTTCAACATTCCAAAAATGAACTTTAATGAAAAAATATTTAATCTTATCCACTCTTACATTGCAAAATCAAATAGATTTCATATTATGACAATGTGATCGTATATTGTTTCAACTGAAGCTTTCGGATTCAAATCATAATTTTCCTTTTAATCCATATTTACAATTATGTATTGTATTACAAAATAATCAAGGAACATATTCACTCCCATTTACACAGTGTCCCTTAACGCACCTCGAGCACTTGCCGTATTCCAAAGAGCAAAATCTCCTATTTTCCCTCAGCTGGTTAAATTTAATATTCCAGTTGATTCACTGTATATTGCAGTACACCAACATCGCAGTGGACGCTGTGATTTGACAATTGTGCACAAGTATATCGTGATGATGACGCTTGAACAATAGACCATGCAGCCTGAATTCATAAGATACGTAACAGACTTTAAACTGGCCCAACGTGAAGGTAGGGAGGAGTAAGTTGTTTAGTATGTTTGATATAAAGACTTGGCATGCCAATCACTATATGTACTGTACAGTAAGAATGCACTTTTTTTTTTTAAACACCTACAGCCCAATTTTTTTGGACATTATTTTGTGTAGGTCCAAGCTACAGTTCACCGAGCCAAGGTGTCCGGGAACTACAGTTTGAGAACCACTCCCTTAAGGCATTATACCCCCATCCATCCATCCATCCATCCATCCATCCATCCATCCATCCATCCATCCATCCATCCATCCATCCATCCATCCATCCATCCATCCATCCATCCATCTCCTGGGCTTCTTATCCTCACAAGGGTCGCAGGAGTACTGGAGCCTATCCCAGCTACCTGGCAACCAATCCATCATTCGAAATAACATTTCTATACGAGCGTCATGTCGAGGCCACGTTTGCCCTAGTTTCACCTATTATGCCCTGGTGACTAACCACAGGTAAACCCCATCAACCTCCGCACGCACGTCTGCCTCTGCGAGTGCAAGAGGTGTGAAATACTTTTTAGCTGACATGATGAAGTGTGAAATGTATTGCCCGGGGCAGAACCACAAGCACCATACCAATGCATAATAATCACACACCTCTGGCCGCCCCTGTAATTATTGTCCAGTCACCTGGTGAGCGTCGGCCAGTAGCTTTCTCAAAGAACTGAAGCGAGGCCACAGTATTGGCTGCATTATGCGACCCTGCAGTGGGGGGAAAAAACAAGAATAAGTCCACGGAATGTTTTTTTGTTTTTTTTTTTGTTTTTTTTAGGGGGAAGGTAAAGTATTGGCAAAAGCATTTAAACGAACAATCTCTTGTTCAGTTTCCCTGTATCCACCAATGCTTTTGATTCTTTAAAATCCTATATATACAACGGAAACACTTCTAATGATCCACGTTTTTTTCTTATTTAAGAGATAGCTGAAAAATTTTCTAAGTCAAAGGAGAATCAAAATAACAGATGAAGACAAAACTCAAATAGATTTCTTTCTTTTCAATCTGCTGTTTCAAAACTTATTTGTAACTTATATGTGTGAGCATAGAGCGTCTCTTTCAGTCCAATTTTGTAAAATCCCAACTTTGCCTATTTATATACCAAATGTTCTCATAGTGGTCAACCACATCTGTTAACCTGTAGGGGGTACTGGGAATCTTTTTTTTTTTCTTCCCTAAATTGGACTTTGCTTCTTTCTAAAAGTGCTATGTCAGTAGTGGAAGTGTCATAGTAATAGGTAATTACGACCCATTTTCTTCTCTTCTCTGATGGGGAAATTAATCTTATATTTTAGCATTTATCTTTTAAAGTATTAGTGTGGCACTATGCTGGATGACAGATTTAACTCATCTGCCTCAGATTTCTGAGGATCGAGTTCCAATCCTGGCCCGGCGTGTGTTGCGTTTGCATGTTCTTACTCTGACTGTGTGGGTTTTCTCTGGGTGTTCCGGTTTTCTTCCACGTCCTAAAAACATGCATTGTAGTTTGATTGAAGACAAAATAATAATAATAAAGCATTATTAATTTAATTACCTGTAAGTGTGAATGGTTGTGTGTTTATACTGTATATGCCCTACGGTAGGTTGGCAACCAGTTCAGGATGTACCCCGGTCCTTGCCCAATGATTGCTGGGATAGGCTCCAGCACGCCCCCCACCCCAGTGAGGATAAGCGGTACGGAAAATTAATGAATGTATTGTATTAGTGGAGTTTATACTTTAGTCTGAGGTGACGTGTTAATTTTTTCTACTTATCATTTGTGATTTATGTAATGTACCACAACTGTAGCGTGACCTTGGAAAAAGTCATCCCAAAGCTTGCCTGCTAAAAACAAAAACAATGTTTGCCTTTGCCTGCATTCCCTAAATCAGTTCAGCATTTTAAAGTGCATATGAATGTAATTGAGTTGGAAACAAAGATGAAGATGCATCACTTTTGCATGTCAATGTATTTCAGAAAAGCCATGACTGTACTTGTAGTGTATTTGTTCACCCCATTATTGGTGTGTCAGCAGCCTCACTTTACCTGCACTGATAAGGGTCAGCCCACTATTATCTCATAAAACACTCACACTGAAGAGTCATAGTGCTAAGTAGATAGTTTCCTGTAATAAACGAGAAATAGAAGGAAAGGGTTAAGCCTTAGTGTAACCACACTTGTGATATGGACCCTCGTTATATGGTAGTTTTTTTGTTGATGGTGCAGTTCGGGCCTTATGTTGAGGTTTGTGTGGTCGTCTATTGATCCATTAATTACCGAGATGTACGTGCTGAGTAAGTGTCTGCAGGGGAAGCTGGTGAGATCCGAAAGGCCACATTAAAGTAGCAGGATGTGGTCGCATGCAGTGTCTGCTTTTACATCCTTACATCGTTTTTGTGACAGAAGTGAATCAAGAATAATAAGAGTGTGCAGAATGTGTTTGTGACACAGATTCCCCCCCACCCCCTTGTTCCCCATCTTTCTCACAGTCTGAAAATGGAGTGTGAGAAACTGGCAAGTGAGAAAACAGAGATGCAGAGACACTATGTCATGGTGAGTTTCACACCCTAAGAGAGTGTGTGTATTGATGGAAAAAAAAAAAAAGCAACGCAGAGGCCATGTTTCATTTACCTTGCTCTGTTCTTTGTTTTTCAGTACTACGAAATGTCATATGGACTCAACATCGAGATGCACAAACAGGTAAGTAACGCTTCAAAGCTGCAGTGACCGGTAGTTGAAACATATTGATGGAATTCATTGACACTGAGTTTGACTATGAGAGACGGTCCAAGTGGTTCTTGTTAACCCCTGGGAATACATTGGTTTGAGAACTGTACAAGGTGCAGAACACGGATTATAGTTTTATGTGGAACATGTTCCCACATGTAGTTTTAATTCATTTATTGTACCTTGGAGCCAGAGTTGGGTAGTATTGCGCTGTGCAGTGGTGCCTCGGTTCTTGAACACAATCCCTTCCAGAAGGCTGGATATAAACCAAAATGTTCGAAAACCAAAGCACGTTTTCCCATTACAATGAATAGAAAATGAAATAATGCGTTCCAAGCCTAAAAAAAGTTTTTTTCAAGCGATTATTTTTTTTTTTTTTTTTTTTAGGTTTTCCCTGATAATAAACGTCATAGTACAAATACATGTATAGTTTAAATACTTTATATAATCAAACCATTTAAGAAATAGATTTATTTTTTGCTTAAAATGTATGCTTTAGCCTAGTAAAGTATGCTAGGCTGGGAGTGCAGTTGCTCCTTTAGGAGCATCACTTGCTTTGAGGAAATGCTTTTGTTTCAGGATGGTGCTGATCGTCGATTTCGCCATGCCATACTTCTTCGATAGCTCAGAAACACCCACACCAGATTCGTGCTCTGCTATGAAATCCTTCTTGAAGTCGACGCACCACTTTCCTTTTTTCAGCACCAGCAGTTCCACTTGCCTTTTTTGAAGCCATGATCAGGGATTGATGTTGCTGAATTTGAAGAAAAAAAGTCACTACAGTACTGGAAAATGTCTGCGAGCAGAGGAGTGTGTGATTCAACTGGTTGTGCCGCGCGTTACATCTTTTCCGTTTTTTTTCGGGGGTACGCTCAAAAGCACAATAACAAATCGTCCTGGGTCAGCTGGTCGGGGTGTTCCAATACCGTTTTTCATTTGAAAACTAAAGCAAGAAAATCTCAAAATTTTTTTTCAAAAACCAATTTGTACAAAAACCAAGACGTTCAAAAACCGAGGTAGCACTGTATTTACTCCTTTACATTCACTTGTTATTTTTGTACCAATGTACAGGTAGTTTTAAGACAACATGCTTTTTACTTTTAGTTGAGTATTTTTGTGAAGCGTAATCAATACTTGTACTCTGTCACTTTGAGCTACATCCCGCTTGCTATTTTTATCTTTTATTATCCAGCCATCCATTTTCCAAGCCGCTTATCCTCACAAGGTTCGCGGGAGTGCTGGAGCCTATCCCAGCTAACCTAATTGTTATTGATCTTTTACTGCTTTTTCGTGCTGTTTTTTTTGGTTTGTCAGAAAGACTTGCGGCTTTGGTGCTGTCTGTCATGTGATTCAACAATCCAATGGAAATGACAATGACTTCATTTGACCAATCAAATGGAGCCAAGAGGTCACATGACCTCACACAGTCACTTGGGCCTCACATTAGTTGTGTGCAATACGGCATATTTTGGTATCGATCTGATATTCAACCTGTGCGTTGTTTTACATCAGTTGATACCCATTTTTTAAAAATCCTAGTAGGTGTCTGTCCACTGTGCTTCATGTTACAATTCCTTACAAGATTTTTAAGTATTTTTTTTTTTAAGAAATAGTAATGAGACATTCTTTTCTTCCTCTATGGTATTTTTTTAATGGTGGTCATTATGGTGGTACTTAGAAGGCTAAGAATGTTTTTTATGTGACACTTGGTATAAAAAGTTCATTATTCGGCTCATTAGAATAAGCAGTTTCCACTTGCCAAAAAGATCTCCGTTGCTTTAATTTAATGAAAAAATTGACTACTATGAATAAGATTGTGGGCATAAACAAGCTTTTGCAGCAACACAGGTTTTTTTTGTAAGGGCAGTCTCATTAGCATAAACGTCTGTGTTAAGCCCCCATCAGCCGGAAGGTGAAATGAGCTGCAGCAAGCCATGCATTCACCTGCACGCACAAGCGTGTGTGAGTGAGTGAGTGAGTGAGTGTGTGTGTGTTTGTGTGTGTGTGCGCGCGCGTGTGTGTGCGCGTGTGCGTCCGTCCATCCAAAGACTGAAAGGAACTGTAAAATGCTTGTCCATGCATTGTGTGTAGCAGCCTGTTTGTATACATGTTTACCAAGTGTGTGTACTCTTTGCACATTGCAGTTATTGATTTAATTTTGTGTGCACATGGTTCCTTGTGTTGTATTGTATACGTGTGAATTGCAGTGTCAATGTGTTTCTATATGACAACTATGTGTGCTTGCGTTCACAAGGGAATGTTGCACACCCACGCAGTTTTTTTTACGGTGCACCAATCAGAGCCACGTGATGAATGGGGTGTCCACATAAATCCTGTTGTTGGCTGCTTTTTGAGGCCTTTTGTGTGCGCTCGCCTGTCTATAAAGCCAAGATGGAAACAAATACAAATGTGGCCGTTGTTTGTTTTCACTGGGTGGGCAGGCCAACGATTTCCATTGTAGAGGGCAAAGCTCTTCCATCTGCCCATGTGTGTTTCTCCTGTAGAACCAAATGATTTTAGCTGGGCGTTTGTGTGCACTTGCCTACACAGGCAAGCCTCTGTGTAAATGTGTGTCTTTGCCATGTGATATGATGATATGACCCGCTGACAGAGGTCCCGAAAGTAGTGACACCGTGAAGTGCACACTTATATAAAAAAAGTGGCTAGTGGCTAGTGGCTCGTGGCCGGTTCACCGTACTGCTGATTTTTTGAAGAAAACAAAAAACACTGAATTAAAGCAGAGATTCCTAAAACATCTTAATTTTCCACCGCTGGCTGCCTACTGAGTGGATGTTGAGATTGAATATGGGGTGATTGTGGCAATGGTGGCGAGGATGTCGCCTGACCCTCCAGCTTCAGTCCCATTATGGCCAATGCGCTCTTCTACCAAGTGAATCTCTGATATTGCTTGTTTAGCATTTTCCGGGGGTAATAGGCTCATTGATTTTTGGCTCGGCTCTCTGTTTTATTTACACAGAAGGAGCGCGTCGCCCGGGGAGCGAAATGTACCAACACTCGTTAAAGAGAAATTGACCTGTGGACTGAGCATTGACTTGGGAGGAGCGAGGTAGGAAAGGAGGGAGACGGGGGACCACGAGGGCTTCGGAGCCAGTGACTAAGCTACAAGAGGACAGCTAATCAATTGCAAATTAGTGAGACTGAAAGAGAAATAAAGCAAGCGATGGACAGGCCGAGACAGAAAGGAGGAGAAGGTGGCGAGAGGCGGAAGTAATAAGACAGTGTGATAGTGAGGAATGGCAGCTTTCTCAACCAGGGCTGACAACTCATTCGCTGCGGCAGATGGGGAGGGGACACATTCGATTCACTCGGAAAATGTAACGTTATTTTAGCATTCAGTGTCACTTTCGGAGATAGTTTTGGATAGAAAATTAAAACGACTTTAAATTACCTGGAATGACTTTCTGTGTAGAAAGGTGACTTAGTGAAACTTAGCAGTCAGTTTAACTGCAAGTTCTGACCACAAAAGCACTTCTCAGAAAGCGAAAGCAAACTTAGAGTGCTTCCACGCAAACAGTTTACTTTCTCAGATCTGAGTCAGTTGATAATTTTGTAAAACGGACTTGCTTTGCATCTGGTACAGGTTTCTTTTCACACTGTCAAACGTTAAGCAAAATTAGTCTCAAAACAACTATTCTTTGCTTTTCTTGTTGGTTGCACACTCGCAACGATTGGGTGGAAGTTTTGTGTTTGACCTAGTAAATGGGGGGGGGGGGAATGCTAAAATGCTCTACTTGGAGTAGCATTTGTTTATGTTTTTAATGATTCCCTTCCACAAGCACATTAGTGTGCTCTGAGAGGTCAACGGGTGTGCCATGGGGAATTATCCAATTTCTCTTAATTGGTCTGAAAATTATTTTTTTCCCCCACACATAATGTATTTCTACAATTCTCTATGCCAACGAAGTATAGTGACAGACAGATGATCTTCCATTAGATTTTAATGAATTCACCTGGGTGTTCATTTTTGGTGAAATTTACAATGTTTGGTGGTGTGCAGTGAGGTATTTTCTAACAAAGGTCGGGAAATACTGTATTACAGTACACGGGCAATTTGCCAGACCCCAGTGCACTTTTAGGGGACGTCTTAAACAAATGCCATCTGTATGGACACTAAGGATGTGTTCACTAAGCCAAATGTCTCGAGGATATATGTCTGTTATGGTTTTTTGATTCATTCATTTGCCAATTGGAAAAGATCTTCGTCAGATCGCTTTCATTTTATGAGAAAATTGTGCCAGTTTGCTTCGTACTGAAGCAAGACCACCGAGAAGAGGTGGTCTTGGTACAGTTGATTTGATCAGCACCTGAGGAACTGTTTACGCTTGGCCAAATGAACACATCGAGAGTGAAAACGAATTAGAGGATTAGATCAGATCAAAACAGACCAAAGGGCACAAGTGCGAAAGCAGCCTAAGAGAAGAACTCAAGGGGACTCATTTTACACCTGAGACCTGCAACAACATCCAGGTAACACTGGATTTGATTTAAGATAATTTCAGTGTGGGTCAATATATATGCCCTAGTTAGGGAGTCCTTCTATTAACTGCTTGTAAAAAAACAACAAAAAAAAAAAACTGAAGCCATATAGTTTTTATGATGTTTTTGTCATTTCCTAGCTATGGCTAAAGCTATTACCCCTTCTGAAATTGAGACTAGGTCCTCCTACACCTTCTGATGTTTGCATATTTTAGCATTTCACCCGTCCACCCAATAGAAACAACTATCAACCCTGCTGCATTGTTGGCCATACTTTATGAAGAGAAGGTTTTAAAAGTAAAAAAGTGAACATTTATTCAGGTCATATTTACGCTTTTATCTTGCAGTTTGACATTCTGTGGTGCCTTTTGTTCCCGAACTTTTTCCCTCCCTGCCCATCACACTGCCTCACACGCACACATGCACTATCGAGCACATAGTGAGTCAGTCAGTCCCAGGGGAATGCAGCCTTTATACGGACGGGTCCATTAGGTGTATTAGCTGGTGTTGAAAAGCGGTGCTGATGTGATGCTTACAAAGCTCCACGGGGGAGGTGGACATTTGATCTTCTCGCTGACCCAATCTGGCTCCAAGGCGGCTGCCTGGTTTCATTTATGTGATGTGAGGCGTTAAAGTGGGAGCGTTGCTGCTTTTTTGACTCAGGGAACATCCATGGCGATAAGTGGTCGAAACTGAGCTGCTGCCATCTTGTTTACCAGGGGCTATGGAATTTTTACCCACAGTGGCCTTTAGGGTCAAAACACCACCCAACGCGGTTACAACAGGATTTCAATAAATGCGAGTCTAGTACTTGGATGTGCTCTGTGATTGGCTGGTAACCAGTTCAAGGTGTACCCTGCCTCCTCCCCGTTGACAGCTGGGATAGGCTCCAGCACTCCTGTGACCCTCGTGAGGATAAGCGGCGAAGAAAATGGATGGCTGGATTTTATGTTAAAATCAGCTTTTGAGGAAGTGTCTAAACATCGACCGGCATGGTAACACTGCATCATCTGAATTGGTCAAAAATATCGTTAGACCATCTCTGACAGCTGTTAGTTTGATGTATATCCTCATGAAATTTGCCATAGCATTCAGTCCGACTTCCACAAAATTGTATGCAACACAGCAAAGGAAAAACTTTTTTGATATGTTGTACCGCGTTGTCATGATTACAGGAGTCATTCCAGTGGACGCAGTGTGTTTTATTGCATTCGGGTTGCTGTCTTCTGGCTCTTTTCTTGTTTGCATGCTCACTGGGTTTAAATTGCACTTCTAGCACTTCCTTTGGGACGGTGGATCAGGCAATTTCCTGTTTAAAAAAACACCTGGCGGGCGTGGGGGTGCTTTATAATCTTTAAAAGCCAACCCTTGGGTTCAGTAAAAACATCTGATGAATACAGAGTAGCTTGGGGAGCTGCGTACATGAACGTGTGTCCGTGTGTGTGTGTGTGTGTGTGTGTGTGTGTGTGTGTGTGCATGTGCATGCGTGGGTGTGCACACGCGTGTGTATGTCCACTCTCATAGCCTCTGGCGGCTTGTGTTAAAACTGATATGAACTTCAACTGCAACTTCACCTCTGTCAAGGTCATAGACATGAATTGAGTGGTAGAAGGTTAGCTTTAAGCCAAACTTGCATTACATTGCATTGAATTGAGGCTTCCTTTTACTTTGATCGGTAGGTTTCGTCACTTTCATAGTCTTGCATATCTCAAATACTGCTCATCTGTGATACTTAGAGTATGACCAGGCAGAGCCTTGGGGGACATTTTGTCGAAAATAAAACTCAATTTACATGCTATTGAAATTTCCATCCAGTAATTTTCATACTGCTGATTGTCATTACGGCCCCAGCTGATTTTGGGTGATAGGTGAGGTACAGCCTGGACTAGTTGGCAGCCAATCACAGGACACTTAGACAAACAAACATTCTCACTCACATTCACAGTACATCTAAAGACGATTTAGTGTCTTCACAGAACCAATGTGGATGTTTTTGGAATGTGGAAGGAAGTCATAGCACCCAAAGAAAAGGCAAGAACACGAAAACTCCACAAAGGCCAGATCTGAAATTCGAATCCCAAACCTTAGAAGTGTAATACAAACATTCTTACTCTTCCAATGCGATGTTTTTTTCCGGGCACTCCGGTTTCCTCCCACATCCCAAAAACATGCAACATTAATTGGAGTCTCCAAATTGCTCGGTGTGATTGGCTGGCAACCAGTTCAGGGTGTCCCCTGCCTCCAGCCCACTGACAGCTGGAATAGGCTCGAGCACTCCCGCGACCCTTGTGAGGATAAGCGGCTAAGAAAATGGCTGGATGGATGGATGGACATTCAGCATTGTTTTCAAGTAATTTTTAGGGGTTTTTGAACAAACCTCCCAATGAGACTGTTTTTTTGAAAAATTAAAAACTTTAATGCAGTGTTCCAATTTATTCGGCGCCAACAGAGTTTCAAGATTGGTTCAGATTTTAAGCAACTAAAATTATTCATTTATTGAATTTGCAGCCTAAAGATCAAATTTACACGCAAAAGCTATTTAAATAAAAAACAAGCCAGGTTACATTTTGACATAGGATCCCTTATCTAATTGCAGTGTCATGATTTTTACATTCATTAAATTTGTGAGTTTTTGGAGTGTTACGAGTTGAATTTCCTTGAGATGTTAATTAATGAAAGTATAGTTTTCACATTTGGCCATGGACAGTCGACAGACAGTCATTTATATCAACTGTTTAGGAAGCTCTGAGAAAAATCAGTTGATGAAAAATCATGTTTTTCTGATTATTCTATAATCATTTAGTTGTCAAACCCTTAGACAGTCTCATACTGTTGTGAACTACGTTATTGTCTTAGAAAAAAACAACCTTCTGCCATTAGTTTCTACCACTAACACAAAAGCTTTCAACAGCATAGTATAACTCACATTTTAATACCACGTCAACTTGCCATACAGACTTTGATGAAAGTTTACGTCTCTATTTACTTTCTGAATTGACTAGATGGGAGTATTTGTGAGCCGAGTGGAGTGATTGTCCCGATCAGTCGTTGGTGTTTATGTGTCCGCTTCTCTGTTTTCCAGGCAGAGATTGTCAAGCGGCTGAACGCAATCTGCGCTCAAGTCATCCCTTTCCTTTCTCAAGAGGTAAGGAAAAAAAAAAGTGCCTGTCGCTGTTTGTTAAGGAAGAGGCAAAGTGGGTGGAGGGGGTTTTGGGAAGGGGGAGGAGTTGGGAGGGGGGGGTTGACCGTAATGTGTTGCATGTGGTGGATCGCAAGACGCAGCTGACAGGCATTGATGCACACTCACGCACGCACACACATACACACACATACACACACACACACACACACACACACGAAGAGATTATCCTGGGTTTATCCCCCTGCTCAGGGTAGGCAGATATGCTTGAACCTATTAAATGTCTCCCACTAACATATGCAGGAAAGGGTACGTGATTGTGTTGCAAATATGTACAGTGTTTTAATAGTAATATGTTTACTATGGAACGCTTCTGTGTATGTGTGTGTTTAGAAAGATAAATCCTTTCTCTGGAGGAATTGAAAGTGCTTGTGTGTGTGTTACTAAAGGGGTGGGAACAGCAGCAAGGAGCGAGTGTGTACTCCAGAACTCTCCTCCAGATTAGCCCTGGATTAGGAGGGTTTAAAGTAGATTAGAAATAATGGCATTAGACAGCGGTGCTGCTGCTTGCTGCACAGCCCCGAGGCCCACGGAGGATGGAAGCAGTGAGAGGAAAGAGGCTTTTACAGTTTTGTTTGGATTCACAGCCATGCTTACCGGTTGTGAATTGTAACACAATATTATTAACACCGCAGAGGTACCCTCTATGCACTGTTTTAAGGTGTTCAAGAAACATATTTTATGTTATGATACTGTCCTTTAATTCTTTTTGGGTGAATTTTTCGTTTATGCTAAGTTTAGATCTCGCCTCCTTTCTAATGTGATGTTGTAGCATAATTGTACGTGCACACTCATCGATTCCATTTACTGTACATTAAGGTACACCCACACAAGATAATGAGATCCGAAACGCGTAATGCTCACGTTAGTTTTGGTAATGTCCTTGTTATGTCATTTGGTGCTCTATGTGCAGAAGACTGTTCACAGTCAAAAATACTGTGTATGATATTTGTAACATGAGGCAAAAATGGATCTTGATTTTTTTTTAACCATTTATATGCCATTTGTAACAGTTTAAATTGAGCTGATTTTATTTATTGGAACCTATATTAATTGGTTCATATTCATACAGCAATGCAAATGGTTATAGATGACCTTGCATTTATAGTATTACAACGTGTACTATGTAAATGTAAATGAAGTTAGTCACATACACTTCTACTAAGGCAAAATTCAGGGCAGCCATATTCTACTCAATCAATCTAATCACATAGTATTACAACATATTTGTCACTGTATGCAGATTACATACACAATATACAAAATTACTAGATATAGTGCATTTATATAAAAATAAAATATTTATTACTCCAGATTGCAAAAGTATATAAATGTACTGCAGCATACTGAGATGTTTTTCAAACATTTTGCCTAACTCGTGCATGTACCTAAATATCCAAAGTATTATTTAGTGCATTTTAAACTACAACCGGAATAATAAGCATGCTGTTACATAAATATATCTCTGATAGTGTCATTCACAACTCTTGATCTCACCAGGATGTAGCCAATTAATACTTTAATGAGTAAATACAGCGTGCTCTGCAATGAACTATCATTAAAAGCAACTGAAAATGATCTTTGCTGCAATTGAAGGTTGTGCGGCATAGAGGCAGGATTAATACTGCAGAAATACTTCAACCCAGCAAACTTGTTCATTTCCACCACTGATAGGCTCTTTCATCTCTGGCCTACTTTTCTGTGATGGTCCTGGACGAATCACTCGCTTGCCGTCTGTATCCGTCCTTCTCCACCTTGTTACACTTTGGATGACTTTGCTGGAGTTTATATCACGTTTCTGTGTCGCTACCTGATTTTCTTCATGTTCAAGAATCATAAAAGTGACATCTTTTACAACAATTATAGACACCAGAAGGTTCACATGTCTTCATGTTACGTTACTCAATGCATTAAAATGTGACAAGAGCACACTAATTCCCCCACTGGACACACCTTGTGGTATGGGCACGTCTCCTTATCCATCCCTCTTCTCATCCAGCCTCCCATCCAGGTGGTCCCTCATGGCCAGATCTCCCTTTTTCTCTTTCATCACCTGTATTTTGAACAATGTCCTTTCAAGTGGTAGCTTGCAAATGCTGTGTGAATCTTTCATCACAGATTCCATGAGCTGCCAAAATGAGATTTTCTTTTCCCCAAAGGAAGTCTCCATGCATTATTTCCATGGTACACCTTGTACAAGACCTGCTCATGCCATCAGTCATTCGGTGGTTTCACTGGGTCCTAGTAAGTTTAGGTTCTGGTATGCACATTGGTATCTCTTCAGAGTTGCGGGCTCTGGTGATTCAAACACATGAAAAGTTGACCCATAGGTTGCATTGAGCTGAGGTTTTCTAGCTTTCCTATTGGTAGTTTAAAACCTGTCTTTGATCTTCAGGGCCTCAGTTTACAAGTTCTTTCCTTCTTTGGTTTTGAGCACAACTGAGGACTAAGCTGTCATTTAAACTGGGGCTTAGCTGATTACAGTAACTCGACAGTTCCTTTGGTTTTCAGTTGACTGGGCAGCCCGATTAGGTTCCTTCTCTGGCTTCTAGTCATCTAAAAGCCTAATGAACAGACATTAATGGATATGAATGGGAACTCGCATCTCGCACTTGGAACACATTGCTCCTTTTTTCTACAAACCCAGTTAATGTGAAGTTGGGACATTGTGTTAAAGATAAAATCAAAATACAATGCAAATGATTGATTTGCAAATGATGTTCAACCTATATTTAATTGAATGCACTACAAAGACATTTAACATTCAAAGTGATAAAGTGTATTGTTTTGAGTAAATAATCATTACGTTGGAATTTAATTCCCGCAACACGTTCCAAAAAGGTTGGGAAAGGAGGCATGAAATAAAGTATAGGAATGCTCATCAAACAACCGTTTGGAACATCCCACAGGTGAATAGGCTAATTTGGGAACAGGTGGGTGCCATGATTGGGTATAAGATTCACAAGCAAAGATGGGGCGAGGTTCACCTCTTTGTGCACAAGTTCATGAGAAAATAGTCAAACGATATAAGGACAATGTTACTCAACGTACAATTCCAAGGAATTTAGGGATTTCATCATCTACAGTCCGCAATATCACCAAAGGTCTAAGAGAATCTGGAGAAATCACTGCACGTAAGCGACAGGGCTAAAAAAGAGCACTAAATGCCCATTCCATAAGGTGCACGTAAAAGTCTTAAATTCTCTCCTAAATAGACGGGGCTCCTTATAATTTGGTACATCTTATGTGCACGATGCGTTCCAAAATCTGTAAATTTTGTTCTGTTACTAGCATGTACAGTGCGTTTAAAGTAGGTTTTATGTTAATTATTTCTTCAGTCATTGTTGTTTTATTGTTTGTTAATTATGGTGTTTTGTTTGCCGTGGTGTGATAATTTTAGTTTTGATGTGACACAGTGAGTGTGAACATCTTGAGTAAGGACTTGCCTACAGTCAATATGTTGGCAACGTAAGCAACTCTTGTTACAGATGTTAAATTGCAATTGTTCCTCGCTGTCTCGTGAGCACCATCATATGGTAGCTTGCATCATGCAAAACACATGCTAGCATGTGTGCTCACAATGTAATTGTTGTGTTAAAGTGTACTTCATTGGCTTAGTCACACAACAACATTTACAGTCTTTGGTAAATATTGTTTGCAGTCCATTTTGCAGAAAATGTAAAACTTTTTAGTGCGCCTTATGATCGCAAAATATGGTACATATCATGCATAGGTATTTTAATACCTGAGGGTATGGACTGTAACCCCTGCGAATAACAAGGGAACACTGTATAATACATTCCTCCTGTAAGATTAGTTGGCCATAAGTCTTTGTCCATTCTTGGTTTCCTTCATTGAACTCACAGTTTTTTCAATGGATCTTTAACACCCAGCTGTCCTGTTGTCTCCCACTAACTGTGTCATAGCATCAGCAGCAGGTGGTGCAAGCAGTGGAGAGGGCCAAGCAGGTCACCATGGCTGAACTTAATGCCATCATTGGAGTGGGTGCTAATCTTTTTTTTTTTTTTACACACACTGAAATCACATGAGGGAAAAACACACACACACACACACACACACACACACACACACACATATACATTTATATAATTTGTTGAAAGGGGTGTATTAGAAAAATAGCAGTGTGGCATTCAATCAGTGATGTCATCGTTTTTTTGAAAACAGGTGGGAATCAGGTGGCCCCTATTTAACGATGAAGCCAGCACCTGTTGAGCGTGAATTTCTCCTTGAAAGCCTGTGGAAAATGCATCATTCGAAGAACAGCATAACTGGCAGAATAACCAGAATGACAAAGGCTAAGCAAATGATCAGCCCCAGGATGATCAAAAACAGTCTGGAGTTACCAGAAAATACTGTGACAGTGAAATGATGTCTGCGTGAAGCTAATCTATTTACAAGAATCCCCCCCAAAGTACCCGTGTTCGAAAAAAAAAAGGCATGTGCAGAAGATGCTACAATTTGCCAATGAAAACATCAACTGGCCTAAAGAGAAATGGAGGAACATTTTGTGGACTGATGAGATTAAGATTGTTCTTTTTGGGTCCAGGGGCCGCAGACAGTTTGTGAGGTGACCCCAAACTCTGAATTTATGCCACAGTACTCAGTGAAATTGGTAAAGCATGGTTGTGTAAGCATCATGATATGGGCATGTTTCTCCTACTTTGGTGTTGGGCCCATTTATCGCATACCAGGAATCATGGATTGGTTAGCATTTGAAGAAATGGGTGTTTCAACAAGACTGACCCCAAACACACTAGTAAACCTGCATAGTCTTGTTTCCAGACCAACAAAGTTAATGTCATGGAGTGGCCAGCCCAATCCCCAGACCTTAATCCAATTGAGAACTTGTGGGGTGACATCAAAATTGCTGTTTCTGACGCAAAAAAAAAAAAAAATCTAAATGAACTGTGGAATGTTGTTAAGGAATCTCAGAGTAGAATCACAACTGAAAAGTGCCACAGGTTGGTTGACTCCATGCCACAATGATGTGAAGCAGTTATGAAAAAAAACTTTGGCCATACAACTAAGTATTAGTTTGGTGATTCAAAGGATTGGTAAATCCTAGAAACAAAAAAATGCTGTACAAAATAGTTCAGAGTTTGTAAAGTCAACGGCAAACTGCTATTTTGTTGAACACACCCCTTTCAACAAATTGTCAAATTGCACAGCCTTAAGAGTGTATCTATCACGAATGCCGGGTCTTGTTGGTTTTCTGAGAATCTACTGCACCTGCTGGTAACTTGTTTGACTAGTAGGAAGAAAAAATATACTGAAAATGTCGATTAATCTGGTTCGTCACATTGGACTGCTATTATTTTGAACACTACTATAAAACTGTTCTTATTTATCAAAATGTAGTGTTAATTGGCTCCATGAAAAGCCGTTTGAGAATTGTAAATATCCTTGACCTCAAGGTCAATGTACAGATGCATTCTATGGCCTCAATAGTCAGACAATTTAGCACGCTAGTAGCAAGACTGTCCTGTTTCTTTCCACTACTGCATGACATTTCTGTATACACTGTACTAGTGTAGTGTCTGGTTGCTTTACTAACAGAACAAGTTACTAATGAAGCAGAACTGCATTAGTTAACAGCTGTGTGGTCCTCAAGAAGCGCAAAATGTTAACTTGTAGAATTTTATAATGTCACTATTGGTACTGGGCTTCGCTTCTAATAGTTTAGTTTTGCCTTGTAGTAACATGGAATTTTCCCAATTGAAGGCCAAAGTTGTCTCACCAGTCAGAACAAAGAGCACAGCAGTTTATGGGCTTTAAACTGAATATAGAGCTTAGATTTAAATGACCGTTAAACATTTTTCTACTATTGTATGCTATCACTGCATACTGGTAAGACAATGGTATGATATTACCAGTGTGGAAAAAAACCACTACTGTTGCTACTTGTAGGGTCCAGAAGTCTATTGGTATGTTAGTATGTCACACATCCCTAGTTATTGCTTGTAGTAATAATCCAGCACAGTAGTTTACTAGTAAGATTTAGTTGCATACTGCTTGGCCCGAATCTGCACTAGTGGAGTTGCAAATGTGTGAAAGTATTTCAGGTAAATTTCACTTTATGGTTTCCAACACATTTCTGTGGGAAATCAAAATGGGGAAAATTGGAAAGATTCCAAAGTGGAAACTTTCCATGGGAATTTCAAATTCTAGAAATGTTACGAACCTAAACAAAAACAGCTAGTAGTAAACAACGTTACTCATAAGATAGCTAATTTACCAGTGTGATGTAGTCCTTCTACTATTGCGCTTAATTGTCTGACTACTCAGAACAAAAAGTGTGGGAATAAATTTACCTAGTTTTAAAGGATATTGAATAAAAGCTTGAAGTACATACATCTTTCTGTGTGCGCTTCAGCAGCAGCAGCTCCAAGCTCAGCACCTCTCTCATGGCCACGCCATCCCTGTCCCACTCACGCCACACCCAGCGGGCCTTCATCCTCCCCTGCCCCCTGGCGCTGGTACTGCCAGCCTGCTGGCACTCTCCTCAGCCCTTAGCCATCAACTGCCCCTGAAAGACGAGAGAAAACACCAGGATAGTTCTGAAGAACACCAAAGAGGTAAATCTTCCGCTACATGTACTGGTTTTGCTTTTATTACGTATGCTAGTTGACTGGAAATGTATTTTGTCCCAGAATGCATCACTAGTTCAGTTATCCAACAAAAAATGCTTGTAGTTTTAACAGGTTCTCTAGAAATAGAAGAAGTGATTCAAAATAATTTGATATGGCACCTGTTGAATGTTAATTAGCTGCTGGTCATTCACAGGCACACAATTAATTATGTTGCCTTATGTTGCATCAAAATAATCTTTCTTAAACAGGAGAGTCAATCCCACAAATCCCACCAATTAGCTGTGTTTATCTCTGCGTTTCACATTAGGTTGACGTGATTACTTTGCATGGTGCTTATTTTGAATGATTTGTTTCTCTTTTCCTTGGTGTCTACTTCCTCAGAGAGAGATGCTGTGAAGGTAAGCATCCACTTTCTCTGTCTATCTGACCAGTTTTCTCCCCAATGTTTTGAATTTTTTTCATACAGTCCCACTAAATCAATCAAGTCATAGGTCGGGAGATAGGTACAGTAGAGGATAGATTGGTTGGTAAACTGATTTGATAAGCAGGTAAATTAACGAGGTAAATACTGTATCAGAATGTCATAAAATAACTAAGGCCACAAAATTTGATCTTTAAGATATATCTGCATCAAGCACAAACTAGATTTCTGATACCAGCGTTTCAAAGTAAACTTTTCAAAAGGAAAGTGCAATGTAAGAAGCAGAGTCAATGTATTTTTTAATTCATTTTTGACTGCTGCATGCAACGCACCCAGAACCGGTCCCATGCACCTCAACCATTTAGAATCACTGATAAATAAAGACAATAAATGCATTTTCACTTGCGGTGGCAGTACTTTATAGGCTCCACTTGTCAATGAACCTTTCCGACTGGCAATCTTCAGCTCCGCCCCCCTTAGCAACAGTTGCCATCTCTCACAATCTTCCAAAATGACAACTGGACAGAACAGGTTTGAAGTGGATTCTCCATTGCGTATTCCCGGTAACGCAAGGATATGTACACAGAATTAAGATTTTGGACGGAGCAGGATACAATGTCAGAGTTACAGCTAATACGTTGGCGATCGATGCAAAAAAGTTTGACGCCTCACAAATTCACAATCCAACAGGATAAAATAGTGGCATCGTACTGCGCATGTAAAGCAGGGTGAATACTTTTTACTTGGAAAGATCAGGACTAATATCATTGTAGTCTTTATAAGTGAGTGGGTGTATTCATTGGACTTGGCTCGTAACAGAACCCAGTGCTCTGTCTTAAAAGACTGATGTGATACCAATAGACAAATAGACATCTCTCTTGCATGACATCGCGCATTTATTATCACTAACCTGACTCTTCGGCATAAAACAAACACTTCATTCAGCAGGTCAGTAATACGGTAACAAATTGGAAGTTGTTCTCCTGCAATAAAGCACTGATAATAATGAAACAAACTCAGAGAATTTACTTCTCCCTCACTTACCTTCGAAGATACAGCCTTGTGTTTGTTGATATTGTCCACATTTAGTTGTACGTGCTCTCTTCCTCGAGCCTTAATCCATCGTAGACACTTCGTCAACTGTGTTTTAGGCTTTGGAAAACGAATCAACTGGGCCCCTTGTAACCTAGCCGGATATCTTTCATCAGAATTGCACGTTCCCCAAGCACATCTGACGACCATTTTGTTTGTAACATTAACTTTTCAAACCGCACGCAACCGATAACCAGCATTGCTGGTGGGACATGATGACCAGAGAGGCGGGTCAAGCCAGGGGTTAAAACAACGCGGCTATCTGATTGGCTATTAATGTACGAGTGATTGACAGGTCGGAAAGGTCCATTAGGCTGCAGATTCTTGTCTGTTGTGCATGCACTGGACACATTGGCATCCATAAATAAATCCTACTGCAACCACGTCGACAATTTCACTGCGCAATCAACTATGTTTCTTGCTTATAAGAATATAATGCTGTGACAAAGCGATGCTGCTCTTACAACAATGCTCAATGGAGCTCAGTGATGTCACAATTCAGCAATATTCAGAATAACCTGCTCACAGACATTATTAGAAATAGGCGGCGAACAAAATATTTACTTGGTGTAATTTCACCCTTGATAGGCAAACAGACACTCCAGAGAGCCAACTATTTGTATACAAGCAATTAAAAGTAACATTTCCAAAATATGTCCCCTTTAAAATGTATCAGTGCTCATTATATTAATTAGGTTGTGAGGTTTCTGTTCTCTGATCAGTTTTAAAGTGAGTCTAGGGTTTTGGCCTCGGGAGTGTTTTAAGATTCAGTGATGTGCAAATGCAGACAAAAAAAAAAGAGCAGGATGGTTAGTGAAGGAAGAAAGCGCCAACCACTAACGTTACAGCTTGTAGTAATTAGTCCCGTAAGCTCAGCCTTTTCCCAAGGCAAACGTTTGGTTTGTTGAATACTCAATGAGTAGATTAGCATTTCTTTATTCCAGCCGCCTGAGCTCGACTGGTGAACATGCACACGAGTGCACACACACACGCACACATGCACACTTAGCAAGCTGCATGTTCATTGGTGTTTGGGAGTTAGTGACATGAGGAATGCTTAATACATTATTCCCCCCCATGTAGTCTATCCTCCTCCACACACAGTCACAGCTGTAGGCACTGTGATGGGACCGATTAGCAGCGTACGAATGTGTGTATGTGTGTGCCGGCATTTCTGTAAGGTCTTCTGGAATCGGTAACAAACATAGGAAGACCAAAATGATGAATGCCTTTCATTAGTGCCCTGTGGGAGAGGAAGCACACACACAGGCGCGCACACGCACGCACGCACACACACTTAGAGATGCTCTTTGACATGGTGGCCAACAGTCAGTTCATGAAACCAATAAGCCCCTTGTCAGCGGTTTACAGTTGCCTTGGCAACAGTCCCCAGTGTGTGTGTGAAATGCATGAGCCTCTGTGGCTTAATGTCCTTGGTGTTCGCACCTCATACACTGATAACGCTAACGGGGGTGTAAAGAGGACATTAGATGACATGTTGGCGATACACTGTTGCTGTGGCGTGTCAAGAGCTGCAGGTCTCTTATATTTTGTCGTTGTGGTGAGACTTAAATGAAGTTAATTGTAGGTTAGTTCCCATTATCATTGACTGGCAATTAAGCAAATTTCCACACAGTGTATCTTTTCTGGCGCCAGGATATCTACATTGTATTAATAGTTTGTGTTTAGACAGAGTGTTAGGCGAGTGAATGCGAGGTGGATGAAATGATGATGGACACGCTAACTGACTTGAGCTTCAAGAATAGAAGCTGATACTGAGGGGGGAAAAAAATCCCAGTAATCAATCATGAACGTACGTCAGGGTTGATTGTTTCATGCACGGTCTGATTACGTCAACATACCACTAAATGAAATTGACCATTTTGCCATGATTTTGTCAACAATTCCTAAATGCATCAGAGTCACAGCCAATGGCACCATGGCAAGATGTCATTGGCTATTTGATAAACTACAATTTATGAATTTTCTGATGTGCTAAATACAAATTTGTTATTTCTAATGAGCGCCATCCTTTGTTCAGGCCTGATTAGATGTTAGTGCTGAAATTGGTGAAGCAGAAACAAATAATGACCTCCACTCTAATAGATAACTTGAAACAAAGGTCTCACCTGAAATAGGTGCCTCTTTTATTATCCTAAGATAGGAAAAAAAGGGTTTGACTGTCATTACCTGAACTACAACTTTGAAAAATTACAAGTAACAATCACAACTTCAGTTTATAAACCCAATGGTTCACACGCGAACAATAAGGAGTTAACTGCTAACCAAAACAGCTGCACCCACGATAGTACATTAGCAACTGAGAACAATTGAAGTGTGCAGTTTCTGAAGCTGCTACTCATGTTGTAAATCTGTCCCCTTTGGTCGTATTTAAGAGGAACTACAATTAGATGGAAATGGGTCTTTTCTGCGAATTGATCTTTCAGTCGCCTCGGTGTTCATGCCATAGTGCTCCCTGCATCCATTTTTTTTCATGTTCTGATAAATGGCCCAAAAGGCCTCTGTCCACACTGCCCACATATTTGTTTTTTCATCTGCATTGTTTCAATAATAGTCTTTTATTACAAATCATTGAAATACATTTGTACAACTAAATGGTGGGGTGTGTAATTTTGCCTGTTCATCCATCCATCCATTTTCTGAGCTGCTTATCCTCACAGGGGTCGTGGGAGCCTATCCCAGCTACCATCAGGCAAATTAATACATGTTTTTGGGATGTGGGAGGAAACCAGAGTGCCCGGAGAAAACCCACACAGGCACGGGGAGAACATGCAAACTTCCCACAGGGGGGGCCGGGATTTGAACCCTGGTCCTCAGAACTGTGACGCTAATGCTCTAACCAGTTACTTCACAGTGCCGCCCCTTGTCTATTCAGTAAAAAATAATTTTCCTTTGTTTCCATGAGCTAATCTCGAGACTAATCTTGTCAGTGTGGCGAACATTAGTCTACTTCATCACACTCCTGCACAAACCCTCAACATTGTTTGGACTTACATTGAGCACTAAAATGTAAACATGACAAGAGGTACACATACACAGGCACACAAGTGCCAAAACCTTGCTCCTCCCCTCCCAGGATCCTTGTCATCAACACTTGCATCACGCCAAAGGGCAACGGAAAGGTTACAAGCGTGAGTTAGTGGAAAGGTCGAGTTAAAGGTCCTGCTTTATTTTTCTTCTCTCTTGTGGTCGGCTGCGGGTCAGAAGTGCGAGACTGCAATTGAGAAGGCCTGAGTCATTGGGAGGAATTAGCGAGAGGAGAAGTGTGCAATTAACGTTTACATGAAACCTTTTTAAAAAATGTGTGTGTGTGTGTGTGTATATATATATATATATATATATATATATATATATATACACACACACACACACACACACACACACACGTTGTATGAGAAATGTAAATGAACTCGAGACCAGCCAATTTGGCTCACCACCACTGTCTCCCAAAAGTTGCCTAAAATTGTGAATTATTATCTGATTCCACTGCAGTCTCAATGTCACCATTAAAAAACAATGACAGCCAAAGACAAATAGAACAGAGCTACAATATGTACTATTGTGCCTTGAAAGGTGCTACATGGGCTGGAGCTGCACATAAGGTTATTGTGACGACAACTTAATTTTGGATGTGTATTTTAGTGTGCTCATTTCCAATGTGTGTTCAGTCTGAAGTAATTATTTCTTCCAGAGCTCATCTGTGTCTCCGTCCGCCAGTTTTCGGACTGGAGAGAAGCACCGAGGTTCAGGCGATTACTCCGCCGACAGCAAGAAGCAGAAGACAGACGATAAGGAGTTGAGCGCTTCACGCTACGTAAGTCATTTTCCAGAGCTGATTCACTATCACAAGGACCAAATTCCATGAAACTTGACTATGCATAATTTTAACTAAAATCAGAAGCATGATACTTAATACATTTATTTCTGTATGAAAATCTACTAGGAAAGTGACGGTGAGAAAAGTGATGACAACTTGGTAGTGGACGTCTCCAATGAAGTACGCCAGCGCCTGACAATCATAGCGTCTTGTGTTCTGCTCAAAATGAAACTGGGTTCCCCTTTTCTCTTCCTGTGTGCTCAAACAACTACCACAGGATCCAGCCTCTCCAAGAGGAAGTCCTGCACATTCTCCTCGGGAGAATGGATTGGATAAGAGTCGCCTGCTGAAGAAGGATGCGCCCCAGAGTCCCTCTTCTGTTGCCTCCTCCAGCAGCACACCTTCATCTAAATCCAAAGAGATTAATTTGGTGAGTGTCTGATCTTCTTTGTATCATTTCTCTACTGTGGGTACTTCCTAGTTTTAGGAAGTAAGCATTTAGCAAGTTTAGCATCAGAGTTGTACTATTATTAGCATTATGTATTATTTCACCTGAAATGATTGTGTCATGTTGTCTTTTTGTCTGGAGAATGAAAAATCTACAACACCAGTTTCCAAGTCCAGCACACCCACATCCCGTTGCGACGCGCCCACTCCCAGCAGCACCACCACCAGCCTGAGGGCTGCTCCAAGTAAACCAACCGGAGCTGAGACACTTGGTCAGTGTTACCATACACACATACCCAATTTTTAACATCTTAACAAATTTTTAATGTGAAGACCCCAGATGATATGGAAAAAATGGGCATGTGTGTGCTTTTAAAGTTTATGTGGTGTACTCCGGATGAACAAAACAGCACACTACACATACAAACTTATTGCCACCAACAATCACGAGTCTCTTCCCGGAAATCAAATGACTGTACCACGACTGCTCTGTAAGAGGAAGCATGATGCCACAGGGCATCCAAACTCTTGGACAGTACAAAGGATTAAGAGTATTAGTAGAAGAAGAAATCACTGTTAACACCCTAGGATAATCATTCAGGTTAGTCTTTTTGAGACATTTGATTATTGGGCATTTGCTGACTTTGATCAGAATTCCTCCTAATTGTTGGGTCATACAATTATCACCATAGCTATTCAATGAGGAGGACAGGAATAATTTTCAGTTGTCAAATTACCAAAAAACATCCATCCCTTGAGCCATTATACATCCCAATGCCATCATGCTTCAGTCGTCCTGTCGAATGCTTTGGATCATGATCTAGGCCTTTCCTACTCCATACTTTGCTCTTCCCGTCAAGCTGAAATTAGTTCACTAAAGATTCAAAAAGACGAAAAAAAAAAATTATTTGTGGAATTCAAAACAGACACTTAAAACCCTTCTATAATTGTCCAGAACCAACTCCCAAACAAACTATTGTTGATATGATGTATTCTACTGCCCTCACTGCTCCTCTCACTTATTATGTTCCTTCCATTTTGTGTGTGTTAAGTGACGCTGTTTGAAATGTCACAGTAATTTTGTCACATCGTCTTGGAAATACGACCCATATGAGTGATTGGTGGATACTTTTATCCAAAACCCGTCGTCTTATCAACGAACGGAGTCTCTGAGTAGATGCAATGAAGCGGTGAGGAGTTATGTTGAAAAATGATTACATTTGACTGTTTTACACTAATTTGAAGCAGTTTTCTGATCACGTTTTTCTATCGATGATGTCCCACAAAAATGCTCCCCAAAAAGGCATTTTTTTTTCCCCAATAAAAGCTCAATTTCCCTGGAACCCATCATCCGATTGTAAAAATTCTTTCTCCGTTGTACTCCAGTTCAAATGGTTGTGCCAACTAGGTCTCACATTTTGAGAGACTGTAATTTCTGGCAAATTTTGTTCAATTGCTAGTTAACATTCACAATTTTTATTACAGCACCTGGTCTGCGCACACCACTGGCGGTGCCGTGCTCGTATCCAGGCCCTTTTGGAATTGTCCCTCACCTTGGCATGAATGGCGAACTGAGTGGAGCGGGCGCCCCCTACACAGGCCTACATAGCATGAGCACTGTGGCTGCAGCCGCTGTGGCTGCTTATGGACGCACACAAGTGGTATAAAAAATGCATGCATATTGTACATGAACCGGATGAATTATCATGTCTTGCAGTTGTTTTATTTACTAGGGCTCTAAATTGTTCACAAGTGTGATTGTTTATATGTGCCCTGTGATGGGCTGACAGCCAATCCGGGGTGTACCCTGCCTCTTGTTCAAAGTCAGATATAATAGGCTCCAGCTCATCCAAATGACAACCACTATCGAAAATGGATGAATAATTGATTGACGTGTGTGTGAACACTTTTGTCTCTAGTGACCTCTCTTCCGTCTTAATTCAACCTTCACTTTCTGTAGGTGGGATTTGATCCTCACCATCATATACGTGTCCCTGGCCTTCATCCCAATTTATCAGGCATTCCTGGTGGAAAACCGTAAGTCTCCATTTCATTCAAAATTACATATATTGACTGTCACTTACTTACAGTGTCTCTCAAAATTTAATATTCTCCTCACATTTTTTAAAAAATTTGATTATATCTTTTCATTAGGCAACCCCGAAAAAAAATGATAGTTTTCTACGATGTAAAGCAGTCAGTGTACAATAATACAAGCTGTATACTAATGAATTTGTAGCAAAGTGTCATTTCTTCAGAGTTCTCCCATAAAAAACATGTGCGGTGTGTACTCACTTTTGTGAGATACTGCATACTGTATTCTTATACTATATATATTTCCTTGCTCCAGAGCCTACTCTTTTCACGTGAGTGCTGATGGACAAATGCAGCCAGTACCTTTCCCTCCAGACGCTCTGATCGGCCCGGCCATCCCACGTCACGCGCGACAGATCAACACACTTAACCACGGCGAGGTGGTGTGTGCCGTCACCATCAGCAACCCAACCCGTCATGTTTACACTGGCGGCAAGGGTTGTGTCAAGGTTTGGGACATCAGTCACCCGGGCAACAAGACCTCAGTGTCACAGCTGGACTGCCTTGTGAGTCACTTCTATGATTGTGATTTATGACAGATATTGGGCTCCTAAATGTGCAAGATGAGAATTGAAATTCTGCCCTATCAGAACAGAGACAACTACATCCGCTCCTGTCGACTGCTCCCTGATGGACGGACGCTCATTGTGGGAGGCGAGGCGAGTACTTTGTCTATATGGGATTTGGCAACGCCAACGCCGCGGATCAAGGCAGAATTAACATCATCAGCTCCTGCGTGCTACGCCTTGGCTATCAGCCCTGACTCCAAGGTCTGCTTTTCTTGCTGCTCCGATGGAAACATAGCCGTCTGGGACCTTCACAACCAGTCTTTGGTTAGGTAAGGGTGTCTTTCAAAGTTGTAGTTGAGTTTTTGTCTCACAAAAAGACAAATAGGTTGATTTCATATGATATGATTTTATCAATATAATGACTGTTAAGATACAAAAACACAGTATAACTAAAAGTTACAACTACTAGAGCCTTCCCAGCTAACCTATGAGCAAAAGGAGGCATACAACCTGGACTAACGTCTTAATCATTGATTTGACGTGTTTCAAAACCAGCTACAACAAGGTAGTATTTCTAGGAACTGGTCAACCAGAGTTTCCAAGATTGTCCATTTGATAGCTTAGTGGTGACATCTTGCATCATTTTTTAAATACAGCACAAGAGGTTATAATGAAAATAAACTTAAATTCTAATGTTAGCTTGGCCTGTTGCTGTGCCCTCAGTTGCTCTGGAACCTGCAGTATTATTATCTACAGTCTTCTCTTAGCTGTATCTGTCAATTTGTTTACATTCCCAGTCTCCTTGCAAATAAAATGGGTCAAATTTGTTGTCTTGTTTCATCTGATTTTTTTCAGTTTTTTTTCCAGTTCCCCGAGGTAGCCTACTAATTATTTAAACTTACAGACAATTCAGTCTTCAAATAAGCCTACGTTTCCTTGCTTTTGCATTGTTTGAAGAAGCTAGGGTATCTAGATGGAACACAAGCACAAAAATTCCAAAATAGGTGCCGCCCTCCAAAAATGTAATCACTCTGAATGCAGGTGGACTTGACTATGTGGAAAAAATGTTTTATTTTATGATGCTTAATTCTTTTTCATGCTTTGTTTATTTTTTGTGTTCTTTGAATTATCATGCTGGTTTAAATCATTAGGCATGTATCTTCGGATGTCAGTAAATACCTAAATTAAAACAAAATATTTTTGTGATGGCTAGTTAAAAAGTATACAGTACATGTTTTTTGGGGATTCTAGATTCAAACTGGCAAACATCTTGCTTAGAGGCAGAAGTACTGCTTTCAAAAGTAAACACTTATGGTCTACATTCCACAACCGGGTAACTATATATTTTTGGAGAAAAAAATTGTTCTTCAAAAGTTGTATTTTGTTGTCAACTAGTATCCCTGGCTTTAAAGCAGAATAATGTTCACAATGATTTGGATTAAATGAGTGTATGTGTACACTACAGACAGTTCCAGGGCCACACAGATGGAGCGAGCTGCATAGACATCTCCAATGATGGAACCAAGCTTTGGACAGGAGGTCTGGATAACACCGTCCGCTCCTGGGATCTTCGAGAGGGCCGCCAGCTGCAGCAGCATGACTTTACCTCACAGGTAGGTACACTGAATGTGACTTACTCTATCCGGGAGCAACAGGGCACGATGAAAGAAAGGGGTTTTATTTACTAAGACCCCAAATAGTGGGCTCTAAATTGCACTTTAAGAGTGTGTATCCTGTTTGTGGGCATATTGTGTGTGATCTACTAAGACTGCAAAATTTTCCCATGATCCCAAGTAGGTGCTAAATTGCATGTTCACTGATTAACAGATTGTGCGTGCTATTGGAAACAGATGCGAAAATGGTTGACAGTATCTTAACACAAACCGAAACCGGAAACTCCTCAACCTAACCTTTCCACCAGAAATGCTCAAGTGTTGTCATGCATATGGTCCATTTGATGTATGTGGAAATCCTGTGTAATATCGCGTTTATAAATTGGGACAGCTCACCTGGAAAACGGCTCTGGGACTCCAATTCTCAGAGTTCTTTAAAATGACCCAGATGCAAAGAAATGCAGAGTTGAAAGGAGTTTTGTCATTGGTGATATGACATGACTCCTCCTTATAAGTGGCTCCAAGTGATATGGGGTGAGTGTGGTGTGAGATCCAAATGTAGCACACGAACCCCCTGGAACATTTGGAAAATTATTTAAATAATGACTAAGATCAACTGTGACTGGTCACTTCAAAGCCATATTACTGAGCAGTCAACTTCACAAGTGAGAAGGTAAGGCTTTGAAGATGGGCCAAAGTGATGCAATGCTTTGTAATCCCCAGATAACAGGTCAGGAATGCTCAAACGACATTGTTGTCTTAAGCCATGATTTACAGAGAGCAAACTGGACACTCAGACTTGGTTAACCCTGCAGCAGAATGCTAAACTACCACAGGAACTGGGAAACCGAGTAGAAGGGCTAGAGGATGTAGACAGAGGCCCGGTCCAACAGCCGTTGGAACAGGCAATCTCAAGCAGGCAGTTTTCCCGGTTGTGGACTGAAAGCAGAAGGCTGGGCAAACAGCAACACGAAAAGACAAACTTGATCTGGCAGAACTCTCTGTTGTAAATTATGGTGGCCCATTGAAATTCAGTTCTTTTCATAACAGTAAAGAGAAAATGTGCATAACAATGACGAAAACGCCTCCATAAAAATTGTGAGTTGCAACGTTTGTGTGTTACTTTTCTGTGGATACGAGTCTTGGGATTGCTTAAAGCGATGTGATCGTATCGCCATTTGTGCAGGGGAGAGATACAACTCTATTGGTAACAGATTCCATAATCAATACAAAATCCACCATTCATCTTTAGATAAATCAGTTGTGGTCCTGTGGACTGGATATTGCCTGGCTCAGAATCAGTTGCCTGAGGCCTAACATTTCTCATCTCTTAAAACAAGCATGAGAGTTCTCATACGGCGACCCGTGGATGTAACATTGTGCGTGGAACAAAACACAGCAGTGGTGGGCACCAGCGACACTACTAGTTTAACTACATTTCTATTTCAACAAACAGGAGTGCCTTGAGAAAATCCACATAGCCATGAGAAGAAAATGCAACAACTCCACACAGGTCCTCAAAACTGCCAGGCAGATGCGCTAGCAGCCGTCCACCATACTACTTATATTTGAAATACTAGAATCAGTTGAATTATTTGATTTAAAAAAAGAAAATCACTGGGCCATGCATTTATCGTTATTAATCAGATAATGTGAAAATGATGTGTACTCCTCCCAAAATGCTCAAAATGAACAACATCCCACTATTGCTCTTTAGGTTGTCGCAATTTTGGCTGTTTGTGGTTAGTACATAAGCGTCCACATCTATTTGAGTGAGTAATCAGGTATTTGTTTGTTTTTGAATGTACCAAACCTTAAGTAAATCAGGCCCAATGAGTTCTAGACCGTCCAGAAATGATGAACTGTGGTTGCAGATCTTCTCATTGGGATACTGTCCAACTGGTGAATGGCTGGCGGTGGGAATGGAAAACAGCAATGTGGAAGTCCTACATGTCTCCAAACCTGACAAGTATCAACTCCATCTACATGAAAGCTGCGTACTCTCTCTCCGATTTGCTCACTGCGGTGAGTCAATGCTGTGTTGTTGCGTTTGATTATAAACAAGAAGAAATTGCTGATCATGTGAAGATCACGTCACTAGGGCAGTTGTGATTGGGAATGCAATTAATGCAAGCTCATTCGCTGTGCTGTCGCTTGCAGGGAAGTGGTTCGTCAGCACAGGGAAGGACAATTTGCTAAACGCCTGGAGAACCCCGTATGGAGCTAGCATATTCCAGGTAATTTGTCAAACCTGTACGTATCAGTAACTCCTTTGCTTTGAGTCTTGCATTTGGAGGTAGTGACATGTAGGGAAAAAAAGCATAGATAAAAAGGGTTGAGAAATTGCCGATCTTTGTCAAGTGTTGGGCTATAGTTTGAAGTTGTTTTGAAATGCTTTTGTGATTAAGGGCGATACAAATAAACTTGACTTAACCCAAGCCCGATATAAATAAATGAGAAAATTGAGAGGAAACATTACAAAAGGAAGTGTGGTTATAGATAAAGCATTAAAGATACCATAAAATGAAATTGTTTGAAACACAAGAAAGTGAAAATATAAAGAGGAAAGAAAGAAGGAGGCAACACGGTGTCCTAGTCGTCACTATGTCCACCTCACATTTCTGAGGTTCAGGGTTTGAATGTGGACTCCTGCCTTCCTCTGTTTGAATGTCCTTCCTGTGCTTGCGTGGCTTTTCTCTGTAATCCTCCTCCCATAGACCAAAAACATGCATGTTCAGTTTGTTGAATACTGTAAACCTGAGCTTATCTGACCTGACTTCAGGCAAGCGCATGAAGTGGGGTAGACCCTGGACTGTTTGCTTGCCAATAGCAGGGCAGATATAGACAACTGAACATTCACACTCACATTCTCAACTATGGACAGTTTAGTCTTCAACAAACCCAACATGCATGTTTTCAGAACGTGGTAGGAAGCCAGAGTACCGTGCGACCCACACGAGCACTGAAAACAAACATAGTAACTCCACTCACGAAGGTCAGAAGTCAAATTCAAACCTCCAACCTCAGAACTGTTATGGAGGCATGCTAATCTGGAGGACCACCACACCACCCTCGTTCAGTACCCACAGTGTATAGAGAAATAAGACCTATAGTGGAGGAGAAGAGACTGAATTAAAAATGTAGAGAACAGGTACAGGCAATGAATGAAAGATCGAGATAAGGCAAGTGTTATACAAGGAATGAAGCACTTTACACACCGTAAACAAAAAACATTGAACCGATTGAAAAGAGTGTAGAACTAGACCTTGCCTTGAGTTACTACATTAATTCATTCAGTGACCACACTATTAACCATCATGCTGTATGTTAAATAAACTTTCCCCATTTAAATGAAATAAAATGCTAGTAATCGGCCCCGGCACAATCAAAAAGGGCCTACAAATATTTTCATAACATATTTCTAAGAAGAAAAATCACTCTCTTCAATATTGTACAACATAGCTACACAAAGGGATGACTACCGATTTTGCATCGTAGCACTGCTGGTGTTTATTTACTTAACTGTTGAAGGAGTAGATGTCACTTGGGGGGGGACGTCTATGTACCAAGTAGTATTAATCTTGAAAACAGTAAATATGCTGGATATAAAGTGAAGTGGCAGTTTCATTGGGTGTTCACATACTGCATTTCCTTCGCCCCGACAGTCTAAGGAGTCATCCTCGGTGCTGAGCTGCGACATCTCAGTAGACGACAAGTACATTGTGACTGGCTCTGGAGACAAGAAGGCCACTGTCTATGAGGTCATATACTAGGGGAGAGTGAGGGGGTCATCCTCTTACCCAGCCACTGTTCAATGTGGCCAACCTTGTGTACCATATACAATTTGTATAATACGGATTTTCAGTTATTCTTGGACTTTTTATGCGTGGTCAGAAGGAAGCACAGAGATTTTTGTTTTCAGTGAATGAATGTCCATGTATATTGACCATATGTTGTATAATGAATGTCTGGATAACATTCCTTTTTATTTCTTTTTGTCTTTGTGTAGGTGTGTGGCACCAACACAAGATTGTGACTGTTTACGTATTTACTTATTGCCGTGTGTACGGATGCTTGAAAGAGGGCTGCTTCGGTCCTGCCTCACACATACAGTATTAAGGTTTGACACTGGATTTAGCCATCAAAACTATCTTACCTGGAGGTTAATATGACATTAATATTAATGTTTTTAATTTTGATGAATGGTGTTGAAACACAGTGAAGTTGCGGTTCGTTCAGTCGAGAGGCCCTTGGGTTCGAATCTAAGCTCAGGCTTTCCTGTATGCAGATTGCATGTTCTCCCCGTCTAATATATATACCATTATGTCAGAAATCAGATGGGATAAACTCCAGCTCACCTGTGACCCAAGTGACGGGAAAATGGATGGATGAAATTCTTCTATTTTTCTTGTGTGGTCCCTCAATCCTACTTTCCTTTAAATTTTGTTTTCTTCACTTTTGTGAAGAACGAGTCATCCACCAAGAGGACTGACGATGAATTCTGTTCACAACAGTGGCACTTTGAGGAAAAATTCAGAAAGTATGATATCCCTTCAGTTCATGAAATACGTGTCCACGTGTGTGTGTGTTTGCCTCGTGTGTATGTAATAACAAGATTGCCCGCAGTGCCCTCACTTCTGCCTGCCCTTTTTGCACTTTCAGTTGTGCCCTCTCAATTGAAACTCTGCTGGATGCAGAAGCAATTCCTTTTCAGTATAGACCATGTGGTAGTTCTGTGGGTAAAAAAGGAGAAGTGGTCTGCGGTGTGTCTCTTAATTATCTTGGACTGACTTATGTTTGCTGGTAGGAATGAAACAAAAACAGTGCCTTTACCCTTCTCTGTCCAACTGGAATGTGACGGACTTCACTGAATAATAGTTTGTTTGTTTTTTTGCGGGGGGACAGTCGGGGGGGTTCCAGTATTCAATACACTTAACAGAGGATTACTGTAAAATCCGTTTTTAATTCCTGATTTTTTTGTCTGAAAACATGCATGTGAAACACAGCACTATACCAACTGCTACTGTCTTTTTAATCGTTAGAAGCATGATGACATTCCTACTGTCCAGATTTGGCTGTTTTCCTCCTGATAGATGGCTGCAATAGTCAGTTTAAAAACAGCCACCCGTACCGCAGGAAAAAAAAAAGGGTCATGATGTGTGTGCAATCCTTAGTCACGATAGAACATCCAAAGTGAAAAAGAATCAATTCTGCTACTGATTACAGTAACCTGCCGTACATTGGCCATTCACTCCTCACAAATTTACCAAACTGTCCCAACTTATTACCCTTAAAAACTCACTTGGTCGCAGTATTCGTACACTTTCTGAAACTAATAGGGACATTAAACATTGGTGTCAAGGAAGTATGTAGAAGTGATACATCTCGACTTAGAGACAAGCTCTGTACGTGTATCTAGAAGAAGCTAAGGTAGTTGATGTAAACTGATTACGTTACGAAAGACTTCACCGCCTGTGTATGTATACGCACTCTTCTGGTGCATTTTATTTTTTTCAATCAAAGCATCTGTTAAGCATTTATTTTGAAAGGTATTTTTGTTGATGAGTTTGAAACGATATTCACATTTTAAACGATTAATGTACGTATTCACAACAGGGCTCGCTCTCCCTGTCCCTGCCGAATACCAAGGGGGATTGCCGTCTTTCAAAACCAAGTTACCAAAGAAATGATGTGAAGTGAGTTAATCCAAACTGCCGCCATCATAAAATAATTATTAAATATCGGAAAGTTTTCAAGTGACAGTTAACATTCCAGAGGGTCTCAAAAGTACAAAGTTCATCACTGTCATGCGAAGTATCTGACAAAAAAGTAAATCAAGTAAAACTGCAATATTTGAAGATGCCAGACAAGTACTGGAGAGTGAACTGGAAGGCGTTTGGATAGCAATTTTGTTGCTAATATTGCAATTAAGCATTGCTGTATTTAATTGTATTGCTCATATTGTACAGAGGAGCAGACAAAGGCTCTCTGGTGTCAGAGTAATGACTTCACTTTCCATCTGCCATCATTGGTACCCTTAGGCATCACAAAATACACCCAAAAAGCAAAATATGTGAAGTCAATCCTTTTACGTCTTATTAGATGAATGGCAATGCACATGATAGCTTGACTTATGAAGCATAAAAATGTTGAAGCCCAAATTGTACCACTTTAAGAAGTTCCAATATTTGTATATGATTCATATACTGTCACTTTTCCATTTTTTTTTGCCTTCTGCTGTGAAAAACTCAATTTGAAGGAAATTGTGTTTTATATCGCAATGATTCAAATTTTATCGTGTTCCAAAATAATACCATGACCAAACACAACTGAAAATACAAACCAAGCATAAATCCCCACATTGGACATCTGTATAAGAACTTTAACAACCATTTTAAGAAGAATTAATGGTACTTCTTGGATAATATTTTTGGTTATTATTTTATGTCATTTTAAGAGTTGTGCAAGTAAATGTAGGCAGAAGTCTAGAATACATCCTTGACATGCGTGTGCATGTAAGTATGTACAAGACTCATCGACTAGCTGCCTTTATGTTCTGTAATCATGATGTTCTAGCTCAATTCATGCATTTTCTTCTCCATTGTTTTCTGCACTTGTTTCTGCTTTTTACTACTGTAAAAAAATGTACTGTGCAACTTTATGATACTGGTACTGACAAGCTGATACCGAACTGCAGTATTACATCCAGTGGTAGTAGTGCGTGACACTCTTAGCTTGGAAGAAGTTGTGGTGGTATTGTACAAGAACTGTAAACATGTAAGTATTTTAAGTTGAAAAAGAAACCTCATGTCAATAACAGCTGTGGTTCTTCTCTACAAATGGACTTTGTCAACCCCCTGTATCTTTTTTTTTTTTAATCCAGTCTGTAGTTGATTTTATTAAATTATTGTGTGGATTTTTGTTGCGTCAGATGTGCTCATTGTACCATATGTCATCTCTTCTGAGAGTAAAATTATTCAGTGTAATACTAAGGAAATGCTTCAACATCACAAAATAGTAACTTTTAACTGTGTTAAAATCTAATATATATACAATATATTTTAAAAAGCTCAAATATTCAATTGCAAATGTTTTAGTGAAGTAAATTTGTTTTCCTCAGCCTTTAATTAATTGAAAATCTTCACAAATGTCTTTCCTTGAGAGTGATGAGGTAGTTTTAAAAAGCCAAACATTTGTACTGATTTCAGTTTTTCCTCACCCCGGTTTAAATCATGGAAAACATGTACATATCACAAAATGTATTTCTCAAAGTACCACCATTATAAACAATCTTAAACATTCCAGAACTTTACTAGGCTGGTTAAACCCGAAAATAAAGAAACTGTACGTAATGATTGAATTAAAATATAATCCATGTCAAAGTTAACTATGAAAATATATTTTTTAAATAAATGATTAAATGTAGATGCACAGGACAGCTACTTTAGGATTTAGATGTCAGTTGTCTACAGAATAATTATTTTTACTAACTGTGATTGGTTGGCTACCATTTCAGGGCGTACCCCGCCTCCTACCCCAAGATAGCTGGGATAGGCTCCAGCAGTCAGGAAAAGTGGCTCAGATAGTGGATGAATGCATCAGAATTTTTAAAAAATGAAAATATTTTAAAATATGTTCTCCCAAGGACAGCATAGTGAGTGACTGATTAGCATACAGTGTATCTGCCTCGCAGTTCTGAAGACCTGGGTTCAAATCCGGTTTGCATGTTCTCCCTGTGCCTGCGTGGGTTTTCTCCGGGCACTCCGGTTTCCTCCCACATCCCAAAAACATGCAACATTAATTGGACACTAAATTGCCCCTAGTTGTGATTGTGTGTGCGGCTGTTCTCTGCCTCCATGTGCCCTGCGATTGGCTGTCAACCAGTTCAGGGTGTACCCCGCCTCCTGCCCGTTGACAGCTGAGATAGGCTCCAGCACTCCCCCGCTACCCTCGTGAGGATGAGTGGCAAAGAAAATGGATGGATGGATATTTTCAAATATGTTCTCCTAAGGATGGCACGGTGAGTGACTGATTAGACACAGTGTGTCTGCCTCACAGTTCCGAGGACCTGGGTTCAAATCCGGCCTCACTTGTGTGGAGTTTGCATGTCCTCAATGTGCTTGCGTGGATTTTCTTCGGGTGCTCTGGTTTTCTCCCACATGCCGAAAATCTGTGGTAGGTTAACTGAAGACTTTCCCATTGGTGTGAATGTAAGTACAAATGGTTGTTTGTTTATAAGTACCTTGTGATAGGCTGGCGACCAGTTCAGGGTGTACCTTGCCTCCAGCACGCCTGTGACCTTAGTGAGGATAAGAGGTAAGGAAAATGAATGAATGCTCTCCCAAGTACCTAAATGACATCAGGGAAATATTATGAACAGCACTTTGTATAATTTAGTACAGTTTTTATACCAAACGTTTTTAAAATGCAGATCTCTGACTGCATCGATTCAAAGTTTCTGTATGCACTCAGTGCAGCTCACTCGACCGATAGAATCAAGTGTTCTCTGAGTGTATATTGGCACCAAAAAAATAAAAAAAGGTGGGTTTTTTTTTTATGCTGGTATTGAAATACTGCACTTCACAAGTTGGTGGAAGTGGAGGATCCAAATGAGAGCTGTGGAGGATGACGATGATGCTCCACGGTTGCAGTGAATGATACTCCTGTTAGCGCTATCCAGCAGCAGGTCCTTCAGAGAAGCCCGAAAAGGTGCTGTTGTGATGTGGAACAATCCACCCCACTTTCGCGTGTTATACGAGTTGGGAGCTCTTTCGTGCGGAAATTTGGCCACTTTGCAGGCAGAAATAGAAGCAAGATTAAACAAACACACACTGGAATATTGTGAAACTGCTAAAAAGGAAACATGGAGCAGATGGCACTGTGGTTGAATGAAAAAACAACAAAATACCTGTATTACTTTTTACGAATGAATTGTGTGAGGAATCATTTTATAGTTAAACTTTTAATAGCTCACATTTTTAATTGACCATTGGGCAATGCTAGAACATACACAAGCGAACATAATAATCCCACGTTCTACCAAGTGAGGAACGTTAACTCCTCCCCTTTAAACACAGATCTTCAACCAGAGATGTCATATTTCTCTGACATTAATAACCTTTTCATTTATCATTGATGAGCACATTTTTAGACGACCCTCTTTTCATGTCTCCGTGAAAGTTTTTCAAAAAAAGGATTGTTGGAGTCATTTCCAACAACAAGCGAAGCCGCTGACAATTTGATTCTCTGTTACAGGGCAGACCGATGATTAATTCATGTCTATGCCGCCCCTTAACGAGGTTGCGCACGTGAGTGGGCAGGAGGGGGCCGCACTCAGCGGCGCTTTGATATCCTTCATTTAAGGCCGTGTCGGCCATTAATGACTTTTTTCAGTCGGTAAACGAGCATCATTATCGCTTTCAAAAAGTAGAGGGGGGGGGGGGAGTTTCCGGGGTGGCGTGGGGGTCTCATATGTCTTTTTCTGTAAAGACAAAAATGTTCAATCCGTCTTTTTTTTAAATTTCACTTCATCCACACAGTCACATAATGGTCAATGGTATAAATATTCACATATTTTTTGGATGTCTCCACTATAGTCCTTTTTTTTTTTTTTTTTAATTTCCAGTGATTCAGTGACCTCTGCCATTAATGGACTGAGGCCATTTCTGAGTATCCCATTCCAAAAATATTCCTATATACGTGCTTTGCACAAAAAAAGATGGAAATTCATATAATTGTGCATTTCACACCGATTTGTAATACATTCCCAAAGCCTTCATTTCATGTTCGCCCAGTCTATTGTACAAAGCACTCTCCGGCTCTCTAATCCAGCCGGCGGTTTTTCATGCCTCTACATCCATTCTCTCACTCGACCGCCACGGTTGGGAAAGGGGGGGAGGGGTCAGAGGTCACCGCAAAGTAGAACGAGCTGGACGGGCGAGAGTGGGGGATCGTGCGTTCCCTAAGACAAACAGGAGCAGCCCGTTGGAGTGGAGGTCAGGGGGGCGCTGGCCGAGCGTTGGAGGAGGAATGAAGTGAACTAAAAGCTCTCGTTTGGAATGCTCTTCAGCGCCACTCTGACAAATGGACGCCACCTCTCCACGCAGCGCACGGGTCAGAAAGGATGCTTTTTGCAAGCTTTTAAGCCGACGCTGATTTCCATTTAAAAACCTCTTTAGTTCACATTTCCAAATGAGAAACAGCACGTGTGTTTAAGTGTTACCATGGCGTGGAGTTTTCTTGCAAAGGACTCTTTTTTTTTTTTTTTTTTCAAATCTACAAGTGGATATTAATAGTGGGCCGCTCTCATTCGAATTGGAACAGTTGATTCTGCTTTATTTACGTGGGATGGGAAAGTAAAAGAAAAGAAAAGCAACGAGCACAATTTCATCTTTCAATAATTGTATTTTAACCTCTGAGATTTTCGCCGTTTGTAGTTTAAATAATGTTTATTTTTTTAAAAATTGCTTACAGTTGGGCGGAATGGTGGTTCAGCTGGTAAAGCGTTGGCCTCACAGTTCTGAGGTCCTGGGTTCAATCCCGCCTGTCTGGAGTCTGCATGTTCTCCTGTGTCTGTGTGTGTTTTTTTTTTTTTTTTCCCCAGGCACACCGGTTTCCTCCCACATACCAAAAACATACAACATTAGTTGGACACTCTAAATTGCCCCAAGGTGTGATTCTGAGTGTGGCTGTTTGTCTCTATGTGCCCTGCGATTGGCTGGCATCCTGTTCAGGGTCTATCCTGCCTCCCGCCCGTTGACAGCTGGGATAGGCTCCAGCACTCCCCACGACCCTCGTGAGGATGAGCGGCCAAGATAATGGATGGATGGATGCTTACAGTTGTCTTCTCGCCCGTCAGTCATTTTGGAAATGACGTCATCGTTGAGTTCCCATTGGAAGTTCAGAGCTTTTATTGAATTTCTTACTTTGGAAGGGAAACCACCACTCAACATTTTCAAAAGGTTGACAAAACGATGATGATGATGATCAATGAATGATCTGTTGTCATCATTGGTGCCTCGATCGACACATTTTGCAACCTTCTGAAAATTATAAGTGGTATAAGTCTGCAAGCCTCCGATAACGTCTACATGTTTTCCACTTTTATAATGCGTCCTAAGCAGATATTTCATAATGGGTTATGCATCAATATAGTTGCGCCAACGATGAATATTTGTTCCGTCAGTGGCACTGAGTTTATCATGGTACTACGTCTTCATCTGCTGGCAGAAAGTATAAATGCAACCATTATTTTTTGTTTCTCTCCGATACTTACCACGATCTTCTGATCCGAAGGCGGAAATCTAAGACGAATTTGTCCGGAAATCGGAACGCACCGGAGTCTATCAATACATGAATACAATACTGATATTTATAGTACATATTTGTCTGAAAAGCACTTCTAGGGCATAAGCAAGATAATCAAAGATGTATTATTGCGTAGCTGCACAAATTAGTTCATTGCCGCCATTCTTCACCTTTAAATGTTACAATTAGTCCAAATCTATCTATAAAAGTCACTTTTAGGCCGAAAGCAATTTAATAAAAATCTAGATTTGAAGCTTATTTTTTTGTCCACGTATTCTTTCGCCGCCCAGTTGTACAATAAACACGAGTAGAGAGTCTTGCAGAGTAACTAATTACATGCAAGAGTATATGATTTAGTTACAAAATTAATGTTTATCTGCTTTGTCATATGCAGTGATATTGTCATTTGTCGTCGGGTCGACATGGTATGTTTCACACAAACACACGCACGGACACATGCACGCGCGGACATACATACACAAATCCCGACATTTTCAGTGTGCATTTACATTTCATCATGTGCTGCTATTAGTTTGTTATTTGTGCAAAGAACAAACATGGTACTTTATGGTTATTTCCCAGTTGATCTATACTTCAAATAACACTGTTTTAAAAGGAGACATTCACAGGTCATGCTGATGCTTTAATTCAAATTCACAGGTCATGTTGATGCTTTAATTCAAATTAAAGAAACGTGTTCAAAATGTAAGCAAATATAATTAGTTGTATTGCTTTATAAAAGTAAGTGAAAAATCTACACTAAAATTCGATAATCACCTCGCCAACGTGTAATTGTAACAAGCTACATTTGCAAATTAAAATTTCACACACCGTCACAGCGACAAAATGACGGCATAATACTGCCACCAGGAGGCAGTGTGCAGTTCCATTTGACCTGACATCAACCAGAAAGCAAGAACGCTGCTAGGCTAGGCTAGCAAGAAAAACTTCTCGTCTGCTCAAAACTGAGCGCGAAAATGCTACTTCAGACGGTCAAACCGCTGCTACTCCGTTGTAGAGGTCTCTCGCTGGCTTGCACAAGATCCTATTACGCTGACCAAGTCGGCCGCCTCGGCTCCCAGCCTGACAAACACTCCCCCGACTATCAGGTGAGCTACATGCTATCGTCAACTAGCTAGCCCTTGCTGCTAACAGGCAACCTTGCTAATAAGAAGAGCTGGGATAAGGTCAAAATGTTGACGTCCATCCGACCATGCTTCTTCTGAGACGCTTATCCTTACAAGGGTCGCAGGAATGTTGACCTGGGAAACCCCCAACCCCCCCCCCCCACAACTTTTAACCATAATATACACAAGTATAAGTGAAGTTAAAAGTGAAGCATTTGGGTGTTTTCTCTGTCCTCCTCAGAATACCTTTCATTTTATAAATTTACTCATATATAACATCAATTTGTGTCATTAACACCGGAGGCTCGTTTGATTACTATTGAAAGTAAGTAAAAGTAGGTATATTCAGGTATATTTTCAGTGATCCCTGTGTGAGACTGATAATGTATTCAATGTGGAATTATTCATCACATTTCCTTTACCAGCTCATGTTTGGAGCATTCAGGATCATCTTTCGAAAAAGAGATTTACATATTTTGGAATATTGACCATTTTTAAATTTCTGTGACTAAATAGTCTAGTCACTTGGCATTGTGAAGAACTGGTTAGCACATCTCCCTCACAGTTTGAGTTTTGAGGACCCGAATTTCCTCCCATATGTGACGCCCCCACCACCCCCACCACCCCACCCGGAAAAAAAACCATGCAGGGTATTTTAATTCATGACTCTAAATTGCCTATAGGTGTAAATGTCAGTAAATGTTTGCTTGTTTACATGTGCCCTGCCGCCTCTCACCCAAAGATAGATCGAATGGGTTCCAGCAAGCCCGCCACCCTTGTGAGGATAAGTGGTACGGAAGATGAATTGATGAATAAATTAAGGGTTGAGCGCAGTGAGTTTTCAACATGAGTACTTGTGCAGTGTGAAATAATCTCATGTAATGTTCAAATTGCATAATTTTAGTCTTTTTTTTTGTTAGGACTTGTTTTTTCCATTTTAATGTTCAGTACATTATTTTCAGGCAAAATTCAGTCATATTTAACTTTTAACTACAACACAGTTGCGTCTCATATCTTAGAGATGTTTATTTTCAAAGGTTAATTTGTTAACTTTACATCTTTTTCAATTCCTATACATTTAAGTACAGTGTTAATGTTGAAACTACGCATAGTGTTTCAGTGGCATATTGTAAAATTAGATATACTTTTTTTTTTAGCAAGAAAGCCTCTGCCTTGTTTTTGATGACCACTTAGATGATCACACATGCTACTGAATTTTATGTTGGTCATGAGTGTGGTACTTAGAAAGGTAAGTATTTTTTTGTCGGTCATGGGTGGATGGTTTCTTTCGGCTTATCCCTTTCGGGGTCGCCTCAGATGAACGCACATATATGTTTGGCACAATTTTTACGCCGGATGCCCTTCCTGACGCAACCCTTCTCAGGGAGTGGAGGCCCCAGTGTGTTATGAACCCGCAACCCCTGGTTTACCAAACCCGTGCTCTAACGCGTTTTTTTGTCGGTCATACTTTTTGTAAACATTTTGACTCTGACAAACTGTGACACTACAATTTGTTTGGAATTTTTGGGAAGTTATTTTATCAGTCGTTTATTGTATAGAGTGAAACAAAAAGAATATTTGCATGTTTTTTACTACTGTATGAATTTGTCAAGAAAACATGGCTGAACATACTGATCATATTTTTTTCTTCTAGGAGAATTATGAGCGGATGCAAGCTCTTGTTGATGAATTGAAAAGCCGGACAGAGAAGATTAAATTAGGTGGGTGGGAATTAGCTGTATGAATTAACATTAGTGTTTGCTACTGTGCACATTTTTTATGTAGCATAGCCAAGATGTATGCGATGTCAAATGTATTTATTAGTGAATATTTTGTAATTGCGTGTTTACATCACTGCTGTATAATAGATCTTATTAAAAAAAACCGAAAAGCTTGTTTAACTTTTCTGAGTTTGTGGAATTATGAGATGATGATAATAGCTGCCGATGGTGACTTTGATGATGTAATGCGGTGGTCTCAACCTACTCAGGTTTGACTTTGTTGTTGTTGCAGGTGGGGGAGAAAAAGCCAGAAAACTTCACACTTCCCGTGGTAAACTTTTACCCAGAGAACGTATCGACAGACTCCTGGATCCAGGGTACTGTTTGATGGTTGCATCACTTTTTGAACACTCTAAAATCAAGGCTTAGTTTTCACAAGCATTTCAGTTTTTAATTCTACGAATTCTAAACATGTGAAAATGTACTCCTAAAAATTTCTTGGACTCCGCTTGAAAAGCTGCTTGTGGTTTGATAATGATGTCAACTCATTGTTCAACAGGACTCCTTTTTTAGAATTTTCACAGTTTGCAGCGTACGAGTTGTATGGAAAAGAGGATGTGCCAGCGGGCGGGATGATTACTGGGATTGGACGGGTTTCTGGGTAAGTCCACACAAAGTACACACAAAAACAATCGGGGTATTTTTGTTCTGATTCTCCCCCTTCTTGACCAAAAACCTCAGATGCCAGACAATCTTATGTTTTATAAGATTATCCTATAAGATTGACCTTGAGGTGTGAGGCGTGTTTAGAGTGGATTTGCTGATTTTTATGGTCGGAAACAGGTTGTGGTCACCAATCTTAAATACTGCACTTGTTCGGTATATACATATGGGGAAAGCTGATGTCTCCCAGAATCACGATGCCGTGAATTGTGATGTGTGATGGAATGTAGCCAATCAAAGAAGCGCGCTGCTAACGTGGGTAACATCGACGCTTACCCTGAGTGTCTTCCTGTCGTTGTCTTTATGAGATCCTGTGTGACCATAAGAGACTAAGATTGGAGGAGGAACATAAAGGTTGTATGTGCGTTGCCCCCTGTCGAGATTATCAAGCATGCCACACACAATATGACATATGTTGGCTATTTAGACCTCCATACAGTGACTTCCTAATGCGAATTTAATATAAAAATGTCAATTTCACACCTTGATTTTGTCACATGACAGTTACTTCTGTTGGACCCAGTTTTGTTTCCTCTTTGTCCATACATGGCCCAGACCACCCCCTTTCCTCTTATTGGTTGCCTCTACATAGCCGACCCACTTGTGAGAGTACACATTTGTCATGTTGACTTCGCTGCCTCAGGAGCAGAAAGGGAAGGCGGAGATCTTCGCTAGTGATGTAGATAAGCTTTAGAAATTTGAATAACTTAATTTCAGGCCTTGAGAGAAAAACATCTAACTCGGGAATCAATGGACAATTTTAATTCCCATTTCACACGTTTACCGAGGCACAATCGAGACAATATTACATCCCAAATGATGGAAGAATTTTTGTTTGTCAAGATATGTCCCCTTTAATCGTGTTGGGTCTCTCACATAAACATCTTTTAAAATTTGAAATGGGCCTTAAACAATTACTGCGCAATATCATAGTATTGGAAAGGCTGTGTTTTAATGGCTAAATAAATTTGAAGTGAACAGCTGCTTTGGACAGTAGGTTTTAGACCATATCACGGAACTGAGACCGCTCTCGTCAGTGTTTAATAATAGATGCTTAAATGCACACCATGGCAGAACTTCTGTCTTAGTGTTAGTGAACCTCAGTGCTGCATTCAACACAGCTGACCAAAATATACCACTTGACTGGCTGAACAACTCTGTGGGACCATCTGGCATAGCTTTTTTAATTTTTATTTTTAATCTTACTTAAAGGAAAGGGGTCATTATTCAATTCTGATTTGACCAAAAGTACGTATAAAGTACTCCAAGGCTCGATCCCGGGGCCTCTTCTGTTTAAAATCTTCATGCGTCCACAAGCTCAGATGATTGAAAACGACAAAATGAATTTTCATAACTATGCAAATGACACACAGCTCTACTTTTCAATTTCCCCAAGTGACAGTGGGCCAAGCACCGGGTAATTGCATGTGCACCTGCACAAGATAATGAAATCCAATATCTTCTTTTTCTGCCTTTAATGATGTAATTACATTGTCTAAGTGTACCATGTGCTGATGAATGTATATAAATGCACATTTACATTTTCATGTAATGCTACATACTCTAAGTCTGTCGGGTAATAATCAAATTCTGTTCATTTTTCTTAACCAGGGTAGAATGTGTCATAGTTGCCAATGATGCGACAGTCAAGGGCGGAACGTACTACCCCGTTACAGTCAAGAAGCATCTTCGTGCTCAAGAAATTGCCCAGCAGAATCATTTGCCCTGTATCTACTTAGGTGAGTTTTGGAGTTTAATTAAAGGTTTGGCCAAGTCAAATAAAATTTAGACCCAATAAATTCTGTACAACAGTTGCTTTGCAAAATAGGTTCTCCCGAGACATTCAGTTTTCAAGTCCAAGAGTTAAGTTTGGAAAAACAACCTCAAGTATTCTGGAATCATCTCTTCAGTCAAATATATTTATATTTAAATGAAAAACTAGGTCTGAAGATCCTTTAAAAAAAAAAAAGCTATTGAATAATTTTCAATAAAAATGAAAACTACATTAAATGTGCAGCAAAACATTTTGTTTTAAGGGTGTGCTGTATATGTGGGGGGGGGGGTATGTGAGTCTGATTCGGCGCCTGTAATTTGTTGGGAATCGTTCATTTAAGTCTGGTTTGGCCGTCTCGCTTGTCACGCGGTGGGCCTCAGAAGTGAGTTTTAAGTGATGCACAAGATGAAACTGTTCTTTTTAAAAATAGATTTGTCTGCGACATTAGCTCACAACATGATGTTCTGATTACTTCAGTGGACTCAGGAGGCGCCAATCTTCCCAGACAGGCAGACGTTTTTCCCGACCGAGATCACTTTGGCCGCATTTTCTACAACCAAGCCAGGCTGTCATCAGAGGGAATAGCGCAGGTAATACTGCAGCTCTTCCCTGGTGTTATTGAAAATGTTCTACTACAGCAAAGTTTTTTCAAGCTCAACTTCATGAATATCACTTTAGAAAATACTATCTTTTATCTGTGTCCCTGAGATTGCGGTGGTGATGGGATCCTGTACTGCTGGTGGAGCCTATGTACCCGCCATGGCAGATGAAAGCATCATAGTCAGGAAGCAAGGAACAATTTTCCTCGGTGGACCTCCACTGGTACTTAAAGTTTCTGTTGAATGATAAAAACGTGATTGTCAGATTATTAAATAATTTTTTTTCGCTGCCGCCATCGCCGGTGTTGTTCATCGTGGATGACGGTGGCGGCTATGAACAACCCTGTCGGCAATGGCTTGCGATGGCAACACCGTAAAGCGGCCCGGCTCGGCACCGTGATAAGCCACCATGGCGCCAAAGATGAGCCACCCCAGCCGAAGCCATGACCAGTGGACGCGGCACCCTTTGCGGATGAGCCGACGCGGAATCCGTCCAACGCGCACATTGACACATTTAGCACCCCTGTCATACGTACGGATCTTTTGTTACATTGTGAGAGATGGATTACATGGTCCGCCCCAAACTATTATTTTTTTTTTAGTAGCTGTATACACACCTACCGGTCATTTGGAATCAACTAAACTCTCGTCATTTGCACCTGTGCAATCCATTTTCACGACAAACCGGGTCTCTTGCAAACTTATGAAGGGTAAATCCATCCTCACGAGGGTTCAAGCAATGTCCAGCAATGCAACGAGCTTGCAATTTGGCTAACACGAAGGAACAACGAGCTACCTTCCTGGAGGTAAAACTAATAGAAACAAACAAGTCCACTTGAGGTTGGTCCTGCCATGTACGTCACTTCCTGCTTCTTCTCGAAAACAAATCTCTCAAGAGGATTTTCATTGCGGGAGATACAAAAAGCAATATACGTCAAAATCATATTTTGTGGTGGAAAAAACGCATGGGTCCATGTTGGCTGCTGTTTTTTCATTAATAACATACTAAAAATCATGCATTTCATGACAGCGGCCCTTAATGATCGCAGTTTCAGAAAACGGGCTGTGATTTGTTGCTTATACTCAGTAAATTGTAACCAAATCCCCTTACTTGTGTGTCAGGTCAAAGCTGCTACTGGAGAGCAAGTTTCTGCTGAGGACCTTGGAGGTGCGGATCTTCACTGCAGGTTGAAAACAGCACTTTTTCTTGACTTTTGTGATGCTAGTTTTTAAGATGCTTGTTTTTAATATGTTCTTGTCGTGGTAACATTTCATTTGAAGTTCTACAAACTCACTCAATAGTTATTTGTTTTTTGGCAGGTGTGCCATTGCTCAAACTTTTGTGTCAGGTGCTGTTATACTGTAGATAAATATGAACGGCTCATTTTTATATCTCAATTACAATCATGGCCATCTATCACAGGAGATATGTTTCATATGTTTTCTCGAGAGGTGAAAATCTGTGATATGGGGAGAGCATATAATTACCATTATTTTTTATTGTTTTTTTTTTTTTTTTGTGTGTATAGTTTTACCTGTTCCACATTTTATCTCCACTGCACACTTGAGTGTGGCGGCCAAAATCAGTTGAACTGTCACGCAGTGTGTAGGGTTTGGCAACAAGTTTTCATGAGTGGCTGCTGGTTTTACTGTGATTGGAAATTGGAATTGCTCGTCCTGTGTACTCTGGGATTGGCTGGCGACCAGTTCAGGGTGCACTCAACTCTCCCCCAGAGTCATATGAGATAGGCGCCAGCTTGCCTGCGATCCAAGTGAGGATAAGCGGAACGGAAAATTGATGGATGGTCTTATATCATCGTATATGTCGCAACCAATCAAAATTGCAAGTAATCTGGCCTCCTATTTACCGTCTTACTTTTTCTTTCTCCACGGCAGTCATGGCGATGTGTGCGTGCCCCTCCCCCGTAGATCGCGAGAGGCTGGCCGCTTGAAAAGTAGATCCTGGGGTAAAAAAAAGTCTGGGCACCCCTGCTGTACAGAGTATTCCAACTGGGGCCCTAAGTGAGATACAGGCAGTTTTTTTCTTTGTGCAATAACCCTCTGATTGATGTTTTTATTTGACAGGAAGTCCGGCGTGACGGACCACTACGCTTTAGATGACGACCACGCTCTTCATTTAGCACGGAAAGCCGTCCGGAGTCTCAATTACAAGAAAAATCTTGATGTAAGTCCAGATCATGTCAGTTGTGTGGCGTCCCTGTGTGTGAGATAAGTTGATGTCGTGTGTTGTCATGTGTTTCAGGTTACTACAGAACCGACTGAAGCTCCTCTTTACCCTGCTGATGAACTCTACGGCATTGTTGGGGACAATCTGAAACGGAACTTTGACGTCAGAGAGGTATATTGGCTGTGCTCAATATTGATTCAAGTCATTCTATTTTTCTCTCATAGCTTGGCACATTTTTATTTTCATCGCTATCCCACAGAGGACATTTTCATTTCACTGTGCAGTATTGCCATGCTGAATGCATTACAGCACACAAAATAACCAATACACACACTTAGTATACATGCAGGCAAGAGAGTGGTTTGGAAGGACATTTGTGTCACAAGCGCACTCAGGAAGCATTCTATTATCTCCTCAACAAGAAGACGAAATTTCAATATTTGAAGGCCCTCAGCTACAAGATTTAAACCTTTGACGAGATAATTCACAAACCACATCCATTCCGACCTCGACCGTAGAATCTAGCCCACCAAGCATATTAGGAAGATTCTTATAATATTTGTTAAAGCAATTTAGCATTGAGCAATTTTATTCATTTGTTTAATAATAAAAAATGACATCAAAAATGTAACTCAGGGGCACAGTGGCGTAGCTGCAGAGCATTGGCCTCACAGTTCTGAGGACCGGGGTTCAAATCGCGCCCCCACCTGTGTGGAGTTTGCATGTTCTCCCTGTGCCTGAATGGGTTTTCCCCAAGTGCTCCGGTTTCCTCCCACGTTTCGAAAACATGCATTAATTGGAGACTCTAAATTGCCCCTAGGTGTGATTGTGGGTGCGACTCCATGTGCCCTGCGATTGGCTGTCAACCAGTTCAGGGTGTATCCCGCCTCCTTTTCCGATGACAGCTGGGATTGGCTGCAGCGCTCCCGTGACCTTTGTGAGGATAAGCAGATCAGAAAATGGATGGATAGAAAACACAAATCAATTTTACCACCAAATTGCCTTAAGTTGTGAATATCCAACAACACAGTCCTCAATTTCCCAGCGTTTAGCTGGATTGGCTCCAACATACCCGTGACCTTAGTGAGGATAAGCGGGACTGAAAATGGATGGATCAATATACATAAAATGTTTGTTGACTTCTAGGTCATTGCCAGAATTGTCGATGGGAGTAAATTTGATGAATTCAAGGCATTCTATGGGGACACGCTTGTGACTGGTAAGTTCAGTTTGAAAATAAAACCTACTAAAATTGTTAAATTATATCTACAGTACAGAGGGGTCACTGATGGTCTATTAGTACACCCGCCTGACTTCCATCCAGGCAATGTGGGTTCAATTCAGTCTGACCCGGAAAAAGGATAAGTAGAGTAGGAAATGGATGAATGGGTACTTCCATGAAGGAAAAGATACTTTTTAATGGACTCTTCAACCTGCATTGCTATTATTTGACTGAATATTTCCCTGCAGGATTCTCCAGAATCTTTGGTTACCCAGTTGGAATAATCGGCAACAATGGAGTGTTGTTTTCAGAATCTGCGAAAAAGGTAAAATATTGTTTGTAAGGTGTAAGCGGCCTCAGCGGCTCAGTCATGTGAAAGTTTTTCAAAGAGTGAGACCGCAGTGTTCTCCAAGTGTCAAGGACTTAAACGCATTAGCCGAGTAAGCCTCCTCCCATGGGGTTTATGTGCTGCTTCCAACAATGAATACCAATATTCCTCTCATGAGAGCACCTCCTCCTAATAGATGATTTGTTCTGACCCTTCTTAGTGGAGGGGCCGCTACAATAAGCTTTCTAATTGCATTTGTCTGGGCCCGCTCCTGAATACTATCGTAATAGCGTTGCATTTGAAAGCCACGGACCATTTTCATTCAACATCGTTCACTTAATTTGCCAGGCTATTCTGCGTGAACAGAGCTGAACTGTAGCCGCCCTTTAAATGGACGAGGCGTTGAGGGTGTCATTATAGACTCAGACGCTTTGCACAATTGGGATTCGATTTGGGGGGGGGGGGGGGGAACTCTGATTCATTTTCCAGTCTCGGTGTGACAGTGTGAACATTGGGTGTTTTATCAGAGAGATTGCTGTTGAATGCGACGGGCGCGGTGCTTCGACTAAGCCCGGCAAGCACATCTGAGGAAAATCAATACCATGGCCGCATTTGGAGACGTGCTGTCATCGCCGAAGATGCAGGCGGCCTTCCGTGATGCTAAATGTTTCAGTCAAAGGTGTTTGTGTTTTTGCAAAAGTGAACAGTGATTGGATCCAAGCTGTCGTGAAGTGACGTGACTGATTATTAGTCTCCCATTTTGCGAAAACATTGCAATTAGGCGATAACCTCCAAACAAAGATGTTAAAAGCATATCTGAAGTTTTGTGAAATTACTCACTGCTTCTCCGTTTTAGGGCACGCATTTCATCGAATTGTGTTGCCAGCGAAACATTCCACTTATTTTCCTACAAAACATAACAGGTGAGTGGGAATTGCTATCTTCATATGTGGCTGTTTACCAACTTTCACAAAATACACATGCTGTCTGGGTCAATCAAGTACAAGGTGTTATTTCTTTGCAAAGCCTGAATTTTGATCGCTATACTTAGAGAGCTCTTCATTCATCGTTAGCAGTATTATCCAGAATCAACTCCAGTTTTCATGAACTGTGCTTGTGGGCAAAGACATTTAAATGAAAAAAAAAAAAACAAAAACAGTGTATTCTACTACAATACTGTATTCCACTTGTAGAATGGCACAGTTGCAGTCAAATTATTCCATCCCCATTGAAAATTATATTTGAAAATTTACAATCTTTGTGCAGCTGAGCAGTGAACTAGTTAAACAACAATAGTTGAGGTCAGCCAGTTAACACAGTATTACCAGTGAGTTTCTTTCGACTTGTCCCTTTCGGGGTCGCCACAGCGTGTCATCTCAGATGAACGCACATAGGTTTGGCACAATTTTTACGCCGGATGCCCTTCCTGACTCAACCCTTCTCAGGGAGTGGAGGCCCCAGTGGGTTTCCCTAAATTCAACACAATAAAGACTATATTTAAAAAAAATTCTAGTTACAAAAAAATATAGAGAGAATTTATTAATTTTTTTGTGAACAACTTGCATTTTAAGAGCGATTTTGAATGAATCACGGTAAATTTGAGGTTGACATGAGACTTCCCTGTAAGGTTTCATGGTGGGGAGAGAGTATGAAGCAGGAGGTATCGCCAAGGATGGGGCCAAGATGGTCACTGCCGTTGCCTGTGCTAGCGTACCAAAGATGACAGTCATCATCGGGGGCTCGTACGGAGCTGGGAACTACGGCATGTGCGGGCGAGCTTACAGGTAGGACGACTCCAGAGTTGAGTGTGGTAGCAGTACAAATGGATGAAGTGTGCACATTCTGAGCCAAAATGGCTGCTTTCAAGTTTACATTGTTAGGAAAATAACAGAATTGGGGATGTTAGGAGATAAACCACTCGCATGTTGCTTCTTTGTTTGACGTTCCTTTTTGCAATTGAACAATAGTGCTTCTAGACTTGCCTTGCTGGGAATTTTCCCACCAAGCTTTTTAAAATCCCATTTTCTTTTTCATTGCTTTTCCCTTGCTGACATCCTTGACACATTCAAATCACATTAACTGACGTGCGCGACTCTTTTCACAGCCCCCGATTCCTCTACATGTGGCCAAATTCCAGGATCTCCGTCATGGGTGGGGAACAAGCCGCCACTGTCTTGGCCACCATCACCAAAGATCAACGAGCCAGAGAGGGAAAAGAGGTAACAAAAGTCCTTTGGGATATCCTGCCAAAAGCATAAACATAATGCTTTGACACCTTTTATTTAAAGATCAGCATTACACCATTACTTAATGTCGTAATGATTCTGATTAGTGCTGTCGTTGGCTGCAATTAAAATGTGTTAGATGTCCTGTGGGGGACGCGTTGAGAGCTTTAATAGCTGCAAAATAACACCTCGGCTTGGTACTGATGATTAAGATGACATTATACCGTACATCTCTAACACGACTTGATGCAGGAAAATGTTCTGCAGTAAAGTCCTTGCCAAAATGTGTGCTATGTTTTTTGTTCACGGAGCCTCATGCTCATTTTTGAAAAATTCTCAAAAGTTTACAGCAGAACAGGAAGCCGCCATGAAGGAACCGATAGTGCGGAGATTTGAAGAAGAAGGAAGTCCCTACTACTCCAGTGCCAGGTGAGGTTGGCCAGTTAGCGCAGTTACATTGGGACCTCCAAAGTCAAATGTAATCTGAACACCAGTCACTCTCCGGATTCGTCCATATTTACAAACGAGATTTACCCCTGAGATGTCATAGAAACAAAAAGGGATTCAGCTGTTGCCTTTATGTATTAAAAGTAGCAGGCAATGCATGTAGTAGTTGGACCTTAGGTGGAGACTTACCCGACTTAATGAACTTCTTAATACAACCACTATCACTTCACAACCGTCCCACATAGACCATCTGGAGCAATTCAGAATCAATAATGATCTAAAAACATGACAAAAAAACAAAAGGAAAAAGAAAGAAAAAAAATATATATATATACTCACCAGGGATTCTGATTATCAATTGTATTAATGTCTACAGATCACGACAGATTTGCTTTATCAGTTCAAGTTGGCCTGCTCTGATCAACCATTTAGATGAAATGCTGATGTTATTGTGGGCCAGTTAGCAGGGCCTGTGAGGCCAGTTTGAAAATTGATTTGTTAAAGGAATGTTCCGATTGCTTAGATAGTTACATGAGCCAGCACATCTGATGATGAAGGCCCTGGATGAATAGAACATATAATCTGATTAACCAAACATGGAACACATCCACTTATCGTAAGCAGTGGAGCTAAGAGAAATGCAACAAAATGAGAATTAGACTGTTGGGAATAGACAAAGTAATATTTTATGGAACTTTTGAAATGTTAGAATTTAGGATGTCAAGGCCAGCAGAGAAAAGCCCTGCCGGACTTGATGACGCACTACTGTTTTAAGTAACATCTTCAGCATTCCTCAAGTCTAAAACCACTGTATTGTAAGTTGAACTGAGACAAAAATCTAGACAACTTATTCACCTTTTGATGACATGATGTAAGAGGAAAAAACGTGGACGTGAGTCGACTTCATGTGTCGTGCTTTTTAAAATACTTATCTGTAGATGAGTAAAAACACTTGATTTTAGAGGTTCTACTTTAAATTGACTTACTTCAAACAGTAAAGAGAAAGTAAAAAGTCAACGCATCGCTGTTCCATTGCATTGTTTTTTGTATTACTATCAAATGAGACCAAGAATCAGTCCAAACCTTTCCTACCATTAAAGTTATCGAGAACCTATGCTTTAAAGTTGATACCTTTAAACAACGAGATCATTCTGATGCTCTCTGCGGACCATGGCTTGTGCTGTAAGATGTGACGACAAAAATGTCAGGAAAAGCTAACTGGAACATTGGAGCTTTATTTACGGTTAATCGGAGACACTTTAAGGTGGCAGGATTGTACTCATGCCCTTTTAGCTTGAGTTTGAATACGATTGACTAAGTGGGTGTGCACTCTTGTGCAACTTCCCCTCTCACAAATGTTATTTTTTTTCAATTGAGTATTTCAGGTTAAAGGTCCCTTTAAGGGTGGAGCACGTTTTTGAAACAATTGATAATTTCTTTCGTTTTTTTATCATGGAAAATCTGACATTTCGTTAGGAGGGTGTAGACTTTTTATTTCCACTGACTCTAATCAGAAAGTACCGGATTAGTCTTAATATTGTGATGCTTTATGTTTCCCTACAGGCTGTGGGATGACGGAATTATTGATCCTGCTGACACTCGCCTTGTGTTGGGGCTGAGTCTGAGCGCCGCGCTAAACGCACCAACGAAGAAGACCCGTTTCGGAGTGTTCCGGATGTGATGCGCTCAGCCCGCACGTGTATAGAGTTATTGTAGTCCTTTTTGTTTCGTACATGTTCTGTCTTCTGAAAAGACAAGCGAACACTCACAGCTCCAGGAGGTTGTTTATATTTTGGGGTAATTAGATGATGTTCTGACAAGACTATTCAGGGCCATTGGGAAGTTTTGCCTTAACTGTTACAATTTGTAAATGCCGCTGTCCTTTTAAGTATTATAAATTCTTTCAACAAAATGAGATGAATTTTCTTCACCAGCATCACCGGCTCTATCTGGATGGATTATCACGTGGGGGCGCTGTTGAGCCATAAACATTTTCCTGGAGCAAAATGGTACCATTAAACATATTTTAAGGCCACAGAAGGGTTTGAGTATCGACATAATAGTTCCAGTTGGGAAATTTCTAAACAGATGTCTCGAGAGCAGGGACCCAGGTGGGTTAGTTTCCCCCCTTCTGTACCCACCGTCTGTTTCTCTCGATTTGAAAAGATTGTTTCCTAACAGGAATAAATCCAAGCCATGTTGCTGCAAGAGGAGCACATGGGAATGTGCACCAAAGCTGTCTCCTCTTATGGTCAGTTTATGTGTTGAAGTTAAAGTGATAACCTGGAATGACTCATTTGTTTTTTTTTCCCCCACATCAGAATATTTTAACATTTGATTCAGCGGTGCTTTTCTGTGTTTGAAAGCACAAGGTTTGGCTGGATCTGCTGCTGCGTTCTGAAGCTGTTGACATCAGAAATAACTCAGACCCCATGGTGTGTGTGTGAGTTTGAGAGACTGAATGCCACCCACACACTGCCTCCTCTAGCATCTGCACCAATTTTTAAAGCTGTTTTACTGGCCATCCCCTCTTCCTCTTCCGTCACATAACCCTGAAGTAGGCATTGAGAATGCATAAGTCTGAAAAGTTTCAAATTTATGGAAATAGCAAAAGTTCTCTAATTTGCAAGAAAGAAAAGTCTTATTTTTTCCCGAGCACAACAGGGCAATTGGTAAGCGTTGGCTTCGTAGTTCTGAGGACAGTGGTTTGAATCATGGCCCCGCCTGTGTGGCGTTTGCATGTTCTCCTCGTCCCTGCATGGTTTTTCTACTGGCACTCCGCTTTTCTCCAACATCCCTAAGACATGCATGAATTAGATACTCTAAATTGCCCCAAGGTGTGATTGTGAGTGCGACAGACTGCTGTCTGTCTCCATGTCCCCAGCGAATAGCTGGCAACTAGTTCAGGATGTACTCCGCGTCCTGCTGGATGACAGCTGGGATAGGCTCCAGCACTCCCGTGCCCCTTGTGAGGATAAGCGGCTAAGAAAATGTCAGATGGATATTTTTTTTCATAAGCAGGCTAGTTCTAAAACTTGCAGACAGAAGAGCGATCACAAACCATCACAATTGACCAATTCCTAATGCAAATCCTACCCAAATTCTTCCAGCCCCTTCTTTGGCCATTACTTCATCCCTCCACAAAGTTTTAATCACTGGAGAGGTGGCGAGAGCAGCATCTTTCATCCTTAGCCAAGAAATGTGCTCATATTTGCGTGCTAAGTGTGCGGTGTCATGTTTAATAGATGCCCCCGGTTCACCGGCTTGTTTGCTCCCTGACAGAATCTAGTCAGGACAATTATGACTCATATTGAAGTCACCCAGCAGCAGCATCCTAAAAATAATTCTGACTGCAAGTCTGAGTCAGTGTCCACTTCTTGGAGAGCGCTTGATTGTTGTCCGTTACTTTTGCTTGTGCCCCCCACCCCCCATCCCACATTGTCAGCTCTGAACTTACTAGATTCTCATTATTTGCCACTTTATAATATAAAAACCTCATGGAAAGGTGGAACAATTAAAGTGTCTGCCTCACAATTCTGAGGACCGGGGTTCCAATCCCAGCCTCGCCTGTGTGGCGTCTCCATTTTCTCTCGTGCCTGCGTGGGTTTTTGCCGGCCGCTCCGGTTTCCTCCCACATGCCAAAAAATGCATTAATTGGGGACTCTGGTGTGGGATCGTGGGTTGCAAATGTTTGTTTCTACAGTATGTGCCCTGCAACTGCCTAGCAACCAGTTCTGCTTGTACCTCGCCTCATGCCCGAAGATAGTTTGGATAGGCTCCAGCACTCCCGTGTCCATTGCGAGGAAAAGTGCCTCAGATAATGGATGGAAGTTTTAAACCCAAATTGAACACTCGTACAATGATGTTAAATTCTAACATTTTTTTCCATCTTCTGGTAACTTCCGATCTGATTTTGAATGGTATGCCTAGAAAGCCCCTTTCATTTGAACAAGCAAATTCAGAACTTTGTTTCAAAATCCATTCTACACATTTGAAAAGAATTGCTGCAAACATTTAAAAATACTAAAAACTATTTAGTACTCAGTTGTGAAGATACAACCTGAAGAGTTTTTCATTTTACTCTTTTTCTGATTTTTTTTTTTTTTTTTTTGGGGGGGCTGGGGGGGGGGGTAATGTGACTAAAATGGAGCTCTGTGACCATTAATGTCCCATGTTATAAAGTAAGTAAAAACAAAGCCTGACTTGATAGCCAGCATTTCGACTTGGGCTTTGGGCTGGTGAGGGCACTTTAGAGCACCTCATTACCACGCCAATGACCCGGTGGGATATCTACTAGCCAGTGGAAACGGAATTGTACTTGTGTGTAGCCATAAGAGAGATGCAAGACAAAGTAACATCCATTTCCTACTGGTAGTGGTGGTATTTGATTGACAGTTGCGCTAAAGTGGGATTTCAGCACATTCAACGGTCAATTGGACACGACCATAGGGGTCGAGAAAAGACCCAACTGTCTTGATTTTTCACTATTTTGAAGCCTCATTTCATGTATGTCAATATTCCCCAAATCATTCAAACTGGACTGTGTTGTTTAAAACTTCTTTCTGGTGTGTGAAATTTAGAAGACATTTTCACTTTACTGGGACGATGATCGGCAATGACTCGCCTGACTGCTTGAGTATCCTGTGGTGTGGGATTTGTTGTGATTAAACCCGCCTCCCCCTTTCCTTTATTGACCACTGAAAAATTATTGTGGCCATGTACTGTAAATGTCCAGCCCAATATTTATGATTTCAGATCCTTGTGTGTGGTTAACCGAGTTTTGCTGAGCCACCAACATTTGGTATGAAACCTGACTGTCATTTGTTGGAGATTAGGGTTTATCAGTGGAAATACCCCCCACGACCCCCAGTGCTGTGGTGTGCTACAGTGAAGAAAATAAGTATTTGAACAACCTGCTATATTGCAAGTTCTCCCGCTTGGAAATGATGGAGAGGTACAACCTCTTTCCCTCAGTCAGAGCATTGAAGATGGGTCATGGCTGGGTCTTTCAACATGACAATGACCCGAAGCACACAGCCAGGAAAACCAAGGAGTGGCTCCGTAAGAAGCATATCAAGGTTCTGGCTTGACCTAGGCAGCCTACAGACCTAAACGTAATAGAAAATCTTTGGAGGGAGCTGAAACTCCGTGTTTCTCAGCGACAGTCCAGAAACCTGTCTGATCTAGAGAAGATCTGTGTGGAGGAGTGGGCCAAAATCCCTCCTGCAGTGTGTGCAAACCTGGTGAACAACTACAGGAAACATTTGACCTCTGTAATTGCAAACAAAGGCTACTGTAACAAATATTAACATTGGTTTTCTCAGGTGTGCAAATACTTATTTGCAGCTGTATCACACAAATAAATCATTAAAAAAAAATCATACATTGCGATTTCTGTATTTTTCTTTTTAGATTATCTCTCTCACAGTGGACATGCACCTCCAATGAAAATTTCAGACCCCCCCATAATTTCTGAGTGGGAGAACTTGCAATATAGTAGGGTGTTCAAATACTTATTTTCTTCACTCTATGTTGAGTATCTTGAGGGCACCACACTATAAAAACAGTGAGCACACGCTTTGTTTTTTTTTCTTTTGTCATTTGGGGTCTCGCAAATTTTAAAAAAATCGCTGAAGATGTTAATATATGTACCCGGCTTGAGACCTCTCGTCATTTACAATCTTTTATGAACATTTCCTTTTTTCCGTTAGATGCTGTCGATGGAATCGGCCTGCTGCTTGCCTTTCGGGCACCTCTTGTATAAACTGCGCCAAACAAGTCATGCGACTAACCTGCTGTGGCAAGCCGGCAGTAGCAACAACATGCTGGTATAATTGATCCAACAACCACAGAAGACCACTGTAGCTGCAAATGCCACGGTATTGTGCATATTCCTGATCAACAGTTGGGACAATTAAGATTTATTCATTGATTGAATTGAGAAGGATTTTTTTTTCTCTCTCTATGAATATTCCCACATTGTTGCCGATGTCCTATTGAGAAGAAAAATGCTTCCCCTAGGAGTTGTTCAACAGTGTGAATCGAGTTCACTTTCCCATAGCTGATGTAATTTTTTTTTTTTTTTTTTTTGGTATTAAATGGGCACTTGTTGAGTTGAGAAGTGGTGCACTGAATTTTGGCTCAATTGCTTTGAGACTTTAGTCACTGATGGTGTAGTGGTACACACGTTTGACTTTGGTGCGGGTAGCCTGGGGTTATAGTCCCGCTCAGTGATGGTGTTGATATCTGCCCTACAACTGACTGGTGACCAATTCAGGGAGTAGTTAGACTTTTGCCTGAAATTAGCTGGCGTGGGAGTTAGCACTCTTACCACCCTTGTATGGATAAGCGACTTGGAAAATGGATGGATACTTTGAGACTCATTTAATCAAGAAACAATTTATCACACATAAAACTCTCAATGATAGATTAATTACCTGCCAAGTATTTATACTTTGCTTGCATCCATCCAGCCATCAATGCATATATCAATTAATCAATTTCCTGTAGAGTTTGTTTATTAGCTATTACCTATGTTTATAGAACATATCCCAACTGATTTGGTATGACAGGTGGTGTACAGGTACTCCCATGACTGTTCGCCATACAGCCAACCGCAGAGTATTCTTGCATACATAATGATTTAATACTATACTCGCCACCCAGAACATAAGGTAAACCTCCACAGTGTAACGTGATATGTTAGAAAATGAATTTGATGTCACTGGTCAAAATATGAGTCAGTGTTGTGTGAGTGACTTCAGCTTCCTGTCAACAATATGTTGTGGTTTCAACTGTCTGAACAATCAATACCTTACCTAACCACGAGAAAGCCTCTGATTATGATCTCTCTCTGTCATCACAATGGTGTCATCATTGATCCAACATATGCGCATAACTAGCCAACGAAAAAATAGTATTGTGTACTCTCACTACTAGCCAGATCACTTGCACAAAATGCAGTAGTGTAATGTGATCCGTTATAAACTACATGATGTCACTTGTCGAAATGTGAATCAGTGTTGTTGAAATTGTGAGTGGTTTCAGTTTCCTCCTGTCAGTATTATTATTTTTTTTCAACTGCTCAACAATTATCCTAACCGGTATAAAGCCTATGATTCATCTCATTGCGTCACCGTGTCGCTGTCATCACAGTCGGAAAGCATCACTGTCCAATGAAAGTTGTGTACAGTTTCTCCAAATGGTGGAGGGTTTTTAGCACGTACGGCTCACAGTTTTCAGGTTCAGTGAACCACCACGAATACGACCTGGATGCAGTACATATTGCTGTCGTGAAAGGTTTCTTCTAATCTTGCTCTTTGATCTGAAAGTGACCCAATGAATAAATAAATTGGGAGAATTTGAAAGTGCATTACATTGATTACACATAAGATGACAGATACTTAATAGGAAAGCGTTACACGCATACTTGCCAAAAGACTACTCGCGTATGTAAAACTAATTAAAGAATAGCTTCTGTTATGTAATCTTTATTTTGTGTATTGAGCACATTTTGAGGCCTCATCGCATTTTTATGGGGGTCCTTACAACACAAATATAATCAGTAATTTCAGTAATTTGTAAGTAAGCTTCGGTTTATTTTTTCTTATTTTGGCTATTTGTAGCTACTTTGGGGCGGCACGGTGTCTCAGCTGGAAAGAGCTGGCCTCACAGTTCTGAGGTCCCGGGTTCAATCCCGGCCCCGCCTGTGTGGAGTCTGTATGTTCTCCCCGTACCTGTGTGAGTTTTCTCCGGGCACTCCGGTTTCCTCCCAAATTCTAAAGACATGCAACATTAATTGGACACCTTGGTGTGATTGCGACAGCGGCTGTTTGTCTCCATGTGCCCTTCGATTGAGTGGCAACTAGTTCAGGGTGCACCCCGCCTCCTGCCCGTTGACAGCTGGGTTAGTCTCCACCACTCCCTGCGACCCTTCTGAGGATAATCGGCGAAGAAAATGGATGAATAGATAGATAGCTACTTAGTTACTTCCCACCACAGAATAGTTGATAGAAAAGCTATAGCTGTCCGTAGTGTGCGTGCGCGTGCATGTCGCGCCCCGCTTGCTGCAATGTGTGTCCGCGCCCCCGCCCCCGCCCCCGTCCATGGAGTGACACCATCCGAGGTCCAATACGAAAGTGGCCCACGACCGAGCCGCGGCCAATCAAAGCCAACCAACAGGCGGCGTGCGGCCGCTGTCTGAATGACGTCATGCGCAAACAGCTGGTCGATGAGAGAAAGAGAGGGAGGGGGGTGGCGAAGGGTGGTTGGGGTGTGTGTGTGTGTGTGTGTGTGTGTGTGGTGTGTGTGTGTGTGTGTGTGTGTGTGTGTGTGTGTGTGTGTGGTGGTGGTGGGGGGGGGGGGGGTGGCTGTAAAAATGTAAAGCGGCAACAGCGAGAGCTGCACCGCGGCTCGAGCCCACGGCAAGGAACACTCGGAACCATGTGGAGGGTGGACCGCTGCCCCGCGAGGACGATGCTGCTCTTCATCGTTTCCACGTTTCTCTGCGTTCCCGCGGGTGAGTGCGCCGCTTCTTCGCGTGGACTTGCATGTGGATCTGTGCGTGGGGGTCTGTCGTGGAGCTGTTCATTTGCTCCCGGTGCTGAAACGGACCCGATGAGCAGCCCCCTCGACTGCGTGCTGCATGGGTCGTTATGCCTGTATGACACATGACACGCGTTCGTTGTCTCTCTTTGTCCCGAATGGACTCCTTTTTGTGTGTGTTGCTTTTATAGTACTACTGTATATCCAAGTTATGACTAATACAGCCCGGGCGACGTTAACAGTGAGTTGCTCGTATCAGATTGTCACAATAAAACAAGTCAACGATTTATTTTCAAGCCCTCCAGACTCAACAGAAGGTGTTTATGTGAACCCCGAGCATGAAACAAAGACATCAGCTCTGATAGTGCGCATACCTTTTGTGTCCTCTCAGTGTTCTTGTTTTTTTTTTTTTTTTTTTTGCTGCTTTACTTGGAGGAACTCTAGTTACAACAACACAAAACAAAAAGATAAAAGACCTTTGCACTTTCTTTTAGTGTTTGGGATGTGAGGTAGCCAGAAAAAGGGAGCTCAGCAATGTTCATTTGGGTTGTGAGTGTTGAAAGTGTTTGCGTGCGTGTGTGTTCGTATTGTTTGGGCCAAATTATTTACACATAAATAATGCAGTATACAGAGTACTTGTTACCGCAGTAAATATTCTTCCAACTCATGCAAATCTTTGCAACGAGAGGGGCAATTAAATTCTTCCCTTTAAATTGGTCTTTCTCAAAGTGTGGTTGTAGTAAAGGCTACTGCTTTTTAGTCGTATGGGGGTTGTATCTAGTGGTATGTGAAAGTATCGAAACAAACATTTGACATGAAAACGTTTGCATGTTGTTTTTATTTTTTTTTAAATGCTGTTACTGCTCAAACTGTGGATGACTGTGGCTGACAATGTAATACGGTTGTGTACGTATCAAAAATACATAATGTTCTTTTGATAGCAAACCTTTACTGCTGCACAACTGTATGCTTATGTTGATCATTATAAAAGTACTTAAAGTGCTAAGAATTTGTTTTAGGTGGTACTTGGTGTTAAAAGTTTGATAACCACTGCCCTACATGGATACATTTTACAGATGACTGACCAAAATGATGCTAAAGATATAAAAGTCAAATCAATCGGCGACCCAAAGACATCCATCAGCGTCCAAGGCGCCTATCCTCACAAGGTTTGCCGGAGCCAATCCCAGCTAACATTGGGCGAAAGGCAGCCGACAGCCTGAACTGTTCGCCGGTCATCACTGAGTGGGAATTGATCCCATGTTGCTTGCACCAAAGTCAAGCGTGTGTACCACTACAACCGAAGATGTAAATCTTTAATAATAATAATAATCTTTAATAATGTAGCACTAGCACTCCATGGCCTCTATTTTAGGTACACCTGCACTGTCTTAAAAAAATACTTTCACAGACAGAGTGACATGTTACCACAGAAGTGTTAAAAAATATAATTGAATAACATGCATGTAGGATTCAATGAAGTCTAAATTGCCCACAGTTGCGAATTCTTATTTGCTGGTTGTCTGTATGCGCGCCGCAATTGGCTGGCGACCGTTCCGGGGTAGTCCCTTCTTCTCACCAAGGGTCACATGGGATAGGTTCCAGCTCACCCTAATGAGGACAAGCTCTCGAGAAAATGCTTTGATGGATGTGTTGGATGTGTTGCTTATCACAAATCCATTCTCATTTAAATGCACTCTCATCCACTTATGTATTGGAATGCATGTTAAAAAAATCTATTGTAAGATTCCTAAAGGAATACTTTGGGGTTGTAAGCGTGTCTAATTATTATGTAGAAGTCATCATACAGAGAGGTTTTTCTACTACTTTTTTTTTTAAGGGTAGGAAAGCCCGATTAAAAAAAAATCCATAATATATCCTACTGGACATCATTTCTTATGGATTAAAATACAAGCACAATTACCCCCCAAAAATTCTGTACCTAGTGGGGAGGGCCTCTAAATTCTACTTCCATCAACCAAACAGAACAACAAATGAGACAACAAGGAACAGGTGGCCAAACAGGAGGTGGAGAAGCAAAGGGTGGGCTGGCGAGGTGAGATGGTTGAAAAGGTGTGGCAGACGCGGGACTCGGGACTCAGCGGGACGGTGACCGGCTGGCAGGGAGAAACACGGAGTCCAAAACATAGGTGCATTGATCCGGGACACGTGTGGCGCAAAACCGCGGTGCGAATGCGCCAGTGAAACGCAGCGGAACAAAGTCTGTGATCGCTGTGTTACCTTCAGGGCTCTGACAAAACATTGGAATTAGTCAAGGTGTCAGTCACGGAAAGGGTGGGGGTGTGTTGGAAATGTCTTTATTCAGATAGAAAAAAAAATGTGCTTTTGAGGTGGTGGTGGTGGGATAGTAGTCTCATTATAATATGGGAAGTTAATTGAATGCAAACGAGCTCTGTATGAATTTAGATTCATGAAATCTTGACTGTGAGGCAGACTTGTCAACCAGCAGATAAACATGCTGACTGAAAAAAAAAAAGTATGAACTGTCGTCACAAATATTAAGGTGTTATGAAAGTATTGAGCCTAGATGTGAAATGTCCTTAAATAGTAGAGCAGGGTGTGCACGTAATCAATTGCAGAAAGTAGCTGGTAAATATTTCAGGGGTGTCAAACTCATTCTTGTCACGGGCCACATTATTGGTGGGTCGTTGTGACTGTGAAGCCACGTTATTGTTTCATACTCCCCACCGTTCAGTGGAGGCTGGATGGGATGGGGGTGGGGTGCCGCCCCACTGCTCCTTGAAAAGGACAGAAGTAAATTAAATATGTAAATGAAAGCTTGCAAGTTTAACGTGTATATATAAATTTGAATGAGGAGGGTAAATCGTAGACAGTTAATGATGAGTAAAATTGATTTGTTTGTCTCGTTTTATGACGGAACTTCTAGATGAAGTAGTGTTGACGTTTTTCTATTGATTCGCATTGAATGGCCATTGGGCCTCATGAAATACAAAAAATATTCTTTTAATTTCCGTCCTATAAAACGCAACTTTTTTCACACGCTTCCAACCCTGCGGTTTATGCGGCGATGCCGGTAATTTGTGCATTTTTTTTAACGGCCACAAGGGGGCACTCAAGTGGAAAATGTAAGAGTGAAAACAGTGGAATATATGTGCCGAGGAAGTGATTTTACCAGTCTAGCCCTGTTAGCGCTGCGCTGGCGTGTTACTGCCGTGTCTCTGTGATTTTACCGACATGTTTTTTTTATGTTTAACCAGCTCTGTTAGCGCCAAGCTAGTGCTAGCCTGTTGCTAGTGTTAGCGTGGCGTTAGCATGGCGGTGCTAGCATTAGCATTAGCGTGGCGGCGCTAGCGTTAAACTCTTTGTGTCTCGTCTTTCTTTGTAAATACAGTACCTCGTGTTTCAATGTGGGCATTTACAGCTTTTAGACACCTGCGGCGTATGTATGTACCAAATGGGATTTCCTTTAGAAATGTACTGGGTGAAACCTATAATATAATAATATATAGGTGCGCTCTGTAGGCTGGGAATTATGGTAAATCCAATTTAAAAAAAAAAAAAAAAAAAAAAAAAAAATTCCCCCTCACCCATCAAATTACTGTAAAAAGGAGGTCAGTAAAAAAATAAATGCTGGTAATATCTGAACTTTGTTAAATATGACAGTGGAGAATTTTGGTACAGATTTTACTACCATTTTACTTCAATTTTAAGACATGGAAGTTGATGCATATGATTTTTTTTCGCAGACCACATAAAATGAGGTGCTGGGCTGGATTTGACCCCTGGGCCTTGAGTTTGACAAGGGTCAAATATTTGAAATATCACGTTTCTTTGTACAAACCATTTCAAATGTGTGTAGCTCGACACGTTGTTGTTCACCACTTGATCGAAGAAGGATTGTTACTTCCGTGTTTACTCAAGTGCAGAGACGACCAGGCATTACTGTATATGAAGAAAAGACATTTTTTGCACAAATGATGTACCCGTATTTGTGTGGCACTATATACGCATTTGTCAAAGGAGAAATATTACTTCTGTGTTAAGTGACTCATGTTAATGGTTTCTATTTGCGTATGTATTGTTGCTTTTCAATAATGCAGTGACAGTCGGCCAACTCGTCGTCCTCTCCAGTTTCTGCTGTCTCATATTGGAAATACAACAACAAAAATAGCACGATTGCCTGAGTGAAGTTAAGGAATTTTTTTTTTTTTTTTTTAATTTTCTTCAAATGTTTGTGTAAAGAAAGGGCAGAACTTGGACTGTTCATATGAAAGAGGTGCAACATTTATTATTTGGGTGGTGGTGACAAACCTAATGAAGTCATGAAGTAGTGATGTAATTCAGCCTTTCACTTTTTGTACAAACTCCCACTAAAGTCTCTTCACGATGCAGCGCCGTATTGATGATGTTCTTCATCGTCATCATTCCATGTACCGTATTGCATTGGACAGGAATCTGTGATTTATCGTATGTGTGTGAGCCGTCCATCCGTCCATTTTCGACTACGCTAACCAATCAGGCTTATCCTGGCTGAGTTCGGCGAACGGCGGGGTACACCCTGAGCCTGTCGCTAGCCGAGCCCAAGGCAAATATAGACAAATAATCATTCACATTTAAGTTATGGACAATTTCGAGTCCTCACTTAACCTATCATGTGTGTTTGTAGACTGTGGGAGAAAGACACAGAGAGAAAACTCTCCACAGCAAGGCCACAGCCCAGCGTCGAACCCTAAACCACAGAACTATGAGATACATGTGCTAACCACTCGTCACACTAATTGATCTAAAAATTCCAACAACCATCCATCCATTTTCTCTGCCGCTTATCCTCAGGAGGGTGTGAACAGAGTGAACATTTCCTAAAAGCAAGGTGATGAGTCTTATTTAAAATTTGGAGTTTTTCCAGTGTCTGTTTATTTTCATCCATCCATCCATTTTCTTAGCCCCTTATCCTCACAAGGGTCACGGGAGTGCTGGAGCCTATCCCAGCTGTCAACGGGCAGGAGGCGGGGTACACCCCGAACTGGTTTGCCAGCCAATCGCAGGGCACATTGAGACAAACAGCCGCACTCACAATCACAATTAGAGTGTCCAATTAATGTTGCATGTTTTTGGGGTGTGGGAGGAAACCGGAGTGCCCGGAGAAAATCCCCGCAGGCACGGGGAGAACATGCAAATTCCACACAGGCGGGTCTGGGATCAAACCTGGGTTGTCAGAACTGTGAGGGCGACGCGTTACCAGCTGAGGCACCGTGTCACCAAAAATTCTAACATTCTAACAATTTTGATATTAAAAAACACATTTTGATTATCATTAGCTTTCTTTGCTTGGCTGTGAAAAATCCCTTCGATCTCCGGCCTTTGAGGTGTTTGATGTCCATTTTGATTTCATTGACCAAGATATGGTTCAGAGGGGTGGAATGGTGGGTACTAGTTACCATATCTGCCTCACAGGTCTTAGGACTGGGGTTCAAATCGCAGCCCCGTCTGTGTGGAATTTGCATGTTCTCTCCTCTAAGTTGTGTGAATGTGAGTGCGTATGGTTATTTGTTTGGATCTGCCCTGCGATTGATTGCCGACCAGTTCTAGCCCGAAAACGGCTAGGACAGGCTCCAGCATGCCTGTGTCCCTAGTGAGGATAACCAATAGAAAGATGGATGGATGGTTCAGAGCTCTCCTCCACCTCAAATCTGAGCGCGTAGACTGAATGCGCGTACGGCATTTTCATTTGGTTGCTGCGTCTTCAAGTCGAAGAGGCAGTTTGATGTATGGGAAGCTCTTGTATGAGGTGGCGCGACAGAGCAAAAGAGCACAATAACAGGAGCTTTGTACAGGATCAAAGTTTAGAATTCCTCAACTGAAGCGTTCAAGGTTATTTCTGAGAGAGCGACTGTATGTATGTATGTATGTGTAGATATGATTATTTTTCTCCTTTATGAGTACATATCAGAACAGGCTGTTGAGTGTGCGCTTTGATTTTCTTCACTCGACGTTCCACTGGAGGCCAACGGCAGACATTTTAGGATCCTTCTCTAAACGTTCATAGGAGATGCAGCGCAGAGCAATTAAATGTGTGTTTTCATTTTTTTATTTTTTTATTTAATTTTTTCTGGGTTCTTGCCCACCTGCTGGCTGAGCTCAGTGGCAGCCTGGCTCGTGCGGGTAATGTGACAGATTACACCTGTCGCTTGATCTGCTGCTTTTATATGCAGAGCCTTGGCTGGATGTAATCCAAGGATTTGACATTAAGCAGGACGCCGGTGAGCACACGTGCACGCAGCTGCTTTAAAAAAAAAAAAAAAGAAAGCTAGAGCAGCAGTGTCAAAACTACACCCCGGGGGCAATTGGTGGCTCGCCATATGTTTCATCGCGGCCCGCACCATAAAGTAAAAATAATATTTGATATGACCTGCAAAGCTGTTTGAAAATGAAATAAGTGGTGAAGGCCGGCATGAAAAGTGCCAATGTCCAAAAAGCGTGTGGGAGTTTGTAGATAGGGGTGAAAGTGATAAATTGAAAAACTCGAGTAATTCAATGATAAAAATGAAAAAAAAAAGTCAAGTTAAATCTCTTCCTCAAAATGTTGCAATGATCATTTTTATACATGGATCAATGTTGCTGCAGACTTGTGAATAAAAGTTTGGGATCATTTCACACTTCAATAAAGTGAAATACGTCTACTGCAATACCAGGTGGCGAGCCTCAGTCGGGTACTTTGGGTGGGCTGAGCTATGACCTCATTTTGGAAAGTACACGTCTCTGATTGAAGTTTTTAGAGCTTGAAAAAGTCATTTTGCTAGATGACCCAAAATAGGTCTAGCCTAATTATTATTATTGTCTATTTATTTTATTTATTATTATTTCCATCTATTTTGGGATTCATTCATTCATTCTTGCTAAAAGTCTGCTTTATTGTCAGAAAGCCACACACCTTTTCTAACTCTTTGAATGCAATATACATATTTCATCTCAGAGGAAAGGAATATTAACATTCTGGCTAGTCTCAATGTCTATTCTATTACTTATCTATTCGAGAACAATAAAGTTGTTTATAAGGTTTTTGATTTGAGTAGGAGCCTGACAACACTTGGAAAATATCATATAAACAGTATTAACAACTAAACATAAAAACAAACGAAGACAAAGTCATTATCATGCAATGCAATGCATGCTGCATCATTATTCAAATATTATTAAAGTATTGTTTTTCTTTGTCTAACCTGCTGCACCTGGCTGACTTCTGTCTGCCAACAGTGTTGGTATAAGGTGATTTGTCATAAACTAGCATTTAACTGGATTTAGCACATGTACTGTAGTTATGGCAACAAAAGTGCCCTGATACTGTTAGCGTTTTTATTAAACTGAAAATGAACAGGCGCCACGGTGGATCACCTGGTAAAGCGTTGGCCTCACAGTTCTAAGGTCCCGGGTTCAATCCCGGAGCCACCTTTGTGGAGTTTGCATGTTCTCCACGTGCCTGGGTGGGGTTTCTCCGGGCACTCCGGTTTCCTCCCACATCCCAAAAACATGCAACATTAATTGGTCACTCTAAATTGCCCCCTAGGTGTGATTATGAGTGCGACTGATGTCTGTCTCCATGGCAACCAGTTCAGGGTGTACCCCGCCTCCAGCCCGTTTGACAGCCGGGATAGGCTCCAGCACTCCCGCGACCCTTGTGAGGATAAGTGCCTAAGAAAATGGATGAATGAAAATAAACACAGACGCTGCCAAAACTCAAAATCTTAAATAAGACCCATCACCTTGCTTTCAGAAAATGTTCACTTATTTCAAGCTTTATTTTACTTGAAGTAGACAAAATGTTTGCCAGGGGAATAAGTTCCATCCATCCATTGTCTGTACTGCTTATCCTCACTAGGGTCGCCGGCATGCCGGAGCGTATCCCAGCTTTCTTCGGGCGAGAAGCGGGGTAGACCCTGAACTGGTCACCATCCAATTGCAGGCCACATACAAACAAACAAACAACCATTCGCACTCACATTCACATTCTCATTTGGGGTGTTGTTGTTGTTGCTTGACGTGGATGGTCAAGGATGGTCTCATGGCAACCGGTCTTTCACTGGCTTGGTGGCAAAAGAGCTCGTTAGGCCTGAGAGAATCTTTGCGGGAGGTATGTGTGGACTTTTGTTATCAGCAGACAACAGGAAACCTCAAACCTTTTTTCTACTTCGACACAGATGACTTCTTTCAAACTTCTTTCAAACTGGCAGTCTCCTCTCTGTCCAGAATTTGATTGCATGACCTTCAAGTAACAACTGTTTGGCTTCATAACAGATTGTTCTTTATTTATTAAACCTATTGTCTTTGTCTGTACTAGGCGGCAGGTCACCTTAATGTCCTGAAAATAAAAAGTTTGTCAATGCAACAGAAAGCTGCGAGGTAGTAGTTTTTCCCAAATACTGTAACTATAGCATACTGATATAAAAACAACATAGCATTGGCTGATGGATTTAGTCTTTGAATTAAAGTTGACAACCGTAGTCTATAGCAGGGGTGTCAAACTCATTTTTGTTGCGGGCCACAAGGTAATTACGGTTTCCCTCAGAGGGCCGTTATGACTGTGAAACCATGAAAATCTTTCGCCTCATCATATTTACGTGGGAAATTTACGAGCTAGTTTTGGAATTAGAAATCAAGGTTAATGTGTTTTCAAAGTATTGCTGATGCTTTGGTACACAGTAATGCTTGCAACATCTCGAACATTATCATTTATGATATGAAAATTTGATATTTTGGCACAGATTTTAACAAAAATTATGGAAGTTTATACTCATAATTTGCCTTCACGGGCCACATAGAATCATGCAGTGGGCCGGGTCTGGCCCCCAAGCCTTGAGTTTGACACCTGTGGTCTATAGGATTGCACCCCTCCCCCCCCAAAAAAAAAAACAAAACAAAAGACCAAAAGGAACACCATCTTCATCTTCTCACTTAGTTTTCTTTCCTTGGCAGATTGCCTTTTTGTGACTGAATACTTCACCCGAACGCCTCGTAAGCTCAGCGCTTACAACTCCTTCGCCAGTGTGGAACTGTTCCACTTCAATGTGCCTGACAACACCATGATGGCCGTATGGAACCTCATTATCTTCAAGGAACAAGGTGGTACCTTCGGTGACAGGTGCCCCAACCGCAACGTAGCGGTGTAAGTCAATTATGTACTTTTTGTTTCGGAACTGGTGTTTCGCTAGTCGAAAAAACCTTTTCACTGGCAAAAGCAGGGACTACCATTTACTATTTCAAATACGTGGTCTTAAGTTCCGACCCATAAAACGGTTGTCGCTCATTCGTTATTATAGTTTATGATACATTGCATTACCCCTTGGGTGTCACAGGTATGGTTTTGGTCAAGGTTTTCTTATAACAGTGAAACCACATAAATATATAATCACTACGGGTGTAATAGTTTCCTGTTTTGGGAGGTGCCTTTGTCACGGTTAGGTTCACATTCAGTACAGTGAAGGAACACAGTGCAAAGACAAATGTAATGACAGATTTGACAACATTAAAAATGAAACATTAATAGCTTTCAAATTGTCTTTTAATGACGGCGAAACATTCATAGTTTGCTTTTGGAAATGCAACATGGAGGCAAGGGCATCAGTAACAGTTGGATCGTCTTAAATTAAAGTGGTAGAAATACAGTTTTTTTTCTGGCATTTGTTATTGTTTAAAATCCTGCGAGAGTTTCATTTTGTTACGTGTGAAGTTAGACTAACGTCCCCTTTGTTCAAACCAGCAACATGCGACAAGGCAGTTGTATTGCGTTTCTGACAATTTAATCTCACACACATCAACGCAACATAAACACGATAAAATAGCTAACACAAAATAGGTGTTCAAGAACAGAGTAGTTGAGCCACAATGGCGAATTGTCACCAAGGTTGAAGGAGTGTTCCCAAACAAGCAAATGTTCGTCCCAGCCGGTATTCCAAGTTGGGGAAAGTTCCAGCCGGTCCAAAAACGAAAGGTGGCAGGCGTCCGTGGAGTTAGTGTTCCAAGCAGCGTAGTTTCCCAGAGCAGCAGTGAAGTTGTAAGAGAAAGGCTCGTTGTCCGTCTTTCTCGTCCTTATATAGGTAATCCCTGAAACATTTCAGACTTCCGCGTCACAAAGGACACAAAGAATTAAGTATTGCTCTAGTTTACTCACAGTCACAGCATCAATATGCAATCCTCAGTTGTGTTTTCTCTCACACAATGTAAACAGTGAAGCACGTTGTGTATTGGAAATCCTCACATTTTGCAAGTCTACCTAATTTTGTGGCCTTGTGTGTCAGAGACATCTCAGTTTTTAGGAACCCAAGCAGGGAAGTAGTAATGCAAAATATCTTGTGATCGACAGGTACGTAAGGTCCGGCGCTCCCCCGGTAATCAACCCCCTGCAAACTCACTTCCCTCGGGATACGATTGTGCCAGGATCCTTTGCGGTGACTCTGACCTGGATGCTCCCAAATCGAACCACGGGGGTGCTCAATGTGACCAGCCCGCTCCCCGGGGACTGGTTCCTGGCTGCGCATTTACCCAAGGATGAAGGCAAGATCTCAGTCAAGGTAACATTCATGACAACAAACATCGCAATGTTGGGCGAGCCTCGCATAAAGCGACACAGTTTGACGCCACTGAACTGTTACGCGGGTTTCTGCAAATACTCTTAATTAGTGGCTGACCTACGGTCACACATTTTGCTGTGATTTGAATTTTTAAATGTGGGAAAATGGCAAATTGCAGCGTCGCAGATGAAACGACCACAAAAAATGCCATATTGTGTCAAGTGATCTTTTGCAGCAAAAATGTTCTCAAACGAGATCCAGTATATATTAAGTACCTATTGTGTTTTACTATAAAAATCAACTCTATAGTAATCCCTCGTTTTTCACGGTTAATTGGTACCAGTCCCACCTGCGAAAAGTGAAAAACTGCAAAGCAGGGGTGAATGGCGTTTTTTTATTTCTTTTTTTGCTTCATAGGTCCTTGTTGTTTTGATGGGGATGCCGCATTATACCCTATCCATGCGGCTTCCCGCTACAGTACTGTACTAATGTATGCAAGTGTTTTTGTTTGTTTGTTTGTTATTATTATTTTTTAATTATTTATTTCGTTTTTTTTTTTTTTGCTTCATTGGTCCATGTCGTCGCACTGGGGATGGCGCATTGCTTTCCCCTGTAATATATGCTGCCGTTATTTTAAATATAATTTTAAAAATGTATTTATTTATTTTTGTTTCATTGGTCCATGTTGTCTTGCTGGGGATGCATTATTATTATACCATATCAATGCGGCTTCCCGCAACAATACTGTACTGATGTATGCTGCCATTTTTATTTATTTATTCGTTATTATTATTTTTTTTTGCTTCATTGGTCCATGTTGTTGCGCCGGGATGGCGCATTAGTATGTAGCGATCCAGCTTTTTTTTAATGTTTTTTTTTGGGGGGGATGCAGAAATCTGCGATGCACTGAATCCGCGATAGGGGATAGGTGAAGTAGAGAGGGATTTCTGTATTTCATATAGCATTGAGAGTCTTTGTTGCCAAAATGCACAAGAGCTTTGACAACAGAAATTACATTTTTGCTAACAGCTGCCAAGCCTTACCGACGTATGGAGTTTATCGCTGGTCAACCAAAATCCTCGCCTCTCCAAAATGATTACTTTGAAGAAAAACAGACAAACAAACTTTATGTTTGTTGGGCAATTTATATGCATAATTTTTTAAACCTAAAACCTAAATGTTCATGACACGAACCCAGTTTGAGAACCAGTCAGTTCAAGTTCATAACAATATCCAAATAATGAACACAATATCCAATTAAACCTTTTGTATGTTGTGCATTATTTAGCTGTAATTCATTTGAGAGCAGCGCACTTTTGCACAGCAAGATGAAAAGGCCGTTAATTATATAAAAATGGCAAAATTAGCTGAAATGAAATCATTTGTTGCTTAGTGACGGCTCAATCAGAACTTGTGGTCACTAATCTGAAGGTAAAATCTCATCTGCAGATGTTATTGTGCACAATGCATGTCCTTACTAATCAAAGAGTCCCACCAAACAGCAACAGGTAGCCATAGTAACGCTCGACATGGTACAATAGTTTTCATAAATAAACCATTAAGATTATTATTCACTGCTGCACAGATGGCGGATTTGGGTTGATGATCTTTAATTTGGGATATTATAAGCTCATTATCTTGTGCATCGCCAGTAAGCGTCAGGTGTTTGCGCAGCGCCGTCGCCCCATTCGTCCTCCTCCGACGACTAAAATAGATGCACACATGACTACTTTTATGATCGACTGTCATCCCCGCAGTGACGTTCGTAAAGCTCCCGAGGAAGGAGCCGGCGTTTTAATGATGTGACTGTGTAGTTGTTATTTTTTTTTTGTCACATTTATGAGCTCTGCTTGGATTGTGGCGAAGTGATGGACTGACTGACCAAGGGACCAGAAATGTTTCCCTCCAGATAGAAACACAATGATGCAGCATCAGCAACATTACAGTCTTAAAAACAAAAATGCAAACAAACATCGATATGGATCAGTTAGTCAATTGTCCAATCACAATGAAAACATTGATCCATAGCCTCAGCTTTTATAGGGAAATCATGCAGTTTCAAATAAATGTACCAAAAAGAGTATCGTGTAGTTTAACAAAACTACGATGACTATTATGAGTTTTCTTGTTACAAATTCTTTTAAGATGGATAGTTATAAAATAGTAATGTCATTTTTAAATGGAGTCAACCCCCACATTCCCCTATGGTGATTTCTTTTTTTCTCAATCCCAAACACCTTTTCTGCAAGATGATTCAAAGCAAGGATGTGGACTCACTCGGGAACTGCTGTTGACCGCAGCTCACGCCCGGTCCTCACATTCCATACATTTTAATGCTTGAAATGAATAGAAATGCCGTCAATCCACTCCGACCTCGCCATAAAAATAACAACTTACCCCTTTTTTTTAATAAAGGAAAACACACTATAATATTGTAATGTATACAAACACATCGCAATAACATCGTTAAATGTTGTATGGAAATGAAAAAAATTACCCTGAAACATTTTGTACACCATGATTCATTAATTGTGGCTTCTTTTGGTATGTATAACTTGTAGGGAAATTATAATGAACTTTTCCAACCTGTCAATAACTCGTACAATGATAGCCAATCAGATAGCCGCATTGTCTTAACCCCTGGCTTGACACGCCCCTCTGCCATATTGTCCCACAAGGAATGATGGTTGTCAATAGCGTGCGCATGAAAAGGTTAATGTTACGAAGAAAATGGTCGCTTCATTTTTGAAGAATTGTTCACTATCTGTTGAACTGCTGCTTGTTGTGAGTACAGCGCTAGTATTGAAAGGTTTTGCTCACAAGTCAAAGCAAGACAAATTGGCCAAACGATGACTCTTAGGATATCTGCGAAACCCTTACGTCAAAGCGTCACTGATATCAGGCGATTCCAAAATATATAGATATAGAATTATAGCCGTGTCGCATATTTCCGCCTGTAGCTGGTGGGTCTGCAAGGTTTCCCCCTTGATGAATGTGTGTTGACTGTATTCCTCGCACATCCAGCGGGCCGTTTCCCCTTTTTGGTCACTTGTGTTTTCCTCACCTGAAAAGAAGAAGGAAAATCCTCCCCAGCCAATATTTTCAAAGAGATTAGTATTCTGTCTTGTGCTGCAGAACCTAAAGAGGCAGAACCGTGTCTGAAGAGTTTTTCTTCAGCTCATCGCGCTAGTCTACGCGGTCACGTCGACACCAGCTGATTTCCATTGCAGGCAATCTTATTATGCTTTTGCTTATGGTTTCCTTTACGGTCTCCAGCGGATGAGGAAAATTACCCCCGCAGAACACACACGCACACAATAAAAAATAAATAAAAAAATCATGAATGTCATCGGAAATTGCCTCACACCTGTAAATGGCCGGGTTCGTGGACACCAATGACACGGCGGAAATGGAAAACTCATAACTTCTTGCAAATTCTGCTTTCTGAGGCTGTTTTCCATCGACCGAGGAATAATGCTCACACGCAGACACACGCGCACATATAAAGTGTAATAAATCCACATATATTGATCTGTAAAATTAATAAAATGGAAGATCAGAGATGTTCTTCGCGCACACTGCAGGTCTCCCAGTGGTTCACATATGTGTCGTTTATTTTTCATTTTTTAAAGTCATTGGCTAAAACTGGTTACACATTTACGTGTATGCCAAATTTCCACTGATAACACACAACAGACAAACAACAAACAAAAAAAAACAACAACAAGCACAGAACAATTAAGCCATGGCACATCATTACAAAGAAACTAATGGTAAACTAAATTAAGATATTACCATATTAAGAATATTGCTATTATTTCAAATGTTCAGGCATGATTTTTTTTCAATCCGATAAGGTATTAATATTATTGAAGTAATTAAAAAATTGCATTAATTATTAGTTTAGAAATTGTGATGATAACTACACTGCTAATGTCTCTCAGAACTCGAAACACGAAACTAATAAGTAAATATCATGAGTAACATCAAAAAATAAAATGAATGTAGAGGAAGAGAGAAATTGGTGAAAAGCCAAAACTGCATGCTTTTTTTTGGTTTAATGGTAATGTAGCTGTTTTTTTTTTTTGTAATGTCATAGCTTAGCATGCTAATATTAGCAACAGGGTTTGTGTTAGCAATAGATTTTACACCGATTTGATTGGCCTGATCGGCTCGCCTGATGATTGGCATTATTTGATGTCATAATTTGCCAATCTGATCAGTGACATCATTTCTGGGCTCCTCGAGAGACATTTACTCCGCGTCTATATTTATATATATTTATGATTTATATCTGTCTTTTTCCCATGTCTTTTGACATAATACAGTGAATATTTGACAGCTAATAACGTTAAGTTAATTTATGTTATGAAGATCTGATTTTATCTGGTCTTCTCAAATGTGACTGGATTCACTTGTTACCGTGGGGATGACATCAAATTATGGGTAGATTGCGCTGACTATATTTTGAGACAAAAATGGGTGAAAAAAGGCACGTTGGCAGTCGCCGGTGTTCGGGACAGGTGAGGGGGTTTATGTAACGCTTTCTTGAGGTATGTTCACGTACTTTTAATATGATCAGCTCACAAGCTTTCAACAAAACGTTATGTAGCCTAGCAAGCTAGTGTTAGCACTAGCGCTTGTTTGTAAAAATGCTGCTGTTGTGTTGAACGCATGATCTGACCAGAAGAGTGAAATCCAACATTTTTGGAGTCAAACCACATATTTTACAATTGAAAAATCTCACAGCAAACCAACAACAAAAATGTCACAAAAGTAGAATTTGTTCTGTCTGTCGCCGTGCTTCACAGGCATGAGCATCGATAGATTATTTATTGTAATATATATATTTTTGGACAACTATATACAGTAAATTTAACAGTTATTTTCAGAGATTCATTGCTCCATCTTGTGATTGAATCGGTTATCCTTTTTTTTTTTGGTGATTGGCCCCAAAAATCCTGATCATGTAAAGCTGAGCTACCAAGATCTGTGGTGTTGTTAGCGCCAACGCTACATCTCCTACTCATTCATAAGTCTCATTTATATGACAGTTTCAACCTCATTGACTAAAACTAGCCCGGCACATAATGACACCATTTAATACTGTCTGATTTTACAGCTTATCAGCACAGCGCGCCGCCTCATGATTACCCATCATGCAAAGCTTGGCGTTCAATGAGGGATTTAATGGGAGGCGATATGAGATGTGAAAGATATCGACTGTGTAGCCGAGCGTCCGACCATCCGTCTTTGTGCTCCCACGTGTTGGTTTCCCTGATAAACAATGAGACTCTCATTAGTGACACAACAATAGCGACACGGACACATTTTCTCCCCTCACTTAACTGTTAACTAATCATTTGTGGGGCCATTTAGTAGCGTAGTGATTCACCTAGCTGACTTCTTTCCTCCATGAGACATTCATAAATCAACACAATACATTAGAACTGCCCTGGTAAAAATATTAACACTGTATTTAGAAAGCCTTTATTGAACTATTTGATTTTACATTTTGAGCCAATGTGAGTTGTTGAAAAATGTTTTAATAAAACTTATTAATTAGTTATTGTAATGCCGTTTTAGTTATCTGTAAATAGATGGAAGACCGGTAAATTGTATTTATCGATAATTATATAGAGTGGTATGTTGAATTTACGAGTGTAAATTGTTCTGTGAACCATGCTCATAACTCAAAGCACTTGTTACTCAAGTCAGTTTTCTAACGCAAGTAAATTTTCTCCAATAAAATGAATGTAAATGCATTCATCCATTTCACCCCAAAATTATTGTAATGTGTCTTTAATACGGAAAATAGCGTGGGACAGTATTTTTCCTCTGTAAAAACATACTGTCATAATAAAATGCACTGTGAAATGTTTTTGCTCGACTTCATTTCATTTTCATTGAAATTAATCTAATTTCTAATTACCATGACAAATTCCTTTTTTGTCACGAGCCACACTGTAGGTCAGGTTTTCCTTTGAGGCCTGTTACTATGGCAAAACCACAAATGTGGTCAACGTAGTATTTCTTGCTGTACAAAAAAAAACAAACCCAGATATATATTTGAAATGTGAAGTCAAGGAAAACAATTTGTTCAATTATTGCACAATATTTGAAAAAGTCGTTCGGTCATGAAAAATGCGTGGAATCTCAATGCGATTTGAAGTCAAAACAATTTGCTATTTTTTTTAACAGATTTTAGCAACGCACAAGATTTGTTCTCACGGCCTCCTGAAATGATTTGGCAGGACGTGTCTGGCCCCTGGGCCTTGGGTTTGACCCTTGTGAATTAGATAGATAGATAGATAGATAGATAGATAGATAGATAGATAGATAGATAGATAGATAGATAGATAGATAGATAGATTTAGTTTAATATTTTCAAATGAGGGTTTTAATACAGAGTTATGTGTATTAGCAATAGGGAGTGATGAGGCTGGATTATCTTCTGTGGTATGGAACGACCAAGTGAGGGACGAACTGAGAGGTAGATGACCATGTAATTGATTTAATTGGGTGTGTGGGTGGTGGTGGTGGTGGTGGGGGGGGGGTGAAGGGGTTCTTCAAAAATCAGGAGCTCTGATTTGACGCCAAATGGCAGGCTGTAATCGATCAAAGGTTCGCTAATAACACGCCTCAGTGTTTGCGACAGCGGGGGTGGTGATCACTCGACAGGAACGAAAGACTTCATTGGGCATTCACACCTGTCCTCCTCGTGGCGCTCTGTTCCTTTTCAAGCTAATTTGGCGGCTGATCGTGCGCGGAGCCCGCCGGCTCCGTGTCACAGATTGACATACATGACACACTAATGGGACACCGCGGCAGGCAGCGGTGAAATGGAGGGTGCGCAATTCACCGACTGGCTCGCTGGAGCTCCGAGGGCCCAAATGCTTTACTAATCCCCGAGACAGAGTTTATGCTCACGTGCCTCTGCAGGCAGATGGTCTGAATGATAATAATCTTCCTCTTGCCATCTTTAAAATCCTGCACAATTTATAAGAAGTCGTTGGATTCCGCTCCGTCTGTGTCTCTTTGATATAGGGCCTGTCTGAGGAGTGCCAGTATCTGTTCCAGCCTCAGCTCATTGTCCAGAGGCTCATTGGGATTGCGGTGCTCTATCCAGGATACTTCGTTGACCAGATGATCCCGGCTCACAACAGATCTGCTCTTTACAAGTAAGTCCGGGCATTATAAGGCTGCAAAATGACAGTTTGGGTTTTCATCTATGAACATTACATGGGCATATTGATGGGTATAACGGGGAATTTACAGGAATAAACTAGAAATGTCAGCTTTGTCTAATGGGAACTTAAATGTGGGGAAAATTCCATCTTGCCACCCGGTCAGAGAGAAGTTGAAATACAATTCAGTGCTGCCTCTATTTATGAAATTAATTTGTTCTGGAAGTTGTTTCGTATTGTGAATTTTTCGGAGGTAGAAGTGCTTTTTACATGTAAATAGCCAAATCCGTTCCAAGATCTGGGGTCCCCGGTTCAATCCTGGACCCGCCTGTGTGGAGTTTGCATGTTCTCCCCGTGCCTGCGTGGGTTTCCTCCGGGCACTCCGGTTTCCTCCCACATCCCAAAAACAAGCAACATTAATTGGACACTCTAAATTGCCCCTAGGTGAGATTTTGAGTGCGGCTGTTTGTCTCTACGTGCCCTGCAATTGGCTGGCAACCAGTTCAGAGTGTACCCCGCCTCCTGCCCGCCGACAGCTGGGATAGGCTCCAGCAGTTCCCGCGACCCTTGTGAGGATAAGCGGTGAAGAAAATAGATAGATAGATAGATAGATAGATAGATAGATAGATAGATAGATAGATAGATACACATACACACAGAGAGACATATATAAATTGTCTGGTAAACTTCCCTTCAAACATTTTTATATTTTGGGGAGGGAAATTGGCCCATTTAGTTATCCAAAGTCATATTATTTTGCACTATGAAGAAAAACTAAAACTAAAACCTTATTTGCCTCAGTAGGCTCCCCTAGCTTATTACTGTTGTCCAGGAGTGCAACTTGTTCATTAAAAAAAATGCAATTTTCTCTGCATCTTTATGGATTTTGCCTCCTGTAAAATTGAGGTGTCAGGAGAGCAATATGGAGTAGTTTACGTTATGTTTTTTAATGATGTTTTTCGGGCCAGTAAGTCAGTGTTCTGATGAATCTTCCCGAGATGTTTGGATCTATTGCTGGATGCGTCCAGCCCGAAGTGCATTTTTCTTTTAAATAAATATTGCATTTTTTGTTTTGTTTTTAAGTCTCTTTATTTACTGAGATTTGGCTCCATCCTCAAGTAGGATGGATTTTAATTGCTTTTGTTTCATTTGAATTTTTGGGGGCACGTTCGGAATGAACCCCTCCATTTCTCAGGGAATAATGCTGACTGTTAATAACATTCAGACATACAATGTAGGGAATTATTCATGAAAATGTAGAGATGTAAAGATCTTTGAAAATAACATTGGTGTCACAGTTTTACAATGTTTTTTGGAGTAAGACGTGGATGGACAATGAAACTGCAGGCACAGGCATACAGTATATTCTTTGTCCTTCGTGCAAAATAACTAACATTACTGCAGCACACTTAGTCATTAAACTCTTCATTGTGTGTAATGCAATGTCTACACTATACTCCCCCCATTTGGGCCAAGCATGCACATTGGATGGAGCAGCACAGTGTCCATTGAAGTGAAGTTACAAAACATGGGAGCAACTGATTAATTCTTTATGTTCTATTTAATGACATGATCAAAGGGTGGATGTATAAAATTAATTATTTTAGAGTGCATTTATTTTATTTGACCCCCCCCCCAAAAAAAAAAAAAAAATCCCAAACTTTTTTGGGGGTAGGAGGCTGGAATGGATCCATTCATTTCATTTAAGAAAGATTTGAGTTATGTTTTGAGTTACAAGTGTGGTAACAGAACAAATTCCTCTCATAGTGTAGCACAAGGCACCATTAGATTTATAACTGAAATAAATCGAACATGAGCGACACGGTGGCTCAGCTGGAAAGCGCTGGCCTCACAGTTCTGAGGTCCCGGATTCAGTCCTGTGTGCGTTTTCTCTGGGCACTGTGGTTTTGTCTCACATCCCCAAAACATGCAACATTAATTGCCCCTAGGTATAATTGTGAGTGCGGCTGTTTGTCTCAATGTGCCCTGCGATTGCCTGGCAACCAGTTCAGGGTGTACCCTGCCTCCTCCCCATTGACAGCTGGGATAGGCTCTAGCACCCCCGTGACCCTCGTGAGGATAAGTGGCTAAGAAAATGGATGAATGGATGGATGATTTGGATATCTGTTTACTTCTCCCTTGAACATACATTGTTGAGGTTTGTGTGCACTCCCGGGATCCTTGTGAGGATAAGCAGCTAAGAAAATGGATGGATAGATAAATTAAACAAAATCAATGATAGCAATATTCGCCCTCTCACGCCCTGATTGTTAAGGATAATTCTATTTCAGAAGCAAAAATGCTCCACGCTCTGTTCCGCGTGAAGGCCGGTTTTGTCAACGTATCACATTAATGGTATGACATTATGACATTAATAATAAAGTAAACACCGTCACACGAGATTGTCATTTTACTTTAGATTTCTCTTGGTCTGTGTGAAGAATGTTAGTCTTTATATTTTTCCCTTTGGAAGAAAAGTTCAGACACCTCTGTTCTAAATTGTCTGGACTGTCGATATGGTTACCGGTGATTTGTTGTTTTTCTATACGTGTCGTGTAGTTGGTCAACGACCAGTGTACCCCTCCTCTCGCCCAAAGTCAGCTGGGATAGGCTCCAGCTCACCTGCAAACCCGAGGACAGACAAGCGCAATAGAAAACAAATTCTACGGATGCTGTCCATTGGACAGTGACGTTAAAGTTCAGTAACTGCTTGTGTGAAGCCTACACTGAAATGTGCGTGTTCGCGTTTGTGTGTGCAGAGTATTTGCGCCCAATTACGTATCAAAGATGAAAGTTCAGCTGCTCAACTGCGGCGTCAAGAACAAGAGCGGCAACACTTGTCCCGTGGTGTTGAAGATAAGAGCTCGAGCGCCCCCCGTGCACAATTCCAGCGCCCTCGACTGCAGGGAGTGGAGCCCCTGCGAGCTGGGCGCCTCGGTGCCCGCTTGGGAGCAATGGTACTACATCCAAGTGGAGCGATACCTCACTAACGCCAACGTCTACTTCCGCATCGGCGTGCAGGTTACAGGTTAGTTAACTTGTCAACAAAGATACGCCTGAACCGTTTTAATGAGACCCAATACAAGAGCTCTGTGTTTTCAGTAGTATTCATTTAACAAACTAAATATCTAATAACTGGACCCTGTCATGTTGATAAATTATAGTAAAACAATCTAGTAAAACTACTACTACTACCTTAGTAAACATGCAGTTTGGTACCTCAACTTGGAACTTTATTACAGAAATATCACAGAAAGGGACAATTTTTGATAGTGCTCTTTTTGGGATATTAATTGATCAAGGGTGGGCAAGATGTGCCCCAAGGTCCTCCAATATTCAATCTTCCCCACCATGCATTTATCACATTACCAAAAGTGTTGTAATAGTTGTTGCATTAACTAAGCTTTTTTTTTCAATTGAAAATATATTTTTTAAAATTCATCCATGCATCAAAATAATTTGGCAATTCACTTTTTGTCAACATTCTAATTAGAAAATTACAACAATCATTTATAATAAAATAATTAATTATAATCACATTAATGAAAATATAAAATCAAAAAGTGAGCATGAAGTAATTGTTTCATTGTCAAACATGTACATATTTTACATTCACGTTACCTTTTTTTCTTTTTTTTTGATCTGGCCAATTCCAGTCAATGCTGACAAGTTGCTGATGATGTAATTTTTTTCAGAAGATGACTTTTAAAACTAAAAATCAGAGGAGTAAAATGTACTCACATGATATGAGATATTGATTCACATTGCATGAACTACAGGATTCGACTTGCTCTGTAAATTCATCACAATCCTTTAACGCAGAATTCAAATCATCTTTACAAAAATACACAAGTAGTCACTGTGCAATATTAAGTTAGCATTAGACCGCAAATACATTTGAATCATTAAAATTGTGTCTCTTATCATCACAAATTTATTCATTTATTATTTATCATCCTCATCCTATTTAAAAATGCTGCTCTTGTTTTTTTCTATAATCTTATTGGTCACAACTGCAGTCTAAACCGAAGTAGACGCCGCTAGGTTGTAAACAATGTGACAACAACAAGCACATTGCTTGGCTTTTAGTTTTCCCAATCCACCTCCAAAATATATCCAGACTCAACGGGCCCATTAGAGGGGTTTGTTCCTGAAGGCTGCAGCCAAAAAACGGGGCTCTTCCTGTGCGAACGTATTACTTGGTTCTTCGCAAAAGTACTCGGTGCTGTTTTTAGCTTGCAAAGAGCAGAAATGTTGAGTGTTTGCAAAGCCTGCAGGGGGGCTGGGCGGGCTGAGAAATCTACGGGAAGTCTGCTCTTCTGTCTCGCTCCGACATTGTACGACAGTGCACCTTGTCACCATGGCAACGCGAGCACTAATTATTCACAGTATGTCTTTTTCCCTGCTGGACAAGCCTGATCTTAAGTGACCTTTCGTGGGCTTAAATTGAAGAACCCTTAAGGATCATCACAGCTTGTTGTTGGAGCACTCAGACTTTCCAAACAGGAAAGAGTGAAACTAGGCTGCTTTTTATTATTAACTATTAACAAATATATTATATATTATTATTTAATGTTGTTGTTTTGCAGGATATCTCGTGCAGCTTGTAGCCTCAGTCGAGAAGTTAGCATTGAAGAGAGTCTATATGAGATGAACTTGAGCCAAATATTTGGATATTAAATGTCCTCAAGCTCTTTATGCAGCCCTTCTTGTTCCACCTTATAAACACAAAAGAGTTGATTTTGTTTTTTAAGTCTTCCGGTCAAATTAAATAAATAAATGAATGAACGAATAACAACGGGAGCATAGAATATGTAGCATGAAGCGTTTTATGGCTAATTTAGCATCCTGAACAAATGACTTGAAGTCATCCAAAGACAACATTTGTATAAAGCAGGCCAGGCTCCAAAAACCTTTTGCAGTATTTTCCCCCGGGTAACGGCTGCTGTTTGATTGTTGCCATCCATGACCATTTTGCAACGGGTGGCTTTGTGCTCAGTGAAAGCGCACTGCTCGCAATTACTGTGAATCTCTGTCTCATTAAAAAGCTTCCTGTTTACATAGTGGAAGCGCGCCGAAGGGGATGATGTGCAAACGACTCTTTCTGCAGAGCGAACCTTAATACAAGCAAGTACAATAACCTGGGCTGTTATTGCGTGTTTGTGTAGGAGTTGCTACGGATTACCACCCCCGCCTTTACTCTCCCACCCATCTTGAGGCCGCGAGTAAACTGTCGTGTCGCACACCGGAAGTTTCACCAAAACAAAAAATACACGTGACGGAGAACTGAATTTGACTCACTTCGCAATTCAAAGATTTGAGGAATTTCATCTTTACATCAAAAGATATTTAAGATATTGCACGAAATACAATACCCAGATTCCCATGTTAGTGCCTCAAGTGCAATTTTTTGGGCCAAACCTTACGTTGCAGACATTGAACCACATTATTTTATTTTCTTTTAAAAAGAAAGACAAAACCCATGACAGCTGAATTGGGTATTGGAGACCAAAACAGCATCTAACAATTGATGAACAGTATGTCACCATTGCCTTCTGGCCTTTTGGCTTCATGAGCAGCTTCCAACAGCGATACAGAGACTGGAAGAGTCACAGAAAGGCAGAGAAACAGAGAAAGCTTTGTTAAGAGAACAGTGATGTGTAAAAAGTCGTGAAATATGGAATGGTTTGACGTGCATTCAAGTATTGGGAAGGTCAAATTTAGTTCAGCTTGAAGTTTTTGTGCAATTTTTTTTTCTTCATTTAATTTGAAAAACAACAATCAACATTCTGACAAGTTGCGGACCAAACTGATAACTGAATCCTAATCAACGTAATTTTTCAGAAGTGTATGTCAAACTAGGCGGCATGGTGCCTCAGCTTGTAAAGCGTTGGCCTCACAGTTTTGAGGACCCGGGTTCGATCCCGGCCCCGCCTGTGTGTCTAATTGGAGACTCTAAATTGCCCCTAGGTGTGATTGTGAGTGCGACTGTTCGTCTCTATGTGCCCTGCGATTGACTGGCAACCAGTTTGGGGCGTACCCCGCCTCGGGCCTGTTGACAGCTGGGATAGGCTCCAGCATTCCCCGTGACCCTCGTGAGGATAAGCGGAAAAGAAAATGGATGGATGATTGTCAAACTAGTAGCCCTTTGCATTAAGCATTATGTAGCTCTCATTTTTTGAAAATGTTGGTGAGTACAACATAACTTCCTCTCATATTATATTGGGTAATTGTTTTTTTTTTATTTGTTTTTCTTGAATAATTTAGTAGATATATATGAAGAACAACAAGGATCAGTTAATAAACAATACCTTTTTCCCAATAAACTGATGCAAAAGTAATTTTGTCCAATTATTTGATTAGTTGATGGAATTATTGAGAGAATCGTCACTTCTAAAAAATTTCAATAGCTCCAGCATAATACGATTTGCAGTATTATTAAACACAATTGTTCCATATGCATCACAAATAGATCCTAATTTTAAATGTTCAGTGCCTTGGTCAAGGGCCCTGTAACACAAATCCGTCAGTTGTTTGACTCTCTCCTTGCGTATTTTTCCCTGTATCCAAAACTAGACTGCAGCAAGTCCAACACATCCAAGGTGCAGTCCCCAGCCAGCTCCACCATGAACATGCCGCAATCGTTCGGCACGCCGATGGCTTTGTCCTTGTCTGACGGCGTCTCCGTGGCGGCCCCGGGAGGACCGGCGGACAACGCCACTCAGCTGCTCTCCTCTGCGGACGGTGTGGTTTACATCGCCTCCCCCGCCGACACTGACAAGTGCTGGCCCATCCGCCCGACTCTTCGCAACGAGCTGGACACCTTCTCCGTGCACTTCTACGTCTTCTTCGGTCCAAATATCTCCATTCCGCCTGACAGGGCGGCCGTGTTTGCCATCAACCTCATGCCCGTGTTGGACAGCGGGGGCGTTCTCAACATGGAGCTGAAACTCAACACGGTGAGTTCTTCTGCTTGATCACTGTGGCGTTTTTATACGAAAATATATCATGGGAAACCAGTGATTGTTAAGACAACTTAAGTACTTGTCGTTTTAAGAAGCAATTATTCATATAAAAGCAGTAGTGGTTCAAGATGCATGAGTGGATTGCTACGCTCTGTTCATGATACAATTCATTACATAACTTCAAATTTTCAACGTGATGACAGTTAAATTGATGATTGATAGTCACCTATGAAGTCATTATTTCAGTAATTTAAAAAAAACATCATAACAAATGGTAGTGCCTTGCAATAATCTATATTCACTGATGATAAATAGCTCATGCTCTAAATTTATGCAGAACAGGAAATACATAAGTATACAGTAGATATAAAAAGTTTACAAACCCCTGTTTCAAGGCCAGATTCATGTGATATCCATTCATCTATTTTCTTAGCTGCTTATCCTCACGAGGGTCACGGGAGTGCTGGAGCCTATCCCAGCTGTTAACGGGCAGGAGGCGGGGTACACCCTGCACTGGTTGCCAGCCAATCGCATGGCCCATAAAGACAAACAGCTGCACTCACAATCACACCTAGGGGCAATTTAGAGTGTCCAATTAAGGTTGCATGATTTTAGGATGTGGTAGGAAACAGCAGTGCCCAGAGAAAACCCACACAGGCATGGGGAGAACATGCAAACTCCACACAGCCGGGGCCGGGATTGAACCCGGGTCCTCAGAACTGCGAGGCCAACACTTTCCATCTTATCCACCGTGCTGCCATTCATGTGATATATATAAATTAAAAAATGAGACCCAGATTATTCATTTAAAAACATTCATTGTTAATGTGACTTATACCCTGTATAATACAACAAATCTCTTTAAAAACGTTTTCATATGAATTCAGTAAAGGTAAATAATTGTGATAGTTTTTGCCAAAGTGCACACAGTCTCTTTATAACTGGGGATGTTTTTGTAGAAGTAACCATCCTTCAATTTTCTGAGCCGCTTATCCTCACAAGGGTGGCGGGAGTGCTGGAGCCTATCCCACGTGCATGTATCCAGGTCTATAAAAAGTGAAGGGAGTTTGCAACCACAGGGCCTTGTTTTGGAATTCTGACCTTTTTTCATTTTCTGCAAATAAATGCTCTCAATGGCAATGTTTGTATTTAGCAACGATTATTGTCAGTAGTTTTATAGAATAAAACGGAAATGTACTTTTCGCTCAAACATATGCCTAAAAATAGAACAATCACAGAAGCGGATCATTTTGCAGAGGTCTCTTATTTATTTAACTAATTCATAGGTATCAAACTCTGGCCTGCGGGACAAAGTTGGCCCGCGGTGTAATTATATTTGGCCCGCGAGGCAATTTAAAATTAATATTAGAGCTGGCCCGCTGGTATTACAAGTATTACACACTTGTTTGGTTCCATATTAAAAGGTTATTTTGTTCAACCTTGGCCCACGGCTTTGTTCAATTAAATATTTTGGCCCACTGTGAATTTGAGTTGAACTAATCGTTACAATATTTCTTCCCTTTGGGACCGTGGTTGTGCCAGAGTATGACTTGGCGTTCAGTTAATAAAGGTACCTCTCTTGAGTAAACAGTTTTAGTGACCTCACCGAATGACTGGCTGACTCTGGTGGGACTCGAACCCACAACCTTCCAATTACTACATTTGCATCTAGAAGTCCAACGCGCTGTGGATTGCGCCACAGAGCCGCACGTTCTCCTTACGGTGTCGCTTTATCCCAGGTAATTTCAAAGAAACATCACTAGATCCTTAAGTCTGAGAATACTTCCTTCTACCCACATTACAAGGTGATGAGATTTAAAATACAAATTACAGGGCTAATATATTCACACATCCTTTCACGTTCTCCTCCATGGACAACAGGGTTTGTACCGTACCCAAAGAAAACACACACAAGCGCAATCCACACAGTAGATATAATTCTTCATGGTCAATGAATTATTATCCCTAAACCTAGTTTAAAGCGTTAGATAGTGAACTGCTCTTAAATGCGGTGGGAGCTGCAATAGTTTGCCACTAATCTTGTCCCTTTTAAACTCTGACACTGCAGAGTGAGGAAAATGCATAAAGGAGGTGTCAGGAAGAGTTGGATACGTCTTTGTTAAGTTGTCCTTCAGCTGGTAATGGCATTAACAACGCACCTGCAGTGACTCTGGAGGTCTGCGGGGAGACACAAGCTGGGGAGCTGCCAGATGGACTTTTAATAGAAAGCAGTCAGTCAGCATTGAAATAAGTGGATGACACATCCAATCCCGTCTGAAAACTTGGACTGTTCCCTTCAAATGTACACCGCCGCAATATGCCCTCTTCCTTTCTTCTTGGCAGATTAATAGATGGATGCCTTTTATATCTGCGTGCAAAGGCACACACAGCAGTCATTTTAGCTTTTGAATAGCTGTAAAGTTTACTTCCGTATACACATTTGGTACACCTGCGCATTGTAATAACATGCAGTGACAGCGACATAACACACTTCTTGCTCTTACGAAGAGAAAATAGCGTAACCTCTGAGGTAGAACACGCCACTCGTGTTTATTTGTACAATGCTCCCTCACTATGTCACGGTTCACCTATTGTAGAGTCGGTGCTTATCAGATTTTATTTTCATATTCATATCACACATAACTCACCATATCGCAGGATTTTTATCGTATGTTGTGATTTTTTTTTTTTTTTTTTTGCATGTAAAATAAATGCTTCCTGACCTAAAACAAAGTGTTAAAAAAAATAAAAAGGCTAAAACACATATCACAAGGATAGGCTCCAGCACTCCCTCGACCCTTTTGAGGATAAGCGGCTTGGAAAATGGATGGATGGACATATTACAAGGAAAAAAATGTACATTATGTACAGTGCTTCAGGGTATTACTGTAAGTTTAAGAGTTCAAGAGTATAAAAAGCATTTTAAAACGTATGATCGAAGTTAATAGTTGTGTGGGGGGGTAACTAATAAGAGTTTGGGGGGGTTCATGAAGCATAAACGATAAACGAAATAAATAAATAAAACATGTGGTCACCACTTCGCTGATTGCACCTATTGCTGGGGTGGACCAAAACCTTACCCAGTAGCATAAATGAGGAATTACTGTATTTCGGGGGAAAAAAACAAAACAAAACATCAATCCCTGATACCACATCCTCATCAAGTTAAAGTCCTGATTTGAACCAACAATCTCACAATTGTTAGATGGATGTGCTTACGTTGAGAATAATAGTAATAGAAATATTGTGAAAGCCAGCATATTCTTGGCTCAGAATTTACAAATATTTTTGGGGGGAACCTAACCTCGGTTATTCACTCAGACACTTGCCTATTAGCTGTGCCGAGTCCAAAGACATATCTTATATAAAACTGTTACTTTTTGTGCAATGTCCTCTTAATTCTTTACATTCTATTTAATTGTACTGTATGTGGCGGCACGGTGGGTCAGCTGGTAGACGTTGACCTCACAGTTCTGAGATCCTGGGTTCAATCCCGGCCCCGCCTGTGTGGAGTTTGCATGTTCTCCCCGTACCTGTGTGGGTTTTCTCCAGGCACTCTGCTTTCCTCCAACATCCCAAAAATTTGCAAAATTAATTGGACACTCTAAATTGCCCCTAGGTGGGATTGTGTCTCCATGTGCCCTGCGATTGGCTGGCAACCAGTTCAGGTGGATGGATAGATGTACTGTATGTTTGGGAAAAGTATAATATTATAAAGTGCTACTTTCCTTGAGTTTCTTTGTGTTGCGAGTGTGGTCTAGATGTTTATATTTTTTAAAATCACTTCTCTACTGTGTCAGTGATGGGCTACGGTGGTCCCAATGTAATAGTTCTCATTCAAAATCCTTGTACATTGCACTTTCCGATGATGTATCATACTTGCAGCCAGGTACACTGTACGGGAGTTGTGTTGAGTGATAACAATTGCCAGAATTCTAACTTCAATTTGCAGCATTGAATTGGAGGGTCCCAAAGTAGATGACTTCACTTGGCCCCAAATCCTCAGTTGCTTTGAATGCAATTTTTTGATCTGATTTGCAGCCCGCCCCCACCAAAACGATGCCACGGGCTCCAACAGGTGCACCTCGCGAGCTGGAAACACTACCTGAACGCTATCTCCTTTCTGTTCACACATCGTGTGATATGCAAACATGCCTTTCATCTCCAGTGAACACACGGATGAAATTGATCATCTCATCTAAGCGGCCGCAAGAAAGCAAACCGGCACATTCGCCTTTTCTTCCTGCTTCCTCTCCAGGAAATTAGATTAATGGACTGAATAATTCATCAGATGTTTTATTGACTGATGTCATGGAGTGACAGTGATTACTGTCACCTCACAGACAGACAATAATGGTAGACTCTGGGCTACTTTTTTTTTTTTCCAAGGCTTTCTGTTGTCCCCAAATACCCTCAGTCGCTCCCGCATTTACAACCAGAGTCCAGAAGAGCCATATGCGCAGATTAGAATTTGTGGACGTCATGGCGTGATGAAACCTGGCCCTTTGTACAAGCATTTCGATATGTGGCCGTCATACGCTTTATTATTTTTTAGACACGTCCCCCCCCCGCAAAGCCACGATGTGTCATTTGCTTGTCACAAGCTTCCATTGGGGAGCCCCGGCAGATTTGCAGTCACAAAAGGGAGAACATCTTGTCTGAATTGCATCACTCTTTCCAAAAGACTGCAGAAGGGGATGCAAGATGACTTTTTTACCCCTACACATTCGTTTAATCTCTTCAGATCCAATTTTCAAAGTTTTCTTGAAGTCAGGCTTATGTGCTCTGTAATGAGTTAGTCCTTGACACTCTGTATCTTATTAGCTCTTGTACATTCCAGTTTTTTTTTCAATCAGTGATGCACCTCCTTTGAGAAACTTATTTAGCAGAAGGTGTTGAACTGAGTCAACACAAATTGGGGAATCTCGCAAAAGCCAATTTGTTTTTTTTTTTCCTCTCACCCGCTCACAAATCACGTCGATGGCAATGCGGGTACATTAAGGAGCTAAATGAAAGTTTATTTTAATTAGTTTGGGTAGCGGAATGTGCCGGGGCGGTTCTGTGCGGCGTACGCGAGCCAACTTCCTCCTCGGTCTCGCAACAGCTGACTTGACAGCCTCTGCGGCACGTTCGCCACCGAACGCAGCAAATAAAAGAGGAGCGATAGCAACTGGCATTCATCAAGCGCGGCGCTGTCAGAGGATGCTGATTAAATCGTGGCTCAGCCGTTCACAGAATAGATTTGGCACCAGTAAATGGATTACTGAGGCAAATTTTCACAAAACCTCGACTGCGTAAACAGCAATGGATACAAACAAAGCAGACGCTTATGACAAATGTTATACATGCACTCAGGTTTTTAAGATAGAGCAAGGACAAACGGGAGCATGTACGCAATATGACATTAATGGCGCGTGTGATTCTGGAATTGAAGTTCCCTTGCGGCCATCCAGATAAAGTAGAATGCCTGCTCTAACAGTTCAGTGTTTCCATCTGTGACAGTAGTAGCAGACCTTCTGCTTATTGCTTTGTCAAGAACAGATCCAGTTTTCAGAAACCTGCTATGGATGGTGTGAATTGTACTATTCCGCTGCGAGTTGACAGGCCGTGGGTAAAGGAATGATATGCTTAGAAGCCCAAGCCGTCAAATACCGATGGCATCCCATCAGTCCGAATTATACCTGAAATGAAATAGAAAAGGGCGGCGCGATGGATCAGCTAGTAAAGCAGTTCTGAGGATCCGGGTTTGATCTGGCCTCGCCTGTGTGGAGTTTGCATGTTCTCCCAGTGCCTGCGTGGGTTTTCTCCGGGCACTGCGGTTTCCTCCCCCATCCCAAAAACATGTAACATTAATTGCCCCGAGGTGTGATTGTGAGTGCGACTGTTGTCTGTCTCCATATGGCCTGCGATTGGTTTGCTTCCTGCCCGTTGACAGCTGGAATAGGCTCCAGCACTCCCTGAAACCCTTATGAGGATAAGCTGCAAAAGAAAATGGATGGATGGAATAGAAAATGTTTTGTTCACCCTGAATACTTTTATACTGTACATTTAATTATATTATTGCTACTGTTGACTAAGTATTAGACCGAACAAAACTGGACAAAGATGACTGACGAAGGACCACACGTCAAAAAAACAACAAAAAAAGTGGCCTTTCTTCAATGTGGGCAGAGAGTGAGTGGGTGGTTATGTCAAAAATAGCTATTGTCATTGTAATTATTCATAATGTTCTGGGCAGCAAGGACAGAGGTGAGTCTAGCTTGACCTCCAAATCCATTTTTTTTAAAGATAAATCCATATTTTCCCACAAATTGCTGGTTGAATTCCAAATTTTATGACCTCCAGGAAATTCAACTTCCATTTCTTTTTTTCTTCAACCATTTCCTTTTCAAATGTCTCTGTGTTATCTTTTATTTTTTTCACTACAGCTGTAACCCTTGGTTGAAAAAAAAAGTGGATATATCCATCCATTTTCTTAGCCACTTATTCTCACAAGGGTTGCGGGGAGTGCTGGAGCCTATCCCAGCTGTAAACGGCAGGAGGCGGGGTTACACCCTGAACTTGTTGCCAGCCAATCGCAGGGCACACAGGGACAAACAGCCGCACTCACAATCACACTGAGGGGCTATAGAGAGTGTCCGACTAATGTTGTGTGTGCCTGGAGAAAACCCACACAGGCGAGGCCGGGATTGAACCCGGGTCCTCAGAACTGTGAAGCCAATGCTTTTACCAGCTGATCCACCGTGCCGCCAAAGTGGATATAGTTATTTATTTATTTAGTACAGCATCTTCATCTGGCCAAAAGTGTTTTGTTGCACACAGATGAGATGTGTCCTTGAGAACAACAAGCTACGGTCATCTTCTTTTCAATTTAGCCCTTTTATTGGTGTGTAATTTCGTCCAGTGCCTTTATATTCTTTTTAAGGCGTTGAATCAAAGTTGCTGTAAACGCAGAGGGCCTCGTTATGTGGCAGTTGCCCCCCCGGGACCACCCATACACGCTGACACAAAAGAGGACCCCTGAAGCTAGTAAGACTTTTGCAGATTGTTGTCTCCAAAAGTTTGGGGGAAAACTGCAATTCAGTCTTAACTTTCTGAGCAGAGTTTGCATTTTGTTGATTGGGGAGCAAAGCGTAAGTGTAATCGGGGGAGGTGCAGGACTCATTATGGGCCGAGTTTTGAAATTGGGTTTGATTGAGTCGTTCTATAAGGAGATTGTAGACCAGATGGTGACTCCAGGAATCACCTGGCAAAGTGGCGGCTGGCTCCTTTCATTAATCAACACTGCCCTTGCTTCGCGATACTGTACGCGATGCTGCATTTTCTTTTCCTACCAAAACCAGATTGTCAATAAACGACTCCTTTTGCTTCTTCATTGTTATTCACCGTAAAGTTAAGCCACGGGTAGATTGGAATCTGTTTTCCATTCAACCGCCGGCAATCCCAGATAACGTCCATCACAGAGTGGAATCCGTTTTCATTTTTCCTTTTTGTGCGTTTTGTCCATTCTAATTACGTTTTCTCGTCTTGTGTTATAGTCGGCGCTTCAGGACAAGAATGTCACCGTGTTTGGCTGCCTGACTCATGGGATGCCTCTCTTCCTCTGGCAAAACTCATCATTGAAATGTGAATCAGGTATGTCCGACGCAGCGAAACAGCGGTCCCTTTAAACGTTTCAAGTTTCTTAACAGCGCCACGTGCCGACTACAAATGACCAATGTTCTCTTTCTTGATACTTTACATTGTTTGGCTGTGTTGAAGAATCTGTAGCTGGCTTTTTCCTCTCCGTGAACGCTTCCACGAGTATCACCAAACTCAGGATTCCGTACCCCCAGACGGGCACGTGGTACTTCAGTCTGCGCTCTCTCTGTGCCACAGAACATGGGTAAGACAGGCCTACTTACACCAAAGTCATGTTTTCAAAGTCCTTATTTCCAGGGATTGTTTCGAGAGATATATAGAGCTCGTGCACGTGACGTCACCATTTTCACGGTGCCATATTGCCGGTCAAAAAGAGCAGCTCGACAGAACCGGAGCAGAATATTATATATGCCCAAGACTTGTTGTGCTGTTTGTTGTCACAACAGACGAGACAGATATTCAAGGAGATCATTCTATGGAATACCAGCAGATAAGACCAGAAAATATCGACGGATTTTGGGAATTAAACATGGTGGATGGTACCCTACCAAAATATCGTTTCATTTCCGGTAGGAATTATTTTTCTCAAATTACCAAGAAGTATTTATAATGCCAAGTTGGCTCATTTATTCACTCATTCATTTCATTCAAAAAAACTGTCTGTCGGAGAGGTTTACGGAGGTTAAGTGTGGCCACACTCGCTTACATGTACGTTCTATGGAGACGACTCTGTCCTTTTTTTTTTTAAATTTAATCATAGGTAATGAATGAGAGTTTGTGTAAAACCAGGGGTCATTTATTTAAATACTGGTATTTGTATTGAATACTAGCTGAAACGATCGATGTATTCCCGCAAAGGTTAACGTGTGGCCGAACGCTTCCGTGTTCACGAGCCGTCAACCCATCACTATGTGGGATTTATTCTTGATTGAGAACAGATCCAGCAACAAAGTATTTGTATGCGTCCAGACTTTTGTACGCTTTCAAAGTTTTCCGTGTAAATCTTGACGACTCACTCAGCAGATACATGTGTAGATCCAGTTGTCCAATATAAGCAGAAGCGGGTTAAACAGTCCAATTTCCTATCGGCCAAAACATCGACTTCGGCATTAAATATAGGTCTTCTATACTGAGTTTATCTAATTTTTCCACATACCTTCATTTATTTTCACCTTCTAAATGTCTAACGGAATGGGACAAGACTATGGGCGTCGTGCCATATTTTCGTGTCGTCTCCAATCGACTTAGCATTGAACAATGCTTTGCTTGACCGGGAATATGCCCAGTCACGTGATCTCAGTGACGGAGGTGCACGAGCCCAAAACTAGAAGAATGTAACTTTACATGGATTATACTTTTGAATATATGATTTTTTTCCTCTGTGGATTTGCTTGTTCTTTGTTTTTGCCTTGAAAACATCATAAATAGGTTTGATTCGAGAGATTCAAAGATTTTTTTTAAAGTAGTTACTTTACCTAAAGTAAAACAATGATACATCAAATGTTACACAATAAGATAAATGAAGGCAAAGCCCAACAAATTCATTTGTAACTTTCATCGTTTGGACTCAAGAAACATAGCCATCGTTTCTTCTGTTGTTTCTGCTGTGTATCACGTAAACGAGTCCCTCTGGAAACTTTTGCTTGTGTGTGACGCCGCAGAGAGGTTGTGTGCGGTCATGCGACTGCCTTGCCTCCGTCTGACCGGTGAAATGAAGTCAAACTTTGCAAGGGGTTACGTTGGATTGCTGAAACAGTCTGCCCGTGGCACAAGTCTCTCTTAAACATACTAAAGTGGGGATCAGACTTTAGAATTTTGCAGTGAGAGTTTAAACTCACATCATGAATAATAGAAAGAAAAATCTTCAGAGAAGTTGGCTACATCCTTCTGAAACACTAGACATGTATAAAATATAGACACAATCCTCCACGCATATGTTCACGACTATGGACTGGAATTCCGAGTCTTCAGTGAGGCTAACGTTCATGTTTTTGGAACGCGGGAGGACGCTGGATTGAAAACCAGAACCCCTCAACTGTGACGCTTCATCTGTCCATTATTTACAAGTGCGAAATGCACAGAACCAAGTGTTGACGGATGCTCATGAATATTTAACAGCATGTAATCAGTTCTTTGGGTTGGCCTCATTTTCCCCAAGCAACCATGGCTAGACAATATTTATTGTCTATTACTGGATGGCAATCACTGTATATACATATATCTAAAAAAAAAAAAAAACAGTATATTTATATAACAGTATATTTTATCTCTAAATACCTAGTTCAATAATTCAGTTTACTAATGACATGTGCCTCTCTCATTTGAGACACATTTTCTTACATTGCCTCTGGCGCACACTGAGAACATGTTAAGGAACAAGGTTTTGTTTTATCCTTTAAAATCTAAAGGGGCGCTTTGAAAGAAATTCAATGCGTACGTTTTTTTTCTTTCACTGTATTCTTAAAGTCATTTGGAGGAAGTCAAAAGAAAAAGGAGGGGAAATTGTTTCTAGTACGTTGTCAGACACTGAGAATTCTCTCTGTTTTTAGTCATTGAGTTGTATTGTGTGAGCCTTAAAAGAGCAAAAGTGTGAACAGAATGAAATAGAGCCATTTTTTTTTCTTTCTCTTTCCTTTCCCTAATCCACTGGGGAGTTGCAACTCGGTGTGGATAACAGATGGTAAGAGTGAGCCTCGCTGTGCCATAAAAAATATTCACATGGCAATCTGGGATTTTTACATATTTACTTGCGCTTAATTATTCAGATCATGTACCATGGCAGGTACCATGAGTGACAGGTGTGCTTCACAAGTCTTCTTTGGCTGACGGATAAAATGTGACAACTAACCAGCTGGGACACTGAAATAGGAATTCTGGCAAAAGGCAAACAAAGACATTTGTTACCTCCTGAAGTTTTTTCAATCGCCATGAGTGACTGTACAATCCGGTCATTAGCGACAAGATGAACACGTTGTTTGTCGTAACAGTTGGCGTTTGTAATGATGTTTGCATAAAATAGCTGGAGTTTGTGTTCAGTCTGTACAGTTCTGTAATAAAGAATTTCACTTTAGATGTCTTTAGGCCATTTGCACAAAAACATAAGATGGTCATCTACCATAAAATAGTAAGGATAGTAGTACTTGTAAAAGTAGTTAAAAACATTTTCGTTGTGTTGTTACAAAAGACTGACAATTATCATAAAATACACTATTGCACGCACGACAGTGTTAAACTGTCATGTTGAAGCTGTACTATTGCTCAAACATTAGCAGAACTGTGTTAGCTTAGCATGCTACCATATCCGTGAACATTTTAATCAGCAACACATTTTTTGGTGATGACTCACCAGATAAAAAAAAAAAACAACAAACATGAACACCTTGGCATTTGACTATATTTTAAAATAAAAATAATTTATGTTAATATGATCAAATATTTCATCACTGCAAATTGTTTGTCCTCATTTGTGTCACAGGGGAGGTGCTAACCACGACCGCACCATGCTGTTGTCAAAAAAAGTCCCAAATATTAAAGTGTGGTAAAGTGTGCTAAGATTCATTATTTTTAATTTGAATTAATAATAATAATAATAAATAATTTAAACATTTCTCTGTACCAGTGGATGTTTCTCATATAGTGCAAACTAAAAAGGATTACTGCTCTTCTTCCTCTCCCAATTATTATCTACACATTTGCCTGTCCTACAATTTTGGCTAAACTCAACCCACTTCATCATGCTGCTTTGAGATTTATTTCAAACTCAGGCTACAGGACTCATTAGAATCTGCTTTACAATACAGAACTGCCGAAATGTTATATACGAGGGCGCTTTGGACATATTACCCAGTTACATTTGTTCTAAGCTTGTTCCTGTACAAAATACCTACGATCCTAATTGGCCAAAAGGATTGTATATGTGCGGGGATCGCTCTCACAGAAATGTTCTTTGAAAAATACAGCTTTGCCTCTCGAAATACAGTGAAGAAAATAAGTATTTGAACACCCTGCTATATTGCAGGTTCTCCCATTTAGAAATCTTGGAGGGGTCTGAAATTTTCATCGGAGATGCAAGTCCACTGTGAGAGAGATAATCTAAAAGAAATATCCAGAAATCATAATGTATGATTTTTTTAACGATTTTTTTGTGTGATACAGCTGCAAATAAGTATCTGAACACCTGAGAAAATCAATGTTAATATTTGGTACAGTAGCCTTTGTTTGCAATTACAGTGGTCAAACGTTTCCTGTAGTTTTTCACCAGGTTTGCGCACACTGCAGGAGGGATTTTGGCCCACTCCTCCATACATATTGTCTCTAGATCAGACAGGTTTCTGGGCTGTCACTGAGAAACACAGAGTTTCATCCCCCTCCAAAGATTTTCTATTGGGTTTAGGTCTGGAGACTGGCTAGGCCACGGCAGAACCTTGATATGCTTCTTACGGAGCCACTCCTTGGTTTTCCTGGCTATGTGCTTTGGGTCACTATCATGTTGAAAGACCCAGGCACAACCCATCTTCAATGCTCTGACTGAGGGAAAGAGGTTGGTCCCGAAAATCTCACAACACATGGCCGCAGTCATGACGATCAATCTCAATCGGAGTGGAGCCCCACCCAACATATCACCTCGTGGGGTCTTAATGATCTTTTGAAAAGTGAGGAATCAACCCAGGACTACACGACAGGACTTGGTCAATGACCTGAAAAGAGCTAGGATCACCATTTCCAAGGTGACTGTTGGAAATACACAAAGACGTCATGGTTTGAAATCATGCATGGCATGGAAGGTTCCCCTGCTTAAACCAGAACATGTCAAGGCCCGTCTAAAGTTTGCCAATGACCATTTGGATGATACAGAGGAGTTATGGGAGAAGGTTTTGTGGTCAGATGAGAACAAAATTGAATGTTTTTGTCATAATTCCACTAACTGTGTTTGGAGGAAGACGAATAATGAGTTCCATCCCAAGAACACCGTCCCTACTGTGAAGCATGGGGTGGTAGCATCATCCTTTGGTGGTGTTTTTCTGCACATGGACAGGACGACTGCACTGTATTAAGGAGAGGATGACCGCGGCCATGTATTGTGACATTTTAGGGAAAAACGTCTTTCTCTCAGTCAGAGCATTGAAGATGGGTCGTGGCCGGGTCTTTCAACATGACAATGACCCAAAGCACACAGGCAGGAAAACCAAGGAGTGACTCCGTAAGAAGCATATCAAGGTTCTGGCTTGGCCTAGCCAGTCTTCAGACCTAAATCCAATAGAAAATCTTTGGAGGGAGCTGAAACTCTGTGTTTCTCAGCGACAGCTCAGAAACCTGTCTGATCTCGAGAAGATCTGTGTGGAGGAGTGGGCCAAAATCCCTCCTGCAGTGTGTGCAAACCTGGTGAACAATTACAGGAAAGGTTTGACCTCTGTAATTGCAATCAAAGGCTACTGTACCAAATATTAACATTGGTTTTCTCAGGTGTTTGCAGCTGTATCACATAAATAAATCATTTAAAAAAAATCATACATTGTGATGTGTGGATTTTTCTTTCTTTAGATTATCTCTGTCACAGTGGACACACACCTACAATGAAAATTTCAGATCCCTCCATGATTTCTAAGTGGGAGAACTTGCAATATAGCAGGGTGTTCAAATACTTATTTTCTTCCCTGTACATACAGTATCTAAACTATCAAAAGATGCTCAAATCCACACCAGATTGCTCTTCTTGGTCAAATTTATTCCAGGCAAACTTGGAACCCAAGCAGCCACGTGGAATGTTGATATTTGGGAATCCATGAATACTGTCCATCTTGACGTACTGAATGTGTTTTTCTGGCTGAGTTGAGTCTAATGCTGATAAAAATCTCAATCAATGTTGGCTATAGTTTGGAGACGTGCGCCAACGTCACCGTCGAGGTGTATATGCGCGCCTACCTGACGCCGTGCATTAACGACTGCGGCACGTACGGGCAGTGCAAGCTGCTGCGCACCAACAACTACCTTTACGCTGCGTGTGAATGCAAAGCAGGTAAGGAGCTAATTTACCTCTTACAGTATATGCACTGCATTAAAGACATTTTTTCCATGCTTTAATATTTATTCCATCTAAATCAAATCACGACTATTTCACATTCAGCAAAGACTAAATGAATGGTCTTTTTTCTTTTTAAAGTGGAAAATAGTTGTGGAATGTGTTTTGGACTGATTGCCAGTCATTATTCATCCATAATTAACAATTGGAAAAATAGCAGTGAGCCAAAAACCCTTTTTCATCAAATAGCCAACTTTCAACATGGATCATCTACTTTATTTTATTCTCTTATCAAAAAATAGATCACGCAGTAGAATAGGGAAGGAAAGCGCAGAGGTCATCATTCACAACAGATTTGACAATCTGCTGATGAAATGCATATTTTCAGATCATACAGCAGCTGATGTTAATCTTCTGCTTTTTAATCCGGAAAGTCCAATAAAAAAGGCGCTTAATTGAGTGCACCTCTTCAATACCGCACGAGTTTATGAAGCTAAACAAAGCTCGTCCTTTGAGGATTATTCTTAAAATCCCGCTTTGATTGCTGTGTTATCAGGGGCGGCAAATTCATTGTCTTTGCTCATATGCAACTCAGCTCCTGCCCCTGGCCTCAAATTCTCCGTTCAACTGTGCTCACAAATATTTAATTCACACTGTCTTATCCAATTTGCCTCTTGATCGGGATCCAATTCATGGTGCGCAGAGGCGATCTCACCAGGAGGCCCCGTTCTGCCAAATTAACAATTTCCCAAATACCTTCTTTTTCATATTCCTCCGCAGAAAAAGAGGCATTGTTTACAAGGCCGACCTGATGCGAGAATATTTTATTCAATTTGAGAGCGATACTAAGGAAAAGAGGTCATCTCCAGTCAAGATGACGTGTAAAAGCCTTGTGATCGCATGTGTGTGTCAGGCTGGGAAGGCTGGGGATGCACAGACAATTCCGAGGCCTACTCGTACAGCTTCCAACTTCTCTCCACCCTGCTGCTGTGTCTCAGCAACCTCATGTTCGTCCCACCGGTGGTCATCGCCGTTCGCAGCCACTACCTACTGGAGGCTTCCGTCTACATCTTTACCATGTTCTTCTCCACCGTGAGTCCCAACTGACGATCGACCACCTCTCGTGTTGCTCTGCCGTTCTCCGTATTTCCAGATAGGACAAAAAGACCCTCAAGGTTTGACGGAAGGGGCCCGCTGGCCAGAGCGCCGACAAGGAACACGCATCGACATATCTGACCGACTCATCAGTTTTGTGTCAGACGTCTTTTATTATCGCACTGCGGCTTGCTTTGACATAGAATAATAATATCAAAAAGAAGACGAGTTGACATTTGCGGCTGATAGAAAAATGAATAAAACATAATGATGCAATTCTCACAACAAGGATTTAACAACTGAGAAAATGGATAATATATATATGCAACACTTTATTTGTATCCATCGCTCCTTAAGTGATCCTTTCCTACAACGTCCTCGGAAATCGCAATGTTCCGTCACCAGTGAGCTATTTTTAGAACAGGCCTGCAGGCGACTCATGTGGTCCCCTTGGAGCCTCCATGTTGGTGATCCCTATTGTTTTTCTGACTATGGTGCATTTTGGGTTTTTGTTAGCTTTAAGCTAAAATCATCAAAATGATGAAAAAAAATTAGTAATCATCACACATAACACATAGTAAATTAATTTACCTTTGCAATGTGTGTCACAAGTTCCATTATTCTCATTGAATTACGCCATTGAAATAGATGGAGTTTTCCATGATAGTTACTGTCATTTCCGGCCTATAAACTGCAAGTTTTTTCACATGTTTTCAACCCTGCGGTTTATGAGGTGATGCGGCTAATTTGTGCATGTTTTCTAACAGCCGCAAGGGAAAACTTGAGCGGAAAAGGTAAGCGTGAGACCGGTGGAATATATGTGCAAAGGAAGAGACTTTTACCGGTCCGGCCATGTTAGCGCTGCGCTAGCATGTTACTGCCATGTCTCAGTGATTTTTACCAGTATGTTTTTTTTCACCAGACCTGTTAGCGCGGCGCTAGCATTAGCGTTAGCGCAGCGGCACTAGCGTTAAACTCTCTGTGTACCGTCTTTCTTTGTAAATATCTCGTGTTTCAATGTGGGCACTTGCGGCTTTTACACAGTATGTATGAAACCAAATGGTATTTCCTTTACAAATGTACTGGGTGAGGCTTATAATGAGGTGCGCTCTGTAGGCCGGGAATTACGGTAAATGTATTGTGAGCTACTTGTAATAGATATTGAAATTAGATATTAGTCATTATAATTCTTCTTTGCTATCTGTTACCCTGTCAGTTGTCGCATCACAAGCCAAAACAAAAACTGAGACCCTTGTTCATCCTTTAAAAGTTCATAAGATGCACAGCAGCGGTTTTGACCTCTGTTAAAATTTTGTGAGAGTTTTCCAAACAATTTTACTCAAATTCAAAATTGAACAAATTTAAGGGGATTTCATTTTAGAAGCGCCACTATATGCATTGACAAAACAATCGGGTTCTTGCACTGATAGAGTGCTGCTCCAGAAACCACTAATGACTGATTACAAACACAGTTTAAATAAAAGTCAAACAAAAAAAAAGGCAATATTTAAACCTTCATTTTCAATCCTATTTTTTGCTCTACTACAACATCTTTCTCACATCGGACTTTTTGTCTGCCCCCCCTCCCGACAGTTCTACCACGCATGTGACCAGCCGGGTATCGTGGTCTTTTGCATAATGGAGTACGACGTTCTGCAGTTCTGCGATTTCCTCGGGTCGCTCATGTCAGTGTGGGTCACGGTCATCGCCATGGCCAGGCTGAAGTCCATCATCAAACAGGTACCTTGACTGAAATCCCTCAGTTCTCCGCCGGTGAGAACGTGTGTGTGCGGAGGCTTGCTTCCGAGATTCTTATTCACATATTCATCGTCACGCAAAATTTTCACCTGACAACCCAATATCCCAAACTTTTTGTGACTGGTAAATATGTGCCCTGTGATTGGGTGGCAACCAAGCACAGGCTGTACCCACCAGCCCGGACCAACTGGAATAGGCTCCAGCTCAACCCCGAGCGTAATGAGGACAAAGCAAAAGGAGAATGGATGGCTGTTTACTGAGATTGTATTGTATTCTTCAACGGAATGAACCTTAACGGAAAGGCTGAGCGTTGGAGTACTAAGGAGTAATACGTCAAAATGATTTGGGTCTCTGGCAAAGGTAAAGATCAATACGTTTGCCTTTGTGATTCTCTGCTTGTTGACATTATGCGGTGAACAAACACTAACAGGTGCAGCTTCTCCGTGGGTCACCGTAGTCCTGCTGAGAGCCAGGATGGTGTGTGTGTCTGTCTGTGCGTCCATAAATGAGACAGAAAGAGGGGGGCGGGGGGAACCGATGGGAGGGTGCGCGTATGAACATCTGCTGTCCTCTTGTGTTTTCCTTTTTTGCTGAGCGCTGCAGTCCGTAGCGTCTAATCAAATGCGCGTCAGGACTGGCAAGTGCAGCCCTGCGTTTGTGCCTCTTTGTAGACAAAGAAGTGTGTGTGTGTGTGTGTGTGTGTGTGTATGGATGTATGCAGCAAAGGACCTGCGAGCTACTGCTTGTTTGTAAATATATACTATAATTAAAATTTCACACAAGGACTTTGGAACAGCCTCGAGGGAGCCGTTAATCTTCGCCGACTCAAGGTTAATGTCCTTTCAATCCGAGCGAATCAAACATTAGATCAAAAGAATTCGGGTCCATGCTTTCCCGCGTATTCAATCTACCCTTTGTGGTTTTGTCATGTATTTTACATTTTGATGATAGCGTTGTACTCGAAAGAAAAGCTGAGAACGACGTTAAAAATTCTCAGGGCATTAAATTGGCCGGCGTCACCAGTTCATGCAACAAGGTGTAATTACTTAGGACAGATCAGCCAGAGTTGGTGTGGAGAAACTCAACTATTTATGGTCTAAATTGGAGGCACACCCCAAAATCATTGACGGTATCTTTCTCTCGGAATTTAAAAAAAGGAACAGTTGTTAGAATGCCTAGCAGAGGGGCCACTGAGATTCGACGGGTGGAAACTCGCTCATTAATATTCCATTCAATTGAAAAGTGATATTTCAGCTGTTCAAGGAGTACTGTGTACCCTGTCACTCATAAAAACGGTTTCCAAACCAACTAAACATGCTTAAGGTGAGTCCAAATTAAACCCCATTAATTTCTCAGGTCATTTCATCCCGTTCCATCTTTTGAAACCAACCAATTTTGTAATTGAATACACCAAAGGAGTCTTTAAATATCTTATTTCCTTTTTTTACCTGTCAAAGATTATGAGCAAAAATAGATTTCCTCAAGTTTACACACATGGGCCAAAAATGATCCATTAGTCCAAGTGTGATTTAAAATGAAGCGACTTAATACTACAATAATTATAATGATGTATCTCAAGTAATTACTTCAGCGGTGAGTGGGGCCAGACACTTGTCTTTAAAGACAAAATGGACTTGTCAGTTTATTACCAGCGCCAAGGAAGAAAGCGCGAGGATGAGAAGGATTACGTGCTGGTACGTGTTCAGCACAGAAGTCTTTTTTCGTCGTTACAATGGGATAACTCGTATTTTCCCAACATGTGAATGAAAAAAACTGCCAAAACTGTCTACAACTGTAAAATGTATTTTTTTTAACTGTTTGAGTAGATAAGTTTTTCTTTCTGACTTTCATTTTCAAACTACAACACACAGAAGAAATGAAATCAAAACATATTACAACAACCAACATGATGGGTGCCATTTTACATACACTGACGACTTAAAGGTCCACTGTCATGAAATGCATGATTTTTAGTATGTTATGAATGAAAAAAACAGCAGCCGGTACAGACCCATCCGTTCTTTCACCACAAAACATGATTTTGACGTATATGGCTTTTTGTAACCCCCGCCATGAAAATCCTCTTGAAGGATTTGTTTTCGAGAAGAAGCAGGAAGTAACCTAATTAGCAGAATCCCACTCAGGCTGGCATGTCTGTTTATACTAGTTTTACCGGCTGGAAGGTAACTCGTTGTTCCTTTGTGTTAGCCAAAATGCCGGCTCGTTGTATTGCTGGATATTGCTCGAACACTCAGGAGGATGGATTCGGTCTTCATACTTTTCCAAAAGACCCTGTTCGTTGTGAAAAATGGATTGGACAGGTGCAAAGGACGAGAGCTTCGTGGGTTCCAAATGACAGGTAGGGGTGTATACAGCTATTAAATAAAAACAATAGCTTAGGTGTGGGACGTAATCCGTAAATCAGGGGTGCCAAATGTGTCTGTGCCACCCCGGCCGAAGCCATGATCAGCGGACGCGGTGCCGCCGGGATGGTGGATCGGACAGGGAGGCGGTTTGGCCACGGCGGCGTCGTCACTCGTGGCCGGCGTTGTTTATCACTGCTGCAGAGGTGGATCAGACGGGGAGGCGGTTTGGCTATGCCGTTGTCGTTACTCGCGGGCGGCGTTGTTGTCGCTCGCGGCCGCGGGTGCCGTTGTTCATCGCCGCCGCAAAGGTGTATTGGGCGGGGAAGTGGCTTGGCCGCATGCAGTATGGCCGTGATTCGAAAATCATCTAAATGTGGTGGGTAATATTGCCCCGGTCACTTCACTTGGTTGTGAGATGTTCTCTTCTTCGAAAAGAGCTTCCCTGTCAGAAGGGGCATGTGCGTCTCCCATAGTAGGTGGCACAGAGTGTTTTCAATGGCGGATGTCCCAGTGTGATGTCACGGGCAGAAGATGCAGGCAATATGGTTCCCACTTGAATGTCGAATGAGACTTCCGCAACTTTGCGCATGGATGACACGTTCTCCGCTCATATTTATTTTTTCGTATAGATAATGAAGTGAATAATGTCATATGGGTTTTTCATTGCGTTATCCATTTTAGAACATTTATAGGCATGACACTTGGCCTTTGAAAAAAAAAATGACAACAAACGGGTAACTGGCCCAGGCCTAGCCAGGACTTAGCTGAAGAGACATCTGCTCATTTTTGCAGTCGTTTGTGTACGAATTGAGGCCGTTCCTTCATACCAACTGCCTTGATCTCGCTGATTACAGAAAGTGTTTGCCAAATGCGATGAAACAACCCCCACGTGACATTTGTTTTTTTTCTTTTCATGTTATTGTTCAGAGTGAAATCTCAGCTGATGTCTGCACTTTTACGAAGTGCTAATGTAATTGAATTGACACTCGACACATTCATCAAAACTGCGGTAATCGTCACAAACGGAGCGAGAGTGTAAATGACAGATAAAAAAAAAAATCCTCCCACTTGAATCCTTACATCGCTCGTCGGTCACGATGACATATCATGATTTACGGAGGCGCCCGGCCTGCCAGCGAGCGGTCACGCGTCCGTGCTTGCGTACAGTACTCGGGGTACGTGCGTGTCGCTATTGTGTGACCCAGCGGTGCGGCATGACTGATGACTGCTGCCGCACGACGCCGCTCCCCTCCTCCCTCGTCTATTCCAATTAGTCGTGTTCTCCTGCGGGCGGGTCATCCCTTCTCTGCTTGAAAAAACAGCAAATGTCTCCTCACGTTCCCCCAGCAGACACAATGCCGACGCCAGGCGTGTGCGGCATATCTTATTGATCCCCACCCCCCCAACTTTATCTTTTTATGCTTGTGGCTTTGTGTCAAATTGTGAGCTTGACAAAAAAGAATTCTGAAGATGGTTATTTATAGACTTTGCCTCATGTCCTCCTTCCCGTCCTTTGTTTCCATTGTTGTGACGGGCCTCTTTCCAGACAGAAGGATCATTTCATGTATTTGTTAGAGGTCCAAACTATATGGATATTACCTGCTGCAGTTTTTTTTCATTGTGTACTGGTCACATCATGTGTGGTCTCTTGTTGAAATAATCTAATCACCCAAAAATGAGCAGGGGTAGTTGGCTGAAGTTACCAATTTAAAGATGATGGAAGACGTTTATACGCAATGTTAATTTCATAATGGAATCACTACTCGATAAAGAATGAATAATTGTGCATTTATATAAAGTAGAATACCATAGAATGCTGATTTTCTCATTCGTTATTTTTGGGTGGCTAAAACGGATTCATGGCATTTCCATTCATTTCAGTGGGGAAAGATGATTTGAGACGATAGTTTAAGGTTGAGGTATGCAGTATTTGAGTCACAGCTAAGCATATGCAGATATCATATCAAGCCTTCCAGTTACCTATCAATATGCTGATACAGCCTACTAATATGCACGTATATGATCCCTAAATAAAACCTGGCAATTTTACTGCATTCACACTTCCGATGAGATACATCTGGTAACTACATTTCATTGGCTGTGTATAATTTTCTAGGTTGAGTAATGACAAGAAAATGTGACTTTAATCTCTTTTCTGTACGTGCCCGTAATACAGATTTTCAACCGTGGTGCCAACATTTGCATTCGACGGAAAAATGCACTCGCACTGATGGGCCCATCTTATTATTCCTTCTGATCACACAAACAAAACAAAACACAACTGAGCTGAGAATATATGCTTTCTCACCAATAGGTTGAACCCAGTGGGCCTTTTTTTTTTTTTTTTTAATCGGGGTACCAAATGGCTCCAGGCAAGATGTATTCTACCTCATATTTTTGTACTCTCTTTAGTGTGCCCCATTAATGTGAAAAAAAGAAGCCCTCTATTCTCTGTGGTTGCAGCGTTTAGCGTAACCCGACATTGATGTATGAGGTTGTTGTTCTTTTTTTCCTCCCTCTAGGTACTTTATTTGCTGGGGGCCATGTCCCTGTCCATGGCTTTGCAGCTGGACCGTCACGGTCTGTGGAACTTGCTGGGACCCAGCTTGTTTGCTCTGGGCATCATGGCGGTGGCGTGGGTAAGTCAAATATTTACTATCCAGTGCACATTTTTACGCTTTGTCTTGGCTAGGATTTGATATGTACCACATTCCCTAGTGAAGTTCAATGTTTTTGTTGTTGTTTTATATTTGAGGCGATTTTCATGCCCGTTCGATTGGTGGTTGTCGTTGTCATCATCAGACATCCATGCAAAATAGCTCTCCTAAGGCAAAATCAACTATGTGACAGCTCATAAACAGAAAAACCTGTAAGTTGGGGGTTACCCACAGTAAAAGTACAACTGTACTTGCAGGAAACGTTGCTATAATACATTTCCCATTTCCAAGGTTTACCATAAGTGTTCATACATAAAGGCATTAACTTTTTTTTTTTTATTGTTAGTAAATGATATAATGGGCTCTACAGCATACTGTAGCTACCGTTCTTTTTGAAACACATCAATGTAGTGTCCTCGACTGCTGAAGAACGTGTATCGGTTGAAATTATGCTTCTGATGGTGTTGGTAATGGGTTCCTTGTGATGATTTAGGTTTTGGATCTTTTTGTGATACACCACGGCATTCAAATAGCCCAAATTCCCCCGTGATAAAAATAAAGTGGGGTTATCTGGGTTGGCACTACACCCGACCAACCTCACCAATGATGCCCATGAATACCAAAATGAGAAGCAGCTCCATCTTGCAGACTGTCCGCATTCAGTACAATTGGAAAAATCTGTTCTTGCAATATGTTAAAAAAAAAGGCTCATAATTCTTTCCTCTCCATCCCAGCCCATTCCCTCAATTTCCCGGCACCTTGCATCTTCGTCTGACTCATCTCCCGAGGATTAACATTATTCCATTAATGTAGATTTTCTTGATTAATATCTCCATTAGTGGAGGCAGAAAACATGGAAGCCACACAGGACATATTTAGTAGTTTAAAAAAAAAGCACTGGCAGCATGGTGGATCAGCTGGAAAGCGTTGGCCTCAGAGTTCTGAGATCCCCGCTTCAATCCTGGACCCGCCAGTGTGGAGGTTGCAAGTTCTCCCCGTCCCTGCGTGGGTTTTCTCCGGGCACTCTGGTTTCCTCCCAAATTCCAAAAGCACGCAACATGAGTTGGACACTCTAAATTGACACTAGGTGTGATTGTGAATTTGATTGTTTGTCTTGATGTGCCCTCCGATTGGCTGGCAACCAGTTCAGGGTGTACCCCGCCTCCTCCCCGTTGACAGCTGGGATAGGCTCCAGCACTCCCTGCGACCCTTGTGAGGATAAGTGCCTAAGAAAATGGATGGATGTTTTTTCACTTTTAACCCCCACCCCCACCCCCATGTAGCAACGTTAGTTGCCACTCTTCACTTTTTTAAATTCCATGTTCATTCCCACACATTTTTGTTAATTCCCAGGATTTGTTATGGTAAGTTTCTCCTTTTGAAAACTCCTAGAACTTTGCAACCCTTGTTAGACTACAACAATGCAACGTTGGGAGATTTTGGTTGAAGCTAATGCGGACAGGGCACGTTTGAGTGCACCAGCTCTCTCGCTACCTCCTGCTTGTAGGTGTAATCCGTCGCTTAGGCTCATATGTATATGGCTAAGAACCGTCCCTTTCTGACCAGTGAAGCTATTTCACATTATCACCGAGGGGCTTTTAAAAGTTTTGCAGCCTGCGTGGGTATTAGTCATGGCTCGCAGTTCCATTACAAGTCGTCTTGTACTTAAACTGCCTCTTCTCCCAGACCTTGTCTGCTCTCTGAACTGAGAACATAAAAAATAACAGTCTTGCAAGCCAGGATCTAAGAAAAAGACAGCACACCTCTGACAGGAGCTGGAAAGAACACGGTGTGTAACTTCCACTGAGAAAACAGTGAATTGCTGCATGGGGGAGTTTTGTAGGCTGAGCGATCCTGGAGACACCAAGGATGTTTCAATCGACCGGCTTCATTCTTCTTTTGGTACTAGAAATAGAAGATTATTTAATTAACTCACAGACAGGAGTCTTTTTATTCTCTTAACGTCAGCCCTTCAGTCCTGCAACAATTCAAATGTTCACCCTTCTTTACGTTTCAAAATCATTAGCTGCTACTGATCGGAAAATTAATGATTAATGATTACTTTTAAACGAATGAGGTTAGCGTGTGGGGTGTAAAAGGTGATCGCAAGCCGAGATTTGATCATCTACTCAGAAGTTGTGCTGATCTCAAATCTAAAGTGTAATGCTGCCATCTGAAATGCAACTCCACCATCTACAGGGATCGGTTAATCTGTAGAGTGGTTTACAAAAACTGAATTTCAAAAATAAGCTGGGCGAGACCCTCTTTCATGCCTGTCCATTGAAACATGTGCTTGACAAATATGTGTTTTGCAGTAAATGGTTGGATTCCAGCTAATGAATATAAACATACAGTACACAGTAATGGAGTTAATATTTTGTATAAAACTGTTCTATATTGAGACGGGGTTTACTGGGGAAATGCCTGTAATATTTGTAACAAGTGGAGGAAAATTGCAATTACAGTACACAATTTGTACCCAAATTTAAAAGCACAACCCCATTTAGCTCAAGATGTGAAGTAGACACTTTATTTGCTTTTGGGTCTGACACCAGATTCTCCCTTATGTGTGTGAAATGTAAGACCTTTGGAGATTTGATTATTACACGCATTGTGAGCGACTACTATTCAACTGCTTTTTAATCGAATTGCTTCTTCGTTTGTGATCCGACACGTGTATGCAAATGATGTGTGATACTCAATGACGAGCTCCGCACAACAGAATAGGACGTGTGCATCTTGTCCGCCGTGATTAAAGCAGCGACAGATACTTTAAGATGTTGGCACGGCAATAAAGCACTATGCCGACAGCTCATGATCGCCGCAATTGAACGATAATGTTGCCGTGTAAAAGTACTTTGGTTACATCTGCTCTCAGTCCTTCCCCTATGTACGCCGCACCTTTCTATTTGGAGCATTTTCACGGAGGGCGCCTTCATTAAACTCTGCAGATGCGCCCATTGTGTGCGTCCGCAGAAAGAAGCGAATTAGATCAGTCAAGAGGAGGCCACAGAACGTCGGCGGGTTTGCAGGAAGTGTCGTGTGCATCGAGGTCTAAATCTGTCACTGCCAGACTCTCTAATTCCCCAAACTAAACGAGCTTCCTGACTTTTGCATTTAAAAAAAAAGGCCTTCGCACTCCAAACAGACAATAAAACATAGCGATGTTCTTTACACTTGGCTTCACTTAAATTATTTCTTTAACCTCGCATGTATTCGGCGCACTGATTTAATCACAGCCGTTTTCCAGCTGGAATTCATGTAATTATTCTGGTCACTCATGGGTGCTCTATAGCTGTCTTCACAAGCTCTAACCTTGGGAGGCATATAATGCGAGCAATCAGCTTTTATGAAGTGGGAATAAAAGGGGAAAACAGTTAGGTGTAGATGAGAGAGACATGAAAAATATACCTGGTCAGCATTTACGGTCTTTCTGGGCCACTTATGTGTGGATGAGAAAATTCCGTATTAAACTTAAAATGACATCTAGTCATGACGCAAGGCAGGGGAGCAACAAGTCACAAATGTGAATTATGTCTAACGGCAGCCGAGGCGCAATGTTGCCATGAAAACATTGATCAGGTTGATTGTCACAACCGTCACGTTCGGGCTTTGCGAGATCGCCGCCTCGAATGAACGTGAAATATCATCATTACATTCGCCGAGCGAGAACATCAAATCAATTCCAAAAGAAAATAGTCCCTCATTTGTGAAAATTTTAAATGCTAAGTGCGACTGAAGCTGATTCCCAGAAACACGGAATCCATATTTAAGATTTAAACTCCTTTTCAGTAGTCAGTTGTGCGTCTACATGCACTCTTTTTTCATTAGTTTTCCACCTAGCACACATATGGTGTATATAATCCTTCACATGCACAGCATCATGTATACTGTACGTGTACAGTTAAAACACATAGTTTGCATAGATTATATAAAAAGACACTTTTTTTTACCCTCACTGTCTGGCATGAAATCAGACTAAACTTTTCTGTTTTGGGTCAATTAGGAAAACAGCTAAATGCCAAAATAATTAGAGAAGGATGTTTTTTAGATAATTTGTCATTACTTAATTCAAAATCAGAAGCTTACAAAAAACATCTAAATAGTGTTTAGTGTATCCCACAGACACACAGACCAGCATATTCCTCTTTCCCTTCTTTCAGTCAACCCCCCGCACACACACACATTTGCGGGTCGGCATTCGCGAAGTTGCCTGTTCTTTTTTCCCCACCTGACCTTCTGCTTATTTGTGTTTTTTCCCCCAGAACATTTTTTCAATGGAAATTATTAAAATGTATCAATTATTTGCAGATTTTCTGTTTTCTATTCTTGGTCCGCTTTGGTCCCTGTCCCCCACGAATCCATGGGTGTCCGCAGAAGTACTGTAGCAAGTCGTGAGACAGCAGTTGTATGACAGGAATTTGAGTTCAAAAGTAAAACATATTTGGACTGTCTGCGAGGCAGTGACGGTGTTTGAATGTGTTTGGATGATCAAGTGTCTGAATGTGATTGGATGAGCAAGTGCCTGAATGTGATTGGATTAGTGAGTCTGGTGACTCCACCCAGACATGGCAAGGAGCATACAGTATATCTAAGATGAAGAGCAAGAGCTTGTATTTGTAGGCTGAAGGCAAACAGTCACACGGGTGGTGAGTAAACACCTGAAAAGATATAAATGATGATCACTGATTAGTCACCGTCAATTCGACTGTTTTCACGGTCTCGCCACAGAACTGAAAAAACGCATTGTACAAGGTAAGGCCTCCCTTTGAGCATTTTACATTCAGTATATATTTTTTTCTGGGCCCATCAGACGGTGCGCACCATCCGCCGCCGGCGATGTTACCCGCCCACCTGGAAGCGCTGGGTGTTCTTCCTCTTCCCGGGCACGGCCATTGCCACATCCGCCGTGGCCCTTTACGCCTTCGTTGAGACGGAGGAGAATTATTTCTACATCCACAGCATCTGGCACATGCTGATCGCCGGCAGCGTTGGCTTCCTCCTGCCGCCCCGCGCCAAACCCGACGCCAAGGTGACGCCGCTGAAACGTAGCCGAGGCTGCGGGTATCAGCTGTGCGTCAACGAGCACGAGGAACTGGGCCTGGTCGACCCGGCCATCATCTCCATAAACAGCATCTGCACCAGCTGATAAACTCACTTTCATCCTCCTCCTATTCTACCTTAGTGACACTCCATTGCCTTCTTTGACTTGGGACGTTGACACGGGAAATAAGCCACAGAACTTGAAGAACAGCTGTAAATACTTTTATGACCCGTTGTTTGATTTTGATCAACTTGTCACGGTTACAATTGCTGCCCCCCGTGAAGCGACGCAACGCCTCACGATTTGGACTCTTTCACCGTAACGCTTCATTCCCAATCAGTCTTTTGAAACTCTTCAGGATAATTGGATGCATGCCTAATCCAGCCAACCAACAAAGTCAAGTTAAATCAGTTTGATTTATATTGCGCAAATTCACATCAAAGGTTATCTCAAGGCCAGATCATGAACCACGCACCTCATACATGATATATCTATTTATATTACCACCAACAGAACGTTACATTCCCAAGCACTTGGTGACAACAGCGATGAAAATTGCCCTCTAAACAGAAGTCAGGCTTTGTGAGGCGACCGTCTCCCTCAGCCGGATGGGGTGAGATGGAGAGACAGTGTAGAGACAGAGGGATAGATTGAAAACTGAATAGAGAGGTTGAGCAACATGGGAGAGATGAGAGAACAATGGGCACACCAACAACAATCCTTTCACAAGAATAATAGTCTAGTGACAGCTGTATTATTTTCCCAGTCAAAGCAAGAACTTCATTGCTTTTAACATCCGTGAAACCATTTTCTCAGTGCTTGTCCTTATTAGGTTCGTGGGTGAACTGGAGCCTATCCCAGAAGTGCGGAACACCCTAGAGTGCTTGCCAGACAATTTCAGCACTTGGAACATAGTTTAACAGGAGTAACGGCGGAAGCCGATGTTCAATGTTGTTTTTCGGCTTTCAACGGGGCTCAGCGAATATTTCAACTTGTAGGTTGATCCTGCCATGTTAATGCCATTGATTTTAATAGAACACATTTGAGGTCAAACATCAAATCACTGCGCCGTTTTTCAGATTGTGACCGGTCACATGTTTGGCCTACCACACGCCGAAGGACATGATTGAACTTGGCCAAGGTGGACCATTGTGAAAAAGAAATTATAGTTGCTGATTTTGCCGTACACAATGTTGCTGAGCACTGCACATCTGCCGGCAGGCTACATTGGAAAAAGTGTGACTTGATAGCGGGTTTTGAGATTCCAAATACAATACACCGTATTGTATGTATTGGCTTTACTGAACCATAAAAAGATAGTGCCATTGTCTTGCAAGAAGCGGTCAGCCAACAACTCATGAAAAGTAGATACTGCGCAACAGTTCAATCACCGTGCCCGCTTCATTCGGTGTGCAGCGGGCCTTCCAATCTCTTCTTCCAACTTGAAGGTTTACCATACAATGCAAGTTTTTAATGGATTTAGGACAACTGGCGACATAGTTGAAGACTCAAGTCAAACCAGTAATCAGTTATTTTTCAGCTCTCTTCAGGGCACATCTACCCTTTGAACTTGAAATCGTATTGTCCTCGATCAAAGCAAGATCCCAAATTGATCATGACTCAAGGAGCTGAGGTCAAAAGGCAAATTCTTGCATGTTAGTTAAACTTTCACAAGCTGTCGTCGAGCTTTTCAGATTGTTCTGTTATCATTTTGATTCTGATTGCCTGTCGACCAGTCCAGGGTGTATCTCACCTCTTGCCCCGAAGCCATTTGGGATAAGCTCCAGCTCGCCCGTGACCCTCGTGAGGACAAGCGCGACAGAAAATGGATGGATGGCTGTGCCGACGCAGAATGACTCCTATGGATTTTGACTCGTATCCAAGATGCTCCGTGCACCGGGGGTGGTTTTCGCTCGCTGCTCTTGAGCGATCGCTTCGCGGGGGCTTCACGCTGTCGTCTTTTGTAAGTTACCATGGAGACAAGTGCAAGTATTACTGCTGTATGTATAGTATAAGTCATTCAAATGAAATATGAGTGTGTGCTGTACTGGTACAAGCGCTTGTTTGTGAATATGCATTCGAAGTCAAGGCTGCTATCTGACAGTGACTGTACAACTGCTTCTGTTGGTTATTTATTGAAACGGGCTGGTTACATTTCACTTGAAGGGTTTTCTAAGTGTGGGCTCCTTACAACCTTGTTTAAACTTCAAAATATCCCCAGAAGGGAGACATTTACATGTAACTTACTGCAAGCCTTTCAGAAATATCGAGGCGAGATATTACACGCCGCGTCTGACAGAATTTATGAATCTATCTATTTAATCCTATTATTTATCCAATTTAAAGAGCTTAAAAAGGTATCGCAAAGAAATTACAGTAATACAGAGAGACAAGAGAGAGAATTTCTTAGCATATCACACGCGGCTTGAACACCAAAGGAATTTATTAACATAATGAGCACATCTTATTTTACCAGCAGTGTAAAAATTGAGATTTCAAGGAAGACTTTTTTTTTTTTCCAGTTTATCACAGCGACACACAAATAATTAATCAATAGATTAAATCTAATTTTGACAGCAGTTTAGAAAAAATTCTGAAATTGGAAAAGAAGCTCTTTTTACAAGAATTTATTAATTTGTTGGATCACATTATAATGACTGCTCAAAATCAAATTTGAGGGAATTTAAGAAATTCCAAGGGAGAATATTTTTCAACGTCACAGTGACATCTAAATATATTTATTAAATTTGATATTAAATGAAAGTTTTAAAAAAACAATTGGAAAGAAATTGAGAAATTTCAAGTCAGAATATTTTTTGACATATTGCAGTAAAACCTGAACATCCTCATCTAGTGAATCTAACAGTAAATGAAAAAAAATAGAATTTTAAAAAATTAATTTTTAGCATACCAGAGAGCTTTGAACACCACAATAATTTTCATTAAGTTTCATTTTAACAATAGTTTTAAAACTTGTCAAAGTCAAAGAATTAAATTAATAGAATTAAAAAAAAAACAGTGGCTCCACACTGTAAATAGTTTTTCTGACATTTTCTATTTTTCCCGCGCTGTCTCCTATCATAACAAGAACAGCAAAATTAAAAAAAAACATTTAGTTATCTTTACACTTGAAAAACAAAATGTTACTTTTCTCCGGCTGCTGCACCTCACACTTTGAAAACCTCTACAATTAAATGACGGGACAATATTATTTCTCAAGGGCACCGTTTTTTGTTTTTTTTTTAATGATTATTCCAGATTATACGGTATCTTTTGCACTGAGACGTGTCATGTACATTTTTATAACCTACAAACGTAAAGAAAAACATAAAACTAGTTGTCATTGTGGAATGTTACACTGTTTTTTGCAACGGCAAATGTACCGCTTTGAAATGAATGTGCCGAGTGTTCTCGAGGGGAACAAATCCAAAGTGCAGCTGCCTGTCGGGAGGAGAGCGAGCGAGAGGTGGATCATTGCAGACCTCAAATCAAGACCGGTCCTCCTTTTCGCTCCCCCGACAGGACGTGTGTGACACCACATTCATAAACAATAAATGTTTTCTTTCTTTGCCTTTCGCTCTCGCCGCTGCTTTGTGAGGCTTTTAAAGGCGGCCGAGCCGTTGAAAACATCGGATTGCAATTCCGGGCCCTTAATGGAAGCTGGAGAGAAGCGAGAAGCGCCGCCGCTGTCAACGGCATTCTTGCAGGAATAAAGCGGGAGATGAATAATTCTCCCGCAGAGCGTCCGTCGCCGCTTTCTGCTAATAGAAGAGAAAGCCGTGCCGCTATTTGCTCCTTGCTTTATTAGAAGTGCAACTTTTTTCGATAGGAAATGACAACAGAGTTACCTTTCAGCAAGTTGGTTTACTCCGGGGAAGGGTGCTAAAAATATTTACGAGGTTTCCCGCTATTTTATTTCTTGCAGTGAATTTATTGTCTTCGGCGTTTAATGAGAGCGAGACGCATCAAAGAACTCTCTTCGCACAAAGGTAACAACGCTCACTTTTGATTGACAATTTGTTATTGCGCTCGCAGTTCTGAATGGACTCCAAATTCAACTTTAAACAACAGAATAAGGCCAGCGAAATATTAGATACAGGGGAACCTCGGTTTTTGCGAATAATCTGTTCCAGAAAAGAGCACAACAGACGACAACAGAAGTGGATGAAATCCACAGCAAGATTTACCAGAGAAAATAATTTAAGCCTATTAAATGCGTTCCAGAAAGCCCCAAATCTCAACAATAAACACACATTTTATAGAAGATTTGCATACAAAAACCGGAATACAGTAAATGGATGACCAATGACGTGAATAAATGAATATTTAACATTTTTACTTTATTGAAGACTTGATGGTGTATAGAGCTGGTGCACGTGACGTCACCATTTTCACTGCGCCATATCGCCAGTCAAAAAGAGCTGCTCGACAGTGTGAGGGACATTGAACCGGAGCAGAATGTTCACAGTGCCCGAGACTTGTTGTGCTGCTGCTTGTAACAACAGATGAGACAGATATTCAAAGAGGTCATTCCATAAAATACCAGCTTAAAAGACCAAAAAATATCAATGGATTTCAGCAATTAAACGTGATGGACGGTGGCCAACCAAAATACACACGTGCGTGTGTAGTGATCACTTCATTTCAGGTAGGAATTATTCCTCTCAATCTCATATTCCTGAGAGGTATTTACAATGCCAAGTTGAAACATTTGAGAACAATGCGTTTAAAAAAAAAAAAAAAAACGACAGGGAGTCATCTCCAAAGTACACAGAAACGTGTTGCAGCCACACGTTAGACTTCGGTAAACCTCTCCCCGACAGTTTTTTTTTTTTTTCTGTTTAAATCTCGACGACTTACTCACCAGATCCATGTGTAGGTCCAGTTGTCCAAAACAAGCGGAAGCAGGTTAACAGTCCAATTTCTTATCAGCGAAAACATTGACTTCGGCATTAAATATAGGTCCTTTATGCCAAGTTTCTCTCATTTTTCCATGTACCTTCGTTTATTATCACCTTCTAAATGTTTAACGGTATCGGATAAAACTGGGCGCCGTGCTACAAGACATATTTTCGTGACATCTCCAAATGACTTAGCATTGAACAATGCTTTGCTTGACCAGCCGAATTGCAGTTCACTTGATGGTGACGTAGGTGCACGAGTGCTATACAGTTATAGCAGGAGAGAGGCGAGCAATTTCCTCGTTCTGCCTTGATTTCAGTTGTGATGCTCACCTTCTGTATGAAATGGCCGGTACTCAAAACATTCTGTCATACTGTCTGTCAAATGTACTCCACAAGTCAAGCTTTTACTCACAACTCAAAGGAATAACAACCCTCCCGGTCTGCACGGAAACAACAGTCCAGCAAGTTGGAACAAAACAATCCTGTCAATGGTCATGCCTACACTTTAACCACACTTTATTTGTAGGAGTAACGTGGGTTCCATTCCCCCTCACGACTATAATGCGAGTGCGAATAGCTGACCCAATGGTTGATTAGCCATCATTCCGGAGTGTCGCTCAAAGACAGCGATCGGCTTCAGCTCACCCGAGACCTTAATGAGTTCTAGCGATACAGAAAATGAATAGGATGAATTGCTTTGGGTGTCATTACAGTAAATCCTTATGAAGTGGGCCAGGAGTTAAAATTCTCCATGCAGTGGTACAATTAAGCACCACAAGATAATCACACAGGCACCCAATCAAGTGCACTATTGCAATAAGCTGTTTGCTATTCAAGGTTTGCATGAAAGGACAAGATAGAAGCTACTGTAGTTCCTTAACTTTCTTTCTTTTTTTTTCCACAAAAACGGACGCAGTTGTGTGCATTAATCACACAAAAATATTGAAATGTATTTTAATGAGGTCTCCAAAAGCTATTTAACATCCTTAGGTTGCACTCTACGAAATGAAAATTTGTATGCAGGAATCCGCAGTTATAAATAAGTGAAGTACTGCGACAACCTTTTCTTCCGATTTAAATTCTGCCTCGTGTATATTTATGTCTTTATTATATTAAGAACTGCAACAAGGTACAAGAGAACATCCCGTACATCCAAAGAGTTGTGTTTCTCCCTTCAGCTCATCGGACATAAAACACAACTTGGCACAGATGCCGATTATCTGTCCAAAGTATAAGAATCAAACAAAGACCTTCATCAGGACGGCGCATCAAGTGTAAAAGCAAAACGACACGCTGCTTATATGAAAATATTGTAGTCTTGTCGTGTTGAGATAGTGTTCAGACCCTTCAATGAAAACCCCAGCATGCAAATTCTGAGAAGGTCCAAGTGTCAGAGCGACGTCCTTGGCGGGATTAAAAGGCCCGCGACTGTGCGCGATGCCACCAATCAGAGCACGGCCACAAGGTCTTTTCTGTCCACGGACATTTTAAAGCGCCTTTGTAAACGTCCTTCTTTGGGAGGATCTTCTTTGTATTCAGGGCATCTTGAGGGACATAATCTGATTTTACAGGATTATTGTTTCCTTTGATAACCTTCGACATCAGAACCACATCAGCCTGAAACATTTGCAGGTTTCTTCATTTTTCACCTCTCACCAATCCCCTACCGGTCATTTATTTATTTTTTTTTAAAGCTACGATATTTCATTTTCTATTAAACCTTATGAAGCGCCTATAAATGGATGGCCTCGCATTTTCGAAAGCAGTGGAATTTCAACCCCCCACAGGCAAGGGGAGATCATGCAAACTCCATACAGGCAAATCCAGATTTGAACACAGTTCCTCGGAGCTGTGAGGCAGATGTGCTAACCGGTCCTCCACTGTGGCGGCAAGAACCAAATTAAGTAAAGACAAACCATCGACTGACTAAAACTATCCTTAAATGCAAATGTATTGAACTGAGAGTGGCACATTTTAAAATAGATATTCTTATGAAAACGACATATAATATTATTCACTTCAATGTCTATACGAAAAAAAAAAATGGGCGGAGAGTTTTCATTGATGCAGAAAGTTGCAGAAGTCTCACTCGACATGCCAGTGGCCGCCACTTTGCCTGTAACGTCATTTGCAGATGTCACACTGGGACAGTTGCCATTGAGAAGACGCTGTGCACCTGCTATGGGAGATGAACAAGAGAGATTTTCAGACTTTTCTGATGTCCCTTCAGAGACTGAAGCTCTTTTTTGAAGAAGGGAACATCTCATAATTGAATGAAGTGACCCTATCGTTTCGAGCCATATTTGGATGATATGCGGCTTACTTCTAACTTACAACAAACTCCCAGACAGACAGACGAGGAACCCGATGAAATCATCAAAATGACAGTCCTATAATTGTTCAAATTCTTTTAAAAGTCTTGTGTATGTAGTGTACAAAGAAGGACTCATGCCGGGCAAAGTAACTACTTCCGGGGAGCCCAGAAACCGGTGGCCGGTGGTGGGGGGAGCTCCTTTCTCCTCCCCGATAGCGGTGCGACAGCACGGGACAGCAAGCGTCCCGGCTTGAGCCACCTCTGGGTCAGGTCTAACGGTGGCTAACGACGATATTACGCGGATCTTTTGTTACGTTCTGAGAGAAGGATTACGTCGTCGGACGCGGACGGAGCTTTTTATTATTGCTGCTTTCGGACAAGTTGTTCGAGTTTGAGTGGTAACGATATGTCGTTTGGCTAGTTAGCTCGTGTTACACGCTACTAAACTGTCTTTGTACTTCTACTTTATTATTGTTTTGTGTCGTATTGTATTGTGTGTGGTCAAATTGTTAAATCGCAATACAAGTACTTTATTGTATTTTGCTGGTCTGACCAAGGGTATTTATTCAAAATTATCATGCATCATATGCTATTAAGTGTGAGACAAATTATTCCCCCCTCACTAATATTTTTTAATAGCTCTATACAGACCTACCTGTCATTTAGAACCCACAAACCTCATGTCCTTTGCACCTGGGCAATCCATTTTTCACGACAAACAAGGGCTTTTGGAAAAGGGTGAAGAGTGAATCCATCCTCCTGAGTGTTTGAGCAAAATCCAGCAATGCAACAAGCTGACATTTTGGCCAGCACGATGAAAAAAACAGGTAATTTTTCGCCGGTACAGTAGGTATAAAACAATATAAACGCTCAACCACCCGACTGCAAAAGACGTCACTTCTTGGTTCTTCCTCAACACAAAATCCCAGAGAGACTTTCCCTGGCAAAAGATGAAAAAAATGTGACTTGCTGTGACAAAACGGATGGGTCCATTCCAGATGATCATTTTTGGTTAAGAACATACAAAATTTTATGTTTTAGGTGTCAGTGGCACTTTAAAGGTGCTGTTATAAATTGGAAATCAGAGGAAAGTGAATCAAAGATTCTGCTTAAAAAAAAAATAATAATAAATGAAGCCGCACAGATAAAAACTTGAATTCTTCTTAATAAGTCTTGCATAAATATGTGAAATTAGGATGCGTGTCCAGAGGCAGAGGATTTGAATCTCAGTTTCCTGTTTGGAGTTTTCACGTTCTTGCCGGCATGGCAGCATTATTTATTTATTTATTTTTTTTTAGATACTTATAGGGAAACATCCTCAGTTATTCATGCAAACCCCTGCTTATTTCTTTCCTGACGCCTTTCTCACTCACAACTGCGCCCCGGCGATTTTTGAAGCTTTTCGTTTTTTTTTTCCAAACGTATCCCCCCCAACATGTAATTGTAATGATTATTTGTACTTTTTCGCTATTTGTGGTTGGGCTTTTATTCACAAGCCTATGACTCCCGCTAACTGTCATCAAATAATTAGACAAAATGAGCCAAAGCAGTCTTAAAACCAAAAGTCATGAAGAAATGAATCCAACGGTTGTTTGAATTTTATTTTAAAAAGTGTAACAAAAGACTATGCTTCCAGTATCTCGACATTATTAAAAGTGAAGTCAGTTTGGGTCCAGCTTTTAAAAAGTAACAGGAAGCAGACGCAAATGATTTGCTTTACAGGGCCACATAAACGAACGTCAGGGGCAGGATCTGGCCCCTGGGCCTTCATTTTGACACCTGTCATCAAACTGGGCCGCAATCACTGCTTCACTTTCACGCAATAGAAAATGGATGGATGGCTGCTTCAAAGTCCCATTGAGGCTTCCTTCTCTCACCAGATTTTAAGCAGTACCTCGAGCATGTGGCGATCGTCATCGTGTCTGATCATCGCTTAGCAACGAGTCAATTGCAGTAAAGCAGATGTTCGCCGGGGTGCAAACACGATGCCGATGTCTGGATTGGTTCCACGTGAGCGGATAATCATAAACTCAATTTGTGAAGGGGGTAGGTAATAAACAAGAAAAGCAGACTCTCATCATCGCTCCGTTTAATCCAACAGCAAGTTCTACGGCTCTGCCCGCGCAAAGTGGTGCCTTCTAAATGTAAATGAGAGATTAGAAGTTAGAAAAGAGCGAGAGGGAGGTGACGTCGGGGTTGCTCGTCGCTTTATCGTTGGCGGCAAATCCGGCAACCAAAAAAAAAAAAAGAAGTCACCAAGGCCTCTTGACATTTAGCTCTGTCAGCCATTCAGGGCCACGCGGTAAAGCGTCGATGAACGAGCCCGGCAGCCCAGATCGCAATTAAGACGAGATGAAGAAAGTGTGCGCAGATTACAGAACTTGAAAAGAAGATTCTGATAAAGAGGGCAGATGAGGATGAACTGAGATTATTCTGTCATGGAAGACAGCGGCATCGATAATAGCATCTTTTTATTCTGAGAGGCAGAATCCGATGGATCTTGTGTCTTGCTGAATGCGAGACCTCAAAACGCGACATCGTCAGGTGCGGCGCAGGAAATTATCCAGTTTCATTGAATTGGGCCCAAAACTTGACTGCAATGTATTTTTGTACATTTATCCATACCAGTGATGTACAGTGACACCCTGGTAGAACAATTGTCTTCCACAAAATGTACAGTAAAGTCTCGGTTTTCGAACAAATCGGTATTCTAACAAAAATTTTGAGATTTTTTTTTGCTTCTGTTTTCAAACGAAAATCAGTACTTGAACGGCCCCGACAAAACCTGGAACTAACATATTGCGCGCGGCCAGACCAACTGACCCACGACATGCGATTGTTGTGAATTCCCACGCCGCCAAAAAAACACGAAAATAACAACACGCGTGGCGCAAGCAGTTGACCCACCCACGACGCGTTTTGTTATTGTATATTCAAACCCCCCCCCGAAAAAAAAAAAAAGAAATGACACAACGCACGCGGCGCAACCAGTGCACTTTTGTTATTCTGTATAACGGAGCCTTTGTACACAGACGTGTCTTGGTCGTGACTGTTGTTTTTTTTCTTATGGAGGACTACTGTATTAACCCTCAATCATGGCTCCAAAGAAGAAGAAGTTACTTGTTTGAAGTTATTCTGCACTTTTGTTAATAAAAAAAGTTTATAAGGCTGGGGGGGGGGGTGAGTCGCTATAGATACGGCAATGCACTCCCAACCTAGCGTACTCTACTACTAAAGCATACATTTTAAGCAAAAAATAAATATATTTCCCAAATTATTTTATAATATAAAGTATTTAAACTATACATGTATTTCTACTATGCAGATTATTATCATGAAAAGCTAAAAAAAATTAACTAAATTTTTAGGCTAGGAACGCATTAGTTCTTTTTCCATTCATTGTAATGGGAAACATCAATTCGGTTTCAGAACAAATCACTTCTCGAACGTTTTTTGGTACGGATTGTGGTCGAGAACTGAGGCATCACTGTACAAGGATTTTCCATATTGTAAGTATTGAACAGGTTTAATACTTTACATTTGTCAGGCCTGACCGTTTTCAGAACAGATAAGCGAAGAAAAATTACTCCGCCCTCAACACACCGCACACCACAGGAAAATTGCTCATGATAATCTTTCAGACATCTGAGAATTGGGCCTTTCCTTACTTTGATAGGAAGCGGCCACTTTTTTACTTCCAAAAATGTCTTTCTAGTCTGGAGCGTTGACGCAATGACGTCAAAAAGCTCCTCCAGTGAGAGGAGGAGCGCCGAGTGATTTCTGAGTGCTATTTTGACAGACTTGTACTGTAAACAACAGCAATAGGAAATGGAGGATGCTTTGAGAGATGCAAGTTTGCTTTGTCTATAAATCTCTCCTTAGCCTGAATTCTAACTCAAAGCGGTCTTTGTAAAATTGTAGCTCACAAGCATACCAAAACTCTAGATGGATGAGTGAACGATGGATGGAACAAACCCATATTCTTTTTGTTTCTCCTCCCCTTAAAGTGACCAATGGCAAGGCTTTCTTTGGTGACAAATACGGCAGAATCTTGCCTAAGTGCAGCCTTCTTCGGCATCTGTTTAATTCCTGGTTGCCTTCTATATCAACCCTTCCAAATACGGGATGCTGCGCGACTAAATCAAACCACTTCACTCATTGATGGCCCGACATGTTTTGGACACATTTATCAGTGAACCTGGAACTGTTTGCCTGAGATAAAAACATCAACAACATCTCCAAAAACAAAAGTGTTGTTACAGAAATGATTGCCTACGCGTAGCACGAAGAGCCCTCTGGAGGTCTCCGCGCGTGTTTGTTTTCCAGTCGGTACATGCTAAACATTCTTAAGCCCCTGAAATCAAGGCAATGGGGTTTTACAGCGAGTCATGAAGCGGCGCATTTTGAGTAGTTTCTGGATCCGCGTGTGCGTGTGTAGAAACGTGTCAAAACGTAGCTAATGTAAATACGAAGCTTCACATGTCGGCATTGCTGTCAGCGCAAGAGGACTCAAACGCGTCGAGGCGACAGGCAGGCATGCAGGCAGCAGGATGACACCAAATAGGTCACGCCGCATTTCAGACGACGCGTGTACACGTGCGCGCGGGGGCACGCGTCTGAAAACCGGCTGTCACGGCACCCGCCGACAACTTGTCTTTCACGCGGTATGCTAACGATGCTAAACCGTACGTCATCCTTGCGGCTGACTTGACGGTGCACCGTGCAGGCGGCGCGCTGCCCACCAGCCTTTAATTATTGCCCCTCACTGTCAACGCTTCTGTGTTTCAATTCAAATTTCCAAAGTACTTAGTGGCGGTCCTTCCAGAGTATCTGAGATCATTCTGTGACTGCAATTAGCCAAAGTGGGGGCGGCATCTACTTTAAAAAAAAAAAAAACTTTGCTGACATTGTAGCATTCATTATTCAGAGCAATAACCCTGACAGACAATGGGTCCCAAAATCTTCATATTTAATGTCACCATGCCACATGCAGTTGTTCCCCTCTATTGCTTTCTTTGCCTTGACCTCATTAATAGTTACAGAAAGAAAAAAAAAACTCCTTTCTTTTTATGGTTAGCACATCTGCCTGACTGTTGTGAGGTTTGGGGTTCGAAATTGGAGTTTGGATGTTTCCACCGCGCTTGCCATTTTCTCAAAAAACAAGCATGTTACGGTCATTAAAGACTGTAAACTGTCCATAGCAGGGCTCCAAATCCATACTCTGTAAATTTGGACTCAACAACGTAATGAGCAAGTTATACACCTTAAATGCTAATAATTTAAACGTTTAGGACGGCAATGCCTCTATCATTAACAGATATGATGTTAAAAGCAAAATTAGCACTTAATTGAAGACCCGCCTCTTTTCACACATTAGCCAATCACAGTGGTTATTCAATCCCAAATGATTGGGCTGAAAGGTGAAGAAGACATTTATTGGCACAAAAAAAAAAAAAAAAAACATGGAAACAAACTTACAGGTCGCAGGTGTTAAAACTGATGCAAGGTTTCAAATTTTAGGAGCAAAATAGGTGTGGTTGCTTAGCCTTAAACCGAATTTGAATACAAGTTTAACAACTTGCTCACCAGTTCTCAGGTTGTCACTTGACCACATTGCTGGCATGGAAAACTTGAAATCATTCATCCATCCATCCATTTTCTTTGCCGCTAATCATCACAAGGGTCGCGGGGAGTGCTAGAGCCTATCACAGCTGTCAACAGGCAAGAGGCGGAGTATACTCTGAACTCGTCGCCAGGTAATCGCAGGGCACATCGAGACACACAGCTGCACTCACAATCACAGTTAGGGGCAATGTAGAGTGTCCAATTAATGTTGCGTGTTTTTGGGATGTGGGGGGAGGAAACCGGAGTGCCCGGAAAAAACCCACGCAGGCATGGGGAGAACACGCAAACTCCACACAGGCGGGGCCGAGATCGAACCCGGGACCTCAGAACTGCGAGGCCAACGCTTTCCATCTGATCTACCATGCCTCCAACCTAAAATCAAGGAAGAAAAAAAAAATGTAAAAGGGAGGCGAAATGCGCAGTATTGCTTGGGTCACCAACATTTTGAACACTGAGAGCTACTTTTTGGGTACTTCTTAATAGCTGCCAATTTGATGCACATTTCTCAAACAAACCTCCAGAAATACTGTGTTTTGCTTTTTCTTACAAAACAGTCTTGCACTACGTCACACCAACGCTTAGTAAAACTCATGGGACCTTAATTAATTTTGTGTATTGGCTTTTCTTTATCTTTTTTTTTTGGGAGACTGACGACAAAAGAAGGACCATCCTCAGTAATAATGGGTCTTTGAAGAAGTAGACATCTGGCTTTTGTGCTGCCTTTAGGGGTGTTGTGATTTATGCAAATGTTTTTTTCCCACACATTGTTTGTCTTGTGGCAATTGCTGACTGCAGCAAAAGCTACTCCAAATCACTTTAGAAGAGACAAACGTTAAAAAAATGTAAATTCATCAACTTTGTTAAGAAATTTGCACCTGCTGAGGTTGTCGTGCATGTGTGACCCAGAAGTTCTTGTCAAAATTATACAACATCCATAAATCATCTGCCACCCAACTTGTTCAAGGTCACGCGTGAGGTGTAGCCTACCTACCCCAAGCTGACTTTGGGGAAGAAGGTAATTGAAGACGACCTAAGATGTGAATACTCGTCAGTCTAAATATGCCCTGTGATTGGCTGGTGACCAGTTTGGGGAGCACTCTGTCTCTTGCCCGAAATCAGCTGGTATTGACTGGTTTCACCAACTTTCAATTAGCCAGAAAATGTCAAAAACTAGCTTTTTGGGAGTGGACATATGACAGTTTGTGCTTATTTGTAACTCGCCAACTTCAACAAGAGATCGAGGAACTACTGACTATTATTTAGTTTCTATTCACTTGTATAACACTTTTTTTTTTTTTTTAATGCTACCGCCAGCGTGGATCCAGCGAGAGTAACAAGGTTTCTATGACACTGGCAGCATGACATCCACGATAGCTGAGATGTGTTCATCCACATCACTAACCTTCAAACTGACACACATACACACATTTTTTTTCATTACTTCTGTTGGCTCTCTGGACCGCATTGCGCTGTTCCTTCACATCAAAAATAACTCAAAGGTGGGATGCATTGACGTGAACTTTGGTCCGATATTCATGAACCCCGCTGACTTTAATCACCCTCATGTAGGAGGCTGACAAGTCATTTGGCAGGGACCTCGTTCCAACCAACCAACTTGGTGTCAAGCAACCACATTCCACATCATTCTGAGCTCTGACAGTCACGCTGACGGGCAAATATTAGCTCGCTAACGTGCTAACTACAGTCTGCCTCAATCATCAAGAAGGACTGTGACATAAAGGAGCACTTTAAGGTTATGTTGAACAGAACAATCACTTCCCAGACGACTTTGGCTGTGTATTGGGTTTCGATTCATTTTGAGTCAGAGTGAGCAAATGAGAACATCCATCCATTTTTCTTTGCCGCTTATCCTCACAAGGGTCACCGGAGTGCAAGGGCCTATCCCAGCTGTCAACGGGCAGGAGGCGGGGGAGTCCCTGAACTGGTTGCCAGCCAATCACAGGGCTCGGGGCAATTTAAAGTGTCCAATTAATGTTGCATGTTTTTGGGATGTGGGCGGAAACCGGCGTGACTGGAGAAAACCCATGCAGACACAGGGAGAACATGCTAACTCCGCAGAGGCGGGACCGGGATTTGAACCCCAGTCGTCAGAACTGTAAGGCCAACGCTCTACAGCTGCGGCACCGTGCAGCCCTGTCCTCTGCCCATCACTGTTGTAGATTACTCATTTGGTCAATGTGGTTAAAATGAGTCAACCGAGGAAGAACTCTAACTTGCAGATGAACCTCAGGTCTCACTTTTTAACACTTAACATTAACACTTCTGTAATATTCGAGTTTTGCAATTAATTGAAATCATCCAGTCAACCTGTGGCTCTCGTTTGGTTTGGCGGAGTTTTGACTTTCGATTTCGAGAAAGGTTGAAGGGGAAAAGTGATTTGAATGAGTATGCATGTGTCGCTCTTTTGATATCTTAACAGGCAGAGCGACCGGAAAGCAAAGCAGGGAGCTCTTCTCCCGTGGGGCAACGTGATCGTTGATTGGCGTCTTCTTACATATGAAGGCTCCAGTCTCTTCAATCAGGAGCTGACAATATTGCTTTGGGAACATGAGGGGCTGACAGCTCAGGAAGTAGGTCACTCACTCACTTGAAGCTCTTTTGTTGCCTTGGTTTCACACATCAATAGAGAAGAATGATCTTTTAAAGAATCGATAGGTGATAATTGCATACCTCTGCTAAAATCTCGTCAGTTTTACACTGGCTTGTAATTAGGGAAAGAGCATCACCTTCTTTGGCATGGCTCACCAGTCTGGATCACTCACAAAAGTGCAGTTTCTCCAGCTTCCTCCCACATTCATTTGGTTCATCGTAAACCGTAACTTTCTGTTCTGAGATGTAACTATGAGTGTGAGTAGCTGTATATGGCCTGTGCTAGTAAAGTAAATTGTGGAGCTGAGTTGCTGTGTTAGTTACGCCTGGATCGCACTAGTAGACCAATTTGGTCTTTTACAAAGGCACTATGTCAGACTACCGCCATTAAAATTTTGACCTCACTCAGAAAATTGGCATCACTACACGACGTGTATGCAACAACCACCGTATGCTGCCTTTTATGATTACTGGCCTTTATCTGGTCAATTCACTCTCGGGGCGGCGTGACCACGAAACGTAACCTTTCACCACAACCGCAAACAAATGTTACGACAACAAGTTGATGCCATACATTGGATCGGGAGTGGGGGGAGTTGTGGGGTGGGGGTGGGGGTGGGGGGATAAAAAAACAAAAAGAAGTCTAAAACGTGCTCTGTAGAGGAAGTTTTAAGTTGTACATTCAAGGATTGCTTGAGGTATGTTCACATACTTTTAATACAATACGGCTCGTAAGCAGGCAATAAAACACAATGTCGCGTAGCAAGATAGCGCTAGCTCTTATGTTTGTACGTAAACATGCGTGCTCTGTCAAATGCTGACAACCGCGACCAAGTATGTTGAAAATGGCAAGGACAGAAGGTAATGGACCATCCGATTGGTCGCCGTCAAGGTGCTCTGTGGGAAAGTTGTTGTTGGTATGTCACACTACACAGAATATATTCTAAAAAATCAAACATGCTAGACTTTTCATTTCGGCATCATTGGGCCACAAGGTTGGTCGTACATTATGTCACACTACAAGACTTTTTGTCATTACTACAAAATACGTCGTGCTCGATTGAGAAATCCCCTAGCATAGCTAATCAGGCCCATACTGTATCAGGGCCATAATCCTGTAGTCTGATCTCGAGATTAGCAATCTACTTGCTGGACTGGGGAGGAAGACGTTTGCTATTTTTGATTTTGGACATTTTATTTGATCTACCGAGTCAGAATCTCACCAAAAATAAATTTAATAAAATATCAAAACAAAAGCCTTTATGCTAGAGTGTTTGGTGGGGATATTAGTTCTTCCTGTTGTTTAAAAAAAAATCTGTCTGTATTCACATTTCACTCATGACTGCATGGCCAAGCCAAGCACGGGACAAAGAAAGACGCTAACATTAAAAGTGTTGTAGAGATAACAAGCTCTGGTAAATGTAACATTCACACTCCAATCTGTGTCAGATATGAAGGCAGCTGTAAGGGATCCTCAAGTGAACATTAGCGTTCTGAGAAATATGGCATGCTTGACTGGGTGCTGCGACACATACAGCTATTGCGCAAATCGCGCAATCACAACCTGTCACGACCTGAAAAAAGCTCATCCGTAAAAGCGTAAATACACCATCTCTACAGGGACGTTCGTGCTACACTATGTGCTCCTTTTGAATTTTTACACGCTTACACTTGACAACAGGCAAGCCTAGTTATATGGCCCCTTTCAAGGGCGAACACATTATTTTATCGATTGAGAAATAATGAAAACAGAAATCAAGTGAAAGCGAGCCAAAAAGACATACTTGATCAGGACAATACAACAGACTGTCATACAACGCTAAAAATTAGGTTAACTGCGCTATTATACAGTGTTCGTCTGCTAATTGACATTTGTTACTCGCAAATTCACCTATTTCCCAATTCTGTCTTTTAAATCTATCATCTGTTATTTGTGGGAAAAAAAAAAAATGGTCTATTTTCTGTTCCCATCTGGTTTTATTCCTTGTATGTGTGAAGCTATTAGTAAATGCGAGAAAAGGACAATACTCGAAAAGGTCCTGTGAGTTGAGGGCAGTAGGATCATAGATGTCAATGTCCAGAATACTGAAATTGTCATCTCGCAATCACAACTTGCCTGACATCACTTTTTCTACACGCTAAATTTGAATGTAAACAAACACCTGCAGTTTTGTAACAGCCTATAGTTCGTCAGTTGATGATTAACGGCCATTCTGTGTTTTACAGTACTAGTTCAACTCTGGCGGCACGGTGACGCAACAGTGATGGGCGGGGTACAGGGTGGGACGGTGACACAACTGTAGAGTGTTAGCCTGACAGTTCTGAGGACCGGTGTTCGAATCCCAGCTCCACCTGTGTGGAGTTAGCATGTTCTCCCCGTGCTTGCGTGGGTTTTCTCCGGGCATTCCGGTTTCCTCCCAGATCCCCAAAACATTCAACATTAATTGGACACTCTAAATTGCCCCGAGGTGTGATTGTGAGTGCGACAGTTGTGTGTCTCCATGTGCCCTGCGATTGGCTAGCAACCAGTTCAGGTTGTGCCCCACCATCCACCCGATGACAGCTGCGATTGGCTTCAGGACTCACATGACCCTCGTGAGGATAAGCGGTTCAGAAAAAGGATGGATGGATGGATGGATGGATGGATGGATGGATGGATGGATGGATGGATGGATGGATGGATGGGGGATTTTATTTAGAGGGGCCTTTCATGTCACGCAAGGCAACCTTACAAAGTACGACAGGCTTAAAATGCAACTCCGTACTGCTAAATATCAATAAGACATCAATAAAACAACAGGAAGAGTAAAAGAGTAAAACAAACAGGTGTAGTGCAAATGTCCCGTTAGAGCGAGAAAGCAAGTTTGACCCGATGAGTTTTAATTTGGGATTTCAATGTTGTGAAGTAAAAGCGGGCTTCCCCCCAAGAATGTTGACAAATGACCAATTGTTCATCCACAACGACATTCACTTTTTCCAGCTTCCGCTGCGCTGCCACAATTTTGCAGCATTAAGCCTTCTTAATGGACATTTTTATCAACTAGTGAGATAATAATAGTGAATTTATAGCTGACTTATTATTGTCGTAATGCTTTAAGCCCCATCTTAAGTCTGAGCAAATTCCTTTAAATCCCAATCAACGAGCGGCTGACATTCCAATGACATCGTGAAGTGAGCGGTCCCCGTTTCCATTCACATAGCTGTAAACATTTTGAACATGTGGGAAAAATGAGGACAAGCTATTTGCGGCCAGCAGAGGACCTGCTTCTTTTGGAGCGTAACGGACTCGTTCAAACATCTTGAGGGGGGAAATAAGAATGCGGATGAGTGGGAGCGTCGGGACTTTCTAGGTCATACAAAGTGAATCCCAGGGAGGCTTTTTTTTTTTTCCCCACTTCGAGCAACACGATTTGCTTATCTGGAGTCGCCAAAGCCATAATCACATTGCCACTTTGCAGAGCTCCCACTATTTATATATTTTTCTATTCTTACAAACAACCAATTACCAAAGAAAGTAATCATCCTCCCCGGTCATGAAGAATGTCATGCTATTAACCTTGTGGCTGTCCTTCTTTTGGGATGCTTACATGTCAAGCCAATTTCTGGGGCACATGGTGGACCGGCGCTTTGCCTCTTTTTTCGTGTGGATTTTCCTTAAAAAAATAAATAAATACAAATTTTACCAAAACAATCAATAATATGGCATGGAAAACCCAATTATGAACCAATAATTATTCTATTACTGATTGTTCTATTAGTATTCATATGGAATGTGTACATAATAATCTAATATTAATAATAATAATCATGTTGGGAAGGACTCTGATCATGTGAATCCAGACATCATTGGGTCTTCATGAGTATATTATGACTTTTTTTGTAGTTCATGGGGGCGAGTGGAAATAAAGATATAATTTACAGCATGGAAGGCAAATTACCATAATATAATTCTTCATTTTCACTGTCGGATTCATTTGTCACAATGCATTGTTCTGGAATGTCTGCAGGATTTTTGCATTTATGTATTCACACCCTCCCGTGGACATAAAATTCGGACGCATCCCAGGGTGCCTCCTACATATTTTCATTAGAGTGAGTGCACATATTCCATTTCAGCGAGGATTTGTTTTGCCAGCAGACAATTTGTGGTCAAGTTGGAGTTGGCAAACAGTCACGACGTCAAATCACATCCAATGTACAGCTTACCTAAGGGTTTAGTCACTGCGGGGAATTAAATAAATGTTTAAAAATGGATTCCATCTAGGAATTTGACCAGAACAATAAAAGTAAATCACAATTGCGGTTGCATGTGCACTCCCGCACCCTTTTGTAGCAGTTAGCAGGAAACACATTTAAATGTTTTGGGTATTTAACAACAAATTGACTCCAAATTCTCGCCCACTTATCCGACATTGATTGTGTCGGGTATTCGCTCGGCCGATTTTGGCAGTAATGGAGGGGATATAAAGAATGAAGGCAGAAGCATGCTCCTAAAAGGTAATGGACCTCACCGCCGAGCTGTGTCGCTGCTCTCCATCTGCGACGAGGTGGGGGGGGGGGGGACATTTTGAGCCCCAAGAGACCTATCTATCAATGACAGGCTGGAAAACTGTATAGTATCAGCATTGCCTTGCTCGGAGTCATTTGAAACTCAAGCTCGAACATATACAATCTGTACGTAAGTACACAAATAATTGCCCATTAATGCCCATCAGGATACTCTGCACCATTACTTTATAATGTAAAATCAATTAAACTGAAATGACGTAATGTGAACGCAGGTTGCATCAATGTTATACTTAATATTAACTCGTAAGTTGGCCACTGTAACATGACAAAGGCATGGTAATGTCATAAATGAGTGCAGGCATGTTTGACGGGTTTTTGGTCATTTCATATAAGAGCGGTCTGGGCCGTTGTCCAGGTTACTGCAGCACATTTCAGTCGCCTCCAATCTGAGCGGCTCTTCTCATTCCCTTTAAATGTGGCACAGTGACCATCTCGCATGAAGAGCGATCCTTGTGTGACTGGAGCACGGGTCACTGCTCTGGACCAATTGGGTAACGGACAATTTGATTAAATGCAGTATAAGATGGTGATAACAGCGGGCAGGGAATCCATCCCACACCCAGTTTTGGATGATTTAAAAAAATATCTAATTTTACTACTAACCTTCTTTTCCTTTCGGCTTGTCCCATTAGGGGTCACCACAGTCATCTCAGATGAACACATAATTTTTTGGCACAGTTTTGCGCTGGATGCCCTTCCTGACGCAACTCCTCTACATTTTTTTTTAGCCACGGAGAGAAATTAACAGCTCCTGATATTCCCAGGTGGTCTCCCATCCAAGTACTAACCAGGGCCAAACCCGCTTAGCTTCCAAGATCTGACGAGATCGGGTGTTCTCAGAGTAGCATGGGTGTAAGCCCAATAAAACTGCTAATAATATGTTCAATTAATTTATACTAATTCAGAGGGTTCAATGCCAGCTGTTCACATATTTAGAGATTAAATAAAGATGGCATGGGCGGCACGGTGGCATAGCTGAAAAGCGTTGGCCTCACAGTTCTGAGGTCCGGGCTTCGATCCCAGCCCCCTCTGTGTGGAGTTTGCATGTTCTCCCCGTGCCTGTGTGGGTTTTCTCCAGTCACTCCGGTTTCCTCCCACATCCCAAAAACATGGAACACTAATTGGATACTCTAAATTGCCCCAAGGTGTGATTGTGAGTCCAGCTGTTTGTCTCAATGTGCCCTGCGATTGGCCGGCAACCAGTTCAGGGTGTACCCTGCCTCCTGCCCGTTGACAGCTGGGATTGGCTCTAGCACTCCAGTGACCCTTGTGAGGATAAGTGACTAAGAAAATGGATGGATGGATGATTTGGATATCCACTTACTTCTCCCCTGAACATACATTGTTGAGGTTTGTGTGTGTGTGTGTTGCAAATCATGTTAAGTCAGTCATTTGTTGTTTGCTGAACTGAGGTCTTGTATAGTAGGCCAAGGCGTCATATTGCCACACATTCAAAGTTTTTGCGCTCTTTAGAGATGCGTTTTTCCTTTAAAGCGCACAGCATCAAGTGGGTCGTGCTTCAAGCTTCTTAGAGTCAATGTAGCTTCTGTTATTGACCTGTCCGCTCAGTTTGACTTTTGTGGGGCCCCAACAAGTTATCCGCTTTTAGCCAGGGCCGCTCAATGGCTCGGTGGGAGACTAGAATGGACAGTTTATAACCTCCCGCTTTATTGGATTTGGTGAGTGTCTCAGCAAGGCATTAGCTTAAATGACTTCCATTTCCACAAAAACCCTGAAAAAGCGTTTAAGTGCCTCCTGTCTGCGAAAGGTCAGAGTCTGTCAAAGACACTGGCAGTTGAATTAGAAATATGCTTTTCTGCTTGACTGGTTGTGTTAGCACCGTACTCCCATCAGGAATATTAGACGTATTCTACAGAATCCTCTAAAACCCCTCGTCGAATTTTCTAACAACGTTTCCTCTCTGTAAGTGCCGATTCAACCTACACTCATGGATAAATGCTACGACGCTGAAAACTGTAGAATTGATAGCGCACTTGTTTTAGTATTGTAGGAATGCGCGTTGTCAAGCTTGACAACCTCACAATCGACAGTAGAAATGAGCAGCAAAGCATACAAGACGCTGAACTTGATTTGAACTGCCGAGATTTGCATTGTTCAAGAACACAGGGACTGCAGTTTTATTCCATCTATTTTGGTGCGTTGATCCCCAACCCACGCAGCTGAAATTGCTTCAGTTCAGATCCTCGCTAATTAGAAGAGAATTTTAGTGAAATTCAAGCTTTTGGTTGGAAGATAAAGCCAAGGTGTTCTCAGTGTCGTAAGAAAACATTACGGTCTGTTAAGATCTTGCATGTGAATGACACCATTTTAACCCCGCTGCAGGCATATTGCTGTGTGCCATTTACTTGTCATTCTTTTTAAATTCATCCACTTACTGTCATTGGTCTGAGTACACATTCATCCTTATTCCAACTTCGTCTTCATCCATGCATCGGTCAATCTATCAGTCGGTCAGAAATTAGAAATAAAACTAGAACGTACATCATTGTAGGAAGGTTCATTTATTTCATTAGTGCAAATTCAAAAAGCGACACGTACATTGTAGAGTCCTTCAAAGGGCAAGTCCTACCGAATTTAAAGAATGAGGAGATTTCTGGAAGAAACGCGAGGCAGGAAGGTCAAAGGGGACGGCGGCCGGGTCGAACCACAAAGCCTCAGAAACGGACACGTAGTCATATTGTTCGCCTGCTAATGAGTGAGTGATGTGAGTGATTAGAAGTCTAATTGAGTGAGCAAACTGTGAAAGAATCGATTTAATATGAGTTGCACTAAATTAAGTTCTCCACTGGATCCTTTTTTTTCCCAACCAGTCCTGTTCAACTGTTTCATCATGCAGAATAGTGTATCTGTATGCCCTTTTGCTCTTTATTATTATTATTATTCATTAAGGGGGGTTTAGCTAGTTGAGTTTACTTACAGACAACGGCCAATCATGTGATCAAGTTTTCAAGCAGACATTGTTCAGTTGACATGTAAATATTAAACGCAGCACTCGATAGGTCAAGCTTTGTTCATAAAATGAACGCATACTTTTTTTGTCCAAATGTTGAATACAAAGAAGGGCAGGCTTTTTTTTTTTTTTTTTAGCCAAAAGGCATAAAGTGATGACTTTTTATTCACATTGGAGCCTGAGAAACGTGAAATAAATGAAATAGTAGTGAGTGGTCTTCTGAAAGCCCAATTTCAGTCGTTTTTGAAAACAGAATTAAACGGCAAGGCCGTTTGCAACCAATGCTGGAAATTAAAATTTATTCATTGAAGTTCAATGAACTTTTGCTTCTTTTTTTTTTTTTTTTTTCATAATGAACTGAGAAGACCATCTTTCTCTGACCTTAACCAGTGAGTCTCTAAAGCATGAAAACATTTACTCCAAGCAGCTAATTAAATCTGCTTGGTGCTCACATTCGGTACTCACACTGACACTCGGCAGGTGACTTATTCCGGGAGACAAAATTAGGGGCGCCATTCTTTTCTCGCAGCCAACTTGAAACGTTCCAGTGCATTGTAATAAAGCTGACTTTCAAACAGACTGAATGCTCTTTGATCCGCAGCAGCTGTCTAACTCCTGATAAGACAACGCGGTGACAAGAGCGGAAAAGCTCTGAGGTAAACTTTCTTATTCAGCGGGTGCGAATTCCCAGACTGTTTAATCAGCTGCATTAATCATACATAATTTATTACAATTACAAGGCGTACTACGTGTGCAGCAGTAGCCTCGGCCCTCGAAGGCACCGGCGTGAAAAGGAGTGCGTCAATAGATTCATGTGAGGCTTGGGAACTTCTCGAAGAACAAAACGTATCATGGAGCAGCGAGCAAGAAGACATCTTTCAATCACCCCAACATGATGTTAGTGTTCTTCTTCTTCTTTTCCTTTCAGCTTGTCCCGTTAAGGGGTCGGCACAGCGTGTCATCTTTTTCCATCTGAGCCTGTCTCCTGCATCTTCCTTTCTAACCCCAACTGCCCTCATGTCTTTCCTCACAACATGCATCAATCTTCTCTTTGGTCTTCCTCTCGCTCTTTTGCCGTGCAGCTCCATCCTCAGCACCCTTCTACCAATATAGTCACTCTCTCGCCTCTGAACATGTCCAAACCATCTAAGTCAGCTTTCTCTAACCTTGTCTCCAAAACATCCAGCTTTGGCTGTCCCTCTAATGAGCTAATTTCTAATCCTATCCAAAATGCTCATGCCGAGCGAGAACCTCAACATCTTCATTTCTGCTACCTCAAGTTCTGCTTCCTGTTGTTTCTTCAGTGCCACCGTCTCTAATCCGTACATCATGGCTGGCCTCACCACTGTTTTATAAACTTTGCCCGTCATCCTAGTGGAGACTCTTCTGTCACATAGAACACCAGACACCTTTTGCCAACAGTTCCATCCCGCTTGGACCCGTTTCTTCACTTCCTTACCACACTCACCATTGCTCTGGATTGTTGACCCCAAGTATTTGAAGTCGTCAACCCAAATCCATCCTCAGCACCCCTCTGCCAATATACTCTCTCGCCTCTGGACATGTCCAAACCATCCAAGTCTGCACTCTCTAACCTTGTCTCCAAAACATCCAACTTTGGCTGTCCCTCTAAAGAGCTCATTTCTAATCCTATCCAACCTGCTCACTCCTAGAGAGAACCTCAACATCTTAATTTCTGCTACCTCCAGTTCTGCTTCCTGTTGTCTCTAATCCGAACATCATGGCCGGCCTCACCACTGTTTTATAAACTTTTCCCTTCATACTAGCAGAGACTCTTCTGTCACATAACACACCAGACACCTTGTGCCAGCTGTCTGCTAGCAAAAAGCAATAGCGCACGCATGTTCCCGCTGCGTGCTATATAAAACAAAATGTCAGGAAGTCCCCGGAAGCGTTTTGTGCCCTCGCTTGAAGGTCTCGCGCAGGAGCGTTCTAGTTGATTATCTCCCTGAGACTCAAAGCGGAATCATTAACAAGAGGGAATTGTTGGAAACGGCTTGGCGTGCACGCCTCACCGGTCCTCATGCTTTTGAATTGGCCGGCGCGAAGGCTAGCGGAGACCTTGCCGTTGCATGTAGCGTTCCGGGTCATCCATCATAGTTGCACGGCAGCGCCGAGGTACGCTGAGGTGAGCCTGATTAAAACCAAGGATGCCTGCCGACCTGCTCCGATTAGAGGCGAGGCAGGCAGGAGTGCAGCCGTTGCTCCATCCGTCTCCCTTCTGCTTTATTCATGCGCTATGTGGCTCGATGCTTTTTCTTCAGGTCCCCTCTGCATTATTTCAATTCCCCAGCAGGCGCCGGTGAATTGTGCACATCTCATTGCACGATAGCATCTTCTCCCTGCACTTTTATGTGCGTGTGATTTCCCCTTGGAAGAATATCAGCATCCATCTAATCACAAAATCCAACTTTTGGAATAATCAAGATAAGACTATTCATTGAAGTGTAGCCGAGGGGGGAAAACGATAGGATACTGGGGGTTTTTTTTTGTGTGTAGACGTTCATCTGAAAATATTTTATTTGGTAGTGATTAATTATGAATAAAAACCAGCTTACAAAAGAAGGGCACTCAGGAGAGTGGAGACCTTGGCTTGTTTTTCCTTTTTTCCACTTCATTAATTGTACAGTGGAGCCTCTAAAGTGAAACGCTTTTAAAACCTTGAATTCTAACACAATATAGGGAAGAAAAAAATACCCCCCTAAAGACAGACCAAAACTTCAAACTCCCATCTTGTCTTTGAATTGTAGTTTTTAGTCATTTAATTATTTGCAACACCCATTTCAAGCCAAAAGACCCGACTCAAATAAGATCCTTCACTGCTTTTCACACTTGGGGAGATAGACAGACATTGTGCCTTTGTCATTAAAGTTATGACTGTGGGTTTTGTTTTTCTCATTTTTAATAATAATAATAGTAATAGGCAGCAGCTGTCGTGTGTTGGCATTACAGTTCTAAGGTCCAGGGTTCGATCCCGGCCCCACCAGTGTGGAGTTTACATGTTCTCCCCGTGCCTGTGTGGGTTTTCTCCGGGCACTCCGGTTTCCTCCCACATCCCAAAAACATCCAACATTAATTGGACACTCTAAATTGCCCATAGGTGTGATTGTGAGTGCGGCTGTTTGTCTCGATGTGGCCTGTGATTGGCTGGCAACCAGTTCAGGGTGTACCCTGCCTAATGCCCAATGACAGCTGGGATAGGCTCCAGCACACTCACGACCCTTGTGAGGATAAGCGGCTACAAATTGATGGATAATACCTTGTATTTATATAGTGTCTTTCAAGGGACTCAGGGCTGCTTTTGCAAAGTAGATGGATGTGTTGAGTTGTTGCTGGGGTTTGGTGTGGTTTCAGGACTATAGCAGCTAAATTTTGGATATACTCACAAGGGCATAAATGAGGGTCTCTACAACAGAAACAAGCTGGATTCTATATATTTATGTATTAATATTTTTGAGGGAGGCATGGTGGATTAATTTATAAAGCATTGGCGTCACAGTTCTAAGGACCTGGGTTCAATCCCGGTCCCAGCTGTGTGGCGTTTGGATGTTCTCCCCATGCCTGCGTGGGTTTTCTCCAGGCAATTTGGTTTCCTCCCACACCAAAAAGATGCAACATTAATTGGACACTCTACATTGCCAATAGGTGTGATTGTGAGTACGGCTGTTTGTCTCAATGTGCCCTGCGATATGCTGGCAACCAGTTCAGGGTCTACCCCGCCTTCTGCCTGTTGACAGCTGGGATAGACTCCAGCACTGCCCGCAACCTTCGTGAGGATGAGCGGCGAAGAAAATGGATGGATGGATGGATGGATGGATGGATATTTTTGTGGAGGAAAAAAGCAGATTTGGTGCTGGATTTGATGTGCGAGTGAAAAGAGAGAGTTGAGTCCGTGATGTGTGGCAATGGCTGAAGTACAGTAGTTTTTGCCTTACTGCTAACACGTACTATTGACAACACAGAGTTAAAATTCACAAATTATGGAAGGACTTTTGTGTTTACTTGTCATTGAATAAAACATTATTGTGCCGACTGAATACCTACAAGCATTGCAATTCAATGTGTAACATTTTGAGCAGTTGTGCGATTAATTCATCTTAATATAAGATCAGCTGCACTTCTTTAGGCTGTGCAGATGTGAACTACCACTGGAGGAAAAAGAAGTCATGCTTGGGTCAATTAAGGTTTTTAGTTTTTAATGAGGTGCTTCTTCTCAAGGGTCTTATTCCACTTTGGAAGCTACCAAACCTTGCGTATGTTTGGAATTTAAAAAGCGTTGAACTTGCATGTGCTTGAGTGTAATTAGGTTGCTTTTGTCACAGTTACGGTGGGGATCAGAGGGAGCGGGGGGGGGGGGGGTGTTGTATATTAGACTACACCGGCATGGGGTGACAAATTATTAATTGTGGAAAATGTTACCTGAAACTTCCAAAGTGAATATAACGTGCCGCGCCAGTTATTCAAATAAAGTGTAAATTACAAATGCGCAGTGATGCAACGAGTCCGTAAATGTGGTGGAATTGCAGTTTTCCCAACCCTTTTACATTCCAAACCACACGCACAGCACTATACTAATGAATTACCAAAGTCGGTGCGGAACAGCGTCCTTGCACAATCTATATTCTTGGCTTGCACTTCCAGCAGATGGATTCCCATATTAACAAATGCTCAAAGTGATTTTTGTTTAGGGGACAGCACTTCTTTTGGCAGCATGAAGGGTAATCCTTTAATGGCTGCCATATTACTATGAAGAGGTAGTAGCTATAGCAAGATCCTGTTAGTTTCAATTTTCTTCTCGCTGCTGAGCCAGCACACTGAACTGAATGATAAGGGGCCGCAATGGAGCCTAATCCCTCTACCGTGCCCCTCCCTTCATCTTCCATCACCCCTCGTTCGGGGGGGACTATGCCAATAAAACTTTCTTGTGGGCACCATGTCTTTGACATGGCATTTTCCCACATGGCCGCAGTATCACGTTTAATGCGAGGAAAATAGAAATGCTACGAGGAAAAAGGTTGACCTTTCGCCAGAACTTCCCTCGTCGTATGACATTATAAGCTCAAGAATCTACAGTCACAGCATAATAGAGTCCAATTAGTCACTGGCGTGTCATTCACTTTAAGACCCCGTCAAGTGAATTCAGACACTTGCTTCTAAGTTCATTATATATGTTTACAGCATAATTCCTGAAAACTTGTGCAAACACTGAGTGCTAAGTAGCACTGAATTGTGGCGATACAGAGTTCAACGGTTTTCGACCAATTCAATTTTCCAGATTTTGGGGGGTTGTAGCTAAAATGGAGCCCAACAACACACTTCTTACATAAGAACTCGAGTGTCTTCGTTTTCAGCAGGACGGCGTAATTGTGTGTTACTTTGTTATAATTACCCGACCCGTTTTTACAACTACAGTGTGCCATTAGCGAGCGCCCCCCAAAATCCATCTTCCCTGGATACCACAATTTACAGAACAGCTCATAGTCCTTTATTTTAATTCCCAAGTGTTGCTGTGTATTTTGTGTTATTCCGGCTACTGTATGCTGGAAAGTAAAGCATTGAAGTTATGTATAACATGTGCCACTATATTTAATAAGTGTTTTTCTACTGCTGACCAATCTACCAACAACGGCAAGCAAGAAGGTGACACCACGGACTGCCCCAGCAGCTGTTCGGGCAAAAGGAGACACAGTTAGCTTGCGAGCTAGCTTGTGGCTAGCGCCACTCGTCGTGTCAAGGTGAGCCTCCCAACGACAAAGTGGGGTATGTTCCAGACAGCAGAGCATTTAAGTGGATACATTTTCATTGTGTAGTCTCATTTTTTTATGTATTCAAATTTGACAGGGATGATAACAGTCTAGTGGGATGATGCAGTCTAATTTGCATGGCATATATTTATTTCACTTCAGAGGGACTTCGGTGGTTAGTGCTTTAGAATCGCATGTTAGCTAATTTCTCTGCATTACTTACTAAAAGTATCGTATTTTCTGTCCTATAGGGTGCACCACATTATAAGGCGGATGGAATAGACGCTACAGTAGAGGCTGGGGTTACGTTATGCGTCTATTAGATGGAGCCGCACTAAAGGCTCAAGATTGATCCATATATAAGGTGCACCGGATTATAAGGCGCACCGTCGGCTTTTGAGAAAGGCTTTTAGGTGTGCCTTAGAGTGTCAAAAATACGGTAAGTCTTTTAAAATGTCTTAAACTCCATTTTCATTGTCATATGATATACTGTATCCACAAATAATTGTAATTGTTCCAAAAAAGTTTTCGTACAAAAACCAGCATGGTCTATTCATGGTGAGTGCCTCTGCCTCACAGTTCTGAAGTTCTGGGTTTCAAATCTCCGTTTTGGCTTTCCAGTGAGTCTATCATGATGTGTGGCTTTTCTAGAGGTACTCTGCCTTCCTCCTACATTCCAAAACATATATGTTTTACATGAAACACAGTAAATTGTCTATAGGTGTCCAAATTGATGTAAATGCTTAATGGCAGGCGGCATGGTGGAACGGTGTATCCGGTGGAAATTGTTGACCTCTCAGTTCTGAGGTCCCAGGTTCGATCCCGGCCCCGCCTCAGTGGAGTTTGCATATTCTCCCCATGCCTGCGTGGGTTTTCTCCGGGCACTCCGGTTTCCTCCCATATCCCAAAAACATGCAACATTAATCGCACCCTCTAAATTGCCCCTAGGTGGGATTGTGAGCTGTGCAGCTGTTTGTCTCCATGTGCCCTGCGATTGGCTGGCAACCAGTTCAAGGTGCACCCTGCCTCCTGCCTGATGACAGCTGTGATAAGCTCCAGCACTGCTGCAACCCTCGTGAGGATAAGTGGCTAAGAAAATGGATGAATGGATGGATGTTTAATGGCATCCAGTCTAGTGTGTACCCCTACTCTCTCCCTTAATAGGCTCCATAAAAATGACATTTCATATCTTGAAAAATGATTGCAGCTTGAGCTGTAGCTTTGTAGCTTTATTTGAAGTAAGACTTTTTTTCCCTTTTTCCAAACTATTAATTTTAAAACATCTGTTACATTCGATATTCATATACATTGATTTGCAATGATAGGCAATGATATGCAATGATTTTTGAACAAGTGCTGATGTATTTCATTGGCATTTCAGCTCCGTGACACTATCGCTTAGCACTCACGTGGAATTTCTGAGTGAATTCCTATTCCCACTTCTAAACGTGCTCAGATGTATGCAGAGAAGCTCTAACATTCTGCGCCAGTGTGTCATCATCAACTCTTCGGGTACCCCTGTCACCAAACAAGGCACAAGGCGCTCAGCGCTACAACAGCAGCACTCCTTCTGTTTGTGGCTCTCCTGTGAATATTTTCTACTTTTGTCGGGGCCGCCTTTGACGGCTGTCAGGAGCCGTTTCATGTGCATCAGAACCATCAGCGGCGGCAGCTTTTCTGTGACGGAGCACCTCTGTCTGAACCACAAACTGCAGGGAGCGACCCAGAAAGGGAACGTGTGAGCGCATTATTTTCCCAAGAAAAGAAATATACCCAGTGGCGGGCCTTTCATTTGGTGCTCAGGCCATGAGTGGGGACTTGCTTATCTGACAGTAATTCACTGCTTATTACCGACATTCTTGTTAATTAAAAAAAAAAAAAAAGTCCAACATTATCCTGCATGTACTGGAAACAGTGCAGCCAAGGGAAATGGTATGAATTGAAGACAATAAAGTGGTAATAATGAGGATAAACTGCAAAACAACCAAAACGCCATATAACTATGCATGATTTTTTTTTTAAAGTGAAATTTTATAACATTTTACATGTTAAAGAAAAAATACCATTATCACTAAAGCAGGAAACAATTTATTTTCCAATCCATCACCTCCAAACAATTCGAAACCCATCTATAGGTTATCATGTGGACATTACAATCTAGGAGTTCACAAACAATGTTGATCTATTAACACAACAAAAACATGAAATATATATCGTACTCAATTGAGGTGCAGCAGACTTGTTTTTTTTCCATTCCTCCTACCTGTGGTAGTTGTGTTCACACAAGCGCCTCTGAAAGTGCCCCCCCTCAAAAAAAAAAATATCATTTTCCGAGTTGGAATTACAACACATAATTATACATATTAATGTAGATGAAAGTTAATTAATAATTTCATGAAGTTGTAATTGTGGCCAGTACTTCTGATAGTGTTTCAGCCAACAGGGAAGGCGCTGAAGGCGTTCCTTGCAAACCACTGTTTGCATTTAAATTGAGATGTACGCTGTTGCAACACTGTTGCCACTGAAATAAACACTCCTCTAAATACTTGATCTATTTTTCTGGCTTTCTTTCAGTTGAGTTCAGTTCAGTCCTATTGTTTTTTTGTTCCTAGTCTACAATTTAATTACAAGATACATCATCAATAGTTAAAATGGCAAAGGTTTAAAAGCACATTGTGATATTCTACATGCATTATGCAGCGGCTATTGGCCATTATCCACCGTATGGCAATGATAATCCGTACTCCAGCTGTCACCGTTTGGTGGACGGGGTGTGCAGCATCTCGTGGTGGACTTCTCAGCAGATGCTTGTCTGCATGTTAGTGGTAGCAACCTTGCCCCCCTCCCCCCTCGCTGACCCAGCGTCATCCTTCATCCTCTTCCAGCGTGGAGGGCAGCTGAAGGCCGGTGATTTTTCACGGTGGCGCATGCCCTTGGACTCGCTGGTAAGGAATCCTTTCAGATGTGCTTTATTGAACCCAGGTTGTTTTTGAGCACTTCAAATCCCTTCAGAACACACCCGTGCTGCGCAGTTCACTTTTATCCCCATTATTTTGCCCGCACCCTTGATTTTACCTCTTTATTGCCGCGCGGATCTACTGCTTTCTTTGATTGAGATTTATCTAAATTGTTGAATAAGTTAGGTGAATGCCCTTTGTATAAGAGGATGATTTATGGGAGACAATAAACGTGAGTGCCGGTCTAATAATGTGCACAACTGACACGAATGTAGAGAAAGGAAGGATCAAATATTCATGAAGTGTTTGGAGGGAGCAAATCCCATCATGTATTCATCTGTGCAATTTCCTTGCAGAGAGTGAAAGAAGTGGGCGCTCTGCGTTGTTGACTCCAGAGACGCCTGTAGACAAACACCAAACTTCAGTGATTGATGTGACAAGCAAGTGACGGCTAGTGCAAAGTGCAGGCAGCAAAAAAAAGAGGAATAAAAAAAAAACAGTAAATAAATAAAATAAAACTCTCTACTCTCTACTGACACCTACAGGACCAGTAATCAAATATTTAAAGTCTCGAAATTATTAAAGATCACTTATAGACATGCAAAGGCAGCATCCTCTCAACAGCAGGGCTTACCTAAATAATTCCACTTTCACAGGGTTTCACGCATGTGTTTTTTCAAAAATGTCTTCACCATAAATAATAAGCTTCTTCTTTCTGCTTCAACCCACCGTCGTCAACCTCTCTGTCTGCCTCTCTCCTTCTGTCTCTCTCTGTGTCTCTCTCTCGCACTCTTTCTCTGTTCTTTGTGGAACATCAAAATGTTGGATCTGTGGAACAAATTTTTAGTTTCTCCAGAATATTTTCCCAAAGGACCTGAATGATGCCACTACTACTACTACTGCTACTACTACTACTACTACTACTATTACAGTATTTCTTACAGTAATGTCCATCCATCCATCCATCCATCCATCCATCCATCCATCCATTTCTTAGTCGCTTATCCTCACAAGGGTTGCAGAAGTGCTGGAGCCTATCCCAGCCGTCATCGGGCAGGAGGCAGAGAACACCATGAACTGGTTGCCAGCCAATCGCAGGGCACATCGAGACAAACAGCCGCACTCACGATCACACCTCGGTGCAATTTAGAGTGATTCATTAATGTTGCATGTTTTTGGGGATGTGGGGAAAAAAAACAGAGTGCCCAGAGAAAACCCACGCGGAGACGGGGAGAATATGCGAACGCCACACAGGTGGGGCTGGGATCGAACCCAGGACCTCAGAACTGTGAGGCCAACGCTTTCCTGCTGCAAGTACTACTACTAATAATAATAATAATAAGTATCATGTGGCCATTGGTGCTGCAGTGGTGAACATATTTCATTTTCAAATGGATAATAATGAAACAGGTGTCTTGAGATGCGAGTGACCCAATGGCACTTGCATATTTATTTATTTATTTATTTTTTTTAGATACTGTAGGAGCCATCGTTGGGCTATTTTTTTTATTTATTTTTTTTTTTGCTTAAATATGTGAGAAAAAAAATTGACATCCGAGCAATGCATGGTGGCAGTGAACCATCTCGATCTTGAGGCCTTCGGTGTATGCAATCATCACCATACATATTTGCGGAGAAACCATCGAGATCTCGACTAGGCTCTGAAAAAAAAGTTTAAAGTCTAAAACAGAAGCCAGAATTTGACAGAACATTAACATGGTCCGTGTGTGTGTGTCTGATTTTTCTTTCCCAGCGTTTGAAGGTGAATTATTTCCTTCTCCCCCTCATAACAAATCCCCCCACCCCACCCCACCCCATCCCCCAAAAAAAAACAGCATGGAAGCTCACAGTGTGCTTCATCTTCTCCTCTAATTCCCACAGAGAGTGTCAGGAGTTTATAAAAAAAAACTGCTGTTCAACATTAATTGCAAGGTGCACATCGTCTGGCACCGAGAAGAAAGAAAATGTAGGACAAATATCACCTAAGCTGTTAACGGAGCAACGCGGCGGGATGATTGCAATCATCTGCTCTTATTTCATTTTACTATCGTCGCTCTTTGTGATTGAGCTGCCTGCCACCTCATTGAAATGCACGCCACATACTCGCAATGCTGTATGGAAGTGAAAAATTGGCTTTTGTCATAAAGGGTTAGAATAACTGATTGAAAACAATTAAGGGACTCTTCTGTGGATTGTCTACTTCCTGTGAGGTGCAAGGTCAAAAATGTCTATTAATAGTGGTAAATGACTGCTATTAGTTTCACTTTCCGCTTTGACAAACACACTCAATGAGTCGAAAGGTTGGAAAACGGAATACATAGGATAGTGATTTAAATGCAAACTACTACTCCGGCATTTCAGAGTGTGTGTATATTATCGTTAAAAAGAGAGGAAAGAATCACAATATAAAACGTTTTCCCCAAAACATCAAGACATGTCATGCAAATGAATCAAAGCTCACCCTGCCGCTTCTACTGTGGGGTATGCCGGTACGGCATTGTGTCACCATGACAACCACAGGAGAGTACTGCGCTCAGTCGACTTGTGCACAAACAAGAGAGTCCATATTTTGAAAAAAGGAATGAGCACCCGTGAAGACAGCAAAATCATTCAAATGTAACTATGCTCTGAACAAACTAGGAATCAGATCGTGATCTGTATTTATATTTTCAGAGGATCACTTCTATGACATTCCGAGGACCTCACAATAACTGTGTTGTTAGAACAGGGTAGCTCAGTGTAACCTCACGATTTTTGCAATATGAATATATATTAATTCAAGGACTCTGTGTATGGAGTGCTCGGGCGCATGAGTTGGAACCGATAGAAGTGCTTGTATGAATATTCATCCATCCATCCATTTTCGTAGCCGCTTACCTCACCAGGGTTGCGGGGGTGCTGGAGCCTATCCCAGCTGTCAACGGGCAGAAGGCGGGGTACACCCTGAACTGGTTGCCAGCCAATCGCAGGGCACATTGAGACAAACGGCTGCACTCACAATCACACCTAGGGGGAATTTAGAGTGTCAAATTAATGTTGCATGTTTTTGGGATGTGGGAGAAAACCGGAGTGCCCGGAGAAAACCCACGCAGGCATGGGGAGAATATGCAAACTCCATTAGTATTGTGTAATATTTTGGTTTATAATTATTATTAATATTACTGCGTGGGTTTTCTCTGGGGACTCCGGTTTCCTCCCACATCCCAAAAATATGCAACATTAATTGGACACTAAATTGCCCCTAGGTGTGATTGTGAGTGCAGCTGTTTGTCTCCATTTGCCCTGCAATTGACCCCTCCGTACAGGGCACTTGACCACGCCTCCTGAAGTGACGTCACCCCACATGCGCTAACGTCAGACAAACAATTAGCAAATATGGCGGCACAGCAAGAAAAGAATAGAGCGAAACTGTCCGATTTGCCAGCTGATTTCTCACTCGCATTCTTAGCTAACAGTGAAATATCGTTGAAAAGCAGACGGCAGGGCTTCAGGTATTTCAGTGAGGGGTATTTCACTGGTATTTACATGCATATCGACGGAGAAACCATTGATATTAGCGCGAGATCTTTCCGGAGTCAGAGGAAGACCGAGAAGCCACATAATATAATATATTATAACCCAAAGAAAAATTCGTCATTGACAGTTTCCTATTTTCGCGTTACCTATCACACTTGTGTGCAGAATCTGTACGTGTATCTGTATAGCCGTTTGTCAACCACCGTATGAAGGAAAAGAAGGCGAGGCTTGATTTACGAGTTGTTTCTCTCGTTTTCTTTGTGTAACGTCACGCGCTCCCCTCAATAATTATTCTTGAATTAGTGCCGAACCTACGTAAGTCACAACCGAGTACGACAATCACCACTTTAGTGTCCTCAAACATCCTTCCTTCAGTCTTGGTGTCTCGGTGCACGTTAAAGGCTTTTAGGACTGCTAGTCCGGTTTAGCTTAGCTCACCGCCATCAAAGAGACACGTTTGTGCAGTCAGATCATCGCAAAATATCGCTCAACACAGATCAAGTGTGTCAATCATTCACACGTAGCTATGTTATGCAAGCGAAGAACTGCTAATTCATTTAAATGAGACATGTATTGAAAATCAAATGTAGGGCTTACCTTCGTGCAAACATATCTGTTCCGGTTGATGGATGATGCGGCGGTCTTCCACAAAGTTTGATCCATCGAAGACATTTTTCGTACTGGGTCTTCGGTTTTGGAAAGGGTACGAATTGAACTCCAGCAACTAGCCTTTCAGGATACCTGTCGTCACTATTATAAAGTCCGTGACTACACCTCTTAACCATATCTATTGTTAAAGAACCCAAATACGCGATAAAACGCCATCAGAAGCTATATTGGACCATGCAGCGTTGTCTGAGAAAACTGCGGGTCCAAAAAGGGGCGTGGTTTATGCAGATCTCTGGCCTCTGATTGGTCAGTGACGCAGATTGCGCAATTTCTACAGAGGGGTCAATTGGCATGCAACCAGTTCAGGGTGTACCCCGCCTTCTGGCGTTGACAGCTGGGATAGGCTCCAGCACCCCCGCAACCCTAGTGAGGATAAGCGGCAAAAGAGAATGGTTGGATGGAGTTTATGATGCAAACATATTAAACAGAAACAGAATGATAAATGAAATAAAGTAGAGCTGAAGTAAAAATAATATTTACAAACTTCAATACGTTTTTAATGTTCTTACAAAAATAGATTAAAAATACACATTTTGAAGAAAACGTACTTACTCAAATAAAAATATGTAAAAGTTGATTAACATTGAAGATCAAAATTGCATCATTTCCTAAGCCTACGAATGTTGCATCAGATTTCCGTGTGACGTCATCATCCGTCACCCCCGGTCATCTGACAGTTTGGAGCTCGCTAACCCGTCAACAAGTATCTCGAATTAGGGCGACTTGTCACTTGTTATGGCCGAAGAGACTACCGTGGTGGAGAAAATGAGTGAACTCGACTTAAGCGCAGGTCAAAAGGTAAAGTTTCGCCTGCATTTCTGGCTCCGTGGATTCAATTTAGCCGGTTAGCTTAGCTTAGCCACCGCTGTTCTTTTCCCATTCACGACAACTAATGCGATTCCGTGCTAACATGTCGACTTTGGGGAAGAACGGAGAACCTTACATTTCATCCAATGGAATGGGCTACATTTCATAAATGTACAGGTGTATAGGTGTACATTATGTGAGCTTTTACATTATGTTTTTTTTTTCCGCCGTATTTGATCAACGGGAGATTCAACGAGGCGCCTCATACTACATGTTTAAGTTTCTTTCTTTTTTTTGATACTTTCCACGCTGTTTGATTCTTTCTTTTTTTTGTACTTTCCACGCTTTTATGCACCATTTTTTCAACTTTATTGAACACAAATTTACAAACAACTAGTTAAAGCATATGGTGAACAATTTTAAGTGTGATCTAAAAAATGTAAACAATCACATCGAAAAGGAAGGAGGCTCGAGGTCATTTTCTCGATATGTTTTGGAGTTTTAACAGAATCTGCTGTTCAAAACTGCCACACAGTTCTGAGTTTGTTTAAGATGCGTAACCTGTAATTCTTTTTTTTATGTCGCAGTAAATAGGTAGAAGTGGGCGGTGGTTGTTTTTCTTTCTTTCTGATAGGTCAAAGCAAAAAATTTCCCAAGCAAGGGTTCCTATTTTGAAAAACTCATGAGTCTTGTCATCTGTCAGTCGCAGTGGGCGTAACTGCGTTGCATTACTTAAACATTAATTAAAGGCACTCTGTACAAGCTCAACACAATGTGGGATGTTAACTCACTTATCCATATAGATTTTACATCTTGCATGTCTTATAAAAAATAGTTCCTGTTAACAGAAATGTTCTGTGTTGTCAAGGTTGTACCAGGGCACCACTGACTGCCAGAGAAAAATTCCTTGTGTTTTTACACAGTGGGCCATTAAATCTAATTCTGATTAATATCCCTACTCTGTGATGTGTGGACAGGGAAAAGCAGTGAATGATAAAGACGGCGGAAAGAAGAAGGTGAAAAATAATGCTGGCGATGCTGGAGGCAGAGCTGAGGTGAGCAACAAACATTTTTCATACTTGCATATTTGCATCAGTAGTAGATAGACTAAACAAGGGTTTGTTTGTTTTTTCCCTCCTGCAGCTGTCACCAGCACCGAAATACATCGAGGAGCGCCTGACGTTGTACGCGAAGCTCAAAGCTGAGCACGATGCCCTCATGGCAGAGAGAGCTGCCAAGCAGAGTCGAGCCATTAAGGTCACTTTACCTGACGGCAAAGTAGTAGATGCAGAGTCTTGGAAGACCACGCCATACCAGTTGGCTTGTGGAATCAGGTCAGTTAGCAATATCCATCCATCCATTTTCTTAGCCGCTTATCCTCAGGCCCGTAGCTCAGTGGTTAGAGCACTGGTTTGGGAAACCAGAGGTTGTGGGTTCGTATCCCACTGGGGCCTCCACTCCCTGAGAAGGGTTGCGTCAGGAAGGGCATCCGGCGTAAAAATTGTGCCAAACATATATGTGCGTTCATCTGAGATGACACGCTGTGGTGACCCCGAAAGGGACAAGCCGAAAGTAACCTCCATCCTCACGAGGATCGCGGGAGTGCTGGAGCCTATCCCAGCTGTCAACGGGCAGGAGGCAGGCAGGGTACACCCTGAACCGGTTGCCAGCCAGTTGCAGTGTACATGGAGACAAACAGCCGCATTCACAATCACTCCTAGGGGCAATTTAGAGTGTCCAATTAATGTTGCATGTTTTTGGGATGTGGGAGAAAACCGGAGTGCTCGGAGAAAACCCACGCAGGCATGGGGAGAACATGCAAATTCCACACAGGTGGGGCCAAACCCTAGACCTCAGAACTGTGTGGTCAACGCTTTTCCAGCTGAGTCACCGTCAGTTAGCAACACAAATGGGGAAATGTTCCCTGAACTGCTGGCATCTGCAATGATATACATACTTTATTGTAAAATGAACACATCTCTAAACAGAAACAAATGATCTTTTAATGAATGTGGTTAATATCACTAACGTGGGTAATCTCACACGATCAACACAAGCATCGACAGTTTTGGAATTTTTTTGTGGGTAATTTAACTTTGGAAGTACTGAAATTTATCAGAAAAATTGGTAACAAACAAGGAGTGTACAAAATTGAAGGTAATGGGTATTTTAGCATAAAACAACCAGATTTCATGCAAGTACAGTGGTATCTTGCGTTAAAAGTGTCCCAATTTATGACTTTTTCTAAGTTAATGAGAATTTATCACATTTTCCCCTGAAAGTGTTCTTTTTGGATAGGTACCCATTCTTATTAGTCTTATTAGTCGCATAAAACTTCTTTATTATGCTGTGCTTTGCTGTACTTTCTTTTGCACAATGTCAACTTCATTCATCTCTTTCAAGTGGACTTGTCAGTTGAACTCTGCGTCTATGCATGAATTTGACAAGTCTGTTCCACTCTGGCATCCAGTCAAGGCCTGGCTGACAACACAGTGATTGCCAAGGTGAACAAAGACGTGTGGGATCTGGACCGGCCTTTGGAGGACGACTGCAGCCTCGAGTTACTCAAGTTTGACGATGACGAAGCTCAAGCTGTAAGTTCACAAAAGCAAATCATTTGGTTTCTACTCACAAGACTACTAAAATTCTTAACAACCAGGCTTGGTGTCAATCTTAACTGTTCAATATTTATCATATAAAAGTAAGAGATGAACTTTTTCAAGGTTCCACAGTTCAGATATTCATAGTTTTTTTTCATCATTTTATAATTCACAAGGCCAAATTCAAAGAGAGTTAACACACCAAATATGATACTGTTTTTGTCAAATAATAAAGTGCAAAATTAAATGAGCTCTTCAAACAGATTTTTTTTCTTAAAATTCAATTTCTAATATAGCAAGTGTTTTTGCATCTCAATAAATTGGAATTTGGAAAGAAAATAAATTTCACTTTCAAAAAGTGATACTCAGAGTATTAGTAAAAGCAGGAAAAACTTTACAGAAGGCCTAAATCCTGCCGTATTTCTATATTGAAATCATTTTGACTGTTTCTTTTGTAAGATCTTGAGATGGAGGATTTTGGATTGTCATTCACTGCAATTATCCAAATGATCAAACACTGTTGTGAAATACAGATCACAATAGAGTTTCAAGATTGAATTGAACCCACTGAAATAAATTATGCACAAGTTATTGAGGTGTGTTTAATAAAATATGTGCCATCTACATATAGTATAGGAACACATCTCCATTCTAGAAGTGTGTCACAAGGCACGTTATAGAAAAGCAGAAAGCTGTTATGGAGGGTGAGGGGGGGGAATCAATTCCAACCAGTGCAGTGAAAAAGAAAAATGCCTTGCTTGACACGTTGTTATAGAAGCTGAAAAAAAAATCAATGAGACCAATTGATAAAAAAAACAGAACAGCAACAAAAAAACAACATTTTCATAGGACGATTATGGTCAAGAGGAAAAAATAACTGTTTAGGGACCTAGTCTGAGAACCACTGCTGTGGAAATGAGATCAAAACCATTTTTTACATGCTTGAAGGTTTACTGGCACTCCAGCGCTCACATCCTGGGTGAAGCCATGGAGAGAGTGTACGACGGTTGCCTCTGCTACGGTCCGCCCATTGAGAACGGCTTCTACTACGACATGTTCCTCGACAGCAACGAGTGAGTGGCGCACGCTTGGGCCTTCACATTTCTCCAGTCGTCCATGAGCTTAGCTTTCTAATTGCGTGGACCGGAGGTGAACCTCTTTCTCTGCGAAGGACCTTTCCACTTGACCTTTCCCGGATGCATTTCCCCCATGCAGTAGGAGAGCGCTGTCTAATTAATTCCATAACCCTCTTAATGAAGTCATGTTATGCTAATGGCCTCCCTAACTGACTGATGCTCACCAAGGAGATTTTGACATTGCAGAACCCTTTCAGCCAATAACTCTTCACGATTACCCCGGGTTTCTCAAAGGTTCCTCTCGAATCATAATGGTGGTGACACTAGATGCCCTTTAAACACAAGCATACTAAATTTGGCAGTGTTTTAAAGTTGTTGTTTTTTTTTTTTTTTTTCAAACATTGCAACGTGAGCCACAATGCTCCCATTTGTCTGTGTGAAATTTGTGTGCAGGGGGGTGTCGAGCAATGATTTCCCCTGTCTGGAGGCACTGTGCAAGAAAATAATGAAGGAGAAGCAGCCATTTGAGAGGCTGGAGGTCACAAAGGAAACCCTGCTGGAGATGTTCAAGGTATCTCGCAGAAAAAAAAAAAAAAAACAGTCAGATCGCATGAGTAACGAATACAAGTGAAAATTTCCAATTACCGTAATTCCCGGCCTACAGGGCGCACCTGGTTACCAAGCCTCAATGAGTACATTTGTAAAGAAAACGCCATTTGGTACATACATATACCACAGCTGTGTAAAAGCCGCAAGTGCCCACATTGAAACACGAGATATTTACAAAGACGGTACACAAAAAGAGTTTAACGCTAGCGTGGTGCTAGCACTAACGCTAACAAGGCCGGTTAAAATGAAATTTATCGGTAAATATCACTGAGACATGCCAGTAACACAGAAGCAACAGAGTAGCACGGCGCTAACGCTAGCGCAGTGCTAACAGGGCCATTAAAAGTAACTTCCTTGGCACATATATTCCACCGGTCTCTTTCTCACCTTTTGCGCTCGAGTGCCCCTTTGCGGCCTTTGGAAAAAATGCACAAATTAGCTGCCTCACCGCATAAACTGCAGGGTTGAAAGCGTTTGAAAAAAGTTGTGGCTTGTAGGCTGGAAATTACGGTAATTGATATTTCTGGGCAGTACGGTGGATCAGATGGAAAGTGTTGGCCTCACAGTTCTGAGGTCCAAGGTTCGATCACGGCCTAGCCTGTGTGGAGTTTGCATGTTCTCCCCGTGCCAATATGGTTTTCTCCCACATCCCAAAAACATGCAACATTAATTAGACACTCTAAATTGCCCCTAGGTGGGATTCTGAGTGTGGCTGTTTGTCTCTATGTGCCCTGCGATTGGCTGGCAACCATTTCAGAGTGTACCCCGCCTCCTGCCAGTTGAAAGCTGGGATAGGCTCCAGCACTCCCGCGACCCATGTCAGGATAAGCGGCTAAGAAAATTGATGGATTGATGATATTCTTTAAAATTGAGTTCGGAATGGTTTCTCGCATTGATTAAAGAGATTATCATAAAGCACCAACAAATTCGGCTATCATGTACACAATCATGAACCCATTGTACATAAATTATTAATACATATATTCTATTGGTGGTCTATTCAACACAAACCACTTTCCCATGCAGCTCATCAATACAGTGTTTTAGTAGCTGGCACACAAGTCAAAATAACATACTAGCACAAACTGACGTGATTGGATACATTGGCAAACAGATATTGAATGTGGGTCATGATTTTACACAAACAGTATTAAGTCAATGATTTCACCTTCTGGTATTCACACACAATAACAAATGTTTGGAAATACGGGCAGATTCTAACGGTAAAGTATACTGCACGAGCTATCAGTACTGCTATCAGGAGAAAATCGGAAACATTCTTTCAGTTTCCCTTTTGAGCGTGTACAAGGTGCATTCAAGAACTGCCAACAAAACGGGGCATCTCAAATACGTGAAAAAACTATCAATCAATAAAACCTAATAGAAAGGCCACGATAAAGCAGTTGGTGCCAAAGTAATACTTTCATTGCGTTGTACTGGGGACAAAAACGGCAAATAGACAACATTTTCCGCAAATAATAGACGGTAATTTTCAAAATAAATTGTGAATATGTGGGAGTTCACTTTATAATTGTCACTCTTGCTCTTTGCAGTACAACAAGTTCAAGTGCCGTATATTGAACGAGAAGATAACCACTCCCACCACAACAGTTTATAGGTGAGTTCATGTTGTGCTGGCTTCTGTTTGTACGTCTTGTCGATCTTAAATGCCCGCAAATCTCGTACATTTCAGATGTGGCCCTTTAATTGATTTGTGTCGGGGTCCACACGTGAGACACACAGGAAAAATCAAGGCACTTAAGATCCACAAGGTGAGCTATTAATTCCTGGGCTGAATTACGCACCGTACCGTATGTTCTCACGTTAGTGGGCTTATCTCCCAGAGGTGCCATGCCACAATTAAATCACCGACTGTGTCCTTCATTTTATATAATTCACACACACACAAAATTTGTCATGTAGGCAGGACGCCCATAGGTGCCCGAGTTAATGCAACGGGTGAGACACCAGAACAGCTGGGAAGGGTGTCACTCACCAGAGTGGATCTGTAAACAAGAAACACAAACGGTCTTCAAATCGTCATTACTAAAGTTTTGTTAAATTGCTTTTGTTTTCCTGCTATTCTGTAGCATCCCCACGTAGCAAAAGAAAGCCAGGGCTTTCATTTGAACAAATAAACAAGCTGTCGTAACTGTGTTGAAAAGGTACAAGTCACTGACAAACAAACTAGGCATCACCATGTGACATTCCGAAAATTAAATCGGCATCGATTTAAATCAGCCTTCATCTACGAATACAATGCACACGTGGAAGGGGCTAACGTGAGCTTACTAATTAATTTCTCATTGTAATGCACAAATTCTTCATTCTCTGATTAACAGACAGCAGCATGTCTGCTTCTCACCTTTTTGTAATCATTTTGTTGGCTTTGGGCAGGTGGACATTTTCAAAACCTTTACTTCTGAGAGGGGGAAAAACAACTCTGCATTTGTTTAACTGTTACAGATCGTGTCCTCGTTTTCAAAGCTTTAGATTGGTCAATAATTTCAATGGTTAGGACAAAAATTTGGGTTAAGTCCTGCAGTTGGAACGGAACCCTCGTGTGAGGAAAACTTGTTTGTATGTATTGTGAATGGTAAAAATCTGGGAAAAGTCTCATGTGTTAATTTTCGGTGCACAGAACTCTTCCACATACTGGGAAGGAAAGGCGGACATGGAGACCCTGCAGAGGATTTATGGAATCTCCTTTCCAGACCCGAAAATGCTGAAAGAATGGGAGAAGTTTCAGGAAGAGGCCAAGAACAGAGATCACCGTAAACTGGGCCGGGTATGAACTTGAGGCATCCTTGCTCACAAACTGGGCCACGTATTGAATCGTCGCATATCGTAGCGTTCTTCATTTTTGAGTGATGATAATTTGAGCAGCGATCGGGTTACATTTCCTGGTTCTGTTTTCGAGGGCAGATTTAGTTCTTTTGGGTTAAGTTGTGGGAGAGGTGATCTCGGAAACAGTGTGTTGTCAGACAAATCCTTATTCCAGCACATAATGAGTGGGTTTAAATTAAAACCGATTTGACCTAAATGCAAATGTGTCTTCCTCAGGAGCAGGACCTGTTCTTCTTCCACGACTTGAGTCCAGGGAGCTGCTTCTTTCTGCCTAAGGGGGCCTTCATCTACAACAGCCTGATTGAGTTCATCAGAGTAAGTCAGTCAAATGGACAAAATGAGAGACGCAAAGCAAGGCCACATGAATGTGGGAGTTAAACCTTTGCCATATTTGAGGTGCTGCAGTTTAAAGTTACATTTAGTCTTTGAAAAAGGGGAGTTTTATATCTTACGGAGGTGAACAACACATATTGTGATCTGTTTAAAATATTTGACCCCTCTCTTGTGACTCATTAGGGAAAATCATGAGAAGAATGAGCACTCATTGTGTGGTTGACAAACTCTAAATCACAATATAGGATGAGGTCAGTGAGGGCCAGATAAGAACATCGGAAATAGTTGAGGAACTCCCAATATTGTCTGTTACGCTTAATCTTTTATTCATCTTATCCACCACTTTGCTTATCATGGAAGTTAAAATTGATAGTTTTGATAAATTAGTTCAAAATATTGACTTCATTGTAAAAGCTTTGATTATAAAATCAGCTCTTGGGTCAGCATACGGTTTAACTTGCCATGATAAATTAATTCCAAATATTGACACATTTTTGTCTAATGCACCTTTTTTGGTCAGCACACCATTCGAGTTGATAGTCACATAAATTTTGTTCCAAATAGTTAAAGCCTTTCAATTAATAATCCACATCTTGGGTTCAGTATCCAGTTCCAGTCGATTAGTCACAATAAAATTGTTCCAAATATGATATGTATTCTTGTATTAAATTGTCCTTAATATCTCACCTCTTGTGTCGCATTCAATTCGTATCGTCACACTAAATTAGTTCCAAATAGTCACGTAAAAAGCCTTTCAGTAATCCACCTCTTGGGTGTACATACACTTTCAAATGGATGTTCAGAAATTCTCTTAATAAAATTTTAAATTGATGGTTGCAAATTGTAGGAGTTTTTAATAAATACATAAATAAAAAAATAGTGTGAGGTTTATCGTTTCCTTGTGGCAGAGCGAGTACAGGAAAAGGGGTTTCCAGGAAGTGGTGACGCCCAACATCTACAACAGCAAACTTTGGCAGACCTCCGGTCACTGGCAGCACTACAGCGACAACATGTTCTCCTTCGAGGTGGAGAAGGAAATATTCGCCCTCAAACCTATGAACTGCCCGGGCCACTGGTGGGGCCTCTTCTTCCTCTGGGCCGTTTCTCTCCTTCTTAAGTACAATGTGGGTAATTAACCTGACGTCATTTCCAGTCTGATGTTCGATCACCGGCCACGCTCCTGGAGAGAGCTGCCCCTTCGCATGGCCGACTTTGGCGTCCTGCACCGGAACGAGCTGTCGGGAGCCCTCACCGGCCTCACCCGCGTCCGCCGCTTCCAGCAGGACGACGCACACATCTTCTGCTCCATGGATCAGGTGAGGCCAACCGCGACAGTCACATTTATGAATGTGTCAGTTTGGCGGCAATTTTCAAACTACGTTGATGTTTTTGCCTTCAGATTGAGGACGAGATTAAGGGCTGCCTGGACTTCCTGCGCACCGTGTATGACGTGTTCGGCTTCACTTTCAAGCTAAACCTCTCCACCAGACCCGAGAAATTCCTGGGAGAGCCCGCCGTCTGGGACCAAGCAGAAAAGGTAATCAGAGCGCCTCCTTATTTATCTTGCTTAGCTGAAAATGTCAACCGCTGGCGCGAAGTCTCGGGAGAACGGAGATGGGCGAGCCGTGGTGTTATCAAGATTAAAATTGAAGAGCCTCGTCGTGAATGGGTTGTGCTCCTCACAAGACAAAGAACATCTATATTTAAAAAGAGCGGATGCCACATCTCCTGTCAGCTAAAAATGAGTTCTATTCTCATAAGGATTTACCTCACCACAGAGAGATTTTCTAGTCACTAATAATAAAGACAGAGGTCAAAAAAAAAAACCAAGTGTAGGTCTAAAAAGACCCAAGGATTATAAGTATTTGAAAATTAATCTTGCCGTATTTGAAGTTTACTATTTAAAGGAATACTCTGGTGAACAATGAAAAGCCTTAATCCGATAGGTCATGTCATATGTGGTGTACCTTGAAAATGAGAGATTAATCCGATATCATTTAATGGTGTTTGGAGAAGATTTTTATCTGCAATTACGAATTTTCATGGACGCCACCATTTTGGTGAGTCACATGACTTAAAAAAACAGGAAGTGATGTCTGCTATGTACAAACAAAGGAATACACAATCACGGACAGCGCTGATTTCTGTTCTTTCGGACGGGAATGACGTCATTTCTGACTGGCTAACTAACCACAGGTCCAGAACGGTCGAACGCTGATTGTGTGGAACAATAATTATGGAAACTTTTGACAAAGGTCGCTCAAAGAATAAAATATGAGGAGTACCGAAGTTTTCAACAAGAGAGGACAGCCTTTGTGGAGAGGGAAGGTTTCTGCTGTGTGTTTAAATTCACAGATGGGGAGTATGCCAAAGCATTCATACTCAACGTTGCCAATCGACATTTTGCCAACTTCGCATAAAGACAAGATAATCAAACGAATAAAAGACACGCCTCTGTCGACGAACCATTCACCATCCTACCATCATAATGGCAAATCAAACTGAATTACAGTCACAATGAACGGATGAAGGCACAAGAAGTTGCATTAATAGTAAGAAGTGCTTTTGTCATCATTGGTTAGCAACATCATAACAATGTTATTGAAAATAATTCAAAAACTTTATTGTGCTCAAAGTGTTGATCTTAAATAAATGCACAACTACACCTGTACTTATGTCATACAGCTCAGGGCGACCACACTCTGCTAGCCACCGGGTCCTGAAATGTTTCTTTTATTTACTGGGCCGAATATGCCACTGAGATTTGCTCAGATTATTTCTATTCAAATTGTGGCAAAATTTCACGATACAGTTGTGCATTTTCACGTGTCCGATGGCGGTGGTACTACATGTGATTACACAACAAATCGGCCATGATTTCTTAGGTTACGCACAGGAGACGTCACATGCGCGCAAGTAGTTCACAAATTTTCAAGGTACGGCACATATGACATGACCTATTGGATTAAGGCTTTTCATTGTTCAGCCGAGTATTCCTCTAAAATTCTCCTTTTCATGATTTTTCTGTAGAATCTATCCCATTATGTTTTGCTTCTTATTTGAAGAGCCGCCCTTAAAAATACCCAAGATAGCTTGCAATATAGATGTAGTATCGTACGGATTTTGGCCGAAAGGTACCAATCCACTGTGTAAACAGAGTATGAACTACTGTATTAATACAGGCGATGATAAAGGTTTTTAGGTGTGGTTTTCACCCCCCACCCCCACCCCCCGCCACACACAAATGACAGATTGCATATATTTTGGAAGAAACATAAAAACTAGTATGTACAATTATCTGCCATTTTCGTGCCATATCAAAGTGTTTAGTATTTAACCTACAATGAATAGTCATTGATAAGTATTCCATGTAACAAAACAGAATATAATTAATCGGCACATCTATTTTATTGGTCTGTCTGCCAGCAACTGGAGAACAGCTTGAATGACTTTGGCGAGAAATGGGTTCTCAATCCGGGCGACGGCGCTTTCTACGGGCCAAAGGTGAACCGGCTAACATGGACTTTAACTGCCAGTCAGCGGGCGGCCATGCGTGGTCTCTATTAACCTTTGGTCTGGGGGTTTCCATGCAGATCGACATCCAGATCAAGGATGCCATCGGCCGATACCATCAGTGTGCCACCATCCAACTGGACTTCCAGCTCCCCATCCGCTTCAATCTTTCCTTTGTCAGGTGATTATCCAGCTGGATGGCTGATATTTACTCTTGATAGAACAAAAAAAAAAAAAATGATCTCGAGAATTCTCTTTCAGCGATACTTTGTAGTGCCGCAGTCTTCAACTCTTTTCCAGCTGGGGTTGCAAAGGAATTGACGAGTTTTATGGTAAATTTACATAGGAACTTAATAAAGGTATAACAATGTGTTCTAGCATTTCCTTGTACTTTTCTACTTCTCCGAGCGTATTTTCCTACTTATTTGTCTGTTGTGGGAGAGAAGGACAAGCAACACCGTCAATGTGCGCACTCGGGATAACAAAATTCACGAGTTGCGGTTGTCGATTTAATTGAAGGCCGACATTGGTTCATTTTCAATGATGCGATCCGAAACTATTCAATGGCTTGAAATAGATTCAGTGACAAAAAATGATTTCCAACTGATAATTGCTGGATTGTTTTTTTATTTTTTATTTTTCTACAGCCATGACGGGGATGACAAGAAGAGGCCAGTGATCATCCACAGAGCCATTTTGGGATCAGTAGAGCGGATGATCGCCATCCTGACCGAAAACTACGGAGGCAAATGGTTCGTTTACCATCCATTGAAAGGACTCATTATTTATTTTTATGGAACTATCAATATATTTTACAGGCGAAGCACTCATCATTTGCCACTTATGACAAATAAAGGAAATCTCTTGTAGGCCGCTGTGGCTGTCACCTCGCCAAGTGATGGTCGTACCTGTGGGACCAACCTGTGAGGAATATGCTCAAAAGGTAAAGAAGCGCCACCCCTCATGTCACTGATAAGCCTCATTTCCGCATTGTGTTCCGAGAACTATTTGTTCTTGTTACTTGTAGTTTCGTGGAACTAAAACGTTCCTGTGGGCCGTCGATTAAAGCGTTTGCCAAGTGGGCTAAGTTCCCCGAAACATTTATGTAAATAGGGCTGCAGGGTCTTTGCGTCTCCCAGAAGTCACCACAGAACAACATTTCGACGGGTTCCGAAGTCCACTTGCACAATATTGAAATTTTAGAATATATTTGACATTCAAATTTTGTTACATATGGGTTAAAATAAGTTCTTTAAATCCTTAATTTCACTCAGGATTTTGAAGTACTTGAGAAAGTACTGTCCAGCAGTGGTCCCCGTAGTGGTCTGTGGGGCATCTCATACCTTCCTTCCATCCATCCATTTTCTTAGCCGCTTATCCTCACAAGGGTTAGGGTCACAATCACACCTAGGGGCAATTTAGAGTGTCTAATTAATGTTGCATGTTTTTGGGATGTGGGAGGAGAAAACCCACGCAGGCACGGGGAGAACATGCAAACTCCACAAAGGTGGGTGCGGGATTGAACCCAGGACCTCAGAACTGTGAAGCCAACGCTTTACCAGCTGAACCACCATGCCGCCACGTCTAGTACCTTTTTAATGATTTTTTTTTTCGTGGCGCAAGAGAAGGAGCACCATCATCACCATATATTATACATGTAAACACAAACAAAGTCATTACATCATCTATTGCCATCTTTAGTGATAGCTTGTTTAAAAAAAAACAGATGTGCAGATGTTCAATGTTTCTAAGTGTTGTTTGAAACGGTCCGCTTCACCATTCAGCCAAGCGAGGCAGAAGTGCTTTTACAGGGCTTGCCCAATGCAGAAGTAGGTTGGGTATGTATCGGATTGCAACAGTGAAAAATACATTTAACCAGCGCACGTATTAGCCATACTTACTATGTCACAACATTTAATTCACTGTAATTACAGTGGAGATAAGCAAGAAAGCAATGATAATGTACTACATTTACAATAAGTAGGACTGACACATTGGGGTTAAAGCGGAAAGTTTCAAAAAGAAAATACAGACTTGATCAGTTCTCCTTATTGTGAACGTATGGGCAGCCTTATCTGCTAGGAGGTGCATTACTGCCACCAAGTGGACTGGAGACTCATTGCAGTCACATGTCACCTGCAAGTAGTAGTATGAAATTAAAATCTATTTGAAAAAACTTTCACTGTTGACTTTTTTTCTTTTTACTGCACAGGTACAGCAAGACTTTCACAAAGCCGGCTTCATGAGCGATGTGGATCTAGATCCCGGGTGCACTTTGAACAAGAAGATCCGAAACGCCCAGCTGGCCCAGTACAACTTCATCCTGGGTCAGTGACTTCAGTCTACCTCCTCCTTGTACTTCTCTACTTTTCCTAATGTATTTTCGTACTTATTTGTCTTCTTGAAACAGTTGTGGGAGAGAAGGAGAAGACAAGTAACACTGTCAACGTTCGAACTCGGGATAACAAAGTTCACGGCGAACGTGGCGTGGATGAGTGCATCGAGCGTCTCAAAGAACTCAAATCGTCCAAAGTTCGGAATGCTGAGGAGGACTTCTAAGTGTGTCCGTCCACCCCCCCCCCCCCCACACACACACACACACACAAAAAAAATCTGGTTTGTTTCATCTCAGCAGCACCTTGAGTCAATTAATGGTAAAAGGGCCCTGATGTTTTGTTTTTCTGATTTCAAAATTGGTTAACTACAGTTTTCAACATAAGTTGTTGAGATCATGTGATGTACTTGGATCATGTGACTGCAACTTGGTGCCTGGTCTCCTCTGTTACAAGTGTAACGGTCTCACATTTATGACGGTCTGGGGGATCTCTTCGGTTATGCTTTGTCTTCATGTTTTCAGGGAATTGTACATGAGTTGCAATTTTGTTATTAAACAGGTCTATTTTGCGTGGTTGACTATTTTAATGAACTTGTGCAGTATTAGTGCAACACAATATTTATGATTGGCCTGAGAAGAATAGAGTATGCAGAAGACAATTTAACTACATATGGATAATGAATATTTATAGTCTGTTTGAAAACTTGTCAAAATGTGAGTGCAGGAAAATTCACATCCAGTCAACTTAATATTATTTTAGTTGCAATTTAAACATAAGAGCATCCTTGTTAGGGCCACGGTTGTGTTGGAGTCGATCTTCATGAGAGGCGGGATACATACTGGACTGGATGCCGATTTGCAGGGCATATCTAGATGACTTACATTCACACGTATGGACAACTTCAGTGAACCTCACATGCATGACTTTGAAATGTGGGAAAAACTTCAGGAAAATCAAAACTTTTCACGGGATCGCCAGTGCTAAGATTTGAGCCCAGAATCCCAAACTGTGAGGCAGATGGGCTAACCATCTACCCATCCACTTTCTTTGCTGCTTATCCTCACAAGGCTTCGCAGGGTGTGCTGGAGCCTACCCCAACTGTCAACGGGCAGGAGGCGGGGTACAACCCTGAACTGGTTGCCAGCCAATGGCAGGGCACATCGAGACAAACAGCTGCACTCACAATCACACCTATGGGCAATTTAGAGTGCCCAGAGAAAACCCACGCAGACACGGCAAAAACATTCAAACTCCACACAGGCGGGTCTGGGATCGAACCCAGGACCTCTGAACTGTGAGCTTTCCAGCCGCACAAAATTTTCATAAAATTTGTAAAGTTTATTGTAAAACCGATTTCCATTTCATGTCCATATCAATTCTGCATCAAGATAAAAACATCCATGGTTACCTGTGATTATTTTTATTTTATTATGAAAAGTGTCTGTGTGGCAGCACGTTGGGTCAGCTGGTAAAGCGTTAGCCTCACAGTTCTGAGGTCCCGGATTCATGATTCTGATGCCTAGTTTGCATGTTCTCCCCGTGCCTGCGTGGGTTTCCTCCGGGCACTCCGGTTTCCTCCCACATCCCAAAAACATGCGACATTAATTGGACACTCTCAATTGCCCCTAGGTGTGATTGTGAGTTCGAATGGCTGTTTGTCTCAATGTGCCCTGCGATTGGCTGGCAACCAGTTAAGGGTGTAGCCCGCCTCCTGCCCGTTGACAGACGGGATAGGCTCCAGCACTTCCCGCGAACCTTGTGAGGATAAGCGGGTAAGAAAATGGATGGATCGATGGATGGAAGTGTCTGTCCATCCATCTCTCTATTCATGTGCTTTTTGTACTTGCTCTGACTGCTAGCGTGCGCTCTTTCTGTCCACTTCCCCAGCTGGAACACATTCAAAGAATGACAATGAACAAGTCAGAATCAGAATCTGCTTTTTTTTGGCCGAATGTCTTGGGGGAAGTGACCTGACACGCGCACACAAACTTTTCAGATGGAGGAAAAAAACAACAACAACGTGCAAAGCCAAAACTCAACCCTTTGCAACGACTCCAGCGTGAAATTTAGTATCACGAATATTCACAAGAGGTAAATAAATGTATGATTAAGTATCCCGTTCTGCTGCTGGCTCCATGACGTGGCCCCTCTTTTATTTGGGAATGTCTCCTTTAAATCAAGCAAGTGTAACCCATTACTTTAAGTAGGGACATTAAGTTGAAGTTGGAGTAAAATAGATTTTCACATTTTCTGAGGACGCGTGACGTAAACGCGGGCCAGTGCAAACGTTGATTTTGGCTGCTCTGACACTTACAGGTGATTAAAACAAGAGGCTGGCGGCGTTGTTGGGCTCCAGAAAGTTTTCAGCACCAAATAAAGTCAGTTTGGTTTCTGTGGACTGCATTTTATGGGATAAATAAATAAAAAACACTGGGCCTTTTCGCACGGTTACGCTTGACACTAATTCATTCGGAATGTTTCGTTTCATTACATGAAAATAATTTGAAGTCGTTCCTGCGAGTCGGCTTTCATGAAATATGCACACATTGTTCCATAAACTGTATTTCCAGAAATGGTGACTGGGGGCATTATTTTTTTCTCACTCAAACACAGATGGGAGGAGGCATTTGGAATAATATTGAACAATGTGCGACGACCACATGTCCACAGTGTACTGGTACAAAAAAAAAAAAAAACGTCTGTGGATTGAAATAATTACAGTTGCAACGCTTTTTGGTGGGAAAAGGCGCTGTGTCATATGGTCTTGAGTGGATGCTGCACAAATCGGGGCCTGGCACTTATTACAGCGACGGCTACTCTTTGAGGAAATACGCTAATCGCTAACAACAATTCTCCCTAAAACTTTTCATAGACACTCGTTGATATACTAAATAATACATGACAATTTTCATACTTGTCAAGAATAAACTTACCTATATGATATCCATTAATTATCTGAGCTCCCTTATCTATGACGAACCAAAATATTTTAACAATTACGATACATACAAACAAAATTTAAAAGATGATTTAAAGCTATCATCCTGTATATATTGTACCTACGAGATATGAAAAGTTAGTCACGAAGAGGGAGTGAAGAATGTTTTTTAGGGTGCTCAAGAGAATATGATATTATAAATCATATTTAGAAATCACTTTATAGTTTGATTTCATGAGACGGACAAAAAAAAAAAAAAGATGACCTCCAATTCTGGCTTGACCCATAAATTACCCCAGCCCACCACAAGGGGGGACAACAGAACCAGGGCTCATGGCAGGGTTGCTGTGTGAGTGTTAAAAAGAACCAACATTAAAAAAAGTAATAATAAAAAGCATTGAGCAAAGGGGTTAATGAAAGAGTCTGTAGAGGAGGAGAGTGTCAACAGACGGAGCGAGTCGGGACAGCATGAACGCATCGATGGCAGTCTGGCCTCTGACTCGAAGGGTCACAGCGCTTCAGTGAGCTGAGCAAACCCCTCAAAGTCAAATTTCCCAAAGTAGCACACCCTTGAAGTGCGACGGCCTGTCAGTCACGTGACGCCAGACGCAGTCAAAGCATTTTAACTTGCACGTTTTGCCTGGAGATCTTGAAACATCTTCATTTATGGACAGTACATTGCTGGAATACCTTATAAAAATTACACGAAGCAGGATAATGTCCAGGTTTTTACAAACTATACCCATCTAAAAAAAATGAGCAGTCTATATGTTTCTGATATACAGTAATACTAATCGAATCTTTAAGTATTATGTGCAATGACTCGCAAGTATACCTAATATATGATTAATAATTCAAGTTTATCTTCTCGCAATGACCATCTTTTCCAGCAGTTCAACATTTTGAGAATGATTATTCCATTCCACAAAAGCAATATAAAGTGTATATAACTTATATAGTGAGCTGTTAGCTTACCGCAGGGAATAGCAACACTGGGAATTAGCTTCCTGCGTGTCAGAAGTCTTCTTTTATCTTTTATTCATGAATAATTGTTGTCTCCGTGGCGCTGATCTTAACAGCATTATTAAATAGGCTACGCTTGGCTAAATTTACACTTATTCTCTAGGATCCATTCACCCGAATGTGATATGAGGCTGCAATAACTTCGGAACATTTTATAAAAGCAAAAGCAGCTATTGATGTTTTAAGGTGTACAAAAAAATATTCAGTTTTAAAATTGAAATTCCATTTTGGCAGCTTTTTGTTTAGATAGTTGCGTCATCTCAACACACAACTGAAGAACAGTGCAGGAGTACTTGATGACTATTTTAACGGTGCGCTCATGCTAAGCTAAATAGCACGTTTTGTGTATTCAAACAGAAATGTGAGCTTCCTCCCAACCGGAGAGGAGATAATTGCATTTTCCGAGATGCAAACTATTTTTGTAAATCTCAACAAGCTTCATTTGCGATTTGGCTGTCTACAAGTTTTCCCTGTGGCTAAAGCCAGTTGTTACGTGTCTGTTTTCTTTGTCACCATCGCAACCACTTGGATAGTCACTGTCTGTGTGATGTCAGCCAATACTCTATTAAAACACACACACACACACACACACACACACACACACACACACACACACACACACACACACACACACACACACACAGCGGCTTCCACTGTAACAAACTGTTGCGACACCCCCCCTCCCTCCCCCAGTTCATGCCAGACCCAGGTTGCTGCTGTACACCAGAAATGTGTTTTTCAATTTTTCAACAGAGCATTTGCAATTCGCACTCCACTCCTACACGTAGACCCCCTGTGCGTGAACGCAGCGGAACCCCAAATTATGGTCGATTCCCGGTCGCGTTAGCTTGGCTTGGGCAAACCGAGCTGCCATCTTCAATATCATTATGTTGCCAAATTATATGCTTCTAATTGGGACTCTTTCTGAGCAGACCTTCAAAGATATGGACGCGTGTTTTTCCCTTTTTTAATTTCATTTCACATCGTCAAAATATGCCGTGTGCCCGTGAGCCAGCATAAATTAAGCAAAACCACTTCACACCGAGCGGAGGCCGCTCTCCTGCAGCCCCCAAACCCCCTCCCACCCCCGCACGAGGCCAACACCAACATTTCCCGGTATCCTCGGCGATGATGTAGGTCTGGAGGAGCGACAAACCCAATACAGCTGCGTCATGTCAGCACACGACCGAACAACAGCGCAGTGGTACCCTTGAGAGTCAGCAATAAAACTTCTCAAAGGAATGAGACAAAAGTAGTTTATCTTTTTGAACTCTCCATGAAATTTTAATAAAATGTATCCTCACCCACAAATATAAATCCCCTGTTTCAAAATACAGTATAGACATTTTCACTAGGATGTCCCACTTCCACTTAGCAAAATCGAGCAATCGGCGATTGCACCTCGAGTAAACAAAACCCTTCCAAATATTTGGATCAATGCAGAAGGGTTTAGAATTGGCTTGAATAATTCTTTTGGTTTCCTGCTCGACCCCACAGTTTGAAAGTGTGATGTGGCAGTTGAATAAACGTATATATTACGTGAAGTAAGGAGACGGAACACCATCATTAATCTACATTTTGACAATTAAATTGAACAAAATATACTGCAGATCATGGGTGCCCAGACTTTTTTTTTTTAGCCCAAGATCTAATTTTCAAGCAGCCAGCCTCTCGCTTTAAAATGACACACCATCTCATCCTGCACTTTCTACTTTGCCTTGAGACCAGACCTTTCCCACTCGAAAAGAGAAAATCTTGTCCAGCTTTACCACTTTTTCTTCGATTATTCACAAACTCTGACAGTCGGTGTATCTCAAAACAACAGCATTTATTTTTTTAACTTTCTCCATTAATATCAAAATTAAACTCAAGCAGCATGTCTAGCTCGTCTTTGCTCGACGTTGCCCAGACTGTGTTGTGAACTAAAGCAGTGGTGGTGGACGCCGTCATTATAAAACACATTGATGGGCTGCGTAAATACTGTAATATTTGTAATTATGAGTGTATGTCTATAAGTGCAGGAATGGGGGACTGGTGTTAGTTAAACTCGGAAAAGTGAGTATGGCGCAGCAGCAGTCGTTGTGAGAGAAAATTCCATCTGCTGCTTAAAAGAAACCAGTGGCCTTCTTTTCATGTTTTTCCAGTATGTATGTGAATTGTGCCATTGGATGTGACAACCAGTCATCCCTCACCCATTGAATCACATTGCAAAATGCCACAAACTGAATATTCGTATGTTATACTTTGAATTTGTAGTGGATAATTGGATAAATGTTTTTTTTTTTTGTTGTTTTTTTTTGGCAAGCCGTTCCGCTATCGACCAAGACTGCCTCGCGATCGACCGGTCGATCACAATTGACGCATTGAGGACCCCTGCTGTAGATGAAGTGTAAACTAAGTTAACATCACAATTACGAGGCACTGTCTAAATAGTGTAATTGACTTCTCGGCTGCTCGGACTAATGAAAAACGAATTGCTCTTTGGGGACAAATAAACAGTATTTGCCTGAATCCTAAATCTTAATGGCACTAATGTGCTCTTTTTGTCATCACTTTGTGCTACATGGAAGTAGCCTTGTGCATATTGTTTACATTCATTATGAAAAGTATCTCAGCTAGCCCAAGCACACATAAACAAACAACTACTCACAACTTAGAGGCTTTAGTGAACCAAAGAAGGATGTTTTTGAAACGTGGGACGAAATCAGAGTACCCGGAACAAATGGAAAAAATACAGGAACGCACATAAGGCAGACATGCTAACCGTGATGTCACCATGCAGCCTTGTCCATCATAGCGTCAATTATTACTTTGATAGGTGCTCAAATTTAACAGAACTGTTTTTTTTTTTACAAGAGTAAATGCTCACAAGAGGACTTTTATGAACTACTGACACCTTGAGGCAACACATTTGCCATCGTGTTTGTGTTTCGATTCCAAAGAAATGACACACCATCACCTCAAGCAAGCTGTTTATATGGACGGTCTCCTGTATTTACTTCACAACACGTGGTTGGAGATAAGTATACAAATGAAATTCAAGAGGATGAAAAGGGAACATAACAGCAAAGCACTGCCTTTGGCCTAAAACTGAAGATTAACTGACTGTGCTTTTTGTGACCTTCTGTTTGCAGCCTTGTTGTTGGTGGAAGCTGTTGATGATAGATCCATATTGATGTACCTCTCTATTAAACAGGTCATAAATATCTACGTTGAAATGGTTGAAAAAATTCCCATGACATTTTGGGGCCCATATTGTGGTTATTTTTAATTGGCATTCGGATTGCAAAATGTAAACATTAATAACTAAGTGGCCACTGGATCCAACAAGTCAGATGCAATGTGCATTATCCTCAAAAACAAAGAGCAGAACCACGCATACTCAAATAGGTACCATGTAATGGAAACAAAGCATGAAAGTACCCTTAGTGGTTGAACGGGTTAGTTGAATCGTCGACTTTACTTCTCCGCATTGACGTTTAAGGCTTGAAATTGTCTTAACCGCTAATCGTGTTTTTGGTATCTCGTGTTCCAAGTGGCCAGTTTACAGAGGGCTTGCAACTCGGCTGTGTTGCCGTTGGCGGAATGTAACGCTCGATAGAGGAGCGAAATGTCCAGAAAACGAGTCTTCATTTGTCTGCGCGGGTCCAAGAGAATAAGCCGATTCCAGATGAGAAGACCGGTTAGCATCGCTCGCCTCGGCTATTCTGATCTCTGCGAGTCTCGAGACTTGCAGTGAGCAACTCGGGGGAGGCAGGAACGTGAAGTCAAGCTCCATCTACATTGCCAAAATCTTGTATCCAATAAGTCCATCCTTGATTAAATATAAATGAAAATAGAAACAGAGAAATGCTCAATTTTTTTGGAGCCAAGTTATGACATCCCTTCTTAAAACACGCTACGATATCTAACACAAAATGAGATGAGTCAGTTTTTTGAAGAGAAATCAAGCGCAAGGCTCCTACAAATTACAGCAAATTACCACATTCATTGTAGTGGTGAGTTGTATTATTGATCGTTTGTTTTTATTTATTTCAATAATGGCCAGCCGAAATATCTCCTGATGTGAAACAGGTGCAGAAAAGGTTGGGGACGACTGCACTGTGCTGAAACCATATCAATGCCGTCATTGATATGGTTAATAATTTAATATCTGGCTCCTAAGGCTGAGTTCGTCAGTCATCTGCACTGCAAGCCTGATGGATCTTCCGTATCACTGTTATCAAAAGCGGTCTGCGCCTTCTGACAAGAGGACGTCAGCCATTAGTGCTTCATGAACGACTCCTTTCTCACCTTGCTTGAAGTGGAACACGTCTCTGCCTAACGTGCAGCCGGCCAGATGTTTGGACTGGACGCTCTCCGCAGAGCGTTCTTGTTACGGATCCAAATTGTATTTGTCTCCGCTCCAGACACACCCCCAAACTCTCTGCTCTCAGGGGTGGCTTACTTTAACCTTCAAGTGGGAGGGGCTTGGCCAGCAGGCCTCGCCAGCGTACCCACAATTCACCGCCGGCTGACAGGGCTGATGAAGTCGAAGCCGACAGCTGCATAAATCAGCGGCTCACGGTGCTAATAGGGGGCAGTATAAAATCAAGCCCGGACCACCCAGGCTGCGAGGGGGGAATGGGGAGCATCGAGTCATATCTAGCGTGCAGCACTGTAAAGCCAGCTGAAGTGCTTAAACTCCCCGTTGCCACCCGGCCTGTTCCAGCGCGAGGGGCTCGCTTAGCAACACAGGAAAGGCCTGTCTGGCATTCACGGTGCAGTGATTCATATTTGGCACTTTCATAAAGGTTCCAAGCTGCTCGACTTGCTTTTGGAGCCACTTTTGTGTCACACTTTTTGCCCCTTTGAAGAAAAAAAACAAAACAACCCCGATAAACACTTCAAGGCCAGGAGCCTGCGCTTTCTGCTCTTTCATATCAATACACTCAAATACTCGCATTGCTCTCGACAGTCACAAGAAAAAGACCCCGACTCGCCATTAATCTATCTGTTCGTAGCGTGTGTGGTATCTTTTCCTCTCCTGAATGGAAAGTGCTCGAGTTGACCGAGTGGCGCTGCTAAGAGAGGTGTGAAGGTGGTTGTTTGCAAGGCCTCTTTCTTTGTCAAAGTGCACATACAAACACAAGCAGAGCAAGAAGGGGGCGTGGCCTCAGCGCCACTAAGCCCGGCCTACTCTTCAATAGCATCCTCACGTTAAATTGGGGTTGACCTCAAACCCCCGCCTATACCTTGTCTTCTTGCGGGACCTCTGCTCTTTCATGACCGTTGAAGAAGATACATTCAATATTTCTAATGCACCACAAGATGATGATGAATGTCTGCTTTTTCAAATCCATATTCATGGACAGATCCCGGAAATAAATAGAATAAAATTAACGGTGCCATCTAGATTATATGGAGCAGTAAAAACATGACAAAAACATTGAAATAGATTGCTACAGATGTATTTTACCGGTGAAAATTGGTTTTCCTCGGACCCAGAAATCAAATATGTTGATGTCATCGAGGAATTACAATTTGATTAATTGAAGAATCTCAAATTTGATGTATCGTGTCCAAACATCGCTTGGCCGTTTGAGCTCGTTTGTCAAACTACTCATTGTAACATTCTCTTGTCAGTGCCGGCCGAGGTCTGAAACCTTTTGGCTCGACGGGGTCTTTACGGCCTATAAATGGCCCGAGGTCATCTCTCATTAAACCGAAGTGGAACAAAATGCCTCTTGCCTGGAGTGGCCCCTGACAGGTTTTTGGCATCTCCCTGCACCAAACTTTGGCTCTCAGATAAGATGGCCCAGCACCACAGGAAAGCAGATAATTGATAGCAGCCAGGTTAAAGTTTAGCATATTTTCCATCACATTTTTTGATGGCATATCAAAGAAAGCAAGGATGAAAGATTATTGTTTGCAAGGAATATTCAACATTTTTCTATTTTGCTCCAAGATCTTTCTTGAATTCTGTCAGGTTTCCTGTCTTGTTCATCAAACGGTGAGCACTCTGAACTTTTTTTGGGCCGTGCGGTGCCTGAAGAATTGCTTTTAATACAAAAAGCTTTTGAAATCTTTCCCAGTCAACAGGCAGCGTGACTTGGACTCAGTTGCATGGAAGGCTTTGCGTAGCGCTAGATTACAGGAAATGAATGGCAGAGTCACACCGGGAGACGAATGAGTTTGCAATGGACTATTTTCAACAGTAAAACCGCGCGGGGGTACAAAAACTGGGACAAAATGTCGCCATTAAACCAAATCGTACAAAACCAAAGTCTCACTTTCTTTTGAAAAGCAGGTGCAATCGCCTGTGCCTCAGTACAAGTCCAAAACAAACAAATGCAGTGCTCCCACAAATTACCATAATTTCAGGCCTACAGAGCGCACTGGATTATAAACCACACCCAGTACATTTGTCAAGGAAATACCATTTGGTATAAAAATAAGCCGGACATGTGTAAAAGCCGCAGGTGCCCACATTGAAGCATGAGATATTTACAAAGAAAGACGGAACACAGAAAGAGTTTTCAAAGTTTGACTGCCTTAGCTTATCTTAACATAGCAACAGCATGGTAGCACGAACTGTGATGGTTATTAAAAAAAAAAAAAACAGCTGCAGCAGCTACACAGTGGAAACACGGTAGAACAGCACTAACAGGGCTGGTTAAGAAAGATAAAAACATACGTAAATCACTGAGACGTGACAGTAACACAGCAGCAACGCGCTGGGGGGGGGGGGGGGCGCTAACGCTTGTGCGACGCTAACAGGGCCAGTTAAAAAAAAACATACTGGTAAAAATCACTGAGACACGGCAGTCACACAGCAGTAACAGGCTAGCGCAGTGCTAACAGGGCCAGTTAAAAAAAACACGATAAAAGTCACTTCCTCGGCACATATATTCCACCGGTGTTTTCCACTCGAGTGCCCCCTTGCGGCTGTTAGAAAAAATGTACAAATTAGCTGCATCTCCGGACAAGCCGCAGGGTTGAAAGCGTGTGAAAAAGGTCACGGCTTATAGGCCGGAAATTACGGTACATCTCCATTTAGTGTAATGATGAAGTAGCCTTAAGGCCACACGCTCGCTAAAGGAGTACGAAATACATGTCTTTGGAGAGCTTCTACCGGATGGCAAAAAGGCCAAAGCCAGATGAGCGAGCAAGTTCCAAAAAAAATGAGAGACCATATCAGTGGTAGTTCTTAAAAAGAAGAGTTCATCGCTAGTGCTAAGTAACGTTTGCCTCCTAAATGAGGATTGCAAAAAAGAAATCACTGAACACCCTGCTTCCATTTCCAATATCGTATCTTTGTGAAGCAGAATTTTCTCCAATGATTGAGACTGCAACAAAACCATCGCATTGACTGGACCTGCTGAAAGTAACCGACTTTGGATGTCAGTTTCTCGCGTTCTCCCAGAATGGGACTGAGTCACTAAAGAGAAACAAGCGCAAACCTCCCACTAATTACACAAAGTTCAAGTGGAATGATGACTTGTATTTCTAATCATTTGTTTCTCTTCGTTTCTATGCCAATTCATCAAAATATTGCTTCGTGTGAAACCAGTCCTTTGAGCAAAAAAGGTTGGGGACCGCCAATACTTCTTATTTGCTCTCAGCGGACCAAGCATGATTGACGTCTGCTTTAAAAAAAAACCTGATGGAGGAGCGAAACCAAGCGGTAGTTTGTGGTGTTTGTGCTGTGTGGTCTGTTAAGAAGGAAAACAGTGGTCAAGCAGGAGAGGCCGAAAACATTACTAGCACGCAGAAATGCTCTTAGGAGACATTTTCACCCTTTCCAATGATGTAATTTTCATCTCTGTGAATTTGTTGGTGAGTTAGGAAGATTACGCAAAAACTACTTAAGTGAACCTTCTCTAAACTCTGCAGCGGGGATGGGAATAGAATAAGCGAGCCGGTTAAATGTTGGCGCAGATCCGCTTCAGATTTCATCCATCCATCCATTTTTTTTTTTTTTTTTTTTAAGATTCTGTTCAGGAACAGGGGGCAGCTGAAATTGGGTAAAACGCAGACTACATTCTGGAGTGATTGCCAGACAGTCACAGGCGCTCTCCACATGATGGAGGCAACATGGCGCCGACAGAAAAACACCTGACGCGCCCACAGAGGGTTTGTGGAAATACGCGTCACGCCTGTTCATGTTTACATTACAGTTGTTGGCAAAATAGCCAGTCACTACACAGAACTGAGTGACTTCCATTTGAGTAATTTCGTGTTTGGGAACGAAGGCGGTGCGGCTAATTGCCCGGCAGTCGACGGGATGCCGGACCTAAATGCACCCTGACGTGATGTCACACCCTAAAGTGACATCATGCCTTGAATAAATGTGATTTCACTGCAAGGAGGAGATCATTTTGCCAACGACTTGGCCGCTTGCTTTTCATGGAGTCATGGGAGAGGTGAGCGCATTGACTCCAGCCAAATAATAGAGGCTTTTGTAGCGGCCCCGCCCACCCGTCCACATCTGTCCGGAATCGCCACCCCTAATTACACCAGTTAGCCTTCGGAATTGTCAGCTTTAACGTTCGAGTGTCAGACGTCTGCGTGACGGCGACACGCTTCAACGTGACTCATTGACCGTCAACCTGGAAGAAAAACAGCACTTTTGGTTTGGTCTGCTTCGCTTCCACGTTCTGTCCTCGCTCATGATCACATCCGCATTCTTACCGTTTCAGACCAGGGACTCATCGACGTGGAGTCCACAGGTACTCTGCCGTCTTTTGCCAAGTGGGTATGTTCTCAATTGCCTTTTCTAGATACATCAAATTGAAATAGATAAATATAGGAGTAGTCTGGGGCAGTAAAGCGTTGGCCTCACAGTTCTGAGGTCGCGGTTTCAATCCCGGATCCGCCAGTGTGTAGTTTGCATGTTCTCGCCGTGCCTGTGTGGGTTTCCTCCGGGCACTCTGGTTGCCTCCCACATCCCAAAAACACGCAACATTAATTGGACACTCTAAATTGCCCAAAGGTGTGATTGTGAGTGCGTCTGTTTGTCTCGATGTGCCCTGCGATTGGCTAGCAACCAGTTCAGGGTGTACCCCGCCTCCCGCCCGTTGACAGCTGGGATAGGCTCCAGCACTCCCCGCGACCCTCGTGAGGATAAGCGGCAAATAAAATGGCTAGATGAGTAGTCTGTGCGCCTCTTCTAAAAATAGCTGACCAGCGATGGGACAATGTGATTTCCTAGGAATGTCGTAGATTGTGATCTTTTGAACATGTAAACACTTGCAGAGAGAAATACAATTTTACTCATTGTTGCCAACCTTTTTTGTTTGTTTAGCACAAATTAAAGCTGAGAAGACTTGTACAGGATTCAGAGAATCATATACATTGTAAATTTGCAGTACAGGTAGGAAAAACTAAAGAAACAACATGTCCAGAACACTTGAATGCAGAATAGGGATTTCATAACATTGAGAGAGAAAGAAAAGGAACCAGTGCGAAGACCCTGAACAAGATTAGATGTATTTTCAGTGACTTTTTAAAGGCTGAGTGAGAAGATCTTTATCTCACAGATATGGTATACTGTATCCAAGTCATTCCAAAGTCTTGGGTCTCCAGATATACTGTAATACTCGGCTGATGACAAGATAGTTGGCACAAGGGTGCAGTAGATGAAAATTGCCGCCATCTGTCGTTGGATAGAAATGAGATATAAGAAGCTTTGAAAAGCGTCACAAAAATTGTGCTTATTGTTGATGTACGTGCGCATGAACAGGTAGGGTTGGAGGACATTGAGATTATAGCAATAATAATGATGACATCCAGATCCTCCCCCCAAAAATATTTGAAAACACTCATGGCTGTACTGTTAAAAAACATACGTACGTATGATGGTGACTGAATGAAGGAATTGTGTGTGTGATGAACTGAGAAGCAATTACTAGTTTATCATTATTTTCTATAGCAACGTTTGCTTGAAAATCAGACTGTCCTGAAACTGAATGTACAGGGAGTCCTCGGTCTACAACTGAGATCCGTTCACACAGTAGCGACTTACCTCGAATTTCAACTTAAGTCGGATTCCACCGCTAAAGTTAGAATTGACATCAAAATACTTTGTATAAAAAAAACAATGCATTGAAATAAACAAGACGATGTACTTAGCATTACTGCAGAGAGGTGGATGGAGAAGAAGAAGGGGAAACTGTGCTTAGCTATTAGCTATTGCGAAGGAACCTGGTCCTCAGTCCTTTCCATCTTGACAAGTATCAAAGATGGCGGACGGGGAACGGGCCTTGTAAAGTCGAAACGTCTGAAGACCGTCCGAACCCGAGGACTGCCTGTATTTGACAAAGGTTCCATGACTGACGGAATAAAATGTGAAATAACAAAATAAAAATAGTCTTCTTTGCACCCCGTTAAGCACTATGTGTGGACACAAGAGCAAATTTGCACTTTCGGTCGCGAAAGGACATTTTCTTGGGTTGGCCTTAATCATTTTCCTGACAGGCCCGGGACGGCGGCTGTGGAAGCGTTCTGGCTGCCGATCTCTCAGCGGCAACCTTTTGAGATGCGGCTGATACCTTGAGAGGGAGCGACGTGACTGTATTGACGGGTATAAAACCGAAACAAACTACGCTGACAAGACGGAGCGCTGTGCAAACACAAGATTAGCGAGGAGATGAAAGGAAGAGGAAGCCCGCTCGGTGGGTCGGTGCCAGCACTTTGTGGCTTTTCTTCTGCCGGCATTCAAAAGCTCACCTCACTGAATGACATCAATGGGAGAATCTAGTGGTGCCCTTTTTATTTTGTGTAAGCGTATTTCTGTGACTCAAGAGCTCATTATTAAATTGACTACTGTTTGTATACAAATAGTTGGGTCTCTTGTGGGCCTGGATGCCCAAAAATAAGCAAGGACAGACCAGTTGAAGGACACATGGTGGCCTCGCGCAGGGTCAGAAGACCGAGCTTCGTTCAGAGACCGAGGGGATAAAGTCCTGCTGCGAATAGCAAAATAATGTTCGCATTGCGTCTATAGCAGGTGCCGCAAGATGGCAGCGAGGCTTTACTGTTGGACCGCCTCAACTCACTTAAACATAGTTCCTCCGTATCAAGATGACACAAGGTCTCGGCAAAGCATGACTGATCAAGCTATGCAATTCACTTCGACATAGTTGCTTGGCATCAAGATACCACATGATGGCGGCAATGTGCTACTAAAGAAGCTCCTCGATTCACTTCTGCATAGTTCCTTGACACTAGGTTGCTGCCAAAGCAATACTATTTGAGAAGTCTTTACCTTGAGAACAAAATCAAGCACATTGACTAAGTTTTTGGTGGATAACACGGGGCAGGTTCCTCACAAAATTCTGTTACTCTGTGATTTGCGAATGTTTACGGGGAACACTGTGTCATAACCAGAACTCTAGTGTGGACCCAAATGCACGACTCGGTACGCAGGGAGGCAGTTAAAAGAAGGTCTTTATTTGTTCCAAGGTCGTAAGATAGGAGGTCAGTCAGAGAGAGCAGCAGTATCAAGGATGTTGAGTTTACTGGGTTGGTTGGAGGTCAGGCAGAGGTCGATTCGGGATCAGAAGGAAGGAAGTGCTGGAACGAGGCACGGATGGCAACGATCTGGCAAATCCAGATCGACCGCTGGGTCCTATATATACTTGGGTTCATTACAACAGATGAGGTGTAGGTGTGCGGCCTCCTAGTCAACGCAGGTGTGTAGGGAAAATGCACCGCCAGGGCTGGGACCGGCAGGACCATGACACACTGATTTCTATGTGGCTTGTGAGGCAGTGCAGTGAGTTAGTGGTTAGCCAGTATGGCTCACAGTCGAGACGCTCTTGTTTCAAATCCCTGCTCAAGCCCCCCTTGTATGGAGTTTGCATGATCCTGCTGGGCTTGTATTGTTTTTTTTTTCCCAGGGAGTTTAGTTTTCATTCTCAAAACAGAACCCCTCAAAAAGGTCCAGTACGTTAGGTTCATTGAACACTTGTCTCTGATTAGCTCGTGACAGGAGGTGGGCCGACACTATCTCAACTTTGAAGTTGGTGCATAGCTGACAAAGTGTTTACTAACGTGGTGAATGGGACTTCAGGCAGGTTTCAGTGAAGCTACTGTCCAACTCCTCTGCGTGACACACGATGCTTTGCGTGCACGCTCTGCTCTTCCCATGACTGGGTGCCATGAAAAGACACATGGTGTGGTCTCCCGGTGGCTCCTCCCCTTCGCCGCGGTGACAAAAGCGGCCGTCGTGTTGTTTGGTTAGTGTCGCTGTAACCCGCCAAAGCAGCGCTCCGTCACACGGCGGCCAAGCGCAAACCAACAAACGCTGACAGCCAGAGTCGGTTGCTAAACAACCGAGGTAGGCATGTTTAGAGATGAGCGCTCTCCTGGGTCTTAAGACCCCTTACTGAGCTGTGGGCTGGCCACGTCTTGCCTGCAGAGAAGTGTGACAGAGGGACCTGACAGCTCTGATGCCTTGCCCAAGGACACGGTGTCACGGGGGCACAATGGGAGACGACTGAACGGCCCCTGGTCCTGAACAACACCGCGGCCCCCTCTGGGCGCTTAGAAAGAGCTCGGGACAAAGGAGCAGTTGACAAAAGGTCCATGTTAAATTAGGCATTCAGGCCACAAGGGCACGGAGAAATCATAAAAAGATATTAAACGCACAAGTGCAATGACAGCCAAAGGGAAGGAGCCAGCGGGCCAGCCAGGGACCTTCAGACAACAAAAGTGAGCTTCGCGGGGACAGTTGGTGTTGTCAGCAAGACAAGGGCTGCACGTTGCAGATCCATCAGGAGAGTCAGATTAAAAGTGCTCGCCTGTTGTAACTTGTCGTCGCCAAAGCGGTGTCGTGTTCCACTGGCCGACTCCTGCCATGTGCGCAATTGGCTCAAGCCATCGGTTGGAGTGGCCTCTCTTCAGAAGGGCCAAAGGTACACACGTGCTGTTCTCAAGTAGAACTACAGATGGAAACAAAAACTGATACAAGTAGAACTACTGACTTGACCGCTTTACTGAGCAACGTTTTAAAAAAAAAAAAAAAAGGATTAATACTGAAATCTATGGCACCACGGTGGAGCCGCTGTAGAGCTTTGGCCTCACAGAGCTAAGGATCGAGGTTTCAATCCCGCCTGTGTGGAGTTTGCATGTTCTCCCTGTGCCTGCGTGGGTTTTCTCCAGGTACTCCGGCTTCCTCCCACACCCCTAAACATGCATTCTTTGGAGACTCTAAATCAGGGGTGTCAAACTTGTTTCTATCACAGGCCACATTGTAGTTACGGTTCTGTCAAAGGGCCATTATGACTGAATCCATGAAAATCTTTAATAGACCCATCATATTTACATATTAAAAATTATCAACCAGTTTTGGAATCAGAAATCAATGGTAATGGGTTTTTCAACTATTGTTGATGTTTGGTAACACAAAAATGCTTGCAATATCTTGTCATAATTTATGATGTGATGATTTGAAATTTTGGTCCAGATTTTAATTTGCCTTCACGCGCCACATAAAATCCTGTGGCGGGTCACATCTGCCCCCCGGGGCTCGAGTTTGACACCTGTGCTCTAAATTGTCTTTAGGTGTGATCGTGAGGGTGTACCCTGCCTCGTGCCTGAAGACAGCTGGAATAGGTTCCAGCACCCCCGCGTGCCTTGTGAGGATAAGCAGCTCAGAAAATGGATGGATGTCATTGCAACGTATTTTGACAAAGTATTGAGTATAAAGTAGAGATGGCAGTTTTCACACTGGCAGAGTAAAAACGTTTCGTAAAGTAAAGTAAAACGCTGGCAGAACAAAAAGTTAAGTACAGTAATCATCATCGTCTTCATTTACTTTAGGAACAAAGTCTTTGTACTTGGTTGCTTCCCACAACCCCCTTTATTAGACTACTCCAGTATAGCAAAATCCCATCTGGAATTAAATTTGACCAACATGTAGTTGTTGCACTATGACTCTCTCTCTCTCTCTCTCTCTCTCTCTCTCTCTCTCTCTCTCTCCTCTCTCTCTCTCTCTCTCTCTCTCTCTCTCTCTCTCTCTCTCCTCTCTCTCTCTCTATATATATATATATATATATATATATATATATATATATATATAATATATATATATATATCCATCCATTTTCTTTGCCGCTTATCCTCACAAGGGTCATGCACAGACCACAATGAAACCAGAATGAATATTTCTCTCCTTTTTTTTACTTTCTTCATGTGTATCTATTAAAGCGATCAGGTTCTAATTCTCGAGGGCAATATTTTCTTGACATTGACCCCCCCCCCCCAGTAGTTGTTTTATGATTTAATTACAAGTGCAATAAGCTTCGGGGTACAGCCAAGGGCTGAAGGGGGCCTGATGTCGCTGCGCTCGAGGATAATTACAGGGAGGGAAAAACCTCGTCAGAGTCAGAGGAATTCACTGGGATTTATTCGCGAGTGAAAGGATTCCTTGTGAGCCTTAAATAAATTTTAATTGCAGTAAGCTGTCCAATACAAGAGTGTCCCCTCCTCCAACGAACCCTGATGAGTTGTGCAAAAAAAAAAAAAAAAAAAAAGACTGAAGGAGGTATTAAGGACCGCAGGGATCCACGCATTCACACAAAATACTCTGAATATAATTGGGAAAGATCACAGCAATCCTTCATGTCACACCTACACTGGCCCCGCACCCCTTACATAACAAATCCCGTGTTTCCATCACAGATGTGAGGGCAAAATAGAGCTGGTCATTAAAACAAAAAAATGTACAATCTTGTACGTGTTGGCTTCAAATAAACGGGAAGACAAAATCTAATCAACAGACTTTGGAATGCGTCTTTCCGATCTCCTCTGGCAAAACATCGCGTCTCGCTTGTCAAAGCACGCTTTGGTATTTATAGCGCTCATTTTCGGCTTTTCTGCTGCGTTTTATCCTTTCGGCACCTGCGTTCACGCATCGTTTTGTCTTGGGGGAGACATTTTATTGTCTCGTTTTGGTCATAAAGTGTCATAACAATTCAAATAGAAAGAGGGCATTGAAAGCAAGTAGAATTTGATAAAGAGGATTTTTGCTCTCTCCAAAAAGTTACAGTGAATACTGAGCTGACAAAATATTGATATAGTTTTTCTTTTCTTGTCTTGGAATATTACAAATATTCTCCCAAAAATATGATTTTTCCCCCTCTAAATATTACATTCTTGTAATATGACTTGGGGATACAATATTATAATTTATATATAATTGTCCATGTGTTATTACGACTTAATAGTCTCAATATTACTTGTAATTAGTTTTATCACTTGTAAAAGAACTTTGTTCTTGTACATTTTCAGTATATTCCTAATATTTAAAATTTATCCTGATAAAATTTCACATTTTTTATTGCACAAGTAACTTTTTACTGTCATAAATGTACGACTGTTTAAGCAGAATATTACAACTTGATTCTCATCAATTGGGACTTCCAACTTGATGACTTTATGCTCGCATATTTCAATTTGATTTTTGTGACGTTGAAATTTTAAACAAACAATGACTAATGACTGCAATAACATGACTTTATTCTGATAGTAGAGTATAGCCTCGGTTCTCAAATGTCCCCGTACTCGAACAAATCGGTTTTTGAGCAAAAATTTCAAGAGTTTTTTTTGCTTCTGTTTTCGAATGAAAATCAGTACTCGAACGCTCCCAACAAAACCCGGAAATAACAGAACGCGCGGGGCGGTCGATTCGGTTTTCGAACAAATCGGTTTTTCGAACCGCCTTCTAGAACGGATTGTGGTCGAGAACCGAGGCTCTACTGTATTGATATTGTGTCATAAATACAACTTGGGGAAAGACAGCTGAATTGAGAATTTTATGGCTGTGGGAAATGTTTCCATTTTATATCGTTACATATTAAAAAATTACTTTAACATTATTTTTCCAGTCCATCTGATCAGTGGCAACTTGCCAAAGAAGGAGAAGAACAGACTGCAATCAATCTTCTCGGTTTTCACCACGGAGAAGATGAAAGCCTCAGAAAAGTGGGCGAGTAAAAGTTGTAAATAAGCTGCAAGCAGGTGTGTGCGGTCTTTTAGGTCAGACTTTCCCCAGAAAATGACGGGAGGGGAACGGTGTGGGCGGAGAGGGAGACGGATAGAGATGGATGGACACTGAGCGAAAGAGGGCCAACGCGTTGTTGAATGTAGAGATTGGAGAATTTGGTGTATACAGAACACTTTAAAGGATTGCTTTCGAATACCACGGAAGTCAGGGACTCCGTCTCTGAAGACTTGGTTAAAGCCATTTACCGAATGCCGATTGTCGTTTGTTTGAAACGCGTCCTTGTTTCTGGATCAAGAAGCGTTTGAACCCTTTCTAGACAAGTTGAAGCCTGCCATTTGGTACCTCAGGAGTGCAGAGGTCCATAATTGGACTGCAAGGGGAGGAGGGGAGTCACATTCCCGCAATTAGTCCGATACAAAGCCCCCGCTGATTCCCCGCAGGGTGGGTGGAACCTTTTCAGGGTGGAACGTCATCTAAATCTCGACCGTACTCATTTTTATTTCCTGCCTTTTCATCTGTCAAGATCATTTGAACCACAAACGGGATCCGCTGTTACGTGGTTCCGTCGAGTCCCGGATGTTCTGGTTTTGCTGAAAGATGACGAACAAAGGAGGGGGATCGCGAGAATGCCAGGCCTCGTAGTCGGGGGTGCTGTGCGTAGAGACAAGGATTCAATTTTGGAAGGAAAACTCTCATTTGCACCGTGACCTCTGTGGGTCAAGGTAGGACGACGGGAGTGGGAACGGACCTTGAGGCGGCGCCGGTTGCGCCATTGATCTGAGCCTGTCAAAGGCCTTCAGAGAGACAGAACAGAGCGGAGCGAAAGTCTTGTGAAGACTAAGCGGTTTGGGACAACAGACAGCTCATTCTGACAGCGCCTGCGAGGTCAGAACCTGCACAGGACAAGAAACAGCCTGCAGGCCCTCAACCACATTGCTGCCTTTGAGCATTTATTTATTTTATTTTTTGAAATCTTCATTTAACTCAGGGGTGTCAAACTTTTGTTCTTTGTTATGGTTTCCGTCATCGGGGCTGATAATACTCGCTGATAATGATTGCCACATCACAATTTATGGTGACTTTTGCTGGTTCCTCAAGATAATAAAAAAGAAATGGCTAAGTGGCTTTACTCGTATCTAAATAATTCATGGCCACAGAAATAACAATTTCTGTTATTTTATTTTCGTTTATCCATCCATCCATTTTCTTCACCTCTTATCCTCACAAGGGTCGTGGGGAGTGCTGGAGCCTATCCCGGCTGTCATCGGGCAGGAGGCGGGGTACACCCTGAACTGGTTGCCAGCCAATCGCAGGGCACATCGAGACAAACGACCAATCGCACTCACAATCACATCTAGGGGCAATTTAGAGTGTCCAATTAATGTTGGATGTTTTTGGGATGTGGGAGGAAACCGGAGTGCCCGGAGAAAATCCACGCAGGCACGGGGAGAATATGCAAACTCCACACAGGCGGGGCTATTACTTCCTCCTTCGCAAGCCGACACTTTTAATTGGGTCTATCCGGTCACGTTACATTTTTCCACAGTCTCAAACGTCAGATATGATGTGATTATATGATCTCGAAGCACCACCTTGTAGTACACTCTATTAATTTGGTGTGACATTTTGAAAAGGTTGGGCTCACAGTTAAACTTTTGAGCACATAAAAGATGGTTGACTTTTGAACACTTTCATCTTTAGAATTCTAGACTTTTTTTATGGAACATAAAATGGCCGCCCCCGGCCCACGGGCTTCAAATATGATGCCCTTCTAACTAATAAATAATGTCATGTCGTGCAATCATCCTCCAGCTCACGTGGATCGTCTAAAAATCCTGCGGTGGTTTTTGCCCTCCAGAGCTCTTTTAGTCATCCTCCCGGGCATATTCGGGGGCGGGGGCGGGGGTGGGGGTGGACACACTCATAGCTCAGCGAGCTGTCAGACACACCAGCGAGCGTCTTTACTTGACACTGAGCGTGTGCAGGTAAGAGAGCAGGAACTCCCTCTCCCTTGACACTTGCAAGGACTTTGGGAATCAGGAAGAGTCCACGTGAGCAACTCAGTGGAGACGTCTCGCATCTCTAATGCAAAAGAAGCCGTATGGGTGCGTGTCGCAGTCAGTTGACTGCTTAGTTAACAGGATTACATAGAAAATAAAAGACTGTAATGTGTTCATTGAACGCGAAAATTTTCCTCATGTGTGCATACGTTCCAAAATGTCATCGCAAACTGGGAACCCTTGTAGAGCCTCACCTGTGCATTCAAGAAAATGTTTTTAAAATGCAATCATTTCTCTTTCGCTCTCTCCGTCCGATGTAAAATTAGACAAAAAGTTCCTTCTTGTCCTGAGGCTAATTCTTCCACGTACAAAAGCAACTTGTTCCATGAGAGGCACAATTAGGGAGGGGTGGGGGGGGGGGGGGCTAGGAAGATTATACACATCCTTTATAAGGCTCCTCCAAATGACTCAAGAGCTGACTATTCAGCAGCTGGTAAGATTATCCACCATTGTCACGGACTCTCATAGTCATCTTTCATCTCCCTTTGTACTGCTTCACCTTTCTCGGTCTTTTTCCCCCCCCTTTTTTTTAATGCAAGTTGGATTGAAAATAGTTGTGACATTTGGTCTGCGTGCTGTCAGAAGAGATAAAGTCACAACCTTCCCCAGACGTCGGCGAGCGCGGCGGATTATGGGGGTGAGGAATTGGGTAATAACTTTGAACATGTGACACGGTCCCCACTTTCCATCACGTATGGCGCTTCAAAGCGGGGGGAAAAATATGGTATTTATTGACGGAGCCGTAATTCAGTTCTCCTCCAAAGCCGCTCAGGTTTCATTGGACAGGGCAGGGAGAATCGAAAACAGATGAGACGAGGCCCGGCTCTGGCCGAGCTTTCACTCGAAGCCTGCAGGTTGCCGGGTTGAATCCTGTTGGGTTCAAGTTCCTCCCTGACCCGCTTCGAACTCTTGAAAGACTTTATTGATTCCTCGGCGTGAATATGCATGTCACCCGCCCCAAAGGAGCAGGAGCCTGACGTCCCCTCCATCAAAAGATTATTGTTGGCATGGCTTGGCCGAGTTTCTGCCTTGAAGAAAAGCATAATTGTGTTTCGTTCGCCCTGTCACCAAACATGTCCGACGAAAAACACGTCTCCTCCGCGCGGGGGGAGGGCTCTCGCGGGTCGTCCGTCCCCTCCGGCGCTGCCAACGCCGAAGGGATTTCCACAAAGCAAACACTGGTTAGCCTCGAAAATTTTGCGTGGAGAGCCACCGCAGTCGGCTAACTCGCTTCCAGAAAAAAGCAGTCGGCCTCGGGGGGTGAGGCACCGTGGTGTGTGTGTGTGTGTGTGCGCGTGCGTTAATGTGTATTCCATATGATTCCCCAACGGCCCAGATAGCTGCAGCGGTGACTAATTTGCTGGCAGCGCTCCAGGCTGGATGAGGTATGACTTTGCTGGAGATTTTCTCTTCCAAAAAGAGGGGGTGGAGTGGGGGGGGGGGGGGGCAGTGGAAGGGGATGGAGCTTCCAGTATCAATTACAGAGACTGGAGCCCTACAATCTGAGCTCCTCACTCATCATACATGCTACGCCTGTACGCTCCACCGCTATTCATGCTCCCTTGCCGTAATCACAGGCGAGGAAGACGGGGGGGAGCAAAATCAAAAAGGTGTGTTCCGCTGCCTGCGTGCTGTCAGCTCTTCCCTGTTGTTTACTGCGCCGTTGATCAGCTGTGAAATTTGAGGAAATAAATACAAAATGTCTCTTTTGTTCACACACAGCTGTTTTTAATGCACAGTACTTTCCAGGGTACTTTTCCCACGCAACAAGAGCCATGCCACGTTGTCATGTGGCCAAACGTCCAACGCACTTTTCGATTTAGCAATCACATCCATTCGCAGGAAGGGCACATTTTTGGTCAAGTGACAATTTTGCTGTGAGGCTTCCGTCTTACGGCGTTCCATTTTCCCTGTCAAGCTGCACAAAGGTCTTAAAAAAACAAAACCTTTCTCTTCCTTAAAGGGCTGCCGATAGGAAAAGAGAAGGGCCACTTTCAAGCCGCAACTTTTTTCACACACTTTCAACCCTGCGGTTTATGCGGTGATGCGGTGCTAGCGCTAGCGCGGCGCTAGTGTTGAGCTTTTTCTGGCTTATAACCAGGTGTGCTAACGCTAGTGCCGCATCACCGCATAAACTGCAGGGTTGAAAACGTGTGAAAAAAGTCACGGCTTGTAGGCCGGAAATTACGGTACTTCAACTTGAATTTACTTTTACTCATTTTTTCATTCACCCATTTTCTGAGCCACTTATCCTCATGAGCATCACGGGAGTGCTGGAGCCAATCCCAGCTATCCTCGGGCAGGAGGCGGGGTACACCCTGAGCTGGTTCCCAGCCAATTGCAGTGTCGTTCATATCCCTCCATCCATTTTCTTAGCCGCTTATCCTCACAAAAGTTGCGGAGAGTGCTGGAGCCTATCCCAGCTGTCAACGGACAGGAGGCGTGGTACACCCGGAACTGGTTGCCAGCCAATCGCAGGGCACATAGAGACAAACAGCCACACTCACAATCACACCTATGGGCAATTTAGAGTGTCCAATTAGTGTTGCATGTTTTTGGGATGTGGGAGGAAACCGGAGTGCCCGGAGAAAGAACATGCAAATTCCACACAGGTGGGGCTGGGATCAAACCCAGGTCCTCAGACCTGTGAGGCCGTAAAGCACTAGAATAAACTCGCCCCTGAAAGAAGCAGATCTAGACAATATAAACCAGCAGAAGATTCTTCTGTAGTAAACTGAGAATCTTTAAAGATGTTACGTGAAGGTCATTAATGTGATCTGTTCACAAATCAGACCTCCACATGCGGCAGAAAGTGTGGCAAAGCATTTTGACTTCTGAAATGTATTCACCATTATGAAGAGGAAATTTCCACTCACCTAAATTGGAAGCTCTTTCTTCACATTTGCATATAAGCGCTACATAAAACAAATTTATTATTAATGGCTGTACAAGAAGTAATCATTGTACTTATCACACCCATGGAAGATGTAGGGTGATGCCCACCCCCCCGCACACTTTTTGACACCCACACTTTTCAAGCTGTAACACCCCTCCGCCACCTTTTTTTTTTTTATCTGGTGTTGCAGACACTGTCAAATGTTATTATTAGTACAACAGCAGTAGTATGAGCCAAAGGGACTAGTCTAGCGTGGAGTCTGCTTTTTGCCCGAAAGTCAATAAACAGAATAAGAAGTATAAAAAATTGATGTTATTATACATCTTAAAACTTGGCACACAAGTTGTAAACCACTTTACCAAGTTTGGTTACAGTTATAAATATAGTTTGTGCGAGTTCATCACACAAGAATCAGATGAAAAATTATGGCAGAAACATATTAGAGCAGATATAAATGCATAAAATATTTAATTTTCTATATTTTAGATGTTATATTTGCATTTAGTTATTTATCTAACAAAAATATGGCTTTTTTAATCATGTCGAAAAAGAAAAATCTGACCAAATTTGCATTCAGGTCAGTGTAATAAAATGACCAGTTTATTTTTAAGGAAATTATGTGTTTCAATTATTAAATAAGAATGTCAGGAAGGGCATCCCGACAAGCCGAAAGGAAAAGAAGAAGAATATAAGAATACAAAAATATATTTCTTAAATATGTAGTTAAGTCAAGGGACATAAATAGAAGCATTTTCATCGTGACTGCACTTCACACTTCAATTTGTTACTTTCCACGTTGTGATTGTGTGAAATACATCAGCTGTGTTGGGTTGCGCCTCTTTTGATGGAGCACCCTTTTAGCTATCCTGCATTGGCCACCAAAAGAGTGAGTTATGCCGCGAAAAATATTGGCCCCTCACTCACGGCCTCTCCTTTGATTGCTCACCAGACAAATTTATACGCGAAGAACACAAGTGAGCCCTGCGAGCTCACACACTGATGCAAACGGGCCTCCGGTTGTGTTCCTCGAGCCATCTGTCTCTCAGCAGTGGGTCCTTGTTACCTGTTGTAGTCTTTCTTAGCGGACCCATTGACACAACACCACGTCGCTGCCAGCGGAGCCTTTCACCACCCTGCTGGCGAAAGGCTCTTTAAGTATGAATTCATTCGGAAAACCCAAAAAAAAAAAAAAAAAAGACGACCGCTTCGACCGAGTCAAAAGTAGCTAGAAAAGCACTCAGCAGACAGCAGACCATCAACTGCCCCCATTTGGATCAGCACCAAAGTGTACACCTTTACATCAAGTTTTGCCAGAATATGCAGTATTCACAGACAAAAAAGTTTAATCAGTACTTTTATACAGAAAAGCATCAAAAATGTTTTTTTACTCCTTGTCCTCTACGCCACGAAAAAGTTTTACATTTGTCGTTAATTGTTGAAATTACACTTTTAAAATTAGGATTACCCAAAAACAATGTTCCAAGAACAGTTTGAGAAGGGTTGCACATAGATTCAAGAAATATGAATGTATAGAAATCTTCAATATAGGTAAGAGTGGAGACTCTTTGTAACATTTTTCAGTGATAGCGAAAAAAAGACAAGAACTGGAGCCCAGTTCGGGGAGACGAGGCAAGATGAACCTCAACAAAAGTATTTACCGCAATTCCCGGCCTACAGAGCACACCTGGTTATAAGCCTGACCGAGTATATTTGTAAAGGAAATACCATTTGGTACATACATACGCCGCAGCTGTGTAAAAGCCGCAAGTGCCCACATTGAAACCCCCATTTAAACATGAGATATTTACAAAGAAAGATGGTACACAGAAAGAGTTTCATGCTAGCAAAGTCACTTCCTCTGCACATATATTCCACGGGTCTTATTCTTACCTTTTCCGCTCGAGTCCCCCCTTGCGGCCGTTGGAAAAAATACACAAATTAGCCACATCACCGCATAAACCGCAGGGTTGAAAGCGTGTGAAAAAAGTCGCGGGTTGTAGGCCGGAAATTACGGTACTTTCAAAAACAAACAAACCAAAAATTCCAATCAAGGACAATAGAAATTCTAAATAAGTGAACAAAATCCTCAACATCCGGACAAAATGTAACAACCACAAGCAAAGAAAACATCACAACGGGGAACGTGGCAGGACTAGAAACACGAATTGCAGAAACACCGCAGACTCAACAAACCTAGGGAAGGAAATACGAACAAAATGACAAGAGAATGAGACACACCTGGACAAGACAGGAGTTGCTGGAGGGAGCTGATTGGTTGGTCCGAAGGGGCGGCCTGACGAAAGCCAAAAATGAACAAACTCAATCTAGTCAAAACCAAATCCAAAACAAATCATGGCACCGGGAGTGAAATCCCAATCAAGGTTAAGAAAAGATCAATAGTATAAATTAGATTATTCGTTACTATCATACTGTAGAGAGTTTTAAGCCATGAAAAAGTTTTTCTGAAATAATGGAAAATAGGTTACCCCCAAACCCCATACAAAAAAAAAACATTGTTGAATTTGCGAATGCTGAAGCGCGACTACGCGGGGGCACTGATGGCAACACGGGCCAGATGCTTCCCCTTAACGCACGAGGGGGGCAGATGAGATGCTAAGTTTATACAACACCACTCGGCTCCAGTCTTAGAAGTCAGTCGGATGTCCACAGCCCGGGCATATGGACCCGGTTAGGAGCAGAGCCGCGGGCCTCGGGCCTTTTCTGTCTCATATGCGGACGCGAGCGGGCGTCACAGTCAGACGTTTTCCATTCGCCGCGGGCCGCATTAAGCTTCAAAGATCCCGGTCAAAGTTTATGATTTCTCTTGGAACCGGGAACAGAACGTTCGTGAGAGGGTGTATCAAAGAAAGATGGAACTTCATAACAAAGGCTGATTTGAATATTTGGGTTTCATCCCGCCATGCTGCAAGGTTTCTTAATGACCCCGAGTTAACTTTGCACCTAATGTGGTCATTTTCATTGAATAACAGGAAGTAAACTTTCCTGTTCTTAAACTACCCAACCCCTTTTTACCAATGACCTTTCAGAATAAGAGGTCAGGGCCAATTAGAAGCAAGCTGCTAATAGTGCCTTAGTGAGTCCAGATGTTGTTAGCTTTAGTCCCTGCAATAAATGACCCAAAAACCGCTGAAAACAAAGACAATCTGTCCGCTAAGAGGTTCTGGCGAGATGTGTGAGTTGGTTGTACCGAAATGGGCTTAATTGAATCAGGTTCCGGAGCCCGCCGTCACTCTGACATGTTATTGTAGGGTCATTATTTGGTGCCTATACTAAGTATGGCTGAGTCACAGCGCATATAGTGCAAGTATTGTGCCAGAATAAAGCTTTATAGGCATCATATGTTGCCAATTTTCAACTGGAGCAAATATTTACGGGAAGGCTAGAAATAGAATTCCTTTAAATCGGTGACCACGCCTTAGTTTGCTGTGAGAGATCATTCACCTGATTGGTCCAAATCAACACGCCAGCAACATATAGGGACAAAACAAACATATACGAATAACTTTTTGTTCAACTAAATAGGCCTAGATTTACATTTGGCTGTTAAAAATGTGACTTTGAGATCATGTTTAGTTTGAGATCATTACAGTTTGACTATGGATTTGTATCATTTATTGACTATGAGAAAAATCAAACATTGACGTTTCGCCTTTGATAACATTTGTGTCGCTCAGAGTCCTGAGGTCCCGGGTTCAATACTGGACCCCACCTGCGTGGGCTTCCTCCGGGCACTCCAGTTTCATCCCACATCCCCAAAAAACATGCAACATTAATTGGAGACTCTAAATTGCCCCTGGGTGTGATTGTGAGTGCGGCGGTTTGTCTCGATGTGCCCTGCGATTGGCTGGCGACCAGTTCAGGGTGTACCCCGCCTCCTGCCCGTTGACAGCTGGGAGAGGCTCCACCACTCCCCGCGACCCTTGTGAGGATAAGCGGCAAAGACAATGAATGAATGGATGTTTTAGCATTGGTGGGCAAAGTCGGGAGGGGGAGGGGGCACACGCCCCAAAATAAACATTTTTACAAAATGCTATGTTAAATGGTTTTCATATTGTGAAACGGCATGACATATCAATCTTATATGTCAAATTTGACATGGAGTCACCATGATGGGAACTGTAAGTTGTACTCAAACTTCAAAGCCATCAGGTGCACGTTTGACTTTTTCTTTCCATTTGTGTGTTTTGCTGAAAGCTTTTTGGTTCGTTTTTAGCACTCTTAAATCGCTGCCAATATCTGCTCAAAATTCATGAATTCATAAATCATTTTTTATTAGTCAGAATAACATCAGTTGAAATCTTGGAATCTTGTAAAAGTTTTCACCACTTGCATTTTTATCCCCCCCGGCCCGCAAACATAATCAAAGCCACCGCTTACGCCCTCTTCCAAACAAACTCTTCAGTACATTTTGTTCTTTGAGCACCCCCCCCCCAACCCCCGAGTGTGTGCATACTTACTATAGGCTACAAATAACACGCTAAATTGTACAGTATGATGTACTCATGGAAGTATATGTCAAATCAGATCGGTTTGGTTACCAAATAACAGGTACATTTTTTAGAACAAGCTAAAAAGAAATAGCGCTCGTTATAATTGTGCGATCCAAAAGACTTCCTGCAGAACCGCTTTTAGGCTTTTGGTTTTCGAGGCTAGTTCATGAACCATTTATGTGCTTTTTTGTTTGTTTACTGCGGTTTGCCTCTCATAAAAATAAAGTCAGCTGAAGGATTCGCCCTCAGCCTTTGGCTGGCTGTCAAACCCTCCGAGCTGCGGGAGCCGTCACGCCCACCGATGGCCTGGGCGGAAATTGACTTGGGGGGAAAAAAAAAAATAGACAGCCACGCTGTACAGTACAAATACATCAACAGGTCATTACTTGCGTTAGAGTGCTGACACGAGGAAATGATACAGATAACGCGTTGGATTGGGAGTTGTTAACAATAACCTCTTTTATATTGAGATCTGGCAAAATGGATGCATCATCTAAGACAATGTTTTGATGTTGTTGTCAACAACAACGACGATGAGAATTTTTTTTTCCCTTTTCTTGTGACAAGATATCAAAACAGGAGGCGTTGTATGCAGTACATATTTTCTTTGTTCTGCAGCTGACAAAAATGAATGATGGTGGGTGGGGGGTGACCTCACTGGAAGAGGAGAGAGAAACGAACTTTAAAATTGTGTCGGGGTGGGGTTATACAGGAAGCGCAACGACAGTCCAAAGAGCTTTCGTCAGAACCAAAACAAATGTGATGAAATTAGTCCAGAAATTCAAGGAAACTTGAAACACTTTATTCAACTAATGTGGAAATTAAGTTGACCAAACTAGTTTGGATATGTAAAAAAATATAATAAATTAATTTTAAAAATTGATGAGTAAAACCATCTAAATTAACGTTGCATGTGGTGCTTTTATTTTTATTTGAATATTTGAAAATAAAGAAAAACAAATACACAAAAACTTGACACAAATTTGCCACGTTCAAAATTGTATTTCTGCTTCTACAGAACGCTGAAAAATATTAAAAGGTAAAAATGTGAGATTTACTGGTGGTCTAAAAATAGTTTTTAAAATTAAAAAAAAAGTTCAAATTATCCCCCCCATATTTTCATTTGGAGTAAAAAAAATAATAATAATAAATTGGGTTCACGTAATTTTGTAAATTTGTTCACTGGTTCCATAGATTTTTTTTTTTTTACATAACATTACCTTATATCAAAATCTAATTTTGTTGAAGTGGCTAAAGTAATAAAGGTAAATAGACCAAAAATGTGCTGTGAGAAATTATCATATTTCACCTATTTGGTCAAAAATTGTATACTTCAAATAAGTTATTCTTTGTTCATCGCTCTATACAAGCGACAGATATTGGCAGGCAGAAAAATGGAAAAGATGGCAGACGGAACAACAAATCTGGGTTTGTATCTACTGGTCAATATTCATAGAACAGAATTTGATAAGCTGTATTCTAGTACGTAAAATGTAAATTTCGACAACATCATCATTATTTCAGTATTTCTATTTTGTGTAGGTGTTTAGTCCTGTTGGATTTTTCAATGGAAAATATCTCTTGGCTGAGTAAAGGATGAGAAACTGGTGTGAAACACAAGTTGTCTATGCTAAGCACAGTTTGTGTCTTCGTCCTCAAACTAGTTTACTCCACTTTCATAAATTGATGAAACATCTTTTTCAAATAAGGTTTTAAGTAGCTTGCATGCATAACACTGTGGAAACTTCTTCAAGAACAAACTTTTTAAAAGTAAAGTAAAAATGCTGAGTTCAACAGTAGCTGTGAAATCAGCTGAACGGGAAAGTAACGCAACATGTTAGTTTGCTGCATCCTGGAAAATGTGCTCAAATGGGTGATTCGTTGGAATGGAACTGAACGTCTGAGTGAGCCCGGTGACACGGCTTTGAACTGATGCAACACAAGTTGTATTTAGCGCTGTCGACATAACTAGCACTTGTGGGGCTTCGACTGCGGTTTGGGAAGGGAAAAACTGACACTGGGAGGAATTACAATGCCGCCTGTGGTTTCCATAATCAAAATGTTCACTTTCCTGTTCGTAAAAGTGCCTAGGAGCCAACCACTAAAAGACTTTAGGTCGCATCTGAATGTCATCGTTAAAGGTCCTGTTGTGTTTTGTTTTAATTTGAAGAGATCGCAAAGGAAACTGTTGTTAACAAGCCTGCCAAATTTGAATGATTAAAAAAACTAAGCACAACACATTTCTATTTGTTTTAGCATTTCAACTATATGCGCTCAATCAATCAAATTCCACTTATATGCCCTGGAAAAATGGATGCGACTTGATCTTTATTATGCCTTCACATACTGTAAATATGTTTGAGCTGCATAGAGCCTCCCCGTGGCTGAAATTTATACCACTAGGTTGTCGCGAGGCTTTTTCATGCCGCGACAACGAGGCACTCAAAAGTGAACAACCGGAATGCACGTTGACCATCAAGTCAGATTAAAACAAATATAAAAATCATTCTGTCTTCCTTCTGACAATGAGCCAGTATCCTGTGGCCATAGCAACTCCCCTTCCCCCCATCAGTTTCCACCTTTCTCACCGTCACCTGACCTCATGACTCAAGACCAACAATGAGGCACTCTACAGCAGTCGCACCAGCAGACTATCCGAAAACGTTTTTGGGGTGTTGCAATTGGGCTGGCTAACCTCTGATAACAACAAAGGCACCGAACATCTTATTTTAGATTCTGAGGGAAGGTGACTCATGCCAAACTCCAAAATGTGCCACGTTGTACCTTTTTGACCACAAAAATAAATAAAATCAGGAAAACTGAAATGGCGAAAAACAGGTTAATGGTACATCTCCACAGGCGTGTACTCCATAGTTCTCAGTTTTCATCAGTTATCTTCAAACCTGTAAATCTCTGAATTTACTTTGCAAGGTCTTTGAGACGCTGCCATCAACGTGCCACATGGCCGCCACTATGCTGAGCACACGGGGACTTTCACAGGAGGAAATTGAAAAATCTGCAGACAGAGGAAATTAAAATAACCAAGTCAGGCATTTTTAGAGGCCCACATTCAGAACCTGAAGGCTTTTTGCGCTGAGACTTTTTTTTTTTAATAACCTACTGTACATGCTCGGTTGGGAGAAACGTTATGAAAAGCAGCTGGCAAACCGGTCCCCGAGACAGAACATGTTTGAAACGGGCCGTGTCAGCTTTCTACATCTCACTTTTGTCTTTGACCTCGCTTTTGGTTTCCCAACATCTGTTTTTATCACAATAATATAGCCCACACGGCCCAACGATGTCCACTTTGGTTTGGCGAGGACCGCACGAACACCCAGGCCACTTTGCTAAAAACATTAACAACACGGGCGTTTTTGTTTTTCTCTCAAAATGATGAAGTGCACGGAGAGACAACGTGCATGTCATGACAGTCTTGTCTTATCTGGGCATCTCGCGCTACTGCTATCTTCCACTTGTGGCTAAGAATGTCTGCTGCTGTGTCAGGGAAGAGGCGGGATGAGCAAGCAAACAGACTTCGGGTGGGGGGGATAGGTGACATAAAACAGACAGATTCCAAACGGCTCTCGGGTATTGCAATGTTCACAAGTTCACGTTAAGTTTGAGTGGGGTTTTTGCAACTGGAGCTGGAAATAAAATAGTATTGTGGAATATTGTTCTTCGGTCTGCATATATGGGACAGTTATTGGTTACAACACCAGCTGGTTATACTAAATTTAAATTGTTGGTGACCCTCTGACGTCATGTAGTGCAGAGCGCTAAGTCCAAGATGGCAGGCCTCGGGCACATAAAGTCTTTATAACTGCGCATAAAGAGTCAGCATGCTGCCTCTCAAGTATCATTTATTTTATAGCGCTCACCAAAAAGGACTGACAGGTCTTACCGATGCATAGGCCGACCAATATCTGAGAAATCTGGTACTTTTCTTAGTTTACATTGCTGGTCAAATGTCCAAAGAGATCAATTGAAATATTATTGAAGTCAAAGACGAGACTTGGCTGAAGATTAAACATGTCACATTTTGATTGAAGATTAAAAATATCACAGAAAGCGTATCAGACGATGATTTCTTCTCTTTTGAATCCAAGGTTGGACCTTTTGGCCATGATTCCAAAAGATTTGTTTGGCACAAGCCCTCAAAGTGCCCTTAAGCAAGGCACGGAACACCTCACACAACGCTAGCTGAAGATATCTACGACTCTTTGCTTCCCCCTTCGCTCCAACTTCTACTTATGGAACTAAAAGTATCCTGCAGAGTCTAAGTGGAATTTCCCTATTAATTGAATGCATCCATCCATCCATCCATCCATCCATTTTCTGAGCCGCTTATCCTCACAAGGGTCGCGGGGAGTCCCAGCTGTTAACGGGCAAGAGGCGGGGTACACCGTGAACTGGTTGCCAACCAAATGCAGGGCACATCGAGACAAACAGCCGCACTCAAAATCCCACCTCGGGGCAATTTAGAGTCTCCAATTAATGTTGCATGTTTTTGGGATGTGGGAAAAAAAACGGAGTGCCCGGAGAAAACCCACGCGGGCATGGGGAGAACATGCAAACTCTACACACGTGGGGCTGGATCGGGGCTGGATCAAACCCTGGACCTCAGAACTGTGAGGCCAATGCTTTCCATCTGAACCATCGTGCCGCCCAGATTATATTCACAAAAGTAAATTTACAATTGGAATTCGTATTGAGGTTTCCACATAAATTGTAGAAAAGTTCATTTATGTCATTGTCCTTGTAGACAAAGAAGAGAAGATGATGTAACACATGTAAACAACCCTGTCCCAACTTTTTTGGGACGTATGGCAGGTATCAAAGTCTTAATAAGTGAATATTCGCACAAACACACACACAGACACACACACAAAATACATTGATCAGTTTGATCATTCATTTCATTTAATAAATTTGGAAATGATTGTATTCTGTTTTTAAATAGGTTTTACACAACATCCTCGAAATCTGGGTTTGTAATCCGAAAGACGGAGTGATTACACCCCACCGCTGTTGCGCCCTCAAAGAGCCAAAGTTGCCCGGACTTACAGCGCAGTACGTAAATGCCGCGAGGCCTATTCTGGAAGAAGGGCCCACGTTCTCGGATTTCACGAGCGCAGATCTGAATCTGAGGCTACGTTCATCAGGAAATATTTGCGTCTATCTATCGGAGGGCTGCTCTTTCAAGCGGACCTTGCCATGAGATAAGAGCGGCGACTGAGGGCAGGAGACAAGCTAATGGGAGGGAGAATTCCCATGGCCCCCAAACTACTCGCAGCTGGCCTTCTGCAAAAAAAAACAAAAAAAAAAAAAATACAAAGCGGCAAGTCGTAATATTCCCAACATGCAAGGGAACGTCATTGCTTTCACAATTCTTACAGGATGCCTTTGGGTCGCTTAGAATAGTTCACAACAGTTTGTGTCACAACATTTGCAGGCTTGTACAAAAAATGGTGAACAACTCCAAACCTTCATCATGTATGTGACACGCTGTGGCGACTCCTAACGAGACAAGCCGAAAGAAAAAGAAGAAAGATGTAATGTATAATGCAATATAATAAAATATTGACATAATCTAATTACTCATATTTAAGAGAGTATTTAAATATTTGAATTAAAAAGGGGTTTATGCTCCAATTTCAAAGTAATCATAATAATCATAAAAACTTTGCTTAAAATATTAATCGGAACTATGAGGGAACAAGCTAACAGGGAAGCTGGGGGTGGGGGGGGGGGTCAATTGTCTTTCACATTGAAGCACTTTTTGCACCCATACTTCAAAATTACTGTTTTTTTCTCATGGCCTAAAAACGATATTGTGAATAAAAAGCTTGAAAATGCTCAAAAGTAATACTTTTAATGTACATCTGTTCCATCATAAATGAGTTTTTATAGTGTCAAACTTAAGGATATCAAAGAAACATGAAGATGGTGCAGAAAATTTTCTGGCTTTCGCCGCCACACTACAAAGGGATCCGTTGACTACACAACAAGCTGGCGAGTAATATATTAAAAAAAATATGCTGTGTTTTAATTGCTTCATTGAGCATTTTGCCTGCAGGTGATTTACTAACATACGAGGTAATCCCACATGAAAAGAAAAAAAAAATCCATCTTGAGTACACACTAATCGTAAATTTGTAATTAGGTTGTTCTTGCAAAGTGGGCCACAGCAACACATCAAAGCCCCCCTGAAAAACATCTGAACATGTCATTTGAGTGAAAAGAAAACTTATTAGTGTGAGTTTTTGTGTGGAAAAAGATCACGCGCGGGCACAAACATTCGCAGACGTACATGCGCACACACGTGCACAGAGATGGCCTCTTCCAAAGCCACTGCCGGAAAGTCTGTGGTCTGCAAGAGGAAAAATGTCCTTAAACACGAGTGCGGCTTTGCCTTGGCCAGCGCGTCTTTTTCTTCAGCGGTGAGTTAATCTTTTCTGCCTGGCTGCTCTCCATCTATACAATAGAAGGACTCGGGCTGGACCGTTTGCCGGTCAAGGTGAACGTGGAGGCCATTTAGAAATATTTCTTTTCATCTCTGTTCAGAAATTGCCTCCCATCAGCATTTGAATCCAATCCGGTTACTCCACAAGTTGTCCAAATTGAGGTCTACATGTGGATCTCAAGGAGACTCAACTCCATTTTGGGTGATCGCAAATTACATGACTCCGCAAAGCTGTAGTAGGCATGCCAGGGCAGCTGTTGGCGCTGTTGCGAAATACCGCGTAACAGTGCAGAACATTTTTGTCTTGCAACAGTGGCGGGATGGAAAATAGTTACTTTTCCATTACACCGACAAATGAATTTAAAAAGTTGTGTGAATACAATACACGCAAATTAACTATTTTTTGTTATAGCAGTTTTACTTTTCAGAGTAGTTCGGGTGTCCTGTATCAACATGAGACTTTTGGTGATGATAAGGAGACTAAGGGCAAAATATTTTCAATTTATTGAATGCCTTGGGACCTTCGGAAGCCATTTGGAGAATACCGAGTTGAACATCGACAATACTGGTGCAGCAGACTTAGAATTCTGTCCATCCAGACGCTGTAGTAGAACCTGGTAGTATCTACTTTTGCTGTTGTTGTTATTAAGAATTTTCTTGCAGGGGAAATTTCCTCTGTGAACTGTACCCCCTGGTTGATCCTCACTCCCTGGGTAATACACACAACACACACACACACACACACACACACACACCTCGCACTCTCCATTCCAGCAGTTTGATTAACATTGTTGTTCCCAAAGTCAACACAACTTTTAGTCGATCTCTTTTTCAACATGAACACGGCATTAAATAATAAAAATCACCTCATACATCCCATTATCATCATTCAAAAAGTTAGTGAGGGATGCTGTACATCACAGGTGCCAAACTCAAAGCCTGGGGGCCAGATCTGGCCCGCCACATGATTTTGTGTGGCCCTCGAACCCAAATCTAGAGTGCAAGTTCCCATGATTCTTGTCAAAATCTGTACCAAAATTTCAATTTGCCATTTATCATGAATTACAAAGTTGTGATATGACTAGCATTTTTGTGTTACCAAACGTGAATAGTTGAAAAACGCATTACCCTTGCTTTCTGATTCCAAAACTAGTTCATAAATTGATGACGTAAATATGATGAGACGATTAAATATTTCTGTTCCACAGTCATACCGGCCCTCGTAGGGAAACTGGAACAACAATGTGGCAAGCGAAAAAAAATAGTTTGACACACCTGCTGTACATGATCGCTGCCCCCATTTTTTAGCACTTTTGGAACATTTAATTAATCATTTACAATTATGTCATTGAACGTATTATCTGTACTGTAACTACAGGATATCACACTGTGGAATTTGTTGTCCATGTATGTATTTGTCTTTTCTTTGTTTTATTCTGTCTCCCTCAAAATCGGCATTGCGGCTGAGAATGAGTGGCCATACTTGGTTAAAAAAAGATGAAATGAAGACAAATAAATACAAAATACCCGGTAAGAAATGTTTTCTAAACATTTCCACCATTTGTGAAGCTCGTCAGTTTTCTGTCAGTAAAAAAAGCTTCAGGCCGACAGAAAGATTTGGAGTGCATTTCCTGTGGTGCAGCGTCATGCGAAGCGATTGGCCTTTTCGGGACTCTCCCCACCGAGAATCAGAGCCTTCTAAATCGGGCCACATCGGACTGGTCCTGTTTTCACTTAAGTCTGCTCTACGCACTGCTTAAACCGCGTCCGTGCGTGCCAAGAACTCGCTGATACACACCTCCGTCTGAATTGTAAGATTTCGCTTGTGTGTGAATGATTCCAAAGTGGATTTGTAGCTTCGGTTTGTCGTTGGGTCACAACTCGATGCGATGAAATGTTGATGCAAAACCGACAGCTGAATAAACGGCTTTCCTCGCTCACGTTTAGAAATGTAATTGTCCGCTGCCTTCGTTTGCCGTTTGCTTCAACGTAACCGCGTCAAGTCGCCGAAGACTAAGGAGCCGAACACACCTGGTTACAATTTCTCCGCAGCCTTTCCTACACTAACAAACCACCGAGGCGACCTGCGGCGTAATCTTTTCTTTCTTTATAAGCCAGCTTTGGATAATTACTTATCTTTTACAGTGCAGTTCCCATTCAAAATAGCTTTTCAAACAAAGAGCTTTGCGGGGATTTGCGGGGCCGCTGCGCTGCATGCGCTGCTTTGCTTTCAAGGTGCAAGAAGAGCCGGTTTACTTTGGCTGCCGTTGAGTAAAGCGCACTTGTGAGGGATTTAAGAGGAGATCTGAACGTTTTATTTTACGGTCACCACCTTTGATTGCGCTTAATTCCTCCAACACGCGTCGCTTTGTTGACACACTGGGAGGTGAAACCCGAGTTTGTTCATTAGATAAAAGTGACAGCGCCGTCAAAGCATTTGGAGTTAAACATTTTCAGTTTCCGAGGGGCGGCGAAAAAGAAAACGTGCGCGCGAAACAATTACCGACTTGAAGGGAACACACGTGAGGGAGCAAATTGTGTTTTCTGACAGGGTCCAAGATTAAAAAAGCAAAAGGTTAGAGAGATAAAAGAGGCTGTTCGCCCTTTGCTCCTCTCATTGAGCTTGTTGTTTGTTTAACTACTGGGACATTAGGAGCTTCTTAATGGAGCTGAAGAGGGAGGATCTGCCTCTTGCACAAGCCAAACAGGCGGAATTTGATGAGGGAGCCGGCACAACTCGCCGCAACTTGGATGGTTTGAACTACAACTGTAATCACTGCCAATTGTATATCTTGAAATATGTAGCGTATTTGGGTGGGATTTGAAAAATGTTTAACTGAGGAAAAGTGGAACTGAACCAAGTTATTTTTATGTCAATTTACCCGCTATCGCACCAAATTTAAAATTCACAAATATCATGCTATTGATTTGCTATTTTGACTGATTTACGCTGAACAGATCTTCCAGGGCATCTAGCTTTCAATTCCAAAGTCGGCTTTTCCACTTGTGCCAACAGCTACGTGGTTCCAATGGACAAGAAGTGATCAGCTCTGTGGTGGGAAGTGCAGAACCACATGGCACACCCCAAACTACTTCACAAGTTCCCACACTGTACTGCTTTTAGGGGTCTTTTAACACAGCGTTTAGCTTGTTGGCTCATTTTGTTGTTGTTTTTGAAAGATAAGCAGGAACAAGAAACGTGGTAACAATTTGCAGGTATAAGGACAAAGACAAAAAATTGCACCTTATAATCTCAAATAGTGATTTTGAGCATATTAGCTTTTTTTTTTCATTATTATTATCATTATTATTAAACTTCACATGCATTGACAAAATGCATTTTCAAAATGGCCAAGGCACCTAATTAAAATATTATAGTGGTCAATACAAACCAAAATCATTCAACAATATACTAAGTATATTTTTTTATTGTTTCTTCTTTAAAATTTGGTGTAAACAATAACAAAGCTGAACATCAGTTGAAATTCAATCTATTTTCTTAATAAAGCATCATGCAAAAATGTGTCGTTATCAATATTGCAATGGATGAGAGAAATTTAATCATATTAAAAGCATGGAAAGAAAACCTGGAACTTCACTAATGAAAAAAATACACACTGACAGAAACATGGCAGCTACCTGGTTAATTGTATCACAATGCCACAGTCCCTTTAATTAGACAAATGTAGATTACTGCATTGTAAATGTTCTGTACAGTTGTTTCATTTCGTTTCATTTCGCAGCATAGATGTTGTTCATATAAAATGAAATATATAATAACGAAAGTCTCATTGGAATCAATGATAATGTACTTTCAAATCATTCACCAGTTGCAGATATTTAGTGACAACAGTACGAATGTAGAATACTGAGTTCACCAACGAAATGAGGTATGATTAAAAATGCTCTGAATGTCTCGTCTCCATCTTGATAAAGTCGAAATATATTGCCCACAACATTTTGGGTGTGTATTATTAAATACATTTAATTCTCCTGGGCTACGACAGGAAAACCTGTTAAATTTGCTCCATTCTCGTCTGGCAGGAGGCGCAAAAGCTTCAACCGAGTCGAGCCGACGAGTGACTGAAGCGCATTCAGAAGGTCTTTCCCGTTAAACCGCCATCAAACATACGTCAACGGCTCGTCTTCACCTGCTACAAAGTGTATAAATGGGAAGACTAAACACTGCGGTTTTCTCCACAGAGACGGAGCCGACGGAACCTGCGCACGAGCACGCTACAATTATTTTGTATTGTATAATAATAAGGATGATCCCTGAGGGCCCTTCGGCTACAAGAGAAATTTACTCTACTAACCTCAGGAAAAAAAACATGGGTTACTCCAGTCGACTGTCGGGGGATGGCAGTCAGATCTTCTCATGTGACGGCTAAACCACAAACAAAAACATCACATTGTGCAGTTACAGTAGAGTTACCGCAAGCTATTGTCTCTGACAATTAAACATAAAGGCATCTTTTAGCCCTCAGCTGCCTTCTCGACTTCTTTTGTCCGCACAATCCTGCGCGTTTACGACATTGAGAAGAAACCAAATGATGCAGTTGTCGTCCGTGGCTTGTGACTTTGAACGGTTTACCCAGTTAATGCACCCAAAAAGCGCGCAAATATTTCAACAAATTAAAAACAAACACAAAAAAAACTGTCAATGGAAGCTATTTATAATTTAGCTATGCCTACAACACTTACTCTATTTGTTTTGTCTTTGTGTCAAGTAGGCAACTTCAAATAAACTGTTAAATCCTGGTTAAAGGTACAAACGGGTTTTAACAAATCGTCAACAAATTTGACATTCTCTTGTGTTTTAGTTGCGCGGTAAACCAACTCAAAACCCACACATTGCAATTCTTTTTGAATTCATTGCAATTCTCAATTCTGGTTTTAAATCCAACATTAGATTGAAAGAGCTGAGCTTTATTTTTAATTAGAAATGATTGCAAGTCTGCGAACTTCACAAATCTTTCAGGTCTAATTGGGACTCAAACATTTTCTCCTTCATTAGAGAAAATACATCTATTCGTTGAAATTCTACCTCTATTGTGGGAGTTTGCGTCTGTCTTCCGAACACAATAGAAAATACTGGATACTGCGCAGCCGTGAAAAAGAGAAAAAAAAGCCTTCAAGGATGTACAATATAATAACACGCCAAGGTCTTTGTAGAAAATGTGCCTTTAAAGTTCTGGTACATAACATTGTAACTGTATGTTAAGCTAATACACAACCACTAAATGTGTATATGAATAGTTATGCATTTTCAGCACTAACCTTTAGTATATCTCTTCTTTTGAGGGTTTTACAAGTTAATACATCTAAAAAGCATGATATAGTAAGTCTTCATCGAGCCTCGTTCTTGACATGGAAGTGTTTAATATTATGATGCGGCTAGGAACTTGTTTTTGTTTTTGCGTGACAGTTAAGAAGGCTAAAAAGTCTCTTCAAATATTGCAAGTAGACAATTCTTTGGTGGCCATCCATTTCCATTGTTTCCTGTGGGAAGAAAATCAACCATTGTCATGGAATGGATTCAGTTATTCACCGAAATATTCACCTATTTGCAGCTAAATGCCCTGCGGTCAACTGGCAAGCTGTTGAGGGTGTACCCCGCCTCCTGCCCGTTGACAGCTGGGATAGGCTCCAGCACTCCCCGTGACCCTTGTAAGGATAAGCGGCAAAGAAGATGTATGTATGGATGGATGGCAGCTATGAGAAAAGTATTAATTGGTGTCACTGAAGTATGCTGAAATGATACCCCTCATTATAAATTACTCAGCTCCTCTTCGATGCTATGTTTAGCCTGGGTTGTTAGTGGACGTAAGGAAGCCGCCTCAGTGTCTATTAAAAGTTACAAGTAACAAACAAACAGCTGTTTTTAATACACGTTGCAAAGGCAATGACACAAAAAGTATTTTTGATTGGAAAAAATCTGTCAAAATTTTTAAAAACGGCACTGTCCTTGATCTTCTGATGCCTTATTTCGAAATCAAGTAATCTGTAAATCATTTATTTGTAAAAGTTGATGTTGTCATGATCCTGCCGTTCCAGCACAAGCTGTGCGGGTGTCCGAGCAGGTGCTCTGATTGGAAGGTGCACACCTGCGCCTCATGCAGCCTGATGATGCCGTGGATTTATATGACCGCGATGACAACTGGCCGGCGCCAATTCGTATGATCTTCATGTCCCATTCGTGTGCTCCGGTATCCCTGATTGAACCTGTGTGTACCGACCTTCGTCCGTTCTCCGACCAACCCCGTAAGCCTGACTCCTTTGATACTTCTGCCTGCGTTGATTGTTCTCCCGTGTACCGTCTCCTGCTGCACCGGACTGCCTGCTCGATCCCCTACCTCTGCATATAATAAACGCGTCTCTTGTTGAACTACCTTGCGTCTTCCGAGTTCCTGCATTTGGGTCCTACTCTCGTTTCCGATGGGACGTGACAGATGTGAGTGATGAAGATAAAAGTCTGATCGAGTTTATGGTTTAAACTATTAATTCAGGTAACTATAAACTTGAATGTGTCTGTATAAATTTGTTGAGGGCCGTCAATTACGCCTGTTTTTTTGCTTTGCAGCGGGGGTGTTTACTGTACTTCCTAGGATTGTTTCCAACCATCCATCCATCCATTTTCTTAGCTGCGTATCCTCACAAGGGTCGCTGGGAGCACTGGAGCCTGTCCCAGCTGTCAACGGGCAGGAGGCGGGGTACACCCTGAAGTGGTTGCCAGCCAATCGCAGGGCACGTGAATACACACAGCCCCACTCGCAATCGCAACTAATGTTGCATGTTTTTGGGATGTGGGAGGAAACTGGAGTGCCCGGAGAAAACCCAGGCAGGCACAGGGAGAACATGCAAACTCCACACAGATGGGGATTTTTTTGGGATCGAACCCGGGTCCTCAGAACTGTGAGGCCAACGCTTTACCGGCTGCTCCACCGTTTCATCATGGTGTAAAAGACGTTTAGACAGCATCAATTGTTTCAGTGATTTCATTTTTTTTTTTTTTTCAAATCTCATTTCCAGGGATTTTAGCATGTAGCACAGTTTTGATATGAGATCTGCTCCACAGAGACAAGGCCACCTGTTGAAGAGCCCCCACCGAGAGGGCTTGGGGGCCAAATATCAAGCGACATGTCTGATTCCCTGATTAACATTCCTGGCCGGGAATCATTTAGCAGATCTGTCAGCAGGTGGACAGAGGCAAGCAGGAGGCTGACTGGCACAATTATTGGAAGAAAATTCTGACGGTGTCCTTCATCGCTGCTCATCATGAAACGGGCCAACGTGGGAGAACAACATGAGTGTACCTCCTCTGCTCAAATCTGGGATAAAAAAAAGGTCCTCTGGCATGAAGAAGAGGTTTTTTGTTTAACAAGGAGGAAAAAAAAAAACCGGCATTCCCCCCCTTCTGAAGGACTCCGGGGTTCAGAAATCCTGTGAAAGCAACAGCTGTTGTTTCCTTTCCTCCAAACAAAGGCCAAGGACCCACTGGAAGCTGATACGCCGCTGAGGGGCGCTTGTAAAACGAGCCAGGCTACGGCGGAATGACTCAGTTCTTCTCTAAGCCATGACAATTTGTCGCCTCGGGCACAGATCGTCTGACGAGAAAAAGCCCTTTTTGAGCGTCCCGCAAAGGAGACGACGAGACCAGAGAGCCTCGAGCGGACAATTGGACAGCGGGCGCGAATGCCTTCAGCAAGGTGGTGCCACCCAAATGGCCAACAAAGATCTCCTTTTGGGGTTTTGTCGACACTTCTGGGGCTATGAAGGAAGTCATATATCTTCTCCCCAGGCAGTGCCACTCGCATTAAAAAACATAAACCCAACGTTAAGTGTTTGGTTTTGCTAATCCGTCACTGATTTCCTGGTTCATAAATCCTCTTGTCGAAAAAAAAAAAAAACACACACACGGGAGAATATAGAGAGCAGCGCTGCACATCCCACAACGCGGACCCGGACTGATGTTTGTTGATTGAAGTGATTGTTCACTTGAGTGACTGTTTTACAGCATGAACGATGTTATCCTCTTGCCTGCTGCCACGGGAGCAGCTGTAAGTTCACACACGTTTCCAAATATTTACATCCATGGCTTCTCCAACGCACTTTGAGCTTTTAGGTTTTACTACCTTGGTGACTATGTGGCGAAAAAGCCGACAAGGCGCGGCGTTATCGGAGGTGGTTTGAGAAATGACCGCCAAAAATGACTTCACTGATCTTAATATTATAGTGGTACCAAGATGATATTGTGTTTTTGTTTTTTGTACCTTTTTGACATTGCATCCAAGAGTGGAGGTTGGGTGTCTGAGAAGAAACAGCTGCTTCCAGGAGGGGCTCCAATGCTGCTGACCCTGAAGTGTCGGAATGGGCTGATCCACAGCAGGAGCCTAAACCCACCAAAGAGTTTCTCATCTAGTTTAATCCATAAAACATTTCAAGATAAAACACATATCTACATGTTTTATACACAAACAGTTCAAACAAATACACTCCTCCAGGGAGCTGTGATGTAACTGCTTTTGTAATAACAGGTTATTATCACCCCCCCCCCCCCCAATGTGAGGATTGGAATGCTCAGGATGGAGAAGTGATAGCCTTAGGTTGTTTTAGGCAAGAGTTTAATTTGGTTGCTAATTTGTAGGTGGGCTCGTGTTACTTATGTTTCTGTTCTTGTATTTAGTGTTTAATACACAGGTTATTGCTGTATGTAGGGACACTTGATTTAATTAATTGCATGAATTAATTACAGTTTAAAACAATCTGAAAATTAAACAATGAATCACACGACAATTGGCTTGCGAGTCATTCCAAAACAAGAAAAATCTCCTCAGCACCTAAATGTTATAATGTGACACTTGAATGGCATTGAAACCATTCCTCTCCTAGCTAGACGACGCTAGGCTATGCTAACTAGCTGAAGCACGGAAAGCATCAAACTGCTTCAATTAATCTGGAATCACTGTTGACGTGCCATACTTCCATCTACAACACAAGGTGACTATTATACATCCGTAATCAGACAATATTTACAATACTCTATGGTTTAAGATTATAATACTGCATGAATCCAGATTAGGGTGGCTGATGTTGTACAGTTGCCTGCGGAGATGTGTTGGCCGGAATTCCTCTTCCTTAGGGCTTAAAATTTGCTCATCCACAGGCAGGCAATTGCTCCTTCATTCCTTCATGCACCCTTGTATAGATATGACTTTATGGTTGTAATACTGTGACTTTAAACTCAAAACGAAAAAAATTCGAAAAGAAATATAACATTATTCATACAAACTGTTTATAAAAAACATTTACGGCACAGCTTTTTACGAAAACTATAAAACTTCATTCTTGCAATAAAAAAGAGCTCTTAATCTCAAAAAGACATGATTTTATCTCAAAAATACCTTTATTATAACTCCTTTCTTGCATTATTAAAATTGTAATCTAGGATTTACATGATTTTTTTTAAATTGCAAATATATACAATTCATGTAATATTACAAATGGGAAGGCCCACTACCCTGAACAAAAACAATGTCTTGTAAATTTGACTCACCACACAGAGACAAGAGTATTGTTAACAGGCCGGACAAACTTGAGTGATTTAAAACAAAAACTGCAGTTTGGGCGGCATGGTGTAAAGTAAGTAAAAGTAAACTCAGCTGTAAGTAAGTGTTGGCCTCACAGTTCTGAGGACCCAGGTTCAATCCCGGCCCGACTGTGTGGAGTTTGCATGTTCTCCGCCGTGCCTGCGTGGCTTTTCCCGCAGCACTCCGGTTTCCTCCCACATCCCAAAAACCTCCAACTGAATTGTCCCTAGGTGTGACTCTGAGTATGACTGTTGTTTGTCTCCATGTGCTCGGCGATTGTTTGGCGACCAGTTCAGGGTGCACCCTGTCTACTGCCTGTTGATAGCTGGGATCGGCTACAGCATTCCCGCGACCTTTATAAGGATAAGCAACTAAGAAAATGGATGGATGGAAACTGCAGTTTGTGAAGTCTGTGAAACCAGACTTCAAAAGGATCAAGAACCGAAAGGCTCTCTCAGCTTCCAAACCTAGTGGGCGTGTCGTTAAATGCTCTGGAAAACCCCGCCCCTTGGAAATTCCAACTATCAATCAGATACATGCCTATTTCTCCCGGGAGAATTTCCAGTGATGCACATTGCGTACACTCTCACGGGCCCCAGATAGGCACTCCGTGGAGGCCAGGCGGCCTCTTAGCTCTGGATAGGATAGCACAGGATCGGCACTCTCTGGGACGCTGGGACAATTTTCCCTCCTTTGAACTTCAGCGAGAGACGCATCACTATCACTTATCACTCTACCGCACTGCTGTGGCGGCATATGGTGCAACCTTTGGCAGCCACAGCAGTCCAATAGATTAGGATTTTATTTGTCTTTTCACCTCCTACTTTCCCCGCAATGGAGGCTGACCGCCCTAACACTGTTGCGCCAGACTGCTTGTGGCTACGCTAGTAGCTGCTGGTGGGATGGTGCACGGAACCGTCCTCTTCTCTACGCGCCGCACGTGTGGAGGGAAACCTCAACAGATAATATACAGTATTGCCCAAATAACGCAAAACACATTGCACTTTGCGGAAATTTATTTATTTTTTTTGTTCTAGGCATCGTCTGATGGCTAACTGCAAGCTGTAGGGTCACTGCATGGAATAAGAGTGCTAGGTAATTATAGAGCAGGGGAAGGGCGACTCATCCAGGTCCCTGCTTGCGTCAGCACGCCCCTGTTTTATTCATTCATTTGTCTTCCGTACCGCTTATCCTCACAAGGATTGTGGGCGTGCTGGAGCCGATTCCAGTTGAGAGGTACGGTTCACACCGAACTAGTCACCAGCCAATCACAAGGCAAATATAAATTTAGCCCTGGGGAAAAAAATCCAGACAACTGAGATGGCCAAGATTTTAATGCTCTCAAAAATTCAGATCTAAATTGTTTTGTTTTCGCACATTTTCAGCACTTACCTTCAAACATTTTTTAAAGCACAAAGATGACAGAAGTCTTGTAAAACATTATTCTTGTAATATTTTGATTTTGAGCTCAAAATATGACTATCAATTTCACATCCAGTTCTATATTTTCTTGAAAATTCAGCTTTGTTCTCATGACTGCTAAGTTTATTTGATAGTTTTATTTCCGTACGCAACAACTTTAATCTCAAAATACATCTCTAAAATGTTATTCCTAAAAAATATACTTTTTTATTCTTTTAATATTACAACTTTGGTCTGGTAAAATTCCAACTTTAATCTTGAAAATATGACTTTTAAAGATATATATATGACTTTATCCACCATTTAAACTATTAGATACTATAGCATATATAATATACTGACTTTGCGTAAAAAAATCTCCTTGTGATACTATAACTTGAATATCTAAGTTTTTTTTCTGTTTAGTGTTACCTTAATATTCTTTTGTAAGGGCTCACACAAGGAGAAGGGCAAAACTGTTTACCTTGCTGTTTTAATATAAACATTTAAATCTAGCACTTTCCACATATCAGTTTTCTTGTATAGTGAGGGATTTTTTTTGTTTTTTTTTTTTAAGTACAAGCCCATTTCAAAACTGGATTCCCATGCTGCTGCATATGTGGGTTGTTTTATGACTACGAAGTCCCACTCGCACAAGAGCGCTATGACCCCAAATGCCTTCGCTTCCTAATTTTAGTTTATGCATTAAATTCATCAAAAGCCCTTCCAGAAAAGAAGAAGGGAGAAGCATGGACATGTGAAAACCTCGCTGCTCCATTGTGAGCGCAAGCACAAAGAGGTCTTTATTGATGACCCTGAATCGGCGCCCTTGCTCTCGCCTGCTTCGCTAAACTGGACCATTGTGCGGCCAAAAGTGGGGATTATTCATTATGTGCTTTGCTCATGTCAGATGCATCATGCGTTTTGTGCCAGTGCAACTCCCAATTTAGGAAACAAAAAGATTCAGACGCTCAAATTATTCCTGTGAAAGACCCAAACAATTGTACAATTCATTTTTTCATGGGGAACCCCCACCTCCCCACACACACAAAAAAATGTTTTAGGAAGCATCATCATCCTAAAACTGCAAACGAGTCTGTTTACATAAAGCACGCGTTTCCCTCTTCTTTGTCGGACTTTCAAAAGAGACGTCGTCATGCACTCAGAGGTGAAGTGCAGCGTGCCGCCGGCCTTCGGCTAGGACGTGTTTGCTCTTGGGATTTCGCTTGAAGATGTTTACAAATGCCACCGCAGGAGAACACGTCAGGAAAGAAAGTGCCCGGTGAATGGACTCCAGCTTGCACAGATCAGCCGCTAATCTACTGAACACACAAATCGCTTAAAGTCATGTTGGCGCACTCTTTGATTCAAGTTATTTTTGTAAGTGACGCAGATAGCGAATAGTGAAATAAATAAATACTGCATTCATCATTGCAGCTCTCTCACGCAGCATTGTTTGTCGTTGATCAGTACAACCACACTATGATTTATTGCTTAATAACTGTACTTTCATACATATTTTGTTAAGTACTAAAGATCAAATCCTTGTATGTAGTCTTATTGTCTGATTTGAAAAAAAAAAAAAAAAGCATAATATTTGACAGCAACATCCTGTTGGGACATGTGCTGCCAGACATATTAGCAATTTTAATGAAACTGGCCGAACAATTTTCCAGGATGTCCGTGAGGCCACACTGCATCGTTTCTCTCCTGTGTGGGGCAGCGGAGACATTGCCCCAAGTTGTCAGCGAAACAGGATAATGAGCACGACACTTACTTTAAGAGCTTTGTGGGGACACAAGGAAGAAGCGATTGCATGTGGTGGAGGGAAAATGTCATTTTGGAGACCATTTTTTTTCGGAATTCAGAACTTTTGGGGTAGAGGGGGAAGACCTTTTGGACCCATGTCTGTTTCTTTGGGTTTTGGGCACAAATCAAAATAAAAGTAATAAGGGAAGCATCTTCCTTATTGCTAACATTTCTGGCCAACAGACGACGTGAAACGTGTACAAAAGACTACAATCAGAGAGGGTCTTTTGTTTATAGCGGACTTCTGTTGGTAGAGCTGCAGTGTAACCTACAGTATGCTAATACAGCAGCAATGTCAGAATGATAGGAATTATTTTTATTAAAAACACTTCTGGGCCATAAATATGAAACAATAAGTATGAAAATGGAAAATATAGACTGCATGGTGCATGATGCTGTATTGGATGATTTCCTAATTCCATGCATGAAACCTCACTGCATGTCGTTCGTAACCTCAAAATGTTATACACTAAATATTTGTGTGGAAAAAAAACATTAAGCCGATAAATGTAACAGAAATTAAAAATTTTTTAAAAGTTAAATGAAAAACAGTGTGTGAAGCAACAACTGCGCGTGCCTTCTTGTATCGTGTGACTTTCATTTGTCGGCAATTTTCACATCCGATATAAATTGAAATTTAGTAAGGATAAGCCCAACTTCAGAGAGAGTACCATAATTGCGGGCCTATAGAGCACACCTGGTTAGAAGCCTAACCAAGTATATTTGTAAAGGAAATACCATTTGATACATACATACGACGCAGCTGTGTAAAAGCCGCAAGTGCCCACATTGAAACCCACATTGAAACACGAGATATTTACAAAGAAAAACGGTACACAGAAAGAATAACACTAGCGCTGACGCTAACAGGGCCGGTTAAAATAAAACTTACTGCTAAATATCACTGAGACACGCCAGTAACACGCTAATGCTAGTTCAGTGCTAACAAGGCCGGTAAAAGTCACTTCCTCGGCACATATATTGCACCCATCTCACGCTTACCTTTTCCACTCAAGTTCCCCCTTGCGGCCGTTAGGAACAAATGTACAAATTTGCCGCATCATCGCATGAACCGCAGGGTTGAAAGCTGCGAAGTACGGTACTTAAGTTTTCTTATGTAGCCAACGCAGGTTTTCATCTAAAAATGCCACTGTACAAAAAAAAAAAATGGTTTCACGTGTGGTGTCAGTGACCGCTAAATAGTTGACCCAACAGATAAGACGTGTTATTAAACATTTCAAAGGTGCGGGAGTCCACTCCAAAGAGACTTAACTCAGCTGTGTGTCGGCATTCAAAGCCTCTTCTGTCCCACGCCTGCCTTTTCATTAATTACTTTGAGGGCTCCCGTTTGTGTGTGGCTTAACAAAGCCGCCCGAGCTCTCACTGCATAGGCAACATATTTATGACCTACAGTGTGTGCAAGAGGCCGCCTTGCGTGAGCCGACGGTGCTGCCCGCCCGCCCGCCTGCCCTGCGCTCACACAGGCTGCATAAAAGGAGGAAATGAATGTGCGAGAGATGAATGCGTGGCCCTCGGGGTCAGCTTAATGGAGTGAGACCTCGGCCCCTATTGACTTCCACAGCCAAACTATTAACTCCCTGCAACTCCCAAGCTACGGCCTCATTATTCATTCGGGGGTTGAAAGCACGGTGACATTTACATATTTAAGATTGGTGACTTGTTGGAGTGAAGCGGCGACAAGAAATCAATATTAAAGCACAGGGTTTTTTTTGTTTGTTTGTTTGTTTTCTTCTATTTATTCACAGTGTTGAAGTCCAAACTCTGCATAAAGAAAAAATGTACTTTTTAGGATTAAACCATCTGTCTCATTTTGGTTGAAAACTTCCTATAAGACTACTATGCTGTATTTTAGTCTTGCACATACCTTGGTGTCTTTTTTGTCGGTGGTACTGGCGTAAGAAGTTCTAGAACCGCTGTTGTATACAGATGAACACAATGGCTGCTGTTCTCGAGATCTCAAAGAATTATTGGATTTTTCACTATCTTCACTGGGCTTGACTTCATGTAGCCTAATCAAGTCTTTATACTTCATTACTTAACACGGCTGTATTTATACATACAGTGTATAATAAGAGGGCCTAAAAAAAGGTTTCCAGCAGGGTTCACCAATTTTTGGAAAATGAGAGCTACTTCTTGAGTACTGAGTAAAGTGAAGACTACACACTTCTGAAATAAATGTGCTCAAATTACCTTTAATCATGTCACTATTATTAATAATTAATAATATTCACTTGTGTGAAGACTGATCGTGTTATTGATTTTTGACAAATATTCGGAAACGAAATATAAATACTGTAATTCCAGGCCTACAGAGTGCACCTGCTTATAAGCCTCACCCAGTACATTTGTGAAGAAAATACCATTTGGTACATACATAGGCCACAGCCGTGTAGAAACCACAAGTGCCCACATAGAAACCCACATTGATATTCACAAAGAAAGACGGTACACAGAGAGTTTAACGCTAGCGCCACCGCACTAACGCTGCGGCGCTAATGCTAAATCTATCACCGCAGCGCTAACAGGGCCGGTTAAAAAAAACATACAGGGCTAACAGGGCCGGACCGGTAAAAGTCACTTCCTCGGCACATATATTCAGTCTCACTCTTACCTTTTCCTCTCGAGTGCCCCCTTGCGGCTGTTAGAAAAAAATGCAAATTATCAGTTTCACAACATAAATCGCAGGGTTGAAAGCGTGTGAAAAAAGTCGCGGTTTATAGGTGGGAAATTACGGTACACTTAATTTCTGTAAATCTCGGCCAGTATTTACATTTTCAAATTTCAACAATAATCCCATCACTCCTGGGCAGTATTTAGGATACTACATTTATTATACTTCAGTGGTCAGGAAACCAAAACAAATTCCAACTGTATTCAAGCACATCCATGCAAAGAATAATTTCAAAAGCAAAACTGAAGAAGAAGAAGAATGCGAGCAACGTTAATGCATGTTGTGTTTTTATCACCAACTACTGGCCCGGCATACATATTACAGCACTGTCGGCCATCTACAGCAGTCCTTCTGCTCGTCGCTCGATGTCTTTTCAAAAACAACGGGATGAAACACTTGATCGGAACACATTGGAATACATTCCTTCATCCAACACCGAAAGCTGCCTTTACAAAACTCGAAACTACAGCCACAGTAATATACATAATATATTAACACGCCTTTCACAGTGTTGGGCAAATCCGAACAATATTACCTTTGCGGTGGAAAAATATTTTCTCTAATTAAATTGTTACTGGAGTACGTAATCACGGGAAAAGGGAGAAAAAAGGAGAGAAAAAAACACTTGGTGCTTTAAATCCCACAACTTCCCACCTCCCTAGACTTTCCTGTAACTGGCCCACTTTTTGTAAACCTGAGGTGGGGGGTTGTCCTTACATTTTGTGGGCATGTTGTGCATATGAGGTAGATGAGCCTATAAAGCACATAAAGAATGCAGAGCCATAAATCCATCTGTACTTTTTTCTCTTGCACTTGCCCTCCTTACAATCGGGGAGAACCATTCAGCACAAGAGAATAAGGGCTAAGGAATATTTTAAAATGTGTTTCAATAAGTTGAATCTGTGCGGGAAGGATGAAAAATTTTTTATAAACAGCGCAAGCATAGGGTATTGATTCTAAGAGGTGTACTGCAGTTTTTGAACATTGCTATTTCAAAATCGCTAAAATGTTCCATTAGCAGTCTTGAAATGAACGTTTGCAACCAACTACGATGGCTAATTAATACAATCTATAAATGCTACTAGCATAGCAAGCACAGCTATTTTTTTTGCTCTTGACAAAGCAGACAAGAGCAAATGCTTCCTTGTGGAAAAAAAAATCCATGGTTTCATATTTAATTGTGTACCAAATATTCCATCTCGTTTGGAAACAAAATAGATCGTGCTCAATGGGAAAAAGTTATTTGCCCACACATTGGTAATGTAATGAAATTGCTATACCATTCTATTGTTGAACGTTAACATTTTTATTCAAGGCTATATCATATTGTTAGAATCTGACACTGGCCAACACAACGTTTTTATACATTTTCTCTCTATATTGCTGATTTTTTTCAATTGTGGACAGGTCGAAGACGCATCTGTAACTGTAAATCTTTGAAAAGTGCCTTCGAAGTTTATGGACTGGAAAAAAACATCTTTATTAACAACTGCGCAAATGTGAAACTCATGTTGGATATTGTGTACTTTACACACAACCTGCGACATTTTGTGTTTTTAGTTGTTGACCTGAAAAATGATGAGACACCATTTTGCCACAATTACTGGTGATTACAGGGGTTTAAAATGGCTTTTTAAAACTGCAATGTGATATTCATACATATTCTAATGTCCTCTGGGGACGTCAGGGTCGTTAAGAGATTCCACAACCTTCCGCTGATGTGTGAGTCTGGTAGGGGGGTGTCATCAATAACAAGCCGGAGGGGTATGTTTCTTTAAGACGAGCCCGTAAATGGTGGCCCGGTCAACACCCTCCTTCAGTGGGAATGAGCTGGCTGCAGTTCCAGTTTTCCTTGGCGGGTCAGGCCTGCCATTGAAGTGTGAATGGGCTGCCATGGCAGATTACACTGCACAGCTGTCCCCCTACCGTGGAAATTAAGTTATGCTCCGTGTCAGCAAGTTTTGTGCTTTCCTCGCTCTGTCTCTTTCTCCCATCCCCGCACCCCCACTGCTATTATCTCCTACCCCCTCCCCTCGTATTCCTTGAAAAGTGGGGGCCTCTTGCAAAGGGGTGAGGTTTAGGCTAGGCTTTGGGCTGCCGGGGTTGGAGGGAAGAAAAAAAAAGCACGCCCCCAAATGCAATGCATAACAATCCGACTGCTGTGACATTTTTTTCCTTAAGCAGTCAGAAAGTTCTGTTGACTCACGCACACAAAGTCAGCCACGACTTGTTGTCTGTGTGTATCTTGTTGGACTGCTGCTTGGCGTGTGGCCCCTGCCTCTTGTTTTGTTTATCTGTGGGTGTAGCTGTTTTCCTTGCGGTCAAAGCGAAAGGAAAACACTCCCGACTCTTCTATAGTGACGTACACGAACATGCCGGGAATGTCCCCCTGAACTTGAGAAGCACCGCAAGGAAACAAAAGCCCCATCTACGCTCGACAGGCAAACCCACTGGAACTCAAATTGAACAGTTTGAAGAAGGCCCTTTTCTGTTTCAGCATGACTGTACCCCTCTGCACTAATTGAGGTCCAAAACTCCTTGCTTCGGTGAGTTTGCTGTGGAGGAAGCCCATCAAAACACCTACGATAGAATTCCCATGGACACACTGCAAAGTCATGGAACGTTTTCCCAGAAGACTGGAGGCTGTTCTGGAGTTACTCTGTCCTCCGTGACTGACCGAGAAAACGAAGCGGTCATCAAAGGAAGCGTTGAAAAGAGGAAAAGTGTTTTACATAATCATTTTAACATGCATAGTTCAATATTGATTTTACAGACCATGAATTGCAGTCGGCGGTGTCAGTGTTTAGTATCAGAGCATTTTTCCGGTATGGGTAGTTTTTCACGTGACATCACCCGTTGTGCTGTCTTGGACGGTGGCCATTTTTTTATCCCTGAGCTCCGTTACTTATACATACGCAACGTGGAAAACATTATGTTTCTAACTACATTTATTGAAGACCCGACCGACAGCACATCAAGCCCAGATTGACTACTAGGCTAACTGGCGTACACGCATCATGGGACTCAGGACTGCGTCACAAAGACGCAGTATTGTGCCCTTGATCTTTTACTCTGTGGTATCGGATACTTGTCTGCTCAAGACACTTCGTAAATGGTTAGTTCCGTCTTATTTTTTATAGTTGGGTTGTTGTAGCTAACCAAAATTGCTGCGGCGTGTGCTGAGCTCTGTAACGTCTGTGCACCATTCCTCGTTGATAAAAAAAAAGCGTATTCCAACGCCATAGAAAAAAAATATATATGGGCACTCACCTGTATGCTAACACAGAAAACGAAAGGCGGTGGAATATTATTTTTTTGATATCAAGGCAAACTCCATTTATTCCATTTTTTTTTTCAAAAAGTAAAACCAGTATATTAGTTCACTTGACCGGACCTACACAGTATGCGGTTCAATGAATATTTAGAAGTAATCAATTCTGATGTTTTAGTCCATTACCATTGAAAACTTTATAAAAAAAATGCCCACAACAATAAAAAAAAAAAAAAAACTATGAGGGCGATCTTCAGAACCAATCACTGCTGCACAAGCGATACAAGTAGCATGCCAGCCTTTTAGCCCCCTTTTGTCTCATGCTCCACATCAACAATTTAAACAGGGAATATTAGAAATGGCTGCCACCACCAGTCAGGTAGCAAAGCATTCCCCCGAGTGACATCGGGATTAGTGCAGCAGGTTTTGTCTCAGGAGCCGAGGAGTGGGCCTGCAGCTTGGGTAACTGGATTACAGGCCTTTTGCTCATTTCAAAGGGTTGTGAACCCAGCAGTGGTCTTGCCTGATGAAATCAAAGTGGCAGCTGAAATAGAAAGGAGAAAAACAACAAGGCTTGCTAGAAAGTCTCTGGGCAAAGCTCCTAATGAGAGCCATGCAGAATCAGTGGTCTTTCCCTGGTCATCCGGCTGGTCTGTAAACTGCAAGAGCAATACTGAACCGAGAAAATGAAAAATGGGTGCATCCCCTGCACCCCCCCCAAAAAAAAAATAAAATCAAACGACTACTACAAGTGAAAATCACAGGAAACAAGAAGGAAAAACTTTTACAAGCACCCTTCAGCAAACATGTGCAAACTATAGCGGAAAGCACACAGGGGGTCAAGTTGGAGCCCAATTCCATTCCATCCTACACTGTGGTAACTTCAGCGGATTATTTCCAAATCCTTTCAAATGAACTTTCCATCTCAGTGCCTCCTCCTCCTCCTCCTCCTTCTCCGTCGTCGTCTCAGCCATTCCAACTGTCCAATCTTTTCTACATCACATTCTGCACATGAGCCTCTCATGGAGCCACGACCCAAAAACAACGCCTGTGAGAAATATGGCCAGGCGTGCGCTTCAAGACTGCACACGTTAAAAAAAAAAAAAAAAAAAAAAAATCGTTTAATGTGAAGCGATTCCCATTCATCTCATTTTCAAGTCTTAATTCTCACAAGTGTAAATTTGTAAAATAGTGAGACAGAAAAACGCAACACTTGCACATTCAAACATGATTCAAATCACAGGTGTACCTCAGAACATTATTTTTTTTTTAACTTTCTTAACTTTCACACAAGTGTAATAAGAAGTGTAAACAAACGATAATGTGACCCCATCAATGGGGAGCTGAGATTTCCAGGGGCCCCCAAACATCTCACCAAAATGAATTCAAAGTTGTCTGTGATTTAAAGCAAACTATTGCTTTAGTCTTAATTCACACACAACAAACTGCTTAAATGGTATTGATCGTCACTATCTGTTCCCTTCTCATGCAATGGACTATCCCATCTGCTTCCTGCCTATGTGCAGACGGACAGCCAAACAACCTTTTTGGACTGCTCAGGAAAATTAAGCTGCGTTACCCCAGTGGTGTGGGGAAAAGTCAGTGAGAGGAAGACAAACGTTTTTTAGCGAAACATACAAGACTACCATAAGTGTTACCACTGCTCCCAGTGTCATTCGAGGAGGATGCAATAGAGATGAAGTGGAAAGTGATGCGAACAAAACTTTTCAGCAGCAATGCTCATGTCTTTGTGAATATTCACAGAGTATTAAAGCAGTCAAAACAGTAAGGTACAGTCCTAAAGTATTAGAACATTGTTTTTGTTATATACTGAAGATATTTTGGTTTCAGATCAGAAGATGAATAAGACACAAACATACACAACTCCAGCTTTTATTTCATGGTAGTTACCATTTAGATGTGTTGAATAACACATGACAGTGGACCTCGTGTTTGAAGCCACCCACTTTTCAAGTGAGAGAAAGTACTGAAACGTGACTGATGGGTGTTTCTAATTGTTCAGGTTTTGCCCTTTTGATAGTTCGTTTAAAGATTAGATAGTGCTTTGCATTTCCGCTGTGAAAACTGCATCTGCTGTTAAGCAAACATGAATACCAGAGATGTCTATGGTAGAAAAGCAAACAATTTTGAAGGTCAGAGAAGAGGGACAATCGATCAGAGGTACTGCACAAACATTTGGCATAGCTGATAAAACAATTTGGAATGTCCTGAAAAAGAAAGAACATACTCTTGTACTGAACAACAGACATCGAACAGGTCGCCCGAACGTATCAACAGCAGTTGATGACGGAAGCATTGTGAGAGCTGTGAAGAATCACCCAAAGACAAATCAGTGACATCACTGCCAACCTCTACAGGGCAGGGGTGAAGGTATCACAATCCACTGTTCGAAGAAGACTTCGAGAGAAGAAATATAGAGGCCGTAGATGTAAACCATTCATTAGCAAAAAGAATTGGAAAGCCAGATTAAATTTTGGAAGGAAGTAGAGAATTTGATCAATCGATTAGATAGATAGACCTTTTGAAAGAGACAGCTACTTGTTGGGTACTGATTCAGGCACAAAGGACTACTACAGTAGTACGCAGCTTCATGTTCACGTAAATTTCAATTACAGGTTATTCAACATCCAATAACCATTATTTTTGTAACAGAATAAACTTTTTTCCTGTTCAGTTGATTATAAATCAGTTTGTGGTTTTGTTCAGAACATCATAAAATTGGGGGGAATGTTAATCGTTTTTCAAAGTAAAAGCAGATGTTTGCAAATGGCTCATTTTGATCAAACACTAAAGATAATCAGTCTGCTTTCATGAAGGACTATGGAAATCTGAGAACTGTTTACTGTGAAGAGGCTGCAACAAGAGAATTTATATTTATAATATAATACTAAACAATCCCTCTAAAGGATTAATCTATGATCAAACTTGTTGATCAATTTGATGACCGATTAGTTGTTGATTAATTGATCAATAGTGACACCTCTATAAACAGGTTGAATTTGGAATCAGACATTATGGAAAATAATGAAAGCCAACGACCAACCAGTGCGGCTTTTGATATCGTAGATCACAATATACTCCTAAAAAGGTTGGACAAGTGGGTAGGACTAAATGGAATTGTCCTGAAATGGTTCAGGTCCTACCTGGAGGAAAGGAGCTACTTTGTAACCATTGGAAATGCTCAATCTCAACAAATACCAAGGACCTATGGGGTTCCTCAAGGGTCAGTTCTTGGTCCCCTTCTATTCAGCCTGGATTAGCTACCCTTGGGTCAAATCTTCCAGACTATACCTACACAGATGGCACAAAGTTATATGTAGCAGTGTTTTCAGATGACTATAGTTCAATTGAGGTGTTGCGATACTGTCTAAAGAAGATAAATTACTGGATGAGCCAAAATTTCCCTCAACTAAGGCACAACAAAACTGAGATAATTGTTTTTGGTAATATAGAAAAAGGGATTGCTCTTCGTAAATACCCGGATTCATTATCTTTAAAAAACAAAGCCCAAATCCAAAATCTTGGTCCTGACCTTCAACAGTCTTTTCAAATCCATTACTAAAACTGTCTTTTACCATCTGAAGAACATATCTAGATTGAAGGCTTGCATGTGTCAAGCAGACCAGGAGAAGCTCATCCATACTTTTCACCCAAGTAGACTTGACTATTGTAATGGTCTTCTGACAGGGCTCCCGAAAAAGAGCATTAAACAGTTGCAGCTCGTTCAGAATGCTGCAGCTCGGGTTGTGACAAGAACAAAGCGCTCCGAGAATATAAATCAATTCTAAAGCCTTTATACTGACTTCCAGTCAGTTTTGGAAAAGATTTGAAAGTTCTGCCACTGGTCTATAAATCACAAATCCATTAAAGAAATGCTAATGGGATAAAAACCCAGTAAGGCTCTGAGATCGACTGACTCAGGTCTAATAATGGAGTTCAGAGTCCAAAGCAAACACAGTGAAGCAGCATTAAGCTAATATACTTTATATTTTAGAGTACTTCCACTTTTCAATATTTCTTACACTGTATGCGGTTTTAATCATACCCTTTCATATGTTTATATTTTGTATTTGAATGCTTTTAATCATGTAACGCACAATGAGTTACTTTTTGTATGAAATGCACAGTACAAATAAATTTGCTTTGCTTAACTAATAGTATACAGTACACCAATTGTTAAATATATGACAGGGGGGATTTGGTAAAATATATGCTTAAAAAATTAATAAGAATAAAATAAATAGTAAAATAAAGAAATAAATGACAATGACTATTTTATATTTTCTGCCAAAATGGAAAGAATTTTAACACAACCATAAACTAGACAAACTATTTGTTTAGTGGGCCATGAAAAATTATGTAGCACTGGCTGTAGCACCCAAGCCTTGAGTTTGACACCTGTGACCGTGAATGTCACATACCTTTCATTAAACTGTATATTATTCTTGTTCTTCATCTCTTAATCCAGTCCCTGTTGAAACTGGACCTTCTTGTGGAATATGTGCCACAGAGAGTTAATCCTTTGATACTGGCTGAACTGAGCTCTCGTGACATCATGATGGTTTACTCTTCAGGATTTTTTTTCAAAAAATATAATTGAAATTCCACATTTTCATTTTACATTTACACTTCCTATAAAAATCAGAGCATGGAAAAAAAACCACACCAGAACCAGAGTTTTTGTTTGAAAGCTCTGACCATTTCTTGGATTATCGCAGAGTGCCCCTGAAACTAAATATGCAACTGTGTACGCAGGAATCATCTTTACAGAACAAACTGAAACACTTTGGAGTTTTTCAGAGGGAGGGGGAGGGGGGGGGGCGAAAGCTCCTGCTGAGATCACATTCCATGTCAGTTTTTCATTTACCTCAACAAGGGGGGAAAAAAACGTCACCCCAAACAGATGCCAAGAATTAAGTGAAAACACTGCAAGGAAAAGTGGGGCTAAGGTTAAACATTCCATGTGGTAGAGTATCCCTATGAGTAATAAAGTCGATGTAATTATTTTTGCCTTGTCCTCGGGCAAACTTATTGAGGTAGGATCCAAATGAAAACATGATTTTCGGCTCAGTCCCGCTTGACAAAATGGCCGCTGGAATTATTAAAGTTTTTTTATTAGAAGCAGGCTGCATGTGGTTTCTGACCGCAGCATCGGCGGCGAGAGACCACTGTGGTTTTGTAAACATCGTCCTGTCCAGTCCTGTGCTGGAGGTGAGGAGATCCGCACGGGGGTGAAGTGTGGGTCATTTTGGTCGTCGGGAGGCCGAAAGCAAAAAAAGCTGATGTCAAAAATATTTTATGGAACAGGAAAGAGATGGAATACAAATTGAGAGAGTTGCTACATGAATCCCAGAACGACCACTGCACAACATTGTGTGTGTACTGTATGTTGGTTTTAAAAACTATTTGGTGTGGCTTCACTCAACCAATACAAACAATCATAACATAGAGTGGATATAAAGTCTACACACCCGTTCAAAATGCCAAGTTTTTGTGATATAAAATGTAGGGTTGTCACGATCTAATCTTTTTAGAAATGATGATAATAATTTAAGTACCAAAATTTCTCAAAAATAATCCGTACATTTTTCCAAAAACATTTTCAAAAAGCTAATAGAGCGCATTATACTGTAGTATGTGTTATCAACAGTATTAATAAAATGTTATGCCATCATTGAGCATGTATTTTAGTTGGTTGAGGGATTCTGTCCTGACAATTACAGGGACCAGGACAAGTATGTCCTGTGGCCTGTCCCGAGAATATATGATGGTTACATCAGCACATACACAATGATTATTATTAATGATTGTTGTATCATTTTTGAAAAAAATTAAAGTACAAACCTAACAAAATCTAAATACAGATAATTCCCAATATTTTGAGCATATGGGTAGCAGCAAATTGGTGGTGCGCATTGTACATTGGTAGAAGGCTTTTCCTGATTTTTTAGGTCGACATCGGGGGTGCGAATTATACATCAGGATGCATTATACCCGAGAAATTACGGTACGCGATTAGTAATTTCCCCCAGAAGCCCACTTTTTTTTGTCTTAACTATTAATATGCATTTTATACTTGTGACTGAGGGCTGAACTTCTATCCTTAAAATGCACATTAGTACTGAGTGTATGGGACAACAAAATCACCCATTGCTAAACAGTTAGCATTCAGAATTAGCATTATTGCACAAGCGACAACCATTTTAAGTTAAAAAAAAAAGTGCTAAGTACCATTCTGTTCACTCATACATCATGTTTTGTGTACATTACACATCGATGAGTGTCTTAAATATCACTTCCAGAGTCTCCTCTGTTGTTTTTTGCAATGTTTATGAGTGACCCAACAGTGTGTCTGCTTGCCAAAAATGACCCAGTAAAACATTGGTTATGGCAGCATAAACATTTGCTCTAGGCAAAAAATTGTGTTCTTTTTTGGGGGCGTCCCGTCACAGCTGATTTTTAGGTTGACTTTTCTCCCCCAACCATATAAATGTTACCTAAATAAATTGCTTGTTATCTCCCTAACAGTAACTTTTCCCAAATTTTTTACCATCCTGCATGTTTGTTTTCTTCACATTTTAATTTTCATGACAATAGCCAGATTTTTTTGGGGGGGTTGGGGGGGTTCCTTTTTCTGTATTCATTCATTTACATTCTTCATATTACAGCTTACGGCCATGCTACCCGAGAACGCCTGATTTCGTCAGATCTTGGAAGCTAAGCGGGTTTGGCCCTGGTTAGTACTCGGATGGGAGACCTCCTGGGAATACCAGGCGCTGTAAGCTTCTCTCCCTGGATAGATACAGAGGGATTGTGTCAGGAAAGGCATCCGGCGTAAAACTGCCAAACAAATATGCGTTCATCCTACATGACACGCTGTGGTGACCCCTAACGGGACAAGCCGGAAGGAAAAGAAGAATTAAAAGAAGACACTCTTCATATTATTAAGTGGCGACACGGTGGTACAACTGGTTAGGGTGTTGGCCTCACAGTTCTGAGGACCGGTGTTGAAATACCGGTGCCGCCTGTGTGGAGTTTGTGTGTTCTCCCAGTGCCTCGGTGGGTTTCCTCCCACTTCCCAAAGAAATGCATTAACTGGAGACTCAAAATTGTCCGTAGGTGCGATTGAGAGTGCGACTTTTGTTTGTCTCCATGTGCCCTGCCATTGGCCGGGAACCAGTTCAGGGTTCACCCCGCCTCCTGCCCGATGACATCTGGGATAGGCTCCAGCATTCCCGCGACCCTCATGAGGATAAGCGACTTGGAAAATGAATGAATGAATATTATTAAGTGAATGGTGTGCCCCCCACCCCCCAAAAGTGCCAAACCTGGCTGTGCGAGTGTGAGAGGCAAAAGAAAGACAAGGACGAGGAGGAGAATGAAAGAGGAGGGGGAGGACATGCTGGGCTCCTGAGCCTTTCTCCCGCTGGAACGCTGCAAAGCGGACTACACGCTGATACTGCACGACACTGGTGAAAGTTTTTGTGAGGGGACTTTCTGGGCATTTTGGCATCTTTGAGGGACACAACATTGGCGGACAATAAAGAGCACATTGGTGACGAAAACTGGCCTTTTTCTGGCTTGGTTTTTGTTGCGCCCCATAATGGGGGCCAGAAGCAGCAATTACTCATGGAAAAGATCATTTCACAAAGGCATCTCTTGCCAGGATTTCCCCCCGTTTTCGCAGCGCAGGGGAGAAGCCGGGAGCCCGGCGGCGGCGGCAGCAGCGGCAAGATCGTTCCCACATGCTTCCCTGCCGCTTGCCTCTCCAGAGGTGTCAAGCCGGCCTGAAAGAATGAAGTGCCTCGCCATTGTCCCGCTCAACTATTATGTGCTTAACATTTCCATGACAAAGATGCCACTCGACTTCTCCTCCATCCATTCAGCTCGAGAGCCCTCGACCACCCCTCCCTCCCGCTAAATAAAACATTTTGCAGCAAATCATTGACTAACAAACAACTGTATAAATGCCTGTAAACACTCAAAAGGTGCATTTTTAAAATATGGTTCATGAAGTAACAATAGGGCATTGATTGAAAGAAGAATGAAACTCCAGTTTGCATATACCGTCAATCAGTGGTCATTAACCTGATTGAATTTAATAACTACTTCTTGGGTAATGATGAGGACCATTAGTTTAATCCGCACTTCTGAAATAATTTAGTTTTAATTGAAATTTGTTATTTCTATTCATGATATTCATCTCTAGGTAGTTGAATGCTATCATATTAATGACCTTTCATAATAATTATCTATAACAATTTCCCAATGTAGAAAAAAAATATCAACATATCTGCCAAGTGGCTATATTTCGAAATAATCAATTCTCCAACATTCCTAGAAAATCGCAATGACCAATCACTGGCAAGCTATTTTTGGAACAATTGGTGACCCCTACTGTAGATTCCCGCAAGGTGACATCAGTCGCCCTAATAAACCTTCTTAACAGGGTGGGGGAACTTTTTTTTTTTTCTATAAGGGGGCATTTCAGTTTTTATAAAGTCCTCAGAGGGCTGATGATGCAAGAATCGGATAAATGTTAAACATTAAATCTCAGTAGTATTTGTGATTTGAATGTTTTTGGACTTGCTGTAATACTTTATTGTCAGTAAATCATTTTTTCACTTATCCTCACAATATCATTAAAAATTATCAATGTGTCCTTTTTATACATTGTGTTTTTTTCTTAAAGTCTGCATATACTCATTAATCTAGGTCATATTAGTCCAAAAATGTTACCTCATGGCAACTGGACTTGAATTTGTTGTGTTTTTTCTTGTTTTCTGAAAACATTAAAAAATGACTTGGTCAATTCGCCTTTGAGGCTAACATTTAGGACGGCAACCTAGTGGTTAGCATGTCTGCCTTGCATATAAACGGATCCTAGTTCTTGTCTCAACCTTCCTGCCCAAAAATTTCAGGTTCTTCCTTCCACATTCTGAATAAATGCACATTATTTGTGCATTGAAAAATAAAACTTCTATTGGCGTCAATGTGAGTATTTATGGCTGCTTTGTCTAATTTCCCATTACGTTGGCATTGGATTACTGATTTTGTAGTGCATTGCTGTACACTGATAGTGTAGCGTTTCACTGTGCTGGGAGCATGGGTTCAGTACACAAATGTGTGTAAATGTTTGTCTAGAGGCGGCACGGCGATGCAACTGTTTAGCGCGTTGGCCTCACAGTTCTGAGTACCTGGGTTCAAATCCTGCCCCCGCCTGTGTGGAATTCGCATGTCCTCCCCATGCCTGCGTGGGTTTTCTCCAGGCTCTCCGGTTTCCTCCCACGTCACAAAAACATGCATTAATTGGACAATAAATTGCCCTGCGATTGGCTGGCAACCAACTCAGGGTCTGCCCCGCCTCCCGCCCGATGACAGCTGGGATAGGCTCCAGCACTCCCATGACCCTTTTGAGGATAAGTGACTCAGAAAATGTTTGTCTAGATCTGCCCTGTGATTGGCTGACAACCAGTCCAGGGTGTACCCGCCTCTCACCTAAAGTCAGCTGACTCAGCTCACCCGTGACCTCAATGAGGGCTAAGTGCTCCAAAAAATGGATTGATAAAGTTCCATATATGTAGCCCACAGGTTTTACAATGACTGTAATTACACACATTTCCAAGATACTTCAATCCTGACTTACTTTCTTAAAGAACACTGCAAATTCGTCAAGGCTGATACGAGAGGGCAGTGGACGGGCTCACACGGGTGTTTTTGTTGATTTACGGTGACGGTTGCATTTGACAACGGCCAGCTAAATTAAGACCTAGTGGGTCATTAGGCTATCAGTCAACAAAAAAAAAAAAAAAGGGAGCGATCGTGCCAACTCTGTGACACACGATGTCAAAGGAATCTACAGAAAGACACATTCTGTCACCTCAAAAAAAAAAAAAAGTCACGCTCAAGGATGAAGTATTCAAGTTTTCCTTTATGCCTTCTATAAAAGTGTATCATTAAGGCAACCATACAGTGGACTTAGACATTTCGTTCTTTAGGCTACACACAGTCAATAAATCAGCACATAGCCTGCACCATAGACGATTCTCTGGAAGCGAAGAAAAAAAAAACTATATTGGCTATACACATATATACAATGTACAAGACAATACAGGTGATAACTTCCCTTTAAAGCTGGAATTCGCAGTCTTTTATTCACAAGAACATTTGGATGTGACTAGTTGGCGTGTAATAAATTATATCCTCTTTAACCCTTCTGCTATTTACAAGTCGTTGTATTTTATATTCCAGCATTAAATACTTGTAAATCATATGCCCCCATAAAGGCAACAGTCAGTCATATAAAAATAACTTTTTTAACATCTTTTTCAAAACAATTTTAGAAAAAAAAATGGCAGTGCACAGCATTATGTGGATTTAAACACCGCCACAGGCTCCGTGTGAAAAGTAGAACAACCTCATTTAGTTTTTATCACGTATGAGTCGAGCATCTGGTGAGTGTGAACTACAAAAGTAGAAGAAAAAAATTGCATAGGAAATATAATCCGCTAAGGTCTTTATTCAAACGTCCATGCAGTCCTCCAACTATCGACAGAAGGGTGGTGATCAATAGAGGGGCAAAAGAGCCAAAAAGGAGGCCAGCAGCAGGATCAAAACCCGGCGGCCCTGCGGCAGAGAGGCTCCACTCTCCGGCTCTTCCCTGTAGACCGAGTCGGGGTAGTCCTCGTCGTCCTCCGGGTCGTCGCCGTCGTGCCAGCCGCTGCTCTCCGCCCTCTCCGGCGCGTCGAAGCACAAGCTCTTCATGCTGCTCTTGACGAACTCGCAGATGGCCCTCTCGGTCCCGTCGCACACGCAAGTGTCCAGCTGCTGGCCCTTGGGGATTTTGCGCATGTTGGCGATCACGTTGCGGCACGCGTTGGTGCACACGGCGCCGCTGAAAAGTTTGCCGCAGTGGTGCAAATAGTCGCGCATGGTGGAGCTGCACTGCTGGTCGCGCTCGCACTGGCGCCGGGCCTCCGTGCAACCCGTGCTGGTAGTCCGGGGCAAGCAGGGCTCGATGGCCCGCTTGGTGCGCGAGCACACCGGGTCGTGGCCGCAGCTGCAATCCTCCAGCGCGGGTCCGTTGCGGGTCAAGTTGAGTTGCACCAGGGATGAGATGCAGTGACTGGGGCACTTCTTCCTGACCCCGCTCAGCACCGGCCCGCAAGCGCGCATGTAGTGATCGTACGCGTAATTGCACTCGGGCTCCGTTTGGCAGTTGAGGATGGCCTGCCAGCAGATGAGTCTGCGGCCGTGGGGCGGAGAGGCGGCGGACAAGCACGCCACGGTCAAAAGCACGCACGTTAGTGGGCCCAGGGAGCCACAGAGGGTCCGTGCCAGCGCGCCTGAGCGTGCCATGGTGGTGGCGGCGGCGGCGGCGGCGGCGGTGGTGGTGGTGGTGGTGGAGCTGGTGGACTTGCTGGTGGACGCTAAAACTCACAGCAGAGTCATGAGGCAAACTTGAACGCCAACTTCCAAGAAGGTTAATCCGAAAACCTCAGCCCGTTCAACAGGCTGCCAAGGGATCCGGGCTCCGTCGACACTCGGCGTGCCCATTTATCCCCAACACGAGACGCCCAAAGTTGTTTGCAGGACTTTGTTGTTGTTTTTTTTTTTTCACGGGCAAATAATCCCGTCTCAGCGCTCCATTGCAACCCCCACTTTCCTCTCCGCCACCTCCGCCCGGATCTCGGCGAACAAAAAAACAGAAAGAAAGCAAAAGAAACTCAAGTCCCGCACCAAAAAGTCCTCCAAGTGGATCGCGTCCGATCCCGTCTGCGCGCAAACAAACTTGTGCAAAGGTGGAAGGCAAAACAACAAGACTTATAGGTGGCAAAGTGGTCCAGGGCTCCCTCGCCTTTGGGCATGTTGTGTGCGAGTTCCCCGGCCCCTCTTCACTCCGAAGCCCGCAGCAGCTCATTGGTTGGCCCCTCTTGTTGTGGCTTTGACGTGTGGAGGGCGGGCGTTTGGCCCAGAAGGAGGAGGAGGAGGAGGGCTGAACAACAACAAAACTTGGGCTAAGGTCACCACTGCTCCTTAGAACCAGACGTTCTCAAGATGCCCCCAGCCCCACAAATAATCGTGCAATAAAGTATTCAATTCAATTCTAACGTTTAATGTAGTTGTGCACACGGACACTATTTGGTTTCTGGTAAAATGGATTTTAGATTTACAGTTGATGTCAAATCAAGGGGAATGATAGGAATGGTTGGAATCTTGAAAATGTGAAAGTGCAGATGTATACCACAAATGTCTTTATTTGCTATCCCGCAGCGGTAACGATTTAAGAAGGAGTTTGAAACAGTACTGACACATTTGCCTGCAGAAACACGCACCTGTTGCCCTTTAAGGGCAATTTTCAAAACACAAAAATAGTCTTGCATATCCATTGCCGAAATGCAAAACGCACCCGCGTACCCTGCCTGATGACAGATGGAACTGGCTACAGTACAACCCCCGACCCTCGTGAGGATAAGCAGGGGAGTCCTTTGGACTGTCTGCCTTACCACCACATTTGTACACTTCCTGTTGGTCTTTGAAACAGTGAAATGGGAAAACAAAATGATCATACTAACTTATCGTACAGAAACATATTAAACGCTAGGAACAGAAGCCAGAATATTCTGGGGTCAGAGGACGGCCATTTCCATCAGCCAAAAACAAGCGGTTTGAAACAGAAATACACGTTTCCCTTTTCTTTGAAACATTGTTTAAGGAATAATTATCCATTTATCATTGTCATACAGGATCTTAATATGTTTTCGGAGGTTCTGTAGTTCATAATTTGTGTGTTTAGGCATCAGGAGGCAGGAACTGCTATTACATCTTTGCCACCTGACTTTTAAAAATTTTTCGGGGGGAAGGGGCTCCAAAAAGTTACAAATTGTTCACATTCAATCTAGTAGTTATTTTCATCACTGTATTTAGTGGAGTTTGTTGATTGGCGGACAGTTCTCTACTACTACGCATACAATAATAAACACAAAACTAATATACTGCATATCTAAGAGTCTCATTGTAGAGGTAGATGGGTTTTTTTAATGATTTTGTGCCAGACATTGTGACCATTATATGTTGTTTTGGGTACATTGCATGAGTTTTTCTGTTTTGGTGAAGGCCTTTGAAATGAGATGACATTGTAAGTGAAATCAAAATCCTGCTCGTCCCAAAAAACAGAACTTGACTTTAATAGAACAACAGTGGATGATTGTCAAATACACAGAAAATGCGTTGCTGTCCACCAGACTCTGCACCTGCATCACGCAATGATTTAATCATCCACATCCTGTTGTGCAGAGTGCAAATTTATTAATTCATTGTGGTGAAGCATATCCCTTCCATCAATCGCTTATTAGGCTCGCTGCTATTGTTACATCGGGTTATATAAGCAAGGATGCGTCAGTTGTACAACACAGAATAGCTTGTTTGTTAGCAAAGGAGTCATACTTATTTTCTTATAATGAATGAAGTAGCTACAATGGGTAGAAAAAGTCTGCACACCCATGTTCAAATGCTATATTTCAGTGATATAAAACAATGAGACCATGAAAACTAACTGAAACACTTTTTTTTAACCATTATTGTGACAACTCAATTGATTTAAAAAATATAAGTACTTTTCAGAGGATGAGTAAAAACAATAACTGAGATTATGGGGGTGCATTTGGAATATAATTGTTCAGAATGAACCAATCGCAGTTCAATTATACACACCCCATGGGAGTCAGGACACTGGCCCCCATTTCAAGTGCCCCTGATAAAATCCAAATAAAATTCTGATATTCTAGTAGGCTTTTTCCTGAAATCTTTGTTTCCTATCTGAAATCTGAAGGTGTCAAGTAAAGAGCAACAGCCCAACATCTATATTTATCATTTCAAAGATTAATTTACATGACACATTTATAATAGAAAAGACAAATGCACATTTAGAGTCACAAATGTAATTTATATGTGGGATGCACCTAGAAATATCATTATCCATCCATCCATCCATCCATCCATTTTCTTCGCCGCGTATCCTCACAAGAGTTGCGGAGAGTGCTGGAGCCAATCCCAGTTGTCAACGGGCAGGAGGCGGGGTACACCCTCCAATCGCTTGGCACATTGAGACAAACAGCCGCAATTACAATCACACCTAAGGGCAATTTAGATTGTCCAATTAATGTTGCATGCTTTTGGGATGTGGGAGGAAACCAGAGTGCCCGGAGAAAACCCACGCAGGCACGGGGAGAACATGCAAACTCCACACAGGCGGGCCCAGTATTTAATCTGGGATGTCAGAACTGTGAGGCCAACGCTTTCCATCTGATCCACCGTGCCGCCAGAAATGTCATTGTCTGTTAATAAAGACAGCGGGAGTGCTACTTATGGAGATTGTTTAGTTTGACCTCATTCAAATTTGAAACATTCCCAGTCAAAACTCAACATCTCATTTGTTTGACAATAGTGTCAGAAACAGAACCGTGAGGCAAGCGTTTGAATATTTCAATTTTCATCGTAGAGGATCCCTACAAAAATACACATTTAAAAACTAGGAGCAACAAAAATGAAATTTCCCAACAAAATGAGATCCCTTTAATTTCAAAAGATTCTTCTTTGGTTTCCCTTTTAAAAAAGGTCAATAAAACACGAAGAGTGTTTGTTTTAGAAGCTGTTTTGATTTCACAGTTCCCCTGGAAGAGGCCGACATTGTCACCATCCAAATGACAAACGACTGTGTACGCTTGTGTGCGCCTGTCTATGCGATGAGAGTAAAACGATAGCCCACATGTTGACACACGAGCCGGAGGAGGCCGTTTAGCCGCGGAGACTTGATGTGGATGAGGGAGTCGGGGAAAGAGAGCAATGAGGGCACAAAGACTGTTTGTGTTTCTGATCTCTGGAATGTACCTTTAGGCCACAGAACCGAGCTTGCCGCTGCAAACAATGCACTCAATGTCAGTTACGGCTGGCTAGCGGAGACGCTGCTGGCGCTCCTCCAAGGTCCCTACTCGTCCAAAATGATGGATACTGGGAACTCAATACCTCGCGAGTCCCTTCAGCACAAAGAACGAAACCTCGGAGAGGGTCGGAAGAAGATTTCCAAACATCAACACGGCCGCCGTTTCAAGTGCTTTTAAGGCAAAGAAGGAGACTCAAGTTAAACGAGTTTCTTTCATTTGAATACTCCAGAAAGCTTTGTGAGGAATGGTGCACATTTCAAAAAACAGACCTAAAGGACATATTATGGAAATTGGACTTTTCAATGGCTAGTACACTAATCCAGTGCTGAAACTTTGTTTTCTATACCACTCGATGGGTCTTTTGCACAAAAGTGTACAGTGGAACCTCAGTAGAAAGGACGAATAGGGGCAGGGGGTCGTACTCTATAGCCGATTGGCCTAAAACACCCTGTACATTACAAAGTTACTGTAATTAAACATGATGGGTGCTATAGCCCACCCCCCCAAAAAAAAACAAAAAAAAAAAACAAACAACTGGACAGTGACAGTATGTATATGACCTCATGAGCAAACTTCAGCTTCACATAATAATGTCATCAATCCGAGTTGTGCTCATTAGACAAGAAGTCAGCTAATGTGTGTTCTTTGTCAGTCGCACAATGTTCACCTTCAAGCAGATTTAGCATTAGAAGACAGAGAGGTTAAGATACGAGGTTGTTTTAAATATACAATGTGTTATTCTGTTTTATATTTAGTTTGACAGTAAATGTCAACTGGGAGAGGCAATAAACAACTTGAAGCCTTGTTTGCCAAAGAACTGTTCACATTTTTCCAAAGCAGTGCTCATTGTGAAGTGACTTCAGTTCACTGCCACCATATAAGATTTATGTCATGTCCTTGCTAGCAAGTCAAAGCAAAAACTCATCCGGATGACGGCTTGCTTCTCAAAAAAAAAAAAAAAAAAAAAAACAACAACATGAGTCACTTGTATCTCAAGGCCCCACTGTATAGTAGACTGATCTGTACTTAAACGTACTACGACGGTCAATTAATTCATCAACAGAGAATTGTCATTTGATTAGCAATAGAAATTGGGAGTGGAACAGTAATGTAACAGGAAGCCGTGACTTATGTTGGATGAAAGGCAACAGGTGGATACGCGGTGATTTTGTACCTTGTGTTGTCTAACGGAAAATCATTTCATTGTTCTGCCTGTCCCTATACGTTATTGGCAGAGATAGATGAACAAAGATGGAAAACAATCCTTTTCAGAATAATAAGTGGAATACTTCTTGGGGCAGCCCTGATAGTCTCTCACAGATAACTAGCTGGGAATTACTGCAGAACCAAACCAAATACTGCAGCTAGGGTGAAATCAGTTTTTGAAGCAAGAAAAAAACTCTACAAATGGCCGTCGACTGACTCCAAAACTCTCATCCCGAAGTTATACCGGGAACTGAGAGATGATGGAATCTTCCATTACTTCGGTCCTTGCCAATACCTCTGTGGATAAACCAGATGTGCTGAACTAAAAACTGAACGTCGATACTCTGAGAACTAAAGTCGAAGTTGTTGCTAAAAATCCAATTAAGCCATGGGCATAAATACATCTTCTTTTCCTTTTGGCTTGTCCTGATTAGGGGTTGCCACAGTGTGTTATCTTTTTCCATCTAAGCGTATCTCGTGCATCCTCCTCTCGAACACCCACTGTCCTCATGTCTTACTTCACAACATCCATCAACCTTTTCTTTGGTCGTCCTTTTGCTCGTTTGCCTGGCAGCTCCATCCTCAGCACCCTTCTACCAATATACTCACTCTCTGGCCCCTGGACATGTCCAAACCATTGAACTCTGCTCTCTCGAACCTTGTCTCCAAAACATCCAACTTTGGCTGTCCCTCTAATGAGCTCATTTCTAATCCTATCGAACCTGCTCACACCGAGCGAGAACCTCAGCATCTTCATTTCTGCTACAACCAGTTCTGCTTCCTATTGTTTCGTCAGCACTGACTCTTCTGTCACATAGCACACCAGACACCTTGCCAGCTGTTCTAACCTGCTTGGAGCCGTTTCTTCACTTCCTTACCACATTCAGTTATTGCTCTGGATTGTTGACCCCAAGTATTTGAAGTCGTCCAGCCTCGCTATCTCTTCTCCTTGTCGCCTCACTCTTCCCCCTCCACCCCTCTCATTCACGCACATATATTCTGTAATGTTAACATCAGGAAACACGGCATTGTTACTTTATTCAGTTAAATTCAATTCAATTTCGTACACAGGACTGTTTTACTTATGTGTCGTGTGGATCTTATCAGTGATTGAACAGCGGCGTCCCGTCGCGATGCAGAAATACACAAATACAGGAAATGACTTTGCAGGAACCATCCGTTCAAATTGCTTCCTCTTAGGGATTTCAAAGCTGTGATAACGGCAAGTGATAAGTTATTTGGAACAGAACCAAGCAAGATTAAGCATTCATTTCCTTCCTCATGTCTGCCTGTTAATTTGGCTCTACGTGTTCCGTCCTCTTCCGCAGATTTCCGCTGTTCTGTTCGGCTTGGAACTGCAGAAGGACGCGTAAGCGGTTACAAGTTTTTCTGTACGGTAGCTGACGCCAGGGAGGCTACGAGTGAGAAATAGACGAGTGCAAATCGTACTTTAGCCCTCGCTTTTGGGACATTTGCATGCAACAAACCTGGCATCTGTGAGTACTTTTTAAATCAGTTATAAACCGAAAATTTAAAGTGTCCCTTCTACGTGATCAAACTAAACGGGGTGAATGTCAAACAAAGAGTTATGAATAGTGTGTGTGAGTGTAAGGGTGTTCTTTAATCAGTGTGATTAAAGTCATCCATCATGTCAAGAGCGCACCAGCCATGCTGACCCTTATTAACACAGTCCGTTGAACTTTGTTGTGTAAGAATACCTTAAGACCATCTCAAAACAACACGCGGATCGGGTGTTTTCTGAAAGCACATTTCCGACGAGCCAGGATTCACGACTAAAATAAAAACTCATTAAAATACTGTGAGTCGAGGCCAAGTCAAAGAATTTGGTGGGAGAACTGTCAGAGACCGCAAAGCGTCTCCTATCATCTGGAGTCCAAATGAAGAATGGGGGAAAAAACATTGAAAAGCATTTCCGCTCCAAATTATAACGTCAGCTGTAATAATGACGGACATGAGGTCAAATAAGCAATTCATCAAATAGTAAGATTCACGCTTGATCCGGGAATGGTTGAACCACAGTGGGACATTTTAAAACCTCCAAAAGTCGCACCAAGGGAGCCTACATTGTATTTTCTTCCTTTTTTAACATCCCGTCATATTTATAAAGAAAGGTGGAATTCAAGAAGCTTGAACTTGATTTCCTAACCAAATAATGTAGTTTTTTTTTCTCAGCAAAATTCAATCTGATAGTCGGAGATGACACATTCTGATCAGAGGAATCAGATGTCCTAATTTGTTCTGTAGAACAAGGAGGGAGTTCAAAAGGAGAAATTACTCAAACATCGATGACCATTAAGATCGGAAGTGTGTTGCAAGAAGAAATGTTTCACTCTTAGTTTAATTTAAAAAAAACACCACAGCTTGCAAACCACAAATGTTTCATAAAATAAATGGATAATATTGAGAGGTTAAGCATTCCATTTCTGGCAAAATATCCAATCTCGAAGTTCAATGCCTATTCACACACCCACATTCAAACATCCATTTTTTTAGGATAAAAAAAGAGTGCATTTTTCCACCATTAATGTGACCTCTCATATGTATAACTCAATTGAAAAACACCTTTAATCTTTTTGATAGGGGAAGTAAAACAAACATGAAATAAAATGGTTGCACACGTTCGCAAACCGTCTTGTAACTGGGCATGTGGCTGCCTTCAGAATAAAATAAAAAACATTCAAACTCATTAAATGGGAGTCAGTGCACCCCCGCCATCATTAAAAGTCCCTCTGATTAACCCCAAATAACATTCAGCTGTTCTAGCATGCTTTTCCTGACATTTTTCTCTTTTTTGTTTTCTCGTCGAAGTCTGGATCTTTTGTGCTAATAGTTACTGCTATTTGGAACGGTTCAGAATTTCTTCCACTAAGGCCCCAGTTCCATCGGAAGAAAAGCAGCCGCCAATACTGTCACTGCCAATACTATGCTTCAGTGTAGGTACGGTGTTGTTTTGGTGATGAGAGATGTTGTTACAAAACATACCTTTTGTAATTATCCATCTATTCATTTTCTTTGCCGCTTATCCTCACGAGGGTCGCGGGTTTCATCCGGATACACACACCTCCTCTTGGGCTGATCTGTGTTCTTCACAGGACAGTGGTGCCTTGAGATATGAATTCAAGTTGTTACGTGACTATGCTTGGAACTCAAAATATCATATATAGTTCCAGCCATCCATTTTCTTCACCGCTTATCCTCATGAGGGTCGCAGGGAATGCTGGAGTCTATCCCAGCTGTCAATGGGCAGGAGGCGGGTACACCTGGAACTGGTTGCCGGCCAATCGCAGGGAACATCGAGACAAACAGCCGCACTCACAATCACACCGAGGGGCAATTTATAGTGTACAATTAATGTTGCATGTTTTTGGGATGTGGGAGGAAACCAGAGTGCTCTGAGAAAACCCACACAGGCACGGGGAGAACATGCAAACCCCACACAGGCGGGTCCGGGATTGAACCCGGGACCTCAGAACTGTGAGGACAACGCTTTACCAGCTGAAACACCATGCCGCCCACTTTTGTAATTATGCCCCCACCCCCAAAAAAAACAAAAACAAAACAAAATTAATCTTTCTTTCATCCAACCAAAAAAAAACATTTTATGCTGTTTCATTTTTTCCATTGAGTTATCTTGGTCCCACTTTTTACATCATGAACAAATAGCAATGGAGGAGGGGTGTGTAGACTTTTTATAATCACTGTATTTTGGAGAACACAAGAGACCACAATCATGGATCAAATATTACATGCCTACGTGATAATAAAGTACAAACAACCCAATAGAAATTGATCCCCAACCCATTTTGGAAAACCCGGCTGTAACGATCATCGCACTCCTTCTCCTCGTAAGCCGAAAAGAACTGCTCTTCTTATTTAAATTATGTATCAAGTTTCTTGGAAACCCCTGATCTGCTTTCCACGAGTTGAGTGTCCTGGTGAGTGTCCAAGCAAATATCCAACAAAACGTCATTACTTCTTTAACTTCGAGACGAAATGTTTTGGCCCGGGGGTTTCTTTCCACTGTCTGGGTGCCAGGTGTACCAAAGAAAAGAAGGAGTACTTAATGAGCTGCCATAATATCCAGGTAACTTATGTACACACACCCAGAAAGATCATTACAATCTGCTTTTGTTGAGACCATCAGTCTCTGCGACTTCACCGAAAAGCATGACCTCTGACAAAAAGAAATGTTTAATCTAAATTGGAGAGAATCCTTTCAAAGTTTAAATCAAATCTTGGACTCGGGTCAAAAACTTCAGGGCTTTGTCTTTTCACCGCGCAACCGAGCCTGCGCAGATTCACTTGAAAGGAATTCAACACGACAAATCCCACAGGATCCACTGGCCCTCCTGGCCATCCTCCAAGCGCCGAAAGTGCCAGCGTAAGAGAGCGGACCCAAAACAAGCACACAAGTCCAGAACAAATGGGGCCGAACGACCCCCACTAGGTATCCCCTCCCCCCCACCCCCAAGCCAACATTTGGCATGGCAGTCGTCTATGGAGACGTCAAGTAGTGCGGGCGGGAATGTGAAACCCAAGCATGTTCCCCCATTTGGCACGTTCCGCGGGCTCCGACGCAGTTATGAGGCCACTTCATAGGAGTGTAAACTGTATTTAAAAAGCCGTCATTGTGGGACTAACACTGGCCCTGAAGTAGGTTGTTAGAATAACTCAATGACACAATGCTTTCTTTTCTAAATAAACAGATGTGGGTAGGCTGTTAAAACCGTCAGCTTTTTTTTGTTTGTCTGTTTTGTTTTGTTTTCTTTCCCCATCGTCCTACCCCCGACCCCCCTCCTCCATCCCATCTGTAAGTGCCCTCACATACACACACAAACACACACACACACACACACACGCTTCCATGCACGCACACTTGCTTCCACCCTCTGTCCACATGTCTAAGAAAGGCAAAAGGGCCGTTCTTCCTGCAGCTGTTCAGCACAGACATGCTTCTATTCCAGCCTCCCCAGTGCACCAATACTGGTCTCGTCTACTCATGCCGTTTAATGATCATCTTTTTATTATTTTTTTTTAAAGTCTTAAAACTTCCAAGACCACTGGCCTTTCACAGACCCCCACGCACCAAATGCTCATGCTCTGTGTTGTTCAAAATCGCCGTTTTACAGAGGAACTGAACTTGCCAAACTCCTGCTGGTATTGGTATAGGTATCAAGTCTCAATGTCGAAAGATGACCGTGCTGTTTCACGAGAACTTTGCTTGTTCCATATCGTAATACGTACGTAATACATAGTTCTGTGGAGTGATAATGGAACGATAAGGGAAAGAAATTAACCCAGTTATGGTGCAATCACAAGATATGTTTGTGCGATAACAGCAGTAGGGCTGGGATGCTACTCAGTAAAACCAAGCACCGTTCAGTACGCTTGGAGACCCCCAAGTCCATACCAAACAACACATTCAAATATTCTCAGTGGAAATTTGACGACATAAATCGTGCTCTTTTCCAAGCTGTTCATCCATTTTCATTTCAAGGGATGTTGTACCATATCATATTGATTTGCAAACTTGCAAGACACACAAAGCCAAATTATACTGGACAATGAACATGAGTGTACAAGTCTTGGTGCCATCCCCACGCTTGTTCACTTCTAACAACTGCCAGAAGTACATACTGTAGTCATTGCACAAACTCGCTAAAACTGTTGAAGTCAAGGCCTTTGTCTGAAACTATTTGCGAAAGACGCCAACGCAATAAAAAAAAAAAGCAACAACTTCTGACCAGTACAAAAAGAAACACTTCATTTAGTAATTCCTTCAATTAATTTTCAAGTGATCTGTACTGATCTTGTATTTGTGACATTCAGTATGACACGAGATCATTTATCCAGTGTTTTATCACATCTGTGCACTGGCCCATGGTTTGATTACTTCCATCAAGTGTGAAAATGTGAGCGCGCAAGGTACTGTTTTGCAAGTCCGTTTGCTATTGAGCTGGATTCCACAAATATCTCAAATGTGTTCCAAGGACTTTTATTTCTCTTTTTCAAGATGAAACATTTCCCCCTATCCAAGAAGCTAACGAAAGAATCTCATTGGTCCAATCCAATCGTCTTGCGTCAATCACCATGAACTCAAAAGTAGCCCGTCAACTAAAAAGCAGGCAAAGAAACAAACGTTTTTGTCAGAGGCATTTATTTTCTCTTCCTGTTGTTGGAGTCATGATAAAAGCATTGCCCTTGAATTAAAAATGAGTTTGAGTTTGGGTCATTGACTCAGGGCTGTTGCGAATATTGAGGTATGTCTGACAATATTTTATTTTATTTTACTACTCTATTACCTGTCTGTTGATTGTCTAACACCTAATTTTTGTCAGACTTGACATGGATGAGTGCAAAAACTAGTTACCACAAGTATGGCATTTCATTTTCAGATCAGGTTTTTCCTTCTTTTCCATTGTTCCCTCCTCAACTAGAATATTTCATATCGGAACATCTGACTGCTGGCTTTTTGAAAAATATCTAGTCATTAATCCTCATCATAAATAGTCCAAGTCTAATTAAAAAAAAAAAAAAAAGATGAGGACCATTAGGTGGAAATGAATTATGACCAAGATCCCGGGTTTCTTCAATTAAGAGTAAAGTTTGTGGGATAATGCGAATGCAGTTATTCTTAAAATGAGGTACAACAAATAAAAGAATCACTGGCCAACTACACTTCCCTTGTATTGAACATTTATGTACATTATTCATTTATCCAGGAGCAGATTTTTCTCCTTACTGTCATTCAGGAACAATTTTTATGTGATTTCTACGTGTGGTACATTTGCATTGAATAATTATTTTAGTAAAGTTCTTTATTTTCTCTTTAAGTGCAGAGTTAATGTTCAAACTGCAAAATGTTACGGCAAATTACAGTAATATTAAATGTACATTTTCTTATAAACACTAAGGCCTACTAAGATACTGTATTTCCGTGTTGGTCATGATGGGAGTACTTGGCTAGCGAAGTATTTTTCCAGAACCACTCCTTTAATGTTCCTGAACCTGAACTAAACGTGAGCATTTGTTCAACAACAATTAAGATAAGATACAGAACGCAGGACAGAGAGAATGCCTTAAAGTCAGCCACGAGTTCCCAATGCAGACATTTGCGGGGGCCCATTCCCAGCAGTGCTGATAAGGCAGCCCGGCGACTAAATAAAAAGCACATGTCTAACATAACAGAGATGCATCAGTCCTCCGTGAACTCTTGACTCCGGGTGGATTACTGTGACCAATCCACGTGTTACTCACTCGGAACACAAATCACTTTGCAATGACGGGTCATCATCAGTAATAATAATCATCAGATATGGGGCGATAGCTGTACCTGACATTTTTCTGATGTATTGCTCAATGACTACAGCCAGAATAAAAAAACAAAACAAAACAAGGCAGGACATCAGTTTGCAAACTTAACTTGTGATGTTTTGCCCAAAGGACCCGTTTTCGCCTGTATAACGACCCGGCAATAACTCAACTGGGGCCCCAGATGACTTTGGACAGGTTCATCGTGGCCAAAACCGCAGGTCAAGCGCAGGTAATCTATCAGGGTCATGCGGGGGCAAAAGAAGTCACTGGGTTATGACTCCATAGCTGAACTTTATGGCTTCTTCTCAGTTGGTAGTTGCATGGCTAAGGTTGGACCGAGCACACTTCATACTGGGTTAGAGAAAAGATCAACAACTTGAGAAGATTCTATTCGTCCCTGTGTAAAGATAAATAAAGGTTTGATTTCGAGCGAGCGTGTTCCGCTTACATGACGGGATTCCTCTCTAAACTCCCGGCAGGAAAGGTTTTGACTGGTGTGTTCAATGACGTGATGCTCAAATCACAGGAACGACTGACAAAAATAAACAAGTCGACTCCCTCGTCGCGGCTCACTCGGCCTGTTCCACTCCTAACATGGCAGCGGGAGCCAGACTTTGTCGGTCGGTTGCTCGGCACAACAGCTCGCAAAGACCTTTGTCATCAGGAAACGGGCAACAGTTCCACTGTGGAAAGGAGCCTCCAACTCCCTATGAGGGACTCGATTTTGCTTTAATTTCTCAAGATGCAGGTTTTGCTTGTCAGCTTGTGGGAGTGTAAATAAATAAAAAAATGTGTCAAACAGAATTTATTGCAAACACAATTAAATGTTTCTACTGAGTCATCTGAGCTGCAGGAAGAAGCAGATTACGGAAAAGATGCCTGAGGCTTTGTTTTTATACAAATAATATTTGGCTCAACACACCTCAATTTCATAGTGATTTACAGTATAATCCCAACTGTTGGGCTTCAGAATGTGTGAGTTTGGCTCCTGGTGGACTGATGAGAGGGTTATCAGATACTATAATGTGCTGTTTTTGTGTTGGAGCATCTGTGGGATGTTGAATGAGGTTGACTTTACCTGGAGTAAGTAACCTTTTCCTATATGATGAGAAAAAAGTCTGCAGTCTTCTCGAGTACATTTGAGTTCATTCTGGTTTTGTTAATGATTGAACACAATAAAAAAGGAAAATAATAAGTGAACTCTTTTGTTTTTTGTGCCAAAAAAATTGAATAATTCCCTATGAGAAAGGGAGAAAACACCAGTTTTTTCAAATTAAGCCAAATAATTCGCGCAGGGTTCATTAAGATGATAAAAAGTAAGTCCCACTTCAAATAAAAGCTATTTTTAGACTGTGATGGCCTGGAAGAATGTGTTTCGTCTTCATCTTAAAGTCGGAAACTTCCCACACTTTTTCGCTGAAACAGGAGACGATGAGGAAAATGTACTTGTATACGTCATTATGTTATTGTTGGAAATGAAGTGTTTGCAGGTGAATTTTGCCGTTAATGTTGTTTTATTCAGAGTTCATGCCTGGGGCAGGCCGTGTATTTGGTACCTGCATCTTCATCCATTCAGGGTTACCTGACTTAATCAACCTCTTAATACCAACACTATTGGATCATAGCTAGGAACTATCAAAAAGATTTAAAAAAATCCACACAAATATGGTGCATTTATGGTCTGGAGTGGTTCAAAATTAATATGTATCTAAGAACATGACAAAACAAAGGGTATAATAGAATATAGATTAACATCATGGTCCTTCGAGCACAAATTTGAAACCAGAGAGCTGGCCCTGGATGTATTTTTTTGGTGCTGAAGAGCAAAATTTGTTGTAGCAAACTCTAACAACTACATTTCTTATGATTTCTTCTGCATATATACAGTCCGGTATACTGCATTTATTCAGATATCCATCGCTTCATTTTGATTGTGAAATGACTCAGTGTGGGTGCAGGCCGCGTTCCACTCAAGGGCAGGGGATATTGGATGGCCAAAGGTTTTGGACCTCATTCCCCCTCCGTCCCCTCGTTACATCACGCTGTTCAGCCTCTGGCCATCATCTCACTTCATCGGAATGCAGGTGCGGATGTGCACTGGCTTGCTTTAAGATACTTTTTTTTTTTATGATGCTTTGAGGGCCTGCTAACTCATTTACCTTCCCAAACTTGACTTGATGGCTTTTGGCAGCAAGTATTCAGATGAATTCCAGTACTAATCCAGTAATACAGATACACATAAGTATTGTGGAAACTTAAAGTCCTCTGGGATAATTCAGAATTGCGGCTCGAAAGTAGCACAAAGCTCCAATATTTGTCATTACGTTGTGCGAGATTTCAGTTCAGTGACCATCAAAGGCTTAACCGAGTGTTTTGCTTTTTCATTGGATGTTGGGGGATTTTACGTGACATGTGTTCCAAAATGGGTTCAAAAATGGGTTTAAAGAGAAGTATATAACGGGTTGTCACAAAAATGCCCTCTAAAGTGTTAGTTGCCTGCAAACAGCAGCTGTGATTAGAAACATTTCTGCTTGACAATTACGTTTATCTTTTTGAATCTTTTTTAATTTTTATTTGATTGTCCATTCCCTAAAAAAATAAACTTCAAACTGTTAGCATTGGGCATCATAACACTCATTACGGACAAATCACTCATTTTACCAACATACTGAAAAATCCATAGCTAACATCGCCTTGATACAGTGCTAAAGTTAGTTTGGTATTGCTAGCATGAGTATTTTGCTCAAAATAGGTTCCCTGTGACTTTTAGCAAGATTTCACAAGTCCAACATAGACTTACTATAAAAGTTATCAATTGCTTTTCTCAAAACATCTAGGTTTTGTCATACGAGTCTCCAGAAAAGGCCCTGCTAACAGCTGCTCTTGTTTGACCCAGTTTTGTATCCACTTTGTCCATACTTGGAAAAGACTGCCCCCTTTTTCTATTCTCCGTGTAGAAGACCCAGCTGAAAAAGGGCAGGTATTTGTTATGTTGAAAGGCAGAGAGCTTCGCTATCGATGTAGATGATGTCAAAAGTTTCGAATGACCTGATTTCAGGCCTCTGTGCAGTAAAATATCGTCCACTTAGGAATGAGTGGACAATTTTTAATTCATATTTTAAATGCTCTTTGAGGCACCATAGAGATAATATTAGATCCCAAATAGTAGAAAAAGTTACTTTGGCAAAATATGTCTTCTAAGACTGCAAACATCACATTTAATAGATTGTTAATTTTCCCCATAGTCAGTGGATTTGGTCAAATTCCGCCTAAAATAGTCTTTTGGTAAACGGCCCTTCACATTATATCAAAATGGCGCTGCTTGAGACCCAATTGCATTACATTCCATATCAATCACCATGAGAAGAAAAAAAAAAGGGGGGGGTGGAATAATAGCAGTAATTTCCTGGATTCAGGCGGTCTATGTAAGGAGCCTCGCAGTCTGGGCCCATATAGACAAACCCCCAGCAAATTCACTCATCCATCCAGCACAAGACAGACCTCTGATCCGTCTACGAGCCAACAATCTTTCCCTTCTTCTGTCCAGACATAATTTCCGTTATAATCTGTCAAAGAAGCAGAGTATCAGTCAGCGCGAGGCTATCAGAAAGTCCCATACGGAGATGGCTGGACAATACCAACTTGACGACATTTCTCCTCCGCCAGCAATTCCATCCATCAAGCTGCTCTAGATAGGATATCCCAGAAACCTAATGATAGACTTTCAGCTTCAAACGTCGATGTCGGGGATTAGGAAAGAGGCCGTTTCCCAGCCAAGAAGTCACGAGGGTAGCCGTTAAAGTAAGAGGGCCGTTTCCTCTCATTAGAAGCCTGTGGTGACATTCGGGTCAAATATGGCTGGCCCTCATCAAGTGGAGATGATAAAATTAGGAAAGCATAGAGAAGGCAACAGCTGCTGCCTCGGCTTCACTTAATAAAGTCATGAGCGGCGTCGCCTCCAAACCCGTTTTTTGTCAACATGGTCCTTTCAAAGGCACCTTGTCAGAGGCAATGACACTAATCACAGGAGATTACGCAATGCGTTTGTCTGGTGCTAGTTTACCATTACGGCGGCTAGTAAAGGTAACCTCTTAAAATGGCGGAAAGGTGATATTTACGTGGCTGTTTTCATGCTCTGTAATTTGAAAAGCTTTTAAATAAATCAAGTCAGTCAAAATAGAGCTAGGCAGAATGGAATAACTGTATAAACTGAATTCCTTCACAAGTGTAAAAAAACAATATAATAATAATAATAAGCAAATGGATTATAGAGTATAGCTTTTTACTCATTCAGCAAAACACAAAAACTCAAAACTTAAAACTAAAACTTGGCAATCTATGGGACAAAGTAGTGCAAACAAACGCAATAACAGAACAACATGACTTAGAGGAATGACTTTGGATCCAATAAGGATTTGCGAGCAAGCCAGCAGCAGCAGATAACCGGTCCAGAGGAAGTTAGCTTAGTGCTTAGCATGACACCGGTAGTTGCCAAGCAGCCAGTAAAGAAGGGGGGATGGATTACAGTTCGCAGTGGATGTACCTTCAGCTGGCAGGTCCGCTTCGAGGCAGATCCAATGACATCATCAACAAGCATTATTGTGATTGGTCGAAAGAGTCCAAATCTATACCATAGGCCAACTTTGTACCATCTACTGCATATGCAGCAACACACACTGTAATTCAAGGGGACTTGAGTGTCACTTCTGCAAGCCAAACATGGCAGTATATTGAAAAATTGGGAATCCACCTCAAGTACGATCGTCTGTATCAACATCAACTTGAAGTGCAGTCGATCACATTAAGCTTAATCACTTCACTTGTCTGTAAGTGCATCTCATTTCAAAGAGCGCTGATGAAAACATTGAGAGCCATTCATTTAATTGGGCTCTGTTGTCTCAAGGTGGGCGGCAAGGTGGAAGACTGGTAAGCGCGTCGACCTGACAGTTCTTAGGACCGTGTTCAAATCCTGCCCCTGCCTGTGTGGAGTTTGCATGTTCTCTACGTGCCTGTGTGGGTTTTCTCCGGGCACTTCAGTTTCCTCCCAACACATTGATTAATTAGAGACCCTAAATTGCCCTAAAGTGTAATTGTTAGTGTAAATGCTGATTTGTTATATGTGCCCTGCGATTGGGTGGCAACCAGTTCTGGGTGTATGCTGCCTCCTGCTCGTAGAAAACTGGGATAGGCTCCAGCACTCCCACAAACGTTGAGAGGATAAACTGCCCAGATAGTGGAATAATGGATGTCTCAAGGTGTTATCATGAGACACTTTGAAATGCTTTCAAAGCAAACATGATTCAGCGTTTGTTTTATTAGTAAAATTTGAAAACGCAAAGATTTGTGCTTTTTTTTTTTTTAAGTCGTTATAAAGTCTGATGCCAGGACCTAAGTATCACTATTCTTGTTTGTGTTTTTCACACCCACTCAAGTGGTGATGGACTTCATTCATGGGGATCCAAATTTAGATGGCATGTTTAGTTTTTGAATTGCATTCATACACGCTCTGTGGTCCATTATCTTACAAAAAAAAAACACAACATTTTCTGCCCTTTGTTTCATCCTTATTTCTGTAAAACTATCTGAACGATCCGCATGTGTAATCTTCTTGATAACCCGAAGCCCAAAGGATTCAGTTCTTAAAAAATTTCCCAGCACTGGGAAAAAAGTTGCCGTGATTAGGTCTTAAATGTCTGATATCAATCATACCAGGACAATTAGCTCTTATCATAAAAGCATTTTCTAAGGGTTGGCTAAGCCTCTTCACAGAAGAAGAGAGACACCCGGGCTTTGAACTTAGGAAAACAAGTCTCACTGTGGTGTGCGTTAGGGAAATGGACTTGTGTGAGTGTGTGTGGCTTTACATTTGTATTTTCACATCAAAATCAAAGAAGGAATGGGTATTTTTGGGTTTAGAATCAGAATTTATTAACAACAATAAGGCCAAACATTATACATTCCTGGATGCTGGTGAAACTCTATTCATTTTCTGTACCTCTTATCCATACTAGGGTTGCGGGTGGTTTGGAGCCTATCCTAGCTGACATTGGAAGAAAGGCAGAGTACAACTTGTACTGGTTTCTCGCCAACAAGCGAAATACCGTACCATCATCACACTATATCAATATGAAACCCTCAAAGCTGCTTTGGCACCTTCAGATAAAAATAATTACTTTAAAAGACAGGACCTCGGAATTTTTTGAAAGAAAAAAAAGTGACCCGGAAACAAGAAAGCCGTTATTGAGGACCTAAAACACAGATGTCAAACTCAAGGCCCGAGGGCCAGATCCGGCCCGCCGCATGATTTTATGTGGCCCGTGGAGGCAAATCATGTGAACCAACTTCCATGATTTTTTTATTCAAATCTGTACTAAAATTTCAAATTGTCCTTTCATAAATGATAACGTTGAGAAATTACAAGCATTTTTGTGGTACCAAACAACAATAGTTGGAAAAAGCCATTACCCATGATTTCCGATTCCAAAACTAGTTCATAAATTTCATGTGTCAATATGATGAGGCGGTTAAAGATTTTTATCATTTCACAGCCATAACGGCCCTTTGAGGGAAACCGCAAATACAAAAATGACTTTGACACCCCTGACCTAAAAGCTAAAAAGTCCTTTACTCTCGAGTAAGAATTGATTCTCCATGACAGGTTTCAGGTGGATGAATCTACCAATGTTGACAACAAAGTATTACTCGTTCAGGAAATACTGACGAGCCGAAAACTATCAAGTAAGCTTAACAGTGTTTTGCGAGAGGCGCTCAAAAGTTATTCACAACATCAAAGAATTTGCTCGATTCACAGCTGTTTGAGCGGCTCTATGGAGAGATGGATTCTAAGCATAGCCACCTTATCTTGTACACAGAATTTCGTTGGCTTTCTTGTGCAAAATTGTTGGTCAGACCATTTTGAGTTACAGTTCAAGAGTGCCTGCAGAAAATTTCTGGCTGATTGGGTCTTGTAGCTTGCTTGCCTATGTAACCTTTTTTTTTAACATACTCAAAGAACTCAATCTCTTACTCAAGAGAAAATGACAACCGTTGTCTGATAAAGTTGCTTCTTTCAAGTAATGATAATAGTATGAATTTATATACCGCCATTCAAGGAACCCAAGGCCGCTTTACACAAAGTAGAGAGACAAGAACACAGAATAAAGGAGGATAAACACCAAAAACTATGTGAAAGAAGTCAGCTTTAAGTTTTTTTTAAAGTGTCCCAAAAAAAATGGGGCTTATAGGATACCGAGAAGGTGGGGGCTTCAACACTAGAGGCTAAAAAGTCCTTTACTATCGATGGGTTCACAGGTGGGTACACACAGTGGAAAGGAGACAGGAGTTGACTTCAGGTCTCGGGACGTCTGACAGGTACTTGAGGGAAGTGCAGGGAGCGATTTGTAGGTGAGGAGCAGGATTTTGGAGGTGATGCGGGATTCAACAGGAAGTCAATGGAGATGGATAAATGTGGGAGTGGTGTGCTGCCAGGGATTGGTGTGGCTTGAGGACCTTAGCTGCTAAATTCTGGACAAACTGGAGCCTGTCCAGGGCTTTGCTGAGAAGCCCGAACAGGACTCCGTTGGAGTAGTCCCGATGGGACGCGAAGAAGCAATGAATAAGGGTTTTTGCCAACAGAATCACAAAGAAAAGCGTGGAGTCTGGAGATATTTTTTAGATGGAAAAAGACAGATTTCATGTGAAAGTGAAAGAAGCCAACAGAGTCCATGATGACCGAATAGCAATTAAACATCTACCATGTCCACCCCCACAAAAAAAATGATATTGTCTTTTATTCTGGAAAGTATATTCATTCATCCATTTTCTGTACCACTTATCCTCCCTCACTAGGGTCGCGGCGAGAGGTGGGGTAAGCCCTGAACTGGTCACCAGCCAATTGCAGGGCACATCGAAACAAACAACCATGAGCAATCACATTGTCACCTATGGGCAATTAAGAGTCTTCAGTGACGCTACCACTTGTGTTTTTGGGATGATGGAGAAAATCAGAGTACCCAGAAAAAAAAACTCTGCACAGTCAGGGCCGGATTCAAACTCCGGTCCCCAGAAATGTGCAAAACAGTCATTCGAAGGTGGCTGGAAAAGCACTGTATATATTTTTGAAATAATAATAACAACAAAAATGAGAATTAATGTAGGGATGTCACCCTTATGTTGTGATACACACACACACACACACACACACACACCTCACAATCATATCATGGCTCTTTATTGGGCCAAACCCGTTATGAAAAAGTTGTTTTATTGGTTTATTATGTTTGTTTTATTGGTGCGGTAGAGTGCAGTAGGTATGCACTTTTCAAAAATTAACACGTAACAATAATAATGCATTATTGAGAACCATCCTTTTCATCATCTGAAATGGGTTGGAAAGTCAGCTGTCCAAAAACCAGAAAGAATACCTACAGTAGTCGTAGGTACTTCTGCCAAAACGTTATTGTGAAGCGTAGTGTATACCACTGTCGTTCTTAATTATACAAACTGCCAGGAACTGTGAATATGTGTAATGAAAAGTACCAAATACATAGTAACTGATGATTTTGAAATAATTTTAATGCATCAAGAAAACCTTTTTGGAAAATGACTCATTTTTGGTGCTCTGATTTTACCATCAGACTTCCCTCAGGTTTCTGGCTCGGTTTGTATCCAGAAGGTCCTGATATACACATCATTCTGTTCCTCCCCCCTCCCCTACCTGACAGGAGCAGCTGCACCTCATGACAGATAGGCCATGTCATCTCCAAAAATTCCACTAGTGTTACCCTCCTCTACATTTTTTTCCCCCTTTCTGTCAGCACTCTGAGTGATGTTCTAATTTTATTGACGTTGACATGCCTGTGCACATATGTTAAATTATATCAATAATCTCTTAGTGTAAACACAATTGAGAATAGACAAACAAAAACAGATGAAGTCATAAAAATGGAATGATCCGCCTGTTAGCTCTGGAATTATCCCCCTGATGGATGCGGAGAGAAAAATGTGGAAGTTTATCACACTTAAAGCCCACGCCATCACTATACACAATCCTATACGAGCTCTACGAGGTTTTGTTAAGGCCATCGAATGTGCTGCACTGCCTTCTGGGTAATCGAGTGGGAATGTGCAGGAAGGAAACCCGAGGCTTCTTACCATTCTGAGCAAAGCGACGCAACAGCAGCAGAAGCACCCAAGTTCTGCATATTGATGACAAAACCAGAGCGAGACGACAAGCGCTGAAGCGTAAAACGAGCCTGAGAACGTTTGGACAACTGAGTCAATGATAACATCGACGTGAAATAATACGTTCAGCTAAATGAGAGCTTGCTAAACCAAACAGACACTGTAGTTGGTTGCTATTACTTCATCTGTGGTACTAGAGTGTGAATGTAGCAATTTCACGCAATGAAATAGGTTGCCTCTCTTTCTGTGCAGAAGCCATCCAATCCATCCATTTTCTACCGCTTCTCCGGGTCTGGTTGCAGGGGAAGTAGCTTCAGCAGTGATATCCAAACTTCCCACTACCCAGCCGCTTTTCCAGCTCTTCCGGAGGGATCCCAAGCCGAGAGACATAGTCTCTCCAGCATGTCCTGGGTTGTTCCCGTGGTCTCTTTCCGGTGGGACATGCCAGGAACACCTCACCAAGGAGGCGTCCGGGAGGCATTCGAATCAGATTCCCCAGCCACCTCATCTGGATCCTCTCAATGCAAAGGATCAGCGGCTCGACACTGAGGCCCTCCCGGATGATGGAGCTTCTCACACCATCTCTAAGGAAGAGCCCGGACATCCTGCAGAGGAAACTCATTTCGGACGCTTGTATCCGGGATCTTATTCTTTTGGCCACGACTCACAGCTCGTGCCCATAGGTGAAGGTAGGAACGTAGATTGACTGGTAAACTGAGAGCTTCGCCTTTGGATTTAGCTCCATCTTTATCACAACAGACCGATACAAAGTCCGCATCACTGCAGAAGCTGGACCGATCCGTCTGTCGATTTCCCCATCCATTCTTCCCTTACTCGTGAACAAGACCCCAAGAATACTTGAACTCCTCCACTTGGGGCAGGATCTCATAAGCCAATGTTTTTTTTTTTTTTTTTTATCGTTACTGAGTTTCATCTATGTGTTTGGTACTTATGGCTGTGAGTGTTTTACAGTGAACCCCCTACAATAAGTGAAAATCCGCGATAGAGACCATATCAAAATATTTTATTTACTTTTTACCCCCACTCCCTCACACTTTAAATACAATTACCTGAGTAGAACACCCTTAATATAATAATATAGTATTTGAACTGTTCTGACTATCTTACTCGCAGTATTTCAAGTAAGATGCAGACAAAGATGAACGTGTGTGTGAATGATTGTCGACAATATATAGGACCCTGCCGGATGAAACTGATTCGAAATGTTTTAAGCTACATATATTTTCTGAAAGGGGATTAAAAATACTTTCAGTCGATTTCTAAATTGTGGTAATCGGGTAACATTTCGTGAAGAAGGATCACAAGTGGCATTGCAGCATTATGTTTTTCTTAAACCACCAGGGACTGTCTTACCCCCTCTTGTTGGTTCATATGCGTAATGACATACAGTTGAATTAAATCCACGTTTGCAGAGAAGTTCAAGCTTTCTGTTGCTACCAGGCGTGATGTGGTTTTCCTTGTTTTGAATTCAGCAGCAGACGTTTCGTTTTGCTGATTTGTCGTCATTGTCTCACTTTTCTCATGTAGATTTTGCTGTAGCCTCTCAATAACTTTTTTTTTTTCAAGACAATAAGGTAAAAAAAAAAAAAAAAAATCACATCAAATCCAATTGGGAAGTGATCATGACTTATTTTTCCTGGTGTTTGAATCATGTATGAAAATTGACCTTTTTCACATTGTCAATGCTTTATGGCAGATGTACCCAGACTTTTTTTTACCCTAAGATTTACTTTTCAAGCAAACAGCCTCTCGTGAGCTACCGACGACAGGAGGAAATGATGATTATTCTCCCCATGTTACGTTATTAATGCTATGTAATATATATATATATATATATATATATATATATATATATATATATATATCTTTGAAATACAGAATTAGCTTTTTGTGCACTGTATTGTCTGTGCTTTCATCCTGGATCAGGCTGTGCCAAGGTGTAATTTTAAAATTACACACCATCTCATCCTGCACTTTCTAATTTGGCTTGAGACCAGACCTTTCCTACTCGGAAAAGAGAAAATCTCGTCCAGTTCAACCACTTTTTCTTCGATTATTCACATACTACAACAGTCATTGCATCTTAAAAATACAGCATTTCTTCTTTAACTTTCTCCATTAATATCGAAAGCAAACATAAGCAGCATGTCTAGGTTGTCGTTGTTCTACGTTGTCCAGACTGTGTTGCGAACTAAAGCAGCGGTGGTGGACGCTCTAGCTCAAAACACAGCCGTGCAACTTTTAATCAATTTCGTGTTGAAGGCTCATGTGTGCCAATAAGTTGTCTGGCAACCAGTCAACGATTTATCTCGTCTCAAGCCCGAAGTCAGACGGGATAGGGTAAGCACTACGGAAAGTGGATGAATAATTTAAGATGTTTTACGGTTCTGTGGACCCTTTGTATAAAAAGCACACGTGGATAATTTCCACCTCTAATGTTACCGCTCTGATCCAGTCGCGGCGTCAAAGCGTGTAACAATCACAGAGTGAACAAAGGCTTTGCTCGGAAGTGTTAAATGCTAAGACAAACACTTTAAACAAGCATCAAGTCCGACTACTGTTCAGTGCACAAAGATATTACGATTCTGTATGGATTCCGGCGAGTTTGTTTTGCTTGAAACCATATGGGACTCATTTGTGAGGGAACTTCTGGCATCGGTTCCAGGCAGGGTTTTGATGTTCTTGATAGGCACGGTGCACATTACGGCGGCCATCAAACTACTCCAAGATAATTGTGGCCCTGTCACCATAATGGTGTGGAAAGTGCTGCACCTCCAGAGATCATTCAGTTTAAAAAAAAAAAAAAAAAAACTTGCCAGTTTTATATTTTCAAATAGTTATGGTTTTCGTCTTAGCAAGTTGGACTTTTTATGGCCAGATATTCCAGTAATTGAGGGGGAGTAAAAATATTTGTGCCTATAGGGTTACACTTTTTCTGTTAAAACCTTCAAGATGCCATTTTCTGTCTACATTTTAGTCAATCTTGGATGAAACTGGATGAGGGGCCTTCTGCGGGAGAACTTTGGGCACAGAAACGCTTAAAAGTGTCACTGACTTTAATAGTAAAACTATAAATGTTCATTTTCCCATGGATAAATACCCCCCAAAATAACAAAAAAAAAATAGGGGAAAGTAATTTCTATAGATTAGAGATAATCTGGGTAATCAGACATATAATGCTGTTCTTTGACAACTGGGCAATAAATTCAATGTTGGAAACGAGTTGGCCAATGTGTGATTACAATCTGACAACACCATTTGCTATGTTTTGTCTTACGTTGTGTGGTTAGTTGCAAAGAAAACACACACACTATAGTAAGATGTAGACATGTGATGCCAAAAATAACCCATTTAGTACCATTATGTAGCACCAGAACAGCACTCGCATTATTTTGGGATTGAGAAAACTTAACACTAAACAATTGTGCCCAGTATTTTGGGTCTCTGAAAACCCAAAATACTGGGGCGCATAAACTGGACTGTCTGGGTGTTGTCTGCAGCTGCAAGAGGAACCTCAGTGGGTCAGAAGAGTGCTCTTAAGTGCTTTCTTGGCAAACAGTAAAAAACATTAGTTAGAGCAATCTTGTGCTTATCTCAGGAAACTTGACCCTAAGTGCTGGGATTTGTTGGAGCGCCGAAGAGCAAAGCACCTGGTACCAGACAACAGTGTTTGTCCATCCCCACAAGTGATCAAGGCCAGGCTGGATGGCACTTCCGGGTCAAAAGGCAAACTCTTGATTAGTAAGAAGGGGTTGATACTATTCAGGTGATGAGCAACTGGACTTGGGACAAGAGATCCTCAGAAATAGATACCAAGGACAACAAGTGAGGACCCCCCCCCGCAAAAAAAAAAACAACAAAAAAAAAAACAACCTCTATATCTTTCCCATGGCAGCAAGAAATATAAATAAATTATACCTTAATTGGGCAACATGGTGGCTCAGCTGGAAAGCGTTGGCTTCAGTTCTGAGGTCCCGGGTTCGATCCCGGACCCGCCTGTGTGGAGTTTGCATGTTCTACCCGTGCCTGCATAGGGTTTTCTCCGTGCACTCCGGTTTCCTCCCACATCCCAAAAACATGCAACACTAATTGGACACTCTAAATTGCCCCTAGGTGTGATTGTGCGTGCAGCTGTTTGTTTCTAAACCAGTTCAGGGTGTACCCTGCCTCCTGCCCATTGACAGCTGGTATAGGCTCCAGCACTGCTGCGACCCTTGTGAGGATAAGCGGCTCGGAAAATGAATGAATGAATGAATGTTTGTCCAGCTGTTTATTAGTTGTCTGGCTACCTCTTGGTGGATAAAATTAACACAGATGGGTGGTGCAATTATTGATTAATGACTCAGCAAATGGGAACTGTCGAGAATTCTGTCGACTGGGTGGATTTAATTATTGATTAATCATCAGTCATCAGAGACAAAATGGAGCTACAACCATCAGAAGGCCTGTAGATTCAGTCTGAAGTATTTCAGAACAGCTTTTCATTAACTATGGGAAAAAATATTTTCCCATGCCCCCACTATGAGACATGAAAATTCACATTTTAAAAAAATAATCAATAGGATTTTGTATTTTCCCCGCAGGAGAAGGAGAACATTTTGATAAAGAGGTACCTGTGGTCCCCACAGCTTCATCTGGAGTGTCACTAAATGTGTATGCTTTTTTTTCTTGGTGACAGCAAGCATGTCGTTGCTCTTGAAATCATAACCAAAAAAAAAATGCAGTATATGATTGAGTGTCTCCATATGATCTCTCCGCACGTTTGAGCGCAAAGACAAGAAATCCTGGCCTTTGAACATGTGAAGCAGGTCCTGATTCTTTCAAGCTGTAAAGTTCAGTCCACCAGCAGCTGCATGCCCGCATCAAGCTACCTCCATGAGACACCCCCTGCCTGCATCCACCAAAGGGCCAGACGCAGGATGAAGATACAGCTTAGGTTTCATCTCAAGATCACAAGAAGACAACAGATGCTGACACTTTCGCAAGCTGCACCAGTACAGTGCATATATAAAGCTTTTTGGAATATAGCCAGAATTTCATATGTGATGGGGTTGAAAAAGCAAAACATGGCGTCTCTATCCCTGAAATGGACGAGTGAAGTTCACCGAATAATTTGCACTTTCCCCATTTTTACCCATTTCCTTTTCTTTGTGCTCATCCACTTCTTCCTTGGCGGGGTTGCCATGTTTTTGTGATTCAATAATAAATAAATAAATCAATAAATCACACAGTATATTGTATGAGGAGCCTCAAAACGTGATGCAGGTTTGCGTTTTTCCATTGTGGCACATGGGTAAATGTGCGGCGCTCAATTGCTTGGTGTGTGATGGAGAACTGCCAACTATAAATTTCTTTCATGATGGTCAGTTGTGTTCGGCCATGTCGCTCAGTGTGCACAAAGCCTGATGCCAACAAACTATTGCCCTTGACGTTACACAGAACATCTGTGGTCAAACCAGGACCTTGCATGGAACTCAGACCTCGGTTATACTTTTTCTTCATCAAAAGAAGCAAAGAAGACAGAGGAATACTTCCATGCAGATTTGAACTCGGGATGCGAGCTCACAGCTCCACCGCTCGGCAGACTCCGCGTCATTCCCATCCGAAGAACCATCCAAATATTCAACATTATTTACTGCCACAGGTAAAAATCTGTTGGGACGTATTCCTCCGTCTTCCCGATCAACCGATACTGCTATTTCTTCATCAGATGAGGATAAATCCGAGAAATCAGCACTGGGCATAATGGTGTCCCATGTAATCGAGCCTTTGGTGCGCCACCTCATAACCTCACATCCACGCACATTGGTCATATGACTCGCCAAAATGGCGCCGCCCCTGAAAATTCGTAATTGTCGATAAATATCTTCTCAAAACACCATTAAATGAGATGAGGATTAACATTAGATTGTAAAGATACAGTACATATTACAAGACCTATTGGATACATTGTTGAGCCAAACCACCGGAATTACCCTTTAACAACTAATAAAGAAGAAATGTAAAATGAGATGAAGAAAAGACTTCAGGAGTGATGGACTACCTATGCATCCATTTGTATGTGCTAAATAATGTCACGTGTGAGTGGGGAAACGGGGATACACCAGAGATTGGTCTCCAGTAAGTCGTAGGACAAATCCCGTTTAAACAAACAGCACTTACATTCACACCTACTGACAATGTCATCTTCAAATAACCAAGTGAACTTTTTTTAAATCATAAAAGTATTGAGTTCCTGACTTATTATTTGCACAACTTCCTTTGGGAAACAGGGATCATTTTGGGGGGCGGATTTTATCTCTGTATTCTTTTTGAAAATTGAACAGTTGAAGTTTAAGGAGACACATTTTCATCTGGTAGTGACAGCTGGTCAGAAAGATAATATGCAGGGCATTATATGTGTGTGTGTGTGTGTGTGTGTATTCGAGAATGCAGCTGCAGCTTGGAGACAAGATGGTGAGAAGTCCATTGCACCAGATGGAGGTTTCGGAGTGCACAGCAACTTGATAGCCATTAGGAAGTACCCAGATAGACTATATTATAAACCAAATAGCAACGCCTTCTGTTTCCAAGTTGTTGGAGAGCCTTCTCTTTCTTGTCACTACAAAATCGCTTTCTGCCTTCCTGCACAATGCTAACATTCCTAATAATGGGGATTTATGCCACTTGAGCGCAATTCCTCATATTATATTTATGGGTCTGTCTTCTACAAAGAAAGGCTGCATTTCACGTGGCTCGAGGCGCCAGCTGATTATGCAGCTCGGGGGGTCGGAATCCCGATTCTAGTCCAAAGACAACAGGTTTGAAATGACTCAAGCGCTTTGACATCCTAACTAATGGAAACCTAATATTAGGACCGCTCCGGCGCCCCCCTTGCGGCTTTTAGCCTGTAACCACCGAGAACACCGTCTGGTGACACCAGGAAATTAGCTTCACTAACAACATTGCATGAAATGAAGGATTGCTGGGTCAATGTGAGAAGGACGAGGAGGGGAAATCAAACTGTGATGACTGGAAATTCTTCAACATATTTACATATATATTGGGGAGTAACAAAAGTAGGTGAAATGTTTGGAAAGCTGCAATTCTTTTAAATTGCAAAACATACTACATACAGGGGATGTTTAGGGTACGTAGAAATAATCATTCACCCTCACATTCACACTTATGGGCAATTTAGTCTTCATTGAACCCAACGTTCATGTTTTTGGAATGTGGAATGATTGAAATGAAAGACATGGGCATTACTGTAATTTGTTACACACTCCCCCAAACTCCCTAAAAACAACAAATATTTCTGTAATGTGCTCTTGAATAAGAAAAACATTCTTAATAATATTGTAATTCATAAAAAACATAGTGTAATTAAATAGACTGTAAAGAAATAAACCTCTTTTAGTCATGGTTTTTGCTTAGATTAAATGAATATTCTCCTGCTACTTCTGGTGTGTGGGCAATATAAAACTGAGACATACACAAAGAACAGTTACACAACTGGGTCAGTAAGATGGAATAACATTATTAAGAATCTATCCCCATGAGTATTGTTGTATGATCTGTGTACAGGTGTTGCCCCACCGTTTGTGTTAAAAAAATGTACTCCTTAAACCCATATCAGGAAACCGATGCTACTCATCAGACCGTTTATGTCATTTTACATTGTTTGTTAGCGTTAGGCTAAATAGACTTTCCCACGGAAAAGATTTGTTTCATTGAAATGTAAGTACAATATTTATTTTTGTGTTTTCATATGTGCAAGAAATTTTATATGACTCACAAGTTAAGTACAGCTTTTGATATTTTCCGAAAATTAAGTACAGTATTAATGTTTAAACTGTGCTTCATAATACTATGGCCTACAATAATATATATTTTTTGGGAATGTCTCTTTTTATTTTTATACAAACATGCAGGCCTACTATATGACTGCATTCTAAATTCATGATGATGGATGGTACACTGAGAGTCATTTATTTCATGTAGCACTAGTGATTGAAATCATATTTTTTGTTAAGCTGTCTTATGCAGTGGTTAACAAAATTTAAAATCCGTAGTGAAGTTAGGAATTTTAAAATGTTTGTCGATGGCATAACTTTGAGCCCGTAACAGATAATTTATCTTTCTATCATCTTTATCCTGAAGTCAGAGGAATCGGCGGTCGGCCAGCGAGCAAAATGCGTTTAACCTCCGTGGGTTCATAAATATAAAAACTTTCTAAAGTGCAATTTCCACAATTACGAGCAGTGAAGTTCTTGTAAGACTCTGCCGGTCTTAATAATGGATGGTAAAAGTCCCAGTGAGAAAGGAGGAGATGCGCCCCATGAGGCTGAGGCCCCAGAAGCTCACTGGAATGTCATCAGCCCTTTGCCAAAGTCTCTGAGATTCCTTGTAGCTTTCTCATGTTTATCTTGCGTGACAGCGCTGGGAAAAATAAAAATAACCCTGACTCCACCAAAACCAAATTTTTTTCAGAGGGGAGAAAAGCAGCCAGAAGGTTGATCGTCATGCTAAACCCCAGCATTATTTGCACCCCATTATTAAGATAACATTTCAATTTCAATAAAGTCACACGGTTGCGCAATCTGATTAAAATTGAGAGTACAGAGATGCTTCAGGTACAGATCACATCCATACCTAGTTGTGTTTTTTTTATACAGACAGACAGACAGACAGACAGACAGACAGACAGACAGACAGACAGACAGACAGACAGACAGACAGACAGACAGACAGACAGATAGACAGATAGATAGATAGATAGATAGATAGATAGATAGATAGATAGATAGATAGATAGATAGATAGATAGATAGATAGATAGATAGATAGATAGATAGATAGATAGATAGAAGCTGTCGTTCTGTTGATTTTTTTTGCTTTGACTCGTGAGCCAAATTTGAGTTATGAGCGCAAAATGTTGACAGTGAACTCAACTCAGCTCAAGTCATGAGCGGGAGTTTGGTATTGTGAACCAATCTTCTAAAAATAGGATTCTAGCTGTAATGCCACCGCCAGTTCAAGTTTATGTGAAACTAAACACACTGTAAAACAGAATTATTTACAACAGCCACATATGCCACTGCTGAAACATAATTGGAAACTCCATAGAAGGGCTAAGGAATAGGATCTATGCAGTGGTGATATAACGCTTTGAGGAACAGATATTTGAACACTAACATTAAAGCAACACATGTAGACGGACAATATAACAATCACAGAAATATTTTGTTCATCCTGAAAAATGAGTCACATAGATAGTAGTTGAGTGACACCCTCCTTTGTCTTCACCACCAGCATGATGCATAAACTCTTTCATTTTTTACACTCTATTTATCCATCCATCCATCCATTTTCTGAGCTGCTTATCCTCATACGGGTCACGGGAGTGCTGGAGGCTAATCCAGCTGTCAACGGGCAGGAGGCGGTGTACACCCTGAACTGGTTGCCAGCCAATCGCAGGGCTCATGGAGACAAACAGCCACGCTCACAATCACACGTAGGGGCAATTTAGAGTGTCCAATTAATATTGTATGTTTTTGGAATGAGGGAGGAAATCAGAGTCCCCGGAGAAAGCCCACGCAGGCACAGGGAGAACATGCAAACTCCACACAGGGAGGGCTGGGATTGAACCCGGGTCCTCAGACCTGTGAGGCCAAAGCTTTCCAGCTGTGCCACGGTTAGTTTATTTTTATAAAGGATATTATAAAGTGGGATGAACATATTCAAATCACATTACAGACATTTAACATCATGTGGATCAGATTAATTTCCATTCATTTTACAAGACGAGATGATTTGAAATATGGGTGCTTTGAGTTACGAGCATGGTCATTCAACAAATCGAGCTTCTATCTCAAGGCGTCACTGTACCGCCTGTTCACTAGGATGAGTGTGTTTTTAATTGATAACAGTTACCTAACTCATCTAAAAAGAGCAGTGCCAAGCACCTAGCTAAGCCTGGGCATTAGTTACAGCAGCGCTAATGTGGAGACTGTTGCCATTTTTATCACACTAATTATAGTTAAAAACATAATGCCTGAATGAGGGCCCGTTTGAATGGCCATGGGGGAGAGAAGGAAAAATGTGTAATGTGTGCAGAGGGAAGCAAAAAATCTCTATGAAGAGCCCCCCACCCCCAGCAGGAGATGTTTTATTAGCACTGTTTAAAGGGCCAGCTCGTAAGCATCAAACAGCGAGCGGCGACCGCTCCAATGTTGCCTTGAGACCTGTGGCACGGCTACGTTGTTGGCTATTTTCCCACCTCTTCACGGCATTATTTGACATGCTAGCGTGTTAGACAGCCTTGTTTCAAGACACAACAATCACTTAATACTTGAGCTCCAAATCCAAAGTCCCACCTGTGAGGGGGAGTGAGGATTCGGGTGGTCCTGGCCTCTTTTGGTGCCTTTGCAAATGTCGAAAGTGAGGAAGAAACGGGTCGGTCAGAAGAGGTTGGATAAATAAAAAGCATTGGAGGACATCACCACCTCGACGTGGTGCAAAATTGACTTCCAGACCCAGCGTGGATTTATACACGGTGTATACAGTATCTTTTCCCACTCACAGAAAGTCATGTTTGACATTTAATATGGATATTATTGCTTGGCTTCAGAACAAAAAATCATTCCAGGCGGATGAGCAACTAAATGATAAATCATGTTGAGGAATACTAAGAAAGCAAACTGTTTAACACTTGGTATGCAGACCTCCGCCAAGGCCTGAACGTGAACAAAAATGTGTCAAACATATCTACTTTATTTTTTGATTGTAATTCTGTTGGGACGGGGGTTCTGTTGCTGCCAGGGTGAAACCCCCCCCCCCCCTCCCGAGAAATACACTTTCATGCTCATCCTCACTAAAATTGCTCACATATTAGAGTATATCGCTCATGGTGCGTCAAAGCAGGGGTGTCAGACTCGTTCTTATCATAGACAAAAATCAAAAGGTATGGTTTCCCTCCAAGGACAGTTATAACTGGGTAATTAACTTAATTGGATCATCAGCGACTCATTACTGTGTGTACACAATTGCCAATAAAACAAACCAAACAAACAAAAGTTTGGCACCATTAGTGTAAAGTGATTAGGGCTGGTTTAGGCTTCTACAAGAAAAAAAATGGCAACAAAAGCCTACTAGAACATCTGAACTTTATTACTTAAATGGCAGCAGCTGTGTTCTGACTCCTGTTTAATATGAGTTTAAATGGGCGTCAGTAGTAGGTAATTAACAGTAATTGATAATGAATTACTAATTAATTAATGAGTAATTAATGAATAATCAATCAGTTAATTCTGAACACAGCCACACACTCATTTGCAGCGGGTGTGCACACTTACACTCTCAAAGGTGAACAAAACTATTGCGTTGTACAAATTACATGCCACAGTGCATTGGAAAAAGGATGCGTAGACTTCTTAGAACTTACTGTAGGCGGATTTGGCATTCAGATTTCTATGGTTATCATACCAGTAATTAGAACGCAGAGGTTGTTGCAGTGTTATCCTCATAAATCCACCTGCAAAGTCCAAACACAGTTCAGTTGGAAGAGTCACAGAGATGCTGTGCAAGACTCGTTTGCAAACAGTGAGCAGTGAAGGGTGGTCTGCTCTGTTTATCGTGGTTTACTATGTCCTCCTTGTCTGCATTAACTCCACTCTTGTCAGCGTGGGTGTTCTTCATTTACGCCTTGGACCAAAAGACCCGGGGATGGGATGCTTTGGCAAGGACACGCTCGTGCAACCTTGTGTTTGAAGACAGACAGTCTTCACTGGGCTGCCAAGGTTATTTTTGATTAAACAAAACTCAGCCATTAAAGCGATGGTATCGCTCGATCTCCCTGTCTTTCTTTCGGTCTGCCTCTCTGTCTGTCTGTCCCACACCCTCTCTGTTTCTGCTAGTACATCATGGAAAAAACTCATCACGTCATGTAATTTGTATGGACGTAAAGTAGGTCAAGATATGTCATCCAGTGATTTGAATTGGAATACACAACAATTTTGTTCCAGCAGTATAATTTAGGGTATTGAAAAACTTAATTAATTTTTGAAGTCTTTCATATACCAGCAAAGGCAAAACTCAAGGTTCTGCGAACTCTACAAAAGTCCCCAAAATAACTCAATATTATTCTTGCCAGGCCAGGACTTGTCCATAGCACTCTTCGAGGAAACTCTACATGCTTACCCGCAAGCCGCTTATCCTCACTAAGGTCGCAGACGTACTGGAGTCTATCCCAGCTATCTTCGGGGTAGAGGCAAAGTGACAGTCTGACACCCTGAACTGGTCACCAGCCGATCGCAAAGTACATACAAACAACCATTCACACTCACATCTACAGTCAATTTAATCTTCAATTAACCGACCATGGCTTTTTTTGGGGATGTGGGAGGAAACCGGAGTGCCTGGAGAAAACCCATGCAGGCACAGCGAGAACATGCAAACGCCACAAAGGTGGGGCCGGGATTTGAACCCCACACCTCAGAACTGTGAGACAGATGTGCTAACCAGTCAGCCATCTGTTCCACCGGAAAGATTAATGCTGAACCATAATAACTGTGTCACTCAGTGTTAGCATCAAAATGTTGGGCTTCTAATAACGAGAGGAAAAAAAAGCCTACTAGAACAGCTTTATTTAGGGTTAATTAGAGGCAGTATAAATGGTAGCAGGTGCACGCTGACTCCAATTTAACATGCTAGTTTTGTCCACATCACTTTCATCACCGCGTGAAAAATAACGACAGTACTTGTGTGGAAACAGTAATGCTATGCTGTCATTTGGAAATGCAATTATGAATAGTTCACACAGTAAAGCTTTAATGGGTAGTTTTTGGTTTGTTTCCACGCTCCAAGATGCCATTGTCCTCTAAACAAAGGCCCAAAATGACCCCCGTTCATCTGCCTTCAGTTACAAACTGTCTTGCTTTTAAAGTTGGCTTCATCATAGCAAATGTAAACATTTCTGGGTATTCCTGCGTGTGATGACAATTGTTACGTAAATGCGACCACAGAAAAGCTGTGTTTACACGTGGACATTAGCAGCAGGTTGGCTCCTGCTCCAGTTCATTGTTTGTTCTCATTTGGGGGGGGGACCGACCTCCTTCGAGCGACGTCAGTTCCAGCTAGAGAGAAACAACCGCCATACTAGAGTCTTCTTTAAATGTAAATATTGTCTTAGCTGTGCATTTGTCGGCATCCTTCCCGGCCTTTAAAGAAGGTGTGAACTCGGACAGGATTCAAGCAACTGTGATTCATGACTACAGTACATTACTTGCTATAGAAAATGACTTAGCGATGTTATTGTACCCAGGTCGGGTAGACGACCGATTGATTTTGACAGCGGGGGGTAAAATAGTTGTTGAAACACAGACAGTCCCTTTTCTTAAATATGCAAACTTACCCGCTTCTGCAAGATTACGACAAGTTGGTGTAGCCCGTCCCCTCGCAGGATTAAGCCCATCGTCGTGTCGGATTTGTGCTGGTCAATAAAAAAAGAGCCCACTGAATGGATGCACAACATTTCAAAGTTGAGTTTCTTGGAGATAAGTAATTATTTGCGATAGCTAAACTGAAGGGAAAATATGATGTTGCAGGATTGGAATGCCTCCCCTGTGTACTGCCAAAGCCGAGCTGGAAGCATTTAGGAGAGAACCTGTACTAGGAACGGATAATAATTTGCAAAGGGGAACACACATCTGGTCGGACGTCTGAGGCATGAGAGGTTGAGATGATTAAAACTGGGCCACCGATCTTTGCCATTTGCAGCATGAAAATGAGGCCTAATGTTCAACAAAAATCTTAAGTACAGGAAATAGACCTTGGCAGACAACCAGAGGAAAATTGCTTCGTGTTTACTATTTTTGAGCTGGACCAAACATTTATGGATGGATAAATTAGAAATCCACAGAAACTGCCGTCGATGAGGTGTTTATTTTCGTTTCCGCTGCCAAAAATATGTAGTCGATAGATAGAACAAGTAGGAGTTTATTTACGCAGCTATCAGCTTTGTTATACGGTTTAGTTGATAATCCAAAGCGTTTCACCCTACTGGCTACTGGAGAGCACTCAGATGCTTCACTAAAGTTGTAAAACTTCTTCTGGAGACAAAAACAAATTTCAAGGGTTTCTCTTCCTGGACGTGCTGAATAAAATTTAAATCCATTTTCCAGGAATTATATCTGCACGCGGCAACTATTTTCTGCATTGTTCAGCCCGATTATGTTGTGTCTATCAGGTCATATACAATTTTTTCACTGAACACCCAGAGCTCAATTTTTAATGATTATGCAGAAACAAATGAATACGTTAACACTGTAATTTCATTGATTAACTGATTTTAAAAAATCTGTGAACTGAATGGAATTGATTGTTGATTGAGTTTAAAGCACTTGAGAAAAAAATAATGTGCAGTCTAAAGAAGGACAAATTATTCTCAATATGATAATGAAATGATAGTTCATAACATTCAATCATTTTGGAGGGGTACGTCGTTAAAGAGCTTTTTTCAAGTGGTTGGAAAATGGAAGAGAAAGGTTTTAATGTTGCCAACTAAGTAATAATTACAGACAAAAAGGCACATTATTACAACACAGATTTGAGTTTTAAAATATTATAAAGTGAAAGACAATGGGGGTATTGTCTTTGCACATGCACGTTGCAAAGACGATCACAGCAGGTTATAATTAATGTTTCAGGCGGGCCTCTCGTCACAGAGGCCACCGTGCAGTATGAACCTCGGGATTACTGCACAACTATTTGCTTTAGGCACTGCTACACCTTTTATTTCTTTTAACAAGCACTTTACGAATTATAGTCGTCTCATATTTTGGCAGTAAAATACACACTACACAGCATGACTAAGATTTGCTTCTCGAAAATATGAGGCTAGTACCCTTTTCTTCGGTTGCGCATGTAGTATACCAGGGATTTATGTTTAATTTATACCTTGCATATTACCCTATGAGGCAAGTAAAACGGGAATAAACTCATATAGGGAAGCACAGGGGAGGCACTACTGGTTAACAGTGGCAGTGAGCTGCAGGGTTCAAATCCCAGCCCTACATGGCATAAATTTGACCTAAAATCTAGATTTGAACTTAGTCAAGCAATCACGATAATGCTTACTGATGATGTTATCGTCTAACCATGTAGCTGTAGGTGCTTCCAGTTGTACGTCCACCGTGCTTTCTCGGCTGGTCAGGAAATACTTCCTGAATACCAACCTAACTCGCTCGGTACCAGCTACGACCTGCTGCTGGCTAGCTAGCGTGCCTAAACACGAGCGCTGCTCCTCTAAGTCACTAAACGTCATTCAATATATTCCACCATAGCAATTTTAGGCCATATCATCAAGCCGTAATCGTACATACTTTAAATGAAAATGTAATGACAGATGTTTACAGATGCTTCAAAGTAGTCAGCACAATCACAAGGTACAAGCCTTCCATGAAGTCATCCTGTGAGCATATTGCAGGTGGATCAAATCAGTCCAAATGTGTTTTCTTTTTTCTTTTTTTGTTGCTTCATCATACGTCGATAAAGGTTTATAATACATTGGGACACTGAGTTGAACAAAAGTGAGTTTGTCCCAACCCTGTCACAACAAAAGGCACTCAAAAGTCTTTTGAAGACATCAAATCAGAAGGTTTCTTTTCGCAAGACGAGCCAATCCTTTCGAGTGGACCCAAAGTCAAAGCTATGGCCAAATCTACAGACTCTTTTTGGAGTTAATTCCTTCCCCCCCCACCCCCCACACACACACACACAAACCTCCTCCCCCTTCTCGTCCTCCTCCCAATGAATTCCAGATGTTTTGCAGACGAAAGTGAATTTCAAGGGGGGAGGGTTGCTGGCAGTTGTTCTTTTTCTTCCGTCTAACATATGTATGCATGCTTAAAAAAGCAGTATATAGATCCCTTATGTAGGGCGGATCTCCAGGATCATATGGAACACAATGTGCTTCAAGCCATTTAGTGTTGGACCTAAGCTAAATAGATTAAATGCAAATATGTAGGCACAGGGTTGAAATGGGTTGCGACAAAAAGCAAGAACACTTAAAGATCAATGCTGCATGGGAAAGTGTAACGAAGTCCTGAATGCGCACATCTTGGGCAGCAAAATTCAAATAGTAGGTCAGGTAAACATGCAGCGGAGGTGTTTCAGAACCAGACACTGTGTGTGGTCTGCCTCACTGATATAACCCCAGGTTATGGAGTCAGAACTGCAGGAAATACATTGATCTCTATTTTTAATAAATATCAAATCCTCCATGCCCGAGGGCTGGAAGAAAAGAGGCCTCAACCGAGTGATCCTCTTGGCGGCCAATAAAGTGGCAGCACCCCACCCCCCACCCCGAGCGGCAGATCCTCACACGAGGGAAATCAAACGCAAAAATGCATGACATGCAGTTATTATATTGACACTTTTGCGCCGACCTAGCTAGTGTTATGCTCAAAGTTTAAGAAATGTGTTCTACTCGTGAACAAGTGTGTACTCCAAAATGTCAACATTTTCACCTCTACTGAAGAAGTTATGCTTTTATTGGTTTGTTTGTTCATTACGTAGAAGACATACTAGAATACTACAATGTATTATACTGTGCATCCTCTAAATCTTGGGGATATTGTGTATTAGATGTTGAAATTTCTTGTCGATATGTCACATAGGTGATTTTTGCCTGTAGTCGATTAGTCACCAATAAACAGTTTTGGCATGAACACTGACACCTCGCTGAAATCATCGTGGTTGGCGTGGCTGGCTACCAGCAGTACTTCATGCATGTAGAGATCTTTGACTAAAAATGAGACCGCAGCATGGTCACATGCAAATATAACAAAGGCACAAGCAGCGTTGAACCTGAACGAGTTCAATTAACGAAGGTTCATGAGCTACTTCATGTTTTCTGGAAACGCAACGTGAACTTAGTTCATTTATGCCCGATGAACATAATAGAGACCACGCTCTTTCTGGCGTCAAAGAAAATGTTTGCGAACGGAAGCCCATTTTCATTCAACAATGCCAGGTTTTGTTGGGGATTTTCAGGAAAATAACCGTCAGAAAACACTACATAGAAGCCTTCATATGTCGACGGATACACGCCGTATTTGTCAACAGCCGACATTCGTGCCAGGCACGTCGCAGCTGTCTCAGAAAGCGAGGTGTGTTCATGCAATCAAGCTTTTCTGTTAGAGTCCCATTACCGTTGCTCAACTAAACATTTAAATCTCTAAGATGACAGGTAAAATTAAACTGTTGACTATGGAAGTAAATATGTGCCACCAGGACTTGATTTAAAAATGCCAATGAAAATTTTACGCTGTAAAATTCACATTGTTATTTCAAAGTGATCACATTTTCAATTGCTGTATTTCAGTTTAAGTTTTCAATGTTAAATTCGCCATATAAAGAAAATTCAACCTTTAAAATTCAAACTCAGTAATTTCAGTCTCCTGAGATTCAACTGGCTACAATTCGCTGTCTGAAATTCACTGTCTAAATTCAGTGTTAAGAAGGCAGGGTTACTTCAGGTCAGAACCCAACACCCAGCCAATCCAGTTTCGCTTTCTGTGTCATGTGACGTCACATACTAAGAAAGCGTATTTCAGTGGTATTTTTAATTCAAATCCTCGTGGCACATATTTACTTCCATAGTTGACTCTTTGTTGAATGGCATTGAATCTGTGAAAATATGCGTCATAACTGTATCATAACTGAAGAAGGAGCTCTCAGGCTCACTTAATTGAAACCTGACCACAAAAATATAAATTGTGATCCCTGTTCTGCGTCCAATTTTTTTTTTATTATGAATTCAGCATTTCCAATACACTACATATAGTACATGTCACATGAAACAAGATGAATCTATTGCCTTTTTTTTATATATAAAGAGATTCCACATAATTGCTGCATTAGAGCCAAAAAAACATACATGGCATACACATATACGGAATACGGGGAAGCATAACATAGCTGCAATTGTGTTCATCTTCACACAGTGACACAGCATCTCACAATCCACCAATCAGATGTCAAATGATACTTTTCTTTCAATGTGAGGGCAGGAAAAGTGATGCTGGGTGTTAAACTTTACATTTCTGGTCCATTTTTGGTGAAAGAAAAAAAAAAAGAGTCTACTCTCTCTTTTGGTGGGTTTTGTGTTTGTATTATTACAGAACACGTTTTCTAAAATGCCTGGCAGCTAATGAGTTAACGTATAAGGAACATTTGTTGCCGATTCACATTTTTAGCCTTCATTTTCATCATAATGGTAATAAAAGACGTAATTGGCATGAAGTCCACAAATTCTTCTCCAAAAATACATTCTTAGTAAAACCATTACAAGCATCCTCAGTCTGACCTCTAGCTGCACATCTCGGCTTCCCAGTACGCCCACTAGAGTTACTCAAGCAAGATAGCACGCTGATTGTTTGCTTTGCTTCCTGCTAGCGGCACACTTCGGCTACCGCGCACGACACTGGCAGCAGATGTGTGCCGGGTTGCAGAATAAATAAACTGGGCCAAGATGATGCTGTCCGCAGAAGCTAAATATTGACTTAACGACCTGTAATCAGATTCACTCACATGACGGAATGGAAATAAACAGCAACACTGGCCCACATCGACCCTCCCACCACAACACAGGAACACTTGCCGGGAGCAGGGGGGGGGAGAAAAGGGGAGAAAAAAAAAAAACACCACTTGGGAATCACAACTCAAGCCAATGGTGTAGTGGGAACTGGACGGTAGCTCGATAAAATGGAAGACGTTTTTTTTTTATGTATCATTTTTGTGTGGCGGTCTTGCATCTTTGGAGTATGCTCGCAATAAAAAACAATGAAAGTAAACTTTACAGACTTCTGTTGTTAAGTAAAGCCTAACCTGTTTAAAAGATAAGCATTCTCCACATCTGGTTCCAAGATTAAAGTTACTCCGGGCATTGAGATGGCTCTTTTGACTGGTCCTTCGCAATGGCGCAACACATTGAACAGGCAGGCATTCTTCAGGGTTCAATAAAGTAGTGCTCCAAAATAAAGAAAAAAAAGCCTTCATGTGGTGAGAATTTTGAGATTAAACAATGGTTGCAAATAAGGAGCATTTGGGGGGCAATAAATCTGTCGTCCTATCTTTAGGGTTCATCCCTCTCGGGGTCATGTTAGCAGAATGTGAAGTACGGTGCGTCACTCTGGTAATCGCTCCAGGAGATATTTATATTGAAGCCATGGATACCTTTCTTTGGATGGACACTACAAGGCTCAAGTGACTATTGTGATTTTTGGCAGAATTGTAAAAAGGGGAGGAAAAACTGATTTCTTTGAAATGTGGATAAAAATCTGATCTGATTCTGACATCTGACTGCAGCCAAAATACCGATAGATGTGGCAATCACCTTTCCCATTGCAGAGCGACGCTGGATGCTTTGTAAATATATATCTGTAATTCAGTTTTGCTATTCGAAAAGAACAAACACATGCAACTCCATCCTTCCTATTCACAAGTGTCATTTCAGATACACTATCTGCAAAGTCATTTTGCCTCAGACGAATTATGTCACCATTCAGGAATTGCGACATAATTGCAATTTAATTTGATTCCTGTTGTGATTAAACGACAGACATCATGGAAAACTCCTGATTGGTATTGTATGAACATCTCCATCTGCACCAACATGCTGACAAATAATCAATAGATGTTCTAATTTTTCAACATAGTTTTAAAAAAAGCTCATTACACTATTCAAGATGCCTCCCAGTAAGATTCATTGTAAAATAAATCATTTTGTAATTATCCCATTCAACAGGTATAACCGAGGATTTGGCCAGTGACCCGTTTTTTTTTTTTTAACATAAATACATAAAATATTCATCCATCTGTTAGCCAGCCAATCGCAGGGCACAGTCGCAGGGCACATGAAGACAAAAAGCCGCACTCACAATCACACCGAGGGGCAATTTAGAGTAGTGATTTCCACCCTTTATACAGCCAAGGCACATATTTTACAATTGAAAAATCCCACGGCACACCGACAAAAGTAAATGTCACCAAAAATGGATCGATTAATTACTTCCTGCCATCTAATAGAAGAAGATTTTTTTTGTTCTGTCATTGTGCCTCACTGGCATAAATAGATGAACAAAGATACATTATTTCTTGTAATAAATGGTTTTTTTTTTTAGCAATTACAAGAAATTGGATAACTTCCCACGGCACACCTGAAGAGCGCTCAGGGCACACTAATGTACCCCAGCACACTGTTTGGGAATCATTGATTTAGAGTGTCCAATTAAAGTGGCATGTTTTTTGGGATCTGGGAGGAAACCGGAGTGCCCAGAGAAAACCCACCCAGGCATGGGGAGAACATGCAAACTCCACGCAGGCAGGTACGAGAGTGAACCCGGGACCTCAGAACTGTGAGGCCAACGCTTTCCAGTTGAGCCACCGTGCCGCCATAAAATACTTATTGATCACATTTTTAAAATGTTTTTAAACAGATGTAGGCATGCCGCATAACATTACATTATGTGAGCTAGATGAATAAAAAATGTGGTCTATTGCCGCATCCTACTTATGACAGGGATAAAAAGCAAAGAGCTTTTTAAGGAGGCCACACTTTTGTACAATATGCACACCTAGGAAAATAATAATGATATTTAAATCTCCCTTCTCGCTATTGTTAAAATGTAAACAGTCTCCATATGTTTGCTTTTGTAAGAGTAGGAGACCATAATTGTCAGATGTTTTCTCTTGAAAACGATTCATTTCTACAGCCATCTGGACCATTAGTCATCTTCCATCTGTGAACATTTTTTTGGGCCTCGCTACACAGAAGACGAGATAGCGGTTGAAAGGTAATCACACAAACTTGCATAATGGATTTGCCTTTGGCACAAAAGCCCAAACTGATAGGGTCAAACAACACTCATGATGGAAGCGAGGTTGAAGATTTTAATCACGCCTGCAGACAACTTTTGACTGGTAGATGGTCAGGTTGACGCTTGATGCTTGGAGTAATTTGTTGAAACTCATTAAAGGTTTAGGAATGTTAAAATATCTCAACGCCTTCCACATTTCAGATCACATCTGGTTTGATGATTGCCCCGTGTCTGAGATACACAAACTGTGATCAGGCATGCAAAAAGCATGTTGACACACAACATTCCTTACCTACAAAAGACAAGTGACATTAATCTGTGGTTTTTTTTTTCTTTTACTGTAACAAGGATGGTATAATGTGACCACAACGGTACATATAGTGTTCTTTTTGCTTACCGCAGTCATATTCCCAGTCTGATGATGAGTGGCGAAATGTGGCAAATGTGGCTGGAAAGGAATAAAAGTAACATGGTGCCAGGCCTAAACACATAATATATTGTATTGAGCAACACTAATAGATAACAAAAATACACTGTACAAATAGTATAAAAAAAATCAATTTTCAAGAGTAACGTGATTTAAAAAAAAAACTGCAATATAGGAGGATTGAGAAGAAAGAGACTCAAAATTGCACAGGATTACTATTACTGTAATTTCCGGCCTACAGAGCGCATCTGATTATGAGCCTCACCCAGTACATTTGTAAAGGAAATACCATTTGGTACCTACATAAACCGCACCTGTGTAAAAGCCACAAGTGCCCACATTGAAACACGAGATCTTTACAAAGAAAGACTGACACAGACACAGAAAGAGTTTTCAAAGTTTTAATACCTTATCTTATCTTAACACAGCAACAATACAGTAGCATGAACAGAGCTGGTTAAAAGTCACTTCCTTGGCACATATATTCCACCGGTCTCACTCTTACATTTTCCGCTCCGCAAGTGCCCCCTTGCAGCCGTTAGAAAAAATGCACAAATTAGCCGCATCACCGCATAAGCCGCAGGGTTGAAAGTCATGGCTTATAGGCCGGAAATTACTGTACTACATTCTGTGTTGCTAAATTGCAGAGCCTCATTGTTCCAGGGCTGCGACTCATTGTTTCTATGACACGTTCATCCTGTTATTCATATATTTTCATCTCACATTTTCCACTAATTTATGAAAAGTGAAAAAAATATATGAATGGTGTTAAACTATTGGGTGAAAATACATGAAAAATAATCAATCTTAAGCCTAATTGATAACAAGCTTTAAAAAACAAACTTTATAAAGAAGAAACTCATCCCATTTGTCAACTGGTAGACATTGCAAAACTCCACAATATCACAGCTACTTAATATTCATTAAGAAGTTCAGGGGAGCATGAAAATGACTGTGAAAGCAAACGCTGCACAGCGACCTCACGGCTCCCTAATGAATCAAACGTTGATTGTTATTTCATGGGCCTTGACGCCACTCGCACATTTATCACTTACAGCTGTTAAAAGACTGATTAACACTGATCTGTCACATCATGTGCAGAGGTGGCAGGATGACTTCGTAAATCCTCCGCAGCTTCCCTGGTGAAACTTTTTCAAAGACGACCCCCTGACTGTCGGGCAGACTTTGGCTTATACAGCTGGCACAGAGGTGTGTGTTGTGCACGTGTTTTTGTGTGTGTCCTCTCATTTGCTCAACAGCTGATAAATTAAAATGGTAAAGCAACAAATGTACCTTTTCTACATTTAATTTGAAGATGATGCCAGTGGATTAGAATGTATGGTAAAGTACCTAATTCCAACACTTAAACATTCAGAACTATCTTTCAAAACTTTTCGGATCACATAGACCTGCCGCACACCGAGCAAGATGGCTAAATGTGAATGAACTGTCACACAGGATGCAACTACGTGTCGTGAGTGACTGACTGTTGACAACTACCGGTAGTTTTCCTTCCTGCCACAGGAAATTCACAAAGTTACATCGCCGATCTAACGGGCAATCATAAAATGCCATCTACTGTATATATCAGATATTTTCAGAACAAATATTAATCCAATTCTGGATATGAAGCGAAACCCAGCTGGTAACTGACAAGCCGTACCAATACAGTATGTACAACATACTGTATAGGGTTAGGATAGGTTAGGAACATCCTGTACACGATGATAACACAATATAAACTCTTAATTACAATTAACAATTGTGTGAAAATCATTTCCAGCCTATGAATATAACTAATCAAATGAAAAACAGAACATATGGCAGTTAATGAGCGTGCCTTCTTGTTCGTTGTGTCGCATTTCAAACCTGAAATATTGCTATCATAACTCAACAACCCTCCGTACACAAATAGTTTTTTTTCTACACTAGCTTATTTTTAAAAGGATGAGGGAATATCTCTAAGTTTTCAGAATTTACGTTTCATTGCCAGTGTTGAACTGTAATTGATAATGCTGCCTCGAGGAGTTGGCATCGTATGAATATTAAGATTTTTATAGCGGACATTTTTTTTTTTTGCCTCAAATCCTTCAAGACACGGACCATTCTGTCCTACCTAACCGGCACAACTCAAAACAATTTATTAATTGAATTAATCAAAGCTCATTGAGAATCCTGCTTCCTTTTGTAGGATACATGTAAAGAAAAATAAACACTACAATCTTGTCTTTAATTTCAAAACCCATGTGCTTATTACTATTAAAAGATAAACATGCTGTGAAAAAACATTTAAAGGCCAGAGACGCATTTAAATTCCACCATATAAAGGAAATAAATCAGCTGCTAATTTGCTTTGGACGCATTCGAGAATCCAAATGATTTCCACTTGAGATGAGGGACGGCAAAGTGTTCAATCCTTAATTTTTTCTCCAAGGCACTAAGAAAATGCCAACAAGGTTTCCATTGTGAGGAAACAGACATCCTTTGTCTGCTCTGCCATTGAATCCCGTGCCAACATCCCTGAGCTCTCCACCCTCTAAATCATAGAATATTCTTGATTCACAATGACAAGTGCAGGATCGAGTTTCCCTTCTCAGACATTTCTGTCAGAGAGTCTTAGAGTTTTGTCTCGGCTCATCCCCCGCTCTCCTGAACATGAGGCCCAGCGAACTGACTGATGGCTCCTTTGGTGATTTAATGGCTTCCCGTAACATCCGTAAAATATTTAAGTATGATGATACTGGGGTTTAGATGGGTTTTTTCCCACCATAATTTGAGGGTGCATTAAATGCATTAAAAAGGAGTCCACAAGCCAAATTATGAATCATAAAGTCTACTGTTTTTTTTTCAGAGATACATATAGAACTAGCCTCGCCCACAAGGCCTGTGCATTCCTTGTATTTCCTGCCTCCTTCGACTCTGGGCCTCCTCCTTGCTTTGCGCACCGCCCTTCTCGCCCTCCCCTCCTCGCCTTTTATTGGCTGCCAACGGCACATCATGCGGTTCTGCGGGATCCTCCCATGTAAACAGGCATGTTTTACCGCCAACCGACTGCCAAAACCCCTCAATTTGTCACTTCCCCAAGTCAGTTAGTATTTTGTGGCTTGCAAGGTGCAAGCAAAGGTGCTGAGGGGGAAACTTTGGGCACACTACAAACCGCTCAAGTGCCTCTAAGAAAAAAAAAAAAAAAAAAAAAGAAGCAACCTTCGTATATTCACACTTCATATTAGAGTTGGACAGATGCTACGTGTTTTAGCATAAAAGTGGGAGTCGTTATGTTAATCTCAGCGCGGGCCAATAGTCGCCATCAGGCTGCATATCCATGGCAGAACCTGGCATGTGTCTGCAGTGAGCCACAAAGCCACCATTCATTAAGAACATATTGCCGAGGAAGGTTACTACGCTGGGAGATGCAATATGGCACGACAGATGCTGCAGCTCACAAGTAACGTGAGAGGAGATGCCAGCCGTAACACAGCATGATCGCATCTATTGACACGCAGCAGCAATTCCCAAGCAGGATTCCGTGAGCTGACAGAAATTAGCGAACGCAGTTTCACGCTCGAGATTCACGTTAGCAAGACACTGTCGTGCAATGATGTCTGTTTGAAAGAGAGGATTTAATTTCATTTCAAACTGCTGTGGTTTTTCCTTTTGTTTAGAAATATGTACCTTTTGATCTCACCTAGCCCTGATTTCCACAAACAGGAATGTGGTATTATGGGAAGACATAGTTGTCAAACTCAAGGCCTGGGGGGCAGATGTGGCCCACCACATCATTTTAAAAGACCCCCAAATGTGCACCAACTTACATGATTTGTGCTAAAATCTGAACAAAAATTCTAAATTGCCATATTTAATGAACAATAATGTTGAGATTTGGCATTTTTCTGCTACCAATCCCCCTTTTACGGTAATTTGATCATTAGTTGAGCAAACTATTATCCTTGTGATTTTAAATCTAGTTATCCCTCACTTGTTTGTGTATGTGAAAGAATATGATGAGGTAATGTTTCACTATTTTAACGGCCGTCCGAGGGAAATTGAAACGACAATGTGCCCCTCGACAAAAATGGGTTTGACACCCCTGCTGTAAAGAGATCGCACTTCCCGAAGATGTGCATAAGAAATATCTTCAAGACTCCAGAGACTTTTGTGTCATTTTCGTCTCGCTGCTCCTTCTCTGCTCAGAGCTCTGTGACAACAGCTAGAACTCCTGCTATCATGGCCGCCACATCGGCGCATGGATCGGAAATATCGCCACAATCAATACATCCGGGTCTTTTGGTTGGATCCAGTAATATTATATACTTGTGACTCAGAAATACATGTGTCTTTTATTGTGCCACAGCACGAGTAAACAACAACAGCCAGTTCTGGAACTCAAATACAGGTCCTGCAAATCAAGGTTCCACTGTAAAATGCTTCTTTTCTGTTTGTAGCTGAACATCAGGGATTTACATTGATTTTGGGTCTCTTTGAAAGACTCTGTTTAAAGAACTAATTAGCAACTACAGGAAGTCGGCAGGAGAAAAATACGTAATCGTGCAGCACAAGAATGTTTATTTACCATTGTACTTGGGGATTTTCAGTTGAATGCTTGATATGCTGTAGAAGTGTTTTCTTACAAACATTAACTACGATTATGACTTGACTACTGCTTTAACATACAGTAGGTTAGACTTTACAGCACATTTTTAAAAAATGCTGAAAATCTGGGCTTTGTTACCGCCCTAGAAACAGGAACCCAAGAACACGTATTATACTACTAATCCTTTTGCTAACCACCTATTAAATGCAGCTCTTCGAATAGGCAACCTAATTCTTAAGTCATAGAGTTATTGGTAAATTATGACACATTTCGGCAGTCTTTCTCCGGCGGCTTGGCGGCGCATGCGGTTTTTGTGGGTGAGAAGCAAAAGTTCATGTGAAAATCTGTTCAGATGGGATTTAGCTGACGAAGACATACAGCTGCATTTGCCGTCTACACACGTGCACATTCATGCGCGCGACGCCCAAACGCCTACGCGCTTCTCCCATTGCTTGTCTGTTGTCTTTGCGTGCCTCATGTGGGCCAGATGCACACACACACACACACACAAAAGTAGGAGACATCCTGATTTCTAACCACGAGGAGACAACTGGAAAAGTCATGGAGACGGGAGAGGGGGGGTATGTGCTGAGAAATATGCGGCAAGGTAAGTGAGCGCAGGGGTCAAGGGGACGGTGGGTAAAGAAGCGAGAAGGAAGGGCGGGGGCTGCAAAACGTCATATGGCAACTTCCTGCGGGTGTCCGCCACGGGATCGGCCACAACACGCCGCTTCACTTTCCCCTCACTTCCTACTTTCCCATACAGTTTCATCCGGATACACACATCTCCTCTTGGGCTGATCTGGGTTCTTTACAGGACAGTGGTGCCTTGAGATATGAATTCAAGCTGTTCCGTGACTATGCTTGGAACTCAAAATATCATATATAGTTCCAGCCATCCATTTTCTTCACCGCTTATCCTCATGAGGGTCGCAGGGAGTGCTGGAGCCTATCCCAGCTGTCAACGGGCAGGAGGCGGGGTACACCCTGAACTGGTTGCCAGCCAATCGCAGTCATGTATAGTTTATTTTACTACATTTAAGTGCAGTGTTAATACTGTTCCGCAAGCTTACAATAACAAATAATACTTTTAAAGAATTTAAGCTCTCTCTCAATTATGATGAACACTTGGGCCAAATATGCTACTGTATTTTAAATGTTGGTCATGATGGAGGTACGAGGAGACAAGTGGGTTTTTTTATATAGGTAAAAGGTTTGGCAAAAGCTCGTCTAGTGGGTACCACTGAAATGTAACTTAATATGATGTTTTTTATTCGTTTATATTAGATATCTACCATTGAGCTAGATGAATTCTGCCTAGCAACAAGTGAAAAAGGATCCAGACAAATGTGTTTATTTACGTTGCTACGTCGGGTTGAAAGTTTAAGCTTTCTTCCAGTCGTCAAGTTTTGTCATGAAGCACAAATAATTTGTGCTTTTATCTGAGATTTATTTGAGATTGCTGGAAGATACATTTGAACCTATAAAAGCACATTAGACAGTAAAAGAGAAAGCTGACATTTTCTTGAAATAGAGCCTACCTACGTCTAGGTTTTGGTGATCAACCTTTATTTTTTTCATTATTGTTTTTATATGAACATGCTGCTGAGGCAAAAAGAATATGATAATCCAGCCCACTTTTCTTCTTCTCCCTTTACAGTGTGGCGGTGGTAGTTGTGGTTGGGGTTGGGGGGGGGGAGGAGCTGGGGGGGGGGTCAGAGGCCAAGAATCCCTTTGCCAGATATCTGGAGAATGTCGAACGGGGTGAACAAATGAAGGCACAGCTGTGCTCGTCTGAGAGCTCACGCTATCAAGAATGTGAAGTTACGAGGTTGCTCGCGCCCACGTCTTTGTTTGCTTAGTCTCTGACACGGAAAGACAACTGAAGCAGAGATGGAGAGGAAAGGGAAGAGAATAGCTGCGGTCAAGCAGACTCATTCTGGAGAATGGGTTGAAGCGAGGTTGCCCAAATTACAAATATGGATCCTTTTCTTTATGCAAACATAGAAAAATATATATTTCTAAATGTTTGAGATGTACTGTACATAAATCGATGATCAACAACATCGCCCATCCAACCATTTTCCTCCACTTATCTGAGGTTTGGTAGTGAGGGAAGCAGCTTTTGTAGGGAAGCCCAGACTTCCCTCTCCCCAGACGCATCATCAAGCACTTCCAGGGGGATCCTGAGGCGCGAGACATAGTCTCACCTGCATGTCCCGGGTCATCCCCGGAGTCTCTTTCCGGTCGGACGTGCCCGGAAAACCTCACCAGGGAGGCCACCTGGAGAGGGCACTCCACCATTCACTGAGGACCATGGTCGCAGATCTGGAGGCGGTGACCCTCAAACTAACTGCTTCACACTCAGCTGCGAACCGCTCCACTGAGAGTTGGAGATCACGGATCGATCAAGCCAGCAGAACCACATCGTTGGCCCAAAGCAGAGATGCAACACTGAGGCCACCAGCCCCGACCCCCTCTACCATCCAATTGCTGGAAACAAACCCGACTTTCTCCCCGCAATGCGGAGTAAGATGAAAGGATAGATAGATAGATAGATAGATAGATAGATAGATAGATAGATAGATAGATAGATAGATAGATAGATAGATAGATAGATAGATAGATAGATAGATAGATAGATAGATAGATAGATAGATAGATAGATAGATAGATAGATAGATAGATAGATAGATAGATAGATAGATAGATAGATAGATAGATAGATAGATAGATAGATAGATAGATAGATAGATAGATAGATAGATAGATAGATAGATAGATAGATAGATAGATAGATAGATAGATAGATAGATAGATAGACAGACAGACAGACAGACAGAAGAACAGACAGATTTTTGACTCAATAGAAGCAGTGGAAAGTTGAAGTGATTTGTAATGTGTTACAACATACCAAAAAAAAGTGCATTTGTCCCAGCAGGACCAGCTGAAACCAACTCAGGAAGGTTCATTTGAAGACAAGGGGGCCTGAAGGTGGGGGTCTCTTTTGAAGTGGTGTCACTGGGTCAGTGAGCCAACGCCGTCGTTGGCTGAGGAAGATTGACGACCTCATCTTCCTCACAGCTGTTTCTCCATTTTGCTGGGGTCAGGTTGGCCAGAGAGCTGATAAAGGCTTGTGTAAATAGCCAAAAGATACATCCAATTAAACGTGCTACAGCAATAATGTCTAGGTTGTTAGCTTGCTGAGTATCTCAGATGCCTTCCAAGGAAACACAACTGAGAAAATGCTCCTGCAGCGCCCCATCTTTTTTGGAGTCAAACTCAGTCACCTGTCATCAAATTTCTTCGTTCCTTTCTGCTGTGATGTGCATGAAATGGGAATTTGACGTTTAAACAATAACAAAACAAACTGTGACACTCCGACAGCAGCGGACATGGTGAAATTGAAATGTGAGATTCAGTCCCAGTTTAAGGTATCTAGCGCCCCCTGTTGGCAAATGAACTTACATAAAAATGAGTTATTTTATTTGTAATTATACCAGGAGATGACATTTGAGCTCCAGGGCCACATTTTACTTTAAAAAAACAAAATTTAAAAATGGAGTGTAATCCTGTCTTATTTGCTCTAAGTGTCACCAACATGCGAGGGCTACTCGTGTTCTCCTTGGGGGACTCCAAGGATGCTGCCTGTTCTAACAATAGTGAAGGGACATTGTGATTTCCTCGAAATGTTGTAAAGGTGATCGTTTAGAAATGTAAACAGTTGCTGAGATTAATAGAAATAATGTGTTGCATATTTATCTTTCCTACAGTATGAGAAATAATCAACATGGCCAGTCTTCACTTGATTAATATTGATAATAATAATGAATAGAATGCATTTGAGAATGTGTTATTCCACAGATTTACATCAAGCTGGTAGCCTTTGTATTAATCAGTACCCAATAAGTTTCAAAAAGGTTGCTGACCCCTGATTGTCTCCAATATTCAGAAAACATTTTAGTCACCAATCAAACCTTTTATTTCGTTTATAGTTCATAACCAATTTCTAATTCAAAATATTCGATTTTACTTATTAATTTATTTAAATAAGAAACCACTTTTAAATATAAAAACAGCTAAATTAATAGTACACATCTTATTGCACGCTTGATCATGTAAATGCACGGTGGGCCAGATTAAAGAACAGAACAGGACACATTTTGCCTGTTTCTATTTGTTACTATTGATGGAAGCTACATCCAGTACATATGTTTTGAACATGTTATTTTAACAACAATTATTCTCCAAGGCGTATTGTTTTATTGAAGGTTTAATCATTCCCAAATGTGGAGGAGCTGACTCTAAATTTATAAAATTATTGGGAGCAATGTGAGTAATTTAAGCAAAAACAAAACAATAAATGGAAGGAAAATAATTAATATAGAACTGTTCAACAAGCTAGTGTACACTTTTTCGAGCAATCCTTTTAAGAAAGTAAAAGAGCAAATTACAAAAATACATTTCTGTGAAACTTTGTGGCGCTGTGGTGCATGACCCAAAAGTAGAACCGATTGGAGGTTGTTAAGGATCTGGGGGGAAAAAAAAAAGATCCAAATAGAGGAATTTATTTCCACCATTTGAGCCAGTGCGGCATTAATGGAACTTGGAAAGATGGGCAAATAAACATTTAAATGCGACTCCACCGTTATTGTTATTTTTTTTACTCGTTCACTTAAGAGTTCAACCAGTCAGGGCTCCTCTGAATGAGCTCTATGAATTCTAGTTATATTAGTAAACAGCAATATAATGTTTTGCACTGAAATGCATATCCATAAAAGAAGAAATGAAATTGTCAGGGGAAAAGGAAAAGTTGTCAAATCTGCAAAACAGTTATATTGTTTTGCAAGATAAATAAAAGGGAAGAAATCCTTTATCATACTCTTCTTTTTTCCCTAAAGTAAGATTTTTGTTTAAAACTATAAACAGAACCTTTTTTCTTCTTCTAGGGCGTGGGGGAAGGGGGGGTCAATATTTCACGTTAAGAGCATTCTGATGAATGCTTCCTCCCCGCTGCAGCTTTAAGGGCATCATTACCTCTGTGAGACATATTCTCACTGCTGGCCAACTAAATTATTGCCACATTTTTCGCTGCTCGCACTCAAACTGCACCGCTGAGAGGTGAACATCCATCTTTGTCCATCCTGGGAGCTGGAAGAGTCATTAAGTTATACGGCCTGCCTAACCTTGATCAGCCTCAGCCACAAAACTCATCGTTTCAACTGTAAATTCAAGAGATGACCTTGAAGCGAACACATTAGTCACTGCTTGCATTCCATTAGGAATCGCGCCCATGAATGCTATTGTACTAGAGCTTTTTCTAAAAGTCGTGTACTTTTAAACGCCAAATGCAAAAAAACATATATATCCCAAGAAAATTCAATAAAATAGCAAAAAGAATAACATCCCACTTATATAAATTAGAAAACATTTAAGGGGTAGAAAAGCCTAAAAGGTCATGGAAAAAGAATATTTTTACGTTATCATATCGCAGGTGAGTGAGGTCAGTGAGCATCTAAAGCAGGGATGGCCAAAGTATGACCCGTGGGCGTCACACAGCCCACTCCGTTTTTATTCCACCACACTGAGTATTTATGTTATCAAGAGGCCTATAATAGTTACTGCATTAATTTTACACTTACCAGCATCCATCCATCCATCCATGCATCTAATTTCCTAGCTGCTTATCCTCACGAGGGTCGGGGGAGTGCTGGAGCCTATCCCAGTTGTCAACGGGCGGGAGGCGGGGTACACCCTGAACTGGTTCCCAGCCAATCGCAGGCCACATGGAGACAAACAGCTGCACTCACAATCACACCTAGGGGCAATTTAGAGTGTCCAATTAATGTTGCAAGTTTTGGGGATGTGGCAGGAAACTGGAGTGCCTGGAGGAAACCCACACAGACACGGGGAGAACATGTAAACTCCAGGGATTGAACCCCAGACCTCAGAACCATGAGGCCAGCCCTTTACAGCTGAGCCACCATGCCGGCCACTTACTAACTAACGAAATTTTATTGGGAACAATATTAGTCTCAAGAAAGTAAGTTTATTTTATTCAATAATTGGTTAATTAACCAGTTAAATTATTTATAACTGTATATTGAAAAATAAACACCATAATTTTGAGGATCAGGATTGAAATCCCAGCTCCGCCAGTGTGAAGTTTACATGTTCTCCCCGTGCCTGCGTGGGTTTTATGTGTGATTTTAAGTGCGACTGTTTTTTTTTTTTTTTTTTTTTTTTTGTCTCTATGTGCCCTGCGATTGGCTGGCAAACATTTCAGGGTGTACCTGCTCTTCGACGGCTGGGATAGCCTCTAGCACTCCTTCCACCCTTGTGAGGATAAGCAGTTGAGGTAATGGAAGGATGGATGTCAACATAAACGTGTGTGGTGACGCACAGGAGGGAGAAACTCGCCAAGAGCGTGTTTGTTCAAGGGTGGCAAAGACTGAAAGGGACCTGTTGGCTTCAAAGGGAGTGGTTGGCCGAGATTAAAGTGACATGACTGGTTCTCATCTCCCCGAATTACTGTTTAGTGCTCTTTCCTACAATTTTGTTGATTAAAAAGTATCTATTCATTTTTGTTTAGTTTAATAATTGGTTCATTTATTCTTGTGGAGAAAAATTGTGATGTCAGTACAATGTATTTTCATGAAATAATTGGTTGGTTCATTTATTATATAGGATAAAAAAATTTTTAAATGGCTAAATCATTTTCACAACTAATAATTTAAAAAAGCCATTGTAACTTAAATTATAAAAAGAATGAATGTTGTTATTACTAAAACTGTAAAACTATTTTAAACATTCCATAGATAAACTTTTAAAAAATCTATTCATTTACCTAATGGATGCCCTCATCTACAAATGACCTGGTCAATTATCTGCCTGCTTAATTAAAAAGCAATTAAAGAGTTTGGCGGCTCCTCGTCCGCCGAGCATGGCTTCGGCAGCGCCGTGGACGACTTTGGCGGCTCCTCGTCCGCCGCGGACGGCTTCGACGGTGCCACTACATGTTTTCAATGGCGAATGTCCCAGTGTAACATCTGCTGATGACGTTGCAGGCAATATGGCTACCACTTGAAGGTTGGATAAGTCTCCCGCAACTTTGCACATGGATGACACGCTCTCCGCTCATATTTATTTTTTCGCATAGACATTGAAGTGAATAATGTTATATGTATTTTTCATTACAATATCTATTTTAGAATGTTTATAGGCATTACAGTGGGGCTTTAATATGAATTGTAGCTGACTTTTTTTTTTTTAATTACTTAATGCTAACAAATTGGAATTTGCCCAGCATCTCTGCAACATATCCTGTCCCACCTTGAAGATACTCGTGCAGAACAGCTACGCACCATTTGACTTTTTCAGTGATAAACCCAAATTGTGTTAGAGGTAGGAACAGTAAAAATCCAACCTCTGGTTTTCAGCACAAGCATATACTGCCTTAAAAAAATAGGGACATAAATGACAGCCAAATCCAAACTGTGGTCTTCAAATTGCTATGTTTGCAACCATCAAATTACAAGGCATCATTAGAGTTTATACAGCTATAAAAGCATAATTATGTACGGCGGGTTTATGAATCCTGTGGTTTTCAAACAGGGGGCCCCTTCGAAAAGCCAAATACTTCTCTTTTAATTTGTTCCTTCTCCCTGCACCCGCCCACCCCTGGCTTTTGATTGGTTCACTGCAGTGACATACACGAGGCACACTTTGAGGGCACAAATGTGTGTGTGTGTGTGTGTGTGGGGGGGGGGGGGGGGCACGATGGATTCAGTTGCGAAATTGCGTGTTTGCCAGCCAGTACGATTCATCAGGCAAAGCTTGTAAAAAGAGCGACGGCCTTCTAAGATGTGGCCTTTCAAGCTCTGGCTTTGGATCCAAATCCCTTTAAGCTTTTCGATTAAATATAAAGAATCCTTTTCATCATTTTTTGGGGGGATGGGGGGGGGGGCTCACGAAACACATTGAACGTTGTTTTATTGAAAGTTACTTCAGGCAACAAGTTTGATGCTGCTTCAGGTTCAACTACAATACACGTCATCTGATTTTGCATCTGCAGTCTTTCTCATCACTCAATGACGAGTCATCAAAATCACATCACTTGGTCACTTTAGTTGAGAGACACAACAACTTCAACTTGTAAACACATTATTGTTTTAATGCCAAGCCGTGTTAACGAGCACAATGCAGATCAGAGCGAGGCGAGGGTCCCACGGAGGACCCTCACCTGCTGGGGATCACAACCTCAGATATTTATGTCAGCGGTGCCCCTGTGCACCCTTCAACTCACATAATGAACTGTGCTGCTTCCAAATTCCAACATCTTTAGTGTCGTGATCTATTACTGCAATAAAACGTATGCCTCTACAGAACTCTGCCCGCCCGGCAGGGACACTCGGGTCAGAAGACTTCCTGGAGAGGTCCGTGTTTCTTGTTTACATCTTGGGATGGGAACAATTAGGGCAAAAGCTGTTAAAAATGATGCAAAGCATGCAAAATGTGTTTTATTACTCCCAAAGTCCTTCACAAAAACATCAGTTGCCATTTTTGTAACATCTATGGGTGATTACAGTAAAGCACAAGTGCTACAAAACTTTTTTGCTATTCGAGCTCGATCCCTATTGCAGGGGTTCACTTTACGATTATCATTTCTTCCAAGATTGATCGCAAAACAAATTAAACTTGCAAGTCACGGTAATAATAATAATGAGAAAGAAGATGATGATGAAGATGATCTTTGATGTATTTTGATAAAAGCGTGTAACGGAGACCCGGTAACAGTTTTTAAACGGTGACAAACTTTTTGGGGGTGTACTGGTTGTAATTAGATCAATGTCATTTATAGGTTACTGAATTAAATGTTAAAATAGTGGCTTAAAGTTTTGAATCAAGTACAATAAAGTTAAGTTCAGTTCACTTGGATTTAACATTTAGATGTCACACATTTGCATTTAAACCCATAGAACACGTATTTAGGTACAATTTTGATTTAATGTCCTGTATTTTCCAGATTACAGAGCGCATCGGATTATAAACCATGCCCACTTTGACATTTTATATATATATATATATATATATTTTTTTTTTTTAAATTTATTTTTATTTACAAACATTAGCGTCACTGTACAATAAACCGGAAATATATATGTACCTTGTGAAATTAGATATTGACACAGAAAGACTATTTAAAAGTTTATTTACATACCTTGTTTCCAAATAGTGACTGTAACTGGTGCCATCTTTTTCGACACACTGGAGGTAGCTTCGCCTTCCTCTACATGCTGGATGCATCTCCTCATGCCCAAAGCCTAGTGCATTATGGGAAACAGTCATGTTTTAAGCATTACGTTCAAACAACATTTTGCTGTACGTTTAATAAACTGATAGCCAATATTGAATATATATTTTATATATATATATATATATATATATATATATAATATATATATATATATTATATATATATATATATTTTAATTTATTTTATCTGCATCATTACATAGGCCACAGGTTTTTCAGAGTGTGGGTTAAAAGTAGCATCTTATAGTCCGGAAAATATGGTATGTGCATTCAAGCAAGTCAATTTAAGTTTACATTCAAAGTGAATCATTCAGTACAGATTTTAATTTTCCTATATTCAAGTCTTGTTATGTTGAAACTATGCATAATGTTATAGTGACAATAATATCAAACCCTTTTTTTTTTTTTTTTACTAACATGTCTGCCATGTTAATGGTCAACACTTGGACCTACTGCACTATTGTATTTTAATGTTGGACATGATGGCAGACTTGAAGGGTTCTTTGACGTGAAGAACTTTGTTGACAAAGTTTGAGAACCACTGGATTAGGTTGTGTAGCTCTACATATTACATCGAATTAAAATAAGGTAGTGCAAATACGAGTAGTGCGAAAAGTAACAGAAAGACCCTGAATGAGGAACTTGAGCACATACAACAAGTTGCATAGCTGACAACATGGCTGCCAAAACAAATTTCTGTTACCTTTCAGCGGCGGAACAGACGGCAAACGACTGAACGACTGAACACTGAAAACCTGGTAGCTTTGGAATATTCGAGGAGAGTCATGCTATAGAATCAATGGAACTTCAAATGCCCTGCCAAATGTGTCAATAAATGCAACGAGGGGGCGTCTGCACTGCTCGGGGGTCGAACCAGGTGTCCAAAAAGCGACCACCACTTGGGAAGCGCAACACCACCTGAATCTTTTATTCAAATGTCATGTAAACATTAACAAAAAAAAAAGGTAATTTAAAAAAAAAGCCAGCAACTTTAAATTTGCGTCTAGGATAAAGGGAGGAACGGAAACGCTGAAACAGAAACGGCTGTAAGTGTTCCGAGCAGCCATTAGAGGGTGACATTTACTCTGATGTATTCGAAATCTTCAACAGCCACAAGGCGGGCAGTTTGGGCTATCCATTTATAATTAATCATTCAATCATCTTCCGTACCGCTTGTCCTCCGTAGATAATTACAAAATTGTAATGAGACATGGAATCATGACAAACGGAAAATGTGAAAAACCCATGGATGCAATTGTCAAGATATCCACTAGAAGGCGCAATAATGAAGTATTGGAGGAGCAATTAAACAGGCTAGAATAGTGTTTTATAATGGACCTATCCGACATGACAATCACTCGTACAATAATAGCTATACAGATAGCCGCATTGGATTAACCCCTGGCTTGACCCGCCCCTCTCGTAGTCATGTCCCACAAGCAATGCTGGTTATCGGTCGTGTGCACTTGGAAAAGTTAATGTTCCGAACAAAATGGTCCTCAGATGCACTTGGGGAACGTGCAATTCTGATTAAAGAAATCCTGCTAGGTTACAAGGGGCCCAGTGGATTCATTTTCCAAAGCCTAAAACACAATTGACGAAGTGTCTACAATGGATTAAGCCTCGTGGAAGAGCGCACGTACAACTAAATGTGGAAAATATCAACAAACACAAGTCTGTATCTTCGAAGATAAGTGAGGGAGAAGTAACTTCTCTGGGTTTGATTTCATTATTATCACAGCTTTTTACATTGCTGGAGAACAACTTTCAATTTGTTAGCGTATTACTGACCTGCTGAATAATGTGTGTCATGTTTTATGCTGAGGAGTCGGGTTAGTGATACGTACTTGCGCGATGTCATGCAAGAGAAATGTCTATTTGCCTATTTGTATCACATCATACTTTTAAAACAGAGCACTGGGTTCCAATACGAGCCAAGTCAAATGAATACACCCACTCACTTATAAAGACTACAATGATATTACTTTTGATCTTTCCACGTAAAAAGTACACACCCTACTTTACATGCGCAGTACGATTCCACTATTTTATCCTGTTGGATTTCAATATGAAGTTTGTGAGGTGTCAAACCTTTTTGCATTGATCGCCAACGTTTCGCTGTAATTCTGACATTGCGTCCTGCTCCGTCCAAAATCTTAATTCCGTGTACATATCCTTGCGTGAAATAGTTGAGACCTCTCTGTATAAGTCTTTTGGACAAGTCTGATGCATTTGGCAAAAAAACATACCCCAATATTATTTGGAATACGCGATAGAGAATCAACTTCAAACATGTTCTGTTCAATCGCCATTTTGGAAGCTTGTGGGACAAGGCTAAGGGGGTGGAGCTTAAGATTGCCATGGGAAAGGTCCGTTATTTATACAGTATGTCCCTAAAACACCATTTGTGTAGTGTCCATCGCTTGGATTCTTTCATCCACATACAATCTCTAGGACGGTATTTTTTTTAACTTGCAAAAGTGGGCTACCACCCAAAAACACCTAGTTCTACAAGTGCGCACCATCATCATGAACAACACTAAAATAGCATACTAGGCATAAGTGTCCATTTGGGGGGGGGGGGACGATTTAACACTGTCACTCCAACATTACGCAGCTCAAACGTGAACACTGAGTTTAAAACTAGAAGAAATGTGTAATCAAATAATGATAAAATTTAAATCCATACCAAAATGTCTAATTTTAAAAACTACCTACATTTTGAAATAAAGTTCTCATGGTAACTATGTAACTAAGTAGCAGTGTTTTTGTGTACCACCAGAGGGAACCAGTGTATCACAAATAGTACCTCTTTGAAAACACCTGCTAGAAGAATAAGTACTTATACAACCGTTGCAAATAGTTTTCCATTACATTAGTACTAACACTTACACTCATAAGTTCTTATAATTGATTTTTTTTTATAAAATAAACTCAACAGAAACAATTTCCTGAATAACAGTATATATGGGAGCACAGTATGCAACTACCAATATTATTGAGGTAGTTTATTTGAACAGGGGAAAAAAAAACATTTACAGGTAATGCAGGGACAAAAAAATTCTTTACAAGATTAAAATATTTTGACCTATTTGCAGAGATGTATCTTCTCTCAGTTGGTGAAAACAGAGTTTTAAATAAGTTTCAGTCAGAGGTTAAAATAAATACAATAGACAAAATCCATCCATCCATTTTTATAATATCATCTGTTCTCATTAGAGTCACAGATGAGACGGATCCTATCCCATCTGATTTTGGGGAAGACTGCACAGGACACGCACAACATTTTGGAATCTTCATTGAACCCAAAATGCTTGTTTTGGAATGTGAAAAGCAGCAGGAATCCCTGAAAAGAAATCCGACAGAAAATGCAAACTTCATACAAGTTGAGCGTACAGACTTGAACCCAGAAACTCTCAACTGTTGAGGCAGACTTGCTCAGCATTACACCACCAAGGTGCCCTGAGAATAAATATCAAATACAGTGTATACAGTACTTGTGGAGTATTGCACTTGTTTGGCAATCAGAAAATGCCTCAGAAAGTCACGTAATCGCACGGAATCCCCTGCATAATCGCAGTTTACAAGTCAGGTACGCAGTACAGCACGTGCGCAAACTGCTGCCTTCCTCCTCTTCTGGGTGAACGGCAACGTGACATAGCACCAGTAGGAAATGTTTATCTACAGTCTTTTTTTAACACGAGATGTCACCAGAGCTACCAAAGACAGCAATATTTGATCTTTACACTTGGCTCATGTTTACTTGATACAACATATTTGTATTCATAAATGATACACTACATTTGTCCGTACACAAAAGCAAGAGATTTTTTTTTTTTTGGGTCGGGGATGCTACACTCTATAATATTTGCAGGTTTTGTGCTCTTTCTGAAAGCTGCTACAAAATGTCACCAAAGCCCTGTCAAAATTGAAAAGTATGAAGTATGTTGGATGTGATACATCTTCAATGAAAGACAAGACTCATGCTGGGACACAGGCCCATCATTGGGGAGTGTTTAAACCACGCACACAAAAAAAGGAAAATGGTAAAAAGCGGCTTAACTCAAGAGTTGCACAGCTTTGTAAAGCATAATTCGGTCTTTTGCGTATTTTCAGCAATTACCTTCCAACCATCCATTTTCTTAGCCGCTTATCCTCACAAGGGTCACGGGGAGTGCTGAAGCCTATCCCAGCTATATTCGGACAGGAGGCGGAGTACACCCTGAAATGGTTGGCAGCCGAACGCAGGGGACATGGAGACAAACAGTCGCACTCACAATCAGACCCAGGGGCAATTTAGAGTGTCCAATTATTGTTGCATGTTTTTTGGGATGTGGGAGGAAACCAGAGTGCCCGGAGAAAACCCACGCAGGCCCAAGGAGAACATGCAAACTCCACACACTTGAACCTGAGACCTCAGAACTGTGAGGCCAACGCTTTCCAACTGAGGCACCGTGCGGCCCCTACCTTTAAACATCCATCCATCCATTTTCATCACCGCTAATCCTCACAAGGTTCGCACGGCGTGCTGGAGCCTATCCCAGCTGTCAACGGGCAGCAGGCGGGGTACACCCTGAACTGGTTGCCAGCCAATTGCACATAGAGACAAAGTCATACTCACAATCATACCTTGGGGCAACTTAGAATGTCCAATTCATGTTACATGTTTTTGGGGATGTGGGAGGAAACCGGAGTGCCCGGAAAACATGCAAACTCCACACATGCGGGGCCGGGATTGAACCTGAGACCTCAGAATTGAAAGGCCAACGCTTTCCAGGTGAGGCACCGTGCCGCCCCTACCTTCAAACATGTACAATATAGTTAAAAACAAATCACTGAATTTACTTTGCAAATTCTGATATAGTCAACTATAAACATTTGGGCGGCATCGCTTGCATTTTTTGTGTTTGCTTTGCTATTCGCGGAAAGGTTTGGTCTCCTATACACGGGGATTACTGTACATAAAATTGAAAAATCATAACTGGTTACAATGTCAATTCGTCCATACAACAGCGTTCCTCTCTCCTGAAGAGCCAACGTACAGCATGTTGCCTTCGTGGACCCTCATGATGTGGTTTCTCAGCACCGGCAGGCTACTGAATCCGGTCCCACACGTGTTGCAGGGGTACGGTTTCTCCCCCGTGTGGACTCTGAGATGAACTCTCAGCGCCGAGCTCTGGCAGAATCTCTTCCCGCAGGTTTTGCAGAAATATGGCTTCTCGCCCGTGTGACACCGCATGTGTATCTGCAGCGCCTGCATCCGCCGGAAGGTCTTGCGACACCTGCTGCAAGCGTACGGCTTCTCTGCCGAGTGGGTGATCATGTGCTGCGCCAGGTAACGCTTGAAGCCGAATCTTTTTCCGCAGACGTCACAAACGAAAGGCTTGGCTTGCGCGTACATGACCGAGTCTGCGTGGAAGCCGCTGCCGTGAAAAGGTTGCTCAAAAAGTCGAGACTGGGGGTCGATGGCCGACATCGCGTTCTCCAGGTTGTACGAACGGTCACCCTGCCCGTGATGTTCCGTCTTTATGCTCCTCGCAGATGTTGACGCCATGTTGTCACTGACGTAATCAGGGTTATTTTCTGGATAATAGCCGCGAAAGACGATTTGATTATCGCTGCTCGGTTCCGAGGCGTCAAAGTCCACGTTGTCCGTAGCATCTGTAGTGTCTTTGTCCACTTCGCTTTCATTCTGGTCAAAGTTCAACACCAGGGGCCAGACTGCGCAGTTTGAGAAATGCTCCTCTTGTTCCACTTTAATGTTCAAAGGCTCTTGCTGGTCCTGCTCCACATTGATGATGCTGTCCCGAGTACACAATCCTCCGTCTGGGGACTCTGAGGGAACATAGTAATTCATCATGGACCAATCCTGTGAAACATTTATGCAGGAGAGAGTTTCAAAAATAAAAAAATAACAGTAGTGCTTTGACTTTGGAGTTTGTGACCTACGGAGCTCGTGCACCTACGTCATAAAATCACACGACTTTTGTTTACGTCGCCATATTGCCAGTCTAACAAAGCATTGTTCAATGCTAAGTTGGTTGGAGACGACACGAAAATACGTCTTATAGCGCGAAGCCCAGAGTTTTGTCCGATACCGTTAAACGTTTAGAAAGTGATAATAAATGAAGGTACGTGGAAAAATGAGAGACAATTCACATAGAGCACCCAAATGTGTCGCCACGACAGGCAGAGACCACCTTACGGCCACAGCCAATAACGCCCTTCCAGGTCTCACTGTCATTGGCCACGTGGGCATTGAAGTCCCCCAGCGGAATGATGGAGTCGCCAGAGGGGGCGCTCTTCAGCACTCCCTCAAAGGACTCTAAAAACGATGGGTACTCTGCACTCCTGTTTGGTGCATAGGCACAAACAACAGTCAGGACTCGTCCCCCTACCAGCAGGCGGAGGGGGGCTACCCTCTCATTCACCGGGGTAAACCCCAACGTACAGGCCCCAAGCTGGGGGGTAATAAGTATACCCACACCTGCTCGGCCTCTCTTCCCGTGGGCAACTCCAGAGTGGAACAGAGTCCAACCCCTCTCAAGAGGAGCGGTGCCAGAGCCCAAGCGGTGCGTAGAGGCAAGTCCAACTATATCTAGTCGGAACTTCTCGACCTCACGCACCAACTCAGGCTCCTTCCCTGCCAAAGAGGTGACATTCCATGTCCCTCGAGCTAGTGTCTGTAGCCGGGGATCAGGTCGCCCAGCTCTACCTATGGCCCCTCTCACAGGTGGTGAGGCCATGGGAAGGGGGAGCCATGTTACCCTTTTGGGCTGTGCCCGGCCGAGCCCCATGGGTGCAGGCCCGGCCATTAGGCTCTCGCCTTCGAGCCCCACCTCCAGGCCTGGCTCCAGATGAGGGCCCCGATGACCCGCGTCCGGGCAAGAGAAACCAAGATCCAATTGTAGTCATCATGGGGGTTTTGGAGTTGTACTATGTCTGGTCCCTCACCTAGGACCTGTTTGCCATGGGTGACCCTACCAGGGGCATAAAGCCTCAGATAACTTAGCTCCTAGGATCATCGAGACACACAAACCCCTCCACCAGAGACAGGTCCACTACGATAAGGAGACAGGTCAAGGAGGGGTAATTAAGTCTCACCTCTTACCAATTGGCAAAATTGTACTTCAAACACTGTCTGCATATTTAATAAAGATTTTATCATCTCTATTAAGGTAAGATACCACTCTTTGGTCTGGAACAGATTACAGTGTTCATTGAAATGCAAGTCATACATTAATGAAAATGAAGAGCTATTGAAAAATAAAAATTTGCACGTAAAGTTAAAATTAAGTTGTCTACGAAGGGGAACTATTCCAAACCTGCGCTCCGTGAAAGACCAGCGGGTTTGTAGGCGACGTCCAGAAGCCTACGCTGACGGTCCATCTCTTCTTCGTAGGCGACGATTGTTTTCTCAAAAACGCCAAATATTTCTTCAGCGGCGGCCGTCAATCGCTCGTTGACAAACGTCCTCAAGTGATGTAGTTTAGACATGGTTGTCTGGGTAACCGACATTGCATACAAAGCCTGCTGTTGAGTCTATTAAATGAGATATGAGATGGCTAATGTAATTCGGGTTTGCTGAACTTCCGGTACATGTTACGCTGCTGGCATCCGATGGTGCAAATACGGCAATAAACGGTTCCGTTTTTGTTTTGTTTCTCTCTATTACGATTTCACATTTTTTCTCTTATCTATGTAAAATTGAGAATTTCATGTAAAATAATATGCGATAATTTTTAACTTTAATCTAAAAAGGCATTTTCCTCAAAATTACACGTGTGTAATTTTTGTTACAATTTCCCCCCACTACATTGCCAATAACATTACAATAATCTTGCAAATGTTTTTTCTTGTAAACAAACGAATCTATTCTTGTAAATGTTGGAGAGCACTACCAAAAGTAATGGTTTCGTGATCCCCTCCTTCCAAAAAAAAAAAAACACAAAAGAAACGACACTGGCATTTAAGGTAACCATAATAACCCCGATTCTTGCAAAACAAAACGGAAAAAAATTATCTTAAACTACTTGCAAATAAAGGCAACCACCGCAAAACGATTTCCCTTATGTGTCGCGTATTTACCTTCCGACTATGACAACAAGGAAACTTCGTTCATGGATAAGAAATTCCCCCGTAATTATTTCACATTTATAAAATATATATAATAGAAAATAACCGCTTTATAAATCCACTCTTTTTCAACATTATTTTGGACATTACTATCTTATCGTTGCAAACAATATTTTCATATTTGCTGTT